>NC_064631.1:162395300-163645300 GCF_023864275.1 Schistocerca cancellata | reverse complement strand
ACTAGTGATTCATTTGTCAGAGTCATCAGTGATTAGATGGCACTCAGGAGGCATGTCTATGTACCTTTTGTTTTAACTCTGCAGGTAGTAACTGTCATTAGTTTAGAGGTGCATGTGCGACTATCATTCTTTGGTACAACCATGCCACACTGACAAGTCTGTACCCTTGTTAAACAACTTCAGCCATTTGAATGGGGGTCCCTTTGTGGGGATTGTGGAAAGCAGAATGGACATATCAACAGTTGCTACAGGGCACAATGTATCAGTGGTCTGTTGCTGATTTCAGCAGTGGTCTGTGCAACATTCCCACACCTGCATACCAGGTTCTCGATGCCCAAGTAGTACAGACACATGTCAGGATCAACACATTGTGTAAGCAGTGGTAGCCCACCAATCATCATCTGAGAAAGAAATTGGGGCATATGTTACATCTGCTATGTCACCAAGGACCATTGAGAAATGTCTGCCTGCAGCAGGACTTTGATCATGTGTGCCTCTGCCCAGGCTACCACTGAATCCACAACAACAACACCAAGTACAGCTACTTTGGTGTCATGGGAAAAACAACAACAACAACAATGGAGAATGGAATGGCACTCTGTTATCTTCCGTGTAGGGAGTAAGTTCTACCTGTATATGAATGATGGACATACGTATGTACAGCACAGACCTGGTGAACAGCCTATTCTGTAGTGCACTCACCCACATCACACAGGTCACTTTTGGTATTAATGCAATGTAAAATAACCAGTGGCCACTACATTGCACAAGTTGTTATACCTGTGTTACTGACATTTCTTCGGCAGGAAGGTAATGTGTTTTTTAAGTGCAGCAGTGCATGTCCACACATTGCTACTGAGACACAATAGGCTCTTTGTGGTGTATGACAACTGCCCTGGCCCACAAGATCACCAGATCTCTTGCCAATTGAAAACATATGTGATTTGGTGAAACTGGAACTTATTCATTCTCCAGAGCCTCCAAACACCCTTGCCAAAATGAAATAAAAACTGCTAGATGCTTGGAACAATCTATTGCAGGATGCCATTTGGCACCTTATGATCATTTGCTTCTGAGAGTGTCTACCTGCATTGCTGCCAGAGAACAGTGCACTGTGTACTGATGAAACTGTTTGAGCACCCTTTACAGTAATGAGTGTTTCATATGGTCTGAGTTTGTTATCATATACTCCTATCTGTCACATCACTAGCCTATCAAATTACCTTGTGCTTGAGGGTGTTGCATTTTTTTGGCAGTGTGGAAGACAAGTATGTGAATGAACACATGAATCAACCAATCAGATTTAAATGGAAGTAAGAGATAGAACAAGTTGCACAACTACTAAGGGTATGGGTGAGGAGTCAAAAAGATGATAAAATAATGGAAAAATACATTTATTTAGAATGAATTTATTAATCAAAGTATTTCACTTTAGGAGGTTGTAATCTGTTTCTTTACCCGACAAAACACTTCTCTTGTCTGGCATTTTCCACTATTGTGTTTCACTTTGCACCACTCATGGAGTGTACATGTCTGATTTACTGCCAAAAGCCCTTCTTCTTCTCCTTCTCCTTCTCCTTCTCCTTCATTTCATTTCATGAATTATGTTTTTAAGTATTTTTCAAGCAGTTGTGTGTACAATTTCTACTGAGATCAAAGATAATGACTATCGTTACCTCCATGTTCCAAAGAGTCTCAGAATTCTGATCTATAACAGGTGAGTCAGTGCAATCTTCACCTGTTTCTTCAGTCTGGCCACTATTTGTATACCTTTACAACACAATGAGAAAAGGGCTTATCCTACTTGCTCAGATACTCTTTATAGAGACAACTAGATCTTCCTCACTGCTATTCTTATCAGCTCTATAAAATCTTATATCAGTTGTAGGATTACGTGTGTCAGTCACCTGTCTATACTAATTTAGGAAGGAAAAAAAAAAAAACAAGATTTTAGAAACACGGTATGGTTTACCAATTAATATTATTAACCTTAGCAGTTATTGAAGCTTGGACTTCTATTTACATACATTTGGATGCTCATCCTATACTGGACCCATGCTGATGAAACATTCTTAAAAGTGTTGCTGTCCTTATGATCTCCATTCTGCCCTTATGTTCAATAGTGTGTTCATTTCTAACATCAAATATTCTTACTGCCACAGATAACAGAATACTTTCCACCAAACAGAAGGTCAAGCTCAAATATTCTGGAATATTTCCAGAATGAGATTTTCACTCTGCAGTGGAGTGTGCGCTGATATGAAACTTCCAACCTCCTAGCAGATTAAAACTGTGTGCCAGGTTGAGACTCAAACTCGGGACCTTTGCCTTTTCCGGGCAAGTGCTCTACCATCTGAGCTACCCAAGCATGACTCATGCTCCGTCCTCACAGCACTTGCCCACAAAAGGCAAAGGTCCCGAGTTCAAGTCTTGGTCCGGCGCAGTTTTATTCTGCCATAAAGTTTCATTTAGGAATGAAGATACTGAAGGAACTGATCTGCCAAACTTTTGAAGATAATTTATGTCTGTCTTGAGAAAGTCTATTAATAAAGTTTCAAGAACTGGCTTTAACTGATAACTCTAGGAATACACAACAACCACCTACAAATCACTCACATAGGGATCATGAGGGAAAGATTAGAATAATTACAGGACACACAGAGGCACTCAAACAACCATTCTTGCCACATTCCATATGTGAGTGGAACAGGCAGAAACCCTAATAACTGCTACAATGGGAAGTAACCTTTACCATACACTTCATGATGGTTTGCAGAGTATGGATGTAGATGTAGAGGCTCTGGAAATAGAAACTAATGTGTCGTCGTTGCTGCATGCTGAGGTCCCTCGTAGAAAGAGAACCTTGGCTGGTCACATGCTTTACTTTCCCACATTATAGTAAGTGACAAAAATGCTATGTTTTCCCTACTCCTACAATCCAGTACAGTTTTTGTAAACAGACAGGTAGTCCATGTTGTTGTTCATATGAAACAACAAGCAATGAACTAAATTTACATCCATACCAAGGGCTTTTATCTATGTATCAAGCATGAAAAAGCCTGTACAAGACTAGGGAAGCATTTTCAGCAGTAAAAATAAATCATAACATTGTTGAAGCAAGAAATGTTTGAAAGTCAAAGCCCCATTGTGATGAAGCTACTCTGACAATCAAATTATTTCATACAGAAATTTTAATTAGGTTCTTGAAAATAATAGTGGTGCTAAACCTTACTTCCAGGTTTTGGAGTTTGGAGAGTTTTCTGTTTTGTAAATATAAGACACTGTAAGGGCTAAGTCATCAACATACATGAAGCTTCTGGAATTTGGAGTCAAACATTTGTCATTGGTACAGATACAGAAAAATCTCCAGCTAAAGCTCTCCTTTGCAGTATATTTTTTTTCTATGATATCCAACTACTTTGGCATCCTTCTGTCCTCAGATGACAACGAAAAAACCACTGTTTGGATTGATAGCACTGGTAAGTTTTAATGAGATGGAATGCCTTGATCAGTTTGCAAAACTTAGCATTAAATATCTGTTATGTACTACTATGAAAAGGAAAGTTGGTCTCACAATATAGTGCAGACACTGAATCAGAGATAGCCACAACAAAAGGACTGTCACAAAAAAAACTTTTGGACAACAAGGCCTTTGTCAAAAATAGAGAAAACACACACACACACACACTTAGTTTGGACTTACATTTACCGAGAAAGAAGAGTCAAAAAACTCAAAACAACAATTTCTGTCTGGGAATAAAAATGTGATAATCAATGTGGATAACTACAACACACTTGCATTTCAATACATGATCATGGTTTACTGCTTCTACAAGAAAATCATATCTCTGGATGCAAGTGCATGATGGTAATGTCTTGTCACTCTCCTGACTTCAGTATCTCACTCATCATGGAAAGGTGCTGACTAAGTTTTCCAGATGGATAGAGGGAAGGAAAAATTGAGTTTAAATCAAATGAAATTTCATAATAGGGACCAACTGAATGAGACAGTTAAGTTGTTGATACAATGACAAAATATTTGGGTGAATGGATGAGTTCGTTTTACCTGGCAATTCTGATTTTGGTTTCCCATGGTTTTCCTAAATTACTTCAGGTGGATGTCAGGACGGTCCCTCCATCAAGGCCTGTCCTATCCTCATAGAGCAAACTTATGCATTCTGTGTATACCTATATTTTGAGCTACCAGTTTTCATTGTATTACCAGCACTATCCCTATATCATTTTGAGATGATCCTTGCATCAATAAAAATAAGTAAATAAATAAACAAAAAATAAAAAGATGAGATAATAGCTGAATAGGCTTATAGCTGGTTCAAAGTTAACAGATTCAGTCTCAGTCTCACAAAGACTTATATTATGCTATTTCAGACAAGCAATAAGACTAAATGAAACATCGCATATAAAATTCCTTGTTGCCCCAATGGACAATACGTTAAAAAAGGAGTCATCACATGGATAAAGTAATCATGAAATTCAGTTCAGCATCCTTCGTTCTTACAACCATCTCTTCATGTTGACCTCATATTCATATTTCCACTCACAACTGTCTCATGGAGTTAATTAAAATTAAAATTTAAAACAGTCTTGATCGCAATCTTGTTGATTTTTTCTTTTTCTTTTTAACAAGATTACAATAAAGACTGTTTTAAAGTTTAATTTTAACAAATTTTAAGATCGCTGACTATGTTTTCAAAAATTTCAAAACAAATTTAATGGAATCAACTTCTGGGGACAGTGCAAAAAAAGTAAATGAAGTGTTAATTCAGAAGAAATTACCACTAATAATATTGTGTGCACCTTACAGGAGCTTTTAAGGTTCTATGAAGTCCTACAGTCACTTCCCAATAAATTTACCCCTTAACAGTTGTTGCAGGCAATGAAAATCAACTCCACCAGAACTGTGACATACACATTCACAATGTAAGACACAAAATTATTTCCCTGTGGAGAGTTCAAAATGAAGTTATGTACTCCAGTGAGAATATATTCAACAATACCCCACTTAATGAAGTAAGAAATTGGAAATTCCTACCAATTCAAAGCAAAATTAACAACTTACCTCTTTTTCCAATCATTTTACCAATTATTTGAGTATCCAGATTCAGGAACTGAAAAGTTCCATTATCTGGCAAGTAGCAGAACTCTGTGTAAAGCTGTGTGACAAGTAGTAAAACATAAAGCTGTTATCAACCTGGAGGTTTGTTTAAGCACCACAATTCCAATGGAGGTGGTACACCCCTACCTCCCTCCAACCCTCAGAGTGATTGACCCAGACAGCTACAGTTTAATATGGACTCCAAACCACAGTATTTTTCACATTAACAAATATTACAATAGATGAAAGAAGTGTTGAGTGACAGAATTAATTTGTTAGGATTGATGGGTGATCAAACCTGAGATCTTAGGATCTGTAGTCTGGTACTTTACCACATTTTTCCCTGTCTGTTTCTTCATTGTTTTTCTTCAGCAGCTGTGTGTGGACATTGGATTATCTCTCAAATTCCAATGGTGAACACTTAAATCAGTTTTTAACTACAGTTGATGCCCAGTCCCCTGACTGAACGTGCTAAGCTACCATGCCAGTTTCACTAAGCTACTGAGTCACTGTGGCAAATGAAATGGCAAAAGTTTCCAGAAACATGTTTCTCAACATGTCCTGGGTTGTGCATTGATGTTTACAGTGAACATTTTCAGTATGCTGTTTTTATAATAATAATAATAATAATAATAATAATAATAATAATAATAAGCTAAAACTAAACAAAGGTCGCTACACTATGCATACATTGATTACCAAAAACCTTTTGATAGTGTACCCCACTCATGGTTACTACAAATATTGGAAATATACAAAGTAGATCCTAAATTGATACAGTTCCTAAACATAGTAATGAAAAATTGGAAAACCACACTTAATATCCAAACAAATTCAAATAATATCACATCACAGCCAATACAGACTAAGTGTGGAACATGCCAAGGAGACTCATTAAGCCCTTTCTGGTTCTGCCTTGCTCTGAACCCACTATCCAACATGCTAAATAATACACATTACGGATACAATATTACTGGAACATACCAACACAAAATCACACATTTGCTATACATGGATGATCTAAAACTACTGGCAGCAACTGTGGTTTCACCGCCAGACACCACACTTGCTAGGTGGTAGCTTTTAAATCGGCCACAGTCCGCTAGTATACGTCGGACCCGCGTGTCACCACTGTCAGTAATTGCAGACCGAGCGCCGCCACACGGCAGGTCTAGAGACATATCCTAGCACTCAGCCCAGTTGTACAGCCGACTTTGCAAGGAACGGTTCACTGACAACTACGCTCTCATTTGCCGAGACGATAGTTAGCATAGCCTTCAGCTACATTTGCCACGACCTAGCAAGGCGCTGTATTCAATTTACATTGAGATTCTATTAATGTATCATCAAGAGCGATGTTCTACAAATGTGGATTAAAGTTAAGTATTCCACAAGCTATGTACTTTTCTTTATAGCATTCATTATGTATCCTGTTTCAGACCTCACGCCAGCCTGCGTGAGTTTAAGCGCGTGCCTTTCAGCTTCCTCTCATTGTGTCTAGGCTGTCTTGTCTAGACACAACATATTTGATGATGAGGATCAAAAAGGATCTTATTCTTTATACTTGCTTTGCCCTAATTTACTTTTGTCATGGCTTTGCCACATTCTCCAGATGTACTGTCCGAATTTTATTGCTTGCAGAATCAGCAGACACAGGCCTTATTGGATGCCCTTGGACAGCTCGTCCAGGGTCAACGTGCACTGCAAAACAATGCGGCTGCCGCCGCTTCATCACTACCGCAGCCACAACACGCAGTTGCACCGCCTTTTCGTCCCTTTAAGGCGGAAATGGAAAGCTGGATGGAGTGGTCACGCCAATTTGGATTTCATCTCGCTGCCTACAGAATTCAAGGTAACGAGCGGCAGCCTCATCTCCTTTCTTATGTCGGTGTGTCCACGTACTGTGTGATAGTGAAATTGTTTCCCCGACTAGACGTAGCAACTCTGTCCTACGAAGAAATTTTGTCTGCTTTAGATGCCTATTTCAAGGAATCAGTTAATGTAGTTGCAAAAAGGTATACGTTCTTTCGTACATAATGTATGGCCGGTCAAACTAATCGGGAACCGAGTGAGGTGGCGCAGTGGTTACACACTAGACTCGCATTCGGGAGGACGACGGTTCAATCCCGCATCCGGCCATCCTGATTTAGGTTTCCCGTGATTTCCCTAAATCGCTCCAGGCAAATGCCGGGATGGTTCCTTTGAAAGGGCGCGGCCGACTTCCTCCCCCGTCCTTCCCTAACCTGATGAGACCGATGACCTTGCTGTCTGGTCTCCTTCCCCGAAGTTCCCAACCCAACTAATCGGGAGTGGGTTGCAACTTTGCAAGGCCTTACTAGGGATTGTGCTTTTGAGTGTGAATGTGGACTCCCATATTCAGATACTATGGTACGTGATGCAATTGCACAGAACGTTTCTGATGTTCGCATAAGGGAACAGATTTTGAAACTAGTCAATCCCTCCCTTCAACAAGTGATAGACATATTGGATCGGTAAGACACACTTGACTTTGCTCAGGAATCATTTAAACTTCACCAGCTGTGTGTCACATTAACCGGCCCGCCGGGCGAACTGCACGGAACTGTAAACAGCCCTCGCGCACGTCCGCACAGCCACGTGTGCCGCGCAAGCACGCAAATGCAGTGAAATCATGCCCGCGGTGTGCTACTAGACATTCACGTGAGAATTGCCCGTCACGCCAGGCTATTTGCTTTTTCTGTAATAAAAAAGGACATGTTCAAAGTGTTTGCCAGAAAAAGCTCAAAATGGACACTAACAACCATTCCAGGCCCTTTGCTTTGCACTGGAATCGAACCAAGGATACTCGGGCTCTTGAACCTTCGCCCATGGACATTCATGTAGTTAATTCCACTCTGCCCAGTGCTACTCTCTCTAACGGTGACTGTGTTCATCCCACAAAAAGTGTGCGTCGACATCGACGGACATCTGGTCAAGTCGCAAGTGCTTCTGTCCCAGACACAGTTCACGTTGCACGAGACAGTCACTCTTGTCATCAGCAGGACAATAAACTTTTTGTAGATTTGGACTTTGACGGAAAAGTGATACCGTTCCAGCTCGATTCCAGAGCTGCAGTTTCATTGCTCAATAAAGACACGTACAAACAACTGGGCACACCTCCATTGCGTGCCACAAATGTTAAGCTAACTACATATTCAGGACAGCATATCCCTGTGTTACGACAGTGCAGCCTTCTTGCAACATACAAGGGTCAAACAAAACTTGTGTCTTTTTACGTCCTTTGTTCTCCTTCTGCAGTGAATTTGTTTGGTTTAGATTTATTTCAGTTGTTTAACTTGTCTATAGTCAATCAGGTCCTATCAGTGAACCATACTGTGCCCGGGTAAATATTTTTCTAAGTTGGACCTAGCAGATGCGTACTTGCAAATACCGGTGGACGAAGAATCCCAGTGCGTATTGGTGGTTAACATGCATCTTGGTTTGTACTGATTCAAAAGACTGCCATTCGGGTGTGCATCCGCCCCTGCATTGTTTCAGCGATATTTACAAACTGTTTGTGCGTCGGTCCCTAATGCAGCAAACTATCTGGATGATATTGTGATCTCCGGAAAGACGGCAGACGAACATGTAGCCAACCTCCAAACATTATTTCAGGTCTTGCGACAAAATGGTCTTCGCTTGCGGAAGGACAAATGTGTGTTTTTTGCTCGTGACTTGCCATATCTGGGACATGTAATCAATGCCCAAGGCACACATCCCAGTCCAGAGCACCTCTGTGCCATACAAGACTTGCCTTCTCCACAGAATTTGAAGCAGCTACAGAGTGTGCTGGGAAAAATAAATTACTATACCAAATATGTTCCCCATGCCTCTTCCATTTCAGCTCCGCTTCATCGCTTACGCCGTAAAGGTGTTCCGTTCGTCTGGTCGACGGAATGCGAACGCGCCTTTCGCTGGTTGAAATCGGCGTTGCTTTCTAATACTTGCCTTACGCCATTCGATCCCCGGAAAACCCTTTTGTTGATGGTAGATGCATCGGATTTCGGGATCGGAGCTGTGCTTGCGCACAAAGATGGTTCGCATGATCACCCTATTGCCATTGCATCCAAATTGCTCTCGTCAGCGCAAAGAAATTATTCACAGATCGAGAAAGAAGCTTTGGCTCTCGTATTTGGTGTTACTAAGTTTCATGATTTCTTGTATGGTCGTCACTTTACCATCATCACAGACCACAAACCTTTGACATCGCTTTTTCATCCGTCCAAGCCTGTACCTCCACGTACAGCACAGAAATTCATTCGCTGGTCTATTTTCCTCTCGCAGTACCGCTACGATATCTTGTATCGGTCACTGCTACGCACGGAAACGCCGATGCGTTGTCCCGTTCGCCTGTTGCTGAGGATAGAGCATTCGATTCCTCCGAACTTGCTTGCATGTTCATTGATTCGGAAACCGATGACGTGGTCGAATCGTTTCCGATTGATTTTCGTCGTGTAGCTACAGCCACAGCTGCTGACCCTGTCCTTTCTTCCGTTTTGCGTTTTGTTGCTGCGCAATGGCCCTTGTCAAAGTCACGGATCGAGGATCCGTTGGTTCGCCGATTTTTTGCTCACAGGGAGAGACTTTTTGTACGACGTGGTGTTTTGCTGTTGCGTTCAGATAATGATCAGTCCAGGGTCGTGGTCCACGTTCGTTACAGTCCTCTGTCTTACGGCTTCTCCACCAAGGACATTGGGGTATAGTGAGAACGAAACAACTTGCTCGTCAGCACTGTACTTGGTTCGGAATCGATGCTGCGATTACGAATATGTGCTCTTCTTGCATGGCGTGTGCCGAATAACAATCCGCACCACCGCGGAAATTCTTTGCATGGCCAAAAGCCACTTCCCCTTGGCAACGCTTACACATCGATTTTGCTGGTCCATTCTGGAATGCTCGATGGTTGGTTGTGGTGGATTCCTTCAGTAATTTTCCTTTTGTTGTCCGGATGTCTTCCACGATGTCTTCTGCCACAATCCAAGCATTGTCCACTATCTTTTGCATTGAAGGTCTTCCACAGGCTATTGTTTCCGACAATGGCCCACAATTCATGTCCGCAGAATTTCAGTCATTCTGCAAGGCCAATGGTATTCAACATCTGACATCCGCGCCGTTTTCGCCTCAGTCAAATGGTGCCGCTGAACGTTTGGTCCGGACTTTCAAGTCACAGATGTTGCAGTTGAAAGAGTCGCGTTCTCAGGAGGATGCGTTATTGCTCTTTTTGTCTTCGTATCGCTCTCAGCCCCGAGATGAACGCTCGCTGGTTGAGTTGCTCCACGGTCGCACTCATCGAACCTTGATGTCTTTGCTGCATCCGCCGCATCAGGTTCCTGTGCAGCGGCAGCCACCTGCTTTTGCTTCTGGCGACGTTGTATACTATCGCAATTATCGTTGGCTTGCAGGGCGCATTCTTCGCTGCCTCGGCCGCGCTATGTATCTGGTTATGGGGGCCTCTGGTGAGGTGCATCGGCATCTCAATCAGCTGCGCCTCTGTCATCGCCCGGGTTCTGCCGCTCCCCATCTGCTTTCAGCGACGGTGCCGTCCGGTCAGCGCCCTGGGGACCCATCTACTGGCTCGCCTCATACCCAGGTGTTACCGACGCTGCCTTCCATTTTTCCCCATGGCGACGTGCCGCCGCCGTCGCCGCCGCCACCTGTTCTCCCGCCGGCGACGCCCGCAGTGGACGCGTCACTGCAACCGCCGGGCGCCTCCCTGGGTCACGCGCCGTCTATCGTTTCCCGTGCCCAGTTGTCCTCCGCCATGGAACTCTTGCCCGCTCCGGACCAGATGTCGTCTTCGCCGGTCGGGTGCCCCGACAAGATGGAGGTCGACCCTTCGGCCCCTCCTGACTATCTACGGGCGCATACACCTCATGTTGGCGTGCACCCTGGACTAGGTTTTCGGGCGTTTCCTAGCTCCCCTCGGACCGAATGGCCGGGTGCGGGTGGCACAGCCTCGCCTGTTGTTAGGCTCCCCACCTCGTCGCATACGTCAACGTGGGGTCTTCCCCACGGCGGGCGGAAGCCTTATAATACAACCGTTTGCGGATCTGTGGGGGAGGAATGTGGTGTCACCGCCAGACACCACACTTGTTAGGTGGTAGCTTTTAAATCGGCCGCGGTCCGCTAGTACCCGTTGGACCCGCGTGTCGCCACTGTCAGTAATTGCAGACCGAGCGCAGCCACACGGCAGGTCTAGAGACAGATCCTAGCACTCAGCCCAGTTGTACAGCCGACTTTGCAAGGAATGGTTCACTGACAACTACGCTCTCATTTGCCGAGACGATAGTTAGCATAGCCTTCAGCTACATTTGCCACGACCTAGCAAGGCGCCGTATTCAATTTACATTGAGATTCTATTAAAGTATCATCAAGAGCGACGTTCTACAAATGTGGATTAAAGTTAAGTATTCCACAAGCTACGTACTTTTCTTTATAGCATTCATTATGTATCCTGTTTCAGACCTCACGCCAGCCTGCGTGAGTTTAAGCGCGTGCCTTTCGGCTTCCTCTCATTGTGTCTAGGCTGTCTTGTCTAGACACAACAGCAACAAATCAACAACTCAACCAATTACTAAAGATAACAGAAGTATTCAGCAATGATATAAATATGGCTTTTGGAACAGACAAATGTAAGAAAAATAGCATAGTCAAAGGAAAACACACTAAACAAGAAGATTGCATATTGGATAACCACAGCGACTGCATAGAAACAATGGAAGAAACAGATGCCTATAAATATCTAGGATACAGACAAAAAATAGGAATAGATAATACAAATATTAAAGAAGAACTAAAAGAAAAATATAGACAATGACTAACAAAAATACTGAAAACAGAATTGACAGCAAGAAACAAAACAAAAGCTATAAATACTTATGCTATACCAATATTGACCTACTCATTTGGAGTAGTGAAATGGAGTAACACAGACCTAGAAGCACTCAATACACTTACACGATCACAATGCCACAAATATAGAATACATCACATACATTCAGCAACAGAAAGATTCACACTAAGCAGAAGGGAAGGAGGAAGGGGATTTATCGACATAAAAAACCTACATTATGGGCAGGTAGACAATTTAAGAAAATTCTTTATAGAACGAGCAGAAACTAGCAAAATACACAAAGCAATCACTCATATAAATACATCAGCTACACCACTGCAATTTCATAACCACTTCTACAACCCGTTAGATCACATAACATCAACAGATACGAAGAAAGTAAATTGGAAAAAGAAAATGCTACATGGCAAGCACCCGTATCATCTAACACAGCCACACATTGATCAAGACGCATCCAACACATGGCTAATAAAAGGCAATATATACAGTGAAACGGAAGGATTCATGATTGCAATACAGGATCAAACAATAAACACCAGATATTACAGCAAGCATATTATTAAAGATCCCAATACCACAACAGATAAATGCAGACTTTGCAAACAACAAATAGAAACAGTAGATCACATCACAAGCGGATGTACAATACTAGCAAATACAGAATACCCCAGAAGACATGACAATGTAGCAAAAATAATACATCAACAACTTGCCATAAAACATAAGCTAATAAAACAACACGTTCCCACATCCAAGTATGCACCACAAAATGTACTGGAGAATGATGAATACAAATTGTACTGGAACCAAACCATTATAACAGATAAAACAACACCGCATAACAAACCTGACATCGTACTCACCAATAAAAAGAAGAAATCAACACAACTAATCGAAATATCTATACCCAATACTACAAATACACAGAAGAAAACAGGAGAAAAAATTGAAAAATACATCCAACTGGCTGAGGAAGTAAAGGACAGGATAAAGTTGACATTATACCAATTCCACATTTCGATATATATTCATACATTGTGATACAGGATGGTCAAAATAAAAAGAGGCCCCATGTCTTATAAACAACATACAGATAATTCATTTGCATATTATAAACACAGAATGAATGATAAATTATTATTATTATTTCTTTCCTCTCTCAGACGTTATGTCTGGTTAAAAATGGAAAGTGACGTGGACCTTGATCAAGCGTGACTTCCTTTTAACTGTATGGTATATGTTACATTGCATTTAGGAACTTTCGGGTAATTGAACATGTATCAATAATTACAGATTTCTATAGTTGTATATATAGGTTTGGAATTAGCTGTATTGTGTTGATGTACTGGTGGATATTGTGTGGTATGACTCCTGTAGTTGATAGTATAATTGGTATAATGTCAACTTTATCCTGTCCTTTACTTCCTCAGCCAGTTGGATGTATTTTTCAATTTTTTCTCCTGTTTTCTTCTGTGTATTTGTAGTATTGGGTATGGATATTTCGATTAGTTGTGTTGATTTCTTCTTTTTATTGGTGAGTACGATGTCAGGTTTGTTATGTGGTGTTGTTTTATCTGTTATAATGGTTTGGTTCCAGTACAATTTGTATTCATCATTCTCCAGTACATTTTGTGGTGCATACTTGGATGTGGGAACGTGTTGTTTTATTAGCTTATGTTTTATGGCAAGTTGTTGATGTATTATTTTTGCTACATTGTCATGTCTTCTGGGGTATTCTGTATTTGCTAGTATTGTACATCCGCTTGTGATGTGATCTACTGTTTCTATTTGTTGTTTGCAAAGTCTGCATTTATCTGTTGTGGTATTGGGATCTTTAATAATATGCTTGCTGTAATATCTGGTGTTTATTGTTTGATCCTGTATTGCAATCATGAATCCTTCCGTTTCACTGTATATATTGCCTTTTATTAGCCATGTGTTGGATGCGTCTTGATCAATGTGTGGCTGTGTTAGATGATACGGGTGCTTGCCATGTAGCATTTTCTTTTTCCAATTTACTTTCTTCGTATCTGTTGATGTTATGTGATCTAACGGGTTGTAGAAGTGGTTATGAAATTGCAGTGGTGTAGCTGATGTATTTATATGAGTGATTGCTTTGTGTATTTTGCTAGTTTCTGCTCGTTCTATAAAGAATTTTCTTAAATTGTCTACCTGCCCATAATGTAGGTTTTTTATGTCGATAAATCCCCTTCCTCCTTCCATTCTGCTTAGTGTGAATCTTTCTGTTGCTGAATGTATGTGATGTATTCTATATTTGTGGCATTGTGATCGTGTAAGTGTATTGAGTGCTTCTAGGTCTGTGTTACTCCATTTCACTACTCCAAATGAGTAGGTCAATATTGGTATAGCATAAGTACACTCCTGGAAATGGAAAAAAGAACACATTGACACCGGTGTGTCAGACCCACCATACTTGCTCCGGACACTGCGAGAGGGCTGTACAAGCAATGATCACACGCACAGCACAGCGGACACACCAGGAACCGCGGTGTTGGCCGTCGAATGGCGCTAGCTGCGCAGCATTTGTGCACCGCCGCCGTCAGTGTCAGCCAGTTTGCCGTGGCATACGGAGCTCCATCGCAGTCTTTAACACTGGTAGCATGCCGCGACAGCGTGGACGTGAACCGTATGTGCAGTTGACGGACTTTGAGCGAGGGCGTATAGTGGGCATGCGGGAGGCCGGGTGGACGTACCGCCGAATTGCTCAACACGTGGGGCGTGAGGTCTCCACAGTACATCGATGTTGTCGCCAGTGGTCGGCGGAAGGTGCACGTGCCCGTCGACCTGGGACCGGACCGCAGCGACGCACGGATGCACGCCAAGACCGTAGGATCCTACGCAGTGCCGTAGGGGACCGCACCACCACTTCCCAGCAAATTAGGGACACTGTTGCTCCTGGGGTATCGGCGAGGACCATTCGCAACCGTCTCCATGAAGCTGGGCTACGGTCCCGCACACTGTTAGGCCGTCTTCCACTCACGCCCCAACATCGTGCAGCCCGCCTCCAGTGGTGTCGCGACAGGCGTGAATGGAGGGACGAATGGAGACGTGTCGTCTTCAGCGATGAGAGTCGCTTCTGCCTTGGTGCCAATGATGGTCGTATGCGTGTTTGGCGCCGTGCAGGTGAGCGCCACAATCAGGACTGCATACGACCGAGGCACACAGGGCCAACACCCGGCATCATGGTGTGAGGAGTGATCTCCTACACTGGCCGTACACCACTGGTGATCGTCGAGGGGACACTGAATAGTGCACGGTACATCCAAACCGTCATCGAACCCATCGTTCTACCATTCCTAGACCGGCAAGGGAACTTGCTGTTCCAACAGGACAATGCACGTCCGCATGTATCCTGTGCCACCCAACGTGCTCTAGAAGGTGTAAGTCAACTACCCTGGCCAGCAAGATCTCCGGATCTGTCCCCCATTGAGCATGTTTGGGACTGGATGAAGCGTCGTCTCACGCGGTCTGCACGTCCAGCACGAACGCTGGTCCAACTGAGGCACCAGGTGGAAATGGCACGGCAAACCGTTCCACAGGACTACATCCAGCATCTCTACGATCGTCTCCATGGGAGAATAGCAGCCTGCATTGCTGCGAAAGGTGGATATACACTGTACTAGTGCCGACATTGTGCATGCTCTGTTGCCTGTGTCTATGTGCCTGTGGTTCTGTCAGTGTGATCATGTGATGTATCTGACCCCAGGAATGTGTCAATAAAGTTTCCCCTTCCTGGGACAATGAATTCACGGTGTTCTTATTTCAATTTCCAGGAGTGTATTTATAGCTTTTGTCTTGTTTCTTGCTGTCAATTCGGTTTTCAGTATTTTTGTTAGTCATTGTCTATATTTTTCTTTTAGTTCTTCTTTAATATTTGTATTATCTATTCCTATTTTTTGTATGTATCCTAGATATTTATAGGCATCTGTTTCTTCCATCATTTCTATGCAGTCGCTGTGGTTATCCAATATGCAATCTTCTTGTTTAGTGTGTTTTCCCTTGACTATGCTATTTTTCTTACATTTGTTTGTTCCAAAAGCCATATTTATATCATTGCTGAATACTTCTGTTATCTTTAGTAATTGGTTGAGTTGTTGATTTGTTGCTGCCAGTAGTTTTAGATCATCCATGTATAGCAAATGTGTGATTTTGTGTTGGTATGTTCCCGTAATATTATATCCATAATTTGTATTATTTAGCATGTTGGATAGTGGGTTCAGAGTGAGGCAGAACCAGAATGGACTTAATGAGTCTCCTTGGCATATTCCACGCTTAATCTGTATTGGCTGAGATGTGATATTATTTGAATTTGTTTGGATATTAAGTGTGGTTTTCCAATTTTTCATTACTATGCTTAGGAACTGTATCAATTTAGGATCTACTTTGTAATTTCCAGTATTTGTAGTAACCATGAGTGGGATACACTATCAAAAGCTTTTTGGTAATCACTGTATGCATAGTGTAGTGACCTTTGTTTAGTTTTAGCTTGATATGTCACCTCTGCATCTATTATCAGTTGCTCTTTACATCCTTGTGCTCCTTTGCTGAAGCCTTTTTGTTCTTCATTTATAATTTTGTTCTGTGTTGTATGTGTCATTAATTTCTGTGTAGTGACTGAAGTTAATATTTTATTATTATTATTATTATTATTATTATTATTATTATATTATGAAAAACAACATACTGAAAATGTTCACTGTAATCTTCAATGCACAACCCAGGACATGTTGAGAAACATGTTTCTGGAAACTTTTACCATTTCATTTGGTGCGATTTTCATAACTGCATACCAAAATTTGTTTTCAACTATTCAATTGTGCACAGGTTGTTACTGCAGGCTTTACCCTTTAAGGTTATATGGCCGTGGTCCATGCAATACTTCTATTCCTAACATTTCGTTCAATACTACGTTGGACATCCTCAGAGGTATGGCTGGTCCTGTTGAGTCCTGCCGACTGACGAGTCGGGCATCAGAGAGTGGCCCAAATACTGAGGAAAGTGGGCGTGGTCTAGCTTGCACATAGTAGCAGAGAGAAAACTAGTCAAAGATAAAATGTAACTATTGATAATAGTCCGTCATAGAGAAAAATCACTTATCGATTCTGTAACACCACTGTCCATATCTCGCTTAATTTCAAGGCCTCTTCTTTTCTATTAAAATTATCTTCATGTTTATAAATTTCAATAACCTCCCATACAGTTGTGGATAATAGTTCATGGTAGCACTTAAAACTGTAGTTTCAGAAAACTTAACTACATGGTCACCAGACTGAAGTGCATGTTCCGCGACGGCTGATTTATCTATTTTACCCAGTCGGCAAAGACTTTTATGCTCCTTTACCCTCGTATTCACACTTCTTTTCATAGTACCAATATAGACCTTGTGCTACCATGAACTATTATCCCCGACTGTATAGGGAGGCTATTGAAATTTATAAACATGAAGATAATTTTAATAGAAAAGAAAAGGCCTTGAAATTATGCGAGATTGGACAGTGGCGTTACAGAATCGATAAGTGATTTTTCTCTATGACGGACTATTATCGATAGTTACATTTCACCTTTGACTAGTTTTCTCTCTGCTACTATGTGCAAGCTAGACCAGTATTTAGGCCGCTCTCCGACGCCCGACTCGTCAGTCAGCAGGACTCAACAGGACCAGCCATACCTCTGAGGATGTCCAACGTAGTATTGGACGAAAGGTTAGGAATAGAAGTATTCCATGGACCACGGCCATATAACCCGGAAGAATTATCAACAACAGTACCATCCGGTCGTGAAAGCCTTCATTGTATGATTTACCCTTTAAATTACCCCACAAATAAAAATCAAAAGTAGACAGATTGGGCTATCTGGGAGGCCATAAACCTGTGGAAATTCTATGTTCTGCTCCAAAAGCTTCATGGGCATATGACACTGAAAATCACAAAATACACACCATAGTGCCATGTTGCTGGAAAAATGCATGTACCCATTCTTCCTCCATTCGCTGTGCTATGAATGGTTGCAGAATTCTGTTACATATATTTGAGAGTTCACAGGGTTTTTAAAGAAAATGGGGCCTCCAATCTGTTGGCCTGAAACTGCCCACCAAACGCCTACTTTCGAATCATGCAGAGGCACCTGACACCATTCCCTGGGATTGTCTGTTGATCAGCAGCATGTGTTTTGAGAGTTCATGTACCCACTAAGGTGAAACCATGCTTTGTCTGAGTTGAAGTAAGGATTTGGGTCCAGATAATCATCAGCAGCATGCATGAGTAACATTTGCATTAGTGTTACCGTTGTGCATAATCCGTAGCTTTTAATGTTTGTATCACTTTTACTTTTTATGCTCACATATTTAACAGCTTCTAATATGTTCTGTCATGACATTCATTTGACGTTTGTTGGGAGGATAGATGTCTAGTTGATTTCTGTGGACTTCTTACTGTAGTCTCGTGAACAGGTTCATTATTTTCCAGCAAACAAACTTACTTTACACGGTGAGGTTTCACATTAGTGACTGAACCTGTTGCTCCAAATTTAGTATCAAATTGCTGCACAACACTTATTGGAGGAGTAACTGTCTCAGGATATTTTATCGTGAACCTTTCATTTAACATTTTAAACGATTTATATTTTAAAAAATTTTCAACAATAAAGACTATTTGTTCAATTAAAAAAAGGCATTCTGCAGAACTGTATTCACAACAAGCTGCAAACTGACTACTGACAATGCAGCACCATTCACTAGATTGCTGCTCGATATCGTGTGACCCCAATCAACTGCTGCCCTACTGTTAAGGAATAACACCACTTGGATAGCTAAGAATATCGCATTCAATATAACACAAGGCCTCTTTTATCTTGGCCAGCCCGTACTACCCAAAACTATTATTTCAGATGTTGTTACAGTTATTGTAAGTATGAACATTTAATCAATAGTGTCCACTGTCCAACCAAATTATTTTTATCAAAATATGTCTAATGACCCCATTCCTTCCATCCAGATTGAGCTGCCCCCACCTGGACTCAGAATTGCTTCCATAGAACTGCTTACCCTTTCTCACTCGCACTATCTACCTACTTCCCAAAATATATAAATACAACCATCATGGTCATCCTACAGCAGAGAGCTTTAGAGCCCTCACTGAATGCATTTTATCCTGACCTACCAGATGCAGATCCCCCCGTGCTACAAAAAAAAAGACACCAATTGCTTCCTGAACCCTCTCATAACTACTTCACTTTGGAGGATTAGACCCACAAAAAATAAGGAGAATTACTACTGGACCCATGATGGAGCCATCCACAGCAAACCATTTCATGGACAGCATTGGAGAGGCATTCCTCAAGTCCTAGAAACTGAGCTTGTCTGGTAAAGATATTGTTGGTAACATCGTTGTGGTCTGGACTTATGTTGAAGAACCTCCTACCCTCCCCCCCCCCCCCCCCACCCACCCACACACTCCTTAACTTCTGTTCCTAACAGTAATTCACATTGTCCTTTTCCAAATACAAAGCCACCTTCCTTGACAAAGACCTTCACTTTACTAAAGCCCACTTCCAAACCTCATAACACGTAAAACCAACCAATAAGCAACAATAACTACAGTCTGAGACTGCTGCTCCTTCACTAACAAACACTCCCTTCCTACGGCCTAATTATCCATAGCAAATATATATACTCCATCACCACATCTCTTTAACACCTGCTCCAACAACCTCTGCCTGGCTTTCCTCTTCTGCAACTACCCCACAGATCTTATTCACTAACAAATCTCCTGAGCAGTATCCTCCTCTCACTCACTGAGTAATAGAGTTCTCTCTTTTTTTATTAAAAATAAATAAATAAATAAAAATTAATAAATAAATAAAAAACAGAACCGCCCCCATTGCCACCCAGCACTGCCCAGGCCTCAAATGCCTCTTTATTTTATTGTCAAGGCTATGACTTTCTGAAATCAAGCTGTAAAATGAGATCCTCTCTCTTCGATATTACTCCCTCATCACACACTGTTATCTTCTATCATCCTCTTAATCTCCATAACATCCTAATCAAACTTTTTGTCATTTCCAAATCATTATTCCTACCACTAGGTTCCAACCCATACAATTGCCTGTACTATTAGACCTGACTCATGCAACCACCCACTATCACTTACTTCAGCCCCACCACTGATACATCGTATAATAACAAAGCCAGGGCAACCTGGGAAACCACATGCTGTTAATCAACTGTCACTGCACAGGGTTCTATATGTGTGACAACCATTAATTTGGCTGAAAGTACGTATGGTCATAGAACTGTCCATCTTGGGGACACCCAGTACTTAGTTGCCAACCTTTCTCTACAGAATGATTCGAAGGACCGGAGTGTGTGCTACACACTACAGCCTATTTGGATTCTCCCATCTGACACTAGTTTCCTCTGGAGACTGGAACTCGTCATCCAATACGTCCTTGCTTTCTAACACCCTCTTGTACTTAATCTCTACTTTATGATCACTTTTTCCCCCCGTTAGAATTTTTAATTGCACTTACATCTCCCCCCCCCCCTCCCCCAATGTATTTTTCTTTTTTATTCTGTCCTCATCAGCGAACCTAACAAAAGATAACATGTTTGAAGAAAATAAATTTCGTGAAAATCAAATCACTGGACTGAAGTTGGCAAGTCACTTACAGATGTTTCACCTCTGACCTACCCTCTGACACCTGCTTGGGTCCATCTCCACTAGGAGTCGAGGGATCTTTCTTTCCTTCATAGCTATCCCCCTCTATCCCTCTGCTCTCCACCCCTAGGAAGGAACTAATAGTTCTGAAAACTAGGATAATGTCATCACTTTTACATTTGCATGTGTTTGTAAGCAATACTAGCCTGCAATCCTGTTTCATATTTATTAATCAAGATAAGTGTTGCAAATAAATATAAATCGTTAAGTTTACAAGATAAAATGATAGTGCTTTATAAAATTCAAACAGGCGTTGCCAGGAGAGTTATGACCCTTCACAGTATTAACAAAAAATTACAATACAATTTTGAGCTTTGACAGTGCTCTATCACAGATCACACCAGAGGAGTCAAATAGCAGACTACATCAAAAGATCTGCTAAAAATTGGCCCAAACATGTTTCAAGGCTGTTCAGATTTTTTAACTGGTGCAATTTCTCTAATAGGAAAGTGTGTGTGGAGAAATTTTGTGTGGAGAAATTTTTAGTGCAGATATTACAAGTGTTGAACCATTTTGTACAGAAATGAAGACTGTGCCAGATACGGAAAATTTGTCTCTGGCAAAAGTCAACAACACAGATGAAACTGGCTTGTCTTGGAAGTCCATTACTTACAATATACAGATCAGTAAGGAAGACAGTATAACAAACAGAAGTAAAGTGAGTGAGGAACAAATCACTAATGCTGCTGACAGTTCACATTGTTCACATGTAATACAGAAATCTGCAAAACCTACACCAATTAAAAATACACTGATGCAAAAAAGCAACACCAAGGAGTCATGTGACATAGATGAAAGTTGGTAGGCCTGTTTCTACATCTGAATGATGATGTCCATTCAAATTTGACACCAGTCACTTAAGTTTGCTTTAAATACATGCTGTTAAGGCCATGAGCATTAGTTACCCTTGAGATTGGATGTGATGAGTTGATGTTAGTAAAGCATGCCTTTAAGGTGACAAAGACACCATTATCAACAACACACTGAGTTTGAATGAGGTTGTGTAAAAGGGCTATGAGAGCTGGATGCTCTTTCTGTAATACTGCAGAAAGATTTGGCAGGAATGTAGCCAATGTACATGATTGCTGGCAGCAGTGATCACAAGAATGTGCAGCCACAAGAAGACTGGGCTCTGGATGGCCATGTGGCACTACTGAGAGGGAAGTGTGTGGTTCTGGCGCACTATACTGCATCTGCAGCAGCAACTTCAACAGCACTTGGCACCACAGTGACACAACAAACTGTTACAAACTGGTTATTTCAAGGGCAGCTCTGACACAGACACCCTGTAGCTTGCATTCCACTGACCCCAAACCACCACAATTAGTGTATTCAGTGGTGTCAAGCAAGAGCTCATTGGGTGGCAGAGTAGAGGTGTGTTGTTTTTTCTGATGAACATCAGTTCTGCCTTGGTGTGTGGTGGCTGTGTGTTGGTTAGAAGGAGGCCAACTAAGGCCAGCAACCAACCTGTCTGTGTACTAGCCACAATGGACCCATACATAGAGCTATGGCCTGGGGTATGATTTGTACGAAAGCACGAGCACTCTCATGGTTACTGTACGCACCCTGACTGCACATTTGTACATCGATCTGGTGATTCAACCTGTTGTGCTGCCATTCATGAACACCATTTCAGGGGAATTTTCCAACAATATAACACTCACCCACATATCACTGTTGTAGACCAACATGATCTATAGAGTGTCGACATGTTGCCTTGGCCTGCTCAATCACAAGATCTGTTTCCAATCGAGCACATACGGGAAATCAGTGGAAAACAACTCCAGTGTCATCCGCAGACAGCATTAAACATCCCTGTATTGACTGACCAAGTGCAACAGGCATGGAACTCCATGCCACAAACTGACAGCCAGCACCTGTACAACACAATGCTTGCACTCAACATTCTGGCAGTTACACCAATTATTAATGTACCAGCACTTCACATTTGCAATGGCTTATCTCGCACTTACACAGCCTGTGATCTTGCAATGTTAATCACTTAAATATGTTACCTAGACAAAGTATTCCCAAAATTTCATAACTGTACATTAATTTTTTTTGGTATTGTGATTTTTTCCCATCAGTGTATTATGCAGCATCTCCCAGTCGTCTAGAAAGCTAGAAAAAGACTTGGGTTACCACAGATTTATTCTTTGGTTGAAGAATGGATACATCCCTGAAATTAGAAAATTCCAAATTGAAAAGTTAAAATTGAAACCTGAAGATGTGAACGTGTCATTGGTTTTAGACTATGCTCTTGCTCATCCCTTTGATCTGTCATATGATGATGGATTGATTAAGTGTATATTTCTACCGCCAAACACTTCTTCGCTGATCCAACCTTTGGATCAGGAACTGATCCTTATTTGTAATGCCTTTACCGACAAGGACAATTTAATGATTGTAAGCCGTTCTTCAGTGCTGTAGACAATGGTGATGACAATATAGGTGACTCAAATGAAACTGAAAGCTTATAATATGAAGAGTACAATTTTGACTGGGTCAGCAGCTGGAGTGAAGTTAGAACTACAGATCTTCAAACCCTGTGGAATAATCTTTCAGGCAACTAAAAATGTGAGTCTAGTCTTGAAGGAATAGAAGATCCAGATATCCAGAGTTCAATTGGGGCTACAAGCATGGAGGATGTTCATGACAGGCTGGATAAATATGACAATTTTGGCAACCAAACCCTGACAGAGGATGAGATAGTGGATGGATCATACAAAAGGAGTTTCTAGCAAAGAAAAGGAAGTTGACATAAGTGAATGTACAGGTACTAGATCAACACAGACTGTCTAATACAAGAGAAAATGTAGAGGCAAGTATGAATTTTATTGACATTAATCAATATTATTGAAAGTATTGCCTTGCACTAAAAGATATGCAACAATAAGCTATAAAGGAACAGTGCATGAAAGAGTCTTAATCAAAAATAAGTTCCCTCTTTAAGCTATTATCAACACATATTGGAGATGGAAATATTACTATGACAACAACACTGGATAGTAGTAACTATCTGGTTGCTGTGGGTCTTATCATTGTAAATCCAGATAAAAGCAGCAAATTAGTGGTAAAGTATATACTTTTCTGCAGTAAATGTAGCATATATGTAAATTTCAATTACACTGCAAACTTTTATTTTTTAATGTATACAGTAATTTTTATGTGCAGCAATTTATACAGGGTGTCTCAAAAGGACTTTTGTAACTCTGAGAATTCATACAAATTTATTCTTACAACTTACAAGACTTAGTCTTGGTGTCATCTTACATAGAAATGTATTAAGTTTTCACTCACATGCTAAACTAGTACAGGATCGCACGACCGCAAATCCTAGCGGCAGTTGCAGCAAAGATGGCTGAGTCTACGCAATGTAATTTTCATACAGAGTATGGAAAAGATCATCCCAGTAGGCCTGCTATTTATGTGTGGTATAAGTGTTTTACTGAAACTGAATGTTCAGTGAGACATAACAAATCCTCAGATCGCCCCGTGCAACTGATGACGTTGTAGAGCAAGAGAGACAAAGCTTTGCGAACATTCCTACAAAATTGAGCCACTGTGTTTCTTAAGAGCTCGGCATCCTGTGTACGACTGTTTGGTATGTATTAAGGAAATGTCCAGTATTTCCTAAATTTCCATTTCCCAGGTAAGCAGATGGGCTGAAATGCACCTATTGTATGACCCCCACAGTCACTGAACCTGACACCTCTGGATTTTTTTTTTCTTTTGGGGGGTTCATAAAGGATACCACATTTGTTCCAATCTTACTGGCTTTTCCACCAGCACACAAAGCTTGAATCTACATCACAATCAAACATGACATGCCCAACATGCTGCAGGAAGTTTGGCAAGAAATTGACTTCAGATGGAATGTGTTCTGCATAACCAATGGAAGTCACATTGAACCTGTTTAGATAAAATGTAAGGGGTTTCCAAATCTGTGAAGTTCTTTTTGATACACCCATTATATCAAGTTTGTACAATATAACCTTTGAATACATACTAATACTTCAATTTGTATAACTATATTGTTCATCACTCCGATATTGTACACTAGTTGCCTTTAAACTGAATATATTGTACAGTATTTCAAATATCATCAGAGTTTATTTCATTTTTATTTAATCACTACATATTCTGTATTCCATACTCCTAATTACAGTTTCAAATAACTATTTTATAAAACATGTCTAATACAAATTGCTACATTCTACTCTGGCCTGGTGCAATAACAGGGATTCCATATTCCAAATAAAAGACAAATACCTGTTGGAATATTTATCAATAAATAACGTGTTTCACACTCTTAGCACATTATCAGATTAATTGCAATCCATGATAAAGTAATTATTGTAGGAAAGTTTTGGTTTTGCTAACCTATCCAAATCATTAAGTAGCAGAATAAACCAATGGTGCAAGAATGCAAACATACCTTAAAAGGCCAGTGGATGCCACCTGTAGTCAGAATTAAAAGTCATAGCAGCTATCATCTTAGTCAATAGTAAAACCAAAATAAAGTCGGCTGAACTCAAAAATTGTCAAATGGAAGATAAAAATAGCCAAGTATTCAGAATAAAGGAAGAAATGGACTCGCCAATCAGCATAGGCTGGCATTCTCTGGCATGTGTCTCACTACTAAACAAATACTGTTGCCAATGAAACGTGTACCGAGGTATGAAGTGTTCAGTGGTGCTGCTAGCAGTGAGGGTAAGATGAATTAAACAATTTATGTAAGGTGATAAAATTCAAATAATAAAATACACAACAGGAAATGATGATATTGAAAAGATAAGCAGTGAGCCGCAAAAACTGTTCCCATTACTTAAGTAAGAAATTAAGAATAATATGAGTGATAAATGTGAGTGACAGTGAGAACAATGATAGGCAAGATATGAATAACAATAAGATAACAATTAGGAAAATGGTAATAAAATGTGCAAACAAAGGAATAGAAAGGAATGCGCAGAAGAGCGCAGTGGTTAGTAAATTGCGAGACTCGAGCCACCATACCAGCCATGCATAAATCATATGTTCCATCACCATGCAAACACAGCTGGTGAGAAAAATGGGGTAGTAGCTAGAAGGAGGTTGTTTTTCCTTACCAGGCTTAAGGATGGGTATGACAGTGGCTTCATGCCAGCATCTGGAAAACATACCCTCTGCCCAGATGCAGTTGTATGTATGAAGGAGTAGTGTGTGCTTGCTGCAACATCTGAATGTGAACATCTGGCCCTGGGGCAGAGGATCAGGATGAAGCGAGAGCATGATCTAGCTCTCTCATGGTAAAGGCGGCATTGTAGCACTCACTTTTTTGAGAGGTGAAAGGTAACCGATGGAGGAAGAGAAGCCAATAGTGGAAGGAGCTCAAAATCTCTGCAGAATGGGGTCCAAGGTGTTGGAGACAGCAATAGGGTCCACTAAGACACGTCTGCTACTGTCAGGCCAGAAATTGGGGAATGGACCTTGATCCCAAGAGCTGTCGGCGGTTGGTCCACACAACGGAAGAGGGAGTAGAATTGTTAAAAGAACCAGTAAATGAAATCTAGCTAGCTTTTTAGCTATCCCAAAGAAAGCGACAACATTGTGCACACAACTGTCTATACTGAATGCAGTTTGCAATTGTAGGATGATGGTTGAAACATGGAGAACATGTGTCCACACACAAATTGCGTTGCGGCACGCCTCAGTCCACCAGGGGACCAGGAGACGGTGTGCTAAAGAGGAAGTGCGAGGAATGGAATGTTCTGCAGCGGTAAGGATAATGTTTGTAAGATATTCTACCTGTTCATCACAACTGGGGAGATGTTGTTCATCGAAGATCACCAGGGAGAAGTAAAGCCTCCAGTCAGCCTTCGAAAGCTGTCATTTGGGTGTGCACGGAGATAGGGTAAGAGTAAGCAAACGGATAGCACATGGGAAATGGTCACTCGAGTATGTGTCAGAGAGAATCCATCACTCAAGACGATGGGCAAGCTAGGCAGTGCAGCAGGATAGTTCAAATGGGAACAGGTGTGCATGGAGTCTGAAAGGAATGTGGGTGCTCCAGTGTTAAGGTGGATGGGATTAACTTGATTGAAAAGGTCAGTCAAGATGGCACTCTCTGACAGGTTCTGGGAGAACCCCAAAAGGAACGGTGCACATTAAAGCCACTGAGCAGCAGAAAGGGGTAAGGAAACTGCCCAATAATCTGGAGGAAGTCTGCCCTGGTGACATCAAATGATAGAGGGATGTAAATGGTACAAAGAGAAAAGGTCACATGAGGAAGGAAAAGGTGAACTGTAACAGCTTGAAGACAGGTAGTCAGGGAGCTGCATTGACTATGAACATAATCTCAGATGAGCAGCATGACTTCCCCATGACTTGGAACACTGTCATCAGGCAAAGATCAATGCAGACTGGGAAGAAATGAAAGAGCTCATAGCAATCATGAGAATGCAATTTTGTTTCCTGGAGGCAGAGTACAAGGGGCTGCTGTGATTCTAAGAACAACCATAAATCCTCTTAATTGGGTCAAAGGCCGCTAACATTCTATTGGAGGAGAGTCATAAGGAGGAAAAAAAATGAAGGGGTGTCACCTCAGCGGCTGCCTATTGCCTGCCTTCGAAGGCTCGCTGCTACAGGGCAAAGAGATTGGAGGATCCTGCTCCACGAGATCTACAGAGGCATCGGCATTCTCCTTCTGTCAGTCTGCAGAATCCAGGGCAGAAAAATGGTTGGTGGTGCGGACTGGCGACATGAAGGTTGGCTAGTCACGGGTATCATGTGGCAACACCATTGGAAAGGATCTCTGAGATGGCAAAGGAGAAGATCGTTTCCCTTTGTTTGATTTCTTGGAGCCTTTCTGATTGGCAGAGGAAGACTCAGATGTTTGCTGCCTGTAGAGACATAGGAAGTTTTCGGGGGAGTATTCCTTCTGTTCCTTCCAGCATCCTGGTTGCGTAGAAGATGACTTTGCCTCATGAGGCAGAAGTTTCGTGACTTGTTACACAGCTGAAGGAGGAGATGGGGACACTACCATGATACTGGGTGGTTTTACAACCGTGGTGCAAAATTTGAGGTCACGTCTACCTGGCCATGTCCTTCGTGGAGCGAGATGTAGCAAGAACAGTACTGTAGGTGCCAGATGGTAGACTGCAGTGTTTCAAACTAGCCAACACTTGTGAGAGTCAGGGTAAGGCACCTTTTCCTTCACTCGGATCTTCTGGGCAGCCCCCTCATTGAGATGCACGGGACAGTCTTGAGAGGAAGCAGGTTGGTTGCTATTGCAGTTGATATAGTGGGGAGGAGGGGGCAGACAATTGCCTTCATGAGCATCCCTACCATAGGTTACACATTTGGCCGGATGTCAAAAGGACCCCGGAGTGTGGTTATAACAATGACACTGGTAGCAGTGCATCAGGTTTGGAACGCATGGTCATACTGTGATAACTTCATAGCCTGCTTTGATCTTTGACGGAATCAGCACTCTATCATAAGTGAGAAAAAGAGTGTATATAGGCACTAAGAAAGCATCTACTTTTTTCATCACCCAAGGAACTGCAATTACATTCTGATCAGAGAGGTACATTTGGATTTCAGCCTCTGGCAGAACATCACTCAGCCTAGTGTAAATTATACCATGGGAAGAATTCGGCATTCGGTGGGCGCGACATGAACAAGATAGCCATGGGGGAGCGAAGCTGCAAGCAGTAGTTGTGTTTGAGAGTCAGAAGTAGTCTCCAAAAGCGAAGTGCCATTGTGTCAAAAACAGCAGAATTTCACAGGGCCAGCATTAGCATCAACACCTTTCTGAATAATAAATGGATTGACAGTAGGGAAGGACTGACTGTCTTCAGTATGTGAAGGAACCGTGATGCAGCTGGGTGGGTCTTCGAATCGTTAGCCTCATTCCATTTATGTCTGGTAGACACTGACAGTGAAAAAGATGATTGGCTCATTGCGAGAAAATCCCCCACGATTGCCAGCATCTCCAGTGGTGCGCTTCTTCCAACTGGGGGTGCACCCACCTTACGTAATTGTGCACACCTCAGGTCACATCTCCCAAACACGTGACAGAGGGGCCAATCGGCAATTTAGGAAGGTAGCAGCTCAGGCAATCATCTCTCCCTGGGCCTGGCCTTTACCAGGGGGTGCGTGTGAACCCTACTTGTCAACCCGGTGCTGGGAATCACGCATTATACAGTCACCTGTTACATGTCAGACGCGTGGGCTGACCTTCAGGAGCGCACAGGGAGGAGAAGGAAGAAGAAGAAGAAGAAGAAGAACCTCAAACACCAAAGTGGAGGCAGAATAGGAGTGGAAAAAAAGACAGTGGAGAAACTGTTCTGACATTAGCGACATGTCATATTTTGCAGTTATCTGATGACCTGGACTCTACACAATTAGTCTGCAATGGTAAGGTTCCACTGTATTAGTTCCACAAGTTAAGATAGTGTATCATGTCTCTGTGTTTATCAACGGTACTATACATTTCATCTCCTAAAAGTAAGTAATGGCCAGCAACTCAGTCTCAATTTATTAGTTTTCCCAACTGAATTTCTCTTTGAGAGACTTATTATTTGAAGTCTGCTGCTTGATTCTCTCCAATGGCATGTCTGTTCCATCACATTTGCTTTGGCACACTGGATACTGCAGAAACTGACAAAAAATAAGGCAAGACAGCAATAAAGTTCAAAACAATTTTTATTTTACACACTCAATACACTGACATCTGGTTTTTCACACTGGAATACATGGTCTGAACTGATTATATATGCAACAGTTTCTATATTTTACAGAAATCACACGAAATACATTATCATCTATTTAATTTAATACCATATAATTTTTCAGCTACATGCATCTGTGCATCAGTTAACAGTTTTAATAATTTACTTTGTTGAAACCCTTGTCCGCTTGTTCCATGAGAAATTGAAACCATAATTTTTGACCTTCGCTTGTTTTGGCTTTGGTTCCTCAACAAACCAACGCCAACCATTCTTTTCACAGAAACTTATTGCATCATCCTTGGATTGGAAGTCAATCTTCATGTTTGATAATGGGTCACCACTAGAGATGGAAAAAATATATTAATAGAGCATCTGAGAAAATACAGAATTAAATCTAAATTAGTTACCATTCATGAGCAAAACAATACATGTATATAGTCTCCATCAATGATGATATCATTAGAGACAGGATGCAAGTTCAGATTTGAAAGGAATAGGAAGGGGCCTCATCCTCTGAAAAAAGAATCATTAACCTAATTTAGGGACAGCATCAATCAGAAACTGGTAGGCTGGACAAGGAATTGAGTCCCATTATTAAGAGAAAGTATTAAGATTTAACTTCCTGTTGATGATACCACCAAAAGAAACAGAGCAAAATCTTGGATGGAGAAGGAAAATTAACTGTGACCTTTAAAACAGAACCATCCCAACATTTATATTAATTTGTATAGGGAAACCACAGACATCCTAAATCTACAAGGTCAGATAGAGATTCCAACCCCATTCTTCCCAAATGTGAGCCTAGTGTCTGAACCATCGCATCACCTCACTCTCTCTGTCGCGAAACAGCTAACAGTTAAGGTTATCTATAACTCAGAAAAATATCCCAATAATGTATATTATGTGAAATGACAACTGGGATGAATATTTATGATAACTGAAATGGTTATGATTTATGACTTCTTCTTTGGGCATGGTTCACTGCGGACATTACTGATACTGGATAGTCCATAAAGAACTTCAGTGTGGATACTATATGCACAATAGGAAAAAAAATGCCCTCCAATGTAAAAGGTGTCCCAAGAGAGTGATGAAGATTCAGGGATATGACAGGAATGATCATTTGAAGCAAAAAAGTCTAGTAAACATGGGCTCTAAACTGCATTTCTTTAAGACCTATGAGCACCACATCTTCAATACAGTGAAAAAATCTCTTCTACTGCAAGCTCTTTGCTATTCATATACTGGGAGGATGTAGTGCTGTGTCATCCAAACAAGACACAGCCAGGGCAAAAGCACCAAAGGCGCAAAGATGTGAGCTGGTGCCGGTTCCATAGAGAGTCGCCACTTGTGCAAATTCCAACAGCACCATGGGCAGCGCTGAGAATGAAGATATCAACTTTGCCTCTGCCAATTGCCGGCCAAGTACAATCCGCCAATGACCTGACGACAACAGACAGAAACCTACTTGGAAGATAGAAGAGCAACTCTCACCTACTTGGTTATAAATCATTTCTCACAGTTGACTTAGACAGGGAACATTGTTTAGTGAACTCTTAGAAGTGAATAGACAGTTGTTATAAGTTGCATTTGATATGTATTGTGAAGTTTACCTACGATTATTAGCACTTGGCCATTGAGACCCTTTTTTGTGCTGTATTACTTGCAGTGTTGCAGACTTCACTATTCGACAAGTCACAAAGGTAAGTAAACCTTTTTAACTCATTTGTGTGTCTTTGTTAGTAATTTGTTGGAGTGTTCTAGAATCTATCTTCTATCCTGTTACCTGACCCTGGGGCATAGCTGTGTAATAGTGGCAGGGAGGAATTGTCTTAACGGTGTACTGCACTAGAAGCCATTTCACAAACTCACAAATTCGGCCTACCGTAACAACAGTGACAACTCAGCCCCCACAGCAGTAGCAACGAGGCTTTTGCAAAACTGAGACAAGGGTTTACAAAACTGGCAACAAGGGTTTACAAAAAGCAGTATGGGCCAAAGCAAGAAAAAAGTCTAGTTAAGCATGGGCTCTGAAATGCATACCTTACAAGCTAGGAGCACTTGTCCAATAGAAGAAATGCCTTTCACACTTTCACACTAGTGAAGATGAAGTGCTCACAGCTCTTAAGGTATGCATTTTAGGGCCCATGTTTACTAGACATCTCTGCTTTGAATGATCATTCCTGTCCTATACCTGAAGATTGACCATTCTTCCTGTGTCACACTGCAGATGATTAACACACTATCATGTAAGCAAGAGCTGAACAGATGGTTGCACCTCATTTCGGTCTGAAAGGAACTTCATGTGGAAAAATGCAATGTTGTCATCTTTGAGAGGGGGGAGGGAGGGAGGGGACACTCAGTGTATTGTGTTAGTGATGGAGGTTGCCATTACTAACAAATATTTAAATATTTTGTTTGAGTAAACAAAGGAGTAATTATGCATGGACAATTGTACATATGGGTACTTTTTTCTTGGCATCTATGACCTCTAGTTCTGAAAATAGAAATGCCTGAAGACTCTGGACCACCCGTATTACATGTCCAATAAATATCAGGCAGACAAATCAAATTTCACTATGTACAGGAACACTGTTGATGCCTTTGTTGGACTTCATGCATCATTTCACTGTGTTCATTTCTTTATGGTAAAATGGGAGATGAAGCTGTTAAATTTACATCCTCAGCGATTTTTGTTTTATGGGCATTAGGCCATGCTCCAATACCCAAAAAACAAAAATGCCAATGATGTGAATGGCAGCCATGAGAGCCTACATTATATGAATAAAGCACTTAAACATCGTTTACTTCCAAATAACAATTGTGCTTTTGTTGATGCTCAGCAGAAAAAGGAGAACACAATTATAAACATTGTGTAAGTAAGGGTGAGGCAGTCTGTATAGTCAGTCGTCTTTCCTCCATTCCCTACAACTGTCTCTAGAATTAGCCAAAACTACAGCAACAAACTTCGAGGAGGGTGTAGAATGTGTATTAGGGAGAAAATGAAGATAGGAACCCAAATCCAGAAAAGCCATCCAATGATGCTACAGTGCATTGAAGTATTGGTGCTGGCACCTGTATATGTATGTATATACAAGGTGATTCCATGATGACTGTTCTGTTTGGTTTTAGGGCGCAAAAAACAAATGGGTCATACTATAGAACACGAAGACAGAGAGGAGTTAAAAAATGACTATACATCAATCCCAAGTGATGTAAGATAAGACAACTAAATACAGGGACATGGAGAAAGGGCTATAAAAGACACCGTACAGAAACTGAGATCCAGAACTAAAAATTAAATGGCCTTCACTGTATTGCTACGCCGGATGAAAAGTACAATGCAGTCAACAGCCAGTGCGCCGTTTGCTAAAACGGATGATAACTCAGACGGCAAACCCAAGCAGGAACGTAAACTGTCAAAAAAACAAAAAGGCCACTCTGTCAGGAAATGGTGGACAGTTAAAACTTGGTGCAATGTGCACAAAGTGTTGGGGGAGCACCACTTAACCAATGACGATGGCCAATACACAACCTAGTTAAAAATACCTCCTCCCGATGAGAGGGCCAAGAGGGGGTCATCCAAGCCACTGGGACAGGCTTAATAATGTGGAGTTTATTCCCATAAAGGGAGGACCAATGGTGATGCCAAAGTGACACCACCTGTTGACAGACAGTGACACAGATATCATCAGAGAGAATATAGGAACTAGTGGGCTAAGGTATGAGGACTGCAGTCTTGGCAGCAGCATCAGCAGCCTCGTTTCCTGGCATACCAACATGACCAGAAACTCACATAAACTCACAGTGGCTCCATCAAGAGTGAGAAAGTGACAGTTTCCCTGGACCCATAGCACTAAGAGATGGGCAGATGACAACGCACAGAAACTTTGAAGGACACAGAGAGTCGGAGCAAAGGACACAACTGAAATGCTTGTGTTGCCAGATATACTCTGTGGCCTGATACAGAACGAAGAGCTTGGCTGTAAATACCGAGCAGTGTGCTGGAAGACAATAGGGAAAATCGGCGACACCAATGCAAAAGTCATGGATTTCACAAACACTGCTCATGTGTAACCACATTTGGGCTTTTACATATGACATCATCAAAGTGCTAGGTAGTCAGCCACACGTAGCATTTCTTGACTTTCAAAAAGCATTTGTTTCATTACCACATAAATGCTTATTAACAAAACTAAAATTATATGAGGTATCAAATGATATACGTGACTGAGTGAAGGATTTTTTTGGTAGGGAGGAAGCAGCATGTTATCTTGGATGAAGAGTTGTCAACAGATGTAGAAGTAATTTCAGGTAGAAATTTCATGGCAAACTAAAACTGTGTGCCAGATGGAGACTTGAACTCAAGGTCTTGTGAGGGAAATTGCTCTACCAGCTGAGCTACCCAAGCACAACTGATGACCCATCCTCAGCAGTTTACTTCCACTAGTACCTCATCTCCTACCTTCCAAACTTCATCAAAGTTCTTGTGAAAAACTTGCAAGACTAGCATACATAGAAAATGCCCCGAGTTTGAGTCTTGGTCTGGCACACAGTTTTAATCTGCCAGGAAGTTTCATACCAGCGTACAATCCACTGCAGAGTGAAAATTCACCCCAGGGAAGTATGTCAAAATTCTTGCTGTTCATATTACATTTAACAACTTGTTATACAATATTAAAATAGCTTCAGACTTTTTGCAGCTGCTGAAGTTATTTATAATGAAGTACTATCTGCAAGAAACTGTACATTAATCAGTCAAATACTGGTAAGATTTCAAAAAGAGGGTAAGATTGGAACTGAACTGAGGTACTCAGATCTGAAGTGGCAGATGCTTGTTAACAGACAGCAAGAATCCTGAAAAAGCATACTTACAAAGTTCCAGGAACCAGTATTATGTGAGGAATCTAGGAATACTCTACAAATAGCTACGTATCATTGTTATAGGCAAGATTAGACTAATTACAGTGAGCACTGAGATATTTATTTATGCAATCTTTCTTCCTGCACTCCATCCAAGAATAGAGCAGGTAGATATCCTAATACATGGCACAAAGGGAAGTAATCTCTTACAAACACTACATACTGGTTTGCAGAGTATTCATGTTATATACAGTTTCCTCAGAAACCAGACAGCTGTTACAAAACTCAAAAGACATGAAAGGGAAGCAGTAGTTGAGAGTAAGACAGCGTTCAAACATTTCCCCGATGTTATTCAATCTGTATGTTGAACAAGTTGTGAATGAAACCAAGTATAAATATGAAAAGGGAATTAAAGTTCAGAGAGAAGAAGTAAAAACTTTCAGGTTTCCTGATGACACTGTAATTTTATCAGAGATAGCAAAGAACTTGGAAGAACAGACAATGGTCCAGACTGAAATTTCACTCTGCAGCAGAGTGTGCACAATTTTGAAACGCCCTGCCAGATTATAACTGTGTGGATTTCTAACCTGGGATCTTTCCCTTCTGTGGGAAAGTGCCCTACTGACTGATCTAAGGACAACTCATGACCAGCTCTCATAGCTTTACTTCTTCCAGTGTCTCATGTCCCATCTTCCAAAGTTCACTGAAGTTCTTCTGCACACTTTGTATGAAGAAGACTCAATATAAGGGACATTATTAAGAAATGGCTTAGCTATAACCTAGGGGATTGTTTCCACATGACACTGCGGAACGAAACTTCACCCTGGAACCAGTCTCCTAGGTTGAGGCTAACCCATGTCTCCGCATTAGCCTTTCTTCCGGGAGTGCTAATCACACAAGTTTAGTGTGCACAGTTATGGTTGCTGTGAAATAAAGAAGAAATTACCTAACAGTAATGACTCTTCATATTTGTGATTCCACTGTATCTCCATTGCTACTTTTATTTATTATGTGACATCTACTAATCTTCTTTATAGTTCTTTTCCTTTCCTGTTATACTTCTCCAGAATATACATTGTTATATCTTTTTTGTCAGTCCTGTTTGCCACAAAATTAATAGTTGCTGCAAACAAAGAATGTTTCTCCACTTCCACTTCCTATTTTTCCAATTAGTTAAGGTAAAGTATATGTAAACAGATACATGTGAAACAAAATCTCTCATTTCCTCTTAGTATAGAAACACAATAACCACATTTTGAATATAAATCTCAAGATCTCTTAGCACTGACAAAATAATGTCTGAGGGTTGATTTACATTTTGACAAATGCAGCTTCCATGCACAGGTTCCATATGGGAGAGGGTCTGGTAACTGCACATTTTGGAAAAGGAAATTAGGAAAGATCTAATGCAAAGAACTACATTTAACAATACTTACGTAGATGCCCAACCCATAAGAGGGTTTTCCCATCTCTCCCGTGTTTCAAACTCCATCTCCCAACGGTGGGTATTATCTGTGCCAGACTGCATTGCATTTTTTGCAGGCATGTAAATCCTCACTAATCGGGTCTTGATGTGCTCTTCAGGGACCCCAGTGATGACAGAAATGTCAGCCTAAACATATCATCAGTGTTCTGTAATTATGAATGGAAAAACACGTAGTAGTTTCAAATCACATATAAAGGCAAGTAAAACTTTCAGATAGAGCTGGTCAAGACTTTCAGACAAAAAACTCTGGTGCCAATGTAGTAAAATAAAACTGCCAGTACTACATCTGTCATGAGTACTTTCCACTCCCTCAATATGCATCCTACATCTGTGTCATTGTAAATAAAAAGGACAATGCGCAGTTTCCTGCAGCTGCAAAACACAGAAAATAAACTTCATGAATATTGGATAATTTTGTTACAGGCATGAATAACATGAATAACAAACATTTTTTTACATGGTGATAGTTTGACAGAAAATGGAACCATATAAGAAGTCAATACTGTACTTGCCATGGAAAAAAATCATTAACAATATATGGTAATGAAAACAATATATATGATAGAGCAGAGGAAATACATGTCAGTGTTGGTAGTATGCACACAATCAATTAATGAATGTTTATTCTTTTGTAAACCATCTGCAATGTGTGCATCAAATAGTCTCAAGTCTGATGAAAAGTGGACTTAAATGATTAATGGAAAATCTCATATAAAGATGTGAAACAAATACTAACAGAGAGATAGAGGGGCTGGCCAGTACTTACCTCAGCTCAGTACAGCCGATAGATACACATAAAACAGAACCGAAAATTTACATTCCTAGCTTTCGGAACAAATGTTCCTTCATCAGGGAGGAGAGAGGGGAAAGAAAGGGAAGAAGGGAAAGGAGATTCAGTTACTAACAACTCAGGCTATGAAGCAACAGGGAAAGGAAAATAGGGAGGGTAGCAAGGATGGAGGCATGGTTGTCAGAGGGAAGCCAAAGATATTCTACTGTAAGTACTGTGCCAGCTTCAAACCAAAGAGGATGCATACAGAAGTAAAGAGGTATATAGTATAAAGATAAACACAACTATGTAGGATGAAAAGATGTGTGAATGGCTAAAGAGGAAAGGGAAAGAGGAGAAGACTGAAGAGTAAATGGGAGTGAGGTTTTTTTTTTTTTTTTTTTTTTTTTTTTTTTTTTTTTTAGGGCGCAAAACTTCTATGGTCATTAGCGCCCAGCCCGTGACTTAAGACAGTAAAAAACCGAAATTGAAAACCAGCAGCAATGGGAACAAACTCATAAAATTGGAGAAACTAAAAGTAGAAAGAATGCTTAAAAATCCACTACAGACAGGGGGTGATTGTCCCCAAAAAAAAACTTCAGATGACTGACGTCATTTCACTGTCACTAATAAACTGCAGAACGCGGTCGGCTGAGCGCGTGTCATCTGCTAAAATCGACGATAGATCAGGCGATAGCTGTAGACGGGAGCGTAACGGATTAAAATAGGGGCATTCAATTAAAAGGTGTCTGACCGTCCACGGCTGAGAGCAGTGGGGACAGAGTGGAGGAGGATCACCGCTTAAAAGATGTCTATGGCTAAAAAGACAGTGCCCTATCCGGAGTCTAGCTAAAATTACCTCCTCCCGATGACGCGTTCGGGAGGAAGAGGTCCAAGTGCAAGGAAGGGCTTTCACTTCCCGCAATTTATTACGGGGAAGTGTTGACCAATGCGCATGCCATAAATGAGCAACTTGGCGACATAAACCGCTCCGTAGATCGGTGAAGGGAAGCGACTGAATAGCTGGCCGAGGAAGAGAGACTGCAGCCTTGGCGCCATATCGGCCGCCTCATTCCCACAGATACCAGCGTGTCCCGGGAGCCAGAGGAACGCCACCGAGACGCCCCCCAGGTGGAGCAAGCGCAGACAGTCCTGAATCCGGTGGACCAGAGGGTGCACAGGGTAAAGAGCTTGGAGACTGAGGAGAGAGCTGAGAGAATCGGAGCAGATAACGTACTGTATCCGCTGATGGCGGCGGATGTAGTGGACAGCCTGGAGAACAGCGTAAAGCTCCGCAGTATAAACCGAACACTGGTCGGGAAGTCGAAAGCGATTTGGGGTGTCGCCAACAATATAGGCACTCCCTACACCTAAGGATGTTTTCGAGCCGTCGGTGTAAATAAATGTGGCGTCCGTCATTTGTGCACATAGAGCAGCAATTGCCCGACGATAAACAAGTGTAGGGGTACCATCCTTGGGAAATTGACAAAGGTCACGGAGCAGGCAGATCCGGGGACGGAGCCAAGGCGGTGCTGTACCCCAAGTTGTCAAGAAGGTTTTCGGAAAGCGGCAGGAAAGAGAATGGAGCAATTGACGGAAGCGGACTCCCGGGGGTAGTAGGGAGGAGGAGTGGCCTGCATACCCTACATCAAAGGAGGCGTCGAAAAAAAGGTCATGGGCTGGATTAGCAGGCATGGAAGACAGATGGCTAGCATAACGACTCAGGAGGACTGCTCGCCGATTGGACAGCGGAGGTTCAGCAGTCTCAGCATAAAGGCTTTCCACAGGGCTAGTGTAAAAAGCTCCAGACACTAAACGTAATCCACGGTGGTGGATAGAGTCGAGACGCCGAAGAATAGACGGCCGAGCAGAGGAGTAGACTATGCTTCCGTAATCCAATTTTGAGCGCACTAAGGCGCGATAGAGGCGGAGAAGGACCACTCGGTCCGCTCCCCAGGAGGTACCATTCAGGACACGGAGGGTGTTAAGCGATCGCAGACAGCGAGCCGAAAGATAGGAAACGTGGGAGGACCAGCACAGTTTTCTGTCAAACATAAGACCCAAGAATTTAGCGACGTCTGAAAACGGAAGGTTGACAGGACCTAGATGTAAGGAGGGCGGAAGAAACTCCTTCCGTCGCCAAAAATTGACACAAACGGTCTTACTGGGTGAGAAACGGAAGCCGGTTTCGATGCTCCACGAGTGGAGGCGATCAAGACATCCTTGAAGACGTCGTTCAAGAAGGCTGGTCCGTTGAGAGCTGTAGTAGATCGCAAAATCGTCCACAAAGAGGGAGCCCGAGACATCAGGAAGGAGACAATCCATAATTGGATTTATGGCGATGGCAAACAGTACAACACTCAGCACGGATCCCTGGGGTACCCCGTTTTCTTGGGAGAAAGTACGGGAGAGAGTAGTGTTCACCCGCACCCTAAAAGTGCGCTCTGCCATAAATTCGCGAAGAAAAAGGGGCAGCCGGCCTCGAAAGCCCCAAGAGAACAGTGTGCGAAGGATGCCTGTCCTCCAACAGGTATCGTATGCTCTCTCCAGATCAAAAAATATTGCTACCGTTTGGCGTTTCCGGAGAAAATTGTTCATGATATAAGTGGAGAGAGCAACAAGATGGTCAACTGCAGAACGATGCTTCCGAAATCCGCATTGGGCTGGTGTTAAAAGACTGCGGGATTCCAGCCACCAAGCTAAACGGTAATTCACCATACGCTCCAAAACCTTACAGACACTACTCGTGAGAGAAATGGGGCGATAGCTAGAGGGGAGATGTTTGTCCTTTCCAGGTTTCGGAACGGGAACGACAATAGCTTCCCGCCACCGTTTAGGAAAGGTACTGTCGGTCCAAATTCAATTATAAAGGCGAAGGAGGTAACGCAGACTAGGGGTTGGTAAATGCAGCAACATTTGGACATGGATACCATCCGGTCCTGGGGCGGAGGAGCAAGAAGATGAGAGGGCATGTTGGAGTTCCCGCATGGAGAAAACAGTATTGTAGCTTTCGTGATTTTGGGAGGAGATCGCACTTCCGCTGCACGTTTCTTCGGGAGAAACGCTGGCAGGTAATTTGAAGAGCTCGAAATCTCAGCAAAGTGCTGACCCAACGAGTTAGAAATTGCGACGGGGTCCACTAAGGTATCATGCGCGACAGTGAGCCCAGAAACCGGGGAGAAACTAGGCGCGCCTGAGAACCGTCGAAGCCGACTCCAAACTTCCGAGGAGGGAGTGAAGGTGTTAAATGAGCTAATAAAGAATTTCCAGCTTGCCTTCTTGCTATCGCGGATGACGCGACGGCATCGCGCACGGAGCTGCTTATAGCGGATACAGTTGGCCAAAGTAGGATGGTGACGGAAAATGCGAAGAGCACGTCGCCGCTCACGTATTGCGTCACGGCATGCCTCGTTCCACCAAGGAACTGGGGGGCGCCGGGGCAATTCGGAGGTGCGTGGTATTGAACGTTCCGCAGCTGTAAGGATAACGTCGGTAATGTGTGTGCCCTCATCATCGACGCTGGGAAAGCGACGGTCATCGAATGTCGCGAGAGACGAAAAATGTGTCCAATCGGCTTGGGCAAACTTCCAGCGTCGCGGGCGCATATATGGCAGTTGAGGCTGCAGTCTGAGGACACATGGAAAGTGGTCACTCGAGTGTGTATCATCAAGGACGAACCATTCGAAGCGCCGAGCTAGCGGAACAGTACCGACCGCAAGGTCCAAATGAGATAAGGTTGTCGTGGAGGCAGACAAAAATGTGGGGACCCCAGTGTTGAGGCAAACTAGATCCGCTTGGTGGAAGACGTCTAGCAATACGGAGCCACGTGGACAAGGGTGTGGAGATCCCCAAAGCGGGTGGTGGGCATTGAAGTCCCCAACCAGCAAATAGGGGGGTGGAAGCTGACCAAGAAGATGAAGGAGATCAGCTCGTGCCATTGGTGTGGACGATGGAATGTATACAGTACAAAGAGAGAGCGTGTATCCGGAAAGGGAAAGACGGACGGCGACAGCTTGGAAGGAAGTGTTTAAGGGGATTAGGTGATAATGGAGAGTATCATGGAGAAGAATCATGAGTCCTCCATGGGCTGGAGAGCCTTCAACAGAGGGGAGATCATATCGGACGGACTGAAAATGAGGGAGAACAAAGCGGTCATGGGGACGCAGCTTCGTTTCCTGAAGACAGAAGATGACCGGCGAGTAGGATCTTAAGAGGATCGACAATTCATCCCGATTGGCTCGAATGCCGCGGATATTCCAGTGGATAATGGACATGGGGTGAAAAGAAAATGGAGGAATGTGACCAAAGTTGCTGTCAACTCAAAGACTGCTCGGAGCTAGCAACCGACAGCATGGAATGGCATTCAGCCGAAGGCAGAAGATCCTGATCCATATGTTGGTCAGGAGCAGTCCCTGCCACCAGCGATCGTCCGGTTGACCGGCCACCAGCAGTGCGCCTCGGCGACACAGAAGATGGCCGAGGGCGATTTCCGCCAGGTGGTGCTGTAGAGGGGGCACGCCTTGGCGGAGAAGGAGAGGAACTGGGTTTCTTTGTAGCCTTCTTGGAAGAATGTTGTTTAGATGAAGGAGGAACCGATGGTTGTGAAGTTGCGGGACGTAAAAACTCTTCACGAGTATGCTCTTTTTTCGAAGACTTGGCGTCCAACTTTTGGGCTCGAGATGTAGCAGAACCCGACGTAGGGTGAGCCATAGAGTGGGCAGGCGAAAGTGGTGAGGTTGAACGAGCGATCTTTGCGCTGGCCGATCTGACGACCGTGGTAATAAAGGTGAGGTCGCAAGTCTGCGTGGCCGCCTCCTTTGTTGGCCGAGGAGAAGCAAGGACAGTGCTGTATTTTCCTGTCTGAGGCACGGTGGGCTTGCGACTGGCGAATAATTTTCGAGCAGCAAAGGTCGACACCTTTTCCTTCACCCTTATTTCCTGGATGAGCTTCTCGTCCTTAAAAACGGGGCAATCTCGAGAGGAAGCAGCGTGGTCACCCATACAGTTGATGCAGCGAGGGGATGGAGGTGGACAAGCACCCTCATGGGCATCCTTGCCACACGTAACACATTTGGCTGGATTGGAACAGGACTGGCTGGTGTGATTGAACCGCTGACATCGATAGCAACGCGTAGGGTTTGGGACGTAAGGGCGAACGGAAATTATCTCATAGCCTGCTTTGATTTTCGATGGGAGTTGAACTGTGTCAAATGTCAAGAAGACAGTGCGGGTTGGAATGATGTTCGTGTCAACCCGTTTCATTACTCTATGAACTGCCGTTACGCCCTGGTCAGACAGATAGTGCTGAATTTCTTCGTCAGACAATCCATCGAGGGAGCGTGTATAAACGACTCCACGCGAGGAATTCAAGGTACGGTGCGGTTCCACCCGGACAGGGAAGGTGTGGAGCAGAGAAGTACGCAGCAATTTTTGTGCCTGGAGGGCACTGTGTGTTTCTAACAACAGGGTGCCATTCCGTAATCTGGAACAAGACTTTACAGGACCTGCTATTGCGTCGACTCCTTTCTGAATAATGAAAGGGTTGACCGTGGAGAAGTCGTGACCTTCATCAGACCGAGAAACAACAAGGAACTGTGGCAACGATGGAAGAATCGTCTGTGGCTGAGACTCAGTATACTTACGTTTGTGAGCAGACTTAGTGGAAGGTGAGGAGACCATTGCGGAAGAATCCCCCATGATTACCGGCGTCTCCGATGGCGCGCTCCTCCCTTGTGGGGGCCCTCTCTGAGGGCACTCCCGCCTTAGGTGATTGTTCACACCTCAGGTCACACCTCCCGACAAACGGACGGAGGGACCAATCGGCATTTTCGGAAGGTATCAGCTCGGGTAATCACCCCTCCATGGGCCTGGCCGTTACCAGGGGGTACGTACGTGTCCTACCTGTCTACCCGGGGCGGGGAATTACGCGTTACCCCGTCACCGGCTACGCACGAAGGGCATGGGTCGGCCTTCAGACACGCACAGGGAGGAAGAAAGAGAAAGGGAAAGGAAGGAAGAGAGGTCTCAAACGCCGCAGCGGAGAAAAGAGAAAGAGAAGAGGTAAGGAAAAGAGAAGGACAAAGGAAGGAAGAAGACAGAGAAGGACAAAGGAAGGAAGAAGACATAAAAGCAAGGAAGGCAAAGAATGCAGTACATTTACGAGCGTCCGTCTCCGGACGTAGGCACAAACCATACTCCCAGATGGGGAGAAAGGGAAGGAAAGAGCCAGAGGTGAGGGGAGGAGGGGCGAAGATAGGGATGGGGAAGGATGCAGAAAGGGAAGGTATGCAGCCCGGAAAGGAAGGAAGGCCACATTAGCTCGGGGTCCCGTGCTCGCTACGCACGTATCCACAAAAGAGTTGTGGACCCCCTGGGGGGTGGGAGTGAGGTTGTTTAACGTAGGTTCAGTCCAGGGGGATGGCGGGATGAAAGGATGTGTTGGAGTGCAAGTTCCCATCTCCGCAGTTCAGAGGGACTGGTGTTGGGTGGGAGAAGCCAAATGGCACATACGGTGTAGCAGGTTCCTAGGTCCCTAGAATTATGCTGGAGGGCATGCTCCGCTACTGGGTATTGGGCATCTTCTAGGCAGACAGTTCGTCTGTGTCCGTTCATGTGCTCAGCCAGTTTAGTTGTTGTCATGCCGATGTAAAAGGCTGTGCAGTGCAGGCATGTCAGTTGATAAATGACATGTGTAGTTTCACATGTGGCCCTGCCTTGAATTGTGTATGTTTTACCAGTAGCGGGGCTGGAGTAGGTGGTTGTGGGGGGATGCATGGGGCAGGTTTTGCAGCGGGGTCGGTTACAGGGGTAGGAACCGCTGGGTAGAGAAGGTAGTCTTGGAATATTGTAGGGTTTAACAAGGATGTTACGGAGGTTAGGGGGGCGACGAAAGGCAACTCTGGGTGGTGTGGGGAGAATTTTGTCAAGGGATGATCTCATTTCAGGGGTTGACTTGAGAAAGTCATATCCCTGGCGGAGTAATTTGTTGATGTTTTCGAGGCCAGGATAATATTGGGTGACAAGGGGGATGCTTCTGTGTGGTCTGGGGATAGGAACATTGTTGTTGGACGGGGAGGAATGTATTGCTCGGGAGATCTGTTTGTGGACAAGGTCTGCAGGATAGTTGCGGGAGAGGAAAGCACTGGTCAGGTTATTGGTGTAGTTGTTGAGGGATTCATCACTGGAGCAGATGCGTTTGCCACGAATACCTAGGCTGTAGGGAAGGGAGCGCTTGGTGTGGAATGGATGGCAGCTATCGAAGCGAAGGTACTGTTGTTTGTTTGTGGGTTTGATATGGACAGAGGTGTGGATGTGAGCTTCAACAAGATGAAGGTCAACATCCAGGAAGGTGGCTTGGGTTTTGGAGAAGGACCAGGTGAAATTCAGATTCGAAAATGAGTTGAGGTTATGGAGGAAATTAAGGAGTGTTTCTTCACCATGAGTCCAGACCACAAAGATGTCATCTATAAACCTATACCAGGCCAGGGGAAGCAGCTGTTGGGTCTTCAGGAAAGCCTCCTCCATGCGACCCATGAAGAGGTTGGCATAGGACGGAGCCATCCTGGTTCCCATGGCCATTCCCCTGATTTGTTTGTAGGTCTGGCCTTCAAAAGTGAAGTAGTTATGGATGAGGATGAAGTTGGTAAGTGTGATAAGGAACGAGGTTTATGGAAGATCTTCGGGTGGGCGTCGGGAGAGGTAGTGCTCAAGGGCAGAGAGACCATGGGTATGTGGGATGTTTGTGTAAAGGGATGTAGCATCTATGGTGACAAGAAAGGTTTCAGGTGGGAGTGGAGTGGGAATGGATTTGAGGCGTTCTAGGAGGTGGTTTGTGTCTTTGATGTAGGATGGGAGTCTGCGGATGATAGGTTGGAGGTGCTGGTCTACCAGAGCTGAGATACGTTCGGTTGGGGCTTTGAAGACTGCTACAATGGGACAGCCAGGATGGTTCTCTTTGTGGATTTTGGGTAATAGGTAGAAGGTAGGGGTACGTGGCTCAGGTGGAATGAGTAAGTCTATGGAAGCCGTTGTGAGGCCTTGTGAGGGACCTTGGATTTTTAGGATTTTTTGCAGCTCAGTCTGGATGGAGGGAATGGGATCCTGGGTAACAGCTTTGTAGGTTGAGGTGTCGGAGAGTTGACGCAGTGCTTCTGCCACATACTCCACACGGTCAAGTACGACAGTTGTGGAGCCTTTATCCGCCGGGAGGATGACAATAGAGCGGTCTATTTTCAGCTCCTTAATGGCACGGGATTCAGCTGGGGTGATGTTGGGGGTTGTCGGGATGTTCTTCAAGAAGGACTGGGAGGCAACACTGGATGTGAGGAATTCCTGAAATGTCTGCAAGGGATGGTTTTGGGGGAGGGGAGGAGGATCCCTTTGGGAAGGCAGTCGGAACTGTTCTAGACAGGGTTCAACACTGGGTCTAGTATTTGGGGGCTGTGTTTGGGTAGTGAAGTGATATTTCCAGTTGAGGTTCCGGGTGAATGAGAGGAGATCTTTAACCAGGGCCATTAGACTGGCAGCATACCTCATGTTTTTTGCGTAACGGTCATAACATGCGATGGCAAACAGTTGCACCATATATTAGGTAGTTGCACAAGTTCGTAGTGTTTTTGTTTTGCATGTTGGTATTACAGTTGTTATGGTTTTTTTTATTGATTGTCATTTTTTACTTGTAGTTCACCATTGCTATTTAAGTTTACATATCGTCATTTGGAGGCAGCAAGTACACCTACAGACAACAGAAAATTAAGTGCAAAGTGAAGAAATCAGAGCATTTCCGACATTCTTCTGTTTAAGTTCAATAGTTGGGTGACAGAAGCGGAGGCAGCCAGAAACATTTGTGCCGTGTATGGGGATAATGCCACAGGACACAGCACAGAAAGAAAATGGTTTTCATGTTTTAAGGAGGACCATTTTGACATTAGTGACTCTCAAAAAGTCCAAGCAGACCTTCGGGATTTGAGGAAGATCATTTAAACACATTAATGAATGATTATTCAAGCCAGTCTACTTAAGAACTGGCAAATGTGATGAGCTGTACTCATTCCACCATCATATGGTATTTGCATGCAATGAGAAATGTTCAAAAATCAGGTGTATGGGTACTGCATTCTCTAAGCCAAAATCACAAAAATTAGTACACTGCCATAAGTCCATCTCTGCTTGCTCACTTTCAACTAGCTCATGAACAACACCAACCATTCCTACCCTGTATCATTACTGGTAGTGAGAAATGGTGTCTTTACCCTAACATGAGGAAAACAAAGGAGTGGCTGAGCCCAAACAAAGCAGCAGCTCCCTGTACAATGACCTACACACAGCCAAAATAGATAATTTACGCATCTGGTGGAACAGCTTCAGTGTGGTGTGCTACGAATTGCTTCTCCAAGGTGTAACCATCACTGCTGACATTTACTGTCAACAACTGAGACATCTTGCAGAGACAACACAAGAACAATGGCCAGGAAGACTGCTTGAAGCAATACTGCTCCACAATAACACCTGCCGGCATTTTGTTAGACACCAACAGGAGTTGGGTTGGGAAATCATTACACACCCACCTTATTCACCTGATCTTGCACCCTCGGATTTTCACCTTTTCCACTCCCTATTGAACAACCTTCAATGTGCCCCAAACATGGCTCGACGAGTTCTTCCTTCAAAACCACATGATTTCACAGAATCTACAGTCACATTGACAGACGGTTGCGGATAGTGAGGGATAATACATTATGGATGACTAAAGTCTCCATTATGTGTGTCTGTTGTGTTTATTAAACTCATGTAAAAATTCCACGAACTTATGCACCAATCCAATAACATGACAGCAAAAAAATCCATTGGCTTTCCAGTAGAGTAGAGTTTATCTGTCTGGAGAAAAGTCACTAACAATCAACACTGAGCTACAACACATGCAGATAAAGAACGAAAGTTTGGCTGTGTATGTACGTGCTTACAACACAATTCTTCCTCTACACAGTGTGTGGTGGCCTTCATTCAAACCATTGTTTTTGTTGCTGCTATTATTATTGTTTTTGGGTAAAAAATGCACATCATTGTTATTAATGTCTCGTCTGAGTCAATACAGTGCCAGTGTTTGACAATTAATCTAAACAAAGCAATAAATTAATAAAAACATCATAGAAAGGAGATGCACAAAAATTATCTATATATAAGGTATGATCAAAAAATAATGGGAATCTTTTAATTTTGGTTTTTGAATATTTAGTTTATTATTGAGAGTCAAAAATGTTGTATGTGCTTTTGAGTGGTCAGCGAATTTTCACCTACAAAAAATATGGATCAAAGACTTTGCATCACATTTTGCTAGAAAACTGGAGTAAAGTGCAACAACACATTTGAAATGTTGACTTTGGCTTTTGGTGAATCTACTATTAGTAATACAAGAGTTTAAGAGTGGTATTTCAAAGAAGGTCAAGAAGATGTTGAAGATGACAACTGCCCTGGATGCCATAGCACATCAATTACTGATGACAATGATGAATGATAATGAAAATGGTTCTGAAAAATCACCAAATCACTATCAGCAACATTGCTGATGATGTCAACATATCCTTTGGCTCATGCCAAGCAATTTTTTTCAGAGTTTTGGGTATGAAACTCGGAGGAGGGAAGTTTGTTCTGAAATTGTTGAATTTCAACCGAAAGTGATGTAGTGTGCACATCACTCAGAAATTGGTGAATGAAGTCAACAACGATCCAGAACTTCTAAGGAGGGTTGTAAAATGTGACAAAATATGGGTATACGGGTATGACATTGAAACCAAGGCCCAATTGTCCCAATGAATATTGCCTGAAGAGCCAAGACTGGAAAAATTTTGACAAGTTCAATCACATGTGAAAGTTCTTCTCACTTTTTCTTTGATCACAATAGCATGGTGTATCATGAGTTCCTGCCTTACAGTCATACAGTCAATAAGGGATTCTTTCTGGAAGTTATATGTCGTTTTTATGTAGCAATCTGAAGAAAATTGTTGTTGCCTCAGCCACAGCATGCACCACATGTTGCCCCCTGCAACTTCTTTCTATTCCCGAGGATGAAGAGAACAACTGCAGGATGCCACTGTGCTACCATTCATAATATAAAAATATATTCACTGAAGGAGTTGAACACCATAATGAAAAATGAGTTCCGGAAGTGCTTCCAACATCAGAAAAAGTTCTGGCACAAGGGAATGATGAAGGGAACTAATTTGAAGGGGATACAGTGGCTGTTGATGAATAAATAAAGATTTTTCAGAAAATCAAAAATTCCCGTTACTTTCTGATCACACCTCATAATCCACAAGATGTTTAATGTCATCAGGCTGGTTGATTAAATTAAGTTGACAACCAAACAAAGTGTTCCTTCCCAAAACCATCAAAAACCTAAAAGGTTGAAAAATTTAATATATGCTCAATGATTGTTTGCTCTCATTAGCTTTGAGGTCAGGTATTTAGCCAAACAATGAAGTACTTTCTCATGTGTGAATTAGGTGCACTCATTAAAAATGGAAAATATAGAAGTTCGTACTTCACAAGCACCACACACTGCCAGAAAATGAATGATACATCAGAGATACTGTCCAATCTTGAGGTGTGTTAATAAGCTGTCACGCTGCTTCAGTGTCTAGAAGGAAGTACGGCATAGCTGGATGCTGTTTCACTAATCATAGTCTGTTGTCCCTCATTTGCACCAATTTCTCTTCTGATTGTCATATGGGCACAAGCAAGAGTGAGCTTAAAGCATGTCAAGCAACACACTACTATTTGGGGTAGGAGGCTAGTCTCTTGCTTCCTCAAAGCTTCCTCTATGTTGTGAGCAGCACCTGTATCTTAATTTATTTTGTCTGTACCTAACGGAACATGCAATATTTTCTTGTCTAATTAAAGAAGGCTGACCTGGTACAATTTTTACACTGGATACTCAGGGAATCAAAGCAGACAAATTTCATACCTGGAATATTCCTTATTTGCTCCAGTGCCCTCAAAAGCATGTTTATCTCTGGATAAAAAATGCTGAATTTGTTTGGTAAGCAGATCTTAATGCTGCAGCTGGCATGCTGCTTTTCCAGAGTTAGAGGTGGAGTAAAATGTCACATCATTGCCCACAAACTGTGAGGTCTGAATGTTCGTCTTTATACTGAAAATTATGTTGTTAATAGTAGCAGAAATCAAGGTACTACCAATCACTCAAATGAAATCAGATAAGACTTCCTTAACTCCATTAGTGCAAATAGTGTCTAGGAAGAAGGAACCACACAAAGATGGGAAGATATCTTCAGAAAAACCACTGATGGAGCTATCTGAGTACCACTGTAGGCCCTCAAAAGACAGAAAAAAAAATACTTGTGAGCAACACCCCTTTTACACAGCTGCCTTAAGCATATTTAGGCATCAACATGGAATGATATCTTCTAAGTCCATAATCCATAAGCCTTTGAGAACACAGACAAGATGTCAGTTGTCTATATGGTTCAGTCTTTCCTAGGCACCTTATGAATATAATTGTACAATAACCACTTGGGCCCTTATGGTTTATGTTGGGTTTAAAAAGAGAGACTAAGATGGTATCCCTCCCACAAGTCAGAGAAGTGTCTCCCAAATTTGGCTGAACAAGAAGAGGATGATTTCCTTTGAAACCCAAGTTAGTTGCAGCAATGTGTTACACCTTATCATGATCAGATGCTGCACCAGGAGCCACAGACAATGCCAAAACCAGTAACCATATGGAAAATGGACTGCTTTAGTCCTCAGCTTGGGCCCCTTTAGTCCTCAGCTTGGGCCCCTTTCCCAGGAACTGTTTGCGCTGACGGCTGTAACTTGGCTGACGTTGGCAAAAATTAGGGGAAAATTTTTCATTTATTTTCTGTGAAGTGCCTCTCACGATTGTCTGGAGATCACTGTTCCACATTAAATCAGTAACTGTGCATCTCCCATCCTCCTGATAGTCTCCTACATCACTATGGATTTTGCAGGATTGTTTGTCATGTTAAAGAACTCTTGTCTCCACCTCTTCCTGCTCTCTTTCACAATTTGACAGTATTTAACAACCCTTGCACAAAACCTTCCATGGTACTCTGCACTTGGTCAGCATTTGAGCCTGTACTTAGCGGTACACCTAATCCTGACTACAGAGCAGCCCACCCCACTTTAATAATGCATCACCAACGGCTTAGTGAGTTGCCAATGTAATGTGACACACCCATTCCTAGACACTGTTCGAATGTTATAACACAGCCAGTCGGCAGTACATTGCCCAGCTAGCCTTGCTGTGCATCTATTTATGTGGCACTGTTTTATCTGTTTGGTGTACCCAGATTGAAAAGTGGTCAGTTGAGTGCAAATCATCAATTTCTTCTCACTGAGCACACTGTTAGTGAGAGCACGTGCTCACAGAGAGTAATGGCAGAGTATCAACCCATGACACTACTGAAGTGTGCTGACACAGCATAGCATATGTAGTTCTCGACAACTCAACACCTTGAGCAAGTAGAGTTCAAGAAATCATGCTCTAAATCGGCACCTTCTGCAACACAGCTGGTTTTATGCATCCAACACCATGAAGAGCACACCTAGAAATAAATGGAATGCAGCCACCAAAACAAAAATAAAAAATTTTAGGCAATAAATAAAAACAGAGTTATTGAGATGACAAACATCAGTGGCAAGTTTCTGGCCAGCTATGGATAAATACTGGCAGTGTTCTTTTTGTTTTGAGCATATCTCTGCTTTTTGTTTCATGCTGACATATAACAATCACAAGGCAAGTCTATGAAAAGCTTGACAGATAAGGAAACTAAGCAGTCAGAATGTAACTTGTAACAACTTTTATACTTCTTAAAATCCAGGACAGTTGCTGCTAAAAAGGATACTGATGATATTCGGAACAAGAACTTCCAGAACAACAACTTCCAGAAGAAACAACAAACAGAAAAGTTCATAGTACATCATTTTACTTCAGATATTATGCCAATGTGGTCAACTGTATCAATTTTGAAAAAGTTAAAATTTTATTCTAACAAAAGTAAATGCGCTGTTATCACAATCATCTAACAAGTATTTATACCCATAAACAAAAGACAAATAGACGGCCAATGACTGTTTATTATATCATATATATGATGTTTCCACATATATGGGAATATATTTGCATACCCCAATTGGACTGCAAACAAATCATTGAGAAGGAAAGTATTCTTGAACCACTCATAAAGCAACACAATTTGATATGAACGCACTTTTCAATATCAGATGAATCAACAAAGATTGTCAATAATATTCAACAGACTGCCCTTGGTATTTTAACATTGTAGCACGCAACAACATGAAAACCTATAAATTATGCCAACTGTGCATTCTGTATATCAAATAATAATGATAAAATGAACTTATTATGATGATAGTGCAACAGTTATACTTAGATTAGAAGACTGCCATAGTTTAAGATCCAGAGTCCTGTATCAAAGGCTGCAGGTTGAACATAGAGGACAAGGGTAGATCTATGAAATATTAGTGTTAGAGCTGTAAACTGCCATAGCTGCGATGGGAAAGAACAAGAGAAAATGACAATATTATAAAAAGGCTAGACTGCTACTCACCATTTAACAGAGATGTTGAGTCGCAGACAGGCACAACCAGAAGACTGTTAACAAGTATGCTTTCAGCCAAAAGGCCTTCTTCCGAATTAGACCACACAAACATGCATTCATACAAACTTATCTCGGCTACACGCGACTACTGTCTGGCTCCTGAGGCCAGACTTGTTAACAGTCTTTTGGTTGTACCTATCTGCGACTCAACATCTCCGCAAAATTTTCATAATACTGTAGTTTTTCCATCCTGGATTTTCCATTGTTTAATAATTGTTTCCTTTTACTGACTCTGTAACTCAGATGATGCATTGCTGAAGGATTCAAGGAAAATTTGAGTCATTTCGAATAGGTATCTGATTCATACAATTACAGTTGGAGGTGATCTCGCCCTACCCTCGATATGTTGATGAAAATACATTTTTAATGTCAGTGGTATGCACAAAACATTGTCTGAGATTATACTAAATGCATTTTCCAAAAATTATTTTGGGCAATTAGCTCATGAAAGCACATGAAGTGTAAATGTTTGTGATAACATACTAGACTTCTTGGCAACAAACAATCCTGACCAAATAGAAAGCACCATGGCAGATATAGGGATGAATGATCTTAATGTGGTTGTAGTGAGACTGAACAGCGCAACATGCGTGTACACCAAAATAAATAATATATCTGGTTGGCAGCTTCCTATGAGACTCTCTCCATTCCTTCCACACTATGTAACCATAGAACAGATGTGGCTTAAATATGAAGAAATAGTTTTGATGGCAACTGAGAGATTCTTACCAAGTAAAATTAAAAAGAGATGCAATAAAATATATATATATATATATATATATATATATATATATATATAATAGAGGGAAACATTCCACGTGGGAAAAATATATTTAAAAAGAAAGATGATGAGACTTACCCAACAAAAGCGCTGGCAGGTCGATAGACACACAAATAAACACAAACATACACACAAAACTCTAGCTTTCGCAACCAACGGTTGCCTCGTCAGGAAAGAGGGAAGGAGAAGGAAAGACAAAAGGATTGGGTTTTAAGGGAGAGGGTAAGGAGTCATTCCAATCCCGGGAGTCTTTCCGCTCCCGGGATTGGAATGACTCCTTACCCTCTCCCTTAAAACCCAATCCTTTTGTCTTTCCTTCTCCTTCCCTCTTTCCTGACGAGGCAACCGTTGGTTGCGAAAGCTAGAGTTTTGTGTGTATGTTTGTGTTTATTTGTGTGTCTATCGACCTGCCAGCGCTTTTGTTGGGTAAGTCTCATCATCTTTCATATATATATATATATATCTCAACAACAACACATGCCAGACTTAAAAGAAGTAAAATCTCCAAGATTGGGAAGGTTCTACATGACATCAAAATTTAGTGTTGACTTCAAAGCGAAATGCTTTTAAGTCCTGTCCTGAAATCAGGCAGAAAATTATGAAATATTCCAGTCAACTGCAAACTACACCAGAAGCAAGACACAATCATTGCCTTCACTGTATGATAGCAATGGTAATGTTACCTATGACAGTGCCACTAAGACGTAGTTGCTGAACATGGTTTCCAAAAATCCCTTCACTGAAGAAGATGCAGTGTTTATTCCAGAACTTTAATAAAAGAAACAGCAGCCAGCATAAGTAACTTAGAAGTAGATACACCTGGTGTAGCGAAGTAACTTACATCACTAACACAGGAGAGTCTTCCGATCTAGATCGTAAACCAATAATCTTCCTTTCAGAGTATGCTGATGAAATAGCCCCATATTTTACAAACATCTACAACCATTCACTTGACAAAAGAACCATATCTAAGGACTGGAAAGTTGCACATGTCACACAAATACACAAGAAATAAGTAGAAGTAATCCACTGAATTATAGATCCATATCACTGACATTAATTTGCAGTAAGATTCTGGAACATTAACTGTGTTCAAACATTATGAAATATCTCAAAGAAAACAATCCATTGACATGCAGTCAACATGGATTCAGAAAATATTCTTCTTGAGAAACACAACTGGTCCTTTATTGATGAACGTAACAAATGCTATAAATGGTGAATCTTAAGTTGATTGAATATTTCTGGATTTCCAGTAGGCTTTTGACACCATTAGTCACAAGCAGCTTCTAATCAAATTGCATCCCTATGGAGTATTGTCTCAGTTGTGTGACTGGATTCATGATTCCATTCCATAAGAAAGTTCATACTGATTGACAGGAAGTCACAGAGTGAAACATAAGTAATATCTGGTGTTCCTCAAGGAAGTGTCATAGGCTGCCTCCTGTTCTGAATAATATAAACTACTTGGGAGACAATGTGAACATCTTTTCAGATTGTTTACACATGATGCTGTTGTTTATAATCTAGAAAGTCATAAGGGGACCAATACATACATATGGTGCAAAAGCAGCAATTGACCCTGGACATTAAGAAGTACTAGATCCTCCTCATGAGTACTACAAAGAATGTCTTAAATTTTGGTTAAACGATAAATAATACTGTAATAACTTCAAGATGAACAAATATATTTCAAGGAAGACGCAATATGAAAGTCACAGATCAAGTAAACAGAGTAAGACGCATGTACACTTTAACAGTCAAATCATAACTGAGTCCAAGTCTAGCGGCCGCTGGCTGGCTGGCCGCTTAGGTGGCGCTGCTGCTGCATGGTTGGCAGACAGCGCCACATGTAGAGGACACGTATAACTGCGCGGCGGCACTTTGAAAGATCGGCGAGTCACAACACTTTTCCCCCCTTTGAATTTTTTGCACAGGTCTTGATTGAGGTGGCCTGTAGATTGCTAACGTCCATAGGTGTTGTTTGACTGGCTGTAAAGTCTCGAGGAGGAGGCTTCCCATACGGACGGAAGAGTCCCTGATGATAACGGGTCGAGATTACAGGAGATGTGAGGGTCGAATCTGCTGGGGCCCCGTGCACCAATCTGCCCGTTGCGACAAGTCCGGTTGTTATAACAGGAGACATGGGTGATGTGTCCCGCGACCGTAGGAGGAGGAGGCAAGCAGAGTTGCTCCGACAAATGATGGTCATCTGGTTCCTGCATGGGCGCGTCTCCTGGTGGCGTCAGTTCTTGTGCTGGCACCGATATGATGGTGAGAGGACGGCGTTGTGAGTAATGAGAGATTACAGTATCCCGAGCGTCAGGTAGAGCCGAAGGTGGTGTAGCGGCATCTGGAACAGGTGTTGCCGGCACACGAGGCGAAGCACTGCAACACCCGTGTCCGTCTGGATTTCATACAGGCGTCGGCCATGACTCCATTTTGGCCGCCTGCCATATCCCCGTATCCATACAAGGTCGTCGGCGGTGAACTGGCACCTTGATGTGAAAGGTCACAGAAGATGAAATAGCATGCGGGGCTGTCAGCTAGGTAAGAGCTGAGCCGGGCTGTGGTCGCCCATGGGCGTGAAAAGGTAACAAGCCAGAAATTGGAGAAGCACAGAAGAAGTCAGGAGTTTCCTCATCTGAGCCTGAAATGTGTGGACCAGTCGTTCAGCCTCACCGTTTGACTGTGGATGGAACGGAGGGGCCGTGACATGCATGTTGCCGTGACGGGCACAAAAATCCGCAAAATCGGAAGAGGCAAATTGTGGACCATTATCAGTAACAAGAGTAGAGGGAAGGCCTTCCAAAGAGAAAATGCAAGCTAGAGCATGGGTGGTTGCCGCAGTGGTAGGCGACGTGCAACGGACAATGAAAGGAAAGTTAGAGTAGGCGTCAATAACGAGAAGCCAGTACGTACCCAAAAAAGGTCCCGCGAAGTCAGCATGAATACACTCCCACGGCTTCTCCGGCGAAGGCCACAGTGACAAAAATGACTTCGGGGCGGCGGCCTGTGACGCACAAGCGACCATGTGTGCGATTTCAGAGTCGATGCCGGGCCAGTACACATGACAGCGCGCAGAGATTTTGTGCGAGAGACACCCCAGTGCCCTTGGTGAAGGAGGCGCAAGGCCGAAACACGCAAAGACGCAGGTACCACAACATGCAGCGAAGCATTGTCGGTGGAAAGGAGGATAACACCATCCCTACCCGTGAGGCGGTAACACAAAGCGTAGTAGTTACGCAACAGATCAGAAGTCTTAGCGGACAGACAATCTGGCCAACCCTTCTGAATACAGTGTAAAACCCGGAAGAGGGTAGGCTCAGAACCTGTAGCAGCTGCCAGCCGGTCCCCGGTGATGAGGAACCCGTCCACAACCCACTGCTCGGCAACATCCAGGTGGAAACACAAAAGTTCGTCCCTATCGAATGCCAGATCAGGACCCATGGGAAGGCGAGACAGTGCATCAGCATTCGCATGTTGAGCCATCGGCCAGAAATGAATCTCATAATTGAAACGAGACAAGTAAAGAGCCCAACACAAATTTAAAGATTGTCAATTTAACTAAATGCCAAGGGATTACAATTATGAACAAATTGAATTGGAACTATCATGGGCAAAATGTTGCAGGGAAGGTGAACCAAAGACCTTTTTACTGGAGGAATACTCCAAATGTGCAACAAATCTACTAAAGAGAGTGCCTACATCATGCTTGTCTGTCCTCTGCTAGGGTATTGCCGCTCGGTATGGCGTCCTTACTAAATGGAATTGACAGAGGATATTTAAAAAGTTCAAAGAAGCAAAACTAGTTTTGTATTTTCGCGAAACAGAGGACACTGATTCGTGGATACGATACTTGAGCTGGGCTGGTAATCATTCAAACATTGGTGTTTTTCATGGCGGCAAGATGATCACACTCTCACCTGCAAAAACTTTGCGGTACTGGAGAACTGAATGCAAACATAAAAAACGCAATCTTTCTAACTTCTCCATTCCAGCATCTCATTGTGTCTTACTTCCATCATTCGGTTATTCCGTAATTACTTTTTTAATTTGTTAATGTTGGCAGACACATAACAGCAGCTGATGACACCACCACAGTAATTCCATTTGTTACATATTTCAGAATTCACACACATTAATGTAGAGTACTGGCACACAGAAACTGCACTGCTTCATTAGCTGTCACTGCTTCAACTAGTAAAATGCCATTTCACAGCCCTTTCACAGATTTCACTGTTCCAGCTAACCAAACTATTGCTTTATAAATATAAATTGGCGATAGCTTTTCAAATGTTCCCTCCATTTTATTTACGATGATACGCACTTCATATTTAAAAGGACATGTTCTGTTACTACTATTTTCTTTTAAACCAGATACAATACAATCAGGAGCACTAGATGCCCTGACACACTTAGATTTTTGGGTATTGATGCTCCTGCCAGTCAACTAAAACAACTGGGAGATGAGTTATTTCTATTTGTGAGTTCAGTCTCACTCCAACATGGTGTTATGAAAATTACAGGTGCACGAGACGGAGCCACACTCATCTGGACAAGTTCAACATAAATGAAGTGCTTGTTAATGCCTCTAAGCAGAAGAATTGGGTGAAGGATCTGAGTGGTGTAATTAATGTGTATGAGTTTTTAACAGCCTCTCCCCCTCACACACACACACACACACACACACACACACACACACACACAAATCTGCTCTATGACCAGATGTCACTCTTTCTGAGGCGATCATAACTCATTAACAAATAAGCATTAGAAGACGAAAAGTTGGTTCACATAAAAGTATTTCCACTATGACACAAACGACAATGTTACTTCCCTCCAAATACGTGAAACCAGGCAAAATGAGTATAGTATCATGTAAAACATAACAAATTATCAAGTCATCAACACTATTTACTTGCTATGAACTTCTGTTCATACTTACTTTAGTAATCATTTCTCCAGTTTACATATTTGCATTGTTGTAACCTTGGAAAACGAAGATTCACTTCCTGTATGTCATTTGGTGTGCTGAAAGATGTTCTGCTAGGTATAGTGCTAAGTATTAAAACTGAAATACTAAGAAGGATGTACACCCTCCAAGCCACATTAATTAGATGTAACATTCAGCATACTGTATATCACAGTTACTCCCAAAGGTTGTTGAGACACACACTATCTGATCAAAAGTGTATGGACAACTATTAGTGGAGATTAATGTGGGGTGTATCCATCATTCGGCTTTATGACAGCTTGAACTCTGACGTGGAAACTTTCAGTGAGGGTGCTGGATGTCTGTGGAAGAAAGAAAGCCCAATTTTCCTCAGAGTTGAAAGTAGTAAAAGAAATTATGCTAGGTGCTGGGTTCTGGAGTAAGTCAACATTTTAACGCATCTAAACTGTTTCGTTCAGTTCAGGTTGAGGCTGTTGAGCAGGCCATTCCAATTCAGGAATGTTACTCCCTACAAACCACTGCCTCACAGATGCTGCTTGATGACAGGTTGTATTATCTCCAAACTCTTTCTCTACTGTATGCAGTATACAATGGCTGTAAATTGTGTTCCTACCCAATAAGGGAAACTTAACCACAAAAAACACCATCATCCCATAAGACCTCTGTACTTCACTGTTGGCAGCATTCATGATGGCATCAAATATTCTCCAGGAATTTATCAAACAAAAGCCCTTCCTTTTGTCCACTGACCAGTGACATCGCTTCTACACCACCACCAGTGTCACTTGGCTTGACTACAGAAATGTGTGAATTATAAGGAACTGCTCGAGCATTACACCTCATTCTTTTTAGCTTCCTACACACAGTCACTGTGCTAACGGATCTGCTGGTAGAGTTTTGGAACTCATGAGTAATTCCTTCTGCTGATTTTATGCCTTCTTTTACATAGACCCATCGCAAAGCTCAATGTTCCTGTCCGCCAGTACATGAGCTCTGCCTGGTCTTGGTTTAACTGTGGTTATTCCATAACGCTTCCGCTTCAGAATTACATCATCAACAGTCAATTTGGGCAGCTTCATGAGGATTGAAATGTCCCTGATAGATCTATTACTCAGGTGACATCCAATGACCTGCACACATTTTAAGCCACTGAGCTCTCCTGACTGATCCATTCAGGTGTTGCTGCTTCTCTACTGACAAGAAAATACAATATTTTACATCTACACACATACTCCACAAACAACATTAAAGTTTTGGAAGAGGATACTTTGTGTACCAGTGTCATTTCCCCTTCACCTGTTCCAGTTGTGTATAGTTTATGGAAAGAATCATAGCAGGTAAACTCCTCTCTCTAATTTTATCTTAATGGTAATTTTGCAAGATATGTATAGGAGGAATTAATATACTGGTTAACTCTTCTAGGAAAGGATGTGTTCTGACTTTAACGGTAAACAATATCGTGATACAGAATGCCTGACTTGCAGCATCTGCCACTGGAGTTATCTGAGCATCTATGTGACACTTTCACACCTGCTAAATAAACCTGTAATGAAACATGCTCATCTTTTTTTATCTTCTCTGTGTGTTCTATTTGTCCTATCTGGTGTAGACCCCATACTGACGAGCAATATTCACGTACTGGTCGAATGTGTGTAATGTAAGCTACTTCCTTTGTTCATAGACTATACTTCCCGAAGATTCTTCCAGTGACTCTCAGTGTGGCATAAACCTTAATCTTGATTAATTTTATGTGGCCGTTCCACTTCTAATCATTCCATATTACTAGATATTTTATGGAAGTAACTGCTTCCTGTAGTTGTTCTGCAATTGTGTAATCATACAATAAAGGGTCTTTCTATCTATTTATTCACAATATTTTATATTTGTTTATGTTGCAGACCAATTGCTGCTCCCAGGATCAAGCATCAATGCTCTGCATGTCTTCCTGCATTTTGCTACAATTTTTCAATGTTGCAACTTCTCTGCATACAACAGCACATCCACATAAAGCCTCATAAAACTTCTGATGTTATCTACTATGTTGTTTATAATGGGTTCCCAGAAATTTTTCCCTGATCACAAACATTCATAAGGCATAAAATACAACACACAGACAAATACTTCTTATCTTGAATTGCATGTGATATATTAAGTTTTTGCGTACATATGTACTCACTATTACTTTGTTTGTTTCAGGGCCAAGTAACATTAACAACAGAGGGCTCAGGCACCATTTGCAAAAAAACTTGTACTCGAAACACGAGAAAGCCAAAAGTGTCCTCTGGTATCACGACCCACAGTCACCAAAAACAGCGAAGTGAAAATTCCAGATAGCATACCATAGACAGTCGCCAAATTTTAAAAGCATCAGGACACTGTATGCGAAGTTTAGGGAAACAGGGAGCAACTGTGATCTTCCTAGAACAGGCAAGGCTGAACCTAGAGTGGAGACAATTCAGAAAGTGTGTGTTTTGCATGTCTTTATAAATTTTTTACATGATTTTTCTTTTATCCAGCTCCCCTCACAACAATCTAACACCTTATTTTGACCAACCCCACCTCTATGTCATTCCTGTTCCCCCTATGCCATCCCTTGCTCCCTCTTTATGTACCGGTTCAGGGAAGTATCCCTTTCCCTGGCAAAACCCAGTCGCACATCATGTTTCTTAAATGCTGCCTAAACCATGGAATCCCTCCCCGAAGGCCTATCCATAAAAATTCCTTTCATTGGATCACAATCCTCTTTTCTCAATGACTTTCACCTTTTCACATTCTGCCAGTCCTCGGCCTTTACAAATCTGGTGCAGCAAAAAAAGTAACTTCATGGCACCATCTCTGCTCCCTTTGCAAGCACTACCATCCAACCCCTATCCTACCGACAAGTGTTCCTCCTCATAGCACCCAAATCCTGCCTAGCTGACCTTTTCAACTTGCCATATCCCCAAAAACTCCCTACCAACACTCCACAAAATCAACAGTTGAAACATTCCCATAACACTGTTGTTAACCTGTTCACCAAAACTCTCAGCCTGACAGGAGTTTCAGTCCTATCCAAAGGCCTCACCTTTAGCCCCACACCCACACCTAAATAGGCTGGATTTGTCAAAGACCTGCTCTCCTCCTCCTGTTCCCTGCAATGGACACACTTCTTTGACACCAATCCATCCAAGCAATGGCAATCTAATACCACCATTCAACCCTGCCTCTGCCAATTCATACCACCATTCAACCATGACCCCCCCTCCCCTCAACCCACCCACTTCTCACCTTCCAGGAATTCCTTACCTCCAACTTGGCCTCACTATCCTTCCCCAGGTTCCTTCCTAAACACCAACCTTTCAGCAGTAGAAAGGACAGCCACATACAACATCAAAACAATTTATATTTATAATTATACAAGAGAATGAAAGTTGCTACTCACCATATAGCGGAGATACTGAGCCACAATAGGCACAATAAAAAGATTCACACAATCATAGCTTTCGACCATTAATGCCTTTGTCAGCAGTAGACACACATACACACGCATGCACGCGTGCACACGTGCAAGCGCACCTAGTACACACATCTGCAATCTCAGAGAGCTGAAACTACACTGCCAAAAGCTAGGATTATGTGAATCTTTTTATTGTGCCTATCGCGGCTCAGCACCTCTGCTATATTGTTATATTTATAATTATTTATTTATGTATTTTTCAGGCTGCTTCATGGGGCCTCTTAAGTTCATTCACTTGAGCTGTGATATGGTGCTTTCCAGCATGATATAAAACTTTAATCCTAGCAAATATCTATATGAAATTTAAGTCGTAAGAAAGCGAACATATATTATCTTCAGTATAGGATGTCAAATAAACTTCTAAAATACGTCAAATCAGGTGAAACTGACCAATTTTGAACTTAAAACTTACGTATTTCTGAAACCAATAACATTAATATATTGGTTTCTTTTTCAGAGCATGGGTACTGAACTGCAGTAATAAAATGGTCTTTTTTACCTTTTGCTCTAACAGATCCCAAAATAGCCTGTGTTAGTCAACTTCACTGCACGCGGGGTGGGGGTGGGGGGTGGGGGGTGGGGGGGGGGGTTGACATTGACTGATTATCTGTTATGTGGTAATTGTGGCTTGTTCATGACTCTTGGGTTACTTTAACTTTACTGAAACTTCATCAATAGTTGAAAAATATATATGGCACGATAATTAAATTTTAGAACTTATTTGAGAGAAACATACAAAGAAAGTTTTAAAATATGTGATCATAAATTGGCTTTATGAAATTCTGAACAACTGCTTGAGAAAAAGACAGTCAGCTTCACCCCAATTCCACCCAGAATTTGGAAAGTTTTATTCATGTGTCTATAAATAGTTAAGTATAAAATTAACTTGTCGCTGTGAAGGGTCAATGCACAATATACATAAGACCCACACACACGAGTTGTTTTATGCCAGTCACATGAGTAAAAGTTTTAGCTCATTTTTAAAAATAAAATCCAGTCCTCCTGAAAACAATCAGTACCCAGACAGAGATTCAGAATGACATATATTTAGTTACTGTCACAAATTATGAAACTTCAAACTGTAAATATAATAACTAAAAATTATCTTTAATATGTAGTTATTTAACATAAAATGTTTTTTTCTAACCTTTTCAGTCAACTACACCCCATTTGATGGTACTGAAAATATTAGAAATTGGCTACTGAGAACACTTAAAGATCAGTAACTCTTCAGTCACCAGCTCTTACCGGTTGGTCAACAGTGATGTAACCTTCGAGGTGTTTTCGGGCCGCTACTTCTTCTGGTTTCATTAAGGCACGTTTACTGTCAACTTGGGGAGCTTCTTTTATCTTCAAAGCAGTATCAATGTCCTCACCATATCGCACAGAACATGTTGAGAAGGCATATTTACATCTGTAATGGGAAAAAAAGTTTAAGAAAAATGTATCTTCAGATAAAAGAAATACAGTCACCAAAAAAATGCATTTCTTTCTTTACTTCATTCTATTACAAGAACACTGATATATGGATTTCTTCATTATTTCATAACTGATGAATGTTAGTCTTTGCACTGTTTGGACAAGAAACTTAAAAACACATCTCACCTCTTACTCTGAAACACAGTATGTCTAGGTCATGCAATAGCAATTTTACAGTTTAACCACAAGTAATTTGAAATTGTTGTAAATATGACAGAGCTTGCAGGGGAAAATAAATCAATTTCGTTAAATCAATAATTTTAATTTGCTTAGTCAGAAATCCAATTACAGCATTCCAATTGCACTGTCTCATTTGCAATAACATGAATTCCATAACACCTATAAACTTCTATAGGACAAATCTGATGGCACATATATGAATACAAATGTGTTTTGTCTGAAACACTGCCACAACATATAATTAGCAGTGCATGCTTGAGACAATAAGTTACACTGTTCCAACTACAATTTACACTATTCTCTCTGTGAGGGTATCTGGAAAAAAACTATTTTCTAATCAGGTATCCTTACTGTCTCACCAGTTAGAGCATAACCTGTTTAAGAACATGTAATTCTATGTAGAAATACATGTCACCTGGCTGAACAAACTGGATTTTGATGGTTCTGTTCACATAGTGAAAATCATGGTGTGAAGTTTTTAGTGTGATGGCGTCCCCACTCAAAATCTTCATTGTGGTAACAGTCTTGTCAATAATGTAGCCCAAGGTCTAGTTTACACTGGAAAGTGAAAATCTGTTGTGAGTTATTAAAATATGAATAATAAAAATTTATGTCATCTCAAATTTATCTGTATCCCGAGGTCTACGTTTGGGCCATATATCATACACATTTTATTATATGTAACTAGATCTTCAAGGTAAATTCAGAAAATCTGCATTATAAAATATGCAAACCTCCACTGAGTACATTAAACTGAAGGATGCTTTAACAATAGGACTACATGTGCTAAACTGGTTATGCTCCACAGAAGAAGACAATAAAGGTATCTATTTGGAAAGCAGCTTTTCCTCATTGTTGTCATAAGGGTTCTTAAGTCCATAGACTGATCTTTTTGCAGTTTTCATGCTAGTCTATACTGTGCAAATCTCATCTCCATGACATCCATTTGAACCTGCTTACTTTATTCAAGCCTTGGTCTCACTACAATTTTTACCCGCCACACGTTACCAAACTGACAACACCTTCATGGGACAGTACACGGATACCTACCCCTTCTTTTAATAAACTTGTGTGATAAGCTTCTATTTTCCTCTAATTTGATTCAGTACCTCCTCATTTGTTATTTGATCTACCCATCTCATCTTCAACAACCTTCTATAGCACAACATTTCAAAAGTTTCTATTTTAAGTTTCGATTTTCTTCCTGTCTGAAATCCTTTTTATCGTCCATGTTTCACACAATACCTGGAGAAAAGACTTCCGAACACTTAAATTTATATCAGATGTTAACAGATTGCTCTTTTTTGGAAATGTTTTTCTTGCTATTGTCTGTCTGCATTTTATATGCTCTACACTTCACTTCAGCCAACATCAGTTATTTTGCTGACCAAATAACAAAATTCATCCACTTCTTCTCATGTCTCATTTCCTAATCTAATTTCCTAAGCATTGCCTGATTTAATACAACTATATTCCATTACCCTTCTTTTACTGTTGATGGTATTCATCTTATAACCACCATTCAGGACACTTTCAATTCTATTCAACTGCTCTTCCAAGTCCTTTGCAACTCTAACAGAATTACAGTGTCATTGGCAGAAATGAGAGCTTTTATTTCTTCTCCTTGAACTTTAAACCTCTTTTCAAATTTGGTTTCCTTCATAGTCTGCTCAATATACAGATTAAATAACATCTAGAATAGACTAAAATTACAACTGCATTCTGGTTTCTGTACGAGTTGCAAGTAAACTTTTGCCCCCTGACAACTTCAAAATTTTAAAATGTGTATTCCAATCAACAGCTGTCTCCAAATCTACAAAAGCTACAACATAGGTTTGCCTTTCTTTAATTTATTTGTAGGGTAAGTCATCAGATCAGTGCAGTGTTGCATGTTCCTATATTTCTCCAGAACCACAATATCATATCTCCCACCTCATCTCCACTTACTTTCTTTTCTCTTTCTGTAATATCGTCCTCAAGTTCATTTCCCTAATAAAGTTCCTCTCTACATTCTTTCCTTTCCCTTGCTTAATAATGGCTTGCCACCGAAGCTCTTGATATTCATACAGCTGCTTCTCTTTTCTCCAAAGGTCTTTCTAATTTTATCATGGGCAAGCTCTTTCTTTTCCCTAGTTAGGCATACTTCTACAGCCATTCACTTCTCCTCTAGCCATTCCTGCTTAACCATTTTGTTCTCTCTGTTACTTACAAATTTTAGATGTCTGTATTCCCTTTCGGTCAACGGCCTTGCTGCAGTGGTAACACTGGTTTCTGTCAGATCACTGAAGGTGAGCACTGCCGGGCTCGGCTACAACTTGGATGGGTCACCATATGGATCTGCCAAGTGCTATTGTCAGCTTCTGAGGCCAAATGAGGAGCTACTCGTTTGGGAAATAGTGGCACCAGTCACAAAACCTGACAACAGCTGGGAGAGTGGAGTACTGCAGTTGCACCTGCAGCACTGCAATCCGTGTAGCTGATGGATACAAGCCACCCCACCTCAACAACGTCCACCGTTCATGGGATCTTGAACACCCCCCCCCCCCTCCCATCTCCAAATTCATACAGCTTTAGACTTAAACCATTTCCAATATCATGATGTTTGTTTGTTACTTTCACAACAATATACTCTGGCGATTCCCAAACTAAAGAAATTTTTGTTAGTGTTGGAAATGGACTCCAACTCACTCACACTCTGTAACTGTACAACAGTATACAATATGCTTCACATTATACTTTCTTTTTTGTGCTTTTAGCATACATTTCCTTTTGGTTATCATTTTTTAATGTTAAAACAGTGTTATTTCAATGGATTTACTTTACTGTTTTTCAGATCTAGCTGTTGCCTGAATGCCACAGTAGCCAGAGACGGTGGCCATGTGTGGGAGAGTTGCGCTTGTGTGAATGTGTTTCCTACTTCCAAAGAACAACTCCCATGCCTGAAAAGTTAAATGTTCACAAGTCTTTTCACTGTGCCTTGTGCCTGTTTGCAACTTAACGCCTCCTCTGTGGTGAATAGCAATTACCCTTTGGCAATACTGTTGTTATTCCATATTAGACTTTCCATTATTTACTTTGAATTTTGATGTCATATGACATGTTCGTGGGGTCTGGGATGTTTCCATTTCAGATGTCAGTCTTGATTTGTTTATAATATGTAATTTGTAGGTGGTGGCTTAGACCTATATAGGTCTAGTAGAGATTTGGATCTGCTGAGGGGAATGGTATTTTGGACTGTGTTTTAATGAGGAATTAATGACAGCACTATCGTGTTGCCTAACATGCAGGTTACGTTGAAAGATGATAGTTTTGTTGAGAGTGGGCAAAGCTAGTGAATAACAACCTTTCTTCAACCTACATCATACACTCCATAGTTACATTGACATCCCTGATTTAAAAAAAAAAAAAACACATTCTATTTTTTCACTATGATCTGATATTCCCAGCAAATTTCTACCATTCATTATTTCTTAAGGCTTGAATCTCCGTCTTTTCAATAATATCAACAGTCAATCAGCATGTTATTTCACTGTGAACTAATTCCTGTAGCTCAAATGAATTACATGGTTTGTTTATTCCTGACCTCTCTCTCTTTCAACTGACACTTCTTGACTACTTGTATTATCAGCTACCTACTACAATTTCCTGAGTTGCTTCCATCATCACAATCATTTCTTAACACACTCTTCCATTACTGTTACTGACTGCTCCATATTAACAACATTCCATATCCTATTACCCAAGTTTCACTGTGTTTAAAGATTATCCTATACTTTTTTTACATGAGCATATCTTTCTCTACAAGAGTTCTTTACTGTATACAATCATCTGCAACTTTTACGATGACCAACACTTCTACAAATAAAACTTTAACATTGTCAATTTCCTCACTTCTATTAAAAGACCTGTTAAGTTTGGCATTGCATAACATTACTCGAGATATTGAAAGTATTTGTACCAACAAAACAAGCAAAATCTTAATCTTCACTTCTTGTCAGTATTATACACAATGATTTCTGGGATCAATTAAAAAAAAATCAAATCAGTAGATGTCATCAGTCTCTTCCTAAACCATCCCCCCCCCCCCTCTCTCTCTCTCTCTCTCTCTCGGATAACACAGGATTTTTCCATCAAGAAACCATTTTGACATTTGCTTGTCTGACACAACCATGAAAATTCTAAGAAACCTAAAGATAGCAGGTCATCTCCTGAAGTGGCATCCACATACAAAAGCACTCTTGCTTTGCACAGAGGTTTAGCAGCTTTGCCATACTGCAATCCTTTATTTCGTGTACTAGCTTCTGAAAAATCTTAAACCCCATAGTATGACTAGTTATCTCAGCTCTACTTAAGATAAGTAACATGGCTGTTCACTTAATGTCTTTCTATTCTGCGCATGTCAGTTTTGCTGGAACCCGATTTTGATGTCTTATTTAATTCCTTTAATATCATAAGGTTTAAATGATGGAAATTTATATATAAACAGTGTAGAGTTTTTTTGTTTGAGAAAACAAAAGTGTCATTAATGAATATCTTCATAGTCAGCTCCAAGAATTCACCCCAGGACACACAGATATTGAGCACCTTTGGTCAGAATTTAAAGATATTGTCCACCATGTGCTAGAGACATGTGGACCTAGCAAAAATTTAGGGGAGGGAAAGGATCAACCTCGGCTCAACAAATACATTTCGAAGTTGCTGAGAAAACAGAGAATTTTGCACAGTCGTTTTAAACGTAGTCGCTGCCCTGCTGACATACAGAAATTATGCGAAATGAAAGCAGCTGTCTAAATTTCAATGAGAGATCCTTTTAACAAATTTGAAAGCAATATTTTATCAGCAGATTCTAAAAATAACCCCCAAAAAATTTGGTGGTACGTAAATCTACAAATGCAACAAATGATTCAATACCTTCTCTTGCAGACAGTACAGGCAATATAACGGAAGATGATAAACAGAAGACCGAAATTCTAAACCTAGCTTTCAAAAACTCATTTATGGTAGAGGACTGCAGCACCATTCCCCCTTTCAACTACCGAACAAATGCGAGGATGGCTGAGATAGTGTTTAGTGTATCTGGAATTGTAAAACAGTTAAGATCCTTAGACGCCAGGAAGGCATCTGGCCCAAACGGTATCCCTGTACGATTTTATGTTGACTATGCCTCAGTGATACAGATAGCCATACCATAGGTGCAACCACAACAGAGGGGTACCTGTTGAGAGGTCAGACAAGCGTGTGGTACCTGAAGAGGGGCAGCAGCCTTTTCAGTAGTAGCAGGTGCAACAGTCTGGATCATTGACTGATCTGGCCTTGTAACACTAACCAAAACGGCCTTGCTGTGCCGGTACCGCAAACGACTGAAAGCAAGGGGAAACTACAGCCGTAATTTTTTCAGAGGGCATGCAGCTTTACTGTATGGTAAAATGATGATGGCGTCCTCTTGGGTAAAATATTCCGGAGGTAAAATAGTCCACCATTCGGATCTCCGGGCGGGGACTACAAGAGGACGTCGTTATCAGGAGAAAGAAAACTGGTGTTCTACGGATCGGAGTGTGGAATGTCAGATCCCTTAAATGGACAGGTAAGTTAGAAAATTTAAAAAGGGAAATGGATAGGTTAGTGGGAATTAGTGAAGTTTGGTCGCAGGAGGAACAAAACTTCTGGTCAGGTGAATACAGGGTTATAAATACAATATCAAATAGGGGTAATGCAGGAGTCCATTTAATAATGAATAGGAATGCAGTTAAGCTACTACAAACAACATAGCGAATGCATTATTGTGGCCAAGATAGATACAAAGCCCACTCCTACCACAGCAGTACAAGTTTATATGCTAACAAGCTCCGCAGATGGCGAACAGATTGATGACATGTATGATGAGATAAAAGAAATTACTCAGATTGTGAAGGGAGACGAAAATTTAATAGTCATGGGTGACTGGAATTCGATAGTAAGAAGAGGAAGAGAAGGAAATGTAGCAGGTGAATATCGAATAGGGGTAAGGAATGAAAGCCGCCTGGTAGAATTTTGCACTGAGCATAACTTAATCATAGCTAACACTTGGTTCAAGAATCATAAAAGAAGATTGTATACGCGAAGATACTGAAAGGTTTCAGATATACTATATAATGGTGAGACAGAGATTGGTTTTAAATTGTAAGACATTTCCAGGGGCAGATGTGGACTCTGACCACAATCTACTGGTTATGAATTGTAGATTTAAAACTGAAGAAACTGCTAAATGGTGAGAATTTAAAGAGATGGGACCTGTACAAAGTGACAGAGCCAGAGGTTGTAGAGAGTTTCAGGGAGGGCATTAGGGAACGATTGACACGAATGGGAGAAAGAAATAAAGTAGAAGAAGAATGGGTAGCTTTGAGAGATGAAATAGTGAAGGCAGCAGAGGATCAAGTAGGTAAAAAGACAAGGGCTAATAGAAATCCTTGGGTAACAGAGCAGATACTGAATTTAACTGATGAAAGGAGAAAATATAAAAATGCAGTAAATGAAGCAGTCGAAAAGGAATACAAACGTCTCAAAAATGATATCGACAGGAAGTGCAAAATGGCTAAGCAGGGATGGCTAGAGGATAAACGTAAGGATGTACAGGCGTATATCACTTGGGGTAAGAAGACCTTTGGAGAAAAGATAACCACTTGCATGAATATCAAGAGCTCAGATGGAAACCCAGTTCTAAGCAAAGAAGGGAAAGCAGAAAGGTGGAAGGAGTATATGAGAACAATATTACGGAAATAGAAGAGGATGTAGATGAAGATGAAATGGGAGACATGATATTGAGTGAAGAGTTTGACAGAGCACTGAAAGACCTAAGTCAAAACAAGGCCCCGAGAGAAGGCAACATTCCATTAGAACTACTGGTAGCCTCGGGAGAGCCAGCCCTGACAAAACTCTACCATCTGGTGTGCAATATGTATGAGACAGGCGAAATACCCTCAGACTTCAAGAAGAATATAATAATTCCAATCCCAAATAAAGCAGGTGTTGACAGATGTGAAAATTACCGAACTATCAGTTTAATAAGCCATGGCCGCAAAATACTAACACAAATTCTTTACAGACGAATGGAAGACCTTGGGGAAGACCAGTTTGGATTCCATAGAAATGTAGGAACATGTAAGGCAATACTGACCCTATGACTTATCTTAGAAAATAGATTAAGGAAAGGCAAACCTATGTGTCTAGCATTTGTAAACTTAGAGAAAGCTTTTGACAATGTATACTGGAATACTCTCTTTCAAATTCTGAAGGTGGCAGGAGTAAAACACAATTTTTACGGAAACCAGATGGCAGTTATAAAGAGTCGAGGGGCATGAAAGGGAAGCAGTGGTTGGGAAGGGAGTGAGACAGGGTTGTAGCCTATACCCGATGTTATTCAATCTGTATATTGAGCAAGCAGTAAAGGAAACAAAAGAAAAATTCAGCGTAGTATTAAAATCCGTGGAGAAGAAATAAAAACTTTGTGGTTCGCTGATGACATTGTAATTCTGTCAGAGATAGCAAAGGACTTGGAAGAGTAGTTGAACGGAATGGACAGTGTCTTGAAAGTAGGATACAAGATGAACATCAACAAAAGCAAAACGAGGATAATGGAATGTAGTCGAGTTATGTCGGTTGATGCTAAGGGAATTAGATTAGGAAATGAGACGCTTAAAGTAGTAAATGAGTTTTGCTATTTGGGGAGCAAAATAACTGATGATGGTCGAAGTAGAGAGGATATAAAATGTAGACTGGCAATAGCAAGGAAAGCATTTCTGAAGAAAAATTTGTTAACATCGAGTATAGATTTGAATGTCAGGAAGTCGTTTCTGAAAGTTTTTGTATGGAGTGTAGCCATGTATGGAAGTGAAACGTGGACAATAAATAGTTTAGACAAGAAGAGAATAGAAGCTTTCGAAATGTGGTGCTACAGAAGAATGCTGAAGATTAGATGGGTAGATCACATAACTAATGAGGAGGTATTGAATAGAACTGGGGAGAAGAGGAGCTTGTGGCACAGCTTGACTAGAGGAAGGGATCGGTTGGTAGGACATGTTCTGAGACATCGAGGGATCACCAATTTAGTATTGGAGGGCAGCTTGGAGGGTAAAAATTGTAGAGGGAGACCAAGAGATGAACAAACTAAACAGATTCAGAAGGATGTAGGTTGCAGTAGGTACTGGGAGATGAAGAAGCTTGCACAGGATAGAGTAGCTTGGAGAGCTGCATCAAACCAGTCTCTGGACTGAAAACCACAACAACAATGCTACAAATATAGTGCCATTCTTATCCATAATCTATCAGAGATCAGTAGAACAGTGGAAAGTTCCACACTACTGAAAGAAGGCCCAGGTCATAGCAATCTATAAAAAGGGTGGAAAATTGGATGCACAGAACTACCAGCCAATTTCACTGACATCGATTTGTTGGAGAGTCACGGAACATATTTTGTGTTCAGACATAATGATCTTTCTGGACTCTGAGAAGCTAATCTGCAGAAATCAGCACAGTTTTAGGAAACAGTGGTCATGCTAGACACAGCTGGCCCTCTTTGTGCATGATACACAACAGGCCCTACATACCGACTCCCAGGTTGTTGCCATATTCCTTGACTTTCGAAAGGCGTTTGACTCAGTTCCACACTGTCACTTGCTCCAAAATGTGCGCACTTACAGTCTATCCAATGACATATGCTGTTGGATTGAAAGTTTTCTAACAGACAGAGAGGAGTATGTCGTCCTGAATGGGGAGACTTCAACAGAAACAAGCGTAACATCAGGTGTGCCCAAGGGCAGTGTGATAGGTCCACTGCTTTTTATGATTTACATAAACAATCTTGTTAATGGTATTGACAGTGGCATTAGACTGTTTCCCGATGATGCTGTAGTCTACAGGAAAGTAGCATCACACTAAAGTTGTGAACAAATCAATGAGGATTTGCAGAAAATAAATGCGTGGTGTAAGGACTGGCAGTTACTTCTCAATATTAGTAAGTGTAATCTGCATATAACAAAGCGAAAATCTCCATTAATGTACGAGTACAAAATAAATGCTCAGACTTTGTAAGCTGTAACAGCCATCAATTCGAAATGATCTCAAATGGAACGATCAAATTACACAAGTAACGAGTAAAGCGAACTCTAGATAGCGGTTTATTGGTAGAATGGAGTCCTTCTACAAAGAAAATTGCTTACAATACTTTAGTTCATCCAGTCTTAGAGTATTGTTCATCTGTATGTGACCCTTACCAGTTGGGTCTATTCAAGAGATTGAGAAGATGCAAAGGAGAGCGGCAAGGTGTGTGACTGGTACATTTAGCCATCGCGAGAGCATTACAAATCTCATAGAAAGCTTCAAGTGGGACACACTTGCAGACAGATGACGCGCTAAATGGAAAGGGCTGCTCGCTAAATTCCAAAATCCGATCTTCGACGAGGATGTAGAGCATATATTATTACCACCAACTTTCAAATCTTGCAGTGATCACCATCCAAAGATATGGGAAATTAGTGCTCATACTGAGGTGTTTTTCCCTTGCACAGTCCGCAAGTGGAGCAGTGGGGTGGGGTGAAGTGGGGTGTGGGGGAGGGGAGGGGGGGCGGGAATATGACTTTGGCGCGAATAGTGCCCTCTGCCACACACCACTTGGTGGTTAGTGGAGTGTATATGTAGATGCAGACGTAGATATAAAGAATTAATAAAGCATGAGAGTGTATATGACAAATTAACACATTACAGAGAACAGTTTTCAACTACAGTGAGGAACTCTTGTGCAGTATCGGAGGGCACCACAAAAACTTTTCATCTTAGATTTTTTAGACTTGGGTTTATCATTCAATTGTAGTTTACTTTCCATGGATTCCTTATAAAAATGAAACCTGCTGAATAGTGCACGCCTTTCAGTACAATGCTTAAGAAAATTTATGCAAGTTAAAATAGTTTTTCAGTCTAGTGATCACTGAATAAATGTTGCAGTTTCTTCTGAATGAGTCAGTATTTTCGACAATCTCCATGATGGAATATACACACGGGGATGGTAAAGTCAGAGCTCCAAAAAACTTTAACAATAGCCTAAAAGAAGTTTGAAAACTGGCATTGCAGATCTGCCTGATTACCATTTCGGCATTACAGATGTATCCGATTCCACCTGTCTGTTTTGGCCCATGTCATGATCAAAATGGCGGAAATACACATACAAATTAAGATAAAAATGACACAATAATGTCTCACTCCAAAAATTAAATGAGACTTCTGTTACAGCGACAGAAAATTGGGGGTTTAGGGCTGGGACAAGCTAAATACACAACAATAAAAAAAAACAATGCACCACCCCAAAACAAATAATACAAAAAAATTAAATTATAGCATTCTACTACGCGAACAAAACCACAGGAATCTGCCATTTCACTTAACCTATGTAGCTCAACTGCAGCTACCAATATCAAAAAACCAACACCTACAAGCCAGAAATGGGGAATTGGACATTTCCCTTGACCTATATAGCTGTTGTCAACGTCCTGTTGTCGTCACAAATGTGACACCTAACATATTCAGCAATAAGACCAAACATCTGCAGAAACTGTATGACAGACATCATATCATCAATCATCTCAAAACATAATGATACACTCGTAAATGTCATATCCATCCCTAACAAATAAGCAATAAAAAAAATTAGGCTTCTTTCCACACAACAAACACCAAAACTAATCAGATCTAACAAAAAACTTTAACAACTCACTGAAAACAATTCCACAGCCCATGTTATTGTGCCACCCACCTAAACTGAAAACTACATTAGCATTACAACCAAAACTCAAATGAACTCAACACCACGCGTTAAACAAAGAACGTCCACATCCACCACCAAAGGATACCATAAAATACAATAACACTACATCTACAAACACAACCAACTCAAAAACTCCGGGCCATAGTGACATCACACACACCACTACCATTACGTCACGGGTCAAAGCAGACGGGTAGAATCAGACGCTTTCATTGACCCAAATATTCTTTGGTGGTGCACAGTTACCCCAAAATATGAAACACAAAAAGAGTGAAAGCAAGTACAGTGCACAAGCCTTTAAAATTCATTGTCAGGGGCAATGGAGTTTATTCTGGTAGTGAAGATAGCAGCATTCAGTTTCTGCTCTAGACCTTGAATGTGATACTTCTAAGAAAGCTTTTCATCTACCCTCAGTCCTTAGAATGTAATTACTGATTTCACTGACTTTTTGATTACTTTGGGGTAATAAAATTTCATTTATACAACAGTCACAAGCGAGAAACTGATTGCAGCATCACAGCTGAGCATTAATCTATTCTCTAACAATCAGTTGCTGATGATACTAAGTGCCCTATTAGCTAGAGCATATACATTACATTCCATGTCTTCGACAATGGCATAGGCAGTGGCTGAATTTCAGGACACTGTTCACTGACATTCTTATCATGCTTGCTTTAGTATATCTTCATAAAATTTATAAAGTTTATTAAAACTTTTTTTTTAAATATTATCCCCATACTGAAAATGTTTAAATAAGATTCATATTTTCAATTTAATATATTGCGAGTTCCAACACTCATATTTTACATTCAGTGTTTATCATTTCATTAGTGATTAAGTTTAAACCTTTTTTCCACACAGGTAATGTGAATACATTATTTCATTTGTAAGTCAACCGATTAGCTCTTTTCGCGTTAACATACACATGGTAATTTAAGTTGCAAAAACATAATTCTTGCAGACACACTACCTACTATACAATCTCAAGAATGGATGACGGTTATTAATAACAAGTGAGCCAAAGTCTCCCTGTGAATGTTGATACTTTGAAACTCTTGTCAAATCATACATGGAGTACTTTCAAAATTTTTTAATGCTAGAATTGATTGGTCACCAACATTACCACTGACAACAGCACTGATGCACACATCATCATACTGTACAATACTTTTTTTTGTTTACTTAAAACTAGGTAAAATAATGAAGTCTCATACAAAATTAATATTTCAAAATGAAACATAGAAACATATTCAAGAAGATATAAGACTGTCTTAAGGAATGAAATCTAAAACAAATTCCACTGCGAATCTATCATCAGTTGCACAACATAGAAAAATGAACTGGAAAACAATACTCTCACTGTGCATGCTCTGACCGTATAGTGGCTTTCAAAGTATAGGGACATATGTAAATGAGCTTACTGGAATCAATTTTGATGTGTAATGTCAAAATCACTAACGAAAATAAGTAAACTATGTGGAAATATATTAATATGAGAATGTTCTCAAAATTCCACACAATTGAATGGCCGGTCTACATAGGAACTGACATTAGCCAAAATAAAACTTATTTCAATTTTTTAAAAACTGACATTTTTTAGTCAAAAATGTCAGACGGAATTTCATATACGCACTGATCCAGCAAAACATTACAACACAACTTTCACAGAAAGGACAAGCATAACTATGTTACATTACTCGTTATGCAACTGGCTAGGGATACAGAGTCACACTGGTGACTCCACATATTAAGAAATGTGTAACTTGATTGATTAGGGGGACAAGCAAGGTACACTGTGATATCCACATGACATTTAATGACTAAAGTGGACACATTGAGGCCCATGATTTTTCTTACAGCATTAAGCTTACAGTGACATGTCCAGCTTATTGTTACTACAGTAGACAGATTAAGTTTCTATGATATCTTGGCCTCACATTAATGTATACCACGAGTAGCTTCATATCACTAAATGTTCTTCTACTTGATGGCATCTACAGAACACCACAAATGAATGAATCTTGAGCTACCATTAGCAGCCCCATCAAAAGTGGACAAATGAAAAACCGTTAGTACAGAAGGTGTTGAATGTGGAAGTCTCATCTAAACTTATGTTCAGTCATGATAGGTCTGTTACACAGTGCAAATGCGGTGGATCTGATGTTACATTTTTCACAAATAGATTTCGGGAAGGAAACTTAAAATGGGGCATTAGTGTTATTCACTATATCGAGTATTCAAAATGGTTAGATATGTAGGGCAGCAATCTTCAATATTCAAAACGATGAGATATGAAGGGCAGCAATCTTCAGTCATTCGCAAAGGCGTAAATCATCATATTCCCTGCCGTCAATTACAACTGACGAGGGGAGGCACGAGTTGAGAGAGACTAAGTTAAATATCAATAAATCGCCAAATCACAAAAACAAAATTGGAGTGATTTACGATCCAATGACTGGAAGTTCACTGTAACTTTGGGCTAAATGAAATATTTTGTTATAACTGGGTCGCTGTTTCTACAACTTCACAGTGACTTGTCCCAAGTCATTTTAATGGTATACCACAAGCAGAAGTTAAAATAATTTAACACATTTATTTTATCGCTATATTTATACGTCTATGATCAGTCAGACACCAATTTTTTAGATCGGATTTCAATGTTTTGTTTTTTTTTGTTCCAAAATTTAACTTTAACACGATATGCCCTCAAAGAAATTATAAAACATCGGAGACAATTGAGCTGCGCCAGATTTGGAAGTTATATTCGCTGATTTACCCATTTAATACAGTTGAACGCTTTGTAGCAACATTTCGCAGCGCTGTTAACCCAGCCATGTCTTTCGAGTCTCGACTCACGATAATTTACAATCGACAAATAAAATTCGGAACAGCTTCAGAGATATTGCAGACACACGCCAAAGATTTTCCTGTGGAACTTGCAGGGTGAAACGTCTCTCATCTCTGAATCGGGTACATCGGAACATCTTTGAACGAACGTGGTCTTTCGGCTTCCGCTAGCGTGTGAAGCGCGTGTGGGTGTGCGTGTTGTATGTTTAGTGATCTGTTGTAATCAAAGTAGTAAGTGCGTTGTATTTTATACCGCTACATTTATTTGTATCAAAATGCCTCCAAAATTTGATCCAAATGAAATTAAAGTTGGTAAGTGAATTAGAATTTATTGTTGCACTGCACATGCCTGTCGTTGATGAAATAATACTGATTTGGCACATTTATTTCAGTGTTCTTGAGGTGCGTTGGTGGAGAAGTGGGTGCTACCTCATCCCTTGCACCAAAAATTGGTCCCCTCGGTCTGGTAAGCTTCCTTTTTTTAAAAACAAATAATTTGCACATGTGTGTGCCATGTTGCGTTCTCTGTTGTAATTCCACCCATATGTAGAGCCTGTCGAAATAATGTTTGTCGATCTGCATGTATCTGAATCCGTAGAGCATAAGTAATTTAGTCGATTTATGTTTTTGAACCGTGTAATTGTTAGTACATAATGACATTGATTTAAAACGACTCGTACTGTCGACGAATGAAATCCTATCGTACACCCACTGGCCAGTTGTAAAATTTGCATTTTTATCATAGTACCAGTCGGAAATACTAACAGGTACAGTGCATAGCAAGATTTATTTTTACATATAGTGATAAGTGCAGCTGTGATTTCTTTTTGTATGTATTTTGCCACTCAGTAAAAGTGTTGATATGCCTGGTAAAACACCATTGAAAGATTGTCAGTTTCGGTTGACAGGCAGCTGCTTGCGAGGCAGGACGAGGACTGATCGTATCTTTGTAGGACATGGGATCAGTGTGTCGCCAGTCCCTCCAGCTGTCATGCAAGTAGATTAATCCTGATGCCAGTGCTTGCTTGTTTCAAGCAGCTTCTCATTTTGATCCACAAGACTGAGAAGACCCTATTAACGGACCTCCATAGCTTAGAAAAAAAAATCTGTGGTACTATGAATTGAACGTATGCCCTTCCACAATGGAGGAAGCAGTACTAATAAGAGGCAGGCAAATTCATAGAAACATTAACCATTTTCCACAGAAAATATTACATCTTTAAAGAAGTCTTAAATTTGACATGTCGGTAATCAAATAGATCCTTCAAATGGAATCTACTCTCTTGAGTGTGTTTTTGAATGCATCCCTGTTATCCATGGTTCTGTTTACAAAACACAAAGCAAATCACTTCTGTCCATGGCTTAGTTTAAAACCAGCATCCACTTGCCGGTACTGTGGTGTGTACAAACTAACAGCTACAATTATTTTATTAATAGCACTGCATGGGACGGGTCATCATTATGCTTTCTGTGCCTCAATTGGCTGTTGACAGTCTGTAGACTTAGCTCGCAGAAACAAATCATACATCGTGGCCTTTAATTTTGCACAAGGTCAGGACATAAATTTGCAAGCTTGAGTAAAATTGCTTAATGTCAGTCTTGGGTGCGCACGCACGAGTTGATGCCCATGTGGATTGGAAATGGCTGCAGATTTGACAACTTGGCTGTATTAAGCATATTGTTGATTGGCTGTAGGGTTATTTGATAACCCTTCTCTGTGCTTCCAACTAAAGGATATTGCAATCTTGGAAGACAGGTTGCAGTAGAAAATGTGACCATTTGCTGGTAGAAATTGGTCATGGCATTAGAAATTGCTAGGTACGTAAAAGCATACATTATTAGCCCCTTCTACTCTAGACTCTGCAAACCACACTGAGGTGCATGGCAGAGGGTACGTGCCAATGTACCAGTTATAGACTTTGAGGTAGCTTATGTCTGTCTTAAAGATTCTCCCAGTTCAGTTTCTTCAGTATCTGTGACATTCTCGCTTAGATTAAACAAACCTGTGACCATTTATACCACTTGCCTCTGTATATGTTCAGTATTTTGTTGGTTCCATTTGGCGCAGGTGTAACACATTTTGGCAATAATCTAGAACCAATTGTGCAAGGAATTTGTAAGTAATCTCCTTTGTAGATTGGACTTACCCAGTATTCTACCAATAAACCACAGTACCACCTACTTTACCCATGACTGAACCTATGTGATCATTCCATTTCATATTCCGACAAAGTAATACACCCAGGTATTTGCATTAGTTGGCCAGTTCCAACAATGACTGATATTATATTTATAGAGTATTAAGTTTTTTGTTTTGTAAAGTGCACGTTTTTACATTTCTGAACATTTAAAGCAAGTTGCCAATCATCCAGTCTCTGCACTGCTTTGAAATCTACCCAAGATTTGATGGAAGAGTTATGCAGCTTCTTTAAGAGAGTACTTCATGACAGATAACTGCATCATCTGCAAAAATACTGATTTTACTATTAATATTGTCTGCAAGGTCATTAATATGATACACAAACTGTAGGAGTCCCAAAACACACATGTGGGGCACACCCAAAGTTACTTCTGGGGAAATTTTAAGTATTTATAAAAAGGATAGGCAAATGGGAAATAGAGGTGGTGTATTTGTCACAGTAGACAAACTAGAGTCCATAGAGGTAGAAATTGAAGCTGCATATGAGATTGATTGGGCAAGATTCAGTAACAGGGGTGTTCATAAAATAATTGGATCCTTTTATCACCCATTGGACTGATTTCTTGATGTAACTGAAAATTTTAGAATAAACCTCAGTTCACTTGTACATAAATTCCCCAATCATACTGTAATCATTCGTGAAGACTTTAACCATTCGGCAATCAATATGGAAAATTAGTTCTGTTAGTGGTGGGCTTGATAAGACATCGTTTGAAACTTTACTAAATGCCTCATCTGAAAACTGCCTAGAATAGACAGTTAGGAATGCCACTCATGGTGGAAATTTATTGGATTTAATGGCACCAAATAGATCTGACCTTTTTAAGGATGTCGACATCGAAACCGATAGCAGTGGCCATGACGTTGTTGTGGCAACAGTGATTACGCAAGTACAAAGGACATCTCAGGCAACCAGAAAGATATATATCAGTAAACTAGATAAAAAATCAGTAGTGTCATACCTCAACAAGAACTTGAAACTTTCAGCACAGGGCAGGAGCATGTAGGGGAACCATGGCTCATGTTAAGAATAATAGTTGACCATGCACTGGATAGATAGTACCCTGTAGTAAAGTTTATAATGGGAGGGAACCTTTATGGCTAATAGCCACTGCAAAGGAACAGATCACTGTGTAATAGGTGTAAAACATAAAGCATAGGGCTGTAGAGGTGCTGAATGAAATGTTTGGCTGTCAAGATCAATTTGTCACCTTCAGTGACTACTGTAGCAGGATATTGTAAAGTGATTTCACAGAACCCAAAGAAATTTGGGTCACGTGTAAAAGCCATTAGTGGTACCAAGGTTAATGTCCACTGCCTAGTGAATAAGACAAGAACTGAAATTGGGGGTAGCAAAGCAATAGCTGAAATGCTTAACTCAAATTTCAAATGTTCCTTTACAAAGGAAAATGCAGGAGAATTGCCCCATTTTAGTCCTCGTACCACTGAAAAGGTGAATAAGTATGTGTCAACAGCTGAAATCATTAAAATTGAACAAAGCTCCAAGGCCCAATGTAATCAATCAGATTCTATACTGATGTTGCAGCTGAGTTAGTCCATGTTCAAACTATAATGTTTGTAAATACATTGAACAAAAAACTGTGCCCTGTTCTTGAAAAAGGCACAGGTCACACTCATCTACAAGGAGGAGAGAAGTGATCCACAAAAGTGTTCAGTATCCATGACATTGATTTGTTGTAGAATCTTAGAACACATTCTGGGCTCATACATAATGGTGTCTTGAACAGAATGACCTAGGTGCCAATCAGCGTTCATTCTGAAAACATGATCACATGAAATCAAACTCAGTTTTCTCACTTGGTGTACTGTGACACTCGTATAACTTACCATAAGTTTTGGACTCTAAGAGGATCACATTTAGTGGGTGGTGTGCATGAAATATTGGCGTAATAACCCAATCTAAAGCATATTGCTGTATTGTCACAATTTGGGAAGTGAGGTAACAACCCACTAAACAGTAGAAATACCCAACAGCACTATTTTGGTGAGGTCCTAACTTCATTTCTAATTTTTTCACATCCTTTCGAGACTTTGCATTACTATATTAATCATTATCAATGTGTTAGTCATGTCAAAATGTTCTGTTCTGCCATTTTACTGTTAGGCGATAGTCATAATTTATAGATGCTGTATTGTCTTCCCCTTGTGACATGTTATTGAATGGTTTTTGCTTTGAAATGCATTTCAGGCACTTGCTTTCTTATGTATTACTGTTTGAATTCATAAATAAGATTTACTAAGTGAATACATGCTTTTTACAGTCACCTAAAAAGGTTGGTGATGACATTGCCAAAGCAACAGCTGACTGGAAAGGCTTGAAGATAACAGTGAAGTTAACTATACAGAACAGGCAGGCAGCAATTTCAGTCTGCCCATCTGCAGCTTCTCTCATTATAAAGGCTTTGAAGGAGCCCCCTCGAGACAGAAAGAAGCAGAAGAATAGTAAGTAGTAAATATTTGGAAGTTAATTTCTGTATAATTTAGAAGTGGGGAAAATTTCAGTAGTTTACTCTCTTCTGTCATTGAATCTGGGAGAAAAAAGTAGGCTGCGCACTGTTCTGCTTCCTGGTTATCCTTGAACAAGATTTTCCGCCTCATTAGTTACTGCATATTTTGTGATCAAATAGTACTGTATTGTTGAACTGAGAGGTATAAATTAAGTAATAAATTATTTGACCATGTAGTAACTTAAGTGCTGCTGTGTGTTTTTTTTTTTTTTTAAATTACCTCTGTAGATTTTTGTACGAAGCTCAGAAATCCTGTTAAATTTTGTAGCTGCAGTGTATGGAAAGATGGTAGCTTCCTGATCTGCACTAGCACTGTGACAGTCTGTGTAAAGCACACTTTACCACTCTAAAATAGTTCAAGAAAATTACATATGTTGTACAAATGTACACTGTGTATGTAATTTAAATGTTATGTGCTAATCATTCATAAATAATCACAGAAAAATCTGCAGTATATGTATTGGCAGTTTTCTTTTACGTGTTCTCCGTATGGTACATGCTTTATCAGCCCAGCTTTGTCCCAAGGTGGTCTAGGTTATGTTTAAATGCCAGAGTTTGGCTGAGTCAATAATTGTGTTATGAGAATATCCATAATTCTTATGGTGTATATTTTAGTGTATGGGGTTTCTGTGTGTTGGTTGTCAGCAGTCTTGATATCAAGGATCATAGCAGATGGGTGGCATCAATGGATTAATATTTCTGGAGAAAACAGGTTTGTGATGTTCTTTAATCAGGTATATAAATGGCCTGTGATTAGTTGTAGGGCACTGTCACCCTCAGGTCTTCAACAGTCCTACCACGTGAATATAAACATCTCGGTGAATTTTTCTCTCTAGTTTATCCTGTTGAGAGTCCTGCTGTTAAGATGGGTAGTTGCTGCCCAGGTAAAAGCTGTAGTTGTGCATCCTGTCTTCTGTTCCTTCCTTGATGACACTTTGATGTAATATAATTTTATCTGGCTCGCTCTCCTCAAACTGTAGATTTACCCTGATCAAAGTTGTCACATTCGTTTGATGAACTGACCATTTGCTGTATCCTGTCCTCTCACCTAAGCATACTTAGTACTGTCCATCATCTGAGCGTACTGGGAGTATCATGGAGGCGGCCCTAGAGATCAATGCAGCAAGAACTTGGACATTGGCTATAGCGTAGTGGAAGCCAACACACTGTTCAAACACTACTGTAATTCCTGGTTATTTGCTTGATTTGAGCATGTGAACTGATCTTTCAGTGAGTACCTTTGAGAAATTGAGCCCTTTCTTTTCTAAATGGTACATTGTAAATTTGAAAGGAAGTGTTGGCTACAACTGTAGGCTAAGGAAAATTGTCCAGAGTTTGTTGATCTCAGCCTTTATTAAGAGATGTGCCCTTGGAATTTGGTTGGCTACTGAAATGTTGTGAAACCACAGACAATAGTAACAGTGATAATCTCTGCAGTGCAGGCTGTTCTGGTGGTGCTGAATGGAGTTCATGTGATCGTACTACGCAGGTGCAAGTAGTAGAGGTTATTGCCAGGCAGTCATGTTGAATGTGTTCTCTGTGCATTTGCAAACCACTAGGTCACCCTTGCTGACAGGAGCTTGGCGGAGGCAGTAGGATCGTGTAGATTACAACCTTGACTGTCCTTGCATAAGTTGTTTGCCTTTGAGTTCCTGGCTGTAACAGTCTTATAGTGTAGTTGACAGAATATATATTGTCTTGTACTTCCTGTAATCTCTGTTCTTGTCCTAATTTAGCAAGTATTTTATATATGGTTGATCTGCTAGTAAATAGTGACATCACTGTGTTCTTTCATTTACAGTAAAACACAGTGGAAATTTGTCATTTGATGAAATTGTAAATATTGCCAAACAAATGAGGGACAGATCCATGTCGAGAAAACTTGAAGGAACAGTGAAAGAAATCCTTGGGACTTGCCAGGTAAGTTGTTTAATGGCTGTTTCATATTACGATGCTTTGGAAGTAGTGTGTTACTATTGCCAAGTGTGTTATTATTGCTTTGTTTCTGTTACAGTCTGTGGGGTGTACTGTTGAAGGGAAACCACCACATGATTTAATTGATCAGATAAATGCTGGTGAATTGGAAGTTCCAGACGATTGAAATGAGTAAGTATGCTGTTGAGATCAGAGCTCTGGAAAAGCACTAGTAGAAATGTGTGCTAATGAAAAGATGTTTTTTGTTAATAAAATATCTTCTGTCACCGAAGTTTCTCGTGTTTATACAAGGTGCACTTGTAGAAATTTACTACATTACTTAATCTAGGACAGTAGTTATACATCAGTATTGTTTGATGAAATTTCGAACAATAAATATCCTTTGGAAGAAAACAAGAATCCTTTTCCAGTCATTGGATAGACTGACAGCATGATTTCTAAGCATATTTTGAGAGATACACTTACAGTGTTAACACCTTAGCAGCCATAGTCATTCATTACGTAGCATTGGCAAGTGTAATTGATGCAGTTAAGGTAGTTATTACAGATTTTCTGAAAAGTGAAGTTCCCTCTGTGGCTATTTGATTAGTGGGTGTATATATATTGTGATACGCTTTCGTGAAGATAAGAGCTTTTTGTCTTCATATTCAAGTGGGCAACTTATTGGACATGTTCGCTGTTCCACGAATTAGATTTTTGTGCAAATTATTTGGTACACTTATCATTTAAGAAGTGAAATCTTTGTAGTGTCTATTTTTGTAACAAAGGCAAGGAGCACTAGGTTATGTGGCCAGAAGCTGAAAAGAAAGTGTGTGTGTGTGTGTGTGTGTGTGTGTGTGTGTGTGGCAAGGAGCACTAGGTTATGTGGCCAGAAGCTGAAAAGAAAGTGTGTGTGTGTGTGTGTGTGTGTGTGTGTGTGTGTGTGTGTGTGTGTAATGATGATCAGTTAATTAACACCGTACATAAATGTCTTCACGATTGATTGTAACTGGTAGTAATATTTCAGTAGCCTGCCATTATTGGCCCTCAAAAGTTTATCACGAACAGAATCTTTTAAAAATCTTGGTGTGTTATTTTGGTGATTGTGTATTAAAGTTGAAGAGAACAAGGGAAAACAATCCAAAGTCCACTTCTTAATATTTTGCAGTAATTTAATTTGAAGTTTAAAGAAAAACAGAAGGTTAAGTGTGTGAGACATACAAAAACACTTTTTTTTCCTAAAACAGTTCTCAAGGTTCTTCTTAACAGAACCTTCTTTTGAAATTAGTAGTGTGAGTTAGTCTTTGTTTATTAACAATTAAAGTGAAAGTACACATGTTCACAAAAATAGACAACTTCCTAGAATGTGTTATATAATATAACTGCTTGCCTCAGAAAAATGTAAGCAATATTTGTGGGATATTATTCAGTAATACCAATGAGAGACAATGAAGTTAATATAAATTCTACATCAAATTACTCGTCAATGGGGGTAATCTTTCAAACTAGAGCTCTTTAGAAAAGAATTTTTTAAAGGATTGTAGGTCATCTTATTTTCTCATGGAGAGTGGAATTAAACTTTAATATGAAGGTTTTGGCCAGTCACTGCCTGCACTTTAACAACATAGGACTCCCAAGGACCAATTTATGTGGCACAATAACTGCAGTTACTCTTACTTGTGCTGTCTCAATTGGTCTTTCTGTATTCTTTACCAAGAAATGAAGACCACAATTTGAACTTTTCTTGAACACTAACTGTGAAAAAGGCCTAGGTTTTGTGTGGCACTTTTTGATGTGCCCATTCCAATTTCTGGTTGTTTCAAAGTAGACTTCTTGATTTATTAAACCCAAATGTTTGTCAAATTGCATGTAACTGTGCCCTTTATTAGCACTGTTTACTTTGATTCACATTGTTGTTTCTACGAATCATAGTATGGACGTTGTGAATAATGACATTTTTTATATTCTGGCTGGGTCAAGTGAAACAACATTGATGCAACTTTTTTCATCAGTTCCCATTTTGGGTATGTTCTGGTCATAGGTAAAAAATTACACTTCTCTGGAGGTGAGAAGATGAACATCAAATGTGTAAAGACAGTTGTTGCTTCTAGTGTAGATCATTAGGGCTAATATTAAGCACTGCAATATTTTCAGTGAAATCTCTGCATGTTTCCTTTGTCTAGTTTTAATTTTGTCTCCACATTTTTGTTGATAGAAGACTTCAGCCTTCTTCTTACGTAATAGAGCTTGTAGCTGCTTAATTTCTATGCCTACTTCTGCACTGCACCTATCATTGTTTCCTTGCCAGAAGAGATGGCTTTTTTGCGTTGAATTCATCACATGCAGAGCAGTTGTCTGATTGGGGCACCCACAGTTGTCTGATATGCGGTACCCAAAAGCAATATTATATTTCATTGTATATATGTTCACAAAAAATCTATACAAAGTGGGAATCTTTGGAAATGTCTGTACATTTTATGCAGTATTTTAATGATTAATTCTTTAGGCAAATATAGTTAAGATGTATCATAAAGGCTATAGTAGAAGATCACTAGCCTCTGGTTTCTGTGGTCTTCATTTCACAGGTAAAACTAAAATTAGTTAATACAAGTGTGCATTCTGAATATTATTTCCAAGTAAATTAAATTGGATTCATGTTTTGAAATTTTTGTGAAGCACTGTTTCTGCATTTCCAGTCTTCACCAGGAACATGACTCAGTGTTCTTATGCATGTACTTGCATCATGAAGTCATATGTTTTGGTTTTTCCTTTGCTCCACTTTGTTGAACTGCTGTAACATTTTCATAACTTGATTCCATGCCAAAATGTAAATTGCTCCAGTACACATCAGTCAAACTTAATTGAACAACAGTGCAGTTTGCTATCAATAAAAAATGTAAGCCCAAACAATGCATTGGTTGCCACAAATTTAATAAAAAACCCAAGCAAACCCACATTTAAAACAAATTTTCCTGAAGTAGTAAAAAAATTACTCTCATTAAAATAAATGTGGTCTTTTTTTCACACAGATGAATTTTTGTCCTGCAAACTTTTCTCTATGTTGATTCCTTATGGCCTACATATTGTTTTTTCCATTTATCTGTTGGTATGTAGTAATATTTACATAGAATCCATTGGTACAAGAATTTCAAATTTCACCAAAGATGGACTTTGATTGTTTTTCCTGCTATACCTTTCAGTTAATTACAAAACATGAAAAAATGAGTGTTACTTATGTAATTGTGGATGTGAAAATATGATTGGAAAATGGATATGTTTTGAATAGTTATATTTTGTCTTGTTATATTTTAAGTTTACAGTTCATATATATTTTCCAGAGCTCTGTACTCAGCAGCTATCACAAGGTCGGGGTTGGCATCCCATCCTCCCACTTTGTCTCTTGATAGTGTGTGTTTATTTTTGTGCTGTACACCAATGTGAAAAAATTAAAGTAATGGAGCTACATTTTCCTTCAGAAAGAAGTAATCTGCTTACTCTTACAGTCTGTAGCAGCTGGTGACTGTTCAGACACTCAGACTTGAGTAGAGCAGTGAATAATTAGAAAACAGCTTCAAGATTTATTCTTAGAGTGCATTCTCGTACTGCACACACTTGTTGGAAAAGCTGATAATTTGAAGCTTTCTTAGAAATGTTCTGGCATGTTGTGAGAGACATAATGTGGGTACCAACTGCCATTGGGGAGACAACCCCAATAACAAATCACATTAACTTAACCTTTTAATAACTTGTAAACTTCTCATGTACACCCATATATATATTTATTTCTTCAGTACCATTGTATCTTTCATGTATTTTTCTTTCCTTTCCAGGTCAGTGATGGAATAAAATTACATTTTCTGCTATAATTGCATTTTTCTTTCATTTGCCTGTCCTTTTAATTTTGTACCCATATTTGTTCCAAGCAAACTTTAATAAATTCTAAGTGCCAACCTACAGATTGGATAACGTGAATTTACTCTGTAAATTGTAATGAAAGTGGTGCATTGGCCTGAATTACTAATGTAACATGTGGTGTAGATAACACAGAAAACTTGCCAGGTGGTATTTGAGAATATATCCTCTCTGCAAAGGGGAAATAGTACAAAACTGCTAGAGATGGTGCAAAATAGGTACCAAACACTGCATCAGACATACATCAGAATTTTTATTACCAGCATATCTATTCACATTTTCCAAATTCTGAAGGTGGCAGGGGTAAAATACAGGGAGCGAAAGACTATTTACAATTTGTACAGAAAGCAGATGGCAGTTCTAAGAGTCGAGGGGTATGAAAGGGGAGCAGTGGTTGGGATGGGAGTGAGACAGGGTTGTAGCCATCCCTGATGTTATTCAGTCTGTATATTGAGCAAGCAATAAAGGAAACAAAAGAAAAGTTCGGAGTAGGTATTAAAATCCATGGAGAAGAAATAAAAACTTTGAGGTTCGCCGATGACATTGTAATTCTGTCAGAGACAGCAAAGGACTTGGAAGAGCAGTTGAACGGAATGGACAGTGTCTCTAAAGGAGGATATAAGATGAACATCAACAAAAGCAAAACGAGGGTAATGGAATGTAGTCAAATTAAGTCGGGTGATGCTGATGGAATTAGATTGGGAAATGAGACACTTAAAGTAGTAAAGGAGTTTTGCTATTTGGGGAGCAAAATAACTGATGATGGTAGAAGTAGAGAGGATATAAAATGTAGACTGGCAATAGCAAGGAAAGCATTTCTGAAGAAAAATTTGTTAACATCGAGTATAGATTTGAATGTCAGGAAGTCGTTTCTGAAAGTATTTGTATGGAGTGTAGCCATGTATGGAAGTGAAACGTGGACAATAAATAGTTTAGACAAGAAGAGAATAGAAGCTTTCGAAATGTGGTGCTACAGAAGAATGCTGAAGATTAGATGGGTAGATCATATAACTAATGAGGAGGTATTGAATAGAACTGGGGAGAAGAGGAGCTTGTGGCACAGCTTGACTAGAAGGGATCAGTCGGTAGGACATGTTCTGAGACATCGAGGGATCACCAATTTAGTATTGGAGGGCAGCACGGAGGGTAAAAATCGTAGAGGGAGACCAAGAGATGAATACACTAAGCAGATTCAGAAGGATGTAGGCTGCAGTAGTTACTGGGAAATGAAGAAGCTTGCACAGGATAGAGTAGCATGGAGAGCTGCATCAAACCAGTCTCAGGATTGAAGACCACAACAACATCCATTCACACATAGTAACTTCCCTCTTCGTGAAAGACCAAGATTGTGGACTTGTATTCTTATAAATAACAAATTAATTTCTTCACCAGTTATCTAGATTTGCGGATTTCCTAAATTGCTGAAAGAAGATGCTTTGAAGTTGATTTTCTGGAAGGTCCCCGGCACTTTCATTCATTCCCTCTTTATATAAAATTTGATGGATGCTAAACTTTCCTCCTTTTCTTACTTTCCTACTTCAAAATTAAATGTTATTCTTTGTCCTAATTGTTTTTTTAGTTTTGTGCAGTGTTTCGCAATTCTATTTATACTGGAATACTTCAGCCTGTAAAAGTTGTGGAGCCACAACATGCATAGACATTTTGGCTGTGTGAAATGAAAATTTGTGATGGTATCTTTGTTATGTTCAATTACATTGTAACCAAGCAAGATGTAATCAAATGTGATAAAAATCCATTAGATTTCATACATATTGAGCAGGAAATACATACAAAGGTTAAAGTTCAGTTGGGGGGAGGGGCACTAAATATAAACATTGGCATTCATTGTAGAGTCTGTGCAAGGTGCAGGGGTTGATGTGCAGTATAGACTTGGAGATCCTCCTGGTAACAAGTTTAGAAAGTTGATATGATGTAGCATGCTCATTTGCAGTCACGTGCATCAGTGATAAAATGAAATATCCACAACATTCCTCATACTTCATAAAGGCTTTGAGATTTTGGCAAATGATAGTATACAAAGAGGAAGGTATTTGCCTTACAGTTATTATGCATAACTTGATTATCTACAATGTTAATGGAGTAACAAACTTTCTTGAGAAGGAATTTATTTTTTGAGGGCCATCGATATCTGGTGAAATGAAATATGTTGTGGGTATTTCTAACAGCGTTAGTGTGAAGACATTACACATTTTTGTACTGAGCATGTGCTGTTTCATAATCTATTGATCTTAACTTTTCCTCAGTTCCTCACTTAAGAAACCTGTTTCAGGTGTATCTTGCAATTCTGTTTCCCATCGTAGTGAAACGACATTGTGTAAACTCCGCTGTGTTTTTGGCAAGAGAAGCAAATTTTAACATGGCAGTAAGAAATGTAGATTTTACTCAAAATTTGCCACTCCTGTTGCTTCTCTGAAAGTTACAAATGATTTAAAAAGTCAAGAAAAAATAAATTGTTGCATTTTCAGTGGAATTCTTTCTGTATACTAACAAAGCAGAGGTGACTAGATCTTTTTGAATGAATGGATACCGTGCAGGTGTGGTTGTGGAGGGGCTGCACTAAATGCTTACAAAAACTGCGAGCATAGGATTCAGTTTAGAACAGTGCTTCACTTACAGTGCTCAGCATTTCCTCTAGTGTCTGCTGGCACCCCCAACACTATCGCTTTACCCACACTTGCCATGTCAATTGCGCATCTATCGGCCACGTCAAAAGTTTCCTACATTCCTTAAAATATGTAAATTAATATCTTTGAATGTTGCTCTTGTGAAGTAGCATATTTTAGGGAAGTGTCTGCCATTGATAGTAGTTAATGGTAAAGGTATTTTCACAGAAAAAACAAATCTGAAGCAGTAGGTAGAGCAAGAATATAACTCCACTTGGCTAAAACACGCACATTGTTTTTGTATGCGGTAATATTTGCTTGCTCATTTACATACAGGAATCTAGTTCTTGAAATCAGAAGTGCGTGTTTGTAGTTATGAAATATTAGGTATAGTTTATACTAGGTCTTGGGCTCTTATGGAGGAGAGGCATTCCCATATAGGATATAAGAAGCTGTGGTATGATGCCTAATTCTATCAATGTTTTAACCATGTAGAGGAGGCACTGATCAGCAGACGGGCACATTGAAAGATTTCTTACAGATTATAAACCGTTTGAAAGTTATTCTTCACTTGTAGGAAAAAATACATGCATAGTTCACATACAGTCACTTGTCTCTCGGTGCTAAGGCTTGTCAGGTTTCAATTGCAGGACCTAATGTACTGAAATGTGCATTAGCTGTTTATCAAATGTGATATTGTCAGAATTATTGGATTACCTTGTCAGTGTCTAATTCTGCTTGGTAGCAAACATTCAGAAGTTGCATTTGAATTAAAGTTTCCCATTCTAATTGTCTCTCCTAGGGGGCTCGCGGTTCTTTTGTGAGTTTGTGTGTGGCGCACACAGGGCCGCAAGCTTTTCAAGCTCTTCATTCCCTAGCTGCTTTTCTTTCTCTCTGCCCCCACATCCCTATCCCCACTCCTTCCCTGTGGCCACCTTCCCCTCTCTGTGTTCTGCTTTGTCAACCTGGCTATACCCCTGATTTCCTGTATTGGTTGCAATTTTCTTTCTTTTGCCAGTTCTTCCACACTTTTGGTGTTTCAATCCCCACATGAGGTTTGACATCCACTTCAAAATTTCCTGTTTTTAGTGTGAGGCATATGGGTAAGAACTCCGTCCCTAGCATCTATGGTGTGGATTCCTCTCCCCTCCCCTCCCCTCTCCCTTCCCCACTGTAGCCCCCTTCCACCCTGCTAGGTAACCAGGGCGTGTAGCCAGCCCGTGTGGTGGGGCTGTTACGTACCCATATGGCTGAGCCCCCTGACAACACTGGGATCATACTACTGATAACCTGAGCTGTTCCCTCCCCGTATATGCCACGGAGTGGTTGCTTGTGTTCTTGGAGCATTGGAACTCCCGGCAATTGCCCTTGCTGTGGCTGGGTTGTGCCCATGGGGAGAGCCCCTGGTCGGAGTGGGTGGTATCAGAGAAGATGCTTGGCACGTGAAGTGTACCAAGCTACAAAAATCTGGCTGTTCTCACACGGCGGTCTCTTCGAATGATGGATCCTTAAATGCTGTCTTGTATGACCAGGCAGCCTTCCCTTCCCTGGCTGCCCCATGGGAAGGGCCAGGCTCGCCGTCTTGGGCTGCAACCTTTTCCCCGTTGCCTCGTCTGTGCTAGGATGGATGGGGTCACATTCACTGCCACAAAGCCATTATTTTTCATGGAAAATATCGAGGACAAGTTTGGTGAAGTGGAGTCTATTAGTAAGGTGCGGTCGGTCTCCCTGTTGATCAAAGCTTCTTCTGCCACCCAATCCACAGCTCTTTGTGCCTGTGATAGTCTTGGCAACATCCCAATGTATATCACTCCTCACCAATCTCTGAATATGGTCCAGGGAGTCATTTTTCATTGGGAACTCGCCCTGCAAACTGATGAGGAACTCCGAGCTAATCTGGAGCGGCGTGGCGTTCATTTTGTTTGACGTGTGCAGAAGGGTCGCAAAGATAACCGCACCAATACTGGCACCTTCAAGGTCAGGGTTATGTGCTACAGATGGGACGTGAAGCCGTATATCCCTCCACCTATGCGGTGCTTACCTTTTGGGCATATGTCTTCCCGCTGTACGGCGGACCCTTTGTGTGGTGGCTGTGGGCACCCAGTCCATGAGGGAACTCCTTGTGTTGGGCTGCCTGTGTATGTTAATAGTGCTCACCGCCACTCCCCTCTCTCACCGGATTGCCCGGCTTATAACAGAGAAAAGAAGATCCAAGAATGTAAGTCCCTGGATTGTCTCTCTTTCACTGATGCTTGCCAAAAGTATGGAGACTCCATCCAGTGTCACTGTCTTCAACTTTTGCCTCTGTTACTTCCTTTCCTCCTCCCACCCCCCACCCCCCTCGTCCTTACCCCAGCCCTGCCCCACTCTGCCCTTCACCTCCCCTGCCATTCCCACGACCTCCCGTCAGGAAGTTGCCCCCACCCTGGCCAAAGAAGTGCCCCCCTTCTTTGGTATCTGCTGGTGATTGGGAACCTTCTCCCGAGTGTCTCAGGCCAGAAGACTGTTACCACCATGAGACGCGCCATCTATGGGCCCCGCTCTTTCGGTTCCCGATCTTGCAGACACCTGTACTCCCCCTGAGTCCTGTCCTCCTCAACCTCAGAAAGAGAAGAAGAAGAAACATAAATCCCAAGAGAAGGCATCTCCGGTGCCCTCGGAAGTGCCTACTCCCCTCTTGCAACCTGAGTCTGACATCTTATTTATGGATGTCATCCCATCCTTGTCGGTGACAAGTACTGCCCAAGTGATCTGACCACCTCCTCAGCTCCTTCATGCGTACCTTGGACTCGCACCACACGATCATCCAGTGGAACTGCAATGGATACCTGAAATGCAACGTCTTGTCTCCTCTTATTCTGCGTTTCTGTCTTGTTCTCCAAGAAACACATTTCTGTGATGACAACCTTCCCACTTTACATGTTTATCGGGCATTCTGTCGAAACCGTGCTGGCCCTGGGATAGCATCTGGTAGTGTCAGCACTTTGGTTTGCTCCGATGTCCTTAGTGACTGGATCCCCCTGCATACCACCATGGAAGTGATAGCAGAGTGCAAACGACTCTGGCAAGCACCATTTTCAATGTCTTCCTCCCTCCAGGTAGGCCACTTGCTTATATTGCACTATCTACCTTACTTCAGTAACTCCCACCCCCATTTCTCCTCCTTGGAGATTTCAGTGCCCACCATCCACTGTGGGGGAGTGTTACATCCACGGCTCAAGGTATCGTAATCGACCAACTTATCACTGACTTTGAATTGTCTCTCCTCAATGATGGTTCCCCTACCCACTTCAGTGCCGCTCATGGTATCTTCTCTGCTATTGATCTTGTGATCTCCTCCCCAGCCCTTGTGGCTTCCCTACATTGGTCATCCCATGATGACCTTCGTGACAGTGATCAATTCGCAGTGACACTATCGTTCCCCTGCTGCCACCAGGCAGACAGGCTACCATGGTGGGCATTCCACAGAGCCAATTGGCCTTTATACATGTCTGCTTTGACACGTTCCTCTCGAATTCTATTTATGTCTTGCAAGGCCTCTCTGCCGCTGTTCTTCATGCCGCTGGCACTGCTGTCCCCCCCCCCCCCCCCCCCATCCACAGGGCCCCGTAGACATCGGCCAGTACTGTGGAGAACCAAGGACGTCGCAGTCATCCAGGACCGCTGACGGGTGCTACAACAATTTAAGTGACACCCCTCCCAGACCAACCTCCTCACTTTTAAGCGTCTTCGTGCTAAGGCTCGTTACATTATTAAGCAGAATAAAGAGGAATGCTGGGAGTGCTATGTTTCCTCTCTGGGAACATATGCCTCTCTATCACAGGATTGGTCAAAGGTCCGTAGTGTTCTGAGGCGCCAGCAACAGTCAACTGTCCAGGGTCTGTACATCCAAGGAGCTCTGTGCACTGATCCATTGGTCCTTGCAGAACACCTTGAGACACACATCGTGACTGAATCGTCTTCCGCTTCCTATCCCCCTGCCTTTCTCCAGCAGAAAGTTGAACAGACCCCCCCCTCCATTTCATCCCGTACCATGTTGAGCCCTATAATGCTCCTTTCACTGAATGGGAATTGGTGCAGGCCTTTAGCTCTTCACGAGACACAGCCACAGGACCAGACTCCATTCACAATCAGATGATTCAACACTTGGACGTTCCCCAGAGACAACAGCTCCTCAGAGTCTTCAATCATATCTGGCTCACGGGTGCTTTTCCGTCACAATGGCGAGACAGTATAGTTATCCCCGTCCTTAAGCTTGGGAAACTCCTAATGTCTCTTTGACAGCTACCAGCTTATTTGCCTTACAAATGTGCTTTGTAAACTGCTTGAAAGGATGGTAAACTCCAGATTACATTGGTTACTCAAATCTCAGGGCCTTTTGTCACCATATCAGTGTGGTTTCCGGGCAGGGCGATCTCCAACTGACCATTTACTCCAATGGGAATCAGCTGTATGACGGGCTTTTACTCACTACCGGCACCTTGTCGCAGTGTTCTTTGACCTACATAAGGCGTTTGACATCGCTTGGCCTCATCACGTTTTAGTTACCCTCCACGACTGGGGGGAGTGTCTCCCGACAGTACACACTTGGCTGTTTTGACGTTTACTGACCGGAAGTTGGTTTCACGTGGCGAGGCATCCTGTTCGAAGACGCCATTCATGTTGATGTTTGCCTTGTGCTCCATTTAACTGCTTTCGTTGTTTGTTGCTGCTTCTTGTTATTTCGTTGCTGCTGTTCCATTTTGTTATTGTTTCTTGTTATTGTTTAGTTTGTTTTAGTAAACATGAGTGATTCCCAAGAAACGCTCTATAAGTGTGAGGAATGCAATTCAGAGTTTAAAATGCGAAAGAACCTCTACGCCCATATGAGGAAAGTTCATGAACTTGATATCCATGTGTCTAAAAAAGGAAAAGGCAGTGAATTGTGTCCCCAGTGCGGAATTGCATTTATGAGATGCAGTTCATTAAAACGTCATCAAATAACTGTGCATGGCATGAAGTCGGAGGAAAACAGTCGGAAATGCCGCATTATTTGCCCACAGTGCTCTCTCTCGTTTCTCACCTATGACACACTGAGAACACATATTCAAGAGAACCATGACGTTAGTTTTGAGTGCCATGAGATAGAATTTGGTTGTCTTGCAGGTTTGTTTTTTATATTTATTGTGTTAGTCACGTTTTAGTAAATTTTGTTGATCCCACGTACATAACTTAAAAATACTGCCTTAACATTTTTTTCAGACTCTGAAGAGTGGAAAATTTCTTACGAAAAAGTAAACCATGTTCCTTATGTAATGAATTGTTCGGAGCAGGAGCGACTAGAAAAACGTGTTCGATATTACCAATGCCATCGCTCTTTCAATTTCAATTCTAAAGGAACAGGTGCCAGGTGTGTCAAAAGTATGGGCACGAATAAAATAGGCGGTACTTGTCCATCCAACATGCAAGTGACAATAACAGAGGACAAATGCTGCTTAAAATTTTTTCCAAAACATATGGGACACACCCAAGATGTTGGAAGAACATTTCTGCATAGGAACGAGAGGGCAGAATTGGCAGGTAAAATGGATTATGTTACACTTATGTACATGAAACATGAAATTATCAAATTTATTTGTGTGAACAGACGTAGGGTCTATCAATGTGCTTCATTTTTTTTTTTTTTTTTTAATCAGGTCGGCTGTCACAGGGTGTTCCTGTTGGACGAGTTTTACAAGATGTCCGAAGTGCACCAATCGCTGCAAGTGTGGAGAGAATCCATCTCCTTGAGAAAAAAGATTTGCATAATATAAAAAGGGATTTTGATATTGGTTATGCAACGAAGCAGCATGAAAATGATGCAGTGAGTGTGAAATTGTGGGTTGAAGAAATGAAGAGAGAAAGTGACAACCCAGTACTGTATTTCAAGCAGCAAAAACAAGTGGATCCTAATTTTCAAGATGAAGATTTCGTTCTTATTATAATGACAGACTTTCAGGCCGAACAACTTCTAAAGTATGGAGAAGATAAAATATGTGTGGATGGCACTCATGGCATGACTGCATACGATTTTCAACTTTTTACTATTGTCGTTGTTGATAGATATGGTGCTGGAATGCCAGTTGCATTTTGTTTTTCAAATAGGGAAGACATGTGCTTACTGTCTTTTTATTTCAAATGTGTGAGAGAAAGGGTGGGCACTGTAAAGACCAATGTGTTTATGCCTGACGATGCACCAGCATTTTATAATGCATGGTCAGCATTAATGGGACCTGTGCCAAACCAGTTGCTGTGTTCTTGGCATATACAACGGAACTGGTCTCAAAATTTAAGGAGAATTTCTGGGGGCAGTGAGAAAAAATCAGCAGTGTTTAGTTCACTAAAGCGACTTCAGACTGAACTGGATATAGATGTTTTTAGTTGTAGTCTGGAGAAAGTGGTGGAAGACTTATTGAATGATCCGGATACTGCAGAATTTGGCAGGTACTTTCTTAAGATGTACTGTCAGCGAGTGGAAAAGTGGGCGTATTGTTTTAGGCACCGATTGGGCATTAATACAAACAATTACTTGGAGTCCCTACATAAAGTTATTAAATACAGTTATCTAGAAGGGGAAAAGTGCAGAAGGCTGGATAAGTCATTAAATGCTTTGTTATGTTTAGTGAGAGACAAAGTATATGAGGGCTTAGTGAAGCTCTCAAAACGTAAACAGTGCTCTAGGGCGTCAAGAGTGAAAGCAAGCCACAACGATAGCTCAGCTATAACAAATGGGATGATTTTATGCAGGGGTGAAGGGTTGTGGGAAGTGCTTTCTTCCACTGGTTGTGAAGTGTATGTTGTTGTAAAAAATTCGGAACTGATATGCGAAAGAAAATGTTCACTGAAGTGTAACACCTGCAACATATGTGTGCATTCGTATAAATGCAGCTGTTTAGACAACATTTTAAATTTTAACATATGTAAGCATATACATGCATGTGCCAAATCATTGTCTGGTGCTGTCCAGGAGAGTGAACAGTGTTCCTTGCCCTCTAGTGCAGACAATGAATATGTGTCAGCATTGCTTTCTGGCAATTCAGAAAAATCTGCTGACACATTTGAACAGGATGTGATGTCTCACTGTGAAACTATAGTTGCACTCAGCAAAGGAACACAGTGTGGACAGGAGACTAAGGCGAAAGTATTGAAGGATCTGAAGAAGATCATTGGCAGTCTTAATAAAGATTTTTCTTTCTCACAAGAAAACACAGTAAATGTGAATGCCAAGATTGAATCTCAGGCTAGATTTTTTTCCACAAAGCAGAGAAGGATTTTGTGAGGGGTGATTAAGTGTTAAAAAAAAAAGTAAACTCCAGGTTGGAATATCAACAATATTAGGAAAAAAATAGTTTGCCACTCACTGTAAAGGTCACTTTGAGTTGCAGACAGGCACAATGTAAAGAATGTTACACATTTAGTTTTTGGCCAAAGCCTTCTCCAGAAAACAAAACACAAACAGATTAACACTAGCAAGCACACATGACCAATATCTCCCACTGCAGATAGTGGAGATGTGTGCAGGGAGTGTGCTTGCGCGTGTAAATCTTTTTGTGTTTTCTTTTCTGAAGAAGTCTTTGGCCAAAAGCTAAATGTGTCTTTACATTGTGCCTGTTTGCAACTCAACATGTCACCTTTACAGTGAATAGCAAACTATCATTTTCCTAATATTGTTAATGCACATACAGGTGGTCTTGTACATTATGGCAATTTGTGTGTGTGTGTGTGTGTGTGTGTGTGTGTGTGCGTGCGTGCGTGCGTGCGTGCGTGCGTGTGTGTGTGTGAGAGAGAGAGATTCCATGTAGTTGAAGGTGAATAAAAATTTAAATTTACTTGTGCATTTGTTGAGTTTTGTTAATCATGGTATACTAAAATAATGCTGTCCCACCATCTTGGCTCATTCAAACTGTATTCTATAATTCAGTGATATCTAATTGTGTAAATAAAACTGAATTGCACAATGAAACATAATAATTGGTCTGTATCAGTTTTAGGTAAAGGATTTGAGTTAACAAAGAAAGTAATGGAATTTGTCATGATTTTACTACTGTGTTTGAGCACAAAAGTCAAGGATTTAGTGTCACACTACAGCAAGTCTTAGTTTCTATGTAAAAGAAAACTGGCTGAAATTCTCAAAAGTGCTTAAATGTCATGTCTGTTATGACAAAATACTTTACCACACACAGAGTTTGCCTGTGTTGCGACATTTTTTGGTCTTCTGTGGATAGCTATAATCAAATTTGGTTTTGATGGTCTGAAATAACTCTTTAAATGCATTAATCACAGCCATTTCTTGTAATCCCACCTGTGAGTCTACTGCAGATTGCGCTGTTTGAAAAGAGTTTAATGTTTCCTTGTTAATGATCCTTTTTGTGAATACATAATTAGAATGCTAGGAAACAGCTGGTTGATTATTAGTTCTCTTTGTATAAAGTCCCATCACTAGTGCTCTGTTACCAGACGTCACTGGGTCAACTAAAGTCATCTCATAGTCCCATGTATTTAGATTTGGGATAACAGTGTCAAGGCAGGCATCACCTCTGGTTGGTAAATGACACGCTACAAATAGTCCATAAATTGTTAATAGATTCATAAATTTTCCTCCTTAGAACTCTCCTTGCAAAAGCGTACATTGAAATGAACACCCAGTGCAATTTCTGATTTCAAGTGCATAAAATAGCACAGCCAAGATTCTATTTAGCTGAGAAAATTTTCAAAGTTGCCATCTGGAGAATGGTATACTAGACAACAATTATTATAATAAGATTTAATAAGTCCAAAACAGCCAACTCAAAATCTAGGTCCACACAGTAGCTTTTTAAATCAATTTCTTTAACACTAGATTTTCTGTTGGTATATTTAGATACACCACCGAAGGAAGCAGGTGTTCTGCACCATGCACTTATTGAATTTAGGCATTCAATTCAGTTATACTACCCTGCTTCTTGTGCTGATAACCAATGTTTACACACACAGTAAAATTGGCTTCACTTCTATAAAAAGTGATAACACATTAAGTTTCGTTCTAAGATACAGGCATTATGGGAGTAACATTCTGAGCAGTATGTGACCCGTTTACACTTAATTCTTCTTTCTGTTTGTCACAGAAAAGATTATTTCACAGGAATATTGGCGGGAATAAAAAAAAACGATACATCACAATATTTTTGGGCCATGTAGCATCAACAGGGCTGGAACTATACTATGGCTACTTAAAAGCCGCTTTTCGTCGTCCAAAATATTAAAAATACTTCATATTCCCCGGTTTGGTCCCCCTACATGTGAATACGAAATAAACCGAGGTAGCAGACTTATGAGCAGTATAGCCTTGTGTTAACCTTTTAACCACATTTATTTTCCATATTTTACGCACATTTCGTTATAACAACTAAGATCCACAGAGAGAAAGGGGGAAAAAAAACTGACACTAATCGGCAGAATATTTCGGCGAATCTGTACGCACATATATCAATTACGTAAATTTCAGTATGGGCCTACTGCGGAACGTTTACACTATTCTGTTTATTCAACATGAAGGACTAAAACATAAGATGGAAATTACTTCGTGCTTAACTAATTCCTTCAGTATTCACGTGTGCAACTCAGTGATCTCCATACTGATGCAAGTGCACAGTGCACTGCATGAAAACCGTCCTCGCAGCAAAGTGTTTACTGAAGGGACAGTCACGTGACTTCCGGCAGCCAAACGTCAAAACAGCCAAGTGCGTACTGTCGGGAGACACTCCCCACGACTGGGGCTTCCGTGGTCCCCTTCAAATTTCTATCTTACCAACTCTTCCGGGTTCGAGTTTGCACTTCACTCAGCACCCTTCAGAGTCAGGAGAATGGTATCCCACAGCATTCTGTGCTAAAGTGTCATGCTCTTCCTCATTGCCATAAATGGGATTGTGACCTCTGCTGGGCCTCTGGTTACCCCGGCGTTGTACGTTGACAGAGTTTTGCATCTGGTGCAGCTCCCACTCGATGGCGTCTGCTGAGCGCCAGCTCCAAGGTGTCATCCAACAGGCCCCTGTGTGGGCCACTGCCCATGACTTGCAGTTTTCCTCCTTCAAAATGCAGGTAACGCATTTTTGTTGTTGACCCGCAGTACACCCTGATCCAGAACTTCATGTAGGCAACCAGCTTCTTGATGTTGTAACACAGTCCCATTTCTTGGGCCTTATTTTTGATAAGCTGACATGGCTGCCCCACATTTGTCACCTAAAGACTATATGCATGCGGAGCTTAATGCTCTCCGCCTCTTGGCCCACACACATTGGGGTGCAACTGTTCCACTCTTCTACATCTTTACCATGCTCTCGTTTTGTCCAGACTCAATTATGGTACTCAGGTTTATGGCTCAGCATTTCCTTCCACTTTGAAACTCCTTGACCTTGTCCATCATTGTGGGGTGTGTTTGGCTATTGGTGCCTATCGCACTAGTCCTGTTGGTAGTCTCCTCACAGAAGCAGGGATTCCCCCTCTACACATCCGACAGAGCCAACTCCTTGTTTCTTACACAGTCACCATTAGCCAATTCCCTGACCATCCTGCATACCCTGTGCTCTTTGCCAATGAGGGATGTCTCCCTCCTAACACCTGCCAATAGATGGGATTGCCAGTCGGCATGCGTCTCTCTACCCTCTGCCGGTATCTCCATCTGCAGTCACTGGACTGCGCCTGTTGTCTTTCCTCCCGTACCCCCCCCCCCCCCTTTGGATGGTGCCTAGACCACAATTTAGGACCACTGTCTTCCAGGGTCCTAAGGTCTCTGTTGCAGCTATGGTTTACTGGTGTCTTGTATGTGCTAGTGTATTTACAGCAGAGCTTCTAGCCATTTACAGGGCCCTCCTTTTTGTTTTTCAGGCCTCTCTCCATAGTGTTTTAATTTGTTCCGACTACATGAACAGCCTTCAGGCTATTGATCGATGCTACTCTCGTCACCCCTTGGTCTCTGCCCTCCATGACCTTCTCTCTGCCCATGAGCGTGCTGCATGATTAGTCGTCTTTCTCTGGATTCCGAGTCATGGGAATCCCAGGGAATGAATTGGCTGACCATTTGGCTAGAGAAGCAGATACTCCCCCCCCCCCCCTTTTTTTCCCTTCACGATTCCAGCTGTGGATCTATGTCAAATCTCCCTTTGCCCAACAGTGGAATGCCATCTGGAGCACTACTACTCATAGTAATAAACTCCACGCAATCAAGGAGTCTACTAAAGTTTGGGGCACTTCTGTCCGCCCCTCTTGGAAGGAGTCAACTGTTTTATGTCGTTTACACATTGGCCGTACCCGGCTCACTTATTGATTCCTCCTATGTGACGACCCACCCCCACAATGCGGTTGTGGCACCAGACCAACAATATCTTACATATTGGTGACATGTCCCCTTCTTCCAACCCTTCGTGCTAAGTATAGTCTTCCTGCTTCCCTAAATTTAATATTAGCAGACGATCCATGGGTGGTAGACATGGTCCTCAGTTTCCTCCTTGAAAGTGAATTTTATTTCCAGATATAAGGTTCTCCTTTCGTCTTGGAGCAGGGTTGGGTTGGTTGTGATTGGGACTCCTTTTTCATTCTTCACAGTCTGTGACCCCATGACTGCCCCTCATATTCCAGTTTTTAGATTTCGTCTCACCTTTTATGCTTATACTGTGTGTGTTTAATGTTCATTCTTGTATAATTTGACTCCTCTGACTGAATCCGTTCACTTGCAACCTTTGGAACCGCGGGACTGATGACCTTGCTGTTTGGTCCCATAATCTCTCAATCAATCAATCAATCTAATTGTGTCTCAGTGGCAATAAAATCACAGCAGTTTTGCTGTTTTTAAATTTGTGAATATATCAAGGGGTACTGAACCACCTACTGCAGCTAATGGGAACCGCCGACTCAGTAACTCATGCAATGCTCCCATCAGTTTGCTTAAAAACAGAGCTTCTGAATTGCTGGAAGGTGAAACAAATCAGGAAGATGACAGTGCACAGATGGATGTGAACCAGCTGCTGAAATTCATTTGCTCTAAGCGTGAAGTTATGTTAACAATCCAGGAAAATAACAAACTATGTAAGGTTCTTTTTTCAGTTTAATGGGATATAAGAGATACATTAACTCATATCCACAAAAGAACCATACAAACTCAAAAAGCATAATCCAGTTTTGTCATAGTATTGTAATGATTTGAATGAAATGTAAACTACTGCATAAAAATCTGGAATCAAAAAAAATCTTCAACTAGCCGCAGCATAATATCTTAAACATCTGTTGGAACAGAATTCTGTAGCAGTATTGTCTGCTATAATATTTCGTATGCATGCACTATCTTTTAGAAATGTTTTATCTTATTGTCAACTTCAACAAAATTCTTATTTTTGAACTATTTGCATATCCTGCAATTCATCCAGTTAACACTTGGCAGTTAATAGAAAACAGGCTCAAAATTTTGAAGATTACACTTTTTTGTAGAGATTAAAAGTAATTATTGACTGTAATGAAAATCTTGTCACTCTTCTTCTGGAAGAAGATTAATGTGGATCAGATTACATTTTCAAATTCCCTATAACAAATGACTATTGGTTATGTGAATCTCATTCTGTACTTCTATTTAAGACTAGTGCTAGCATGGGTCAATGAACTTTGGGTCATTTGATGAATGCTGTATTAAATTGAGGAGGAAACTTTGATTGTATCCATCCCAGTGAAATATTCTTATTATAGACAGCAACATGTCAGCTTTATCTGTAATGGAATGTTGTGGTGTCTTTAACTTTTTCTTGCCTGAGTTGGTTTATAAAGATAAATGATAGATGAATTTAGTGTTAGCTCCATGTCACATATGTATCAAAGGTGTTAAAACAGATGAAGACAAAGTAAAATTATGTTGTATATACTATAAAGCAATAGGTCAGTTAAGCTGTACGAAATATCTAAAACCAAATCCGTACCATCTTGTACTTGTTGAAGTAACTATAGCTGGATTTGAATGCTGCTTAATTAATGACACATGTTCCAACCACTCCCTTGAGAAATTAATACCATCAATTCCATGAATGAATTGGTAACACCCTTCAAAAAGGCTTTTTAAGCTAGGAAGACAATGGCCCACTGCTTTTTTTCTGTGGGGATACGAAAGTCTACTTCCTGATTATAGAGTAAAGCAATATAGGACGAAAAAAAGACAAATGCATTGGTGAAGAATAAATTTTTCCTTGGGCCAATGTCTGCCCACATCTGTGATTTTTCAATGGTACGGCTGCAAAATATGCATGCTGTTCAGCACATTGGCTCCTCTCTAAGCCCACACCTAAAATTTGTAGCTGGGAAGGTTCTGAATCCAGAATAATGTTTCAGCAATGGGAAAAATAAAAGTTTAATTTAACCTAAAGTAATGACAAACAACCTGGCCATGAAAAGTTCTCATGTCTTACCCATGTCTTTAAAGAGGCGTGTGTATTCCTCTGGTACTACAGAGTCGTGGCGAGTAACAACATGCCTATACCATTTCTAAACTGATGAGGGAGTGGACGTGAAGGTGTGTAAAATGTTCTTTAAGAACATTTTGCAGATATCAGACGGTAGGATTACAAAGGTTCTTTCGCACAAAGTGAAGCACCAGACCCAACCCATCGATAAGTGAGGTGCATGCCCTGCTAAAAACAAAACACCAATAGCAAAGACAGTTGCGGCAGAGAACTTTATAAAACGGTTTCCAGCATATCGGAGCCATTATGCACGAATGAATGAGACAGTGGATCAGAAGTATTTGTCACCAGACGTGAGCATGGGGAAGTTATACCATTTATATAAAGTCGAGCATAATGATCTGGTCTAGTACATGTTTGGTCAGATATTTAATACAAGATTTAATCTGTACTTCAATCCACCTATAAGTGACTCCTGCTGTAAATGTGGCCTCCATAATATCAAACATGCTGCAGTCGACACCATGCAAGAGAAGGGTAAATGGGAGCACGAAAGACACTTACATCAACGAAAGGCTGAGAGCGTGCGGACGGGAATGGATTGCGATGCATCAGGACAATGATACAACCATGATTGCCTTTGATTTGATGAGGACTTTACCAACAGTGGTACTTAAGACAGGTATCTGTACTACAAGCAGCAGTTGTGGACATACTGCCTTGGAATACACAAGCTATGTACCAAGGAAGCTACCATGTATGTATTGAGTGAAGGCGAAGCATCCCAAGGATTGCAAGAAACTGGATCGTGTCTCATGCATTACATCAAACATAACGTCCAAACAGAGAGAGTGATTATGTACTTGGATCAATGTGGCGGGCAAAATCAGAATACAAAAATGGCCTAACTGTGTCAATTCATGGTTCTGCATACAGACTTCACACCGGAAGTAATCAACTATAAATTCCTAGTCAGTGGGCATTCATACCTATCATGTGACCAGGACTTTGGTATCATCGTGAAGAACAGGAAATTTCACCCGAACATACACATACCCTCTAATTGGATGAATGTCATTATCACTACACAAAAACAACCACCCTTCACCACTATACTGAGGACAAGGAGTGTTTTTATGTCCACAGTACGATGAGAGAGAAACATATGTAACAGTGAAGTGTCGACACAAAATACCAGGGTGCACTGGTTCCATATTCAGTGGCTTCCGTATAAAGCATCCTCCCTCCATATCATGTTTTATAAGTACTCCAATGAGCTAGATGTCCCATTTGCCGATGTCAGTTTTGCTGAACGAGGGTTGAAAGTAACTGAGACTCTGGACGTACCATATCCCAATGGACACGTGTGTTGAAAAGGACCGATTTAATGACCTTGCTGCAATTCATACCCCCGGTGTACCATGGTTATTATCGTAACTTGAAGTCATCGGCACAGCCATGTGGCGACACCATCCCTGTAAATAATGATATGGATTACGAACATTAACGCCTCATGTGTATCTTGCCCAGTGTTTGACTACAGTGTGTAAAGCAATAACAGCTTATCCCACATGTTTCGTGTATTACGGTCAAGTGCACCGAAACGATAGTGGCCTAACCCACACAAAAAGCAGTCCTAAAAACAGTATTACAGTTAACTCCTCGTATAACCGATTACTGGACACCATACCATGTTATGTATACTACAATCATTGCTATACACCACAACCACTACCTTACACATCAATTCTGCAAATGTCAATCTTTTCCAGTGGCCATTCCCACAAACCAGTGTGCTGTGGGTTAGGCCACTATAGCGCCTATAGCCTCATATGCTCCATTACTCGAACAAGTAGGTAATTAATTTGTGATCACAATGGGTATTCATAAAGTTTCCTTTATCACCTAGAAAATGTAATGTTACCTAGTTATTATTTTTTTATTTGCAGGTAAATGTGTAGGACAGGTACACACTGAAATACTCGTGTCACAGTAGTGTCATGCTCCTAGAGGTTCCAGAACAAAATGATGCTCACCACTGCTTGTGATGTATCATTATGTAATTCGTTTGCAGCAACAAAAGGAATATTGCAACTTTGTTTGTCCAGTCCAAATGTGTCTAGAGCCATGCTACAGTATTGTGGCATGGGGATTTCAATTAGTAGCAGAACTATTTATGTACCTACAGACTATCAAAAAATTATCTAACTTAATTTTTTTGTGTTTGTAGTTAAAGATGAGTACATTTCCTATGATGTCAAAGAAGAGTTTGTGATAATTATGAAGTTGGTAACTTTTGTGTTTGTTTAGTTTTCTATGAAGGTTCTCAATGGCATTCTAATGTTGACAAATGATACTGAGCTGAATGACGTAGTATCTACAATAGGTTGTGGTACGTCAATACAAAAGATGCATATATTCCACTCCCTTATTGTGGATGCTTGTGCATTTGTATCTGTATCCTAAACCGATCTTAAATAACGACAGTGATTAATGTTTAATCCAAAACAGAATCACATATGTAAGTAGCTATGTAATAGTATAAATAAATATTTCCTAATAAATGTTGATACTAAATAACAAAAACATATCTCTTAACTAATGATGATAACGTACACAATCAATACGTGACATTACTGTTCATTTCATCATGTTTCAAATATCTGAAGACGCTATCTTGCCCACTTGAACATAAGTACCACTTAACATTTGGATCTTGTACCAGAAGTTTCAAAGACAGTCTACCCACAGAAATTGTTACTAGGAACTCTCACTGTGTGGACTCCACCACCTTCTTATGTGTCAGCAACAATATAGAGCCTAAATGCTTCTGTAAAAACTAAACAGGGGTGTGTCAACAAGCACCACAGGAAGTACAGAATAGCTGGCAGAGAAACTTAAATTCTGAGCACAGTGATTTTTACAACTTTATTTGCAGCATTTTTCGTGTGACAATCTAAGTCACTGATCAATCAAATTTAACTTCCTGTTCCATCTGGAAATCAACATCAGGTATCTCCTCTAACCTGTTCAATGATAAAGAGTTTTCATGAATTCCAACTACCTTGTTGCAGCCATTCCAAGCATCAGCCCACTCCTGTCTCTCTTGGCAGCCCAGCAGACACATTGTGCCTGGGTGGAAGATCAGAACACCATCCTGGGAACCAGCAGAACAGTTTGCCAACCCCCTCCCTTCCCCCCCACCCCACCCCGCCCCTCTCCCCTATAGCAGTCATAGCATTGCTGACTGTCACAACACCTATCGAGGCACAAAATGATCTGACTATGAACTTACAAGAGTAACTAGTAGTGCTGTACATAGATTAACAACTGGATGTTTTTACCAGCCATCAAACTGTTTTATTATTTCAAGAGTCAGTCAAAGAGAGCCTAAACCTGATAGCACTGAAACATCCCAACCCTATTATGATAGTGTGCAAATACTTTAATTTGCCAAGTATCAACTGTTAACCTTCTCAGACATTACCTGGAGTGAGGGCAGTCTTGCGAAGCATTTCTGAACAACTACCAAAAGCAACTGCTGCATTGGCATACAAACCAGAACAACATTTTAGACATAACTACAAACAGAGCTGTTATCTATGAGAGTGGTATCAAAGAGAGAGAGATTAGTGATACACCCCATATAGACTGACCTGACGGGTCATGGAAAACCTCTTAATATTGTGTCGGACCTTTAGCCAACGTAGTAGTTCAGCACCTCGATGTGGCATGGACTCAATAAGTCGTTGGAAATCCCATGCATAAATATTAACCCATAGCTGTCCATAATTGCGAAAGTGTTGCTATGCAGGATTTTGTGCATGAACTGTTCCCTTATTACGTCCCATAAATGTGGAATGGGATTCATGTCAGGTGATCTGTGTGGCCAAATCATTTGCTTGAACTGTCCAGAATGTTCTTCAAAATAATTGCAAACAGTTGTGCCCCAGTGACATGGCGCATTGTCTCCTATTCAATTTAAATTGGTATTTGGGAACAAGGTGTCCATGAATAACCGCAGATGGTCTTCAAGTAACCTAACATAACCATTTCCAGTCAGTGATAGGTTCAGTTGGATCAGAGGACCCAGTCCATTCTATGTAAACACAACTCACACTACTATTGAGCCACCACCAGAGCTTGCACAGTGCCTTGTTGACAACTTGGTTCCATGGCTTTTGCCACAGTCGAACCCTACCATCTTTCTTACCAACTGAAACTGGGACAGCTGACCAGGCCACAGTTTTCTATTCATCTAGGGTCCATCCAATATCGTGACAACCTGAGGAGACCCGATGTCATGCTGTTAGCAAAGGCACTCCAATTGGTTTTCTGCTGCCGTAGCCCATTAATGTCAAATTTCACCACAGTGTTCAAACGGATACATTCACTGTATGTTCCACATTGATTTCTGTGGCTGTTAACATTGACAACTCTACGCAGAAGCCGCTGATCTCAGTCGTTAAGTAAAGGCTGCTGGCCACTGCATTATCCATGAAATTTGGTGTTCTTGGCACACTCTTGATACTGCAGATTTCAGAATGTTGTGTTCTGTAACAATTTCCGAAACGGAATGTCCCATGGGTCTAGCTCCAACTGTCATTCTGCATGCAAATTGTGTTAATTCCCACTGTGTGGCCGTAATCACATCAGAAATGTTTTCACATGAATTGCCTGAGTACAAATGACAGCACTGCCAATGCACAGCCCTTTTATACCTAGTGTACATGATACTACCGCCATCTGTAATGTGCATATTGCTATCCCATGACTTTTGTCATCTCAGTATGTATGCACCATTTGTGGATTAGATCATAGACATGTTTTGATCATGGGACCTGTTCAGTATTTCATCAATATCTCTAGTGCTATTGCCACTAGATGTATCCTGGTGATGGTGCTGCTTTTGTATTCAAGCAGCTTCTTATTTTGGAAAAATTATGATAATGTTGCCATTGTAAGGAAAAAGAAGCCTTTTGTTCTTCCATATATAGGTCCAGCTCTTTCTGTTATGTACATGACTCACTCCTCAGTTGACCATAAAGTGTTGAGAAACTAAATGCACTATCTTACTTGTCATCACACAAATTTGACGTTAACTGTGGTTCATTGTCCAGAGGATGGACAATTACTGTTCCTAGATTTTCAAGTGGTTTGGAGGTCAAATGGCTCTTTCAGGTGCACTGTATGTCTCCAGTTACAATACACTGAGCTGCCATCATTAATCTAAAATCTTTAATAATACATACTATGCTCTCTATCAAATAGAAATGGCACTAAGGCATAAATTTTCTTTGCAGACTGGAAGAAAAACAGGAAAATTCAAGCACAGTGCCATACCTCAACAATGTCATTGTGATTTCTGTGAAAATCTGTAGATTCCTTAAGAAATATGGCCTAAAGTGTGTGTGGCATGTCCACTGAACAAAACAAGAAACCTACTCAGAAGCAATAAACGAGACTGTGGATTACAAAGTATTTCATGTCTGCGTGCTATGTAATACATTTTACAAATAACTAGGGGGCCTGACAGCTGAAACATCATGAACAATGTCTAGACTCTTGAAGTTGGACACCATACGAGTTATCTCAGGATAAGATTCCCAGTGCACAGACACCCAAGGGCGACACAGTGTTATCAATTATGTAATTGAACTCAGGTTTGCTGACAACATGTTCAGTGAAGGTGTTTCCTCCATCCTTCTTGGCGTTGGTGGAGGATGGGATGTCCGTTTATCTGCTCCACTACAAATCGCCCGTGTGGCATCAATTTTTCTGACGGTTCTCTCCATAGTGCTGTTCTTTGCATGAAGAAACATCTAAAACAGTAATCTCTCGGGCTACTGGATTCACCAAACTTTTCCTTACAAGAGGTATGGATGCTTCTTCTGTTAATGGTAGATCCACTGCTCGACCTAATGTTGCATCATCTACCCTTGCTTTCACGTTGGTTTTAATCCTCTCATCTTCGGTTATCTGTAGAAACACAGCTCGTGCTAGCTTGCCTATTAGAAATGGGCTACCCGGAACGTCTGATTGCTACGTCCGTCCCTGGACGGCTTGTCGAAATTGATGCTGCAAAATATCAACGTGACACTTTCATCCGGCCATAATTTCGGCCCTGCTCCGTCTACTAGAGAATAATAAACACGCATGGTAATCTTAAGTCCTTTTTGACTCATAGTTGTCCTATAAAGCTCCCTTCACATCCTCCCTAGTTGCTGTCAAATCACGCATGAGTAGTTTACTTCAAGCTGCACCCACGACTTAGTTTTAACAAAATTCAGTAGCATAGTATGACTATGGCTTGGCGTTAGTTCAAATGCTAGAACACAAATGCTTACGAATTCTCTATTTCATCTTTATTTCCATCAAGAACTCTCAGAATTAACTTAAATGCGTCAGACAATCCTATATGCTGAGTGGGGAAGTCACGACTTTCCAGACGATTTTAGAGTTTCAAAATGTTGGAGCACAGCAATCATTCGTCCTTTCCTTTCAGATTTATATTAAGCAAATCTAGATTTCCGCTAGTGCCTAGCCATTATCAATTCTAAAAAATACGAGTACATAGTCAGGCGATAGTATAAAATTTCCTAATTTGCCTGGACTATAAGGCACCAAACTGCTGAGGTCATCGGTCCCAGTCCGCAGCTTGTGGTCGTGCGGTAGCGTCCTCGCTTCCCACGCCCGGGTTCGATTCCCGGCGGGGTCAGGGATTTTCTCTGCCTCGTGATGACTGGGTGTTGTGTGATGTCCTTAGGTTAGTTAGGTTTACGTAGTTTTAAATTCTAGGGGACTGATGACCATAGATGTTAAGTCCCATAGTGCTCAGAGCCATTTGAACCATTTGAATCATCGGTCCCTAGACTTACACATTACTTAAACTAACTTATGCTAAGAACAACACACACACACCCATGTCCGAGGGAGGACTCGAACCTACGGCGGGAGGGGCCGCGCAGATAGTATAAAAAGTTAAAACTCGTGGCATAACCTACATCGCTTGTACATTAGGTTCCATATAACTATTTCAAGTATCAATGCGTGTCGCTCTATACGAACTACGTAATATGTAACACTCAAAGAAAAGCAGTTATGGTCTGTACTAGAAAACTTCAAATTTTCATAGGAATAACACAAAATAAAATACAAGTAAAATTATTTACGTTGTTCTCTGACTTACTGCCACATTTAATAGTAAACATAGAAGATGTAAAAAATATAGTCACTCCTTGTGAGCCAGTTGTTTTGTTATTCTTTAAAACACATAGGTAACGTCAGACTGGTAAAACTTCACCAGGATTGAAAATTTTTCTCAAATGCCACTCTTTGACCACATAATGGTATTTCCTTCCACTCCTATCCCAGTGACGCAAGAAACAGCAATGTTTTGTCTAACCAGTCTGCTTTCGCAGAAGAAGTCCCAGAACTCTGAGATCACCATAGATTTTCCATTTATGATTCCAATAGCCAGTATACTCCAGGAGTAGCCTCATGTTCTTGCAGGTTTCCTTTAATTGAATCGGATGGGCCACTGTTATTTTAGGTTTCTCGTTTCAGTTATGTAAGACAACAGCTTCGAGACTACTCTATGAGGAATCTATAAATAGGCGCCATTCTTTCGGATTGTGAATGTTTCCAAATTCTGTAAGCAGTCGATTTCTGTTGTTACAATGTACCAAACTCTATCTCTTTGAGTAAAATGTGGAAAAAAACAAGCTGTCGCTCACAGAATGTTATACTGGTGTTTGGCTGTAACAGGTTCTTTTCTTGAAGTCGAGACCCAAGTAATTCTGCTTGCCTGTTTGAAAGATTTATATCTCTTGCAAGATCGATCAAGTCCGCCTTCAAGAATTACTGTGGTGTAGTGATCTGTTGGTTTCTCACTACGATCTCCTGTTTCATCCTCGTGTCCGTTCCGTTGCTGGTTTTGGAAATGGGAGAGAATCAGAATGCGGAATTGGGCAAATTGCAGATTCCATATTTGGATAAGAAACTGTGTTTTTTTTTTATTTACTTGAGATTCCTTTTGCTTTTGTTAAACAAAAGTAGCAATATGTAATGTGGTGTCTAGTGTCCCCCCCCCCCCCCCCCCCCGACATCTATGGTATGATAAATGACATAGATGGTTGCCATGCAACCAGCCTCTTAAATAGTGGGAGGAACGTGATCAATAGTTCTGTGGTGGCCAATATCTGAAAGAAAATCTTCTCTTTTAACTATAAAAAAATACCTCTAAATGATTTTTCTTGCGCGAAAGTCCACCTTTATATTAAAGAAATGTTTCAAGTAGTCTATGAAAAATGTAAGAAAACGTGTATGAACTGTAAATTCAGATCAACGATATTACAGAAATCAGCCTGTGGCTGAAACGAATCGGAGGAATTATATTTTCATATGTTTTAAGAAAGGAGCTTGGAACGAAGCTGCTAGCAGCAAACTGAATTTTCCCCACTTCTTTGTTGCCATCGAACTGAGCAGGTGTCTTTTGTGTAAGTGTGTCTGAAGTAGATACAGATTTGACTTATAACTAAATGCGTCACTTGTTAAAAACGGGCTATAGATTTGTTATCACTCATGACTAATAGTTTCTCACCACAATTATTTAAGTTGTACATGAATTTTGGTTCCTGTAATTTTGTTTCAGAAAAACTAGCTGAAACCGTGAGTTCAACAGAACACGATAAAGAGACACAATGTGCTGAAAGCACTACGCGCTCAGCCATTGATCTCATTATGCTATAATCAAAGCACGTCTTGAGATTATTAGCGGATCATTTAACAGTGACTTGCGATCTTCCTGAGCAAGCGCAAATTACGCATGATCTGGCCATTGGCTCCGAATTGTAGATATGCTGCTCTCGCTTCTGTTAGATACAGGCCTCACAGAAGTGATGGTGGTGTTCAATGGCTACTGTTCGTAAATGGTAAAAACTTCAAGAGCCAATTTTATTCTGAAATCACTGCATTCTTTTTAGATGCACATGAGATGCTATCGGAAGAATTTGCGCCATCATCAACAGTGACAGTTGCTCCATTCGTCAATGAGAAAGAAATTATGGGGAGCTAGAAGGAAAATTTTTTTCCCCAGATTTTCGAATTTTTATCTCATTTTATATATATATATATATATATATATATATATATATAATGAGATTATATATATTTTCGAATTTTTATCTCATTATATATATATATATAATGAGATAAAAATTCGAAAATCTGGGGAAAAAAATTTTCCTTCTAGCTCCCCATAATTTCTTTATATATATATATATATATATATATATATATATATATATATATATATATATATATATATATATATATATATATATAATCACTTATAAACTCAAGTGGGAAGTATTTTAGTTTATTTTTTCAAATATTATCCACACTGGTTGAAAATGTTAAAATTTTTACGTGCATTATTTCAAGATCTAATAAAATCGATAATTTTTTATGTAGAAGGCAGTGGATTCCTGTGTTATAAAGGTCATGTCCAGAAGAGGATGGGCACCAGGTTGAGGAAGTTGAAACAAAGTTTATGAGACAAGAAACTTTCTGATGGTAAAACCATAAGAGGCAGGCTGACAGACAAAATGATTGATGAACTACAACAGTATTATGGAATGGCCATTAGAAATAATACTGAGGATTTGTTGAAAACGAAGCAGGCATTATAAGCTACCTTCTTCCACAGACTGTCATCACCTTTGCCCTCCTGGACCTGATTCATGGTGCAATTACTGCAATGCCCAGTACTCAAACAGTTCATACAGCCATAAACATTCCATCCCAGCAGCAGTCATGCATATCATAAAACCTATTTACAGAGAGCTGGCAAATCCCGAATTACAGAAGAAGTGTCTGTATGATCTGACTCAAAATCCGAATGAGTCGCTCAATAATCTTATACGAGTACGTTTACCAAAAAATGTTTTTGTTGGAATGAAGACACTAAAGTGGGGGGCAGTGATGCTGTCATTGCTTTTAATGATAGCAACATTGGTAGGGTGAAAGTGCTACAGCATATGGGAATTAATTCTGGAGCAAACTGCGTCAGACAACAAGGTTCGCATTGATAAAGCAGGGTATGCAGCACAGTTGGCCACTAAGGAGTCCAGAAAGATGAAAAGAAGGAAACACTTGGAAAAAGTATGGTGCAGGGTGCTTCTGACTGACTAAAAATAAAAAAATTACAATATATTAAGTGAGTTACAGTCTTTTGAAACTTTAGAAGCCGTTCCTGAAAATTTACATTTTCTGTTGCATATTTCTCTAAATCTCAGAAACCATTTCTAGTCGAATATTCAAATTTTCAGGGATTAATAACATACATAGCCTGAATCTACTGAACTAAAAGAACAACATAATGTTATGAATAATTAAAATGATTTAGGATAACGTAGAAAAAAGTACACAAAATTTTAACCATGTAATTTTCGTAAACAGTGGCTGAAATGCAATTATTGTAGTTCCGTAGACCCAGAACATACAGTTTAATGTCCTGTAAAAGTTTCATGTCAATAGCTAAAGTGGTTCCTGAAATACAGGGAAGCCAAGTTACTAAATTTAACATTGCCAGGATAGGGCGTTCCAACTCCCCGTCAGTTCATTTGACAAGTTTATTATTTACAAACTTTGCTACTGGATGCAAATACTGGAACAGAACGTGTTAGGACATGGCTGGGGATGGAAGGAATATGTTGACGGGATACAGCGAAAAATGGAAGAGGTACTGAGAAGAGTGGAAGAGCAAAGACCATTACTGGATATAATAAAAAGAAGGAAACGGAACTGGATTGCAGATAAATGAAGAATGAAGAAAGGTCTTACGAAAACAGTCTAAGAAAAGTGTGTGGAAGGAAACAGGAGGGAGGGAGGAAAAGATTTCATATCCTGGACGATGTGATGGAGGGCAATACACACGCCGGCACTAACAAGGGAACCTCCCCATCACACCCCCCTCAGATTTAGTTATAAGTTGGAACAGTGGATAGGCCTTGAAAAACTGAACGCAGATCAATCGAGAAAACAGGAAGAAGTTGTGTGGAACTACGAAAAAGCAAAAATCGAACTAAGCAAAATGTACAAATTGAGTAGTCCTTGCGCAACATAGGCAACAACATGGAGGACGGAAGTTCGGGGCGCCGTGGTCCCGTGGTTAGCGGGAGCAGCTGCGGAACCAGAGGTCCTTGGTTCAAGTCCTCCCTCGAGTGAAAAATTTACTTTATTTTCGCAAAGTTATGATATGTCAGTTCGTTCATTGACGTCTCTGTTCACTGTAATAAGTTTAGTGTCTGTGTTTTGCGACCGCACCGCAAAACTGTGCGATTAGTAGACGAAAGGACGTGCCTCTCCAATGGGAACCGAAACCATTTGATCGCAAGGTCATAGGTCAACCGATTCCTCCACAGGAAAACACGTCTGATGTATTCTATACGACACTGGTGACGGCATGTGAGTCACATGACAGTAATATGTTGTCGACCCACCTAACTTGTACACTTGGCGAATGGGTAAAAAGATTCCTGTACCTTGCCCGATTTAGGTTTTCTTGTGGATGTGATTATCACTCGCAAAAAAGTGATTGCATCGGACTGACAGGTATAATTGCCTGAAAACAAAAAATTAAAATTTTCACTCGAGGGAAGACTTGAACCAAGGTCCTCTCATTTCACAGCTGCTCACGCTAACCATGGCGCTCCTACGCTCACACTCTCCTTGATATTGCTTATCTCACATGGACTACTCAGTTTGTGTATTTTGCTTATTTTTTTCATAGTTCCGCATAACTTCTTCCTGTTTTCTCGATTAATCTGTGTTCAGTTTTTCAAGGCCTATCCACTCTGCCAACTTATAACTAAATCTGAGGGGGGTGCGATGGGGAGGTTCCTTTGTAAGAAGGAAGTAATGAACTGCTAATATAGCAGTAAACCGGTAATGATCATGAGTTAGTAACTGTATACGACGTGAAAGAGCACATTGTTTTATTTTTCAAGTAGTTACAAAACGTAGGTGATTGACTTGCGGACCAAAAAAAAGTTCAAATATGTGTGAAATCTTATGGAACTTAACTGCTAAGGTCATCAGTCCCTAAGCTTACACACTACTTAACGTAAATTATCCTGAGAACAAATACACACAACCATGCCCGAGGGAGGACTCGAACCTCCGCCGGGACCAGCCGCACAGTCCATGACTGTAGCGCCTGAGACCGCTCGGCTAATCCCGCGGGGCTGACTTGCGGAGACAAACCACTTTTTTTACTTTTTGACGACAGACAAGTGCTTTCATCGTGTTTCCTCAGATTAATTGCTTTGATAATAGCGACGGCGTCGCCGATCTTTCTCGCTTGTCAGTTAAACATACATGCTGTCTTTGATCAGTGTAGGGTAGCACTGCCGGAAGTCTGTTCAGTCTGCCAGGAAGAAGATACTTCGGAAACTGCTGCCAATTGCGTAAAGTCGTGTTGAATTGAGTTAGCGCCATAACGAAAGCGTATTCTTGTTCTGTTGCTTAAGGAAATTGAATCAGTATGTTGGAGTATCGTTAGCTGCTAAATCCATTAGGAGTTTATTAGCTAGTCGGGTGTTTCCATCATTTAGACACTGATAGGTATCTTTCATTGGCAAAACCTGGTTATTTGGTCGTCCATAAATTTCAATTATTTAAAATTTTATTGCGGTGCTCATTTAACCATTGCTATTCGACGTTGCTAAACAATGAAGAGCTCTGTAATTACTGGCTTTGCTGTTTAAAGTTGATCTCAGACCATGCTAACAACAATACTATGTTGCCTGAAGCGTCGTTTGCCGTTGCCTAGCAATTACTTCTGTATTCTGCTGAGTGCTTCACGGTGATGATGTTTGGTTTGTGGGGCGCTCAACAGCGCGGTTATCAGCGCCCGTACAATTTCCCAACCTTTGCTCAGTCCAATCTCGCCACTTTCCTGGATGATGATGAAATGATGAGGACAACACAAACACCCAGTCATCTCGAGGCAGGTGAAAATCCCTGACCCCGCCGGGAATCGAACCCGGGACCCCGTGCTCGGGATGCGAGAACGCTACCGCGAGACCACGAGCGGCGGACGAGTGCTTCACGTATCGATACGACTACGTTCTCCGTGTTTCCGAGTAAAAGAAGCTTCAGCTTTGATTAAAGTATTGCAATGTTGGATTTTGTATTTCGAATACAACTAACGAAACATTTTAAAGTTGTTGCGGAGCTTTAAAAGGTTTGAACGAAGCGAACGCCCAGCTTCAGAGGCGAGGCGCATCGTACTAGAAAGAGGTATGAGCCAATGACTTAACTGTCAGCCATTTATTTGTCACATACAATCATTTGGAGTTAGAATATCGTATAAGCTTTTCACACGTTGAGCCAACGGCCCTGCACAGTGGTAACGCCGATTCCCGCCAGCTTACCGAAGTTAAGCGCTGTCGGGCCTGGCTAGCAGTTGGATGGGTCACCATCCGGCTCTGCCGAGTGCTGTTGGCAAGTGGGGTGCACTCAGCTCTGGTGAGGCCAATCGAGGAGCTACTTGATTGAGAAGTAGCGACGCCGGTCACGAAAACTGACAAAGACCGGGAGAGCGGTGTACTGACTACAGGGTTATTACAAATGATTGAAGCGATTTCACAGCTCTAGAATAACTTTATTATTTGAGATATTTTCACAATACACATACAAAAACTCAAAAAGTTTTTTAGGCATTCACAAATGTTCGATATGTGCCCCTCTAGTGATTCGACAGACATCAAGCCGATAATCAAGTTCTTGCCACACTCGGCGCAGCATGTCCCCATCAATGAGTTCGAAAGCATCGTTGATGCGAGCTCGCAGTTCTGGCACGTTTCTTGGTAGAGGAGGTTTAAACACTGAATCTTTCACATAACCCCACAGAAAGAAATAGCATGGGGTTAAGTCGGGAGAGCGTGGAGGCCATGACATGAATTGCTGATCATGATCTCCACCACGACCGATCCATCGGTTTTCCAATCTCCTGTTTAAGAAATGACGAACATCATGATGGAAGTGCGGTGGAGCACCATCCTGTTGAAAGATGAAGTCGGCGCTGTCGGTCTCCAGTTCTGGCATGAGCCAATTTTCCGCGGGCTACGCGTGAAACTTGCCCGCACGCGTTCAACCGTTTCTTCGCTCACTGCAGGCCGACCCGTTGATTTCCCCTTACAGAGGCATCCAGAAGCCTTAAACTGCGCATACCATCGCCGAATGGTGTTAGCAGTTGGTGGATCTTTGTTGAATTTCGTCATGAAGTGTCGTTGCACTCTTATGACTGACTGATGTGAGTGCATTTCAAGCAGAACATACGCTTTCTCGGCTCCTGTCGCCATTTTGTCTCACTGCGCTCTCGAGCGCTCTGACGGCAGAAACCTGAAGTGCGGCTTCAGCCGAACAAAACCTTATGAGTTTTTCTACGTATCTGTAGTGTGTCGTGACCATATGTCAATGAATGGAGCTACAGTGAATTTATGAAATTGCTTCAATCATTTGTAATAGCCTAGTACATGCCATTCCGTACCCGCATCCGGTGACTCCTAAGGGCTGAGGATAACACGGCGGCCGGTCGGTACCGTTCGGCCTTCATGGCCGGTGTTGGTGTTTTAACACGTTGAACCCTCCCTAATTATGATACGAGTCTGGCTCTGCTGTTGTCACCGGCGGCCATATGGCAGTCAACGTCTTAAATGTCTATGAATATTTTGGAAAGTACTGGCAAATTTATGCGTGCAGTGGTGTGTAATGTGATTCCGGGGGTCAAGAGCAAGGTCCGATTCCATTCGGGAGCTCTGACTCACGGCATCCTGTATGGCGTCATTAATTTACGTTACGAAGGATGTAATCCATCTGTTATTAAATGTTACCTGTGCCTGTCTTATTTTCTCGTGGGATCTATGATGTTTTGCTGCAATTGAAAGGATTAGTAATTAAAATTTGTTGTTTCTGACAATTATGTGGCTGTTTTTGTAATGTGGAGAGTTTTTCAGGGTGGGAGTAGCCAGTAACTTGCATTTTATTTCAAATGCGATCTTGTTAAATCGTTTTTCATATAAAATCGATTATTCATGTTGTTGCTAGTGGTCGGCCACTCTTGCGGTACATGTGTTTGTTGATGATGCAGTTGTAGTAATGATTTAGTTAAATGGGATTGAGTCTTTGGTATATATTGCTTATTTTTTGCTTTATGGTTTTTTTTCTTTATGGTTTTTTTTCTTTATGGTTTTTTTTCTTTATGGTTATTGACTTGCTAATTTTTTCTTTGTGTTTATTTCTGTTTCTGTGGACGAATGTGCGTTTTTCCCAATAATTTTTAGTTTTTCGGGGGTGTAAACTATCTGTGTTTTCGTCTGAGCTACATAGGCCTATGTCAAGTGAAGAATGCGACTGCAGTTAGGCGATTTTTCTTCGCTTTATTTTAGAGGCATTCATGTGTGCAATTTTTCATTGTGTGGTTTTCTTGTTGGGATGGGGGGTATCTGTCATCGCTGTCTTCGATATATTATATATAGGAGTAGTGTTTAACGTCCCATCGACAACGAGGTCATTAGAGACGGAGCACAAGCTCGGATTAGGGAAGGATTTGGAAGGAAATCGGCTGTGCCCTTTCAAAGGTACCATCCCGGCATTTGCCTGAGGTGATCTAGGGAAATCACGGAAAACCTAAATCAGGATGGCCGGACGCGGGATTGATCCGTCGTCCTCCCGAATACCAGTCCAGTGTGCTAACCGCTGCGCCACCTCGCTGGTATATATATCCTTGTCTATTACTTTTTATATTTTCGTTTGCTTTTGTTTGGAAGAATTTATGTATCATTATTTGATTTTTTGTTGCTTTGTGTACATGGGTTTGGTATCCCTGTATTCGTTTGAGCTGTATAGGTCGAGAGAAGTATTCTATTCTAACTGCGTGTTTATTGCATTGTTTTATGTTTATTCTTGTATTTTTAATTTATTTTGTTTTCAATTACGTGGTCCATTTGCCGTGTGGATGTCTGATATCGTTGTTTTCGTTTGAAGTACATCAGGTCAGGGTGAAATGCGATTCCAGTTATCTTCCATACTTTTTAGTTTTATTATGGGGGAACTACTTTGCGTTACTATTTGAATAAGTCGTTGTTTTGTGCGGTTGAATCTATCATGCTTTCGTTTGAGCTATGTAGATCAAGCGAAGATATCGATTCCAATTGTGCAATTTTTGTTTATTGCTGTTTGGGTACATTTATTGACAGTCGTGTATGCAATTTCTCGCCCCTTGTTTTTTTTGGGTGGGGGGTGGGGGGAGGACCAGCAATCATTCTCTTTTTTTAGGTATATAGGTCCATCGTAAGTTGCGATTCCACTTGTTGGGTTTCTGGGTATGTATGTGGTATTCCAGTTTTCGTTTGAGCGAATTATTAGATTTCCTTGTTTCTCGGTTTATTTTAGGGGTACGTATTTGTTTGTGCTATTTTTCTTTTCCTCATCTTTTTTGTTCGAAGGATGTCGGTGAGGCACGTGTTATTGTTTTCTTAGTTTGACTTATATATGTTGAGCGTCTGTTGCGATTAACCTTTTTTTTCGTTGATTTGATCTTTTAATTCTCGAAGAATTCGTGTGTTATTCGATTACGTTGGTGCTCTGTGGAAGTGTGTCTGGTATACCTTTCATCGTTTGAGCTATATAGGTCAATTGAAAAATTCGATTCCAATTATGCGGATTTTGTATTTTTATGTTTGGTTTGTAGCAGACAAATTCGTCCATCTAATTTCCCGATAAACTTCCTTTTTCTTTTTTGGTGAGAAGAGTGTCTGGGATCGCTGTCTTCGTTCGAACTAACAGTCAACGAATTATTAGATTCCAATTTTGTATTTTATCTATATTTTCATTCCGTTTATTCCAAATGACTTCTCGTGTCCTATGTTTCCATGCCTTGATTGGTCTGGAATGATCTTATCTTTATTAAGCTCTTGTTTAAGTTTGTGCCCCCCCCCTCCCCCAAAACCCCCTCTTTCCCGCGGTTGCCTGTTAATTTAATTTTCTTTGCTGACTGTAATGCTTTTTTTTTTTTACATTTGTTTATGAACATAATGATCTATCTCGTCATCGATATCTTGAAGAATGCAATAGGCCTGTTATTAAAAATTATCTATGATTGTCTTGGTAATTAAGGTAAACCATCATCTGTACGCGTAATGTGACGTCATTGGTCAAAGCAGACTGGTGGAATCGCACCTTGAGAGTTTATTAATTCGAGCGTTTTCGCTATTTAGATATTGCTGGATATCTTTCAGTGGCATAACACGGTTACTTCATGGCACGTATATATAATTATTTACAGTTTTACCGCAGTGTTGGTTTAACCATTGCTATCGACGTCGCTGAATAGTAAACAGCTCTTTCAGTTTCAAGCTCTGTTGCTTAAAGTCGCTCTCAGGCCGCTCTAACAGCAATAGTTTCATCAGAAGGGTCGTGCTCCGTTGTCTAGCAGTTACTTCTGTATTCTCTCGAGTACGAATACGTTCTCGGCGTTATTAAGAAAAAAAGCCTGTTTGATTCAAATATTGTAGTGTAGATGTTTGTGTTTCGAGTACAACTAACGAAACATTGTAAAGTTTCTTTAAAAGCTTCCAACGAAGCGAACGTCCAGCTTCAGAGGCGAGGTGCATAGTACCCTCAAGAGGTATGAGCCATCGGCTTAACTGTCAGCTATTTATTTATCATTTACAATCATTTCCATTTAGAACACCGTACATACTTTTAAATAACTGTGTGTGTAATGGAGAAGTATTGGCAAATTGAAGCCTTGTGACGGAGCGTGATGTGGCTTCGCAGCATGTAATTAGTAGTAGCACCACACGTGAAAAGGAAAATAAAGAGGCCGATTCACATTGCAGAGTACAATCAACTGAATTTAGAACATCGTACATACTTTTAAATAACTGTGTGTAATGATAAGTACTGGCAAATTGAAGCCTTACGACGGAGCTTGATGTGACGTCTCAACATGTAATTAGTAGCAGAATTACACGTAAAAGGAAGATAAAGAGGTCGATTCATACTGCAGCTCATTGTTTCAATTTGTCACGCAGTTTCAAAGGTTAAGTGCTCGAATTGTAGAGACAGATTTCTTTAGTGAGATATAGACAGTGTTCCTACGCTGGAATCGTCTATTCTCAAATTTATTACTTAGTTTCACAATGACAACGGCGTTACCTATCTCTCTCGGCTTCGATTACACATAGGTATGGTCTATATCGTCTTTGGGTTGTCCTGCTGTAATTTTTCTGCCGTCTGTCTGAAGTCTGCGAAGGAGAAGACACATTAGAAACTGGTTCCAGCTGCGTAGAGTCAAACTGAGTCGACATGGCGCCATAGCAAAAGTGTTTTTTCGTTCTAATGCTTCAGGAAACTGAGTTAGTGTCTTGGAGTATGTGAAACCATTGGGTGTTTATAAGGCATTCGGATGTTTTCTTCATTTTGATACCGTTGGGTATTTTTCAATCGAGAAATACGGTATGTTTATTACATTGTGCCTGCTATTGTTTAGCTCACTTGGCGGTAATGGGTACTTCTAGGTTTAGTGGTGCACTTAACGTTGTTATTGACTATGACACAAAGAAGGAACAGTGCAGCCCGGCGAGAATACACTGAATCAGACAATGGGTAGCTGTAAAAATCGTGATGTCGTCAGACACAAAGTAGAAATTTAGAATTTAAGGCGCCGCATTATGGCATATATTACTTATCTTTATGCCTCCAACAGCACGTTGCCATAAGTGCACACATATCAAATTACCGCTCCTGCCTCACAGCGCCATATCGAGCGAACGGAAGTTAGTCAGAAAATCATGCTGTAATGTACCAAGTATGAAGTTGTATCAACTGAACTTGGTGTATGTCTGAAGCTAATGTATTGTTGTAATGTTCTGCTTATTAATTTTCAGGTTAACAGTGAAGACTTCAAATAATTCTTTTCAAAACTAAATTATTTTTTGCAGAATAAATGTACCACATCATGAAATGCCTTCGCTTGACCTCGAAGAACTGCTATTATTTTGACTCATCTTTAGGAATTACTACGAAAGAATTGAAGTAATGAATTCCTCACTAATCACAAATGGATAACCTTATTCAAGTAAAGAACGACATTTCATCGAGCCGGATGTTACAAGTCGCTCATAGCACTGACAGCTATTTAAAAACGCTAAGTTTACAGACATGGCGTCACAGCCCGACGTTCTTTTTGTGATCCACTTACGAGATTTTGCTGTAAGATTTATTCATGGATCCCGTCTGCCCATGTCTAACGTGCTGCCCGTTATCGTTGCAGCAATGTTCCGACACATAAAGAAGTTATTCTCCCAGTGTGTGGGAGGGGACAAGGATGAAAATCAGTGACTGGAGAAGAACTTGTTCGCTGATCGAGGTACTTTGGAAGTGAACCACGCCATGTTGCATTACTGACGACACTATATGCAATGCAGTAAGGTCTGAGAGCTACCTGATTGTACCTAGCATGGTCAATCGATATTAGACTCTGTCACGATTTACTGTAAATGCGTCACTGGTTCGCTATGAACATTCTATGTGACAAGTCATCTCTCCCCTCAATTGATGACTGTGATGATTATATGTTGCTTTCGGTGCGCGCTGTAATGGTCGCCTGGTCGTAGATATTGCTAATTGCTATAATCGCACTATTTCACTCCCATTTACGGAGCTTGTTAGCACTTGATGTTAGGTTGGCGCCATTAAAATGCATTGTAGTAATCACTGCTGCTTGCTGGATCGCTGCCGTGTCTCGATGTTGATGCTGGCTCTAAATCTGGTTGTCTAGGGTTAAAAACATGAGGTCCCGTGTTTTTTTATGTGCTTTTGATGATAAAGAATGAACGAAACCAACAAATATGTAAACTTCAAATATTTATTTCTCTGGTGGCCATCTTAATTCCACTGTCCACCAAAGACTATGACACAACACAACTTCCTTTACATGTTCTTTGCATTGTTTATCCACCTCAAACAATAACACACAAACACACTGTACCAAAGTGACATTCCGACTGCCTCTCGACCGTTCTTGCTGCTTGTATTTATAACATTGTCAAAGAACTACTAAAAAGAGATATAGTTTACAAGTCACATGTACATCTGTTATCATAATTTGTGCAGAAAAGTTATTAATTTGCATCGAGTGACATAATTTAACATGTTATTAAAATGACAGACAGATTTGTTGACTTGACAGAATAATTCTTTGTTACAAAAAGTCCGTTTTCTAGAAGTTTGTCAATTGACTTCTCTAATTTGCATAAATAAGTAATTAACATGAATTATTAAGAAATACATTGGTTTTCGTCTAAAACAGGATTGATTTCGTGAATACTAAGTGAAACCGCTCCTAGTGAACAAATAGGTTTCACTGGGTGATTCTTATTTAAGGAGATCCAAAATACCTAAGTTGTATACTATTTTTCGTACTTCATATTAATTATTTAAGATGAACTCAGTGTTTTTACATGATGACATTTGCTGTATCAGTGATCAAGTGATATTAACTTTTGTGTGGGTTAGTTATTCAGTATAATTTAATGGGTTGACTGTTTATGGAGACATGTTACGCAATCATTGTTAACATACACAATAACTTTTCTATAATCATAAATACTCGTCAAACTGGTTGAATTTGGAGGGTATCGCATACTTCGGTACAGTAAAGCCTTTAATATGTTCCGTTACAGCGCCCAAACAATTGTTAAAATAATCTTGCAATGTCTTGTATATTTGGTGCTCTCCAGCCTGTAGAAACTGTAAATAAGTCATCTTATTAACTATTCGGCAAAAACTCCTTTGTGATATTATATCTTTTCACTGGACTAGTTTTGGGTGTTGCTCGTCATCAGTGGTATCTACGTTACACAAGACACATATTTCTAGTAGTAAGTTACTCACAGTGAATATTGTAGAGTTTTATGTATCCATAATTTTTCATTTCAATGTAATTCGACTTGCCTTTTGTTACCACAGATGCCACTGATGATGGGCAACGCCCGAAACTAGTCTGGTGAAATAAAACTCTACCACAAAGCAACTTTTGTCGGACATTTTATTAATAAGACGAAAATATTTAAAATCATTTCCAAAACTGATGATAAAATTGATAGCGATAGACTGGTTCAAGAAATGATCTAAAATACAGCTGTTGATGAATGTTATCACTAGAGCAAAAGAGGATGTGCTAGCCACTCAGCAGCACACATACCATACTCGTCTCGACTTCAACTAAAATAAAGAGCAGGAAATTCACTTCTGATCAAAACATAACTTGCAAATAAAATATGGGATATAAGAGTTTGTACGCCACAGGCACAACGTATTTAGTGGTCGTCTCTTCATAGTATGAGACCATAATTAGAACTGTGTCCTATTTGGATGAGGGCCGGGATGACTTCATCGTGTCAGTGTGACCGGTATGAGTAGAACATGGTCAGATGATTGGCCAGTCACAAATTCTCCTGCAGTTGTACGTCTGTCTGACGTGCAGAGTAATGGCACATTGTGTCACGTTGTGATCACTAGAGGCCTTCTTGGACACATGATCTGCTTGCTGCTTTCCACAGATCCCACAGGTTCTAGTTCCGGTCCACCATATTATTAGCACATTATATCCATACTTCTCGCACCAGATAATGTTGATAGTCTAGCACGAATGCCGATTAAATGGTTGTATCAACTCCACTGAGGGGCTTTAAATTTAACACTGACCTAAGACAAAGAGAGTTATAACTAACCAAATGATTTACCACTCCGGGAAGTGTCCAAACTAAAACGATGATACGTTTTGTAAGAGCATAGCTTCACTTAATGTGCGACCAACTCGAGCGACTCTAGTTGAATCAATGAACGATGACGGACCACACAGGTCCGTGCAGTGCAGAGGAACAGACGGGGACTGCAGCGTTGCCGATTGCGAACAACAGCTGCGGTAGCCGCCTAGAGATGTAGACCCCTTGGGGTCGATATAGGTTTCCTAGGGGTCGACATAAACGAAAACTGATTTAGGGGGTCGACGAGGTCTAAAAATCGACCCCTATTAAATTAACACAAGTTCTTATTTAAGATAGGTAGGTACTGTATTGTTTATGTTGTCTTACGTGTACTAAGAATAATTAATATTTTTGTAGGAAATAGCATTGTTGTAGTAATATAAAGCCTCAAGTTCGTACAAGAGGAAAAGCTCGGCAAGTCTGTGTGGACAAGTTTGTTCAAGATAATGAGTTCGAGCGTACGTCTTTCAGGCGCGTTTTGACTTGCTCTCTATTTGACGCTTACGCGATTTAACACGAGCGAATTCATGATCAAGTCCAAACATGTTCCTGATATTTTACTATTTAACGAGCTTGCACTTAGGTTGAAAGCTCATTTGCGTTTTGAAATAATTATAAATTAAACTTGATATTTACTGAATTGTATGTCTTTTTATTTTGTTAAATTTTGATGAGAAAATGAAGTCAACTTTACTCACTTAACCAAGTGCAAAGTTTTCCAATTGGTACCTTAGTACCTAGGTATTTTGTATCAATAGGAAAAAAACTAAAGATAGGCCCCCTTATTCATAATAGTCTGCTAACTTAAAGCATTGCTAATTCTCACTCTGTCTTCTTCTATTGACCTAAGTCAGAATGAAAAATAACACTCTGTAGCAGCTGTTTTAAGTTAGCGGACCATTATGAATATGGGGGTTGATCTTCAAAGTAGGTAATTTGGCCATGGGGGTCTGAGGTAACAGTTCATTTTGGAAAAGGGGTCACTTGTCCAAAATAGTTTGGGGATCCCTGCACTAAACAGTTCGTAAACTTGTATTTAAAGGGTTCATTTCAGAATGATAATCACATAAATTACCCTTTTTGTCTCGGAACACTAATTTACTTTCTGGAATGAACCCGGAAGCAGAACCAGTGTGAAGTACAATTATTATTCGTCCCTCTTTACCAACTGGTACTTTAAAACCACCCAAATTATCACTCAGCTTACATCACGCTTTCCTTGTATGATGTATGATGCATGTTTCGTCCAAGGAAAAAATGTTCTGATTGCCAGATTTCCTTATTTCTAGAACACGTCTTAAAAACTGTGCCCTTGAAGCAGTGATATCACAAAGTTCCATTAAAAATTTGGGTCCACCATTAATATTTATGTATTTGAACCCAACGTCTTTCAGTATTCTTCGCATTGAGGTAGCACTGCCTTGAAAACTTGTAGTTTCCCCTTTTCTAACAGCAGGAAATTCGCCTGTCTTGTAAATATTTGGCACAACTCGCCTTAGAATATCTTCGTCAAAATCGCCTAATTCGTGTGAAGACTGCTGTTTCCCTGGCGATCCGAAAACTGGGCTTCCACTTATCTGGACAAATAAATTACCTTCAAAGGCAATCGGCTGAACAGTTCTCAAGCTGATGCCATTCGCTTTTGCTGTGCATTCCTGAGATGTGGCAACATCTGTGATAGGTGCGCCGTTTTCTGCTTTGCGCCTGAATAAAGCGTGTATCCTGTAAATTATGTCTCTCGCTTGCTTATGGAGAATTTGTCGCATGTCACCACCATCAGCCATGACAAATCACAACAAACTGAACAAAAATGCACTGAATAACTGCCGCAACCACTTTTAACACTCGCGCTGACCAAGACATTCACAGCTGACCTCTGAGAAACCTCTCAACGTTCATTGGCTGTCAGAGGGTGACGTCACGTCAGATGCCCAGAACGAGCCTAAACCCGATCGCCGTCGTTCAAGGCTCCAACTATAGTTGAAGACGACATTGTAGACCAACTACCAGTTATTAGCTCAAAAATGGTTCAAATAGCTCTCAAGACTGTGGGACTTAACATCTGAGGTCATCAGTCCCCTAGACTTAGAACTACTTAAACCTAACTAACCTAAGGACATCACACACATCCATGCCCGAGGCAGGATTCGAAACTGCGACCGTAGCATCAGCGCGATTTCGGACTGTAGCGCCTAGAACCGCTCGGTCACATCGGCCGGCTTAGTTTTTAGCATCATAGGGTGAATATGTGATGACCGAAGCGTCCCAAGCCCATTGTTTTGTTTCTGAGAAACACGCATTGTTCGCTCTTGGAGGCAGATAACAGAGAAATTGGAACTGTTTGTAAAATCCGTTACAATCCCACTCACTTTCCTTTCCGTACAAAATACGAGCAGGGTCATAGATTAGGAAGACGGTAGCAGTTCTGTGCCTCAAGTAGTTCCAGGTGAATGCTTCTTTCGGCTGTTGATGGAAGTAACCTACCAAACCTTACAACTGTAAAATATTGGTTGTGACTCGAGATACGATTAGACTTCGTCGTAGCTAAAGTCATTGAGATATGAATGGTGATCGTGTCAAACGTGGGCAAAACAATGGTACTACTTGGATATTACAGTAATCAATATCTGCTAATTATCGTTGTATCCAGCATTCAAAAATCGTAATATGTCTAACACTTCGTAACACTCGCACATTTTAGGAATTGGCGCGTCTTCTGAATTACTCCACATTTTGGATATAATCATACTAAAACTTCTTTTTCAACAGGAGTGTCATTTCACCCTTGACGCGTTTATTGTTGAGTTACTGCACAAACGCCTAGAGAACAGCAATGAAGCCGTTTTGCTACGATGAATGAAAATTTGATCATTATAGAGAACAATAATTTCGGTTTGAAAGAGTGTTCCTCGTTCCGTGATCACATCACTCACTACAGGACATTGTGCTATTTACTGCTCTACTTCTGCGTGGTTTGCAGAGCTGTTGTTTCCATTTTGTGCACAATATTACAACCGGCCCAGCCATCTTCTTCATGTACTGCGAGTTTTGCTTTTATACGTGATGGCTGCGTGCACTTCAACCAGTGAGCGAAGGTCGCACCACCTGGAGAAATGGGCTTTGTCTGTCATTGAAATAGTGTGTGTATAATAACAAAAGTTCGGCGTAACTCTCGGGAGCAAACCATTAAGATGGTGGCAAGATAAGTGAGAGATCATGGGATATTAATTATTTCTTAGTATTAGTAGTTGCTGAGACAGGGACTGCCAAGTGTTGTTGCTTGGGTATTAGAATCAGTTGCAGTATATTTAATACCGATTCTGTATCCGCAAATTCTATATCCGTGTATTATAGGACCAGCACAACTTTTGAAGTAATCTACATACTGAATGTCGTATAAAACCTTTTCCATAAGGTGCGTCAGTTCACGCTCGATGCGATCTACACTCCTGGAAATTGAAATAAGAACACCGTGAATTCATTGTCCCAGGAAGGGGAAACTTTATTGACACATTCCTGGGGTCAGATACATCACATGATCACACTGACAGAACCACAGGCACATAGACACAGGCAACAGAGCATGCACAATGTCGGCACTAGTACAGTGTATATCCACCTTTCGCAGCAATGCAGGCTGCTATTCTCCCATGGAGACGATCGTAGAGATGCTGGATGTAGTCCTGTGGAACGGCTTGCCATGCCATTTCCACCTGGCGCCTCAGTTGGACCAGCGTTCGTGCTGGACGTGCAGACCGCGTGCGACGACGCTTCATCCAGTCCCAAACATGCTCAATGGGGGACAGATCCGGAGATCTTGCTGGTCAGGGTAGTTGACTTACACCTTCTAGAGCACGTTGGGTGGCACGGGATACATGCGAACGTGCATTGTCCTGTTGGAACAGCAAGTTCCCTTGCCGGTCTAGGAATGGTAGAACGATGGGTTCGATGACGGTTTGGATGTACCGTGCACTATTCAGTGTCCCCTCGACGATCACCAGTGGTGTACGGCCAGTGTAGGAGATCGCTCCCCACACCATGATGCCGGGTGTTGGCCCTGTGTGCCTCGGTCGTATGCAGTCCTGATTGTGGCGCTCACCTGCACGGCGCCAAACACGCATACGACCATCATTGGCACCAAGGCAGAAGCGACTCTCATCGCTGAAGACGACACGTCTCCATTCGTCCCTCCATTCACGCCTGTCGCGACACCACTGGAGGCGGGCTGCACGAAGTTGGGGCGTGAGCGGAAGACGGCCTAATGGTGTGCGGGACCGTAGCCCAGCTTCATGGAGACGGTTGCGAATGGTCCTCGCCGATACCCCAGGAGCAACAGTGTCCCTAATTTGCTGGGAAGTGGCGGTGCGGTCCCCTACGGCACTGCGTAGGATCCTACGATCTTGGCGTGCATCCGTGCGTCGCTGCGGTCCGGTCCCAGGTCGACGGGCACGTGCACCTTCCGCCGACCACTGGCGACAACATCGATGTACTGTGGAGACCTCACGCCCCACGTGTTGAGCCATTCGGCGGTACGTCCACCCAGCCTCCCGCATGCCCACTATACGCCCTCGCTCAAAGTCCGTCAACTGCACATACGGTTCACGTCCACGCTGTCGCGGCATGCTACCAGTGTTAAAGACTGCGATGGAGCTCCGTATGCCACGGCAAACTGGCTGACACTGACGGCGGCGGTGCACAAATGCTGCGCAGCTAGCGCCATTCGACGGCCAACACCGCGGTTCCTGGTGTGTCCGCTGTGCCGTGCGTGTGATCATTGCTTGTACAGCCCTCTCGCAGTGTCCGGAGCAAGTATGGTGGGTCTGACACACCGGTGTCAATGTGTTCTTTTTTCCATTTCCAGGAGTGTATATGGAGTTAGTACGCAAACGGCTGCAGGGAGAGTAGGATACGAGCAGCTGTGCTGCTACCGTGAGTGTAAATTCGATCACTATAAAGAACAACAGAATTTGGTTTCAAAATGGTATTTCTCGTTTCTTGATCATGTAATCGTTCACTTCAGAACGTGATACTGATTAATGCTCTGCTTCCGGATGTTTTGCCGAATTGCTTATCTCCATTCTGTGCACAATACTTTGCCGACTGCCCCTGCTGTCTCCTTCATGTGCTGCGAGTTTTGCTATTATGTATACTCGCTTCTTGAACTCCAACCAATCAGCAAACGTCGCACCACCTGAAGAAGATCGCTCAGTTGAGCGTTAAAATATTGTGCATATAATAGCAACAAGTCGGCGAAGCGCCCGGAAGCTCATCATTAATTATTCTCACAGAGATAACCTTAGATTTCATAGTATATTAGTTATTTGTTACTATTACTACACTCATGCTCATAAATTAAGGATAATTGTAGAATGTGGTGCCACACAACGTGGCACTACACAAAACTGGCGCTAATAGCATAGGCACGTAGGGAACACACACGACACAGATCTGTAAGTCCACAGTATTGGTGATAAGTTGAGAAAACCGTCCCGAAACACATGTGCTACAAAACGCCACTGTTTCATGTGCATGTATCAGGACATCAATATGGGATATGATCACCATGCACACGTACACAGGCCGCATAACGGGTTGGCATACTCTGGATCAGGTGGTCGAGCAGCTGCTGGGATATAGCCTCCCATTCTTGCACCAGTGCCTGTCGGAGCTCCTGAAGTGTCCTGGGGGTTTGAAGGCGTGCAGCGATACGTCGACGTGCTCGATGGGGTTTAGGTCTGGGGAACAGTTAGGCTACTCCATTCGCCTGATATCTTCTGTTTCAGGGTACTCCTCCACGATGGCACCTCGGTGGGGCCGTGCGTTATCATCCATCAGGAGGTAGGTGGAACCCACTGCACCCCTGAAAAGGCGGACATACTGATGCAAAATGACGTCCCGATACATCTGACCTGTTACAGTTCCCCTGTCAAACGCATGCAGGGGAGTACATGAACCATTCATAATCCCACCCCACACCATCAAACCACGACCTCCATGCAGGTCCCTTTCAAGGACATCAAGGGGTTGGTATCTGGTTCCTGGTTCACGCCAGATGAAAACCCGGCGAGAATCACCGTTCAGACTATACCTGGACTCGTCCGTGAACATAACCTGGGACCACTGTTCCAATGACCATGTACTGTGTCCGTGACACCAAGTTTTACGAGCTCTACTGTGACCAGGGGTCAGTGGAATGCACCTTGCAGGTCTTCAGGCGAATAAACATGTCTGCTCAGTCGTCTGTAGACTGTGTTTCTGGAGACAACTCTACCAGCAAGGGTACCTGCAGTACTCCGTGACCGTCTGTGGACATTGATGGTGAGATATCGGTCTTCTTGTGGTGTTGTGCACTGTAGACGTTCCGTACTGTAGCGCCTGGACACGTTTCCTGTCTGCTGGAATCGTTGCCACAATCTTGAGATCACACTTTGTGGCACACGGAGGGTCCGTGCTACGACCTGCTGTGTTTGACCAGCCTTCAGTCGCTCTAGTATTCTACCCCTCATATCGTCATCAATATGTGTTCTTTGAGCCATTTTCAACACACAGTCACCATTAGCACGTCTGAAAACATCTGCACCGTACTCTGACATGCACCATCACACCTCTGCATATGTGGACTGCTGCCAGCGCCACCGTGCGACGACTGCAGGTCAGATGCATCGCATGGTCATACCCCAAGGTGATTTAAACCCGCAAACCACCCACCAGAGCGTTGTTTCACCATGTATCAGCATTATCCTTAATTTATGAGCATGAGTGTAGCTAATAAGATATGGACTGACCAGTGAGGTTACTTGGATATTAAAATCATTCACTGTGCACTTAATATCGACAACTGTAGCTTGCAAAATTCGTGACAAATGTAGAATTTCGTACGCTTGCACTTGTCAGGACTAGCACATATTCTGAGTTACTCCACATGTTGGATATTATAAAACTAGTAAGTACTTTTTAACAGGAGCGTCAGTTCACTCTCGACGCTATCTTTATGGAGTTACCGCAGAAGTGTCTGCAAGGAGAGGAACGCTACCAAGCTGCTACGGTGAGTATACATTCTATCAGTACAGGGAAAAATATTTTTTTTATGAAAGTGCAATTCTCGTTTCCTGACCAGATCATGATTCCCTACAGAAAGGGATGAGTTATTTGTCTGACACTACAACTGTACGTTATTAGTATCACTGAAACACTATCAGCTTGAGTGCACCGCCAAGCCTACACTATTCTGTGGTGTACCCTACATTTTTTTATGCTGAATCATAGGCAGTAATCACGATACTTTCAGTTTTCTTCTTTAGCATCAAATGAATACGACATGATGTTCACAAGTTTTATATGATAATTTGAGGCTTGAAATACATGCAAAATGGCTCTTGAGTTTCGAACACAACACCCAATTGGGGGACACTGTGTGGAACATAGTGAATCGGGGAACTCTGCACAAATCCATATTCTGCTATTCTTCTATAACAGCTGTGAATATGTGAGCAGATATACTTAGTCCTTTTGCAACAGTGCATTTTTTTTGTGTTCTATTATTGGCAGTTTCTACTTAAACTCAAGTATCAGCAGTATAGTCTGATTGCCTGTACTTTCACGGTATCGAGTGCGTTTCAGAAAACGTTTTCCTCTATCTCCTCCCGCCGATAAAACAGTTATCGAGTTTTCAGTGCAGTTTCACGTTCAGCGTCCCACGCTTTTACTATGTCGTTAGATTCTGTTCTTTCATGCTGTATCAACGTTTATGTTGCTGTCGTATTATCCACGAAACCTACAAAGTTCAACTGAGCATTTGCAAAATGTGTTTTAAGAAACTCTATGATTCTGCATGAGAATGCAGGCTTTCTTGGCGAATCTCGATGATAAAATCTTCTCGGGTTGACAGCCGAGTAAATGTGTTGTTTTCCAGCAACGTTTCAGCAAGTTTCTTCGCCTGAAGATGGCAAGTAATAACAGCTCTCTCACTTTCCTTATATGTAACAACAAATTCAGGATGGTACGTCAGCTTGTGTGAGGTATCTACTACCTCAGAAATATTCTGATACTACAACTACCTGTCATCACGATATAATGATTTTATAGGAACTTCATCAGAAGAAGCTGTATTGAGGCTGCAGGATAGACGCAGACAGCCATTGCTGGTAGTTTTCATATTTAAATTCATAGGTAATGATAATTAGTTTCGTTTGTTTGAAGAATAGGGACAACGGGAACATCTCTTAACTGAATTTGGCCGCGCACGATTACCCGAGCGGTCTAAGGCGCTGCAATCATGGTGTGTGCGGCTGGTCCCGGCGGAGGTTCGAGTCCTCCCTCGGGCATGGGTGTGTGTGTGTGTGTGTGTTTGTCCTTAGGTTGATTTAGGTTAAGTAGTGTGTAAGCTTAGGGACTAATGACCTTAGCATTTAAGCCCGATAAGAAAAAAATAAATAAAAATAAAAATAAACTGAAATTGTATGTGACGCAAAGCAACTTATGGAATGCTAGCTGCCACAAAATATTAGCTGACAAATCTGCATTGCACTGGTATTTATTTTGCCAATTCTCTATTAGAAATGAAAACAAAAAACGGACAGTGTTTGTTGTGAAGTATTGAAAAAATTTCTCGCCATGTATTCGTGAAAATACATTTGAAATTCTGAAACAGTCGTACAAAGAAATATGTATAAATGTATAAGTACAGTATCCAAATTAAGTCATGTGATCCCAGACAATTTCTGTATGCTGGACGCGATTTTCTAAACGTCTCTACAGCAATGCTTCTTCGTAGCTCTTTAGGCTGCTATCGTTTTCGCCCTCAGTCGTTGGCGCTTCGCAGTTGAAAGATGTCAAAGGCGCTGCCAGGTGTCGGGGATTTCCGTAACTTGACTCGACTGTAGTTGCGTCTTAGTAGTAAAGATTAAAAGATATTAAAACTTCATGCATGAAGCAGCATTTTTTCACTCATCTTAGATGTCATATCCCGTTGATCTATATGTAGCACCATGATATACTTTTGTAGTTGCATTTAGCGGCATATGTCGATGCAGCCTGTGAAATTTATTGGGAATTCGGTTAGTACCACAGAAGCAATGCATTTGAAAGTCATGCTTGATGCGGCAATTTTTCACACATCTCATTGTTTGTGACGTCATATCTCCTTAACTATGATAGGTGGGTGGTTCTTACCCTCTCCCAAAAGCGATTGTTGCCTGACAGTAATGACATGTGTACCAAGTATGGTTGAAATCTGTCCAGAGGTTCAGAAGGGAGAAGTGGTACACACACAAACACACACACACGCGCACACACACACACACACACACACACACACACACACACACACACACACACACACACACACATATCTTTATAATACGTATAAATAATCATGAGTTAATAACTAGCATCAAAACCGATATAGGGATTAGTGAACACAGGGTTGTCGTAGCGAGATTGAATATTGTAATCCCCAAACCCTCGAAAAGTAAGCAAAAAATATACCTATTCAAACAAGCAGATAAAAATTCACTTGACGCCTTCCTGAGAGATAATCTGCACTCATTCCAGATTAATAATATAACTGTAGACCAGATGTGGCTTAAATTGAAAGAAACAGTATTGGCGGCAATTGAGAGGTTTATACCAAATAAACTAACAAACGACGGAGCTGATCCTCCTTGGTACACAAAACAGTCCATAAATTATCTGGGAGTACGCATTAGGAGTGATTTAAAATGGAATGATCATATAAAGTTGATCGTCGGTAAAGCAGTTGCCAGACTGAGATTCATTGGAAGAATCCTAAGGAAATGCAATCCGAAAACAAAGGAAGTAGGTTACAGTACGCTTGTTCGCCCACTGCTTGAATACTGCTCAGCAGTGTGGGATCCGTGCCAGATAGGGTTGATAGAAGAGATAGAGAAGATCCAACGGAGAGCAGCGCGCTTCGTTACAGGATCATTTAGTAATCGCGAAAGCGTTACGGAGATGATAGATAAACTCCAGTGGAAGACTCTGCAGGAGGGACGCTCAGTAGTTCGGTATGGGCTTTTGTTGAAGTTTCGAGAACATACCTTCACTGAGGAGTCAAGCAGTATATTGCTCCCTCCTATGTATATCTCGCGAAGAGACCATGAGGATAAAATCAGAGAGATTAGAGCCCACACAGAGGCATACCGACAATTCTTTCCACGAACAATACGAGACTGGAATAGAAGGGAGAATCGATAGAGGTACTCAAGGTACCCTCCGCCACACACTGTCAGGTGGCTTGCGGAGTATGGATGTAGATGTAGATGTGGATCACACAAACGCACAAAAAGGGCTTGAAATGTTGTGTGATGTGGTTGTTGTTTGTGAGTGTTCTTGTTTTGGTATAGCTGTGCTAGCTCTCGACCGTTTCTATCTGCTCGGTCGTCAACAAACACCACCTCGGTTTGTTCCCGATATGAATACTGGACCATTCTGCTGCTTACAATACGCTATGTCAATCACACAGCCTGTACCACACAAGGAGCACACGTCACCTCGTCAGAGGAACTTTTCATTCATCAGTGCCATGTACTGCAGCAATGTTGCGAGGATAAAACACAGTGCTGGCACATAGCCTACTCCTTACGAAGAGCACCAAGTGGCCCATAGAGATTAACATCCCCATCCAAAAGACGATCACCATAAGCGGTGTCGCCTGACCCCAGCTGTTTGTGCGCCCTAAAACTAAACAAACAAACACTGTGGAGAAGTTTGGAATTTAATGCAGGACATTAGCGCAAAGACGGTGACCAGAAACCTAATGCCACAACCTCTCCTCCCCATGTCGGCCAAATACTGACAGTGAAAATTTCACCTACCACCAGTCTTCGAGCCAGCTAACCTCCGATTCTAGCACCACAGCAAAGGCGTGTGTTGACGATCTTGGTTACAGAGGTGAGTGGGGTGCGTTTACTGCATGCAACTTTCGAATACTTCTAAAGCAGAAAGCGCATAAAGCTCCTCTTCTGACAGCAATTTATCGTAGGTAGCTGGAACAACGAAAGGTACTAAGCGTTTGGAAATGGCGCAGGTCAACCTTGTTTTCAAGAAACCAGACACAATTGTAGGCTTATATCACTGTCATCGTTAGGTTGTAGAATTGTGGCAGATGTTTTACTGTCACACATCGTGACCTTTCTGCTGATCAAGAATCTCTTGTATAAAAATCAGTATGGATCCCCAAACAGACAACTGGCGACACTCCCCCATTATGTTCGTCCACGAGATGCACTGTGCAGTAGACCACGGTGCAGTGTCCAGATTAATGCCGTGTTCCTTGACTTCGGTGCAGTTCCGCACTGTCGTTTATTGAACAAAATACGATGTTACGTAGTATCGGACCAGGCAGGGAGTTCCATGAAGTGCTAGCAGATAGAATGCAAAACGTGTAACGCAAGGTGACTAAATTGACACATGTAAAGGTAATTTTGGGACTATCGGAAGGGACTTGTACATGGCCATTAATGCTTACAATACACTTGTTTAGGCAAATGATGCAATGGATAACGTCGAGAGCTCCACCAAGCTGTTTGCAGAAGATGCGGTTGTCTGGAAGAAGCTTGGAAAGTCAGGAAACTTTATCGAATGGCACCGAGACGTGCAAAGGATTGAGGACTTATCTAATTAATCAACAATGTAAATAACTCTAAGAAAAAAAAGCACGCACCATGATGGAATTATCCGAATGGAACGGAAATCGATAGATGTGATGTAAGTGTGCAGACAAATGAATACAGTTTCAGAAAATTTGGACGATTTTTTCAAGAGAATGAGTTTCACAAAATGAGCAAGTCAGTATTGCGTTGGTCCACATCTGGGCCTTATGCAAGCAATTACTCGGCTTGGCACTGATTCATAGATTTGTTGGATGTCCTTCTAAGGAATATCGTTCCAAACTCTGACCAATTGGCATGTCAGATCATCAAAATCCTGAACTGGTTGGAGGGCCCTGCCCATGATGCTCGTAACATTCACAATTGGGTAGATATCCGGGGACCTTGGTGGCCAAGGTAGGGTTCAACAAGCACGAAGACAAGCAGTTGAAACTCTCGTCATATGCGGGCGCCCATTATCTTGCTGAAATGTAAGCTCAGGGTGGTTTGTCATGAAGGGCAATAAAACGGGCCGTACAACATCGGCGACGTACTGCTGTACTATAAGGTTGCCGTGGATGACAACCGGAGAGGTCTTACTATGAAATGGAATGGCACCCTAGACCAGCGCTCCTGATTGTCAGGCCGTATGACAGTCAGGGTGTCATCCCACCGCTGTGCCGGGCGTCTCCAGGCACTTCTCAGGCCTGGAATCTCATTGACTCGAATAGAATTGTCTCCAGTGGTGAGTCCTGCTTTGAAATGAGTCCCAATTACCACCGAAGACGTGTCTGGAGGCGCCACAAACAGCGATCGGATACCAACCTGACTGTCCCCTGCCATACGGGCCGACAACCAGGAGTACTAATTCGTGCTTGCCAAACCCTACCTTGGCCAGCAAGGTCGCTGGATCTCCACTAACTGAGAACGTTTGGAGCATTTTGGAGCATTGGGGTCAGGGCCCTTGATTTTCACGATCTAATGCGCCAATTGGAAAGTATTTGGCACGATATCCCTCAGGGGCCATCCGAAAACTCAGTGCCAAGCTTAATAACTGCTTGCATAAGAGCCAGAGGTGGATCAATGCGTTATTGACTTGCTCAGTCTGCGGAACGCTTTCTCTTGAATAAATCATTCAATTTTTCTCAAATTGTAATCATTTATTTGTGTGTACATGTACATCACATCAGCCGATTTCCATCCAGTTCGAATAATTCCTTCGTGGCGTGTCTCTTTTTTGTCTTCGAGTGTAAACGTAACATATTGCGCACGTATATGAAGAAATGAACTGCTTTTCTATTACATCACCGGCGGTAAATCACTGTAGACAATAACAACTGGAAAATACCTGGTACCAACCAGCCTACGCTACCTAAGGTGGAATGACCACATGAAAGTTGTTGTAGTGAAGGCAGGTGCCAGGCTGAGGTTTGTTATAACAGTCTTAAGAGAAAGTTACTCGTTCACGAAAGAAATGGCTTACACAACACTCGTTCAACAAATTCTCCAGTACTGCAGTATTGCTCATCAACCTTGAACCATTACCAGGTAGGGTACCTAAAAGAGAGAAAGAAGATACAGTGAAGACCGGCGCATTTCATCACGGGGTCACTTACAAGCGTGAGAATCTTTATGGAAATTGCAACAAACTCCAGCGGCAGACGCTTAGGAGAGGCGTTGATGCATCGCGGAGAGATCTGCTCTTGGTATTCCGAGAGTGTACGTTCCAAGAACAGTAAGGCGCCATGTTGTTTCCTCCCACCGAAGTCTCACAAAGTAACCATGACGAGAAAATTAAAGAAATTAGGCTGATTGACAGGCGTTCTTCCCATAGACTGTCCGACAAGGGAGCAATGAATGGGGGAAATGATAGATGTACCATCCCCACCATACACCACAATGCGGCATACGGAGTATAGACATAAATGTTTTGCTAAATTTACTTTGTGTTTTCCACGTTTTTTAAGTGCTGACAAACGGTGGGATGAGATGGGATCAGTTCGTCACTGCTACACAGATAGCTGACAACTCACGTCGATCGTTATCCGTGGCAGTGATTGTGCTACCCCCACACCCCATTAAACTTTATTCCGAATGTATCTGAGAATATGGTTGAACTGAGGATACAGAAGTTGTGACATTGAAAAGAACCTCTCACTCTTTTATATTTTACGTAAGCTGTTGCTACGGGATAGAGCACGTCCAGAGACGCTATAAACATTATTTGAGAAAGCTTAGCGTTCCCTGAGCACTGAACAGGGGTCACTTCCTGTATTAAAAGAGACAATATTCTGATGCACTTCTGGTCGATCTTAAGTACGAGTCGCACTCGAAATCAGTGTATTAAAGAGATCGATATTAATTCTGCTTTCTGTTGTAGAAAGCCATTGTACAAGAAATTATAATGTAATGAAGTACGTCCATTGTGGCCGAGTATACTATAACGTTTGTTAAGGATGTAATTTGAGGTTGTCCACTGTTAATTAAAAATATATATTTTACACTATTTATTCACTACTAAGAATAATCATGGTTTTATTATTCAAGCAAATAAATCTATTCTTCATGAACCAGATTTATTCAGCCAGAAATATAAAAACTGAAATGAAATTCATAATATTTTTATCTCTCCTATCTCTAGGTAGTTTACACCATTTCTTGGATTTCTACCAAAATGAATTGTAATACAATCATTAATAGAAAACAACATGACAACTATTATAACTATTATAGTCGTATTAACTATATATATATATATATATATATATATATATATATATATATATATATATATATTATTGGTGTTTTGCCCTTAAAGAGCGCATTTGGACTAAACTACATGGCCAGTTCCTTTTGCTGCCTTCCTTGCTACCCAAACTTCCCTCATTCGCTCGCTGTGTTTCTGTTTCCGGTCCTCTGTCCATGCTTCTTGTCGGCTTTGTGTCTTTGGCTTCATATTGATTGCCTTTTTGGTTGCCCACATTTCTTTCATCTTCTGGCTGTGATCTTGCTTGCGTTCTTCGGTCCATTTTATGCCTGTTCGTTTGTCACATTGTATCTCATGTAGTTTACTTTTCTTAATGATATTTCTGAATTTTATTCTGTCGTTTATTGTGTCTGCTGTTGTGTTGAGTTGGTTCAGGTCGTTTTCTACCTCTGCCACCCATTTGTTGTTTCTAGTGGTTACCCAGTCAAAGATCTGTTTGGTCAGCCTGTGTGATGGCACTCTGTATAGGTGTCCATAGAATTGTAGTCTGCGTTTTTTAATCTTTTCTGTGATTGTCTCCGTATGTTTGTACAGTTCCTCTGTAGGTTTCTTGATCCATATTCCATTGTTGTTAGTTGCGCCAAATATTTTCCTAAGTATTTTCCGTTCTACTTCTTCTAATTGTCTGATACGTGTATGCCCTAGGATTAGTGTGGTCTCTGTTGCATATAGTGCCTCGGGGAGCACCACCGTGTCGTAATGGCGTAATTTGGCTTTTTGTGAGATAGACTTCTTGTTGTAATGATTCCACACTACTTTGTATGCCTTGTCCAGTTTAGTCTTTCTTTCCTCGTTTGAGTCTCTGTTATGTCCACTCATTTGTAGTGTTTCACCGAGGTATTTGAAGTTTGCCGTTTTGTAAATCGTGCCATACTTTGTGTTCAGGGATAAGAGTTTCTTTGTGCTCATAAACTGTGTCTTTTCGTAAGAGATCTGTAGTCCAGTTTTGGAAGCGATTTCGTGCAGTTTTTCAATAGCGTCTTTTGTTTCTTTTATACCTTTCGTGACAATCGCCAAATCGTCTGCAAAAGCCAGGCATTTAATCTGTAGGTTTCCTAAGGTTATCCCCTGTTGTGATGTTTCCCATTCTTTTATGACCTTATCTAACACCAGATTGAAAAGGAGAGGTGAGAGGCCATCGCCTTGTAGGACACTTGTGCGAATTTCAAAGGGCTCTGATAGTTCCCCACAGAACTTTACTTTGGAGGTCGTGTTGGTTAAAGTTTGCTCTATGATAGCCCGTGTTTTGTTGTCTACTTTGTATTCTGCTAGAATTTTGAAAAGAGTTTTCCGGTCGATAGAGTCGTACGCCTTTTTGAAGTCAACAAAGGTAACGATCAGGTTCTGTTTGTGTTGTAAAATCATTTTCAGGTTCCAAATTTGTTCCGCACAAGACCGCCCTTTACGGAAGCCTGCTTGGTATTCCCCAATCAAGTGGTCGGTCTGGCATTCTAGTCTGTTCAGTAAAACTTTAGAGAGGATCTTGTATGTGACCGGTGGTAGGGATATTCCTCTGCAGTTGTTAGGGTCAGTCTTGTCACCTTTTTTATGTAGTGGGTGTATCAGGGCAGTTTTCCAGTCGTCAGGAATTTTCATGGTCTTCCAGATGTCTTCCAAGATCCTGTGGATGTCTTTGGTGAGTTCTGGGTCTTGTAACTTCCAAAAAATGAAATGGTTCTGAGCACTATGGGACTTAACATCTATGGTCATCAGTCCCCTAGAACTTAGAACTACTTAAACCTAACTAACCTAAGGACATCACACAACACCCAGTCATCACGAGGCAGAGAAAATCCCTGACCCCGCCGGGAATCGAACCCGGTAACTCGGACGTGGGAAGCGAGAACGCTACCGCACGACCACGAGCTGCGGACTTGTAACTTCCAGATTTCCGCGATGATGCCATCTTCTCCTGGTGCTCTACGATTCTTGAGTGACTTGATTATTTCTTTAACTTCTTCTAGAGTTGGAGGTTCACTATCTGGATTGTATGTGCTCGTTTCTGTCATCATTTCTTCCATAGGGGGGTCCGTGTTGAGCAGTTTTTCAAAGTACTTTGCCAGAATGTCACAATTGTTTTTGGTATTGGTTCCTATGGTTCCATCCGGTCTTCTGAAGCACAAGTTGGGTGGTTGATATCCAGTCATATCTTCTCTGAACGTTCTGTAGAAGTTTCTTGTATTGTTCTTCATGAAGTCCGATTCGATCTCTGTCAGTCGCCGTTTGTCATACTGTCGTTTTTCACTGCGAATGATTTTGCTTGATTGCTTCTGTGTTTTCAAGAAGTTCATCCAATTCTCTTGGGATTTATGGCTACTAAATTTTTTCCATGCACTGATTCGTTGGTCAATAGCTTGGTCACATGTGTGGTTCCACCAACGGTGTTTCCATGTGCGTGGTGCTTGTGCTAGTTTCATGGCCTCTCGGATTCTTCGTGAAAGTTGTGTCCAGTCTGCCGTTTTCTCCATTTTAATTTTGTGTAATATTTGTGTCTGGTTTAAAGTAACGTATTCTGGATCTGGTCTAACAATTTTGTTCTTCTGGAGCTTTTTCTTGGGCAAAAGACGGATCCTGATCTGTACTAGGTGGTGATCTGAGTCGAAGTAGCCTTTACGGGTGTCTATGTTCAAAATTTCTTTTTGTGAGTCTTTCTGGACTATTACGTGGTCGATTTGTAGTTCTTGCTTTCCGCTGGGGAATTTCCATGTGGTAAGTTTTCGTGTTGGTTTCTTGAATTTTGTTGACATAATGGCGAGGTCGTGGCTTTTGCAAAAGTCTATCAGATGTTTTCCGTTTTTGTTGGTGTCCTTGTGTGGAGTATGTTTTCCTGTGATATGTCTGTATATCTTTTCTTTTCCGAGTTTAGCGTTGAAGTCTCCCAGTATTATTTTGACTCTACGTGCAGGAATTTTTCTGATAGTTTCTTCTATTGTCGTCCAGAAGTCATCAATTTCGTCCGGGTTTTTCCTGTTGTAGTCATTAGTCGGTGCATGTGCGTTGATTATTGTGTAGGATTTATTGGCTGATTTCACTGTGATGGTGCTGATTCTTTCGTTTGGTGACGAAAAGTCGATTATGCTGTCCGTGATGGACCTGTGTACTGCAAATCCTGTGCCAAAAAGCCTTAGGTTTTTCAGTTGTCTCGATGGTTTTCCTTTGTATATTCTGAAATTCTCCGTGTTGAAATGGTCTTCGTCTGTGAATCGTGTTTCTTGCAGTGCACATATTTTCATTTGAAATTTTTCGAGAGTGTCTGTCAGTTGTTTCATCTTTCCTGTCTTCATCAGTGTGTTCACGTTGAGTGTGCCGATGTAGTGTTTGCGTTTGGTCTTGAGGGAGTTTGAGAAGCTCCGATTCTTCTCATGATGTCCGTGAGCCCCCGGAATCCGATGCTCACGACGATCCCAGTCTATTGACTGGGCCCCGTGATAATGAGATTTTTCTCGTTGTACCATCATGATGTTTAGTAGCTGGATGTATGGCATGCTGCCGACTACAACCTGACTTTCCAGATCAGGAGGTTGGTTGAGGCCGCCACTGACATGTGGAGCAGACGCCTTTTGTAGCCGCCCACTTTGGGAACAGACGCTACTAGTAGTTTTGGTCCGCCCCGAGTATTTCATTTCCTCGGTACCACCCATATCTAGGAGGCATTCCCCTATCCGACACCTGGGGAGGCGCTCGGTTGCGGGTCTACTAACCGCCCCATATATATCAAATACTGACGAACCGATTCCACAGACCGAACGTGAGGAGAGGGGCTAGTGTAATTGTTTAATACAAACCATACAAAAATGCACGGAAGTATGTTTTTTAACACAAACCTACGTTTTTTTAAATGGAACCACGTTAGTTTTGTTAGCATATCTGAACATATAAACAAATACATAATCAGTGTCGTTTGTTGCATTTTAAAATGTTAATTACATCCGAAGATATTGTAACCTAAAGTTGACGCTTGAAACCTCCGACGTTCAGTTGCGTGTTGTAACAAACACGGGCCACGGTCGGCGAGCAGCATCTGCAGGGACATGTTTACCATGACGACCGTGTTTACGAGTGTGGCTGTAGTGCACTGTAGTGGTTTGGTCTAGCTGTCGCAGTGTCCGCATGTAGCGCTTGCTGCTATTGTTATTCTGCATTACTCTCCGCACGCAGACCAACTGTAGTACACCGTGTTACCAGACGTCTGTGATAGTGTAGTGTTGTAGGAACTGTGACCATGGTGTATTCGAACTCTGAAAAGGCGGAGATGATACTCATCTATGGCGAGTGTCGACGAAATGCATCTGAAGCCTGCAGGGTGTATGCAGAACGGTACCCGGACAGAGAGCATCCAACGTGCCGCACATTGCAAAACATCTACCGCCAACTGTATGCAACAGGTATGGTCGTAGCACGCAACAGGCCCGTCACAGGAGAAGCGTGTGCAGTTGGTGTGTTACCTGCTGTTGCCATGAACCCACACATGAGTACACGGGACATTGCGAGAGCCAGTGGACTGAGTCAAAGTAGTGTCATGCGCATACTGCATCGTCACCTCTTTCATCCGTTTCATGTGTCGCTACATCAGCAATTACATGGTGATGACTTTAATCATCGAGTGCAATTCTGTCAATGGGTATTAACAGAGAATGCGTTGCAGTTCTACCTGTTTACCGATGAAGCGGGTTTCACAAACCACAGGGCAGTGAATCTACGGAACATGCATTATTGGTCCGTGGACAATCCTCGCTGGCTCAGACAGGTAGAGCGACAGCGACCGTGGACTGTAAATGTATGGTGCGGAATCATTGGCGACCACCTCATTGGTCCTCACTTCATTGCAGGGGTCCAAACAGCTGCAACATACATCGCGTGTCTACAGAATGATCTGCCAACGTTGCTCGAAAATGTCCCACTGGAAACGCGTCGACGTATGTGGTATCAGCATGATGGTGCACCTGCACATTCCGCAATTGACACTAGGCTGACCCTTGACAGGATGTTCGACGGGCGTTTCATAGGACGTGGAGGACGCATAAATTGGCCAGCCCGTTCTCCTGATCTTACACATCTGGACTTCTTTCTGTGGGGTACGTTAAAGGAGAATGTGTACCGTGATGTGCCTACATCCCCAGAGGATATGAAACAACGTATTGTGGCAGCCTGCGGCGACATTACACCAGATGTACTGCGGCGTGTACGACATTCATTACGCCAGAGATTGCAATTGTGTGCAGCAGATGATGGCCACCACATTGAACATCTATTGGCCTGACATGTCGGGACACACTCTATTCCACTCCGTAATTGAAAACGGAAACCACGTGTGTACGTGTACCTCACCCCTCATGGTAATGTACATGTGCGTCAGTGAAAAAGACCAATAAAAAGGTGTTAGCATGTGGACGTAATGTGCTGTTCCAGTCTCTTCTGTACCTAAGATCCATCACCGTTCCCTTTGGATCCCTACGTAATTCGGTGCTCTCCGATACACACGATCGAACAGCGGAGGAGTGGTACTCAAGCGTCAACTTTAGGTTACAATATCTCCGGATGTAATTAACATTTTACAATGCAACAAAAGGCACTGATTACGTATTTGTGTATATGTTCATATGTGCTAACAAAACTAACGGGGTTCCATTTAAAAAAACGTAGGTTTGTGTTAAAAAACATACTTCCGTGCATTTTTTTTATGGTTTGTATTAACCAATTACACTAGCCCCTCTCCTCACGTTCGGTCTGTGGAATCGATTCGTCAATATTTGATGTGGTTTACGAAATATATCCAGCGGTAATGTTAGGTGACTCACCCATACACTCCTGGAAATGGAAAAAAGAACACATTGACACCGGTGTGTCAGACCCACCATACTTGCTCCGGACACTGCGAGAGGGCTGTACAAGCAATGATCACACGCACGGCACAGCGGACACACCAGGAACCGCGGTGTTGGCCGTCGAATGGCGCTAGCTGCGCAGCATTTGTGCACCGCCGCCGTCAGTGTCAGCCAGTTTGCCGTGGCATACGGAGCTCCATCGCAGTCTTTAACACTGGTAGCATGCCGCGACAGCGTGGACGTGAACCATATGTGCAGTTGACGGACTTTGAGCGAGGGCGTATAGTGGGCATGCGGGAGGTCGGGTGGACGTACCGCCGAATTGCTCAACACGTGGGGCGTGAGGTCTCCACAGTACATCGATGTTGTCGCCAGTGGTCGGCGGAAGGTGCACGTGACCGTCGACCTGGGACCGGACCGCAGCGACGCACGGATGCACGCCAAGACCGTAGGATCCTACGCAGTGCCGTAGGGGACCGCACCGCCACTTCCCAGCAAATTAGGGACACTGTTGCTCCTGGGGTATCGGCGAGGACCATTCGCAACCGTCTCCATGAAGCTGGGCTACGGTCCCGCATACCGTTAGGCCGTCTTCCGCTCACGCCCCAACATCGTGCAGCACGCCTCCAGTGGTGTCGCGACAGGCGTGAATGGAGGGACGAATGGAGACGTGTCGTCTTCAGCGATGAGAGTCGCTTCTGCCTTGGTGCCAATGATGGTCGTATGCGTGTTTGGCGCCGTGCAGGTGAGCGCCACAATCAGGACTGCATACGACCGAGGCACACAGGGCCAACACCCGGCATCATGGTGTGGGGAGCGATCTCCTACACTGGCCGTACACCACTGGTGATCGTCGAGGGGACACTGAATAGTGCACGGTACATCCAAACCGTCATCGAACCCATCGTTCTACCATTCCTAGACCGGCAAGGGAACTTGCTGTTCCAACAGGACAATGCACGTCCGCATGTATCCCGTGCCACCCAACGTGCTCTAGAAGGTGTAAGTCAACTACCCTGGCCAGCAAGATCTCCGGATCTGTCCCCCATTGAGCATGTTTGGGACTGGATGAAGCGTCGTCTCACGCGGTCTGCACGTCCAGCACGAACGCTGGTCCAACTGAGGCGCCAGGTGGAAATGGCATGGTAAGCCGTTCCACAGGACTACATCCAGCATCTCTACGATCGTCTCCATGGGAGAATAGCAGCCTGCATTGCTGCGAAAGGTGGATATACACTGTACTAGTGCCGACATTGTGCATGCTCTGTTGCCTGTGTCTATGTGCCTGTGGTTCTGTCAGTGTGATCATGTGATGTATCTGACCCCAGGAATGTGTCAATAAAGTTTCCCCTTCCTGGGACAATGAATTCACGGTGTTCTTATTTCAATTTCCAGGAGTATATATATATATATATATATATATATATATATATATAGTTATTTGTTCACAACCTCAAATAATATCCATAACAATCATTATAGTATATGAGGTATGTTTAACTAATTTGTATTATCTTTCCTTAATTCCATACTTCACACGTAACAAGTGTTGTTAGCATAAATTACAGGAACGTGGGAAGGATGACCTACTCACAGTCGTTGCAAATACTGCATGAGTGTATAACTAAGGTAATTAATGTCATAGTTAAAAGCCGCTCAACTTCCACATAGTGCTCTGTACTGGCATAGATATACAGACTCCCTGTTTCTTTATTAAGACGCAGCAAATAAAACCGGAATATAATCGCTTCACTGAGAACCAGTTTTAGCGCGATTTTAGCCTTTACGCAATGTAGACGTGCACTACTGGTGAATGCAGGCTCCTCAAAGTAACAATATTCGATATAACTGGAACTTACAAAAACAGATATAGAGTCTTCTTGAGACACAAGTAACAGATTAAATTATTCACACTTAAAAAACAATCATACGGTATATTATTGTAATTTCTACGTTTTATGTAGAGACACAATAAGATCTTCTTCCATAATTGTTATTGTGGGTAGCTATATAGCCGAATCTGGAGCTTCTTGCCAGCGCTGTGTTAACTTTGTTACTATTACAGATCAAAATGCGGTTCTGATGTTAGTGAGCACGGCTACCTGGTTGTAATTCGGTATAAAGCCTCAACAATAAAAAGAGTATTTGCAGGGCATACAGTGTGACGTTTCAGAGTGCTATTAAACACATTCGTTGGACGAATATTAGCTGGCGACGTCCAAAGTTATCCTCCTTACCGTCATCCCGATCGACAAACTTGGCCCTCAAAGTGCGTCTGCCGGCTGCAGTGGCCGAGTGCTTCTAGGCGCAACAGTCTGGAACTGCGAGACCACAACGGTCGCAGGTTCGAACCCTGCCTCGGGCATGGATGTGTGTGATGTCCTTAGGTTAGTTAGGTTTAAGCAGTTCTAAGTTCTAGGGGACTGATGACCTCAGTAGTTAAGTCCCATAGTGCTCAGAGCCATTTGAACCAAAGTGCGTCTAGAACGGTATGAAAGTACACTTGTGTACGAAACCTAAAGACGGAGAAACTTCCACATGGTGTGTCACTATCACGTAACATAGCATGATGTAACTTGGATCATACATTAAAAGAACTGGCACAGTATGGCACATAAAGTAACTGAGAGAAATGAGACGTTCAGAAATGTCACTTTTATTCAGAGACAATAATAACACTTCGATTCATGACAATCTCTTGGACATTACAAACGGCAAGGCATGGTTTTTAAAAAGGTATGTAGTCACGGCGGTTGGCAATGCATGCTCTACAACCTGCTCCCATGGGAGCCACAAGGTTGATCAGGAATTATTGTGGTACAGCGTTCCATTCCTCCAGCAGGGCGGTTGGCAACTATTGTATGGTGGTTGGTGCACGTGGACGTGCTCAATACTTTTCCCCAACGCATTCCGCACGATCTCGATGGAATTTAAGTCGTGGGAACGGATAGGCCGGGCCATTCGCCGAATATCCTCTCGTTCCAAGTTCTCCTCCGCTTGCACTGTTCAATGGAGAGGCGCGTTGTCATCGATGAAAATGAAGTCAGGGCCGATTGCACCCCTAAAAAGAGCCACATAGCAATGAAGTACAGTGTCAGAATAACGTTCACCTGTAGGTATACCGTGTTGAAATATCTGGAAATCGGTTTCCCGATGCGACATTACGCTCCTCACACCTAGGCCACCAAAATTATCACGTTCGACAATGTTCCTGATTGAATTACGTGTTCCCACATCTCGCCATATGCACGTCCAGAATCACAACTCAGACTGAATCTGCTCTCATTTAAGATCAGCAGGCAACCTTACTCCTTGTTGGTCCAGTCACTATGCTGTTGACACCATCGCAAACGACGCCAGTGATGTGCAGGTTTCAACCGGTAGTCGGGCAAATGGGCCTCTCTCCCCCATGTAATCGCCATGCCGCTGTCGAACGTGAGGCTGCGTGCCTTACACTAGTGTTAAATGTAGTTGCAATTACTCCCAATTTTTGCGTCGGTCCTTTCTCGCCTGTTGCACAAATGTGGAAGTCGTCTGCTGCTGTACGTGTGACCCTAGTCGACCACCTGCTCACCTTCGGGCAGGGGTGCTTTTGGTGTGGAAGGTATGTGTAACATAACGGTTTTGTAAGCGGGTTATTCAGCCGCCTGGAAATGGTGCGAAGCGAGGTGACTTCGCTTCGATTTTACTTATATAGTTATAACTTATCTGTAACCGCAACTTCCCGTTTCGCCTTATCTACTCCCGGTCTGGGAAATTTTAGTGGCCCACATCTCTAGTAAGACTACAGAGGCGCGGGGTTGCGCGACAGCCTCCTTAATGATGACGTCAGTAGCGCCACAGTGACTCACAGAGATGCCCAGAGGTGCCTTACAAAGAGAACATTCCAGAGCAAGGGCGTACCCAGGATCTGATCTAGGGGGAGTGGGGGGGAGGGGCAGGTCATACTGGTCTCAGGAAACAAGGACTCGAGACAACATACAGCACTTTTTATTAAATAAAACAGTAAACCAGTGAAAAACTGCTTTTAATAAACATTTTAAATACAAGAATGCACTTGTACAATCCGAGAAAACATGCAGCATTTCTTGTTAAGTAAATCAGTAAACTAGTGAAAAACTGCAAATACACTCCTGGAAATTGAAATAAGAACACCGTGAATTCATTGTCCCAGAAAGGGGAAACTTTATTGACACATTCCTGGGGTCAGATACATCACATGATCACACTGACAGAACCACAGGCACATAGATACAGGCAACAGAGCATGCACAATGTCGGCACTAGTACAGTGTATATCCACCTTTCGCAGCAATGCAGGCTGCTATTCTCCCATGGAGATTATCGTAGAGATGCTGGATGTAGTCCTGTGGAACGGCTTGCCATGGCATTTCCACCTGGCGCCTCAGTTGGAGCAGCGTTCGTGCTGGACGTGCAGACCGCGTGAGACGACGCTTCATCCAGTCCCAAACATGCTCAATGGGGGACAGATCCGGAGATCTTGCTGGCCAGGGTAGTTGACTTACACCTTCTAGAGCACGTTGGGTGGCACGGGATACATGCGGACGTGCATTGTTCTGTTGGAACAGCAAGTTCCCTTGCCGGTCTAGGAATGGTAGAACGATGGGTTCGATGACGGTTTAGATGTACCGTGCACTATTCAGTGTCCCCTCGACGATCACCAGTGGTGCACGGCCAGTGTAGGAGATCGCTCCCCACACCATGATGCCGGGTGTTGGCCCTGTGTGCCTCGGTCGTATGCAGTCCTGATTGTGGCGCTCACCTGCACGGCGCCAAACACGCATACGACCATCATTGGCACCAAGGCAGAAGCGACTCTCATCGCTGAAGACGACACGTCTCCATTCGTCCCTCCATTCACGCCTGTCGCGACACCACTGGAGGCGGGCTGCACGATGTTGGGGCGTGAGCGGAAGACGGCCTAACGGTGTGCGGGACCGTAGCCCAGCTTCATGGAGACGGTTGCGAATGGTCCTCGCCGATACCCCAGGAGCAACAGTGTCCCTAATTTGCTGGGAAGTGGCGGTGCGGTCCCCTACGGCACTGCGTAGGATCCTACGGTCTTGGCGTGCATCCGTGCGTCGCTGCGGTCCGGTCCCAGGTCGACGGTCACGTGCACCTTCCGCCGACCACTGGCGACAACATCGATGTACTGTGGAGACCTCACGCCCCACGTGTTGAGCAATTCGGCGGTACGTCCACCCGGCCTCCCGCATGCCCACTATACGCCCTCGCTCAAAGTCCGTCAACTGCACATACGGTTCACGTCCACGCTGTCGCGGCATGCTACCAGTGTTAAAGACTGCGATGGAGCTCCGTATGCCACGGCAAACTGGCTGACACTGACGGCGGCGGTGCACAAATGCTGCGCAGCTAGCGCCATTCGACGGCCAACACCGCGGTTCCTGGTGTGTCCGCTGTGCCGTGCGTGTGATCATTGCTTGTACAGCCCTCTCGCAGTGTCCGGAGCAAGTATGGTGGGTCTGACACACCGGTGTCAATGTGTTCTTTTTTCCATTTCCAGGAGTGTATCTTCTAGGAAGGGGGGGGGGAGCAGCTGTCCCCCCCCTGCCCCTCGCTGGTTACGCCCATGTTCCAGGGTGCCCCTGAGAGCTACAACACCATGAAGAAACGCTTCTCGGATTTTGGCAAGAACAGTGGGTAATTTTTTTTTTTTTACATATTTACACTGTGATCTCACGACGGAGAACTTTATTAACGCTCTTATACTGTTTATAAATCTGTTGACAATATAATAGTTACTACAGAGGGTTAGTTGGGATCTCAACCTGTCTTCATGGACCGTCTCTTTTTGTTAGAGGAGTTTCGAACTTTACATTTACGAAGAATGATACTGCCCAACGTGGATGTGGGTGGATAACAGCCGCTGTTCTACATTGCGGTGATGTTAAGAAAAAGCTGAGCCTTGAATCTTTCAGTGCCCATGACATTATAGCTTAACGCACATTTCAGGTATCAGAAGTTATTAACAGGGTCTTCAGAACATCATATTTCGGTTGTAGTGTACATCTGGTTGTAAGGACTCGCAATGTTCGACAGGCTAATGAGACTGAGTCTATTTTTGTGTGGTTTAAAGGTGATGGTTGTTGCGCTAAAGTAAGGTCACTGGCGTACAGCCCCAGAGCCAGGAGAGTGGCGCAGTAATACCAGCAGAGGTGACGATTACTGATGAGCCCAGCTACAAAGCCTTGACAGGAAGTGGGTAAAGCTTGGTACAGAGAATTTGGACGATAATCAGATACATAAGAGGACAGGCAATGCACCAGCAATGGCAGAGTGTCAGACAAGCTGAAACATAGCTTCTTACAACTCTGTGAAATTCGACAATAAATCACAGTTACATAATAAAGGAAATCTGGATACATCAGTAACGTCAGAAAAATGATGCACATCGAAAGACATAACAATATTTTCAATGTATTTAAAACTACAGAAGTTAACATTTCATAGTGAGTACATATTTTCACAACTAACCTTTGAGTTAACAACTTTTAAAAGCTTCATGCGATTTCAACAAATAATATCTCAGATAGTGGCATTGCACTATAGCTCTCATCCCTGAAAGCTATGTATTTGCATCTACACTACTGGCCATTAAAATTGCTGCACCACGAATATGACGCTACAGATGCGAAATTTAACTGACAGGAAGAAGATGCTGTGATATGCAAATGATTAGCTTTTCAGAGCATTCACACAGGTTTGGCGCCGGTGGCGACACCTACAACGTGCTGACATGAGGAAAGTTTCCAACCAATTTCTCATACACAAACAGCAGTTGACTGGCGTTGCCTGGTGAAACGTTGTTGTGATGCCTCGTGTAAGGAGGAGAAATGCGTACCATCACGTTTCCGACTTTGATAAAGGTCGGATTGTAGCCTATCGCGATTGCGGTTTATCGTAACGCGACATTGCTGCTCGTGTTGGTCGAGATCCAATGACTGTTAGCAGAATATGGAATCGGTGGGTTCAGGAGGGCAATACGGAACGCCGTGCTGGATCCCAACGGCCTCTTATCACTAGCAGTCGAGATGGCAGGCATCTTATCCGCATGGCTATAACGGATCGTGCAGCCACGTCTCGATCCCTGAGTGAATAGATGGGGACATTTGCAAGACAACAACCATCTGCACGAACAGTTCGACGACGTTTGCAGCGGCATGGACTATCAGATCGGAGACTATGGCTGTGGTTACCCTTGACGCTGCATCATAGACAGGAGCGCCTGCGATGGTGTACTCAACGACGAACCTGAGTGCACGAATGGCAAAACGTCATTTTCTGGATGAATGCTGGTTCTGTTTACAGCATCATGATAGTCGCATCCGTGTTTGGCGACAACGCGGTGAACGCAAATTGGAAGCATGTATTCGTCATCGCCATACTGGCGTATCACCCGGCATGATGGTATGGGTGCCATTGGATACACGTCTCGGTCAGCTCTTGTTCGCATTGACGGCACTTTGTACAGTGGACGTTACATTTCACATGTGTTACGACCCATGGCTCTGCCCTTCATTCGATCCCTGCGAAACCCTACATTTCAGCAGGATAATGCACGACCACATATTGCAGGTCCTGTACGGGCCTTTCTGGATACAGAAAATGTTCGACTGTTGCCCTGGCCAGCACATTCTCCAGCTCTCTTACCAATTGAAAACGTCTGGTCAATGGTGGCCGAGCAACTGGCTCGTCACAATACGCCAGTCACTACTCTTGATGAACTGTGGTATCGTGTTGAAGCTGCATGGGCAGTTGTACCTGTACACGCCATCCAAGCTCTGTTTGATTCAATGCCCAGGCGTATCAAGGCCGTTATTACGACCAGAGGTGGTTGTTCTGGGTTTTGATTTCTCAGGATCTATGCACCCAAATTGTGTGAAAATGTAATCACATGTCAGTTCTAGTATAATATATTTGTCCAATGAATACTCGTTTATCATCTGCATTTCTTGTTGGTGTAGCAATTTTAATGGTCAGTGGTGTAATTTACTTACTGATTTATTATTTACTTGTATCTTTATCGTTATGAAAATGTTTGTCAGGGCATCGTATTCTCCGTGATAACACAGGAAATGAGTACAGCATGAGTACGACATATTTTGTTGTACTTGTGTAGTTAATTAACGAATATTTTACTATTTTGCCAGTGACTATTAAAAAAAACTGTGGTAATTTAAGAGTGATGAATCGCATGTGTTAGCCGGCGCCACCATTAAAAAGAGTGCCAAAAGATGCTTCTGTCAAGCAGGTATAAATAAATGTTAAAACAATATTTAACGACAGTCTGTTGTCATCTAATGTGAGCGCTATTGTGCAAGAATGCTGACTTATTTATTTATGTACAAACGATTAATTATATTTACTGTACATGATCTGAGTGTCAGCAAATGTTCATAATATTTCTTTATTTAAATATTGTTGTATTATATTAGTTTAGTGTAGAAGGTCATCAATCTGAGTCAAATCATTTCTATAAAATTTAAGAACGATTTACACTCCTGGAAATGGAAAAAAGAACACATTGACACCGGTGTGTCAGACCCACCATACTTGCTCCGGACACTGCGAGAGGGCTGTACAAGCAATGATCACACGCACGGCACAGCGGACACACCAGGAACCGCGGTGTTGGCCGTCGAATGGCGCTAGCTGCGCAGCATTTGTGCACCGCCGCCGTCAGTGTCAGCCAGTTTGCCGTGGCATACGGAGCTCCATCGCAGTCTTTAACACTGGTAGCATGCCGCGACAGCGTGGACGTGAACCGTATGTGCAGTTGACGGACTTTGAGCGAGGGCGTATAGTGGGCATGCGGGAGGCCGGGTGGACGTACCGCCGAATTGCTCAACACGTGGGGCGTGAGGTCTCCACAGTACATCGATGTTGTCGCCAGTGGTCGGCGGAAGGTGCACGTGCCCGTCGACCTGGGACCGGACCGCAGCGACGCACGGATGCACGCCAAGACCGTAGGATCCTACGCAGTGCCGTAGGGGACCGCACCGCCACTTCCCAGCAAATTAGGGACACTGTTGCTCCTGGGGTATCGGCGAGGACCATTCGCAACCGTCTCCATGAAGCTGGGCTACGGTCCCGCACACCGTTAGGCCGTCTTCCGCTCACGCCCCAACATCGTGCAGCCCGCCTCCGGTGGTGTCGCGACAGGCGTGAATGGAGACGTGTCGTCTTCAGCGATGAGAGTCGCTTCTGCCTTGGTGCCAATGATGGTAGTATGCGTGTTTGGCGCCGTGCAGGTGAGCGCCACAATCAGGACTGCATACGACCGAGGCACACAGGGCCAACACCCGGCATCATGGTGTGGGGAGCGATCTCCTACACTGGCCGTACACCACTGGTGATCGTCGAGGGGACACTGAATAGTGCACGGTACATCCAAACCGTCATCGAACCCATCGTTCTACCATTCCTAGATCGGCAAGGGAACTTGCTGTTCCAACAGGACAATGCACGTCCGCATGTATCCCGTGCCACCCAACGTGCTCTAGAAGGTGTAAGTCAACTACCCTGGCCAGCAAGATCTCCGGATCTGTCCCCCATTGAGCATGTTTGGGACTGGATGAAGCGTCGTCTCACGCGGTCTGCACGTCCAGCACGAACGCTGGTCCAACTGAGGCGCCAGGTGGAAATGGCATGGCAAGCCGTTCCACACGACTACATCCAGCATCTCTACGATCGTCTCCATGGGAGAATAGCAGCCTGCATTGCTGCGAAAGGTGGATATACACTGTACTAGTGCCGACATTGTGCATGCTCTGTTGCCTGTGTCTATGTGCCTGTGGTTCTGTCAGTGTGATCATGTGATGTATCTGACCCCAGGAATGTGTCAATAAAGTTTCCCCTTCCTGGGACAATGAATTCACGGTGTTCTTATTTCAATTTCCAGGAGTGTATTTTTGGTGGGAATGGCTTTCAGCCAATGGAAAAGGAGGCAGTGGCATAACACGACTGGGGTCAAGTTGAGATGGAGTTGTGTGCTCAAGAGAGCGATTCTGACAGCTATACATTAGATATTGAAGGAGTACCTTTTATGTCGGATTCTTGAAGAAGGCAGACTTGCCTGTGGTATCGTGTGGTATTTAACCGAGTGGGTGGTATTTGATCCAATGGGTGAATGGCCGCCACAAGACTTTAACTTCTGGGACAGTTTTATGTTTTTTCTTGAACACACCGATCCGCCTGCGATATAGTGTGTTGCTGGAATAGACAGAATTTGAGTTTCTCGTGTGTTTTACTTTGTAAATTATCATGTTGAACTCGGAAATATTTTGAACTGTTGAACATTTCGTGTATTGTGATCGCGAAATGGACTTAGTTCTCGCTCATCTTGGCTAAGCATTAAGCTTTGAAATTCTGCTACTCCTCTCGGAATGCTCTCAACGTTACTGCATTTGATAAGATTATTTTCTGTCTGCATTTTAACTGGATATCGTGGGACGAATTTCGATTTTGTTGAGGTATACTTTCTTGAATAAACATTGTTGTTGTTGTTGTTGTTGTGGTCTTCAGTCCTGAGATTGGTTTGATGCAGCGCTCCATGCTACTCTATCTTGTACAAGCTTCCTCATTTCCCAGTACCTATTGCAACCTACATCTTTCTGAATCTGCTTAGTGTATTCATCTCTTGGTATCCCTCTACGATTTTTACCCTCCACGCTGTCCTCCAATACTAAATTGGTGATTCTTTGATGCCTCAGAACATGTCCTACCAACCGATCCCTTCTTCTTGTTAAGTTGTGCCACAAACTCCTCTTCTCCCCAATTCTGTTCAATACCTCCTCATTAGTTATGTGATCTAACCATCTAATCTTCAGCATTCTTCTGTAGCACCACATTTCGAAAGCTTCTATTCTCTTCTTGTCCAAACTATTTATCGTCCATGTTTCACTTCCATACAAATACTTTCAGAAACGACTTCCTGACACTTAAATCTGTGCTCGATGTTAACAAATTTCTCTTCTTCAGAAACGCTTTCCTTGAATTTACTGTAAATGCTCTGAGTGTAAGCAAATTATTCGACATAATTTTCTGTGGTAAACATTGTTTACAGACATTAGAACAAAACACTTTTAATAAATTATTCATTTACATTTTATTTTATATTTCTGTGTATTTATTAATTCATATTTCTAGACAATGCACAGATTGTCTGACTACAGCTATGGATTATTATTTGCAGTGAGTTGTCTGCTGGGCACGGAAACAGACCTGCATGACTACACCGAGCTATTCCTTTTAAACAGAGGCGTGCATAATCCAATTACCTAAGGTGCAAACAGCACCCCATAAAGTCGCAACTGGTTGGCTCGTGTGCGATGCTGTTTAGAGAGCTACTACCGAACAGAAAACCATTAGTTAACATTACACACGTGAAACAATGCTGTGATTAACACCAGATTCCTGGGTTACACTTGGCGCACGTCATCCTTCTTCCAGTTTCCCAATGATGATTGCCCATGTGATGTGGTCCAAATGTTGTCTTCGGGGCATGTTGTAATGAAGAACATCACCACAGTGCACCGTAACTTCTCGCTGACTGACACACACACACACACACACACACGCACACACACACGCACACGCACACACACACTTTCCCCGTTCCTTGCACTGCGTTGTGTTGTGGGTCTAGCCCTAGTTTGCGCCGTACTCACGCTGACCTTACGCCACATGATGCCCATCTTTCTGTGCACGACTGGGAGATGTCTGCAACATGATTCTGTACTTTCACTCGTTTCCGCCAAGTAGTTTCTATGTTATGATACTTTATTTTGCTCGTCGATGATTTTGCAGAGCAGTGTATGCGAACGATGAAAGCCGAAATGGTTCAAATGGCTCTAAGTGAAGTGTCGGCAGACGTGCCAACACTGTTTTGTTGGAGGAGACCGAAATGCACGCTATAAGCTCACGCAGGCTGGCGTGAGGTCTGAAACAGGATACGTAATGAATGCTATAAAGAAAAGTACGTAGCTTCTGGAATACTTAAATTTAATCCACATTTGTAGAACATTGCTCTTGATGATACAGAAGTATTATAGCAATTGAATACGGCGCCTTGCTAGGTCGTAGCAAATGTAGCTGAAGGCTATGCTAACTATCGTCTCGGCAAATGAGACCGTAATTCTCAGTGAACCATGGCTAGCAACGTCGGCTGTACAACTGGGGCGAGTGCTAGTACGTCTCTCTAGACCTGCCGTGTGGTGGCGCTCGGTCGGCAATTACTGACAGTGGCGACACGCGGGTCCGTCGTATACTAGCGGACCGCGGCCGATTTAAAGGCTACCACCTAGCAAGTGTGGTGTCTGGCGGTGACACCACACTAAGCACTATGGGACTTAATATCTGAGGTCATCAGTCCAATGGACTTAGAACTACAGGGTGGCGCACGAAATGTGTTACCAATTGTTTCTTTCACAATTTACGACGCACATTAGATATTCCCGCTGGGATCTCTACAGCAGTACCAGCAGAACTTGGAAAAACAAATTAGTTACGAAATGACGTGTAGTTCACGACACTACCGCTAGTAGATTAGTAAGCAGCAATGGCTGACAATGGAAGACGTGACGACACAGCAAAGATCGGCAATTGTGTTACTTTTTCATGAAACGAAAAGCCTTGTTGTGACTCAGAGGCGTTTTCGACAACAGTTCAACACACAATGGGTCCCTTGCAAGAAGACCATCCACAGGCTGTACGATAAATTTGTACAGGAACAGTAGTGGAAGCGAAGCGACCTCGGCCTACGCCTGTTTGTTCGTCGGAGAATATTGAAGCGGTACGAGTTGCTGTGCAGAGAAGTCCCGGGAAATCGTGTAGAAAGGCAGCAGTGCAACTGGGAATATCCAGACGCTCCATTCAACGTATTCTTAAAAGTGACCGCCATATGTACCCATACAAGATGACCTGTGCACAGAAGCAGACTGAAGAACACAAGCAGCAGAGACTACTGTTTGCTCAGTGGGCGGAGGATAGGGAAGAAACTCTCAACAACGTTTGGTTTTCAGACGAGGCGCATTTTCATTGAGACGGCGTGGTTAACAAACAAAATCTAATCTTCAGCATTCTTCTATAGCACCACATTTCGAAAGCTTCTATTCTCTTCTTGTCTAAACCATTTATCGTCCATGTTTCACTTCCATACATGGCTACACTCCATACAAATACTTTCAGAAACGACTTCCTGACACTTAAATCTATACTCGATGTTAACAAATTTCTCTTCTTCAGAAACGCTTTCCTTCCCATTGCCAGTCTACATTCTATATCCTCTCTACTTCGACCATCATCAGTTATTTTGCTCCCCAAATAGCAAAACTCCTTTACTACTTTAAGTGTCTCATTTCCTAAACTAATACCCTCAACATCACCCGACTTAATTCGACTACATTCCATTATCAACGTTTTGCTTTTGTTGATGTTCATCTTATATCCTCCCTTCAAGACACTATCCATTCCGTTCAACTGCTCTTCCAAGTCCCTTGCTGTCTCTGACAGAATTACAATATCGTCGGCGAATCTCAAAGTTTTCATTTCTTCTCCATGGATTTTAACTCCTACTCCGAATTTTTCTTTTGTTTCCTTCACTGCTTGCTCAATATACAGATTGAATAACATCGGGGAGAGGCTACAACCCTGTCTCACTCCCTTCCCAACCACTGCTTCCCTTTCATGCCCCTCAACTCTTATAACTGCCATCTGGTTTCTATACAAATTGTAAATAGCCTTTCGCTCCCTGTATTTTACCCCTGCCACCTTCAGAATTTGAAAGAGAGTATTCCAGTCAACATTGTCAAAAGCTTTCTCTAAGTCTACAAATGCTAGAAACGTAGGTTTGCCTTTCCTTAATCTAGCTTCTAAGATAAGCCGTAGGGTCAGTATTGCCTCACGTGTTCCAATATTTCTACGGAATCCAAACTAGTCTTCCCCAAGATCGGCTTCTACTAGTTTTTCCATTCGTCTGTAAAGAATGCGCGTTAGTATTTTGCAGCCATGACTTATTAAACTGATAGTTCGGTAATTTTCACATCTGTCAACACCTGCTTTCTTTGGGATTGGAAACGAAATGGTGGACATATTGAGCATGTGCTGAGTTAGAACGAATCTCCATGGACGGCTCTTCATTGTAGTATATTTTTCTTTCAGATTGTATTGACAATCAAGTTTATATTAAAAAACAAAATGGTACCACATTTCGTGCGCTACCCTGTACTTAAACCTAACTAACCCAAGGACATCACACACATCCATACCCGAGCCAGGATTCGAACCTGCGACTGTAGCAGCAGCGCGGTTCCGGACTGAAGCGCCTAGAACCACCCGGCCACAACGGACTGCGATGTAAGCCGACATTTTTTCATGAGTTTAATATTCCACCTCAATACGTTCTGTTCGCACACGGCTATGTGTGAGCACAGTGGTGTAGTCCAAGCTGAGTAACCTGGGCGGTAGATGCGCATTTGACAGGGCATGCATGGGGAGGACAGTAGTGGTTGGGGTTGCAGGCAGACGCTGCAGAGGAAATGCCAGGGCTGGAGGGGAAGTGCCGTTGTAAATGGAAACCTACACTCATATTTTTTGTAAATATCAAGTGGAGCCCCTCCACGCCCACACTTGCATGGTGACCGTTCAAAAGGATCTACTGTCATCTCTTCTTTGATGAGTATCTAAAAAGAATTCCGCTGAAAATGCAACAAAAGCAGCGATTTATTTTCGCATAGCTTGTTAAACATTCGTAACTTTCAAGGAAGCGTCGTGAGTGGTGAATTTTGAGTAAAATCTACATTTCTGTTATTGCCATGCTAAAATTTGCTTCTTTTGCCACAACACTACGGAGTATACACAGTGTCACCTCACTAACGTGTTGTGCATACGCAATTGCGAGAGAATTCTGAAACAGTGGTTTATTAAGCCTATTGAGTAAGTGAGGAAAAGTAAGGTCAATAGCTTATAAAAAAATATATATCCTCATTACAAAAATAAATTTGTATTGTCTTCAATTATTTTGTTCCAATACCTAAAGCTTTTCTCGCTTCACCAGCCATAGATGGCCCTTCAAAATTGCATTCTTTCATCGAAAAAGTCTTTAGTTAGTGGAATAACACAGTGCATAATGAAGTTGTGTAAAATAACCATATGACAAAACGTTCCCCTCTTTGCTTGCTATCATTTGCGAAAATCTCATTTTGATATCTCAAACCTATTACGAAATATGAGGAATGTTGTGGACATTTCATCCTAGCTTTATCGTTGGCGCCCGCAATTGCATATGAGTATGCTACATACGATCAGTGTTCTCGAAATTGGGGACAGACAGGGCCCTCCACCCAAGTATAAAGAAAAATTCAATATGTTTACTAAATTTCACATGCAGCAGTATATTACGTAATATGCACCAAACGCAAAATCATAGCGACTCCTATTTTTCAACGCAACCTCTCTGGAATTTTTCATAGTGTTTTCCTCAAATGCAAATATCACAATAACTACGACCCTTAACGAAATAATGGGCACGTCATCATGAGGCTGAGATATAAAGCAAACATGAAATTTTCGACAGAATAGTTTCTGTAAAATTGTTTGAGAACGACTGAAGGACATGCACCCCAATTCAGTAATGGACGTGCCTAGTCAACCGGCTGAAAGTGGGAAAAGATTATCGGCCTCCCCTACCGAACAAACAAATGAACTTTCCCAGCGCTTTGGACAAACATTGTTCACTGCGTAACGGTCACCATACCTTGCATGGACTCTGCACATGTCTTGTCTCAGCTTAGTAGACATTCCAGAAGGTGGCTCAACAAACCTATAACTGGTCATAGTGAGCAGCTCAAGTCTTAATAGCATGGAGGCCTGATAGCACCACAACTAGACAGTAATGGCCACAAATTGAATCAAACACACTGTGTAAAATTCCTAGGGGTCTTGCTGGATACCAAGTTGCAAGGGGTCCACAGTCAGATAATCAAGAAGAACAGTTTTTTTTTCTGTCCTTAAATGATGTCTCAGTGAGCGACCTAAAGATAAGGGTGTTGTCAATATTTTGCATATTTTCACTCAATCTTGTCTTATGGAGCTATCCCTTGTGTCAGAGCACCTAAAGTAAAGTAATTATTCAGGTAAGTGAACAGTAAGAATATTATGCAAAGCATGTAAGAGGTCCATGACTAAATAATTTGTTGTTAGCGCATTCGAGCAGATGTAATTTCGATGGATTGCTCACGCGCTGCCTGCGATATGTAAGATGTAAGAGAATCTGAGACCAAAGAGCAGTGTTGACTGCAGTAGCAGTAAGTAGTTGCTAGCGAGCAGTCGTGTGTATCGAGTTGGCTGGGCCAGTCGTGGGGGGCGATGGCGGAGCCTGAGCGATATAATGTAAGGTAAAAGCAGCCTCGCGCATATGTAGTATTGTTAAATCAAGTCCCACGTAAATGTTTAAAAAAAAGTCTCTTAATATTAATCTTACTCATAAAAAGTAACTTTTGATAATCATTCATCTCAATTTAACGAATTTACTAATTTCTCCAATCCATGGTCATCCCGATTATTGCAAAGAAAAATCAGTTGTTCTTTTTATACATGACAAATCTATCGGCCAGCATTGCACTCAGCTGTACCAGAATAATTTCCTATAGGAGCAGATATATATGCGTTATCCAGCGACATAATTGAGGTAAGAATTTTCAATTTATTCAGAATGATATTTCAGGGCCATGATGCAGCGCTGCTGGCGTCCAAAATCCACCAGTTTAAATTTACAGTCATTATTGAAAGGTTATAAGTGAGCGACAATTTTTTTATTGAGAGATTAGTCACATTATATCATTGGAAGGTTACACTAAACGTGAATATTATTCTTATTATTTTTTGTGGGGAGGATACACTAAACGTGAATATTATTCATAATATTTTTTGAATTTTGTGGGGAGGTTACACTTGGTGACAACCGGCCAGGATCGTATTTTTATGAATTTCTGAGAGGTAGTCAGTTATATATCTGCTCTTATTTACTTAATTTTAAATGTAGTATGCATCTGGCGCAACGCATTTACTAACTTGTCACTCTTTCTTTCACAGGTCATTGGCAATTTATTGCTCTTTGTTGTAATTGTATTTGTTCCATTTTTGCTTTGACTTTGATTGATTTTGTGCTTAATTTTGATTTGTGAAAAAGCCGCGAAAAACTGTTAACAGTACATCGCGATGTGCAATGAGTGAAAAAGCTGACTCGAATAATTTGACCGATAACACTAGCGACAGTCAGTGTAATAGTGATAATCCTCTAATTACAGATAACCAGTGCGTGCTGATTACTAGTAATGATTTTATTCCAGATGACGAACAAACACATTCAGTTATGTCCACACTTAATTTAACGACAATTGATGACGCGGCACGTTCCGTTACAATGAACGCTGCCCATTTTGAAACACCTGATTTGCAAAGTTTACACAGTGAACAGACAAATGTTTTTAACGAAGGTGAACAATATTCACAAAACACGTCAAGTTTATTTGATTCCGATGTTGTGACCAACAGTGCACGTCCGATTGGCATACCTTTTGTAGAATCAGAGGATGACCAAATGGTTATACAAAACGTGACACATACAGATACATCGTCACACAGCACAGAGAATACGGCAGCTAATTTTGGCATGGATCGAGTTATGGCATTATTGGTACGACTTAATGAAAAACAAGATAACCTTTATGAATCGAATAAACAACTTAATGAAAAACTAGACAACAATTCCAAACAACTTAATGAAAAACTAGACAACCATTTCAAACAACTTAAAGAAAAACTCAAACAGTGGAATGAAAACTAAACAACAACTTCAAACAAATTAATGAAAATCAAGAAAACAATTATAAACAACTTAATGAAAATTTCAAACAGTCGAGTGAAAACCCCGACAGGTCGTTTAAACAAATTAATGAAAAACTGGACACCTCTACTGAACAGCTTAATGAACAGATTACAGCAATTTCCGTGCAATGTAACGAAACTAAAGAACAATTACGTGAAGAAATTAAGGCTTGTGCTAGGAGTAGTAGCGAAGAGTTACGTAATACACATGCAGTCACAACAAAACCACTTAGAGATGAAATTAGTGCGGTTGGTAAACAATGTTCAGAAAACGCAACACAGATACGCGACGAGTTTAAATTAATGTCAGCAGAACTTTCACACACTCTGGATGCGAAAGTCGATAAGAGATTTGAACAACAGAACAGCCAAATTGACGAACGTTTTAAAGTGACAGAAATGAAAAATGTTTCAACCCTCTAACACGGCACAGTATACGCCACATTCCGAACATTTCTCACACTCACACAGCCAGTATAATTAGGTAATTTGCAGAGAGTACGTGACTTAGTATTCCGAACAGTCACAGACAAACAGATTATCATTTAATCCTGAACCAGTTCACACATTCAGAGACGATAACGTTGATTATAAGCAATTTTTATCCGTGAAAAAATCTAAGGTATTTAAAAATGACAGAACACAAATACATCCTTTGGACTGGATACGACAATTTGCTTTTGTATTTTCATCAGCTTGGCCTATAATGCAGAAACTAGAATTGGCGTGGATACAACAATTTGTTTTTGGATTTTCACCGGCATTGCCTGTAACGCAGAAACTAAAATTTATTTGCAGCGCGTAACCGACCTCAGGGGATTCATTAGACTTCGATGAATATGTGCCATAGCGTGCACAGGGCCCCGAGCCGTAGTAGTGTTATTTCATCTTTAGTTTTCTGCACTGCTGCCTTCTCTTCTACTGTCCTTTATATCTATCAAAACAGCTCGTCAACTATCGATCTATCTAAGATTAAGAAAGAGTAAAGAAAACCAGATATGACAAGTTTTACTGAAAGTTACAGTTTTCATTAGACACTCGCGAAATAAAAAGAAATACCAGCATAATTTTAATAACAGACAAAATTTTAATCATCAGTATGTATAAAATTTTCAGCAATCGCAGACACATTTTGGCAACAATAGAGGGTTTTCTCAACAACAGCATCAAAACCAGCCGGTTAGCATACCTAACCAGCAACGTAGTCTGCAAGGTCAACCAAGCTTGAATGTTTCGCCGCCGCCTACACGTATAGCGTCGGTTCCACCAAATAGTAACGCACAGCAACAAGGAAATCACTACGTACAGAAAACACACAATTTCAACTCATATCGCAATGCGCCGTATAGCAACGATTATTATGACAGACGTAAAAGTAATGAGCACAGTTTTCAGCGTAACAGTCGGTCTTACCAGCAACAGAATCATCCGCAACAACAGATTATCATGAATGAACCAGACAGTAGATATCATCCCGAACCTAATACGTCAGGAAGAAATAACAGAACAGTACAAATAGTTGAAATGCCACAGCATCATCCCGCAAATAACAGCACGTCAGAAAGAATTTGACTAGATACAGTGCAGAATGAATCTTCCAGCAACGTAAGCGCTACTTTTGACACACAGAATCTCGTTCACGAAAATGTTATTACTTTTGACGACATCCGAGACACTCTTTTGCATGAAAAAGCAGTTATTCAAAAAACCATTTCCCACCCTGTCATTGAAGTAAAGATTGGATCATCCACATTTTCAGCAGTAATCGATTCTGGATCACCTATGTCAGTTATAAATGAAGAAACCTTCAACGAATGCAACAAAAAGAATATTTATCCTATGTTACCATTAGGCAAAACTAAAGTAAAAGGAGCAGTATCTGGTAAAGGAGTGGATGTAAAATTACAGACACACTTATCATTTTGTATTGCAGGTCATCCGTTTCACTCAAATTTTTGGATTGTTCCTTTATTGACAACAGACGTTATTTTAGGTACGAATTTTTTGGTACAACACGACGCAGTTATTGACTTTCAAAATTCCTATTTAATGTTAAAGGATGAGAATGTACAACTGGCATTAGAATTTCAGCACGGTTTATCTGCAGATGAACAGGCAATTAACCGAACACAGATCTTTTTTACATCGCGTAACTCGGACTGTCATTCCACATTGTTCACAGATACGTACGTACACAGCTATAATACACCAGACGAAGCCGACTATGACGTTATGCAAATGATTTCTGATAAAGTTAAACAGAGCTGTGCAAATACAGACGACGAACGTACTCAGCTACGCAATATTCTTTTACAGCAAGCTCCAGTTTTTGACAACATCCCTGGTACTATGTCCGGTTTTATGTATGAATTTCAAGTTAAACAGCACGATACATTTAAAGCTAAACATTATCCCATTCCATATGTTCACAGAGAACTAGTTCAGAAAGAATTACAAGCTATGCTAGACCAAGGAATTATTGAACCGGCAGTTGGTCCGTACATAAACCCGCTCCATATTGTTAAGAAAAAGGATGGATCACTTCGACTCGTACTTGATTCGCGTCATGTCAACGACATTATTATTAATGAAACAGATCGCCCACAGACACTAGAAGAACTTTTACAGAAATTTCATGGTACTGCTATTTATTCCACATTAGATTTGAAATCGGGATTTTGGCAAATTCAGCTCCATCGGAACTGCAGAAAGTACACAGCTTCTCTCTGTTTTGGTGATTGTTATCAATTATGCAAATTCTCGTTCGGTTTAACAATTTCTTCAGCAGCATTTATTCGCGGTTTAAATACTATACTTCCGACAGAACTGAAAGACAGAATCACAACGTATGTAGACGACATTCTTATAGCAGAAGCTAACTGGTCTGAACACAATCTGATTCTGGAACAACTGTTGCAAACTTTTCGTGCACAAGGACTCAGTTAATCTTAGCAAATCGCACTTCGGCAAAAGTTCCATAAAATTTCTTGGACATGTAATTTCAGCGGAAGGCATTGCGCCTGAGCCGGAAAAACTTCAAGCTTTACATGACATTACTGTTCCAACGACGAAGAAACAACTACGCAGCTTTTTGGGTTTAATTAACTTTTTCCGTAAATTTATTCATTACTCTGCTTTAGACACCCCTAGATTATGTCAGTTGACGGGTAAAAACGCTATTTGGTCCTGGGATAGCCAAGCACATTCTGAATTTGTTAATTTGAAACATGCCTTGTTGATTACACCTCTTTTATCACACCCATATCCTACCAGAAATTTTTCCAGTGCCACCGACAGTTCTAACACAGCTTTAGGCGTACATATTTTTCAGGAAATTGAAGAAGACGGTGCTGCAGTAATTAAAAACATCGCCTTTGCAAGTCGCATTCCGTCCCCTGCTGAACGCAATTATTCTGTTACAGAACTTGAAACATTATGTGTTGTATGGGCATTTACGAGATTTCGGCATTTTCTTTATGGAAGACATACGACCGTTTACACAGATCATAGAGCTATACAGTTTTTACTTTCCGCAAAATTTACACATGACAGATTAAGCAGATGGAAACTTTATTTACAGGAATTTAATTTTACAATTGCTCACATTCCCCGTACACAAAATGTTGTAGCAGACGCACTATCCCGTTCTCTCAGCAACAATCGGCAAGACATCGCAACCAACTTCTGCCAAGCAAATTTTAGCGTCATGTATATTCAACAAGTCGCATTTGAAAATTTCATTTCGGCGTCATTACGAGACATAGCACAAGAGCAGAGCAAAGGCAACGTATGGAAAGAAGTTAAACACCTTTGACAAGATAAGAATAATGTTACCATAAGAAACCATTACACTGTACGCAATAACATTCTGTTTCGCCACTCTCACCCTGACAGCAACAATTGGTTATTATGCATTCCTGACGAACTTGTTAACAAGTTAATTTGGTATACTCATTTAAGTTATGCATATTATGGAGCCAGAAAATGTTTTCTTATACTGAGACAGAACTGTTATTTTGCGAACATGGAGAAACGTATTCGACGAATTTAACGTCAAGTAAAGTCTGACAGAAAGCTAAATCAGACAAGACTTCACATATTCCTCCGTTACATCCCATTGTACCCGTTAAATTGAGACACATGGCCGCTGCAGACATTTTTGGTCCGATTGCCAGAACTAATAGAGGTTTTTGTCACATCTTTGTCGCTGTTGAACTCACTTCGAAATTTGTTACCTTCACTCCGCTGCGCAAAGCTACTGCTAAATCTATTTCGAATGCATTTGTAAAACATTTTTTATTCCATGTAGGACATGTATTGACAGTAATTTCCGACAATGGACCACAATTTCGATCTGCAATATGGACCCGTATGTTACGAGCTAGAAACATTTCTCCGATCCATATATCCAAGTATCACGCTTCTTGGAACCCTTGTGAATGACTAATGAAAGAAATTGGTAAACTATGTAGAATATACTGCTATAAAAAACATATTGATTGGGATACACACATACTCTCATTCCAGAATGTAATTAACTCCATACCAAATGAATCTACTATGCTATCTCCGACTGTTATATTGAAAAATGTTGAATCACCTAACAAAATTAAAGAATTAGTATCCTTTCCTACATCTCGTCGACACGCCACCATGAAATAATTGACATTGCGCTCAACAACATCAAACGTGCCGCAGAGCGCCGGAGAAGACAGCAAAAACAGGTGTGTACACGCCGTGACTTTCACATAGGACAGAAGATATTAGTACGTACGCACTATTTATCCAACAGAGGAAAGAGTAGATGCAGTAAATTTGAGCTTCTATACGCAGGTCCATACAGAATTCGCAGCATTCCTCACCCCAATGTAGTACACGTCGAAACTTTGAGAACCAGAAAAAGCAAGGGCAATCACGATGTCTCCAATATTAAACCCTTTATTGAATGAACATACTTTGATTTATCACAGTGTAATGCCATTTATTGATATATATATATATATATATATATATATATATATATATATATATATATATATATATATATATATGACCACTTATGCAATTATATTTATGTGACTACTTCCTGATGATGATCGTATTTTTTCTTGGCAAGTGCTCGGCAAGGTAAGGTTAGCAGGTCGCTTTTCTTGTCGTTATATATAAGACTGTGCACATTTTCCATTTTTGTGTATGTATGATTGTTTTCCTGTTTTGTCTGTATGCACTATGTAATCTTTAAGATATAACAAACACCAGTTGACTTTGACATTTTGCCTTATGATTTCAACATCGTGACTATTTTACTTTTTTTGCTACTACATTATGATACTGTGTGTGCATTTTTTGCACTTCAAAACTGTCTATGCTTTTGACCTAATACGTTTTCTGTCATGCTATGCTGTATGCTTAATTATATCACTAGAATCAAGTTTTCATTTAATGAGTATGTGATTTAAATGCAAGATATTAATCCTTATTCATCATTTTCAGAAAGCAATGACGGGTAAAAGAAATAAATTAAACAAACCACAGTGGTTTACTATGAAATGGAAATTTTACCATCAGAATGAACGAAAGAAAATGCAATATCTTGTCATGAAGAGTAAATGGATCAGAATTAACTAGTATTAACCAGAATATACTATACACATCGCATGATAGCAGTCTTGACTAATTTTTTTTTTCAGAATACGAGGCGATTGATGCAGGCTGTCAGACATGAACTATACATCTTAGTTTTAGTGATGAAATATGCTAGAAATAAGAAACTATGAATAGCTGTATGAAGTAAATGGTAATATTAATATGAATAATGAAGTGTCTATTTTTGCAGATGATAATAAATGATGATGAATAGTTGTATGAAGAATATGGTAATATGAATAATGACATTTTTCTTTGCAGATGATGATAGTGATGAACTTATTATAATATGAATAATGAAGTTTTTCCTTGCAGATGAGAATAATGATGAAGTTTATATATTCACTATTAGTTAAGAGATGCTATGTAGTTATTTAAGTATTTGTTGCAGTTCGTTTTTACAGTATGTCTTATGTCGCATAGTATAATGACTGAATGTTTTTGGGAAAAATAAGTAGAGTACATACATATTAAGTACACGTTTCATTACCTGTTAATTCGAAGTTCACTACTTTTCAGTAAAATATGCATTTTTTCAGCTCAATAATCCACTTTGTATTTTTTCCAGGAGAAGATTTTCATTATATTAATATGCTATAAGCATTTAGTTATCAAACCTGTTCTAGTACATGCATTTTCTTTACCCAGTTGGGTATCATTCATGAATGTGATCACATATACTCTACTTGTTTCATAATCTTGCTACAGCTGACTCATGACAAATGACGTTATTAATCCTTATTTCCAGCAATAAGTCAAAAGCATATATTTTCATGCCCCAGCAATTATCGATCCCAACGCAATGCATTGCTAGCACACAAAAAATTATTACCTGTCCCAACTATTACTAGTATACAACTAAGTAATGCTATCAGTTTAAGATATATTTGTAGTCCTAAATATAATGCAAATTTCTCTTATGTATTGAATCTATTATATCTGTGTATTATTGGACTACAGACCTTGACTAATAGTTCCAATGTCTTATATTTTAAATATGTCTTATGTCACTTACATGATATCATATATGAACACCAATAGCTTGATGCTACATGCAATAACTCTTGTTTTGAATGATGACTTCTGAATAATACTGAATAATGTTCTGTAAAACTATATGAATACTTTGTAACTGGCCAATGAGTGCCAATAATTACTGCAGTCAGATGAGTTATGAATAGTGTTTTGTAATACTCAATACTTGCTACATGTTTAGTAACTGGCCAATGAATGCCACTGTTTACTGTAATATGATGACTTACGCATAAATGCTATGCCATTAATTAACTCTTGCTTTGAATGATGACTTCTGAATAATGCATAAAAATGGTTTGTAACTGGCCAATGAGTGCAAATAATTACGGTAATTAGATGACTTATGAATAATGTTCTGTAATAATTACTGTAATAAGATGACTTATGAATACTGTTCTGTAATACTCCATACATAGTACAGAAATGTTTAGTAACTAACGAATGAGTGCCAATAATTATTCAAATCGGTTGATACACTAATGTAATTCTGAATGATGACTAGTATAAGACTTAATGTCCTTCACCTTCTGACCTAATTACCAGCAGTTACTGCAATATCCGTATGTCCTGTCCATCCTCATGATCATGTAGCACTATATTTGGTTTTTGCAATAATTCTACGTTTATGTAAGAGTACGGATTCTACAAGAATGTGGTGCTGACATACCAAGCTGTCCACCACCTTGAACGATGGAGATGTTATTATGGTCCTACTGTTTGGTGTACCTAATGTACTACCAAAATGATAACATTGAATATTAATACAACATTTCAGTGTCTTGCATACACTGATAAATACTTCAGGGAAGAGAAGTTCAGATTGTCTCACTTGGTGTTGTGCTTCTGTAAAAAGATATGGACTTCCAGTGCAGCTACGCACAACCTACTGTGCTACAACCATGATACAATCCTTCCCATTCCTTTCTTAGTTCTTGTAAAATGATAAAGACTTATGCAGTGCGTTCAAATTCTTGTAAAATGATAAAGACATATACAGTGCGTGTGCACTTTATTTCACTCCTTGATATGTTTAATTGTTGTTAAAATGCTAAAGAGTTTTACAGTGCATGTGCACTTTATGTCATTTGTTAATATATTTTGTACTCCGTGCATGTGCACTTTATTTCACTCCTTCATATGTCTAATTCATGTAAAAATGCTAAAGACTTTTACAGTGCGTGTGCACTTTATTTATTTTAGTTCTTGTAAAAAAAGTTGCTAAAGACTTATACAGTACGTGTGCACTTTATGATATTTGTTAATATATTTTGTACTCGTTGCGTGTACATTTTGTCTTTTTTAATATGTTCTGCACTTATCAATAATGTAAATACTCTGTTCTGTAGCCTTAGTAAACTAAATAGATTATAGAAAAATTTGTTGCTCATGGCAAGTCCAATTGACTCACCATCACTGCCAAATTTTTGCCCCCCCAGTGGAGGGCTATGTAAGAGGTCCATGACTAAAGAATTTGTTGTTAGCGCATCCGAGCAGATGTAAGTTTGGTTGAATTGCTCATGCGCTGCCTGCGATATGTAAGATATAAGAGAATGTGAGACCAAAGAGCAGTGTTGACTGCAGTAGCAGTAAGTAGTTGCTAGCGAGCAGTCGTGTGTATCGTGTTGGCTGGGCTGGTCGTGGGGGACGATGGCGGAGCCTGAGCGATATGAAGTAAGGTAAAAGCAGCATCACGCATATGTAGTATTGTTAAATCAAGTCCCATGTAAATGTTTTTTTAAAAAAATCTCTTAATAATCATCTTTCTCATAAAAAGTAACTTGATAATCAGTCATCTCAATTTAAAGAATTTACTAATTTCTCCAATCCATGGTCATCCCAATTATTGCAAAGAAAAATCAGTTGTTCTTTTTATACATGACAAATCTATCGGTCAGCATTGCACTCAGCTGTGCCAGAATTATTTCCTATAGGAGCAGATATATATGCGTTATCTGGCGACATAATTAAGGTAAGAATTTTCAATTTATTCAGAATGATATTTCAGGGCTATGACGCAGCGCTGCTGGCGTCCAAAATTCACCAGTTTAAATTCACAGTCATTATTGAATTGTTATAAGTGAGTGACAATTTTTTTATTGAGAGGGTTACACTAAACGTGAATATTATTCATATTATTTTTTTGTGGGGAGGATACACTAAATGTGAATATTATTCATAATATTTCTTGAATTTTGTGGGGAGGTTACAAGCATACAACGGCACATCGTCTCAAAGCCTTTTTAAGGATCTTGGAATTCTTACACTCACATTCCAGAACATTTATTCCTTAATGGTTTTTGTTGCTGACCATAAAAATCAATTTCTGCTGAACTATGATCAGCTGAATCACAACACGAGATACAAAAATAATTGTCATATAGACTTTGCCTCCTTGCCTAAAGCTTAAAGTAAATTGTTGTACTAGTGTGCAATATTCAATAAACTGTATTGCACAATAAAGTAAGAAAACCGAATCCCTATGAATTCAAAGGAGATTAAAAACATATCTCATTAGTAACTGTTTTAAAAATCATCTCAATATTTAGAGTCTATGATGAAAAATTTCTATTAGCAACAAGTTGCAGATTCACTGTAAAACTGCATGACAGTTAATGTCTTGATACTAAGCACTGTATTTTGAAGCTGTAGGTAATTATTTTCTTCGAAAAATACCAGTGCAATCAACTATATGTTAAGCTTTCGAAAGGAAAATAAGAACAGCTGTTTTGCTATAAATTAAGAACCAGTTAACACATTGGACGGATTAAATTTCTTTTAATTTTTTTAATGTGTGCCTTTTCCTGTTTCACATCCTTGAATGTTCTACTTTATGCGATCTTCATGGTTAACGAATAAACTCCCATATCGGCACACATACTGTGACCCTGGTTGTACGACACTAATAAAACGGAATAATCTGCCACGTCTTCGCAGCTTGTTGGCAGGTGGACCACAAGAGAGATGTTGCTATGGCGATATTTTCGTTCTATTGACGAAAACAGAGGGCTTCATAAACTTTCGTTTGATATGCCAAAACGACTGGTAGTTAGCATACTTCATCAAATTGTAGTCGCACTTGAGAATCTAGACCAGTGGTAATCAACCTTTTTTACCTACTGTCGAATTTTGTATCTCTTTCAGTAGTAAAATTTTCTAACCATCCACTAGTTCCACAGTAATGGTGATTTATAAAGTACAGAAGTAACTTTAATTTATAAAATTTCTAAAGCAAGTTAGGGCATGTAATAATAACTACTTACCAAAACATTAAGTCAAAATTTTATGAAAACTTAATAAAAAAGTTTTTAAAATCTCTACCACGTGTCGCCCATGCTTCAAGATGGAACACCCACTAGTGGATCGTAGGGACAGGGTTCACAACCACTGATCTAGAGGAAGTGTTAAGTCATACCACAGCAAATATTCATTTTAGATACTGATATTCTATTGAAGTGTTTACGCTGTTGGGTTTAAGCTGTAAATCGGGAATGGGTCAGCGCATGTTAAAGTTTGTCCAGAAGCTCGTCAGCGCCCAGTCAGATGGGGCAAGTTTGGCCGTAAGTTTGTACAAAGGTCTGCATGGCTATTGGCTACCTCACAGCTGAGACGGATAGCTCATCTGCCTTGGCCTGGCCACATATAGTCTGGTCTGCCCGCGTTGTTTGCTTACCTTAAGCGTGGTGGTTATTGCAACGTTTTGGTCACACAGTGCGGTCTTGCCGCCGCAGTAACCAGCCAGTCGCCGCAGGCAGCGCCAAACTGTCTCAAAATAAAGTTGTGAGTGTCCGGAGCCGCATTTGTTGTTTATTGTCGCAATGACGACAGAGCCAGCAGCGGTAACAGGCAGATCTGTCGTATTGGAGAGCATGCAGTGCACACAGTGAAAATGATGGAAACGGAAAAATGTATCAACCAGGTGAGGAAGTACCACTTCTTGTAAGATACAGACGAGGAAAATTGTAAGAACATTTTTAAAAAGACCGAAGCATGAAGGATATGGCTGCTAACTGGTAAAAACGGGAAATATACTTGCAAAAATTTAATTTTCACCCATGCAGTATGTTACATAAAATGAAGTACAGTACAGTATTAAGTACTGGAAATCAACTTGTGTGTATTAAATCTTAAATAATCTCAAAAGTATTACTGCAGTTGTGTAAGCAACCACGTGATCGAAGCAGAAAGCAACAAGAAGAAAATCTGACTTGATACAAGCCAATTATGTGTGTCATTTAAATGAAAATTAGTTGTTTAGACTCGTGTTGTATTTTTGACATTGAAACGAATTATTTCCATTCTTGCTTCTAACACTAAAAACCAAAGATATTATTGCATACTATTATTTTATAATACAATTTAAAGTATTAGCCCTCGATCTTATGAGAAATTGTATGATTAACATTTGTAGTCAGTAAGGTGTTTACCCACTGTTTAAAACTAAACGAAGCTCCAAGGCCCAATGGAATCCTTGTCAAATTCTGTACCCAATTTGCAGCTGTGTTAGTCCCTGTGTTAACTATAATCTGCTGTAGATCCCTTGAAAAAAAACCACTCCCAGTGCTTGGAAGAGAGCACAGTTGACACCCATCGACGAGGGCATTTCGAAAAGTAAAGATACAATGGCTCGCAGTCCTTAAATAGAACATTTATTTAGAAAACGTCAGTTACATCTTATTAACTGGATTATTTGTTATTTTTCGACATAACACCCCCATTATCCAAACATTTGTCGGCGCACAAGCTTTTGTATCCCAAAGTCATAGAAGGTTGCCGCCTGTTGTCGGAACCACATTTCAACTTCATCTTTGATATCTTCATCGTCGTGGAATGATTTTCCACCAAGATGTGACTTCAGGTAACGGAAGACATGGAAGTCGGTGGGCGCAAGGTCCGGGCTGTATGGCGGATGGTCCAATACGTCCCATTTGAATTGTTTGAGTAGTGCTTTGGTTACGAGCGCTGAGTGAGGCTGAGCGTTGTCATGAAGCAAGCGGACTCCACTTGTCAGCATTCCCCTGCGTTTGTTTTGAATTGCGCTTCGAAGATGCTTCAAAGTCTGGCAATATGCAGCAGCATTAATTGTCGTTCCAGGAGGCATAAATTCCAACAGAAGAATGCCTTGTCTGTCCCAAAAAACAGAAGAGATGATTTTCTTCGCTGAAATGGACGTTTTAGATTTCTTGGCTTTTGGTGAATTCGAATGACGCCATTGCATTGACTGTTGCTTGGATTCAGGTGTATGGTGATAAACCCACGTCTCGTCACCTGTCACAATGTGATCAAGAAACTCATCACCTACTTCAGCATAGAATGTGAGGAAGTAAAGTGCAAAACCAATCCTTTTCTTTTTGTGTTCTTCCGTTAACAGTTTTGGAACCCAGTGCGCACACTATTTCCTGTACCCTAACTTGACAGTCACAATGTCATAAAGAGTTGTCATTGACACGTCCGGTATGATCTGATGCAATTCTTTCAATGTGAGACGTCTATTCACACGAATTGCTTTCTCCGTTCTCCAAAGAAGCGCATCGAAGATCACAGATGGCCGACCTGTTCTTTGTTCGTCATGAACATCGGTCCTACCTTGAGAGAAATGACGACACCATTTCGTTACATTTTGTCGATTCATAATGTTCCCATAAACGGAAACAATTTTTTTGTGAATATCCGCTGGTCGCGGACCTTTTGCATGAAGAAAACGTATGACGGAGCGCACTTCGCATTTGGCGGGATTCTGAATTGGCGCAGCCATTTTAAACACGACCTACTCCACCAGAAGCAACGTTCAACTGCCGAACGACCGCGAGGAGAAAGCTAACGGTTCAAGGTTAACACCAGTGTTGCCAACTTGCTCGCCAAAACTCTTCTGTTCCTCTGGCGTACGGTGTATCTTTACTTTCCGAAATACCCTCGTACAAGAAGGATAGCAGAAGTGATGCACAAAACTACAGCCCAATATCTTTCACAGAAATTTGTTGTAGTATCTTAGAACACATTCTGAGTCCAAACATAATGAAGTATTTCGAAGAGAGTGAGCTCCTCCACGCAAACCAGCACGAAATTGGAAAACTTCAATCTTGTGGAACCTAACTCGCACTCTCTCACATGACATACTCAAAGCAATGAGTAAAGGCAGTCAGGCAGATGTAGTATTCCTCGATTTCCGAAAAGCATTTGGCCCAGTACAATACCTATGTTTGTTATCGAAAGTATGATTGTATGGGGTATCAAGTGAAATTTGTGACTGGATTGCAGAGTTATAGTTAACAAGGATGCTAAAAGCTATCTTGGATGGAGAACGATCAACAGATGTTGACTTAACTTTGGGTGTACCCCAGGAAGTGGGTTGAGACCCTTGATGACTATTTTCCGTATTTATGAATTTATGGACCATGTTAATAGTGACCACAGATTTTTGCAGATCATGCAGTTATCTGTTGTGAAATACTGCCTGAAAGATGCTGCATAAATATTCATTCAGACATTGCTAAGATTACAATGGGTTGCACACGTTGGTAAATTGCTTTAAATGTTCAGAAATGTAAAATTGTGCTCTCAACAAAGCGAAAAAAACATAGTATCCTGTGACTGCAATATCAACGAGTCAAGGTTGGAATCATCCAACTCGTACAAATACCTTGTTGTAACACTTTGTAGATATATGAAATGGAATCATCAAATAGGCTCATTAGGTAGGGCAGGGGAGGTGTTGGACTTCATTTTATTGGTAGAATACTATGGAAAAGCAATCAATCTACGAAGGCGGCTGCTTTCAAATCACTAATCTAATCCCTACTAGAATACTGCTCAGGTGTGTGGGATCCATACCAGACACTACTAACAGGGGATATTGGACATATATAGAGAAGGGCAGCACTAATGGTCACAGGTTTGTTTGATCCATGGGAGAGTGCACTGAGATGTTGACAAAACTAAACTGGCAAACTGGCAGATACTTGAAAATGGTGGCAAACGATCCCAAGAAGGTGTACTTGCAACGTTTCAAGGACTGGCTATAAATGATGACATTACAAATGTACTACAACCCTGTACATATCATTTCATTTGGATCATGTGGACAAGGTTAGACTAATTACAACACAGACAGAGGCATTTAAACAGTCATTCTTCCCATGCTGCAGTACCTCTAATACCTGGTAGAATAGGACATTCCCACTGCCACACACTTCACAGCGGTTTGAAGAATATAGATGTAGAATTAAGTATGGATACACAAAAAAAGAAATGGGAAACATGCTGTTGCATCATTGATCAGTGTTGAAATTAGTGTAAAGTTGCTAAAATTGTTTGCAATTGCGATGCTTATTATTACAATACATCGATGGTGTCTCTTCTGTTCCAGCCGTCCGCTGGTACACTGTTGGTTACCACATAATGATTGACTGATATAACTTGTTTGATTTGGAGAAAGAGTTTTGGTGGAGGGGCTACAACTTTGGGGATGGCTAGCACCAAAACAGTGATCGTGTATGTGACTGCAATATGAGGAATCAGTCAAAATGTAACTCAGAGCCATCAGCTATTCCATCACTGTGACAGAGGAGTTTAAATTTAGATGTCATCAGTCACCTTCAGACAGCAGTTTGGAAACTCTCCACAACGCCGCCAAACTCTTTCAGTTTCCTTTTGTTGTAACTGTCTTTTATTTAAAATCACCCAGTGTGTATGGTATATTATGATAGCAGCAGTAACAACATGACTTATACCATGTGACGTCTATTTTTCTGTGAGAAGCAATGACTCAGAACATGTTAAAGTCAGTTTAGAACCTGACACAGACATCGAAGTCATGGCGGAGAAAACAAAATGTATGGCAGTGTACAAAGTGTGTTACAGCACAAAAAAAAAGCAATGTTTCAAACAATGACACAGGGTCACAAGGAGGGCCTCTTCGACTTATAGTATAGTTTCCTAACCAGCAGCCCAGAACAGGCTGAGTCCTTTTCCCGCCATCCCCCCCCCCTCCGAGACAGCCATCTTGGATTCCGTCAAGGAAGGAATGACAGTGCCATCTGGTGGCAGTACTGTGTACTAGGTGAGTTGCACTCCAGACCTCATGGTGGACACACTGAATGGAGCTACTACCTCAAATTATTTCAATAAACACTGCATGCAAAATAAAGTCTTACGTCTGTCCTATCCAGCAGTCCAGCACAGGCTGAGTCCTTTCCCTGCCAATTCCTAGGAAGAAGTGGCGGTCGGATGACTTAGGTTAGTGGAGGTAGCCCAAGTGACCTATTTTCCCGCCATTTTCTTATGTTAGTGGAGGTAACTGTGATGTGTTGCATTGTCATGCTGGAATTTGATATTCCTGCCATTTTCTGGGGGACGGGAGGGGAGGGGGAAGCGAGGGGTTAGGTTAGTGGTGGTAAATTGACCTTTCTTCCCGCCAAAACTCGAAGTTCCCACCATGATGTCATTGCGATGTTGCCATATCTATCGCCGCCATCTCGGATCCGCCATCTTGAATAAATTTGGCAGCATTGGAGAGTGGGGTGACGTACTAGTTGTCCATCTACTTATGCTTTTGTTCATATTTCCAGATATGCAGAAAAACACCATTTACAACAGAATAAATAATCTACTGCAATATTCCAAGCATTATGACTTTTCTTGCTTTAGTGTTATGGCTAATTTGGCGTCAGGTATTATTGGACATAAATAAAAATTTGAAGAATTCTTCTTGAAAGCTTCTTTGATCAGATATAGGAAACAGTTAAACTGGAAAATATTTAACGTGAAGAACTCACAGTACTTTGTCTCCGTTTCAGAAATGGCGATTGATAAGTCTATTAACCGAAGTTTTTGTCACATCTGGCCTTAGTGATGGAATGTATTTCAAGTTTTCCATTATGCAACTATAGGAGTAGAATGTCTTCTTGTTCATCATTTTCTTCCAGCAGAAAGTACAATAATACATTACTTGCCATTAAAATTGCTACACCGCGAAGATGACTTGCTACATACGCGAAATTTAACCGACAGGAAGAAGATGCTGTGATATGCTAATGATTAGCTTTTCAGAGCATTCACACAAGGTTGGCGCCGGTCGCGACACCTACAACGTGCTGGTAAGAGAAAAGTTTCCAACGATTTCTCATACACAAACAGCCATTGACCGGCGTTGCCTGGTGAAACATTGTTGTGATGCCTCATGTAAGGAGGAGAAATGCGTACCATCACGTTTCCGACTTTGATAAAGGTCCGATTGTAGCCTATCGCGACTGCGGTTTATCGTATCGCGATATTGCTGCTCGCGTTGGTCGAGATCCAATGACTGTTAGCAGGATATGGAATCGGTGGGTTTAGGAGGGTAATACGGAACGCCGTGCTGGATCCCAACGGCCTCGTATCACTAGCAGTCGAGATGACAGGCATCTTATCCGCATGGCTGTAACGGATCGTGCGGCCACGTCTCGATCCCTGAGTCAACAGATGGGGACGTTTGCAAGACAAAAACCATCTGCACGAACAGTTCGACGACGTTTGCAGCAGCACGGCCTATCAGCTCGGAGACCATGGCTGCGGTTACCCTTGACGCTGCATCACAGACAGGAGCGCCTTCGATGGTGTACTCATCGACGAACCTGGGTGCACGAATGGCAAAACGTCAGTTTTTCGGATGAATGCTGTTCTGTTTACAGCATCATGATGGTCGCATCCGTGTTTTATGACAATGCTGTGAACGCACATTGAAAGCGTGTATTCGTCATCGCCATACTGGCATATCACCCAGCGTGATGGTATGGGGTGCCATTGGTTACACGTCTCGGTCACTCTTGTTCGCATTGACGGCAATTTGAACAGTGGACGTTACATCTCACATGTGTTACGACCCGGGGGTCTACCCTTCATTCGATCCCTGTGAAACCCTACATTTCAGCAGGATAATGCACGACCGCATGTTGCAGGTCCTGTACGGGCTTTCTGGATACTGAAAATGTTCGACTGTTGCCCTGGCCAGCACATTCTCCAGATCTCTCACCAACTGAAAACGTCTGGTCAATGGTGGCCGAGCAACTGGCTGGTCACAATATGCGAGTCATTACTCTTGATGAACTGTGGTATCGTGTTGAAGCTGCATGGGCAGCTGTACCTGTACACGCCATCCAAGCTCTGTTTGACTCAATGCCCAGGCGTATCAAGGCCGTTATTACGGCCAGAGGTGGTTGTTCTGGGTACTAATTACTCAGGATCTATGCACCCAAATTGCGTGAAAATGCAATCACATGTCAGTTCTAGTAAAATATATTTGTACAATGAATACCCGTTTATCGTGTGCATTTCTTCTTGGTGTAGCAACTTAAATGGCCAGTAGTGTAATTCTCGATCACTAATTTGTTTATACAGTGACTAAATAATGTATGAAAAGTGAGTAAAGTGTACTTGGTGTATTTGTTAGTAAAAAGTTGATTTGATTTATATTTTAACAATGCCCAAACGCAAAAGAGGAGGAGATCTCGGCTGTTCTGAAGCAAAACGGCGTAATCAAAAAAGAACAGAGAAAAAACGAAGCAGACGAAAAGCGCGAAGCACGTTTAAGTTCCCAGCGTTGAAGAATGATCACCGCGGAGAGCAGAGAAACCGAAGAGCCACGAAATGAACGGACTGAAAATCAAAAATTGCGACACACTCTTCCAATAAAAGAAAAAAGTTGTACATATATATATACCCCGGATAACAGAATGAAAAATATTATTCATAAACAAATATTGTAAACAGTTAGAATACATTTTGAATAAATTTTTTTACCTTGTATATTTTAAAGTTTAGCCATTTCTTCCAACTAACACACAACCTCATATCAACTCCCTGAGCGAAGCAGGGTACCCCAGCTAGTAGTATTACAAAATAACTGTATGGAATAACTTCCTCGGTTTTTAGTGTTAGATGCAAGCATGGTAATAATTCGTTTCGACGTCACAGATACCATGTGAGGCTAGAAAATTAATTTTCTTTTGAATGAGACACATAACTGGCTTATATGAAGTTAAGTTTCCTACTTGTTGCTTTCTTTTTTGATAACATGGTTGCTTACATACTTGCGGTAAAAATTTTCATATTCCTTAAGATGTAGTACACACTAATTGATTCTCAGTACTTCGTACTGCACTGTACTTCATTTTATGTAATATGTTGTGTGTGTGAACATTAAATTTTTTGCAAAAATATTTCCCATTTTTAATCAGTTAGGAGCCGTTTCCCTCTACGCTTCAGCCTTCTTCAAAATGTTCTTATAATTTGCATCGCCCGTACCATACAGGAAGATATACTTGCTCACCTGTTCGGTACGTTTTCATGTTTCCATCATTTGCGCTATGTACAGTGCATTCTCATTAATACGACAGATCTGCCTCCCGCCGCTACTGGCTTAGCCGTCAGTGTGAAAACAAGCCAAAAACTCCGCCTGCAGGCGCGCAAATCAGCCGACCGCGCGCGGAGATGTTTATTTTGCGACAGACTGGCGCTGACCGCAGCGGCAGATCCGCCCATTGTATGATCGCCGTTATGCAATAACACACATTTCGGCGACGCAGGCAGCTCAAGGTCACAGACCACGCGGCTAGACCGCGTTCTGTCACACGGCGGTTTTCAGCGGCCACGGACGACACCTGGAAGCGGCTCCCACAGAGCGGCTGATAGCGGTGCACGAGAAAAATGAATTTTCCGAAATTCTTGTAAAAAATATTGCACGTAAATGAAAAAAAGCTACGTCAACTCCAGCAGTAGGTTTTTCGGTAGAGATTCTTCTTTTCTTTTAAGAAGTTAAAAATCACTTCTTTCGGTTTTGTGCGTTTTCTGTACTATACCGTTCGTCTCATTCGATTCTGAGGAAACTAACTGGCACGAAAAATTTATTATTGCACATATTATAATTTCGAATTATAGCTTGATGAGTAAGTGTCTATTTTGTCGATATTGATCAGATACTCATTTTCCAGGTGTTATGTAGCCTAAATTCTTTACGTTTCGTTCATTTTAGATGCTATTCTGCTACCTAAATGTAGCTAATACAGGGTGATTCAAAAAGAATACCACAACTTTAAAAATGTGTACTTAATGAAAGAAACATAATATAACCTTCTGTTATACATCATTACAAAGAGTATTTAAAAAGGTTTTTTTTTCACTCAAAAACAAGTTCAGAGATGTTCAATATGGACCCCTCCAGACACTCGAGCAATATCAACCCGATACTCCAACTCGTTCCACACTCTCTGTAGCATATCAGGCGTAACAGTTTGGATAGCTGCTGTTATTTCTCGTTTCAAATCATCAATAGTGGCTGGGAGAGGTGGCCGAAACACCATATCCTTAACATACCCCCATAAGAAAAAATCGCAGGGGGTAAGATTAGGGCTTCTTGGAGGCCAGTGATGAAGTGCTCTGTCACGGGCTGCCTGGCGGCCGATCCATCGCCTCAGGTAATTGACGTTCAGGCTTCATAACTAACCGTTTTCGTAGGACTCTCCATACAGTTGATTGTGGAATTTGCAGCTCTCTGCTAGCTCTGCGAGTCGATTTTCCTGGGCTGCGAAGAAATGCTTGCTGGATGCGTGCTACATTTTCATCACTCGTTCTCGGCCGTCCAGAACTTTCCCCTTTGCACAAACACCCATTCTCTGTAAACTGTTTATACCAACGTTTAATACACCACCTATCAGGAGGTTTAACACCATACTTCGTTCGAAATGCACGCTGAACAACTGTCGTCGATTCACTTCTGCCGTACTCAATAATACAAAAAGCTTTCTGTTGAGCGGTCGCCATCTTAGCATCAAATAACGCTGACGCCTAGTCAACAGCGCCTCAAGCGAACAAATGTACAACTAAGTGAAACTTTATAGCTCCCTTAATTCGCCGACAGATAGTGCTTAGCTCTGCCTTTTGTCGTTGCAGAGTTTTAAATTCCTAAAGTTGTGGTACTCTTTTTGAATCACCCTGTATATCGGAAGTGTTTTCAAAGTTGGAATGGGAGCTTTATCTCACTACAGTATGGAGAAAATAGAAATTGCGGTACTTTATTTGCACTCTCGCGCCGAACGTGCTTCCTGAGCTTCTCATGGGCAAGTACGACAGCCTGCAGCTCGGTCGCGAACATTTTTTTCCGATATGGGGTCGTTAGCCCCATGATCAACCCACAACCTGGAGCACCTGGATTAGTATCGGGTTTACTCCCTTAGGGAGACTGGCTTCACCATGCCTCTATAGCTCTCCCTGGCCTGTGTTGTAGGGAACTGAAAATGACAAAGAAAAAGGGAAGGCTTAGGATAGGATAGGACAGGAGACAGGACAGCTACGTCGATGTGAGACACACTTCGTCTGGCTCCTCCCCTTGGGCCTGTCCGGCATGGGTGACCCTGCTGGTAGCTACGCTACCGCCGGCATAGCCCTCCGCACCCAGAGCACGCAAACCTCCTCGACCGCACGGACAGTGCTACGTTAAGGCGGTGTCCCCTGAGGAGGAATATTAATAGTAATTTCACATTTTTGCAGATGATGCAATTACCTGTTATGAAATACTGTCTGAAAGAAGCTGCACAAATGTTCAGTCATACATTGCTAAGATTTCAATGCGGTGTACAGATCGGTAAGTTGCTTTAAAAGTACAGGAAAGTAAAATTGAGCCTTTCGCAAAACGAATAAACGCTGTGTCCTATGACTAAAGTATCTTTGAGCCACTATTGGGATCGGTAAACTCGTATTAATACCTTGTTGTAACACTTTGTAAGGATATGAAATGGAATGATGACATCGTCTCAGTCATGGGTGAGACAGGTATCAGACTTCGATTTGCTGGTGGAATACGGGGGAAATGCAATCATTCAACAAAGGATATTGTTTATAAATTACACGTGTGACCCATTCTAGAATATTGCTCAAGTGTGTGGCAATCATACCAAACAAGAAGAACAGTGGAGTACTGAACGTCTACAGAGAAGGACAGCAAGGATGTTCGTAGGTTTCTTTAACCCGCGAGAGATTGTCCAGATATGTTGAAAGAACTGAACTGGCAGACACTCAAAGATAGACGTAAATTATCACTAGAAAGCCTACTTACAAAGCTTCTAGAATCGTCTTTAAATGATGACTCTAGGAATATACTACAAGCCTCTACGTATCGCTCCCGTAGGGATCGTGAAGACAATGTTAGAGTAATTACAGCAAGCACAGAGGCAGACAATCATTCTTCGCGTAAATGGGACGGGAAAAGCCTTTACAGACACCCACTGCCATACACTACAGCGGTTTGCAAAGTTTGGAGGAGGACATTAGCGTTTAATGTCCACAGCTTGGTTATTAGAGATGGAGAACGAGCTCAGCTTAGGGAAGGAAGGGGAAGGAAATCGGCCGGCCTTTCCAAAGGAACCATCCCGGTACTTGGCTAAAGCGAACTGGGGAAATCACGGAAAACCACCAGGATGGCCGGACATGGGCTTGAACCGTTGTCCTCCCGAATTCGAATCCAGTGTGCTCATCACTGCGCCACCTCGCACGGTCGCAGAGTAGATATGTACATGTAGAATTATGTATGGATAACACACAAAAAGAATTAGATCTTGGATATAGTTTCGCAGAGGTGTCACTCGATTCTGTTTCCCTTAAAGGTATTCATTCATTCAAAGTAATACTGTAGTTGTTGTTGTTGTTGTGGTCTTCAGTCCTGAGACTGGTTTGATGCAGCTCTCCATGCTACTCTATCCTGTGCAAGCTTCTTCATCTCCCAGTACCTACTGCAACCTACATCCTTCTGAATCTGCTTAGTGTATTGATCTCTTGGTCTCCCTCTACGATTTTTACCCTCCACGCTGCCCTCCAATGCTAAATTCGTGATCCCTCGATGCCTCAGAACATGTCCTACCAACCGATCCCTTCTTCTAGTCAAGTTGTGCCACAAACTTCTCTTCTCCCCAATCCTATTCAATACCTCCTCGTTAGTTACGTGATCTACCCACCTTATCTTCAGCATTCTTCTGTAGCACCACATTTCGAAAGCTTCTATTCTCTTCTTGTCCAAACTAGTTATCGTCCATGTCTCACTTCCATACATGGCTACACTCCATACAAATACTTTCAGAAACGACTTCCTGACACCTAAATCTATATTCGATGTTAACAAATTTCTCTTCTTGAGAAACGCTTTCCTTGCCATTGCCAGTCTACATTTTACATCCTCTCTACTTCGACCATCATCGGTTATTTTACTCCCTAAATAGCAAAACTCCTTTACTACTTTAAGTGTCTCATTTCCTAATCTAATTCCCTCAGCATCACCCGACTTAATTTGACTACATTCCATTATCCTCGTTTTGCTTTTGTTGATGTAGTAATCTATGGAATTGCCCTGTACTGAAAATGTGACATGCATAGCTCGTTCTCCAGTTAACTGCGTTAGGGGATACTAGAGTGTATGTCTCTGTGGCTACGACAGTGTTGACACAGTTCAGATAACTTCTTATGTAGTTGTGCAAAAAACGCCAAATCTAATGCAAATTTGCTTCACTGTCTTGAAACCGGTAGAATGTTGGCAGGAAGAGAAAAAATGCAACTGTTCCGCTTTTGTTTTCAGTCGCCAGCTATGAGGAGAAACACCATACATAACAGAATAAATGTTAAATAAATTACTGTAGTCTTTGACTTTTCTTACTTTAGTGTTATGGCTAATTTTGCGTCAGGTGTTATTAGATAAAATGTCCGTCTGAGGAATTCTTCGAGCTTCTCTGACCAGATCTAGGACATAGTTCAATTGGAAAATATTTAACATGAAGACTTCATTGCACTTTGACTTCGGTAAATAAATGACAACTGATAAGCATCGTAGAGAAACTTTGGTCAAGCGTTACCTGAAAGATGGAATGTGTTTCAGCTATTCCACTATGCAACTGATTGAGTAGAATCTCTTCTTGTTCTAGGCGCTACAGTCTGGAACCGCGCGACCGCTACGGTCGCAGGTTCGAATCCTGCCTCGGGCATGGATGTGTGTGGTGTCCTTAGGTTAGTTAGGTTTAAGTAGTTCGAAGTTCTAGGGGACTGATGACCTCACAATTTAAGTCCCATAGTGCTCAGAGCCATTTGAACGATTTGAATCTCTTCTTTTTAATCATTTTGCTCTAGCAGTACGTAAAATAATAATGTACGATCACTAATTTGAAAAAGGTGCACTTATTTCCGCGAAATGTTCACGACTTAGCTGCAGGCTACACTACTTGCCCGCGGCGTGCTCACAGATAAAATACTTTTACTTCTATTTTCTCCATACTGCAGTGAGATATGACTTTCGTTATAGCTTTAAAAGCAATTTCGATATGTTAGCTACCTTTAGCACGCAGCAACGTATCGCGTAAAACAAACGAAACGGAAAGTAGCCAGCGACCAAATTTTTCTCTACAAACCCTTCAAAATTTATGCTACATAGTACTTGCAAAAGAAGTGTCACAATAACTATGATTAATATCGGAAAATTAGACATTTCATCATGAACCTGTGGTGTGAAACTATAATAAATGCAAACATCTATTCTTTATGCCTATTAGTTTCCTTAGAATCAAATAAAAAGTAGTTTGTAGTGAAGAAAACACACAAAACCATGATGAGGGATTTTTAATTTTAAAAGAAAATGGAAACTTCTACCGAAAAACCAACAAATGGGAAACGAACTGTGTTAGAACACTGGAATAATGTACACAGCTCACTTGGCGTCAATGATAAATATAGTATCTCTGTAAAATAGCCAGAAGTTCCCGAGAAAAAAAATCGTTTCAAAACAAGTTTTTTATTGAACTGCACTTCCCACGTATTTTGATTTATTTTTTGCAAGTATTTGTGGGAATATGGAGATCAACTGATAGTGCTGCTAAACTGATAGCAAATATTTTCCGTAGCGAAACTACTCAACGCAGTGGCGTTCGTAATACTGGTTGAAATTGCTTGGCAGATCACTCGTGCGTGGTGGGGCCGAGACGTGTGACAGACAGCCTCGATATCGCATGCAACGGATCACTGCGATCCGTCGCTCGTGTGTGTGTGTGTGTGTGTGTGTGTGTGTGTGTGTGTGGCCCTTCAAAGAGATAAACCCACGCACGCACGTAGCTTTATGTGTTCAGTCTCGTAGCCCTCTCCTTAGAAAAACAACTTCGAGGTTCCTGATAACCTTTTGAAGAGACAGTAAATCTCAAGCTTGTGAAAGTTTATTAAATCCTAGTATAATTTTATTCTCGTGAGAGATTTTTGTGCAGAAATTTGTTGTGTATATGAATCCTGGGGTATGGAAAGCAAAAGAATCTTAGTATCTTCTGTTAACTTCACTTTTAAAATGAACAATTTTTCCTTCTTCCATACTAGGCTCGGACCACAAGATCTGACAATTGTAGGTCACGTACTATACTCATTGCTATAAATGACATGCACACGTTAACTTGGCTCACTTTAGAGGGGGGGGAGCGGGGAGTAGTGGTTGGTGGCATAGGAATACTGTTACATACGGCCAAACTTTCAGGAAACATTCCTCACACACAAACAAAGAAAAGATGTTATGTGGACATGTGCCCGGAAACGCTTAATTTCCATGTTAGAGCTCATTTTAGTTTCGTCAGTATGTACTGTACTTCCTCGATTCACCGCCAGTTGGCCCAATTGAAGGAAGGTAATGTTGAACATGTGCCTTTACAAGTACGACACATGTGGTTCATGCACGATGGAGCTCCTGCACATTTCAGTCGAAGTGTTCGTACGCTTCTCAACAACAGATTCTGTGACCGATGGATTGGTAGAGGCGGACCAATTCCATGGCCTCCACGCTCTCCTGACCTCAACCCTCTTGACTTTCATTTATGGGGGCATTTGAAAGCTCTTGTCTACGCAACTCCGGTACCAAATGTAGAGACTCTTCGTGCTCGTATTGTGGACGACTGTGATACAATAAGCCATTCTCCAGGGCTGCGTCAGCGCATCAGGGATTCCATGCGACGGAGGGGGGATGCATGTATCCTCGCTAACGGAGGACATTTTGAACATTTCCTGTAACAAAGTGTTTGAAGTCACGCTGGTACGTTCTGTTGCTGTGTGTTTCCATTCCATGATTAATGTGATTTGAAGAGAAGTAATAAAATGAGCTCTAACATTGAAAGTAAGCGTTTCCGGACGCATGTCCACATAACATATTTTCTTTCTTTGTGTGTGAGGAATGTTTCCTGGAACATTGGCCGTACCTTTTTGTAACACCCTTTATATACCGGTGAAATAAATGCTTGGCTCAGAATTATAACTACAGTGCCACTGATTTATCTGCTCTCAGAGGCCAGTAAAAGTTACCTAGTAGACTCCCGCCAGCCTGCATTTTTCGTAGTTTATGTACGATACATGTTCATAATATGCATCAAAATACTGGGAGGCGTGCACATTACCTAATTCATGTTCTCTGAATTTACCTTGCAGTTTTTTTCATTACAAAACGTCCGTTGAACATGGCAAAATGCGGTAAAATATTACGTGAGTATAAACATTAGGCTACGTACAGGTCAGTCTGTTACCACATCCTTTATTTTATATTCACATTTATTGACTTCGCCACTCTCAACCAAATTATCAGCTTTCAACTTAACCTAGACCTCTGGCTACGCTACAGGTCAGGCTGTCACCACAACCAATGTTTCACAGGGAGGGGGGGGGGTGAGGGGAGGGGGACATTATCATACTTAAAAGGGGAGATGGTGTAAGCATACTACACATGTATATTGATAAAAATCGACAATTTGCTCGGAATTATAATTACACTGCCACTGGTTTACCTGCTTGACTGCCAGTGCAATAAAAAAGTTTTATATACACACAGGTGATAACCCAATTTTAACTGATATTACATTAACTGAGTCGAAACAAGGCCCCTGGAGTAGACAACATTCCATTAGAACTACTGACGGCCTTGTGAGAGCCAGTCCTGAGAAAAGTCTACCATCTGGTGAGCAAGATGTATGAGACAGGGGAAATACCCTGAGACGTCAAGAAGAATATAATAATTCCAATCCCAAAGAAAGCAGGTGTTGACAGATGTGAAAATTACCGAACTATCAGTTTAATAAGTCACAGCTGCAAAATACTAACACGAATTCTTTACAGACGAATGGAAAAAACTGGTAGAAGTCGACCTCGGGGAAGATCAGATTGGATTCCGTAGAAATATTGGAACACGTGAGGCTATACTGACCTTACGACTTATCTTAGAAGAAAGATTAAGGAAAGGAAAACCTATGTTTCTAGTATTTGTAGACTTAGAGAAAGCTTTTGACAATGTTGACTGGAATACTCTCTTTCAAATTCTAAAGGTGGCAGGGGTAAAATACAGGGAGCGAAAAGCTATTTACAATTTGTACCGAAACCAGATGGCAGTTATAAAAGTCGAGGGGCATGAAAGGGAAGCTGTGGTTGGGAAGGGAGTGAGACAGGGTTGTAGCCTCTCCCCGATGATATTCAATGTGTATATTGAGCGAGCAGTAAAGGAAACAAAAGAAAAATTCGGAGTAGGAATTAAAATCCACAGAGAAGAAATAAAAACTTTGAGGTTTGCCGATGACATTGCAATTCTGTCAGAGACAGCAAAGGACTTGGAAGAGCAGTTGAACGGAATGGACAGTGTCTTGAAAGGAGGATATAAGATGAACATCAACAAAAGCAAAACGAGGATCATGGAATTTAGTCGAATTACGTCGGGTGATGCTGAGGGAATTAGATTAGGAAATGAGACGCTTAAAGTAGTAAATGAGTTTTGCTGTTTGGGGAGCAAAATAACTGATGATGGTCGAGGTAGAGAGGATATAAAATGTATACTGGCAATGGCAAGGAAAGCGTTTCTGAAGAAGAGGAATGTGCTAACATCGAGTATAGATGTAGGCAGTATCTATCTTACCCCTAGTGAGATAATCCTCTACATCCTTACATTTGTCCTCTAGCCATCACTGCTTAGCCATTTTGCACTTCCTATCGATCTCATTTTTGAGACGTTTGTATTCCTTTTTGCGTGCTTCATTTACTGCATTCTTTAATTTCTCCTTTTATCAATTAAATTACCTACTTGATCCTCTGCTACCTTCCCTATTTCATCTCTCAAAGCTACCCATTCTTCTTCTACTGTATTTCTTTCACCCATTCTTGTCAATCATTCCCTAATGCTCTCCCTGAAACTCTCTATAACCTCTGGTTCTGTCAGTTTATCCAGGTCCCATCTCCTTAAATTCCCACCTTTTTGCAGTTCCTTCAGTTTTAATCTACAGTCCTGTGGTCGGAGTCCACTGCCCCCGGAAATGTCTTACATTTTAAAACCTTCATGATTCGTGAACCAAGTGTCAGCTATGGTTAAGTTATGCTCTGTGCAAAATTCTACCAGGCGGCTTCCTTTTTCATTCCTTACGCCCATTCCATATTCACCCACTACGTTTCCTTCTCTCCCTTTTCCTAATGTCGAATTCTAGTCACCCATGACTATTAAATTTTCGTCTTCCTTCACTAACTGAATAATTTCTTTTATCTCATCATACATTTCATCAATCTCTTCGTCATCTGCGGAGCTAGTTGGCATATAAACTTGTACTACTGTGGTAGGTGTGGGCTTCGTGTCCATCTTTGCAACAATAATGCATTCACTGTGCTGTTTGTAGCAGCTTACCCGCATTCCTATTTTTTTAGTTCATTATTAAACCCCCCCCTGCATTACCCCTATTTGATTTGATTTATAACCCTGTATTCACCTGACCATAAGTCTTCTTCCTCCTGCCACCGAACTTCACTAATTCCCACTATATCTAACTTTAACCTATCCATTTCCCTTTTTAAATTTTCTAACCTACGTGCCTGATTAAGGGATCTGATGTTCCCAGCTCCAATCTGTAGAACGCGTTTTCTTTCTTCTGACAACAACATCCTCCTGAGTAGTCCCCACCCGGAGATCCGATTGGGGGACTATTTTACCTCCGGAATATTTTACCCAAGAGGACCCCTAATCATTTAACCATACAGTAAAACTGCATGCCCTCGGGAAAAAATACGGCTGTAGTTTCCCCTTGCTTTCAGCCGTTCGCAGTACCAGCACAGCACTTGATTAGTGTTACAAGGCCAGATCAGTCAATCATCCAGACTGTTGCCCTTGAAACTACTGAAAAGACTGCTGCCACTCTTCAGGAACCACATGTTTGTTTGGTCTCTTAACAGATACCCCTCCGTTGTTGTTGCACCTACGGTACGGCTATCTGTATTGCTGAGGCATGCAAGCCTCCCCACCAACAACAATGTTCATGGTTCATGGGCGGGTGGGGTGGGGGGCATGCACTATAATTAAAATAATTTACACTTTGTCATACTGATCTGTTTACTTTAATATTCTACGATGTAAAATGGCGAGCAATTCATAAAGGCTTGTATTACGTTTCATTCTGACGATATTTTTTACACTCCTGGAAATGGAAAAAAGAACACATTGACACCGGTGTGTCAGACCCACCATACTTGCTCCAGACACTGCGAGAGGGCTGTACAAGCAATGATCACACGCACGGCACAGCGGACACACCAGGAACCGCGGTGTTGGCCGTCGAATGGCGCTAGCTGCGCAGCATTTGTGCACCGCCGCCGTCAGTGTCAGCCAGTTTGCCGTGGCATACGGAGCTCCATCGCAGTCTTTAACACTGGTAGCATGCCGCGACAGCGTGGACGTGAACCGCATGTGCAGCTGACGGACTTTGAGCGAGGGCGTGTAGTGGGCATGCGGGAGGCCGGGTGGACGTACCGCCGAATTGCTCAACACGTGGGGCGTGAGGTCTCCACAGTACATCGATGTTGTCGCCAGTGGTCGGCGGAAGGTGCACGTGCCCGTCGACCTGGGACCGGACCGCAGCGACGCACGGATGCACGCCAAGACCGTAGGATCCTACGCAGTGCCGTAGGGGACCGCACCGCCACTTCCCAGCAAATTAGGGACACTGTTGCTCCTGGGGTATCGGCGAGGACCATTCGCAACCGTCTCCATGAAGCTGGGCTACGGTCCCGCACACCGTTAGGCCGTCTTCCGCTCACGCCCCAACATCGTGCAGCCCGCCTCCAGTGGTGTCGCGACAGGCGTGAATGGAGGGACGAATGGAGACGTGTCGTCTTCAGCGATGAGAGTCGCTTCTGCCTTGGTGCCAATGATGGTCGTATGCGTGTTTGGCGCCGTGCAGGTGAGCGGCACAATCAGGACTGCATACGACCGAGGCACACAGGGCCAACACCCGGCATCATGGTGTGGGGAGCGATCTCCTACACTGGCCGTACACCACTGGTGATCGTCGAGGGGACACTGAATAGTGCACGGTACATCCAAACCGTCATCGAACCCATCGTTCTACCATTCCTAGACCGGCAAGGGAACTTGCTGTTCCAACAGGACAATGCACGTCCGCATGTATCCCGTGCCACCCAACGTGCTCTAGAAGGTGTAAGTCAACTACCCTGGCCAGCAAGATCTCCGGATCTGTCCCCCATTGAGCATGTTTGGGACTGGATGAAGCGTCGTCTCACGCGGTCTGCACGTCCAGCACGAACGCTGGTCCAACTGAGGCGCCAGGTGGAAATGGCATGGCAAGCCGTTCCACAGGACTACATCCAGCATCTCTACGATCGTCACCATGGGAGAATAGCAGCCTGCATTGCTGCGAAAGGTGGATATACACTGTACTAGTGCCGACATTGTGCATGCTCTGTTGCCTGTGTCTATGTGCCTGTGGTTCTGTCAGTGTGATCATGTGATGTATCTGACCCCAGGAATGTGTCAATAAAGTTTCCCCTTCCTGGGACAATGAATTCACGGTGTTCTTATTTCAATTTCCAGGAGTGTATTTAATTAGGGAAACACAGTAGAAATAAGTGATGACTATTTCACACTAGACCTCACCGGAAATGAACAGACCTTCAGGCGACGTCACCGTAAAATGGTGGTGTGACGTTCATTTGAGCTGCTGCCAGCGGGTTCCTGTGCAATGGTGGTAGGTACTCTGGGACCAAACTGCTGAGATCATCGGTCTCCTGCGCATGCGTACAGCTGTAATGTTTGAGCAGTGGCTTTTGCCGTCGCTGGCTACTTGTTTGTGCAGCTATTAGAAAGTATCCAGAAACAGCCCGAAAAATGTTTTCTGACGCTCGTATGCTGCAAGATTCGCGCATGTGTGTAGCTGTCTGAGTTGCAGCAGTAATTTTCTTGTGACCTGTTTGTGGCGTTACGTTTTCGAAGCTGTTGTTAGTAACTATTTTTGTAGTAGCGTCGTGTTTACGCTTCATACCTCACTCTATAAATGTAATGTTATAGCACAAATAAATTTTTTATTTTCAATGTGCATGTATATTTTGAGTGCGAGTAATTTATTATCATCATATTATGTTGACAAATACTATACCATTGTGAGGTAATCCTGGATGATGCCTCGTTGTTTATGTAAGAACTTAAGGGTCCTGAATTCTGGTGGTTTGCATTCACATGAAACCTACTAAGTCAGTAATTGTTAAGACCACAGAGAACAAACAAACGTTCCCTCAAGAGACTTTAACAAATATTTATTTCATTTTATGCCCATAATCAGTAATGAATTCCGACAACTGTGCTGTAGTTTATTCTCAGCCCAATTCCACTATAACATGTGTGCTTACATTTTTTCTGGTTCTCTTGTGTAGGCCTACTTGAAGTGCTGACTTTTCTACGTTGGTACTCATGTTCAGTCATCAATTCAGGTTTATTTATGTATGTCTGCATCGAGCCTCAAATCAGTAAAATAACCAGAACAGTAGAAAAATTAAGTATCATTGCTCTGTTGTAGTGTGAATCTTCAGAGTGTATTGGATCAGGATAGGATTATGCAACAACTTTTAAGTCTACTGTGTTCTATGTTAGTACAATTAGGAGACAGTATTTAAATAATTTTGATTCTGGAAGATGCAGTAGTATGATGACTTTATCCCAGAGACTGTGTATGAAGTGTGAGAATATTTATAGGGAATTATTATTTCCATCTGTTGTTCTACTGCTGATTTATCTGCAGTTTGGCCTTTTCGACATGTTTAATGCAGTAACAGAAAAAAGTTGTATTGCTGGAAATAATAAACTGATTGCTTGGAAAATTTTGCGTGAGATTTATACAGGGTGTTTCAAAAATGACCGGTATATTTGAAACGGCAATAAAAACTAAACGAGCAGCGATAGAAATACACCGTTTGTTGCAATATGCTTGGGACACCAGTACATTTTCAGGCAGACAAACTTTCGAAATTACAGTAGTTACAATTTTCAACAACAGATGGCGCTGCGGTCTGGGAAACTCTATAGTACGATATTTTCCACATATCCACCATGCGTAGCAATAATATGGCGTAGTCTCTGAATGAAATTACCCGAAACCTTTGACAACGTGTCTGGCGGAATGGCTTCACATGCAGATGAGATGTACTGCTTCAGCTGTTCAATTGTTTCTGGATTCTGGCGGTACACCTGGTCTTTCAAGTGTCCCTACAGAAAGAAGTCACAGGGGTTCATGTCTGGCGAATAGGGAGGCCAATCCACGCCGCCTCCTGTATGTTTCGGATAGCCCAAAGCAATCACACGATCATCGAAATATTCATTCAGGAAATTAAAGACGTCGGCCGTGCGATGTGGCCGGGCACCATCTTGCATAAACCACGAGGTGTTCGCAGTGTCGTCTAAGGCAGTTTGTACCGCCACAAATTCACGAAGAATGTCCAGATAGCGTGATGCAGTAATCGTTTCGGATCTGAAAAATGGGCCAATGATTCCTTTGGAAGAAATGGCGGCCCAGACCAGTACTTTTTGAGGATGCAGGGATGATGGGACTGCAACATGGGGCTTTTCGGTTCCCCATATGCGCCAGTTCTGTTTATTGGCGAAGCCGTCCAGGTAAAAATAAGCTTCGTCAGTAAACCAAATGCTGCCCACATGCATATCGCCGTCATCAATCCTGTGCACTATATCGTTAGCGAATGTCTCTCGTCCAGCAATGGTAGCGGCGCTGAGGGGTTGCCACGTTTGAATTTTGTATGGATAGAGGTGTAAACTCTGGCGCATGAGACGATACATGGACGTTGGCGTCATTTGGACCGCAGCTGCAACACGGCGAACGGAAACCCGAGGCCGCTGTTGGATCACCTGCTGCACTAGCTGCGCGTTGCCCTCTGTGGTTGCCGTACGCAGTCGCCCTACCTTTCCAGCACGTTCATCCGTCATGTTCCCAGTCCATTGAAATTTTTCAAACAGATCCTTTATTGTATTGCTTTTTGGTCCTTTGGTTACATTAAACCTCCGTTGAAAACTTCGTCTTGTTGCAACAACACTGTGTTCTAGGCGATGGAATTCCAACACCAGAAAAATCCTTTGTTCTAAGGAATAAACCATGTTGTCTACAGCACACTTGCACGTTGTGAACAGCACACGTTTACAGCAGAAAGACGACGTACAGAATGGCGCACCCACAGACTGCGTTGTCTTCTATATCTTTCACATCACTTGCAGCGCCATCTGTTGTTGAAAATTGTAACTACTGTAATTTCGAAAGTTTGTCCGCCTGAAAATGTACTGTTGTCCCAAGCATATTGCAACAAGCGGTGTATTTCTATCGCTGCTCGTTTAGTTTTTATTGCCGTTTCAAATATACCGGTCATTTTTGAAACACCCTGTAGATTAGTGATACAAATTCATATTGTTTGGCAATTGACGGTAATTAATTAACACTCATAATAAAGAAAATCCACCACAGGGAAGAATCTTGGGTGATGGGACTTGTAATGTGACATGAGATTCTTTGGAGTAACATGTTCGACCGCTATTCTCTTAGGCTGACGAAAGATATTCGTGAGAGTGGGAACTTGGAGAACATTCCATTGTGCACGCCCTTGTCTTATGTCTGTGCAAATGAACTGTAAATAACGTCAGCTCCGGACATTGGCAAGACGTGGTGGCGAATAAAGCACTCCACATGCGGTGAAGGGACGCTTGTTCTTTGTGGCGTCGTGGCTTGGCAGTGCCGTGAGGACATGGAGCAAAATGAATGGCCTCTCAATAGTTGGCTACCGTCAAAGCAAATCGTATGTGTGTTGAAATTATCTGAGATCTGCCCACCCAAAATTGCCATTGAGGTTACAACCTCGAACCAGAGACCCTTTTATTTCGCTTCATTTAGTGCCCTGTGTGGAGGACCAGGATAAGACACACCGAAATAAGACTGCTATTGAGATATAAAAAAGGAATTTTCAAGAAATAACGGAGAAATATACAACGTTGCATCGAGAACGAACACACGCTGTGGTGTTGCCTAACATATTTAAGACGAAGTTATTTCGTAACTTAATAAAACCAATGTGATTTAGCACAACATATGGAGTAAAGGAGTTTAGTTGACAGTAGCAAGCATGTCAACAACTGTATATATTTACGTGTTGAAATAATCAAGACGGTAGTGATGAGACTGTATGTCTGCAAAACAGCACTTTTCGATGTGCTGCTTCCTTGCCTACATGTGTAGCAGCGATCTAAAAGAACATCTCTGCAGCAGACCACCCACTCACTGGTCAATTAACTTACTACATGACCACTGAACAGTGGCTGCTCACAACGCAGTAGCAGCGCACAGCGTGCCCAATTAAGTGAGCTGCCATGAGCCCCAAGATTTTTTTTTGTTTTGTTTTTTTGAGGTGATTCATTTGTGAAGAGTGGGTGCTATATGTTTAACTGATTCTTTATGTTGTTGTCCAAATGAAGAAAATAGGCTTTCAGTGTTTTTAGGGTAGATATTACTGTTATTCTTATTAAATGGCGGGCACCACTCAAAAACTGGATAAAGGAATCTCAGAAATTTGTGCTGTAGCGTTAGACCTCATGGAGAGCAATTACAGAAATTAGAAGACGTAGACGAATTGGAAAGACGAGGGGAGGAATTAAAAGGTAGTACTGAAACTACTAAGACAGATTTGAACTCTAACATTAATACACAACATAGAAATATTTTTAGTACAGAAGCTACCTTAGCAAATTTACGTAAGAATAAGCAGTTGAATGAGGCAGATGATGAGCCTGAGAGTTTAATTAATCAAATCTCAGATACATGGGGTCGTGCAGAGGTATTAGAATTGAATAAAGATTTTGATGAAGTAATTTGTGCCCCAAATGCTTTAACTAATCTGGAAGAAAATTAACAGGCATTACTTGAACAGGAAGTACAACATAAAGATTATTCTTTGATAAATACTGTAGAAAACGAAACAAAATTTCCATGTTATAGCGAATAAATTAAAGTATATGGCCATTGAAAACCTCAGTATGAAAAATATTTATGCTGTAGCAAATATTTATGTGAAGAAATGATTTTTTATTTCGACATAGGAGTGACCTGTACTGTATTATGAAGGAGAGAGAGTAATAGAGAAGGAGCTGGAGGAAGGATTGCCTATGCCTAGGTCAAGTGATCTATAGAACAAATGACCTGAACCGATTTTTTTTACAGGGAAAGAAGGGACAACTTCATCAATAAGACAACAATGTAACAATGTATGTACACATATCTGTCCAAAGGATTAAGTGAAAGTGCATTTCTTCCTAAGACAGGGAGCTGCAATGTGACTGTCATTCACACTAATGAAGTTTCTCCAAAATAGTCAAAATCAAATAGAAGTATGTGGATAATTACTGATTCCTTAAATTTCTTTTCTATAGATTTTGACTTACCACAAATGTGAAATTTAAAGTCATGGAAAGCAGCATACAGTGAAATGTCAGCATGTAACTCATGAAGGTAAACATAGGGTAACTGAATAATTGTCGAGCCTGATATAACAGGACAAATATCTCTTGTGAATGTTTTTTTTTTGTTTAACTATGAAACAACCTCAGGGTTAGATAAATACCTTGTAGCAAGCTGAACCAATAATCTAAAGACAGCAATGAGAATATTGAAAGATGCGATAATTTTTCTCGAGAAAACAAAATTAGATGATACTACTTACCTAACGTGAAAATGAATACCATGAAGTGTACTATTGATAAGCAAAAGCTATCACTTGAAATAGCTGGTACAGTAAATGTAATCAGACACGTTTTTTGTTTTTTAGCTGTAAAGGAAGAATATGTAGTTCGGTCTTTTGAGAACAAAAGTTAAATAAAGGTAATAATTTAATTAAACTTGTAGATTATAGAAGGATAGTAATTAATTATGTAAATCGAGTCTCACAGCATCTTTCGTGTAAGTGGGGGAATTTATAGTGTAACATGGGCTTCTTCAGAGTAACATATCCACTACTAACATTTTAGCTGACGAAAATTGTTTGTGAAAGTGGGAATCGCATTTTAGGTAGTTACTACATGGAGAACAATCCATACGCAAACCTTTGTTTTACATCTGTGTAGATGAACTGTAAATAACGTCAGGTCCAGGCATCAGCAAGGCGCGATGACGATAATACGCTCCACCTGCTCTAGTGGGTGCTTGTTCTTTCGGATGTCGGGGTTTGGTGGTCCCTTGGAAGAAAAGGAGCAAAGAGAGGCGCAGAAGAATTTCAACGAAGAAAATAAAGGATAAATATATAAGGTAAAGTACCACCTCAGCTGTTTCTTGACAATGTCTTTATTCTATCACAATACTAGTTTGGTGGCACAGTACCACCATCATCAGGCTCCAGCACTGTCAAAAGAGAATTTGATTTCCTTGGCGCATTTGCTGTTGAATCCTTGTTACCAGCACACGGGAGCTAGCTTTCATTAGGAGTCTATACTGGACGTTTTGTTGGCATTGGAGACAACACGGTGTCGAGTATAAATTCCTGATGAAGCTATCCCATGTTTGCTAGTAACAAGGGTACCACAGTAAATACACCAAGGAAAAGCAAGAAAGTACGTTGAAATTGTCTGAGATCTGTCCATCCGAAATTGTCATTTCATTTGTGTATAGAGAAAAACTGAACTTTAAATACACAAGAGTTAACGATATACTGTCTATTCCAATTCGTAAATATTTGGTGTAGATCTCAGTTCTCTTTCTGCCCTCGACCCTCCATAGATGAAAACGAAGTTACATGCCCAGAAGCAGTTTCAATACAGACAGGTCCGCAGCATAAGGAAAGCTACGAGAAGGCGACTGTCAAGTTCAAATAAGCTAAAGTTGATGACACGAAGGATCAGGGTGACAGATCGATATAGAAATGAGAATTCAGTTACAACCTGTAACCAGCCACCGTTTTATTTCACTTGAAATTAAAGATGAGTTCTCTGCCTTAACACATAAGAGACATATCCTTCAGCTGTCATTGTCCCGCATCTCACCTTCTTGCAATGTTGTGAGCTGGGTGTACAAGTACTAGCACAAAGCTGCTAAAATTTCTAATTAAAATAACATTGCTTTAAATTAAAAATTGAACATTTAGTCCCTGCAAAGTAATCCACACACAGTGAAACACGTGATTTTTCTGGAACAGCTCTATTTTAACTACTTTATGCCAAGAAATGCTTCCTTATTTTGCATTCGTTATCTGTGTAGGATATGATAAAATAATTGCCCTGAGTACAATAACTTAGTAAGCCCCATCTGAACAAATCAGTATACATTAGTGGGAGACTTATACAAGTTATGTTTAGGGCCGGAGACAACAGCTCATCCGAATGTGTTCGACTGAGACTTTGTGTCTGGCCGAAAGCTGTTCGAATGGCAGCCAATGAATGAGTGCAACGTTTCAACTGACGAGAGGAATTTCTTTTGGTGACTCCAAAGCATGGAAGTACGAATAAATGGAGATGGAATTACCTATGCTGAGAGCAGGCGTTGGCTGAAGGGAGGGGGATGGACAATCTGACACCTTGTTAAGACGAAACAATGATTTCTTCCTTAAAACACTGTATGGAACTTGCCCTCTCTACTTAGCCTCACTGAACTGACAGTCACAACTTAGTAGGCACTTGGGTGACTTATTTTCGTGGAGACACACTCATAATCAGACAGGTGAGAACATAATTTATTGGTGTGAACTGTCATTCATTAAGCATTGACTACATTGCTGCAAAACAGGAGATCGGTAGTTTGAGTCGAACTGTTAGCTGCAATAGTTAACAATACAAATTGCACAACGTTCTTCCAATCATTTCATTCCCAAAGTATACGTCTCGATTTTCATAATGTAACGTACTGAGTCTAGAATTCCTTGTGATATCGTATAGCATGCAAATAACCTACGAGATCGCACCACGCAGGACGCCCAAAATGTGACGAATCAAGAATCATTTTCTCTCATGCATAATATAAGGTGCAGATTATTTATTACATTGGCCCATGTGTGGGAGCCAATAATCAAATGACATCAATAAGTGAAATCAAAAAGCAAAAGTGTGACATTAAGGGACTGATTGGTGAATGGAACAGATTGTTTAGATGAATAATATATGACTGCATTTACTTAATTACCTATCACACAAACAAAACAAACAAACAAAATTAATAATCTCAGGGCCGATTTGATTGGGTGTGGACACAACTGAGCTACTGGAAGGGAATGAATCACGCCACCATTCTTCATAGTCATTTGTCATGTGGTGATGACGGTGGAAGACAGTGTGTCGGGACAGCGAGTCACCTCATAGCTGTGCGGCGCGAGTAAGCCCCTCTCTTCAGTGGTCTTTGGCTGTGCAATGAGGCCAGTCTGGTCTCCATATTAACTTGCCATTGTGACCCAAGATGCGACATCACTGTGTCGGGAGGCAGATGCAGGTGATAGATTGAAGGGCATCTATGTCCTCTTGCTTCCGCACTATCTCATCGACTGTCTACTTCCCTCTCATCACCTTGACAAACTCCTCAACCCCTCTTGAATTTTACTCCTCTCCATGTTGTCACTGACAGACTAAATTTGCAGTGCTGCCCAATATCTGATGGTCGTTTCATGACCACATCTCCCAGTGCAGCGTGGAAATTTTGTCTTTCGTGTACTAATGTGTGACTTGAGAGTTGGCGTTTTCTCACATGCATACTGTCAAGGTTGTTCCCAGCATTGGTCACACATTGTTCCGATGTTTTCCTAATTCCCTAAGTTTCTATGACACATCCAGATAATACTTCTTTGTAACGGTTATTTCTGTGTGAGGTCTGGATAGTCTCATGTTTGCACTTCGTGCAAGGAACAAACCGTATAGAGTTGCCAACCATAGTAACTGTGAACACTTGTGTCAACTTTGCTGCATATATTAAAGTTGCTACGTAAAATGTTTAAATGCAGATGTGGTGTCCTTTCTATGGAAAATAAATGTGAGACTCCTAAAAAGCTGGAGGAAGGTGAATGTGCAAGCAAGTTATCAAATGAGGACAAGGTTGGTAAGTGGACAAATACAGTTACACAAAAAGAGTTGAGCATCACAAATTTTATATCTAAGCTTGATTCTACTGTGTGATAGACAAGTCGTAAAATTATAAAGCTCTCAACGAGCATGAATCTACATGATGCTGTTTACAAGTGGTTCACACAAAAAGATGGCAAGGAGAACCTATCTCTAGTCCCTATCTATGTGAAAAGGCAAATCAATTTAACGGAACTCTTGGAGGCTGTCGAACTTTAAACCAAGCACAGGCTGGTGAAAATGCTGCAAGTCAAGACATGACATTCGTGAACTTCAGATACATGGAGTAAAACTGTCTGGTGATTATTCAGCAGCTGAATCTTTCAAAATCAAACTAAGGGACACATTGAGGAAGGAATATTATGCTTTCAAAACTGGTTACAATGCCGACAAAATTGGGCCCAGTTTGGAAGCTTCAATAAGAATGAAAAACTTTTGCTTCACAACGTACATTAACAACACCTGGTCTAAATTGAGGATCGATTGTGTTATTGCTTTGGCTTGTGATAATGTTGCTTGAGCTCCCCAATTGCCTATACTCATCACTGGTAAAGTAAGCAACTGTATTGTTTCGAACACGTTAATATGTCTGCAGTGCCTATTGTTTACACCTCAGAAAAGAGCATGTGTGCGGATAGTACATTTTCGTGGAATGGTTTCTGGAAGTTTTTCTAGCCCCTGTAAAAGCTCATCAGTTAAAGAATGTTAAAGGGGAGAAAATGTCACATCTCCTTGAAATCACACTAACTAATCCAACATGTGATATCTTAAACGAAAAGGATGAGTTCATAAAATGTTTCTCCCAACTCTTTGTTACAGCCCTTGGATCAAGTCTATATTGAGACTTTCAAATTGTATTACACAAAAAACTGTTACATAAGTTATTGTTAGAAAGAGAAGAGGAGGGAGAAGAAAGTCTGTTAAGGAATCATAGAAGTATTGATTTGAGAGGTGTGTCCCTTATGATCGGAACAGCAAGAGATAGTGCAAAGGAGCAGAATTTGAAAAAAAAATTGAGTATGACAGAAGGATCTCAAAGTCTAATTGAAAATGATGAACAGGATGATATGTCCAAAACGCTCGTTATGCTAAAAAAACCCAGTTGCTACCATTGTGATTAAGAAGATGTCCAAGAATACATGAGTGGCAACAATGCAAAATGAATGCAGCAAACCAAATGTAAACCTTCTCACTGATAAAGCTTACATCACCAGCATCTTGTCAGTTATTGGTCAATAGAGTAAAGATAAAAATATACTGGCTGCTTCTGAAGCATTTACATATATAGATACTGCCTTGTGATGGTTTGAATCTCAGGATGAAAGCGACCAGTATCAGATATCTGTCCTGAAAAAAATGTATTATTTAGCTACTTGTAAGTAGGTAGGCTTGTGTAGACAGGTCAAAATTAAGGACTGATGTAAGGATAATTCTGTGCATGTGTATATATATACACACTGCAAATGTAATACATATTTTTGTCTACTAGAGTTTTCTACATACATTCCTACTGGAATTGCCTTTGAAATAATAAAAGAGACTCAACAAATTGTAAATATATATAGTTTTTATTGGTAAATTGTTAAATAGAAGTATGCAGTTAGATTATCCAAATAATTAAATTTTCTGAACACCCTTTTCCTGCAGTTAGTTTGGATAACCAACATTCTACTGTATATGCATTCACTTTTGTTTCTGTGAGAAAAGGACTTTTAGCATTCACGTTGCACAAGCCATATTAGAGTGTAATACCAAGCGACTATCAAGTGGGACTGATGTCTCATGTGAGCACTCGAGTACAGAAGTTAATTCTTGTTCAAATGCTTACTCATAATTTCACTAATCGTTAAATCAATGGAATTCTGTGAACATACCACTTGTTGTAGGATGTTATCAAGACAACTCTTCATTTAGGCTACACTCATTACACTGTAAAGAAATAAAATGCTCTTCATCTGTGTAGTTTTCTTCTGGAAGACTTTTATCACATGACTCAAATGACTATTTTGCTACTTGAGGTGAAAGTAGGGCTGCTGAAGAAGCTTGATTTCCTTAATGTTTTGCAGATTTATTTCACACACAGTGCATAACTTTCTCTTGTTGTTAACAGCAGTTTCATGAGATGGTACACTTGGATAGAATGAAACATCTTTTGGCAACACTATAAACCAAATAGATATGTGAAATTAGCATCATAGTATTTGAAGCACATAAATTGTTATTACTTTGTGGAGTAGCAGTTTCTAAAATAAAGAAAACTATTAGAATATAACAATTAGCACAGAGAAAAATAGTCATGTATTCACAGAAAAGAATTAATATGTTGAAAATTTGTTGCCTAGTCACAACATTCTCTCACTGTATTATCTCAAATGTAAACATTTAAGTAAAATATACAGTGCATAGAAAACTGCTGTGATATAAGCTGTCAACAGCAAAGGAAAACAATTATAACATCAAATTAATATGTATCATACATCTTGCTTGTGGTATTTACAAGTACATTTAAGTGAAGTAACATTACGGTGAAACATTCTTCTGTAAATACCAATAATTACAGAAATAATTAAAATCATAAAACCTCACGGCATTCTATTTATACTTTAGGCCCATGGTTTCCAACCTTTTTGAGTTCATAGTTGCCTTGCCAATTATGTTATTTCTGTGCCTCCCCCGTAAGACACCTTGTGAAACCTGAAACAATTAATTTAAAAAAGTTATGAATAAAGTAATACTCTCTCATTGCGTCACCTGGGCTCGCTTCTTGTATACAACTTCTCAGATCTTGGCGCTAAAGGAGGTACAGCTAACCTTAATCCCTTCCCCACACAAACTTTCGATTTGTGCTTCGTTTTAATATGGCTACTGCTGAAACCCACTCTTACAAACATAGAAGATTGCAAAAGGAATTAATACCTTCATTGCTTTCTTGCTCAAGCTTGGAAATACTTTTCTTCCTGAACACAAACATGTTGACGATATCATTGGTGAAAACTTCACTTATATTGGAGAATCTGATTAAAGTTCTATCACCTCTTCCACTTCCACAATACTGAACTCAGAAGAAGAATCATTACTGAAGGGATTTTGCAACCACTGAAACCTATTACCGTTTTCAGGAAAGTATTTTTCAAAATGACTGTTAAGTTCTTATAAATGTCCTTCAACTATAGAAAAAATATCTTCATTAAGGTCCATCTCATTGTTGTTTCTGAAATGGTACAAACATGGAAAGCAGTCCATTTTTCCTCCATTCATCTTTTTCTTCGAAAGAAGAAGCTTCGTTTTGCAGGCAGAAAATTTGTCAATAAGCTGAATGAAATGTGTTTCACTTCCTTGCAGAGACTTATTAAGTGAGTTTAACTTCTCAAATATATTGTGTAAGTGTAAGTTAGTGTCCAGAAAGCATTTAGCACTGATACAATTTCCTTCTTCCAGATAAGGAAAGACTTCTTGCCTAAGTTCAAAAATGCGCTATAATACCTTTTCCTAGGAAAGCAAATAAGTACTACTATAAAACAAGAGAGATTTTTGTTTAGTCCCCAAACTCCCACTTTCTGAAATCGATTTTTGGTAAAGGACACTGCATTTATGACAGTTTGCAGTACTTGATCCAGATCAGGACTCAAATTCTCCAAAACAAGTGCTTCTCTATGGATAATGCAATAGGTCCACATAACATTAGGAGCTGTGCCACGAATATGTGCTTGTGGACTACTGTATCACAACGACATGAATTGTACACCAGCAGTACACATACCAACACTGAGGGCCCAACTAATTAGATTTTCTGTCATGAAGCTGTTCACGATCTGCAAAAAATTTTTCCATGTTTTACCTGAATTTGTTTACTTATAAAAAAGAAAATAATTTTTCTCATCAAGAAATCCCACATAGCAAATAAAATGATCATCTCTATAGCTATAAATGACTTCATCAAACTACAAACCAAAATCACTCTGTGGGGTGGCGGGTTGAATAATTGTATAAATGTTTTGTATTTATGCTGTTTGCCGTTCTCAACACTGGCTCTCTAACTACAATATTGGCAACCAGAAAGTGATTAGCAAAACGTGAAGCCTGTAATTAGAATTCCTGGTGCCCACTTCATCTGAGAAATACATTTATAGTTACAGCTTATAGCTCTGAGGAATTAGGAGACTGTCTGGGATTCTTAATCAAAAACCATTCTCTCTAAAATGTTCACTATATTCTGAAAGTCACAGACCAAAAAGAATCCACACAATCCAACTACCAGAGCAGTTCAGAGTCTAATGCGCTGATGCAACTATAACTGTTCAAATTCAATGTTTAAGTGAATGCTCGCCATAATTTGATGATAATGTTCATCAAACGCCACACGAAATAATGGTAGCATGTCTGTCCTGCGGCGGCACGTGAAAATACGACATACGCAAATTGAAAATAGATCATTAAAGTCATCCCAGAATTAACACTTCACTCGAAAAAGATTTCATGGTTACGCGTATCCCGAGTAACTTATTACTGCATCCGAGGCTGTTTATAGCAATGATCCCAACGCGAAGCGACTCCCAGCACAAGTGGTGCGCTAATCAGTGTCTGGAGAGAACTGGGGCCTTCCTTTTCTCGCGCAGCGTTCTTACATATAAAGCCTCGGTGCGGACGGCTAAGGGAACGCCTGATCAAATCTGCTCTCCCGGCTAGCCGCTGGGCTAGTAACGCACCACTTTAAGTTATCGAATAAATCATTGCTTCCTTTGCTGATGGCCGATGAAGCTTTCAATTTAATTGTGCAATCAGCACATAAGTAGGTAATCATAATAAAAGTCTGATGTGGCTAAGTCAAATATTTTGGGCGAGAGAATTATTTTAATTACTCTACACGCAGTAGACGAGCTCTGAACTTGCTCTTTGGAGATACGCTATAGCTATAGTTTTATAGTTATTCTGTTGAAACTTCTCACATTTTTATGATTATAGCGGATCTCCCTTCTACTTAAATTTATACATCCTAGCTTTATTTATTCGCCTACTTAATCTATCTTGCTTAATTTCTAAGACAAAAACCAGAAAATCATGAATTTCTATTAAATTTTTAATTTGTGAGATCCAGAATACTGTTTCTACTAAATTATTATGCAAAAGGAATCTAAATATAATTTTTTAAGTTTCTAGCTCTTTTCTGTTGCGCCACTGATTTTTACAGAAAAACGTCCAAATTTCGAAAATGGTTAAAGTTATTGAACTGATATTCAACACATATTGATTTAGTATTACTCCTGACATGCTAGAAACGTTTCAGGTTATTTACTTGATATTTAAAGTATTGCACAACATTTATGACGTCACAGCTAGTTACAGCGGACTAGGCTGGCACACAATGGAGAGACTGATGTGAATTTTAGAAGGCGTGAGTATGCTGCTTCCCTACATCACCCTCTACTTAATTTTTTTGAATGTAAATGAAAAAAATTAATTACAAAAAGGGAAGCAAGAGTACAGCTTAACTCCCTATGAAAAATTAAAAGTGAAATGTAAACATATAGAAATATTAAGAAAAAACTTATTAACTACTTCAATTATTTAAATTGCTGGCATGTTCACTGCCTCTTAAGCAACATTATCACTCAAAATTTAAGCAAAATCAATGAAACACTTTGGCATACATATTGCCTTAGACAGACAAACACATAAAATATGTAAAATTATGAAAATCTTAAATCCATTAAATTGTCTGTAAATATTTTTACATACACAAACTCAAAGAAAATAACACAGTTATTCATGATACATAAACAGATAATTATATCTTAGCAGTCTTTTCTAAACCTGAAAGAAAATTTCACAAATCATGACAATTTCATTTTTACACATGTGGTTGTAGCCACTTTAGCTGGCGTTCTACACTTCCATTCACAAGGGTAGAGTAGGGGAAGTTGCTATGGTGTGCGCCCTTCACATTCACTCTAAATTACATGGGGAAAGGGCAGGGGTCACTGTGAGTTGTGTCCAAGTCACTCCATGCTTTCACGCAGCTACCAGGCTGCCATTGTCTGGTTTGTCCTGTAGAACAAACAAAAAGAGTGCCTCAGACTCTGTTCACTTAAAATCTAAGGGTGGATCATAATGAAATGGGGATATATATACATTTTATCTTTCAATATGTTGCTGGAACAAAGTTAACAGAACTTTTTCAATTTTACTCTCGTGGTTACTTAACTGTCATAAAATCGGTAAACAAATGGTTCAAAACGCCGTTAGTCACGTACTAGAGAAAATTTATGCTCAAGGCATACAATCATAAATCCTATTTAATCTCAATTTATTATTTCTGGGCCACAACACTGAACCAATGCTCAGTACATTCTTGATACATTTGTATTTTATTTACTTAGCTGACTCATCTTCGATTACCTTATTCTTAGAGATAGTATGAGTATATTTGATTAGTAGTTGTCTTCTCAGCTTCTTTGTACAAGTGAGTAACTTGTAGTAATAGTACAGTTCTGAGTGTTCAAAACACACTACGTTTAGTTGACTACTAAATCCACTTATTGGTCTTCCGCTGCTGTGTCAGTTCCACATCTGCAATTATGTACTTACTTACTTTGCTAGTGTATGAACTTAAGTAATACTCACTCCATTAAAATTTAAAGCATAGGATAGCACATTTATTTCATATCTATAGTGTATTGCAGCTGATCAGTTTGCTCATGTTGCAATCCATTTCCACTTGATTGGATGCTGAAACCACAGGTAGTCTCTCTCGACCTACCACTAAAGTGCATTAAGTAATTATGGCCGAGCATAAAGCTAAATTGCTTAAACCTATAGGACACCATGAGCTGCTCTGTCTCATCTAACATAAGAGTACCTATGGTCGCATTCACGCTTCCAACTCATAACCTCAATACGTGTAGGTGTGTCCTGCCACACACTACATCAAATAACGGCCAGCTCTAACCTTATAAATATTTCAAGGACGTGTCCTTCACGTCTCAACCACAAACACTGTTCAATTCTATTACATTGCCATTCCTTGCTACACAAGATGAGTTCATTCTTACAACTTATCTGCATATTTTTCATAACACTAAGCAATCTCTTTTACTATTAATTAGTTAGCTCTACAGCATACAATAGGTTTCACTGCTACTTCAGATCCTGCTTGTACACGAATTTGTATATTTTTTTAAATTACTGTTGGTGGACCATTTCCAATAAAACAACAACTTTGTACTTATAATATTACCAGGATTCTATACATACTTGTTACTCAAATACCTTTGTATCTTAATTACATCATACTTCTCTGTTGTCTATGTCATTGTTAGGTTTGTCACATTAGGTATTTTCTTCACTAATCGGCAGATAGAATGGTTACAGAACTCATGGCTTGATAGCCATGACGGAAAATATTTGTAATGCAAAGAAGGAGTCGAAACTTTGGTGGATAGGAAAGATGAAGATAGAGTGAGACCTGAAATGGGAAAGAATATCTCACACAGCTGGGACTGCACAGCTGCCACCCTGTGTAGAGGTTACAGAACAACCTCCTCCCTACAGAAATCATTCACTACCTATGAACATCTTTAGGTCGATCACGTTCCTGGGACCAAATAGCTTTTTACTCTTAGGGTACTCTAGGCAATATGCATTGGCATGTGGTTTTCCTATGATCCTGAAAGGTCCTTGGTATACGAACATGAATTTCTTTGTTTCTGCATTTATTTTCTTTGATGTTTCCTTCGTTTTGACAAGAACTAACTGACCTATTTCAAAACTGGTGGGTACAGCTTTTGCGTCATGACACTTCTTTCTTTCTAATGTTCTTTTCCTTATATTTGCCCTAGCTCTTAACTTCTTTTCATCTGTGGATATTTGCGTTAGAATAGGGAATTCTACCATATCTGCAATCACATTGTGTGGTTCTTGGCCAAACATCAATTCGCAAGGCGCAAAACCAGTTGCATCATGCCTTAAGTTGTTAATTACATTCTCAAAATACTTCATGTGCTCTGCCCAACTTGAGTGTTTCCTAGCACAATAAGCCCTGCAAAGCCTATTCAATTCTCTCATAATACGTTCACTCATATTTCCTTGGAGGAAATACGCAGATATTTTCAGATGTTTCACTCCGGTCTTATCCAGATATTCTTTAAATCTATCAGAAGTAAATTGAGGCCCACTGTCTGACAGCAAATTCTTCAGAACGCCAACGTTCATGAAGAAATCTTTTTCCAATTTTTCTACCAACGTTTTTGCATTTGCTCTTTTAATTGGGTATAGCTTAACATATTTACTAAATCCATCCACAACAACAAAAACATGGGTGCACCCACCTCTCGAAGCAGAAAGAGGGCCAAACAAATCACAAGCCAGTAATTCTAGGGTTTCAGTTGGCTCTACTGAATGCATATCCCCTTGTATTCCTGTGTTAGCAGCACGGACTTTCTGGCACACTACACAAGATGCTAGACGCTTGGCAACACGGCGGTACATGTTGTCAAACACAACCTTCTCTTTTAATTTGGCAATGCACTTCTTTGCACCGTAGTGCCCATACCTCAGGTGTACATAGTCGATTAGTAAGTCTGCATGTTGTAAGGGAAAGCACAGCTTCCACTCTGAAACTCCTACATTTTTCCTTCTATCGAACACCTTTATGCAGAAAATAGTATTGCGAAACCTTGGGATAGTTCGCATTTCCTAAATAACTCTTCACTAATTTCAGCTGGTCATCTGCATTCTGCTCACGTCTCAATTTCTTAATCACCCTCTTTAATGCAGTTTCTTCCTTTACTTCGTGCAATGCAAACATTCGTACTTCACTTAGGTCAGTTGCTATAATTCCCGCGTCATCACATAGCTCCGCACTTCTAGATAACCCATCAGCTACCAAATTGTCTTTCCCTTCAATATATCTAACCTCAAGGTCAAACTGCTGGAGATACAATGACCATCTTCCCAAACGAGCATTCCTCAACTTATAGGTCTTTAAAAAGGTCAACGCCTTATGGTCACTGTAAACAATTATCTTGTGACTTAATAGATACTGCTCAAATTTCTGTACCCCAAATACAATTGCCAATGCTTCCAGTTCTGAGATGCCATAATTTCTCTCTGCTGCCTGTAAAGATCGACTTGCGAAAGTTATAGTCTTGTGCACTTCTTGTTCGTTCTCTATTTCTACTTGGAATATCTCCACAGCTATACCATAGCCATTAGCATCAACAGACATACAGAATGGTTTTTCAAAATCAGGATGATGTAAAATAGGACTATTAATTAAAGATTGCTTAAGCACCTTGAACGCCTGTTGGCATTCTGCTGTCCAAACCCAAGGGGTATTCTTTATCAGCAGGAGGTGAAGATGGAGCGCATTAAAAGCCTGATCACTAACAAAACGCCTATAGAAGCCGAAAAGACCGAACATCGATCTCAACTGATTTTTGTTTCTGGGAGCCTCAAATTTTTCAATGACTGCTAGCTTGCCTGGGTCAGGCAGAATACCTTTTCCACTTGTCATATATCCCAAGAAACCTATTTCCTCTTTAACGCACTCTGTCTTTTCAATCTTTAGTTTCATGCCAGCTCTCTCAATAGCCTCTAACACTTCCTCTAATACAACTATGTGTTCTTCGCAGGTAGGAGTTGCTATTAACAGATCATCTATGTAGTCTGTGATTTTATTAATTAAGGCTGGTCCTAAAACATGGCACATCACATGTACGAGGGCACAAACAGAGATATCAAGTCCGAAAGGTACCACACGGTATTAGTAACAAACTCCTTCATACAAGAAAGCTGTGTACTTCCTTGAAATTTCCGCCAGTGGCAAATTCCAATATCCACACGTGATGTCCATAGAAGTTAAGAATTTTACTCCCCGGAACTTTTGCAATAACTCGTCCATGTTCTGCGGTCTATCACTTTCCCTAACCACTATTTCATTCAACCAACGAGCGTCTAAGACCAATCTGACACTCCCGTCTCTTTTTGGTACAACAACAAGAGGATTATTGTACTCACTGACCGCTTTTTCAATCACACCCCACTCTAGCATTCTCTGTATCTCCCTTCGAACCACCTCTTTCCTAGCTACATGTATTTGGTATAGCTTCCTGAAAAACACTTGGCCAGGTTTCACCTTTAATTGACATTCATAACGTTTGACCACGCCAGGTCAATTTGAAAATACTTTATGATGCCTTTTTAACACCTGTCTCAGCTCTTCCTTCTGATTAGCTGAAATTTTATCGATTTCCTGCAATTTATCTTCTATCTTGTCCAAACTAATAGCTTCTTCTTCTGTGTTTAGCTTACTTTTGCTAAGATTAACACCTTCGTCCCAATATCTCCTATTTTTAAGAACTCGTATAGGCAGCTCCCAAGTTTCATGATTAGTTACTACATGTTTATAAATAAAAGGTACCGTCATTACTCCGGATATCGGCAAGACCATTTTTAACTGGCTTCTTTCAAAGTCAAGAACACTCTGATATTTTGACAAGAAACCTATGCCAATTAAAACCTCAATACTGAGATTATTTACAATTAAGCATGGATGATCAATTAAATTACCATTAATGTTAAAGGGCAGCAAAGCTTCTTGTTTTACCATTTTTGACACCTTGCCAGTAGCACCAATTATTCTTAGTCCTGATACCCTCATTACGGTAAGCTTGTCTTTACTAGGTAATGCATCAAAGAAGGACTGAGATATCGCACTCACCTCACTTCCACTGTCTAAGAGACAACGTACATTGATACCCAACATATTCACTATTATTATAGGGTGGCTTATTCTAGGTTGTACAGGTGGTTCCTCAAACTCATCCCACTAAAGTGATCGACATCTGTCTTCATTACATTTAGGTCAAAGTGTGTAGGGGTTTCCTGAATTACATTTTCAGCTGCCTTTTCCAGTCGGTCTATTAATTTTAAATCGAAACACCGCACGACTTCATTACATTTAGTTTGCTGAACATGACCCAAATTACTGTAGTCTGAGCGATTCTGCGCCTCCAGACCGGGCATAACACTAGTTACAGCTAAACCACTTTCACTATTATCGTCGGGCTCCTTCTCAAGTGACAACTGGTCACAGCTACTGGGTTCATCGACCCACTACAGGCTATCCTCTACATTCTCACTTTCATCCTGTCCTAAATCTATTAGTACAGTCTCAATATCCTGCACAGGCACTTTAGATAAGAGCACATCATCCTTATCGAAATATAAACATGAATTTCTCCTGCTTCTTCACCTGACAATTCAGTATTTTGTAGCTCTTCCCTACTGTTACACTGCTGCGCCTTCTCTTTCTTTTCCCACTTAGAAAGCGTCTCTAACATGGTATCTATTAAATACTGTGAGTGATCTAATATTTCTGCTGTATCCTTAGATGCTACCGACCCCTCATCCACATGTTCAGTCTGAGTATTCTGTTCTGTCTCACCAATTACTGTAATTACTGGCTTAGGAAAAGTAACCACCTGGTGAGCGCCAGTGTCCTCATAGACGGGAACTAGTTTTCCTGCCTCGGCCTACTACTGTTTCCTTTATTTCCATTATAGTTAACTGGGACAGCATTGCTTTCTGCACTGTTGTTTACCTGCATAATTTTGTTCGGAACAAAATTACTATCATTTGGATGCCATTGTTGGTTCTCATAATTATTTCTCCAATTCCTACCTCTCTTATGATGGCGAACACCTACTGTTCTGATGTTTACATTGCCATTATGCTCTTTCTTAAAATTACTACTAGTGTTATTACCATTTCTGTTATTACGTGCTTGCTCCTCATTGGCAGCAACACGCTCTACACGTCCCAAATACTCAATGAAACGATCAAGATTGTCTCTAGGGGCAGATATAATTCTAGTTTGTCAATACCATGGCAGTTTGGCTTCAAGACCTAGTATTATCATTTCAGGTTTCAGCTTTTCCGCCAAATGTGACAAACGTGAAATCCATAACCTAGCAAACTCTTTAATAGATTCCTTGCCTGCATTGAAGCGTTTTCCACTCCAAAATTCTCTCAACACTTCATTTTGCTTATTGCTAGACCAATAGTCATTAATGAAAGCTGTTTTAAATTCCGCTAATGTTTTACACTTCAACATAACATCAGCTGACCAACGCATGGCGTCACCTGCAAAATGACTTCTAATAAATGAGATTCTCTCTCGTTCAGACCAAGTTGGTGGAATCACATCTGTAAAATTGTTCCAGATATTTTTATCTGGATCGAACAACAATAACTGCCGACATCCGATAAATGCTGCGTTTGCAGCTACAACTTGTTGTATACTACCATTACCAGACATTACTGAAGCTACTTTACTCTCAATGTTAGCAACGTTAGTACTAATATTTTCTACTCTCATTTCAACATTATCTACTCTTTGCACAATATGAGTAGTATCAGTTTTGATTGCATCTACTTCTGCTTGACATATGTTTACCTCTATATTAACATCTTTAAACCTATCTGAGCACAGTTCAGATTCCGCCTCGATCTTTTCTGTTAACTTGTGCTCCAGCTTCGCATCTTCCATTTGGAAGTCTTTGCGAACCTCAGCAACTTCGGATTTTACTGTTTTATACATTTCAGAAAATTGTTGAGCGAAAAAAATGGTTCAAATGGCTCTGAGCACTATGGGACTCAACTGCTGTGGTCACAAGCCCCCTAGAACTTAGAACTACTTAAACCTAACTAACTTAAGGACATCACACACATCCATGCCCAAGGCAGGATTCGAACCTGCGACCGTAGCGGTTCAAGACTGTAGCGCCTTTAACCGCTCGGCCACTCCGGCTGGCAAAATTGTTGAGCAACCTTTTTCTTAATATCCTCATAATTGTAACCAATTTTATAATTCAAACTGTCCAGATCCTCTTTCAACTTATTGCAACCAGCCTTGAAGGTATTGTCCATTACCTCCAATCGTTTATTAAAATTAGTTTGGTTGGCCACAATCTCATACTTTAATTCGGCATTACTGCTTTTGACCTCAGTTATTTCAGACTTTAATTCGGCTGTCATTTTAGCATTACTGGTAGCAATTGCTTATAATATAACATTTAAATTAATAGCCCCAGTATCTTAGGGTTGCTCACTAGCTGGTTTTTTATCACACTCAGGTGACGAAAAACTAGCTCCAATACCAGAATCATCAAAACGAAATGAAACATCTCATTGATCAGTCATATCTAATTTATCCTTTTTAAACTCTATCATCTCTGATGACTGTTTCGTTTTTAACTCATCAGATAAACTATCATCCAATAAATTAACAATTTCTGATTTCTGCTTTACTACAGAGGTCTCTATTATTGAATCATTGCCCCTTTTCACACTATTGTCAGGAGACAATACTTCATATTTCACTTTAACATTACTATTTTCATGCATATTTACACTTGAACCGTAGTCTGGATTTACAGTTCCCTCAACAGACATAGGTTCTGATTTAAGTTTAAAATCAGTTTCTTCTGGCGGTTCCATCGCCGACAGTCTTTTAGTGCAGGTTAGTAAAAATTTTAACAGCTTTTCACTTAACTTAGTTCCTTTCCAGGCCGATTGGCAGCATATGTGGGGCAGCGGGTTGAATAATTGTATAAATGTTTTGTATTTATGCTGTTTGCCATTCTCAACAATGGCTCTCTAACTACAATATTGGCAACCAGAAAGTGATTAGCAAAACGTGAAGCATGTAATTAGAATTCCTAGTGCCCACTTCATCTGAGAAATATATTTATAGCTACAGCTTATAGCTCTGAGGAATTAGGAGATTGTCTGGGATTCATAATCAAAAACCATTCTCTCTAAAATGTTCACTATATTCTGAAAGTCACAGACCAAAAAGCATCCACACAATCCAACTACCAGAGCAGTTCGGAGTCTAATGCGCTGATACAACTGTAACTGTTCAAATTCAATGTTTAAGTGAATGCTCGCCATAATTTGATGATAATGTTCATCAAACGCCACACGAAATAATGGTAGAATGTCTGTCCTGCGGCGGCACGTGAAAATACGACATACGCAACCTGAAGATAGATCATTAAAGTTATCCCAGAATTAACACTTCGCTCGAAAACGATTTCATGGTTACGCGTATCCCGAGTAACGTATTACTACATCTGAGGCTGTTTATAGCAATGATCCCAACGCGACGTGACTCCCAGCACAGGTGGTGCGCTAATCGGTGTCTGGAGAGAACTGGGGCCTTCCTTTTCTCGCGCAGTGTTCTTACATATAAAGCCTCGGTGCGGACGGCTAAGGGAACGCCTGATCAAATCTGCTCTCCCGACTAGCCGCTGGGCTAGTAATGCACCACTTTAAGTTATCGAATAAATCATTGCTTCCTTTGCTGATGGCCGATGAAACTTTCAATTTAATTGTGCAATCAGCACACAAGTAAGCAATCATAATAAAAGTCTGACGTGGCTAAGTCAAATATTTTGGGCGAGAGAATTAATTTAATTACTCTACACGCAGTAGACGAGCTCTGAACTTGCACTTTGGAGATACGCTATTGTGGTATATATCACTTCTAACAAACACCGAACAACGCGCTCCAGTACGCGGCCGCCAAATACATCGCTGGCCGCACTTCTCTGGGCGGCCCACTGCTTCATTCGCTGTCTGTCTTCACACGCACCTCCCTTACGTGGGCGAGAAGTACATCGCTGGCCGCACTTCTCTGGACGGCTCGCGGCTACCATCGCTGGCCGCCTTCGCGCGCGCGCGTTTGTCAGCACACAGCAATTGGCTACACCAGGAAACATTGCGATTGGTTTTCCCTGGAAAACAGTGACCCCAACCGATGGCTCCATTAACTAGCAAGCCTTATATAAACCCGGCCGCCGCCGCAAACGACAGTTCTCATCGGGAAGTGCAGTACGCCGTGTTCCAGCTGCTTGTGGATGACTCGCCGCCCACTCGAGGTTACCTGGCTGCTCGGCGCAAATCTTGCGACTTCACTCAGAGAGACTGAACTTTACTGGACTTGGGAATAATTACGGTACGTGCACCCCGCCATGCACATTTGGACATTGATATAACCAAAATTTAATTATGCATTACTTCTGAGTGTGAGTCTGGGTAGACGCTTGGCTAATATAATTGTTAAAAAGTGATTTGTGATTTAATAAACCAGACTGAAGAGGTTATTGTGTTATTCCTGGTTATAACAGCTATAGCTATAGTTTTATAGTTATTCTGTTGAAACTTCTTACATTTTTATGATTATAGCGGATCTCCCTTCTACTTAAATTTAAACATCCTAGCTTTATTTATTCGCCTACTTAACCTATCTTGCTTCCTTAATTTCTAAGACAAAACCAGAAAATCATGAATTTCTATTAAATTTTTAATTTGTGAGATCCAGAATACTGTTTCTATTATATTGTTATGCAAAAGGAATCTAAATATAAATTTTTAAGTTTCTATCTCTTTTCTGTTGCGCCACTGATTTTTACAGAAAAACGTCCAAATTTCGAAAATGGTTAAAATTATTGAACTGATATTCAACACATATTGATTTAGTACTACTCCTGACATGCTAGAAACGTTTCAGGTTATTTACTTGATTTTTAAAGTATTGCGCAACATTTATGACGTCAGAGCTAGTTACAGCAGACTAGGCTGACACACAATGGAAAGACTGATGTGAATTTTATAAGGCATGAGTATGCTGCTTCCCTACAACTCCATCTAATTTGTTCTGTAATTTGTTCATGAATATCCTCTCCTAAATCTTGAATTTGATGACTAATTGTAGTGCCACAGAAAGAAATGCGGAAAAGCTGTTTTGTCGTGGACTCTCCAAGTACAATGGATAGCACAACAACAGCACACAGTAGAATAAGTTATCCTGCAATCGTATGAGCTTTCTTATAATTAGCTACTTAGTAAGCTGCATTGTAGGACGCTGGAAATATTTTAGTCGAGATGTCACCTGATTAGAAAATGATAGTTTTTGTTCTTTCATTTGACCTAATTTTCTAAAAAAAAACATTTCTCTTGGTCTGAACATGGTATTCTCATGAAGCCTTCCTATATGACATTTTAATTTACTAGGTAATATATAGGCAACAGGAAGTACTTGCAACCATAAAACACAGGGGGGACTCTCGTCATTGGTCACAACAATGCACGTGAAACCAAAATCTAAGTAGCTATCGTCGTATTTTCTATACTTGTGTGTCAAGTCTTTGTTATCACTTTCCTTGCTGTGTTCAGCAAGTTCACACTTTTTGCTCTAAATTGACCAATTTAAAAATTTTTCCATTCTTTATCACCTTTATTAATTTTATAATAAAACCACACTATAATAAAAGCTGGTTCAAAATGCAACTAACACTGTTGATGCTAAGTGTTACGTGTGATAATTCGAAGGTAACAGAGGACTGCATGCAATGGCAAATCCATAACCATCCATCTGCCAATAACATTCTTAGTAACTCTCAATACGGATTCAGATATGGCTTATCAGCTGTGAAAGCAGTGCAAAATATCTTTTACTTCCCTTTGTCTGCATTTGAATCCGAACTTTCTGTAAGTGCCACACCTGTAGTACTGCTTTCAGTTCTGTCAGTCGCAGAATTCTATTAAAAGAACTCTACTCTTATGGTATGAAAGGCAAAGTTCTTTCTCTGATTACACCTTATCTGAATGAGAGAAGAAAAATTGTATGTTTAACACAAACAAATCAAACACTGCAGGTGTGACATGAGGTGCCCCACAAGGTTCTGTGCTTGGACCCTTGCCTTTCATAATGTATACAGAGTATTTCAAGAAGGACTTTACAACTTTGAAAATTCATATAAATTAATTCATAGTACCTACAGAGGTGATTGTAGTGTCAATTTGTAGGGAATCGCACCGTAAGGAGCGCTAGCGGCAAATGCGTTAAAGATGGCTGCCGTCAGTGGACCTGAGTGTGCTAGATGTGTGTTTTTGTTTGAAAAATCGAAGTCGGCGACAACAGTTCAGCGTATTTGCCGTACCAAGTATGCTTAAGATCCTCCTAGTAGGCCTGCAATTTATGAGTGGCATAAAGGTTTTGTAGAAACAGGGTGCTCGGTAAGACATGGGAAATCACCAGGTCATCCAAGCACACCTGACGACGTCATTGAGCGAGTGAGACAACGCTTTGTCAACAGCCCTACGAAATCGATGCGGCGTACATCTCGCGAACTGCAAATCCCACATACAACTGTTTGGCGTGTGTTGACAAACCGTTTCATTTGAAACCATACGAATTGCCAGCTTTCCAGGTCAATGGATTGGCCATGATGCGCCAATTGTATGGCCCCCACGTTCCCCAGACCTGTCAACACCGGATTTTTTTTTATTAGGAATCATCAAGGATATCGCGTTTCTACCTCCTGTGCTGGCTTCCCTACCTGAACTTAGAGCAAGAATTTACGCCGCCACTGAGCAACTTACACCTGCAATGCTACGGAGTTTGTGAAGAAATTGACTTCTGATGGGATGTGTGCAGGATAACCAATGGAAGCCACATACAACATCTTTAGTTTAAGGTAAAAAAACATGATGTGTTTCCCTACAAAATAACACTAAACCCAGCTCTATATTTTCTTTCGATAAAAACCCTTTTAGAAACACACTATATACATTATTTTTCTAATATGACGCCAAGTAAGTCCATACTATATGCAGACGACAGTAGTTTTGTTATAGTTGATAGTGCCTTGAACGCACCCTAGCAGATAAGTGTAGAACAACTCAGTACATCCAGCTCACGATTGAGAGCAACTAAATTACAAATTAAACACTCTAAAACTGTAAATATTCTTTTCAGCCTAAGTAACACTGACAACTGTAGTGTCTCAGTTAAGGTTCTTGGCATTCATCTTCATCGAATATTAACTTAGGAAACTCATACTAACCATGCACGCTAAAGGTTAGTCAAGTCATCTACCTGCTAATTAAACTTAGGACTTGTGCATCTGACAAGCTAATGCTGAATTCCTATTACGCCTTTTTTCATGGCCACCTCATCTATGCAATGCTGTTAGCGGGCAACTCCTCTGGAACAAGAAGAATTTTTATTTGGCAGAAAAAGACCATTAAGTGGAATCCTGGAATAAGGAGTCATGTATCATGCAGAGAATACTTTGAAGAGCTCTAAAAATGGACAGTTGCATGACTGTCTGTTCTCAGCTGGTTGATATACGCTGAGGAAAATCAAGACAGTTATAAACATCTAGTGTCTACACGTAACCATGAAACACATCAAAGGCAACTGATGAAGATCCCAGTTACTAGACTTCAAAAAACCCAAAATCATTACGCCTATAGCGGAGTACAATTATTTAATATGTTACCACCTACAGGGATGCAGCTTTACTGTATGATTAAATGATGATGGCGTCCTCTTGGGTAAAATATTCCGGAGGTAAAATAGTCCCCCAATCGGATCTCCGGGCGGGGACTACTCAAGAGGATGTCGTTATCACGAGAAAGAAAACTGGCGTTCTACGGATCGGAGCGTGGAATGTCAGATCCCTTAATCGGGCAGGTAGGTTAGAAAATTTAAAAAGGGAAATGGATAGGTTAAAGTTAGATATAGTGGGAATTAGTGAAGTTTGGTGGCAGGAGAAACAAGACTTCTGGTCAGGTGACTACAGGGTTATAGACACAAAATCAAATATGGGTAATGCAGGAGTAGGTTTAATAATGAATAGGAAAATAGGAATGCGGGTAAGCTACTACAAACAGCATAGTGAACGCATTATTGTGGCCAAGATAGACACAAAGCCCATGCCTACTACAGTAGTACAAGTTTATATGCCAACTAGCTCTGCAGATGACGAAGAAATAGAAGAAATGTATGATGAAATAAAAGAAATTATTCAGATAGTGAAGGGTGACGAAAATGTAATAGTCATGGGTGACTGGAATTCGGTAGTAGGAAAAGGGAGAGAAGGAAACGTAGTAGATGAATATGGATTGGGGCTAAGAAATGAAAGAGGAAGCCGCTTGGTAGAATTTTGCACAGAGCACAACTTAATCATAGCTAACACTTGGTTCAAGGATCATAAAAGAAGGCTGTATACATGAAAGAAGCCTGGAGATACTGACAGGTATCAGATAGATTATATAATGGTAAGACAGAGATTTAGGAAGCAGGTTTTAAATTGTAAGACATTTCCAGGGGCAGATGTGGACTCTGACCACGATCTATTGGTTATGAACTGTAGATTAAAACTGAAGAAACTGCAAAAAGGTGGGAATTTAAGGAGATAAGACCAAGATAAACTGAAAGAACCAGAGGTTGTACAGAGTTTCAGGGAGAGCATAAGGGAACAATTGTCAGGAATGGGGGGAAGAAATACAGTAGAAGAAGAATGGGTAGTTTTGAGGGATGAAGTAGTGAAGGCAGCAGAGGATCAAGTAGGTAAAAAGACGAGGGCTAGTAGAAATCCTAGGGTAACAGAAGAAATATTGAAGTTAATTGATGAAAGGAGAAAAAATAAAAATGCAGTAAATGAAGCAGGCAGAAAGGAATACAAACGTCTCAAAAATGAGATCGACTGGAAGTGCAAAATGGCTAAGCAGGGATGGCTAGAGGACAAATGTAAGGATGTAGAGGCTTATCTCACTAGGGATAAGATAGATACTGCCTACAGGAAAATTAAAGAGACCTATGGAGAAAAGAGAGCCACTTGTATGAACATCAAGAGCTCAGAAGGAAACCCAGTTCTAAGCAAAGAAGGGAAAGCAGAAAGGTGGAAGGAATATATAGAGGGTCTATACAAGCGCTATGTACTTGAGGACAATATTATGGAAATGGAAGAGGATGTAGATGAAGATGAAATAGGAGATACGATACTGCGTGAAGAGTATGACAGAGCACTGAAAGACCTGAGTCGAAACAAGGCCCCCGGAGTAGACAACATTCCATTGGAGCTACTGACGGCCTTGGGAGAGCCAGTCCTGATGTATGAAACAGGCGAAATACCCTCAGACTTCAAGAAGATTATAATAATTCCAATTCCAAAAAAATCAGGTGTTGGCAGATGTGAAAATTACCGAACAATCAGTTTAATAAGCCACAGCTGCAAAATACTAACGCGAATTCTTTACAGACGAATGGAAAAACTAGTAGAAGCCGACCTCGGGGAAGATCAGTTTGGATTCCATAGAAATGTTGGAACACGTGAGGCAATACTGACCCTACGACTTATCTTAGAAGCTAGATTAAGGAAGGGCAAACCTACGTTTCTAGCATTTGTAGACTTAGAGTAAGCTTTTGACAATGTTGACTGGAATACTCTCTTTCAAATTCTAAAGGTAACAGGGGTAAAACACAGGGAGCGAAAGGCTATTTACAATTTGTACAGAAACCAGATGGCAGTTATAAAAGTCGAGGGGCATGAAAGGGAAGCTGTGGTTGGGAAGGGAGTGAGACAGGGTTGTAGCCTCTCCCCGATGTTATTCAATCTGTATATTGAGCAAGCAGTGAAGGAAACAAAAGAAAAATTCGGAGTAGGTATTAAAATCAACGGAGAAGAAATAAAAACCTTGAGGTTCGCCGATGACATCGTAATTCTGTCAGAGACACCAAAGGACTTGGAAGAGCAGTTGAACGGAATGGACAGTGTCTTGAAGGAAGGATATAAGATGAACATCAACAAAAGCAAAACGAGGATAATGGAATGTAGTCGAATTAAGTCGAGTGATGCTGAGGGAATTAGATTAGGAAATGAGACACTTAAAGTAGTAAAGGAGTTTTGCTATTTGGGGAGCAAAATAATTGATGATGGTCGAAGTAGAGAAGATATAAAACGTAGGCCGGCAATGGCAAGGAAAGCGTTTCTGAAGAAGAGAAATTTGTTAACATCGAGTATAGATTTAAGTGTCAGGAAATCGTTTCTGAAAGTATTTGTATGGAGTGTAGCCATGTAGGGAAGTGAAACATGGACGATAAATGGTTTGGACAGGAAGGGAATAGAAGCTTTCGAAATGTGGTGCTACAGAAGAATGCTGAAGTTTAGATGGGTAGATCACATAACTAATGAGGAAGTACTGAATAGGATTGGGGAGAATAGAAGTTTGTGGCACAACTTGACTAGAAGAAGAGATCGGTTGGTAGGACATGTTATGAGGCATCAAGGGATCACCAATTTAGTATTGGAGGGCAGCGTGGAGGGTAAAAATCGTAGAGAGAGACCAAGAGATGAATACACTAAGCAGATTCAGAAGGATGTAGGTTGCAGTAGGTACTGGGAGATGAAGAAGCTTGCACAGGATAGAGTAGCATGGAGAGCTGCATCAAACCAGTCTCTGGACTGAAGACCACAACAACAACAACCACCTACAGCACACAATGTATCACTGGATGTCTTCAGATATATTGCAAAAAGCTGGTCTAAACAAAAACAACTGTCGCTACAATAGCAGAATTTAAAATATGTAATAAAATTGATCTGGTCAACTAGAGCTGCTGTATGAGATGACCAGTATATTACTTGAGCTATTCTGAAAATGTTATTGTATAGTACTCTTGTGTTTTATTTTCATAAGGCATCTATACTTAATGATTAACATGTGTAAAGCATATCTCACTTATATTTTTTAAAATGTTTTTCTCAGTATTTGTATTGTGTTACACATAGTGTTTTTCCTTTTGTGTTTCTGCATGATGTACTTATATTTAATGATTATTTAGTGTGTTCACTATAAACCACATATATTAATTGTTCAGCATGTTAGAAATGTATGACTTATTATGTGCCTACACTATCTAAGTGAAATGAGATCAGTTGTATGGTAAATGCTTAAAGATGAACCAATAAATCAAATCAAAATTCGAGGTTATGACTGATTACGCAGGCTGGCCAACATCTAAAGTGGAATTTTTCCAAGAACACACAGGTTATACCAGAAATGAAATTTCCCTCGACTGTCTTCTCATTGTTAACTATGAAACAAATCCTTGGTGCCCCTGGCAGTCATTCATGGTGCACCATTGCACACAGGCTGAATACTACTCCTTTAGGCCTATTAAATTACTTTTGGCTTTTAAAATTAGTATATGAGAACATGAATATTGAGAAAGAAAATCATTCAAGATTTTTCCATTAACTGTGGTTTGTATATTTTAACACAAAAATGAACTTGAAATGAAGTAACATACATTTTGGAAATGTTTTGGGAGAGCCAGAAAATTTGATGGCACAGCATTTTTCCTAAGACGAACGGTTCAAAGTGAGCTTTTGTCGACATCCTCTTCTTGAAAATGCTGAGAACATATAGAGCACCATTTAGACATTCGCCATTTCTTTACCCTCATAGTAGCATCCAGCACAGCTATCCGACCTCCTTCTTTTGAAAATATGTGAAACAGTACCAGAAAAAAGTATGATATAGTGTAAGTAAAGAAGCAGTACAAGCTTGTTGGCAACAAAACTGGCAAAATAACACATTACCGAGACAACTTACACTTGAAATGTTATTCCTTTAGATTTCACGTCACAATCAGAATGCTTCATGAACCCAAACACTATGCACATTGCCTTTATAGCTCAAAATACTTCAAAAAAACTTGACACGATCCAAAGCACACAAGCTTAGAAAGGTGGTATTATGGTGAGATCAAGATACTACCAACTAAATTTCGTGGCTTCAAAGTTGTGACATCAGGGCCTCTCTTTTTATTTTATACCTCCATGCTTCAAAGTGTTTAATACCTTTGCTCCAAAGAGATAAGAATGTACATGTGCAGTGCTCTTTGTGTTTAGTCTCACAGCCTTCTTGAAGAAAATAACTACTAGATTCCTGCTATCCTTTTGTAGGGACAGTACAGCTAAACCTTGTGAAAATTTAATACATCAAAGAGTAATTTTATTCCTCGAGAGGTTTTTCTGCAGAAATCCGTAGTATATATGAATCTTGGAGTATTGAAAGCAAAAGGATCCTACTGTCCTCTGTTAATTCCACTTTCAAAATGAATAAATTTTCCCTCTCCCACACAAGGATCAGATCACGAGGTCCAATAATTGTGTGTCACATACCATACTTGTTGCTATAAATGACATGTACACATTAACTTGGCTCACTTTAGAGGGGAGGTGGCATAGGTAGGAATAAGTATACTATATTGTTACACATATATTGATGAAATTAAGCTGCATGCTCGATTTATAACAAGTGCCTACCAAGTAAACCAGTCATAGTTTTACTTAAAACTAGATAATTTCTACCATTTGTAATGTTAAGGCATTAAGTACATTGTAGTTAATTAACATTGCTACTAAGTAATTGCTCTGTATTGTCAGTCAGCAACAAAATTTGTGTTACCAAATCCACTGCAACAATCTATCCAATCTGTCGTCCAAAACATCTAATCAAAATATATAAAGAAGCAGGATGTTAATGAGAAAAGTGGTAAACGTCAAGAATAATACAGAATTCTCAATTAACATTTTGCATCAATGCTGCTCCAAGAGGTACCGATCACGAGTGGAAAGCGGAAACATTTGACTCAATTTTATTCATCATCATCGATGTTTTTGTAAAGCCTGCAACTGTGTCATTTATTATTTAAATAATGAAATACTGCACAAGTTATTATTTTATCATGCTTAACGTGATGTGTTTCAAGAATTTATCAATGTCCAGAGCAAATATCTACATTAGTGTGGTGTGTGTTGCTCTGCCTCTCTTGCACTTTAGCCATCTTTTTGAGGTTATAATGTACTATGGCTCCTACCTTACACAGAAAACCACACACACTCAAACCATCCCTCACACTGTTTGTGAAACTTCATACTGTGTGTGTTGTTTTATGCATAATGGAGATGGCACAGAGCCTTATAACTACAAAAAGACATAGTGCAATGCAAGAGAGGCACAACACACACACAATCACTATACAGAATGGTATTGAAATAATTTTTGGGAACATTTCTCCTGAACAAAACCACTGATCTAGTTAAAATGCGTAAAACTGATTAAAAACAGTCTTGCCTACAATAAAATATTATTTGATATTTGTGAAGTCACAACATCTTCTCCATTCACATCCACTACCTATCGTTGTCTAAATATGATCACATTCTGACTAAACTGGTTATCCTTACAAATAAATATTTTATTGTGGTCAAGATTGGTTTAATGCATTTTAAACTTACGTAAATATTTGTACTTGACAATGACAACAAATTCTCAAATCACATAGTGCAAAGCATGAAAGAAATATGAACTTCTTGCAGTGTTCCATTATCTAAATCAGAAGCATTTGAGTAATACAAAAAGATCAAAGGGGTCAACTAACACTGCAAGTGCCCAAACAACGAAACATGCGAGATATACGTTAGAGTAAAGGGCGTATTAAACCTCTATTACACAATGCACCTATGGTGCACACCCATGCAGTAGTTACCCAAGCATGCATATTTGGAACTATAGGCTGGTTCACATCACCTGATTACACAATGTATGCAGGATAGTCCTGGTGCAAATGCTTGTCTGTGCGTTAGATGGTAATACTGCATGAATCTTAAAGGGGACTGTAGCTTTTTTTTGTAAAGTCGTTCATTGAAATTAAAAATTTCTGAGAGGTTAAGATGCCAGTTTATTAAGAAATTATTTTTATTTTTGTTATTATCATTTATTAAGTAATTGTTGTTCTCTCATTTAAGTATCACACAATTATATTCTTACTGTTCTGAATTGTTGGCTGAACTATTCGTTTTATATTGACACTTGTTAGCATAAGAGTATGTTTATCTAAATGTACATTTACACAGCATTTTACACATGGAGGCAGCAGTTGTTGCTGGAACCATTGCCTGGGCACTGTCTGGGGACTAGAGCAAAATAATGACAATGAAAAACCAGATGCTGTCGGGTTCCCTTGTGTCTGGGAAGATGGGATGAAGGCTGTGTCATACATTCCCCACTAACGAAGGAATTGAGGCCCGAAAACCCGCAGGAATTTCGGAAGGGGCTACTGCAGATGTACTTCCTGCTTTTACTGTTAATGGTTTATTAGTGTTGTTGACATCTGTTGTCAGCAGCACTTTTCGATTTTCATGTTGGAGATTTTGCGAATTTGTCAGTGCTTAAATTTTCATAAATTGGAAGTAGGTTTACTTACTGCTATATGCTAATTTTTTTCATCTTAGCATTGTTAACGGATTATGGGACTTTCTTATAAATGTAAGACATGTATGTTCTGCAATATTCGATGTTATTTACATTTCTGTCTGATTAGAAAACGATGGATAGATTTGACTGTTTAATTCCGTATATGTGGTGATTTGTGAGTGTGTATAGTTAGGCTGGAACCTAAGAAGACAGCTTAAATTGCTGCAAGTGAAATGAGTAGCAATAAAATTAATATAATTCCCTGTCACAAAAATTTGGCTGTTAGTTAATATGTGATGATTTTGGAGAGTGTGACAAGGCTGGAATCTAAAAGGACAGCTTAAATTCCTGCAAGTAAAATGAGGAGCAATAACATTCATATTCTTCCTTGTCACATAATTTGGCTGTTTATTTCCTAGTGTACACAAAGATCATGAAGAGACAGATACTCAACAAGTCACAACCAATGGCACTTGCAGTTGGCATATTTCTGCCACAAATGATATGTAAGAACAGGTTCGTTTGAGAAATTGTCTGTGGGCTCAGGCACATGTTGGGAGCTAGACTCACATTTTTGCAGCACCTTCTCCTGCTTCTGGCTACTTGGAGTGTGGCTGTTAGCTGTTTGAGCAGTGAGTAGATGCTACCTGGAAAAATTTTTCTGTCACACCTAAGCTGCCAAATTCGTGCATGTGCTGAGCAGTCTGAGTTGTAGTGTGATGTTGTCTACACTTGACCCATGTTTATGTTTCATTATTTTGCTGTTTTATCTTCGTGAAAACAGCTCTCATATCAAATGCAAACAAAACGGGTTTCTCTGACTGGCAGCTACCAACTGAATTTAAATATATTCGCATAATCATAGAAGACTAAAATAATATATTATTAGCTTCAGTTTTCTGATTTTATTTTATTTCCATGTTATTAGTAGATAAAGCATTAATTGTCTTGCAGAACAATGAAATTATTTTTGTCTGTTTGCTAAAGAAATTTGACTTTTATTAATCATCTATCTTCTATTCTGCAAAGGCTGTCAATTAATTCGAAGTAAAGTGTTCTGTTCTACACTACTGATTAGTTTCAGCTGTTCGTTAAGTTTCAAATGCACATTTTAATTTTCTAGCATGTATGGAATTATGTCACAGCAGGGAAGCAAATTGACACCCAAAAACTACAATGAAGAGCTTAATACCAGGTACTTCAGTGTGAATGTGGCCATGCGAATGTGAGCTTTAAGCTAAATAGTACATTTTAGTGTATTTTACGAAATTACGATGCTCTTGGACTATTTTCTTATGTCCTGTTTCTTTTATTACGCGGTCTAAGATCTCTTAATGCTGTATTTGTACGAACATATGCAAATGTCGTCAACAGTACTGAATAAAATATTTTGTTTCATGTATACTGACAGTTTTAGCAAAATAAATGGTACCTTTTACAAATATACCTTCTGTGAAACGATATTTTTTCGATCCGAAGACATTTTTCAACACTTGACATTATTTCTTAATTTGTGTTGTTTCATTTTAAATTTACATAACGCCATTCTTTGGTAACTTATAGACTAGCAGCACACTATGATTTAACATGTAATTCTGTTCATAGCTTTCTGTTTATTCCTACCTTATAACATCAACTCCCAGTTATACAGTTTCTTGGGTTCACAGATGACCCTACTAAGTTTTGTATGGTTTGAAATAGCCATGAAATAACTTATTGTCCTTAGTTCTGTTCTACATAAGCAACTTTATTTATTTTTGCAAGAAATTAGAATTCCTTCTTACTAGCTTTTTACAGTGCTATGCAGATGTAAGCCTACTTCATAATGGTACACAACAGTATTGCAGAGTATGAATTAAAAATCTACCTTAAAGTCATCACACAGTAAAATATTAGGGTGTGTGTATTGAACTGGGGACCTAAAAACTATGGACAGTCTTTGTCCCAACTGTAGCCCTCAGTGGTTCACAACTCCACAACAGACTACAACAGTCCACTCACCCCACTGCCACCCCACACAAAACCCAGGGTTATTGTATGGTTCGGCCCCCAGTAGACCACCCTCCTCCACCCCTTCCAGAACGTCTCAACGTCTCATACCAGATGCGTGTAACCCTAATGTTTGTGTGGTAGAGTAACTATGGTGTATGCATATGTGGAGACAGCGTTTTTTCAGAAATCGCCGACATAGTGTAACTGAGGAGGAATAATGGGAACCAGCCTGCATTCACTGAGGCAGATGGAAAACTGCCTTAAAAACCATCCACAGGCTGGCCAGCATACCAGACCTCGACACTAATCTGCCCGGCGGATTTATGCCAAGGACCATCAAGCCTTCCCACTTGGGAAGCAGTGTGTTACACCACGCGGCTAGCCGGGCAAATATTAGTGTACTTTCTCCTCTAGAGTCTAGTTTTGAAATGAATATTATGCCAAGAACTGCTTCCTTATTTTCTATTTCTCATCTGGAAAGGATATGATAAAACAATTGCTCTAAGTACAGTAACTCCCTATGTCCTCTCTGAACAGCTTGCAACAGTGCTGCACATGGTCACATGATGCTTAGTACCCACGAAATTCCAGACAGAAATACGATGAGAAGCATACACCGAGCACGGTGTTCCTATGTCACTGAAGCTGAGTGTGCACAGGAAAGCCTGTTTTCTTTCTCTTCAAAGTAGTCCTCTGGCAACTGCTCAAACAGACCTACCATGCCACAGTGTTTCACATGGTCACATGATGCACCAGTATGTTTGCAATTCCAAGCAGCAAACGCCAAGTAGCTGCACATGTGCATTAACACCAGTTTTATGGCTCCTGAAAGTAACTCTCTGGCAGCTGCTCAAATGAAAAGGTGTTCACTCTAAATGGAACATCAATTCAATGGCACTTTGCTTAGCCCAGTACAAAACTGTTCAAAGTGAGGTTATGATATGCAACAAGTAAACAGCTTATTTTCGTCTTTCCATCTTGCAGCACGTTTCTCCTTCAATGATATTCATCTGACTTAACAACAAATCAAGGGCATCTGTTTTTAAATATGAGGATCCTATGGTTTTCAAATTTAGTTAGTTGTTTTTTTACTTGATCCTTCTGATACACTTTCTGTTGCTGTCTATACTTAAAATGAGAGGCACTTTCTTTGTCCTGTAATAGTTTTGCACGACGTCTGGTGATTTGCACATTCTGACACTTCACACGCTTTTGCAGGACACAAATAACTGCACTTAGACTGATCACTTCATCGTCAAAGCAGATCTGTGTTGACGATTCAGAGGAATGTGGCACTGGCATGGAGATTTGAGCTGGCTGCTTCTGTACCATAGGACTACTTTACAGCTTTAGACGCATTATCAAACCTTTATGGCAATTTCCTCTTCATCGTCAGTTGAGGTAGCTTATTGGGATGTCAAACAGTGTGGGTACTGCATTCCACACAAGTTTGTTATTGTTTGCATTCATAAACTGGTTTGGTGAAGTATAGGGAACAATAAAGGTAAATAGGATCTTTTTTCATAAGATCTTTTCGTCTGCTATTCACTAGCTATTCTGCTCCTAAAACGAAACAGTAAATCATTAATGCACCTGTAGTTTGCAAGCGAATCCTGACGATACAGTTCACTATAGTATATACCTCTCAGGGTCCTTAAGAAACGTAAAAAAAGACATGTGGTATATTCTTGTTGTTGTTGCTGCAATTTATTACACTACAGACGATCCCGTTGTGAAAACTATTACATAAATCAAAATAAGCAATTAACATTCGCTTTCGCTTTCACGATCGTGCCGAGCTCCACAGTTTTACTTACTGGCCGTTTGGCGCACTGCTGGCGCAGTAGGCAACAAAATCCAGGCGAAGTGTCACGACTGTTATTATGCTAACCTGTGGCTCCGGCTTTTGTGTTGAGTGGGCTATGGCAGTATGAAAATCTTTGGTTTGTGGCTTAATACCTTGAAACATCTTTGGATTAAATGTCAGTTGATGTGCAGATAGCATGGTGGTTGTTGCGTACAGTGAATAAGCAGCGTCATAAGAGGAGTCAGTAATATTGTGAGACACAGAGACCTGCTCCACATTAGTTTTATAATTCATACTGTTGTAAAAATTACAGTCTGTGTCTCCTATCCGTTAAATATAAAATAATGTTCTTAAGTTAAAAGTGCTTTTCACTTTTACAAATGAATACAACAAATGTTGAAGTGAAGCTGGACGACCCACACTGCGGAAAAAATGCTCTGACTGATTCTCTTGGATGGTTTCTACAGATACTGTTAGCCTGTTTGGCCTTTACGTGCCTTATTTGTAAGTATGTAAAACTGTGATACAGTAGTTCGCTTTGCTTTTGCGTGGCAGATATTTATTTTACTAATTTTTGTGTGGAGGATACAGTCTCGCAGTTGTTAGAATTTACTTATTTAATTATACGAGGAGGCAGAAATAGTCAAGACGAAACTGACAAATGACATCTTTCAGGACTCAGTTAGGTGTATGTTTTGACTTGTCACTATTAATAGCGGTACCTGTTGTCATTACGATACTAGCACCCCGTGTCTGTGAGGGAGTATTACATTTACGGAGATGAGCTGCCTAACGTACTTTGAAATATCGGATGGATAACAATGAAGATACAGTAGTCGTAGAGATGACTTTCTCTCTAATGTTATATTCAGATGTGGTACTGAAGCAGAGACTTGCCTCCCTTACATTACTCATAAATAATAGAAGATACATCAAATCAAACCTGTGCGCAGTCGCTTCCTATGGAGAATAACAGTAAGAAAGAAAAAACTTCTATATGAGATAGGCATGTTTTTTCAGTATCTAATGAGGACAGTTTGCTGTTCAGTTAGGTACTGCTGTCACATTAGATTAGGATTTTTATACTATTTTCTAATAGTGTGAACGTTTTTTCTCCTGATGGCTCTAGTTTCCTTTCTGCTAAAAAATAAATTCCAGATCTTCAATCCATACTGAGCCAAATTTTTTCCCCACTATGTAACCCTGTACCTCTTTCCATCCGTATCTTGCATTAGAATACATGCAAACATTTTCAACTTTCATATTTGTTGTTTTGTTCTTAGTCCAAAGACTGGCTGGATGTAGATCTCCATGCTTGTCTATCCTTTGCAAGTCGCTTTATACCTGCTGCAACCTATATCAGTTTGAACCTTTTTACTCTAAAGCCTTGGTCTCCTAAGGTTTTACACCTACACTTCTGCCAATTACCAAATTGATGACACAGGGTGTGACCTGTCAACCAATGTTTTCTTGTAGTCAGTTTGTACAATAAATATTTTTCTCACTAGTTTGATTTACTAACTCCAAATCAGTTGTCTCATCTATACATCTAATCTTTAGAATTCTGCTGCAGCATCATATTTGAAAAAGTTTGCCTAAACTCTTTATCACACGTCTTTTACTTTTGTACAAGACTACATTCCAGATAAATGCCTTCAGGAAAGACTTACTACATTTAACTTTTTTTCAGTGTTTACTGTTTTGCCAAAAATTTTCTTCTTGCTATTGCCAGTGTGTAATTTATATTCACTCTACTTACACCAGTCTCGTATTTTTCTGTTCAAATAACAAAACTCCCAAATTTAGTTCCTAATTTTCTAAACTAATTGCCTCACCATCACCTTGCTTTACACAACTTCCTGTATGTGGAGCTGATCCATTAGCCCTGGGGCTGACCTTGTCCACCACCACACAATGGCCAGCTGCCAGGCTATGTGACTCATTAACAGGAGGGCGGTCACCATGTCATGCCCACAATGCACACACCTCCCTCCTCAAGATTGGAGCTGTTAAAGAAAAGTTAAATGTTTCAGTAGTGCTGGTATCTAACTCTTCCCTGAAGCCATTTACCAGGAGTGCAGCCTTGTACAGAAGTAAAAGGTGGATGATAAACAGTTCAAAGAGAGCAGAACCTTTTCAAGACACTATCCACTCTGTCGAACTGGTCTTGAGTGTCCTTTACCATCTGTGATACAATTACTATGTCATCATCAAACTTCTAATATTTAATTTCTTCCCCCAGAACATTTGTTCCATTTCCAAATTTCCCCATTATTTACTTTTGGGATTTTTCAGTGTACAGGTTGAATAATATTGGGCAACAAAGATAAACTGAAGCCTTTTATACTGCTTCACTAACTCAAACTGTCACTTTTCTATCTAATCTAGTCTTTGGGATATGCTATAGATTAGTATTGAACCACAATTACTATTTTATATTCACATTTGTTGGTTTATCTAGCATTCAACACAGCAAAATATTGAAGCAAGTAATTCAGAAATCGAAGCAGCTTTGTTATGAGAAAGATAATTACATCAGGCAACAAAATAAAAGCTGTATGGGATATAGTATATACATGGAAGAAGCCTGGAGATACTGACAGGTTTCAGATAGATTATATAATGGTAAGACAGAGATTTAGGAACCAGGTTTTAAATTGTAAGACATTTCCATGGGCAGATGTGGTCTCTGACCACAATCTATTGGTTATGAACTGTAGATTAAAACTAAAGAAACTGCAAAAAGTTGGGAATTTAAGGAGATGGGACCTAGATAAATTAAAAGAACCAGAGATTGTAGAGTGTTTCAGGGAGGGCATTAGGGAACGATTGACAAGAATGGGGAAAGAAATACACCACGAGGGCTAATAGAAATCCTTGGGTAACAGAAGAGATATTGAATTTAATTGATGAAAGGAGAAAATACAAAAACGCAGTAAATGAAGCAGGCAAAAAGGAATACAAACGCCTCAAAAATGAGATCGACAGGAAGTGCAAAATGGCTGAGCAGGGTTGGCTAGAGGACAAATGTAAGGATGTAGAGGCTCATCTCAATAGGGGTAAGATAGATACTGCCTACAGGAAAATTAGAGAGACCTTTGGAGAAAAGGGATCCACTTGTATGAATATCAAGAGCACAGATGGAAACCTAGTTCTAAGCAAAGAAGGGAAAGCAGAAAGGTGAAAGGAGTGTATAGAGGGTCTATACAATGGCGATGTTCTTGAGGACAATATTATGGAAAGGGAAGATGATGCAGATGAAGACAAAATGGGAGGTATGATACTGCGTGAAGAGTTTGACAAAGCACTGAAAGACCTGAGTCGAAACAAGGCCTCGGGAGTAGACAACGTTCCATTGGAACTACTGACGGCCTTGGGAGAGCCAACTCTTCCATCTGGTGAGCAAGATGTATGAGACAGGCGAAGTGCCCTCAGACTTCAAGAAGTATATAATAATTCCAATCCCAAAGAAAGCAGGTGTTGACAGATGTGAAAATTACTGAACTATCAGTTTAATAAGTCACAGCTGCAAAATACTAACGCGAATTCTTTACAGACGAATGAAAAAACTGGTAGAAGCCGACCTCGGGGAAGATCAGTTTGGATTCCATAGAAATGTTGGAACACGTGAGGCAATACTGACCCTATGACTTATCTTAGAGAATAGATTAAGGAATGGCAAGCCTACATATCTAGCTTTTCTATAGAGAAATCATTTGAAAATGTTGATTGGAATACTCTTTCATATTCTGAAGGTGGCAGGGGTAAAATACAGGGAGTGAAAGGCTATTTACAATTTGTACAGAAACCAGATGGCAGTTATAAGAGTCGAGGGGCATGAAAGGGAAGCAGTGTTTGGGAAGGGAGTGAGACAGGGTTGTAGCCTATCCCTGATGTTATTCAATCTGTATATTGAGCAAGCAGTAAAGGAAACAAAAGAAAAATTTGGAGTAGGAATTAAAATCCACGGAGAAGAAATAAAAACTTTGAGGTTTGCCGACGACATTGTAATTCTGTCAGACAGTGAAGGACCTGGAAAAGCAGCTGAACAGAATGGACAATGTCTTGAAAGGAGGATATAAGATGAACATCAGCAAAAGCAAAATGAGGATAATGGAATGTCAAATTAAATCGGGTGATACTGTGGGAATTAGATTAGGAAATGAGATGCTTAAAGTAGTAAAGGAGTTTTGCTGTTTGGGGAGTAAAATAACTGGTAGTGGTCGAAGTAGAGAGGATATAAAATGTAGACTGGCAGTGGCAAGGAAAACGTTTCTGAAGAAGAGAAATTTGTTAACATTGAGTATAGATTTAAGTGACAGGAAATCGTTTCTGAAAGTGTTTGTATGGAGTGTAGCCATGTATGGAAGTGAAATGTGGACAACAAATAGTTTAGACAAGAAGAGAATAGAAGCTTTCGAAATGTGGTGCTACAGAAGAATGCTGAAGATTAGATGGGTAGATCACATAACTAATGAGGAGGTATTGAACAGAATTGGGGAGAAGAGAAATTTGTTGCACAACTTGACTAGAAGAAGGGATCGGTTGGTAGGGCATATTCTGAGGCATCAAAGGGATCACCAATTTAGTATTGGAGGGCAGCATGGAAGGTAAAAATTGTAGATGGAGACCAAGAGATGAATACACTAAACAAATTCAGAAGGATGTAGGTTGCAGTAGGTACTGGGAGATGAAGAAGCTTGCACGGGGTAAAATAGCATGGAGAGCTGCAGCAAACCAGTCTCAGGACTGAAGACAACAACAACAACAACAACATGGGATATAGTGAAGACAGAGAGAGGTGGGGCCAAAAAGGAAGAGGAACAGATAACTCTAAAAATAAATGAGACTTTGGTAACAAGTGCATGTAGTGTTGCAAACCTCTTAAACAAGTACGTCTTTTGTGCTACTGACAGCTTGGGGTTATCTGGTTTGGTGAACAGTGCAATGGAGTATCTGAGACCAGACTTTAAAAATAACTTCAGTAAAATGGGAATGACACTCACGTCTCCCAAAGAAGTAGCATCCATCATAAAATCTTTAAAATATAATTATTTGAGTTGGTATGATAACAAGTCAGCTAAGTTAATCAAAGAGTACTCGTATGTGTAGAGTTTTATCTTAAGTTATTTGTGTAGTCAATCTCGTATCAGCAGGACTCTTCCAGACTGGATAAAATATGCTGAAGTTAAGCCTCTTTGCAAGAAGGTGGATAAAGAGATACCATCAAACTATCAACCAATTTCAATTTCGCTGGCTTTGTCAAAAATGTTTGAAGATGTGTTCAAGCAGTCTCCTTAAGCATCTGACTGCAAGTAATATATTGTCCAAGTCACAGTTTAGATTTCTTAAGGATTCAGATGTAGAGAAAGCTGTTTACACTTACAGTGAGACTGTACTTAATTTGTTGGGTAATAAATTAGAGGCTACTGGCATTTTCTGTGACCTGTCAAAAGCCTTGAACTGTGTGAACCACAGCATTCTCTCAAGTAAATTAGAATATTATGGTGTCACTGCAATGCTGTGAAATGGTTGGAGTCTTATCTAACAGGATACAAAGGCTGTCATTCTGAAATATTTGTGCAGTAAGCAGTCAGCCTTCATCCAGCTGGTAATTAATTACATGTGGTGTTCCATATTGCGTCCATTGCTTTTTCTTGTGTACGTTAACGACTTCTCATCTGTTACAGTGCCAGATGCTAAATTTATCTTGTTTGCAGATGATACAAACATTGCAATAAGTAGCAAGTCAAGTACAGATATAGAAATAGCTGCCAATAAAATTTTCACTTACATTAATAAATTGTTTAATATTACTTAACTGTCATTAAACATTGAGAAGACCCACTATGTGCAGTTCAGAACCTGTAAGAGACTTCCTTCCAGCATGTGTATTACATATGAGGACATACAGATCGAAGAGGTTAACAGTGTTAAGTTTTTGGGATTACAACTCGATATTAAATTCAGTTGTGAAGGGCATACCACAGAATTGATTAAGTGCCTAAACAATTCTATATTTGCAGTGGGAATGATGTCAGGTGTAAGAGATATAAATATAAAAAAACTTGCATAGGCCTACTTTGTTTACTTTCATTCTGTGATGTACTACAGTAATATGGGATCATATTCTGGAACAAACTCATCAAACCGAGCAAAACTTTTGAGGGTGCAAAAGTGTGTGATAAGAATCATTTATGGTGTAAATTCAACACCACCATGTAGAAACATGTTCAAGAAACTTTGTATTCTAACCACTGCTTCTCATTATATTTATTCCTTAATGAAATTTGTTGCAAGTAATACACCTCTATTTTTAAGCAATAGCTCACTACATAGAATCAGTACTAGGAATAAGGACAATCTACATAAAGATTTACCTTGGTCCAAAAAAGGGGTCCAATATTCAGGAACACACATTTTCAATAAATTGCCACCAACCATTGAAAAATTGATTTCAGATAAAGCATGGTTTAAACAGAGTTCGAAAGACTTTTTGATGGGCAACTCCTTCTAATCTATAGATGAATATCTTAAGAGACTGTTAAACCAACTTAAGTAAATATGTCTGTTAGATTTCAGTTTTGACAGCACTTGGTCACAACAGTGAAGATTGGTAATTTTGTGTATGATAAATTTATTAATAGTGCATAACATTGTTTCATTCTGACAGCGAGTTAATTCTGTAAATATTAGCTGTTCCAGTTTACTGCATTGTTGTATTAACCTGTTTCGACAATCTACTGACAAATGATCAGGGAAGTAAGTATTATATTCAAATGTTTTTGTTATACTTTCTGACATGTTCCACACCCACGAGAATCATCTCATTTATTTGGGTCTATGGAATGAAAACAATCTAATCTAACCTGTCCTTTCCTATACCTTGGGCTATGCTACAGATCAGTCTGCCACCAGAACCTAGTTTCCAAGAAATTACAAAAATGTTTTGCAGTGTCCATTCTTCTTTTTGCATGTGTATAATGTCACATGCCATATCATCAGTACTTCGCGGAGTGAAGTCAACATTTGGTATTGGTAGGTTCAGTTGATCTAGCTGCAACCGTGTCTCTCTTTGTTCTCAACTACATTTCTCTTTAGTCTCGTATAACTGCAGTCTTGTTGTTGCACAAGTTGTGGGTAATCTTTTGCTCCCTGTGTTATGTCCTGGTACCTTCAGAATTTCAGAGCTTGTATTGCATTGAACACTAAGAACATCCTATAACTATATTGGTATTAAGTTGTAAGGTCTGTATTGTCTTGCATAGTCATACATTTCTCCAGAGACCAAATTGAGCTTCCTGTGGTTACCTTCGATCAGTTTTCCCGTGTGTGTCTGAATAATTTTTGTCAGTATTTTACAGTCATTAGTTGTTGAACTGATGGCTCAGTGATTTTCACACCTGTCAGCAACTACTTTCTTTGGAATTGGAGTCTGGCTATATATAATCTGTCTCACATGTCAGGTGGGATATTTTGTCATGGCTGGCTCTCCCAAAGAAGTCAGTAAATGTCATCTACTCCTGGGGATTTGTTTCAACTTAGGTCTCTCAGTACTTGGTCAAATTATGCTCACAGTATCCTATTTATCGACTTCAATTTCTAAGAGATGGTCTTAAAGTTTCTTTGCTTTTTACAGCCCTTCATGTTTTTGCTTTGCCATCTGAGCTTTTAATATTCATACAGGTGCTTCTCTTTTCTCCAAAGGTCTCTCTAATTTTGCTGTAGGTGGCATTTATTATTCCTGCACTTGTGTAAGCTTTTACAGCTTTGCATTTCTCCTCCAGTCATTTCTTCTTATCAATTTCACACTTTGTCAATCTGTATTCCCTTTGCCTGCTTATCCTTAATTTCGAACTTTTCCACTAGTTCTTAATCTTGAGTTTGCAACCAGTAAATTATAGACAGAGTTGATATCTGCCCTTGTAGACTGTTTCGCAGCTTAAAATCTGTTTTCAGAATCTATTGCATCATTATATAATCTATCTCGAAAAATCCCATGTCTCCAAGTTTTATCCTCATATGCAACCTTCTTTCATGTTAGCAGCGGTTAATTAGTACTCTGGTTAAAATTCTTCTAACCAGCATCTGCTTTCACTCAATTTCTCCCCATCGTTGTCGTTCTGCTATTTTACCGTCTGTCTGTAATTCTTTATATTGAATTCCAGTCCCATTCCACCACCACAATTAAATTTTTGACTCCCTTGCTGGCAGAATAATTTCTTTTATTTCAGTGATACATTCTTTCAATCTCTTCATCTGCACATCATGTGGGCATATAAAGTTGTGCTACAACTGCTTGGTGGATGTTTGCGTTGTATCTGTCTTGGCTGTAATAATGAGTTTATTATGCTGTTCACTCCTGTTTCCTTATTCATTATTAGAACTACTCCTGTATTATCCCTATTTGATTTTGTGTTGTTAATCCTCTATGTCCCACACGAAGGTATATAACATTCCACATTCTGATCTGTAGAATGCCAACTTGTTTTTCCTTGTGACAGGATCCTACTGATTATTAGTCTCCACTCTGTGATCCGAATGGGGAACAATTTTATCTCTGGAACTTTTTACCCAAGTGTGTGCCATCATCATTAAGACTGTCAGTAGAGCCACATGTCCTCAGAAATTTCCTCAGAAGGCAATTAACAAATTCATTTAGAGAATTTTAAATGATTCATAATCCCTAACAATAAGTTTTCTCTGATCTCCACTCTCCTATTGCGTCCTCCTTCACCTTTATGTCCACTCATCCTCACGACGAATGGGTTGCACTCATCTTAGAGTCTGAGTGATCTACACACTCTGCCAAACATGCCAAAAGATATCACTTTTTCCTCCCTGAGGAAGGAAATAAGTTTTCAAAATGAGTTATGTACAACCTGGTGCATAGAGTCAGAAGCTGTATGTATGGTATTTCTTTAGGAAATTGCAGCAGATTGAATTTTGATGTAAGGAATTTGATTTACTTCTCAAAATTCAAACATTTAATGTATTATGGATGAACAGGCAAAAAGTATTATTTATTGCTTGATTGCCCAATTGGAGGTAAGTAACTGGAAATTAAATACCTAAGAATATGTTTTCGAGATTGTTAAGAGTGGAACAACCACGTAAAACCAGTTGTAGAAGTGACAGGTGCCAGTGTAAGATCTGCTATAAGTGTGCTAGTGGAATGTAATTTACTTCCAAAGGAGCTGCCATAGGAAACCATTATTTGACTAAGTCTTGAGTATTGCTACTTAGTCTCTTGCTCTTATCTGGTAAGGTTCATAGAAATGATCCAAAGAAAAGCAGACCATTCAATCGTATGTTCATTTACTAAGAAGTGTTTCACGTATATGGTCAACTCGGGTGACGGACACTAGAGATAATGTGCCCTGTAGAGCAAATTGTAAGAGGATATGTTGCAAGAAGCATAAACAAGATATTATTTCTTTGCATATGCAACTTGTAAAGTGACCATAAAGGTAAAACTGCAGCTCAAATGATTGATGTCCCTGCACGCTATCCACAAATGGAACCGGAAGGATAGTAAACAATTTTGATGCATGAAGTACCCTCAGTCACAAACAATATGGTATTTGCAAAATAGTGTAGATCTGTTGGATTAATCATTATTTCCATTGTGTGATCTATCTGCCTCGTTCACCAAACTTGTAGCTACAGATGTCAGTAAATTATTTCTTACTGTTGTCTGCTTTATAGGCATTATTGTAGATCTGGTATGTCAGGATAGTCACAAAGTTTTAATTAGCACCTCAAAAAATGATTGTGTAATTAACATTTCATGTGTGTGTAGGTACATGTTCTTATACACACTGTGGGATATCCATGGAACTTGCCCTGGCCTGTGGCATAACAGTTGCATGCAACATGGGTAATATGTGTAACATCTGTCAGATATTGTGGTCATGTCTTGGGAGTATGGTGCAAGGGACAGTTCATCCCTGAGATCAAGAATGCTCGGGACTTTTCATTTACCACTATCGAACTACCAAGAAAATGTCAATATGAGGAAAACTACTGCCATTAGAGATACCATCCACAGCCAACGTGTTGTAGACAGGGGTCATCGTCAATCATTGCAGATTGTAGCTGTTTGTAGACAGGTCACCATTTAGTAAATCGCTCTTTTGTTCAATGCTGTTAAACAGTTGTTGGTGAGTTGTCTTACTATCCAGAACCACTTCCTCCCTATGGGCTGCAGAAGGAACCACCTATCATGTTAACTGCTTCTACTCCCCCACACATCAAAGGATGTAGATTATAATGCATGCAGAATGCTGCCATTGGACGCTCACAGTAAATATATGAAGACGATATGTGTTCTTTCGGACATGTCCGAAAGAACAGATACCATTGTTGATCTTGCAGCTCTTGAAGAATGAAATGACAATGAAATCCAGAACTTTAGCTGCTTACAGTCATACCTTTTTGGGTTTTGGTGTGACTTGATCAATTTTCCAGCCTTCAGGTACAGAACTTTCTGTGAGAGAGCAATTGTATATAATTGCTAAATATGGAGCTATTGCATTAGCATATTCTGAAAGGAACCTGACTGGTATACAATTTGGACTGGAGGCCTTGCCTTTATTAAGTGATTCAAGCTGCTTTGCTACACCGAGGATATCTACTTCTATGTTTCTCATCTTGGCAGTTGTTCTCGATTGGAATTCAGGAATATTTACTTCACCTTCAGAAAACATTGTTATCGTGAAACACAACTAGCTCTTTATACTCGTGAAGTAATGAGTGCTATCGATAGGGAATGTCAAATTGATTCCAGAAGGCTTTCGACACTTCCTCACAAGCATCTTCTAATCAAACTTCGTGCCTATGGAATATTGCTTCAGTTGTGCAACTGGATTTGTGATTTCCTTTCACAAAGGTCACAGTTCGTAGTTAGAGACGGAAAGTCATAGAGTAAAACAGAAGTAATATCTGGTGTTCCCCAAGGCAGTGTTATAGACCCTCTATTGTTCCTGATCTATATTAACGAAATAGGAGACAATCTGAGTAGCCCTGTTAGATTGTTTGCTGATGATGCTGTCATGTACTGTCTTGTAAAGTCATCAAATGACCAAAACGAATTGCAAAATGATTTAGATATCTGTATGGTGCGAAAAGTGGCAGTTGACCCTGAGTAAAGAAAAGTGTGAAGTTCTTCACATGAGTACTTAAAAGAAATCCACTAAATTTTGATTACGTGACAAGTCACACAAATCTTAAGGCTGTATATTCAACTAAATACTTAGGGATTACAATTACAAATAACCTAAACTGCAACGATCACATAGATAATGTTGTGGGTAGAACAAACCAAAGACTATGATTCATTGGCAGAACACTTACAGGTGCTACAGGTCTACTAAAGAGACTGCTTACACCACGGTTGTCCACCCTATTCTGGAGTATTGCTGTGCAGTGTGGGATCCGCATCAGAGGGAATGAGGACCAAGGATGCATCCTGTTAGGATAAACTCACTAGTCTCCTTATTAATATTTGCATGTTAATGCAGCTAACTTTTGTCCCCAAATTCATTAGTATTAATGACACAGAGCCTCTCTATAAACCCATCACATGATACAATTCACATCTCACACATTCTCATATCGCACACCTCTTATGTACAGGGTGGTCCATTGATCGTGACCGGGCCAAATATCTCACGAAATAAGTGCCAAACGAAAAAACTACAAAGAACGAAACTTGCCTAGCTTGAAGCGGGAAACCAGATGGCGCTATGGTTGGCCTGCTAGATGGCGCTGCCATAGGTCAAATGGATATCAACTGCATTTTTCTAAACAGGAACCCCATTTTTTATTACATATTCGTGTAGTACGTAAAGAAACATGAATGTTTTAGTCGGACCACTTTTTTCGCTTTGTGATAGATGGCGCTGTAATAGTCACAAACGTATAAGTACGTGGTATCACGTAACATTCTGCCAGTGAGGAGTCTGAGACTGTGACCTTAGCAATGCTGCCCCAGGCTCCTTTCTTTTGTAAATAGTTTTCCCTCATTAGTTACGTCATAGTGATAAGGCAACATTATAGTATGGGTAGAGATTAACACAAATGAGTTCCTGCCGGTCAAAAAGTATATACAGGGTGGTCCATTGATAGTGACCGGGCCAAATATCTCATGAAATAAGCATCAAACAAAAAAACTACAAAGAATGAAACTCGTCTAGCTTGAAGGCGGAAACCAGATGGCGCTATGGTTGGCCCGCTAGATGGTGCTGCCATAGGTCAAACGGATATCAGCTGCGTTTTTCTAAATAGGAACCCCCATTTTTTATTACATATTTGTGTAGTACATAAATAAATATGAATGTTTTAGTTGGACCACTTATTTCACTTTGTGATATATGGTGCTGTAATAGTCACAAACATTTGGCTTACAATTTTAGACGAACAGTTGGTAACAAGTAGATTTTTTAAATTAAAATACAGAATGTAGGTATGTTTAAACATTTTATGTCGGTTGTTTCAATGTGATACATGTACCTTTGTGAACTTATCATTTCTGAGAACACATGCTGTTGCAGCGTGATTACCTGTAAATACCACATTAATGCAATAAATGCTCAAAATGATGTCCGTCAACCTCAATGCATTTGGCAATATGTGTAACGACATTCCTCTCAACAGCAAGTAGTTCGCCTTCCGTAATGTTCGCACATGCATTGACAATGTGCTGACGCATGTTGTCAGACATTGTCGGTGGATCACGATAGCAAATATCCTTCAACTTCCCCACAGAAAGAAATCCGGGGACGTCAGATCTGGTGAACGTGCGGGCCATGGTATGGTGCTTCGACGACAAATCGACCTGTCATGAAATATGCTATTCAATACCGCTTCAACCGCACATGAGCTATGTGCCGGACATCCATCATGTTGGAAGTACATCGCCATTCTGTCATGCAGTGTAACATCTTGTAGTAACATCGGTAGAACATTACGTAGGAAATCAGCATACATTGCACCATTTAGATTGCCATTGATAAAATGGGGGCCAATTATCTTTCCTCCCATAATGCCGCACCATACATTAACCCGCCAAGGTCGCTGATGTTCCACTTGTCGCAGCCATTGTGAGTTTTCTGTTGCCCAATAGTATATATTATGCCGGTTTACGTTAACTGCTATTGGTGAATGACACTTCGTTGCTAAATAAAACGCATGCATAAAAATCTGTCATCGTCCCGTAATTTCTCTCGTGCCCAGTGGCAGAACTGTACACGACATTCAAAGTCATCGCCAAGCAATTCCTGGTGCATATAAATATGCTACGGGTGCAGTCGATATCGATGTAACATTCTCAATACCGACGCTTTCGAGATTCCCAATTCTCGCGCAATTTGTTTGCTGCTGATGTGTGGATTAGCTGCGACAGCAGCTAAAACACCTACTTGGGCATCATCATTTATTGCAGGTCGTGGTTGACTTTTCACATGTGGCTGACCACTTCCTGTTTCCTTAAATAATGTAACTATCCGGCGAACAGTCCTGACACTTGGATGTCGTCGTCCAGGATACCGAGCAGCATACACAGCACACACCCGTTGGGCATTTTGATCACAATAGCCATACATCAACACAATATCGACCTTTTCCGCAATTGGTAAACGGTCCATTTTAACATGGGTAATGTACCACGAAGCAAATACCATCCTCACTGGTAGAATGTTACGCGATACCACGAACTTAATACGTTTGTGGCTATTACAGCACCATCTGTCACAAAGCGAAATAAGTGGTCCAACTAAAACATTCATGTTTCTTTACATACTACACAAATATGTAATAAAAAATGGGGGTTCCTATTTAGAAAAACGCAGTTGATATCCGTTTGACCTATGGCAGCACCATCTAGCGGGCCAACCATAGCGCCATCTGGTTTCCGCCTTCAAGCTAGACGAGTTTCATTCTTTGTAGTTTTTTTGTTTGATGCTTATTTCATGAGATATTTGGCCCGGTCACTATCAATGGACCACCCTGTATATACTTTTTGACCGGCAGGAACTCATTTGTGTTAATCTCTACCCATACTATAATGTTGCCTTATCACTATGACATAACAAATGAGGAAAACTATTTACAAAAGAAAGGAGCCTATGGTAGCATTGCTAAGGTTGCAGTCTCAGACGTATTGACTGGTAAGAAAATTATTATACTATGGCTCAATGAATCCATTACATCTTCATGATTAAGAATCCCGAACAAAAACTTCATCTTCATAAGACTTAAATAATACAAATAATACTTCATCATCCTCCACAATACAATGTAATCATTGCCCTAGCACATCATCGTAATACTATCACCTCATAAGAAATCACCAATTCACCAAAAATGTAAATACATAACTCACAGGGTCACATCTGCTTTTCAGATACCCTCCTGTACCCTTTGTATACCTGCTTTGATACTCCATAATCTTTCTTAATGTCTGACTCATTATCCCATTATGTCAAATTTCTAGTGTGGAGAGTAATGTAGGCAGATTTTCTGCTATCGTGTTCACTGTATCTCAAGGGACCTTGGATGATTTAATTGATGACATCACAGCCACTCAAATCAGTGTGGTACCTCCGCATACTGCTGTGTTGGATCAGTTTCTAATGACGTAAAGGCAGGAAATCCTAATCATCTGAGACTGTTGCCTCTTGAACCCTTGCCTCTTAAAGTTATCAGAAGATCAAAATAAATTGAGAAAAGATTTAGATAAGATATCTGTATGGTGCGAAAATTGGCAATTGACCTTAAATAAAGAAAAGTTGGCCATCCAGATGAGTGCTAAAAGGAATCCATTAAACTTCGGTTACATGATTTACACTTTACCACAACTATTTACGTCTGTCTTAAATCTGAGAGGTAACTGATATTCACTAACTATTCCACAGTGGTCTTTAGACCACCAGATTATCCTATATCCAAGTACATACTTTACCAAATATGTGGAATATCGGATAACAAGATACCACTGTTTTCTACGAAATTTGACACACTACATTGCTACTATTCACATTGCTACAATATACACTCTACATAATGAAAGTATCATTTAAAACATCCTTTAATGTATTATTTATAACCACATATTTAAACTATAACCAGAACTCAGTCTCACTAAAGTGTTATTTACAAGAAAACTTTAAGGCTGTTCTGGCCTGGCTAAGCTTTTGGGGAACCCACGGTTTGCCATGCATGAGCCAAGCACATTCTTCGCACAGGCTGGCATAATACCCGTTTCTATGGCATACACAGCACTCCACATCATACAGTTTGGTGCATGAAGCAGTGTGTCATAGTAAACTGCACTGGCTGCATATAACAGGAGTTAACGGTTCAGCCCCCAAGCCTTTACCAAATACTGGGTAGTTATAATTAAACTTTCCCTATTCAACACACTATAAAATGGAAACTAAGTACTGTAAGAGTACCACACTTGGTAGCATTAATGTCAAGGACGTGGGGAAGAGAAATAATACAGACTCAATTAAATTGAAACACTTCCAATGTGCTGCTACAGTACATCATACCATTACATACTGGTTCAACTACAAAAGAGGCTCAATATGGCACCCATCAGTGTTGAGAAGAGTCTTGAAAGTGCAGGATTGCATTCTGTACAGCTGAACGAAGCATGTCTGTAGGTATGCTGGCTACTTGTCTTGATATGCTGTGCTTCAGATCAGCACATGTGTGAATGAATGTTTCCGAGTAAACCTTATCCTTCAGCTAGCACCACAACCAGCAGTCACAGGGATGCAATTTTAGGTGATCATGCTGGCCAAGCATTTGAAAACAGTTGGAGCATAATTCAGTCATTTCCAAATGTGTTTTGGAGAAGCAGGTGAACTTCGCGATGTGCGGTGGGGCCCCATCTTGCATGAAAACTGTTGAGATCAATGTGCCTCTGTGGGGTGGGTATAACATGATGACAAAGCACATCACAGTAACCTAGCTAGTCACGCTGCACGTCTTTGGTCCTTGAGTGCCAGCCTGTTCAAAAAAGAATGGGCCTATGATGATTGTAGCCGTGAAGCCACACCATATGGTGACATGTTCCCGTAAAGAGGAACTTCAAGCACAGAGTTCACCTCACCCGCCAAAGAAAAATGAGCTTTGTCTGTCCATAGGATAGTCCAAGACCAGCCCTTGTCAACTTCAGTCCTTACGAGAAAGTGAAGAGGAAAGTCAACACGTCGTTGTACATCATATGGTGCAAGCTGCTGTATGATAGGGATCTTGTACGGATGCCATTTGAGAATGGTTCAAAGCACCTTCCATACAGTTGACCATGTGATGTTCAACTGTCATGACACAGCACGCGCACTGCCTCACGATCGGGAATTGCATGCAGCGTTGTTTGCCATAGCAACAGTGATTTCATCAACCACCTGTGTTGCAACTGGTCACCTGCCTCTTCCCGAAACTACACCCAGTTCTCCAGTTGATTCAAACTACTTCATCACACTCCGCACAGCAGGTGGAGAAAGAGAACCCATCTGTAATCCTTTCACCCGGCAATATTCTCGAATTGCAGCTGCAGCATTACTGTTGTTTTGATAATAGAGCTTCACCAATAATGCCTTGTTCCTTTTGTCCAAGCTCTGTCTACGGCACTGGACACTGGTTTTGATTTGTGCATTTGTAATATAGCACTGTTCTCATAATAGTGTATAATCATTCTCAACCCATCTAGATTGTGGAAGTATCACCTACAGCTTGGTCACACAGTCTAGATTTGTTATGTTCTGTAAATTCAGCGAAATCTGTTTTGCAACAGGATCTCTCTACGAAGGCCTGTAAAGGTCTTCCTTGAACAGATGGTGCCAACAACTCCTAATTTATTATAAAATTAAAATAAGTAGAGTACCAGAATATCCTTGTTATTCAGCCTGCTTCCATAACACAGACATCCACTTACATAGAAATTGTTTAAATAAAGTTGACCAACTATATAATATTTTGCCACTGTTTGATTAGCGATCTCTTTTACCTAGGACACTCACACTGCTATCCTAACACCGTAATTACTACTGTGGCATATCCTTTTGTCCTGCAGCATAATTTGATTTCTGACACAGCATTATCGTTGATGCAGCAGCAGGTTTATCCGTTTTCGGATCTACTCAGTTCAGCCTGATCTATGCAGATTGCTCCAGAGGGGAAGGAAAAAATAATAGTACCTTTGAATACCACATTATACTGAATGAAATTATCATTTATACAGCAGAATTGATGTTTGTACTAAAAGCTCTCATCAGTATAATAATTCATGGCATCTGAGAATCTCTTGTATGCAGTGACTTTCTCAGTAGTGTCCATATCATCCTAATACATGACATCCAATCGTTCTTAAGTGACCTGTACAGAATAAGCATCACCCAATGACTTGCTTTGGATATGAAATCACATTGGCGTTCTGGAAATTATGGGATGCATGGGCAAGCCAGGGCAGTCTTTAAGGCAAAGCCTTTGATGTTACCAATTCCTGAAACCAATTTAAGGATGTATCTAAGGTGCTTTCTTCTGTGTAAAAGGGATTAAAAGTGACAAATTGTTAAAGAACAAAAAACAATAAAGTTCTGTGAAAAGATAAAGCTGTTGTAGAAAAATGTGGACAATGTAACTGTGAAGCAGCTATATAAAGGAATTGAGTACATGTGGGAGACTGAACCAATACCATAAGATTGGGAATATTGGTTATTCTGCCATTAGACTAAAGTGGAACAAGCAAGTGTAAACAGTTACCAACAGATATCTCTCCGCCCCAGTGACACACAAAATCCTACCGAGCGAGGTGGCGCAGTGGTTAGCACACTGGACTCGCATTCGGGAGGACGACGGTTCAATCCCGTCTCCAGCCATCCTGATTTAGGTTTTCCGTGATTTCCCTAAATCGTTTCAGGCAAATGCCGGGATGGTTCCTTTGAAAGGGCACGGCCGATTTCCTTCCCCATCCTTCCCTCACCCGAGCTAGCGCTCCGTCTCTAATGACCTCGTTGTCGACGGGACGTTAAACAACACTAACCTAACTTCCTGGCAGATTAAAACTGTGTGCCCGACCGAGACTCGAACTCGGGACCTTTGCCTTTCGCGGGCAAGTGCTCTACCAACTGAGCTACCGAAGCACGACTCACGCCCGGTACTCACAGCTTTACTTCCCCCCTGCGGGTCCGGGGATTAGAATAGGCCCGAGGTATTCCTGCCTGTCGTAAGAGGCGACTAAAAGGAGTCCATCCCCCACACGGGGGTAGTTAGCGCCTGCGTCCGGAGACGGACGATCTTCACGATCTATAATCGTGGTCTTTTTGGTTTTAAACTTCTCGTTTCTTCCTTCCTTTTGTTGGTCCCTTTCTTTGCTCTTCTCCACCTCACTGTCTTCCTTACTCTTTCCCTTGACTTCTCCTTGCCTTCTCATTGCCTTTTTCTCCTTGCCTTCTCATTGCCTTTTTCTCCTTGCGTTCTCATTGCCTTTTTCTCCTTGCCTTCTCATTGCCTTTTCTCCTTGCCTTCTCATTGCCTTTTTCTCCTTGCCTTCTCATTGCCTTTTTCTCCTTGCCTTCTCCTTGCCTTCTCATTGCCTTCTTCTCCTTGCCCTCTCTGGTCTCCGCCTCGGCGTTTGAGACAGTCTGTCCTCTTTCTCCCTCTCTCTCTTCTTTTTCCTCTTCTTCCTTCCTCCCTGTGCGTGTCTGAAGGCCGACCCACGCGTTCGCACGCGTAGCCGGTGACGGGGTAACGCGTAAGTCCCCGCCCTGGGTAGACATGTAAGGCACGCGCGTACCCCCTGGTAAAGGCCAGGCCCGGGGAGGGGTGATTGCCTGAGCTGATACCTTCTGACCATGCCGATTGGTCCCTCCGTCTGTTTCTCGGGAGGTGTGACCTGAGGTGTAAACATTCACCTAAGGCGGGAGTGCCCTCTGAGAGGGTCCCCACAAGGAAGGAGCGCGCCATCGGAGACGCTGGCAATCATGGGGGATTCCTCCGCAATGGATTCTACTCCATCGCTTTCGACTTCGACCCAAAAACGGAAACGTGACCAGCCAACAGTGACAAAAGTACTACCGCCTGCCCCACAGTTCCTCGTAGTTTCTCGCACTGAGGACGGAAAGGATTTTTCCTCTGTCAACCCTTTTGTTATTCAGAAGGGCGTTGATGCCATAGCCGGATCTGTCAAATCTTGTACCAGGTTGCGTAACGGCACCTTATTACTAGAAACTGAGAATGCCTTTCAGGCACAAAAACTGCTTCGGGCCACCCTCCTGTACACGTTCCCTGTCCGGGTGGAGGCCCACCGAACTTTGAATTCGTCTCGTGGTGTAGTGTATACTAGCTCCCTCGACGGATTGACTGACGAGGAGCTTCAATCTTTCCTCGCTGAGCAGGGCGTGACGGCTGTCCATCGGGTCATGAAAAAGGTCAACAACGACCTTGTACCGACCCGGACACTCTTCTTGACCTTCGATAGTGTTAAGCTGCCATCGCGCATCAAGGCGGGCTACGAGGTTATTTCTGTTCGCCCCTATGTCCCGACACCTACGCGCTGCTACCAGTGTCAGCGTTTCAATCACACTCGACAGTCTTGTTCCAATGCGGCTAAATGTGTCACTTGTGGCAGGGATGCCCATGAGGGTGACTGTCCACCTCCGTCTCCTCATTGTGTGAACTGTCAGGGTGACCATGCCGCATCCTCCCGCGACTGTCCTGTCTATAAGGACGAACGTTGCATCCAAGAAATTCGTGTCAAAGAGAAAGTGTCAACCTCGGCTGCTCGCAAGCTATTGGCTAGTAGGAAGCCCACGCTGCTCCCAGCGGGGAAATATAGTACTGTCCTCGCCTCTCCTCGGACTACCCGGGAGGTCGCAACCCAGACATGCGATCTGACCTTCAGCACCACGGTCGTCCGTTCGGCCAGTGCTAAGATCGCGCGGTCGACGTCTCCTCTTCCTCCCATCACACCACAGACACCAGCCACTTCCTCAGCTTCTGCTAAGTCGAAGACACCGAAGTCAGATGCACGGTCCTTCAAGAAGGAACCATCCCGTGCAGACTTCCTCCGTCCCTCGACCTCCCAGCCTTCGACCGATACTTCCACCAAACGTCCTTCCAAAAAGGCGCATAGGAAGCACAGTTCTCCTTCCCCGCCACGGCGCATCTCTTCTCCTGCGCCACCCAGCGGTTGCCGCCCCAGGCCGTCATCCGTTTCGCCTGGCCGCACCGCCGGTAGCCGTACATCTGGCCGTTCACCGGCGGAGGAAGCTCCCCCTCCCGGCCATCCTCCCGAGATGGCCGATGACCCTATAGACCCCATGGACGATGACTGTCCGCCTACTGATAGCGGCGGCAGTGCTCGCTCGAAGCCAGGCCCTAAGCGGCCTTCGAGGTGACCCCTTCTCTCATCTTCCTTTTCTTACGATGGCACTTATTCACTGGAATATTCGCAGCATTCGCTCCAACCGAGAGGACTTGAAGTTGCTGCTCCGCTTGCATCGTCCGCTCGTCGTAGCCCTCCAGGAAACGAAGCTACGCCCATGCGATCACATTGCCTTGGCACACTACACCTCTGTGCGTTTTGACCTACCCCCTATGGTAGGTATCCCAGCTCATGGAGGGGTTATGTTGCTGGTCCGGGATGATATTTACTACGATCCCATCACGTTGCACACCGGCCTGCAGGCAGTTGCCATCCGCATTACTCTCCCCACCTTTACGTTTTCCTTTTGTACCGTTTACACTCCATCGTCATCTGCCGTTACCAGGGCAGACATGATGCAACTTATTGCTCAGCTACCTGCACCGTTTTTGTTAACTGGAGACTTCAATGCCCACCATCCCCTTTGGGGTTCTCCAGCCTCCTGCCCGAGGGGCTCCTTGTTAGCAGACCTTTTCAACCAGCTCAATCTTGTCTGCCTTAATACTGGCGCCCCTACTTTTCTTTCGGACACATCTCATACCTATTCCCATTTAGACCTCTCTATATGTACTCCCCAACTTGCACGCCGGTTTGAGTGGTATGCACTTGCTGATACATATTCGAGCGACCACTTCCCGTGTGTTATCCATCTCCTGCAGCATACCCCCTCTCCGTGCTCCTCTAGTTGGACCATCTCCAAGGCAGACTGGGGGCTCTTTTCTTCCAGGGCGACCTTTCAGGATCAAACCTTCACAAGCTGCGATCGTCAGGTCGCACACCTCACGGAAGTCATTCTCGCTGCTGCTGAATATTCCATCCCTCACCCTACTTCTTCTCCACGTCGCGTACCGGTCCCCTGGTGGACTGCAGCATGTAGAGACGCTTTACGTGCTCGTCGACGTGCTTTACGCACCTTTAAACGCCACCCTACAGTGGCGAATTGTATTAATTATAAACGATTACGTGCTCAGTGTCGTCGTATTATTAACGAAAGCAAGAAAGCCAGCTGGGCTGCTTTCACAAGCACCTTCAACAGTTTTACTCCTTCTTCTGTTGTCTGGGGTAGCCTGCGCCGGCTATCTGGCACTAAGGTCCACTCCCCAGTTTCTGGCTTGAAGGTCGCGAATGAAGTCCTTGTGGCCCCTGAGGCTGTCTCCAATGCCTTCGGCCGCTTTTTCGCCGCGGTTTCGAGCTCCGCTCATTACCACCCTGCCTTCCTCCCCCGCAAACAGGCAGAGGAGGCTAGGCCACCTGACTTTTGCTCCTCGAATTGTGAAAGTTATAATGCCCCATTCACCATGCGGGAACTCGAAACCGCACTTGGCCGATCACGGTCCTCCGCTCCAGGGCCTGATTCTATTCATATTCAGATGCTGAAGAACCTTTCTCCTGCGGGTAAAGGTTTTCTTCTTCGTACATACAATCGCATCTGGATTGAGGGACATGTTCCCGCATGCTGGCGCGAGTCTATTGTTGTCCCGATTCCTAAGCCGGGGAAGGACAAGCACTTGCCTTCCAGTTATCGACCTATCTCACTTACCAGCTGTGTCTGTAAAGTGATGGAGCGAATGGTTAACTCTCGATTGGTTTGGCTGCTTGAGTCTCGACGCCTACTTACAAATGTACAATGTGGATTTCGTAGGCGCCGCTCTGCTGTTGACCATCTGGTTACCTTGTCGACCTTCATTATGAATAACTTCTTGCGGAAGCGCCCGACCGCGGCTGTGTTCTTTGATTTGGAGAAGGCTTACGACACCTGTTGGAGGGCGGGCATTCTCCGCACCATGCATACATGGGGCCTTCGCGGTCGCCTCCCTCTTTTTATTCGTTCCTTTTTAATGGATCGACAGTTCAGGGTACGTGTGGGTTCTGTCCTGTCCGACACCTTTCGCCAGGAGAATGGGGTGCCACAGGGCTCAGTTTTGAGCGTCGCTCTGTTCGCCATCGCGATCAATCCAATAATGGATTGCCTCCCAGCTGATGTATCAGGCTCCCTTTTTGTGGACGATTTTACCATCTATTGCAGCGCGCAGCGTACACGTGTCCTGGAGCGCTGTCTTCAGCGTTCTCTTGACCGTCTTTACTCCTGGAGTGTCGCCAATGGCTTCCGTTTTTCTGCCGAGAAGACGGTCTGTATTAACTTCTGGCGCTACAAAGAGTTTCTCCCACCGTCCTTACGACTTGGTCCCGTTGCTCTCCCAATCGTGGAGACAACCAAATTTTTAGGCCTTACCTTTGACAGGAAACTTAGCTGGTCTCCACATGTGTCATATTTGGCCGCCCGTTGTACCCGTTCTTTAAATGTCCTTCGTGTTCTCAGTGGTATGTCGTGGGGAGCGGATCGAACCGTCCTACTTCGTCTATATCGGTCGATCGTCCGCTCCAAGCTGGATTATGGGAGCTTTGTATACTCCTCTGCACGGCCATCCATCTTACGCCGCCTCAACTCCATACAACATCGGGGTTTACGACTTGCGATCGGAGCATTTTATACCAGTCCCATAGAGAGTCTTCATGCTGACGCTGGCGAATTGCCGCTCACTTACCGGCGCGATATACTGCTTTGTCGGTATGCCTGTCGGCTACTGTCCATGCCCGACCATCCGTCTTATCGTTCCTTTTTTGACGACTCTCTCGACCGTCAATACGGGTTGTATGTCTCTGCCCTGCTACCCCCTGGAGTTCGCTTTCGTCGCCTCCTTCAACACCTTCATTTTTCACTCCCTGCAACCTTTCGAGTGGGCGAGAGCCACACGCCACCTTGGCTCCAGGCTCAGGTCCGCGTTCACCTTGACCTCAGCTCGCTCCCAAAAGAGGTCACCCCCAGTTCGGTCTACCACTCCCGTTTTTTGGAACTTCGTTCGAAGTTCATCACCATGACTTTCATTTATACAGATGGCTCTAAGACCAATGACGGGGTTGGGTGTTCCTTTATAGTCGGGGCACAAAGTTTCCAATACCGGCTCCATGACCATTGTTCGGTCTTCACAGCTGAGCTCTTTGCCCTCTACCAGGCTGTTCTTTACATCTGCCGCCACCGACATTCTGCTTATGTCATCTGCTCAGATTCCCTGAGCGCCATCCAGAGCCTCAGTGATCCGTACCCGGTTCACCCTTTCGTACACCGGATCCAACGCTCTCTTCAGCGGCTGGTGGACGTCGGTCCGCCGGTTAGCTTTATGTGGGTTCCCGGCCATGTCGGTATCACTGGGAACGAAGCTGCAGATGCCGCGGCCAAGGCTGCGGTCCTCCAGCCTCGGACAGCTTCTTGTTGTGTCCCTTCGTCCGATCTTAGCAGGGTCATTTGTCGGCGCGTTGTGTCGCTGTGGCACGCCGATTGGGCTGCACTTACCGACAACAAGCTTCGGGCCTTAAAACCTCTTCCCGTGGCTTGGACGTCCTCCTCACGCCCTTCTCGGCGGGAGGAGGTCGTTTTAGCAAGGTTAAGGATTGGACACTGCCGGTTCAGCCATCGCCATCTGCTGACGGCTGCGCCGGCGCCGTTCTGCCCATGTGGGCACTTGCTGACGGTTAGACACATTTTAATGTCCTGTCCCGATCTTAACCAACTGCGCCTCGATCTTAACCTGCCTATTACTTTCGATGCCGTTTTAGCGGATGACCCACGAGCAGCTGCTCGTGTTCTTTGTTTTATCAATTTGACACACCTTGCTAAGGACATTTGACGAAGTTTTTTAATCCTATGCCTGTCAGTCTGTCTTTTATTGTGTTTTTCCTTTTAGTTGTTGTTGTCAACTTGTGGCTCGCGGTGCATTTTTAGAGTAGTCAGGGCGCTAATGACCATTGAAGTTGTGCGCCCTAAAACCACAAAAAAAAAAAAAAAAAAAAAAAAAAAAAAAAAACAGCTTTACTTCTGCCAGTACCTCGTCTCCTACCTTCCAAACTTTACAGAAGCTCTCCTGCGAACCTTGCAGAACCAGCACTCCTGAAAGAAAGGATATTGCGGAGACATGGCTTAGCCACAGCCTGGGGGATGTTTCCAGAATGAGATTTTCACTCTGCAGCGGAGTGTGCGCTGATATGAAACTTCCTGGCAGATTAAAACTGTGTGCCCGACCGAGACTCGAACTCGGGACCTTTGCCTTTCGCGGGCAAGTGCTCTACCAACTGAGCTACCGAAGCACGACTCACGCCCGGTACTCACAGCTTTACTTCTGCCAGTACCTCGTCTCCTACCTTCCAAACTTTACAGAAGCTCTCCTGCGAACCTTGCAGAACCAGCACTCCTGAAAGAAAGGATATTGCGGAGACATGGCTTAGCCACAGCCTGGGGGATGTTTCCAGAATGAGATTTTCACTCTGCAGCGGAGTGTGCGCTGATATGAAACTTCCTGGCAGATTAAAACTGTGTGCCCGACCGAGACTCGAACTCGGGACCTTTGCCTTTCGCGGGCAAGTGCTCTACCAACTGAGCTACCGAAGCACGACTCACGCCCGGTACTCACAGCTTTACTTCTGCCAGTACCTCGTCTCCTACCTTCCAAACTTTACAGAAGCTCTCCTGCGAACCTTGCAGAACCAGCACTCCTGAAAGAAAGGATATTGCGGAGACATGGCTTAGCCACAGCCTGGGGGATGTTTCCAGAATGAGATTTTCACTCTGCAGCGGAGTGTGCGCTGATATGAAACTTCCTGGCAGATTAAAACTGTGTGCCCGACCGAGACTCGAACTCGGGACCTTTGCCTTTCGCGGGCAAGTGCTCTACCAACTGAGCTACCGAAGCACGACTCACGCCCGGTACTCACAGCTTTACTTCTGCCAGTACCTCGTCTCCTACCTTCCAAACTTTACAGAAGCTCTCCTGCGAACCTTGCAGAACTAGCACTCCTGAAAGAAAGGATATTGCGGAGACATGGCTTAGCCACAGCCTGGGGGATGTTTCCAGAATGAGATTTTCACTCTGCAGCGGAGTGTGCGCTGATATGAAACTTCCTGGCAGATTTTACAACGACCTCAGAGCAGGCGAGACTACCCGCTGAATTTAAGCATATTACTAAGCGGAGGAAAAGAAACTAACAAGGATTCCCCCAGTAGCGGCGAGCGAACAGGGAAGAGTCCAGCACCTTCTTTCAGGAGTGCTAGTTCTGCAAGGTTCGCAGGAGAGCTTCTGTAAAGTTTGGAAGGTAGGAGACGAGGTACTGGCAGAAGTAAAGCTGTGAGTACCGGGCGTGAGTCGTGCTTCGGTAGCTCAGTTGGTAGAGCACTTGCCCGCGAAAGGCAAAGGTCCCGAGTTCGAGTCTCGGTCGGGCACACAGTTTTAATCTGCCAGGAAGTTTCATATCAGCGCACACTCCGCTGCAGAGTGAAAATCTCATTCTGGAAACATCCCCCAGGCTGTGGCTAAGCCATGTCTCCGCAATATCCTTTCTTTCAGGAGTGCTGGTTCTGCAAGGTTCGCAGGAGAGCTTCTGTAAAGTTTGGAAGGTAGGAGACGAGGTACTGGCAGAAGTAAAGCTGTGAGTACCGGGCGTGAGTCGTGCTTCGGTAGCTCAGTTGGTAGAGCACTTGCCCGCGAAAGGCAAAGGTCCCGAGTTCGAGTCTCGGTCGGGCACACAGTTTTAATCTGCCAGGAAGTTTCATATCAGCGCACACTCCACTGCAGAGTGAAAATCTCATTCTGGAAACATCCCCCAGGCTGTGGCTAAGCCATGTCTCCGCAATATCCTTTCTTTCAGGAGTGCTGGTTCTGCAAGGTTCGCAGGAGAGCTTCTGTAAAGTTTGGAAGGTAGGAGACGAGGTACTGGCAGAAGTAAAGCTGTGAGTACCGGGCGTGAGTCGTGCTTCGGTAGCTCAGTTGGTAGAGCACTTGCCCGCGAAAGGCAAAGGTCCCGAGTTCGAGTCTCGGTCGGGCACACAGTTTTAATCTGCCAGGAAGTTTCATATCAGCGCACACTCCGCTGCAGAGTGAAAATCTCATTCTGAACACTAACCTAACCCAACACAAAATCCTGTCTGAAGTTTTGGAAAATATATTAGAAAATCCAATGGAGGAACAATTAGGAGAATACCATGAGAGTTTAGGAGAGGAAGATCATGGGTCGAGCAGGTATTAAATCTAATAATCAGATACAAGAAACTTCGAGCCCAAAATCTTTATGCATCCTTTGTTGATTTTTGAAAACCCTATGATATTAGTCAGTAGAGATACATATACAATGTCCTAGAAGAATTTGGAGCTGACAGTAAAACACTGGCAATCGTTAACCAAATAATACAACTTCCAAATTTAAAATTTTAGGTGAAATATCAAAACCTTTTGAGATAAAAACAGGTGTAAAAATATGATAAATACAATGAGAAAGTGATGGATTAATTTTATTGCTACTTAAAAAGAATGGATGACGAGACACAAAAAATCATCATCATCTTTGACAAAAATCCAAAACCAGAATTTCATTACTTGTAGAATTTAAGAAATATCTACTGGAGTTGGGAATAACAGACAGAAGAGAGGGGGGGTCTTGGACAGAAGAAAGAAGATAGCAACAGAGCAGGAAAGTAGTAGTATTGGGAATCTAGAAAAGAGATTGTCATAAATAGTCTATTTCACGTGGTCACAAGTTGACCAAATGTGAATAATCACAAAATTTGAGTTCGTGCAGTTCATACATGAATATATCTTCTGACAGTAAGATTAGCCCAAGTGTCAGTGTGGAGCAGATACAGTGGTTTGATACCTTGTTGAATACCCAGACTTACTGTGTAGTATAAGTTACTGCTGGCACAACCCTTATCACAGAGCCAGCTGTGGGCACCACTACACTACTGTTGAAACCAAAGTGTTAAATTACTACAAGAAAGCAGATACTATTACTCATTTCCTTATCAGAAAATTGAGTTTAGTGATAGATATGGTTGGATATGGGTTTTTTTACATGTGGTTGGGTCTCCATTTCAGATTTTTGTCATCAGTCTTCGGCTCTTGGTTTTTTCCTTTATTATACCCTATTTCCTTATAATATTTAGTCTTAAGGGGCACCCTTTCCATTTGTGATATGAGTGTGACTCAGCTATCAGAATCAGTGGGGTAGCAGTTTATAGATTAAAATACTGACCTACAGCAAGGAACTTTAATTTTTCAGCTCATGATGACAAAAAATTGACAAATGATTAAATAGCTCAAAGTTTAATCATAGGAGTAATACCTCTCCCTCTAAACTCTTTCATGGAACTTACCACAATATGGAAGACCATGAGGAAGGCTTCAGGCTGAGGTTGAAAAATTTCCATGAATAGTAAACAATAAACATTGTCCTAATGTAATGGGAGTGGACCATGTGTAATTAAGGGACCATCATAATTGCCAAAATCTCTCATGGCATTTCAGCAAGTAATAAGCCTGGACACTCGTGCTTGTGATTTGTCACCATGTTTGCTGGTGGCAGAAATGTGGAATAAGAAAGCATGAGCAGAAAAATGCGAAGACCATAACTCAGTCTGGTATATCATCCTCGTAAATAATTGACTACAATAATATACAGAAGAACTGAACAGAAAATTGAAGAGGTTGTTGGTTCTTATTTTTTTTTCACTTTCTTTGGCTGTGGGATAAACCAGCCTCCCTCTTGATTGTCAGTTGGTCCCAGTTTTTGGGTCTTAACCAATGATTGCATGTAATGATTTTTGACAAAAGTTTTGTGTTGATATGTTCTTTCACATCTGCACCTGGCAAGTCACCAAACACATGAAATAACTTAAAAGAAAAAGAGAAGCACTCTGGCCTAACTGACATTTCAGCACAAATGATGGTTGGTCAAATAATTCAACAGTGTGATGCTTTGGAGGCACCTAGCAGGAGAAGCCATCACTACCACCACAATGATTACAGAAAAATAATTGCAGTTACTTGTAGTTTTTTTGTTTTCACATGTTCAACTCTACTAAGAGTAGGTGAACTGCTATCACACCAATGTTGCTCCAGTTCCCATTGAAATTCTCGTGATGATAATTTCAATATGTTAACTAGCTGGACAGATGATGACAGTGCCAGTTTGAGAATGATAAACTTCTTGCTGCATCGCATTGTGGAAAGTTAGGTTCAGATGTAACTTATCAAGTAAATGGCAACTTCATATTGTGGTCATTTCTGTGTTTATATTTTGGAGGTGATAATGTAACATTTATTTGCAAAGTTCTTTCCAGTTCAGACACAGTATCACTTTTCTTTGATTTGGTTTCAAAGAGTGACAGTTGTTAGAATTTTTCTGTTGCCTGGCAAGCTAAGTTTCCTTGTTGTATCTCCTGAAAGTTGAATATTAATGTTTGAGCTGATGTTGGCCCAGTTATTTCTTATATTATTACTAATTGGAAAAAGAGAGACAAAGAAACACCTTCCTACATGTCACTCACGAACTCAAACTAAACTTTGTGCTATGACTCTTGTCCAATGACTGTTAGTAAGCAGTAGTGACAGAAATTATGTATTTTCTTGTTAAAATAAGACTAATTGGTATTTAGCTAGTTTTAACTTTTTAGAGCATAATTTTTGAAAAAAAAAGAGGATTTTCTTTTTTGGTGGTTGGGTTTTCTTGTATCCTTAAAACTATTTTTCTGTTTATACAGTGAAACGGTTTTGTGAGCCACGGTATGAAAGACGCCCATGGCTTATCTGGTTCTATGATACTTCTAAACAAGGAATGGGAGCATTAGTAATACATCTTGCAAATGTGTATTTGGCAAGCACATTCCATGGTGATCCTTGCACATGGTAAGTAAGGGATCAGTATTGCATATATGTTCGGATATTCATATACAGCAATGAGTTGTTATTGGCTTATGTGCTTTATTAAATTATAGTGATTTAATAACAGTCCATGAGAAAGTACTTGTCTCCTTCTTTCCAAACTTCACACAATCTCTCTTACGTACCTTTCAGTACTAACACTTCTAACGGAGTTGTGAAGAAACAACTTAGCCAACTCATATAAGCAGCTCAGTTTGTTCTCAATGGATCTAATGAAACAGCTCATGGCACAGCAATAGGACAAAGGATTTGTATTTGGCTGTGAATTTCTGCATTCGTGTACAGTATTATGCTCTGGCTCGAGTCTCTTAGCTGCTGTTCATTAACAGTGAGCAACATTGAGGAGAGTTGGTGGTGGGTGGAGATAACAAATATTAAGGTCCCCTGAGAAATGTGTATTTGTAAATTAATTGGATAGACAATGGATAGATAAAAAATTTACACACCAAGCAGCGTCAGAACACACACACACACACACACACACACACACACACACACACACAAGAAGGTTGTAATAAATAAGGCAAGCTTTCAGAGTCAGTGGCTCCTTCAGGCAGAAGGGTTGAAGGGGAAGGAAGAGGGATGAAGGGAAAGGACTGGAGAAGTTTAAGAAAAGGGGTAGATTTCGGGAAAGTCACCCAGTACCACTGGTCGGGAGAGACTTACCGCACGGGATGAGAAGGAAATACTGATTGTTGGGGGCTGCATCAGATGAGCCTTGAAAACCTGAGAGCATAATTGTAATATGCACGACAGAGATTACTGCTTAAACATCATGCGTGAGTTAACAAGAGTGAAAGGCTAAGTGCATTGAACGTAACAGAGGTGGGAGGGAGGGGGCGGTGAAAATAGGTGGGTAAGACAGTGGGAGGTGTAGAAAACTGTTCTTGCTGTTGAGCATTGACAGAAATAGATCAAATAACACAAACTGGAGACTGGAGTGGATTTATCAATTTTGTGGTGAAAAATGTAAACACTGTTCAGAACTGTAATCAGGGAGTAAGTCTTGCTACAGAGAAACAGAGCAACAACGGAATTCAATACAGGCTCAATTTTGAACAACATAATTTACAAAGATTAAAGATTTGGAAGGAATCTGACAGATTAATAAGACCCTTTTTGAAGGTCAAAAACATTTTGTCTGCCATACGCTGTTTAATTTATTGGAACAAATTGAACTTTTTCATTAACGTTTATTTCATTTTACTACCATAATTTAGTCTGTGGTCATTTTCAGATGCAGATTATTTTCATGAGGAGTCTTGTAATGTTTAAAACTAACTCATATTTTATAGGAACAGGAATTTGTTCTTATACATAACTCCTTTTATATAAATACAATAAAAAGAACTATGAGAACACAATGCTCTCCATGTGAAACTACAGTAATTTTGTTCTGATTTAATTTGTACTTATTTGTGTACACTTTTCATACCACATTGCAGCCACCTATTCAAGCCTGGCTAGTGATGCAAAATAAACACTGAAATAAAGTTCAGTTTTTTCCAGTAAATTAAACAGTCTGTGGTAGACTAAGTGGTTTTCGTCTTAAAGAAATTGAGACTGTGGACCTGAATATGAGGTAAATCACACTTGTTTTAAAAATAAATCAAAGATAATGTGTGGAAACTATTCACGTGTGTGCACTAATTTTTACACAGTTTGATGAAGTAGTTGAAGATTTCTAGAGAGTTGATGACACAAATGACGACAAATTCCACTAAAGACAATAGTGAGGGATTTTAATGCAAAAGTAAGACCAGAATTAAAGATTCTTCAGTGGGAAACTTTGGATATCAGACTGTCCAGACAGATTGTGACCCCCTGTCAGCAGCACGAATAACCACCTTTTGCAGCACAGATCTCTGTGAGACATGCAGGAAGTGTGTCAGTGTGGTTCTGGAAGGTACTGACAGTGATGTGAAGTGTTGCTGGCTCCAGTGCCATGGCCAGCTGTACTAGGTTTTCTCGGCTGAGGATCCATGGCAAGAAAAGCCTGATTGAGGTGGTCTCACAGATTCTTGATTGGATGTAAATCTAGGGAATGTGATGGCCAGTGGAATACAATAAACACATCCTTGTGCTCTTTGAATCACAATGTATACTGTGAGCTGTGTGACAAATTGCATTGTCCTGCTGGTAGATGACATTGTGCCAAGGACAAATGGACTACATGTGGGGGTGGACATGGTCCGCAAGGATAGGTGCATACTCATGTTGATCCGTTGTGCCTTTCAGGATAACAAGGTCACCCAGGGAATGCCACAAAAATATTCTCCGGACCGTAATGCTCCCTCATTGTTTGCTTTCAGACATTTCGCACCGCACATGCCAAAGGCCGTCTGTCCGTTGGAGCAAAAGCTTGATTCATCTGAAAAGACCACCTGTCAGCACTTAGTGGATGTCAGTTGTGGTATTGGCAAGCAAATTCCAGTCTTTGTTGCTGATGAACAGCAATCAGCATGGGTCAAGAACCTGGCACCTGCTGCAGAGGCAGCAATGTTCACCGAATGGTCATTGAGGAGATACTGATGGTAGCCCCTCAGATTCCTCTGGGTGGTCAGTTTCTCAACCATTTAACATCTGTTGGCCCATACACGTCTCTGCAGCTGTCATTAACCTCTGTCATCTGTGGACTGTGGTGCATCACAGTTGCCCCAGTGCCGGTTATGGATAGTGCCATTTTGTCTTGCACGGTATACTTTAATGACAGTGACATACAAACACTTTAAAAACTTAGCAATTTCATAATTGCTTACACTCTTGACTTGGAAGCTATTGATTGTTCTTTTAGACATCAGCTAAATCATTCTGGTTTACCATTATGATGACAAATGCACTGTTTTCTGCATCCCTCCTGCCCTACAGGCTTTATATACCCTCCACTGCTAGTGCCTGCGAGCGGTTATTGCACATTGACGTCGAACATATGTGGTGGTCACATTAATGTCGCTGCCCGGTGTATTTTGGTCTGTATATTGGTAATAGAAACTTATTCAAGGTTGAAAGTTTATAAGGAATGTATTCTGTCTTTTCAACAGTTAAGGAATTGACAATTGGATTCAGGCATGACAACATTTTTCATGAACATGGTACAGATGAAAGGCATTCCTAAACTGCAGTCACAAATGAAAACGTAAAGTGCACAGTATTGTAGAGGGAAATGTATGTCCTTAAAATAATCTTTTTCTATTGGTACATTATCTCAGTCCTTTGATTCTGCATTATCTTAGGCCTAGTGTAGTTTATAGAAACAGAAAACTATCTTCTGTTTACTAATTGTTAAAATGAAGACAACTGTAGCAGATTATTTAACAAATGCTATTGATAGATAGTTTGTACATTTGACTTTCAAAGCTTGGTGTAGTTGTTGTGCCATATTAGTGATAAGATCAAGAACTTAAATAAAAAGATCATTCTCTGAAAAGTCAGTATTTTTTTCTTTTGTTCTTCAGTACTCTAATATTATTCAGACTAGAAAATGAGTTGCCAATTTTAGTTAACAGCTTTGTTTTTTATCATCTTCAGTCAATGACTGGTTTGATGCAGCACTGTGATTTTTTAAATCTCTTTAAATCTAATACAACCTACATTTATTTGAACCTGCCTGCTGTATTCAAGCCTTTATCATCTCCAGTTTTTACCCTTCCACTTCCTTCCCTTGGCATATTAATTATTCCATAATATCTTAGCTTGTGTGATACCAACCTATTTCATATTTTAGGCAAATTGTGCTGTGAAACTCTTATTCCCACAACTCAGTTCAGTAAATCTTCATTTGTTATGCAGTCTGCCCTTGTACTCTTCAGCATTCTTGCTAAACACATTTTCATTCTCTTCTTGTCTTTCAGGATTACCAGTTATAGTGTCATACAAGTTTTGTTTAGTGGTAATGTAACAGATTGTATCTATATAAGATGACAGCATTAATCTGAGTTTGTATTTCAGGTACATAATTAATTTTCTCTTGGACTCCTCTGTTGGGCTGCTTATAATTTATATAGGCATTCGGCTGTCACAGTATCTATCAAAAGTAAACAAGTGGGAAGCTATTAACTTTGGTGAATATGGTAAGTTGACTTATCCTTTGTCTAAAGATTAACCTTCTAAGCTCTGATTTCATCATTATAACATCATCATTTTGTTTGCAGGCAAACCCCCATCAGTTAATGCCTGGTTAGCACAGTGTTGCTTGTATGTCCTGTTGATGATCATAGTAAAGGCATGTATTACCTTGCTGATCCAGTTTGGCTTCTGGAACAGTGTAAGGGATTTCATACTTTCACCAATAACAAATCCGAAGGTGGAGCTGGCCTTAGTTATATTTATCATTCCCTTTTTTGTAAACGTAAGTATTCTTCAAATTTTTTCTTGTATTTATTACATGAACAAGTGAAATTAATAAAATTGCTTCATGTGACTTACTATGTACATAAATGCTCATCATTACAGGCATTGATATTCTGGGTCACAGACAATTTTCTTATGAGACATACTCATTTTAAAAGCTACAAGAGTGATAAGGGTCTTCTTGAGAAGGTCAAGATAAGATACAGAAAACTGAAAAGGGCAAAACGAGATGATTCAGAATCTGATGTTCTACTGTCTGCAGATGAAGAGCTCTTGGGAGCTAATGAATGTCTCCAACAACGTTTACCAAATGCTACAATCACCTAGTGTTGGATTGGAAATTCCTAACAAAAATATGAGACTAATTCTCTGAATTCCACAATCGCATTCTCTTTGGAAGGAGTTGCGAGTATTAGACTGACAAATCATATGGAATATTTTATACCAAATAACTATACTAATAACCAGTTTTGTAAATTGGTGGCTCTTTTAATGAGTTAAACAGTATATTTTTTCAATGTTCCTTTCATTAGAGGATGAGGTCTGCAGTACATTCAACTGTTTTGTAGTAATGACAATATATAGCAATACTGTCCTGCAAGATCTTATGAGATTCATAAAATATGTGCTTTATAATATGTGATATGTTCATTGTAGTTTCGCAGGCTCAGAAAATGAATTGTGTACATTTTATAGTCTTATTTATTTTCTTATTTATTACCATTAATTGATATTTTACATAGGCCTGTTTGAGAAGGCCTAATGTGTAGAGTCTCAGAGTATGTGAGTCATTTTTCTTTGTTTCATCTGTGTACAATTTACAAACAAAATACAATATGTTTTTTATATATTGTCTTTGGAAATGCATTTCAGATCATGTTCAGTTTGTGTAATTATCTACAGAAGTTCCTCCTGTATTCCTTTGTAGCTTTATTGGAGTGTTGAAATTGTGTAATTTTACAATTTTGCAAGTGTATACTCTCATCAGAATCGTTTACTACTGTCACAGCTGCCTCTATGATTTCTAAAAATGTCTAGATAAAAATAATTTTTGTGGGCCGTCCAGTCTATTTTCAAGATCAACATTTGTTGTTGGATAAATTTTATCAAGCCTGAGTAATACTGTAATTCTAGTATGGATAAATTTGACTGATTCTGTGCTATATTATAGCCGTCCATGTATCAATGCATTGAGGCAGGTTTTATTCTCTACCACATTTGTGTGCACAAATGTGACATGTTTTGTAGAGAGTAGTCTGCTCAATGAATTTACTAACTGCAGGTGTCATTCATTTCATTTATGATTTCGTTATGATATTTAACAAACATAAAATGACATAAATGAAAGTAGCTGTGGAGCAATAAGAGTACATGGAAATTTTGCTGTAGAGTAAATTTATAAATTTTGTGTTTGATGAGAAAGTTATTTTGTTCTGATGAGAATACTGTTGAAACTGTGATTCAAGAAGAATCATTTTAATAAATTACATATTACGTGGAAATAAATGAAGCAATGCCAATACAGATATTTGTGAAGTAATTTCTCCATGAAAAATTTTCCCAAAATTTCTTTTATTATTGACTTACCATTAATTTTAATTGACAAACCTCCTTGATCATAAGTCATCTTTATTTCTGTCTGAATTAAACAAGTAATTATTTATGGACAGTGTAATATAATATTCTAGTGTCATGTTAATTCTTTTCGGTAGACAGAAAAGAAATAAATACTGTCTATGATTTTTGTAGTTGCTGTGGTTTATTGCATGACGGAAATATTTTGAGAAAATTGCAAGGAATGTAGCATGAAAATCAATGTTAACTCCTGGTTTTGAATGAATTCTTTGATATTACAGGTAAAAAACCAGTTGCATGCTTTTTCAGCAAATAAAACACAAGGAGACTGAAATGGTGCACTGTTATTAGGCACATTATCTGCTGCTAAAGATAGCCGTATCATGGCCACCTTTACATAGTGCACCTGTGGGTATTAAGTTTGTAATGAACAGAATAGAGTAAGAATTCCCCACATTTGCTAGTTGATTTTATATTCATCGCCACTACAATGACATACCTTTTGTGACTATGCCAATACATGCTCATTACGCACGCAATTTCAGAGTGTGCACCTTCACAGGTCCACTTGTAGAGGCCATCTGGGTTGGTGCGCACCAAAGGAACAGCATTATTTAAGCAACTGCAAATGAGTGCTCAACCTATTCGTTACGCTGTATTACTGTTGTCCAGTCAATGTGTTCCGTGCTAAGCACCATCTCTTATCTGTTGCTCTATAAAGTACTATGTTCCATAAATCGTGTTTGTTCTTGCTATGACACATGGACTGCAGTATTATTGCACAGAATATTGCACATAATTTCCACGCACCCTTTGTGCCGTTGTAAAAGTAAGGAAAAAAAGTGATTCATGCACTATTATCAGATTCCTGTAATGTTGTATCTGAAAGTAGGTATAACTAAATAGCAGTCAAATTAGTCTATGTATTGATTCTGGCATTTCACTAACGAGGGGACCTTCTAGGAGGTGCATAGAGTTATGAGCTCCCACTTCGCCTGCTTATAGTGTGGGTAGGCACCTATCACACCCAAAAATTGTAGGTGCCAATGCGGCCTCATTTTTGAAATATTGCCTGTTAAAGTTTGGGCAGCCCTTTATATACAGAAAAGTTTCACTGTTGTGGCAAGTGAGTGAGTAGCCGAATGACAAGCGAGCGAGACTCCCGTCCAGGCGACTCTGGTTTGAGACCCGTCGATACTAGTTTTGTTTCCTCTCTCTCTCTCTCTCTCTCTCTCTCTCTCTCTCTCTCTCTCTCTCTCTCTCTCTCTCCCCCCCCCCCCTCCCACTCTCTCTTTTTTTCCCCCAAATGCCTGTTTTAATTTATAATTACTCATAAAAATTCCGCAAGAGGAAATGTCAACATTCTCATTTATCTTCATATGGCGATTCCATTATTAAATGATGTGGCCATGATTAGATTAAACTGCAATAATTTTAATTGTGTTTAGGGTTATTCCACTCTGAAAGGCTTGGTGAAGGACTTTGGACACTGAAAACAGAGAGAGAAACTTGATGCTTATAGAGTGGTGGAAAAGGCATTTTCAAATGTGGCATCAGCTCTTGTGCCACCTGTTGTTACATGATTCCACAACGAACTGGAGCCGCTAGAAGCCGCACAGTTTGTCGTCTTGACCCCCCCGCTCCGGAACAGAGCAGCTGCTGCTTCACTGTCTGTATAGTGGGACACTATACAGTTAGTAGTCATACGCCTGATAATGATAGTGGGGGCAAGTGCCAGAAAGTTGAGACTTTTATTAGGTATGATGGGGCTTGAAAACAAAATATTTTATTCATGTCTTATTCTGTTGTCACTGTTATTGAGGTCTTCAGTCTGAAGACTGCTTTGATGCAGCTGTCTGTTCTACTCTATCCTCTGCAAGCCTTTTAATTTCTGAATGACTACTGCAACTTCCTTCCTTCAGAATCTGCTCATTGTATTCATCTCTTGGTTCTCCTCTAAGATTTTTACCCTCCCACACTTCCCTCCAATGCCAAGCTGGTGATCCCTTGATGTCTCAGAATGTGTCCTATCAACTGAACCCTTCTTCTAGTCAGGTTGTGCCACAAATTTCCTTTCTCCCCAACTCTATTCAGTACCTCCTCATTAGTTATGTGATCCACCCACTAATCCTTAACATTCTTCTGTAGCACCACATTTCAAAAGCTTCTATTCTCTTCTTATCTAAACTGTTTGCCATCCATGTTTCACTTTCATACATGGTTACACTCCATACAAATACTTACGAAAAGACTTCCAAATATTTAACTCTATAGCCAGTGTCAACAAATTTCTCTTCTTCAGAAATGCTTTTCTTGCCATTGCGAGTCTACATTTTATATCTTCTCTACTTCAGCCATCATCCATCATTTTACTGCCCAAATAGAGGACTCATCTATTACTTTAAGATCTCATTTCCTATTACTTTGAGATCTTGTTTCCAAATCTAATTCCCTCGGCTTCACCTGATTCAATTAGATTACATTCCTTTATCTTTGTTTTGCTTTTGTTGATGTTCATCTTATATTCACCTTTCAAGACACTACCCACTCCACTCAACTACTCTTTAGTGTTCAATGTTGTCTCGGACAGACTTACAATGTCTCTGGCAAACATCATAGTTTTTATTTCTTCTCCCTGAACTTTAATTCCTTCTCCTCCTCTCCCCCCCCCCCCCCCCCCTCCTCAGTGTAGAGATTGAATAACAATGGACACAGGCTACAGTCCTGTCTCATTCCCTTCCTTGCCATGCCACTCCACTCTTATAGCTGCCATCTGCTTTCTGTACAAGTTCTAAATAGCCTTTAACTCCCTGTATTTTACCCCTGTTACCTTCAGAATTCTGAAGAGAGTTTACGTCAACATCGTCAGAAGCTTTCTCGAAATCTACAAATGCTATAAATGTAGGTTTGCCTTCCTATAACCCGTTTTCTGAGAAGTTGTAAGGTCAGTATTGCCATGTGTGTTCCTACATATCTCCAGAATCCAAACTGATCTTCCCCGAGGCCAGCTTGTACCAATTTTTCATTCTTCTTCTGCAAAAAATTTGTGTCAGTATTTTGAAATCATGACTTATTAAACTGAAAGTTGAAGTCTGAGGGTATTTTGCCTGCCTCATACAACTTGCACACCAGATGGAAGAGTTTTATCATGACTGGCTCTCCCAAGACTATCAGTAGTTCTGATGTAATGTTATGTACTCCAGGAACTTTGTTTTGACTTAGGCCTTTCTGTGTTCGGTCAGATTCTTCTTGCAGTATCATGTCTCCCATCTCATCTTCATATGCATCCTCTTCCATTTGTATAATATTGCCTGCAAGTTCGTCTCACATGTATAGACCCTCTGTGTACTCCGCCCACATTTCAGCTTTCCCTTCTTTACTTAAGACTAGTTTTCCATCTGAGCTCTTGATATTCACACCACTGCTTCTCCTTTCTCCAAAGGCCTCTAATTTTCCTGTAGGCAGTATCTATCTTTCCCCTAGTGAAATATGCTTCTAAATCCTTAAATTTGTCCTCTAGGTTTCTGTTAGGTGACACTACTGAGCCTTTGTAAAGTCTGTTTGTACACATTCCCCATTTCGAGCAGATCATGAAATAAATACATGGAAATTAGTTTAAATAGTTTATTTTGTTTGTATTTTTCCATTTTGTTGTTATTTGTCAGATTGCAAATTTACAAGATTGAATGCAATGAATTTATCTCAACCAGTTCTCTTGCGGAAAATTTATCATCACAAAATTCTCACCAATTTATCACCTGTTTGTTGGCACATTGTATGTTGGAAAATTACTAGTGACTGCATTTAGTTAAACAGTGCCATAGTGTAAAAAGATATCACAAGTACTCTTAGCTGTGGCTGTACACTCACAGAGGAAGATGGGAAAACTAAGATTACTATTAGCAATAGCAACAAGAAATTATTTAAATCCCAAATTCCATTGCTTTGTATAGTCACAGTATAAGATAGAAAGGAAGTTGTTAAAATTGAAATGCTGATGGAATTTTTTCCCCTTTGCCCCTCTCAGAATATCACACATTTTATATGCTTGGTTTGCTTCGTTGCAAAACTTAAACTTTCTACATGTATAACAACTTTTTATAACATCACGTACACTTCCCATTAAATGTACAATTTACTGTTAAAGTGAAATTGTAGTAGAGTGGAGGTAGGAGGAGAAGGAATCGATTTGATTAGTTGGTTGTACTGTTGAAGCTGTGCAAGTGAAATTAATTCACCCACAATTAATGTGACTAAATAATTTATCCCTTGCACAGGCAATGCAGTTTTCTTTTCCTAGTTACAGGAGAGGTTTGTGTCGTGTAATTTTACTTTTAGTGATTGTGTCTTGCAAAGAATGTGGGAACTCCTCCTTGCTGTTATTACTGAACACAATAAAAAGAGATTTTTCATTGATAAACAAGTACCAGAAGTAGTTAATTACAGAGTTTAATAAAGAGTATATCAGTGAACTAACAGAACCATGTTTGTTATTTTTATGTTATCACCTAGCTGTGGGCAAATGCTGCCCTGAACTTGAATAAAATGTTAGAGGAGTGAAACACACACACACACACACACACACACACACACACACACACACACACACACACGTTGATGCAGTGGTAGCAGTGAAAATCGACTGCAGATGGCTACATAACTCAACTAAGGTCTGTGAAAAACTGAGCAGAAATGAGACCAAGGGGATGATGGTGGCATCAAAGACTTTCCTTTCGAATGTTTGTTGAGCCAGGTAACCACTATCTGGCATCAGTTACCACCATGAATGGGGGAGACCACAAAGAACTAACAGTGACTCTTCACGAGTCTAAACCAATGACGACATCCCCTAGCATTAGCAAAATGTAGCTAAACAGTGCTGAAGGCAGTAGAGTAGTGGTGTGTTTGGTGCCCTGATTGCTAAGCTGTCAGGACTGTAGTGCATTCCTCCATACAAGTTGGCACCATTTTTACTATCTTAAGGCATTCAAGGCAACTTTTCCACTTGTATTTGCAACATTATGGTTCACTTAATTAAATGTGCTATCAATGTTGCGTGTGACGAAGTTGGAAATGGAGTGTTCAGTGAGGTGACTAGCTGCTCTGACACTTTACAAGTAATGTATTTAACCAGTTGACTGATTTTGTTATTCAACTATAGCTTTTCAAAGGGGTGATGGAGCTGTTCTTTCTCACTCATTTTTGGAAATGAAGTGCTACAAAATGGATTATATCTTATTGCAAGGTAGGTGGTCTGTGGATACATAAAAAAGGCAGAAAGAGGTTTTGTCAGCTGGGAAATCAGAAGTCTCTAGACATACAGAAAGAAAGTAAAAGAGTACCTCGTTAGCCACTCCTATAAAATTTATCAGTATATTTGTACTTGTGGATGTAAATTCTAGTTAACACTAATGTTCATATTATATTAGTTTTTAACTTTGCCAGTGCATAGCTGGCCTCTAAAGTCAGTAAGAAGTTACTTGAAGACATAGGTGCAAAAGCTGCTTAAGTATTGGTTAGTTTTCAGGTAGCTGCTTTTATCCTAAAGAAGTTATACTTATCAGTATGAGTTGATTAACACTAGACATAAATTGTGATGATATGCTGAGTAATGGATTTTTCTAAATTCAAACATACCCTACCCATAGCATATATCACAAACTTAACAATGGATTGCCACAGGGTTTAGTTCTGTCTGAAATTCTATACATCTTGTATATTTACTAATTTCCATAAACCTGGTATAAGGAAATTATTTCAGTCTTTACAACTTTCTAATAGCAGTTGCTATTGAGAGTACTTGCCTTAGTTAATGGTAACCACATCCAGTTTCTGTTCAGTATAATGCCGTAAAAAGCTGTATGATACATGTCTTCAAACTGTTGAACTCTCAGTTTGGTAAATGAATTTGAGTTCAATTAGTAATCTACAGATCACTGTGAGTGCAAGTACCACTTGCTTTTTATTGCAATGATTGACACATACAGTTTGGGTGACTCTTGACACAGGTGTGATATACCATCTGAAAGCCAAGTATGGCTGTGTTATGTCCCTTGGACATTAGAAATTTTAGCTACTGCAGATTTTGGAAGTTTCTGAAGGCAATTCACATCAGTGAAACAATACACTACAAGCCTTACTTTTCACCACCTTCTTAGAGCGATATTTTAGTATACCTGTTCATTCCTTGCTCATGATATTGAAGTCATTAAAACATGTGGTTTCCTCCTTAATTTATCTGTGAGACTAATATGTCATCAGCTTTAGATGTATAATATGTAATTATTTGTACACTGACTTGAAAGTGTCTTACAAAGTTCCGTAATAGTGAACATTGTACATGTGTCAAGAATGTGTGTACAATTCTTCAAATGTAGACAAAACATCCCTCCAATTTAAAATGGGAAATAACTCATGCCATAGCTTTGTGCATTTTAGTATGTGCTGCAGAGAACAAACTGATGATTAGTCATACAAGTCCTCCCTACACTCAGCAAGTTTGGATGTGATTGGATAGGTGGCTTGATTTTCACTCGCTTTGTTTTCATCATCAGTTTCTTAGTCACTTTTGTGCTCAATACCTCTCCTCATATCAAATACCTGTCATTCTACACTTGCAATACCAGATCAGACATGTCCAGCATCTTGGCTGTACCTTTGCACAACACTCAATCTTTCTCCAACTCCTCCTCCATTTCAGCCATATGACTATGGAACAAATCACTCTGTAACTTGCACCTTATGCAAAACTACTTTGCATTCAAGAGAAGATCAAAAGTTAACTCATATCATTGGCATGGCACCCCTCTCTATTTTTCTCATCCCTTTCTGCTTCTGTTTTCTTCTTTTCATCTCAACTGCTAATCTTATCCTACTATTTCATGCTCTTCCTCTGACCAGCCAACTTCTCCACATTTATTTTTGCTGTTCTGCTAGATGTGACTACCCACATTGGCAAGAATGTAACAAGGAAATTGCTTAATGTTAATAAGTCTGACATTTCTTACATTATATTGCCATTATTGTTACTACTACTGCTTTACCTGTGCTATCAGTATAATTAATATATTGCTCACATATCATACAAACTGTAATGTTTACTGACTGAGGAAGTCTGGTTAGATGTTAGAGAGGGCCTGAAGGCCCTAATCTTTTCGAATCAAATATGTGTTAAATAATGAAATAAAATTAACTTGTTGAAGTAGAATGGAAGAAATTTTAACTATTATGGTTGGTCTCCCTTTTACAGTTGAAACAGTGATAATAATAGAGTGTAATGTACGTTAAGAATTAGGACTGTATGACGTAGATATGATGGTGACTGCAATATTCATATGTATCAGTCCATGTAATGGAAGAATGCATTCTTCCACTATACACTCATAAGCAGTTGAGCTAGACACATCTACTTAGCAGCCTGTAGTTGGTCACATACTATTTTGTTGTCTGCAGTGATCTGTTGTAACACTGGTGTAACATACTGCATAAAAAACCAGTGGTGACACACCATGGCATGGATGCTATGTGACTCCAAAACTGTTGAGGAGCCATCCTGATCCATGAGCACTCAACTACTACCCATAACTTACAGAGATTGACTGTAGCTATGTTTAGTTTGCACACATCTTGTTTTGTGTCCCAGATGTCCTCATTATGACAGGTAAGGTGATCTGGGGTTCCACACAAGCTCCTCAAACCATTATTACACTGTTCAGAGTGATGGGGGTGGTGCATTGTATTTTTGAAGATGCATATCACCCGTAGAGTGCTGTAACTGAGCTAATGCAAAATAGGAAGGAATGTTAAGTTTAACATCCTGTTAATAATGGACTCATTAGACAGAACAAAAGCTGGATTTGGAACCATCTTGGCATTTGCTTTAACTTGTTAATGGAAATCACTTAAACAGGTTGCCAAAATTTCTGTATTGTAAAAGATTTCCTGTATTTGAGGTTAAAAAAAATCATACCATGTGGATCTTGTATGAGGCACTAACATTCTCTATTTAATAATTTATGTAATTCATTTATTAACATTACAGCAATGTTCCTCCCCACCCTGAACCATAGAAATCGCAAAGCTGTCTTGCATGCTTCAACAATAGAGGTAGCTCTACCGTAGATGCTACCATAATGGAGGAGTGTCTGTGAAGAGACCAGATTCACCTGTAAAGGGGCAGCAGCCTTTTCACTGGTTGCACGAGCTACAGTCTGGATCATGGTTTGACCTCACCTTGCAGTATTTGTGAACATGGCTTTGCTGCACTGGTACTGCAAATGGCTGAAAGCAAGGGAAAACTACAGCTGTTATTTTCCCCTAGGCATGCAGCTCTACTGTCTGGTTAAATGATGATGGACTCCTCTCGGGTATAATATTTCGAAGCTAAAATGGTCCACCATTTGGATCTCCAAATGGGGCTACTCTGGAGGGTGTCATCATCAGGCGAAACAAAACTGGCATTCTGCATGTCGGAGCATGGAATGTTATATACCTTAATCAGATAAATAGGTTCAAAAATTTAAAAAGGGAAAATGATAGGTTGAAGCTATTCATAGTGGTAATCAGCAATGTGCAGTGGTAGAAGGAGCAGGACTTCTTGTCAGGTGAATAGAGGGTTATAAATACAAAACTGTTAGGGGTAATGTAGGAATAAAACTAATACTGAATAAGAAAATAGGAATGTGGATAAACTACTATGAAAAGCACATTGAACACATTCTTATATCATGCACTGATGATATGGCAGTTATTAAATGGGCTTACATCACACACAGTGACCATCCTGAACTCTGCCATCATGTCAACAGCCAGTACAAGGTGTGACAACATTGCAGTTAGATGACATACTGAACTATTTCATTTGCTGTGGTGACGGAAGTGCCCCCTTCCAATGTGGTGTAGTTTCTGTTCCAGTTGAGCATGAGCATATAGAGAGCAGTCTCCTTTTGATGAGTGGGATACATAAACTCATGTGGTTTTCTATATACTCATACCCTACCATCAGCATGCTACAATGTGCGCTCAATTTTTCAGTCCAGGTGACCTTTTTTTTTGCTCTGAGCATCCAGTGACAGTTTTTCTATATAAATTTAGTTAGAGTTTGTGCTCAGTTACACACAGTGGGCAGATATTCACCTATGGTGCAGTGATGTCTTGTATCTTTAGTGAGAATTTTGTTGTGAATAGTAAGGCTCCTCACCAACTACTGTTGTCCAGAGTTGAACTGACACATGATTTGCTTCACTGTGATTCATCTACCCCCGGTTACAATCTGTGGTAGTAGATGACATATGTCGTCTACTCCTTGTTGCCAGTCAGTCACAGTCATCTCTTGCAGTGGCAGTTTTCCCAAAGTTGAGACACTCACAGTACACCATCTATGTAAACCTTAACATGGTAATTGAAAATCTGCCTGGCTTGCCCTCAAAGACAGACTGTTCCATGCATTAGGTAGCTACAATCTGATGGTGGTCAGCACTGATACCAAGTGTCTTGCACATTCTGCAAACAACTGTCACACCAATGACCATTTCCGAGTCTGTGACCTGATGGTACTATTTCATTCATCTTGATGATAGGAATAGTTGTGCTGTTTTTCCAGTACAGCAGATATTTCTGATTCACTTGCCAGACAGTGAACTGTGTCATGGTTGGTTTAGGGAAAAGCCAGATGATGTAGTTGCTTCAGTCTTACTGTGGTTTGGAGTTTTGCTGTTTTGAGAGCCAACTCTCTGTCAAACAAATGCTGAAAAATGAAAAGGAGAGGAAAGAAATAAACTCCCATACTTAGTATCCACAAACAAGGAGGGGAGGGCAGGGAGAGAGAAGGTTTTGTGGAAAGCAGAATTGGCAAGAAGTTGACTTATTTTTACCTCATATTTTAGTTGTTTTATATTTCATACCTCAAAGCATTCATATAAAATAACGACGCATTTCAAAGAACTGGAAATTCTTAAATAATTTCGAAAAAAATAGAGCACTGGCATAGACTTTGATTCCCACATCACAAACATCAACCGGAACCAAGTGCACAGGTTGCCCAATGTGGCGTCGAATGTAATAAGACCTGCACCAAGGCGGCTGGACCTGCCCCGTAAGGGGCCTCCCAGCCAATGACGCCAAAAGCTCATTTCCATTTTTACTGGAACAAAGACAGCCATACTGATCAAAATTAGAATTCACCATTTTCCAGTATTGACTCAAGTGTCATTTCCCAGTAAAAAGAGGGGCATGGTTTGGAAGGAAGAACGTTATGGCTTGGGAAGAATGAAAAGTGAGCTGCTATGATCAATGTGCCTATGCCTGTAGAGTTTTGTTCTTTAACGTGTCATATTTTACGATCATATTACGAATTCCTTGACTATATAAGTGGCGTTGTAATATAGAGGCCTATCACGTAATAATTTATGTCAATATACATTCACTTTTTCGATAGCAATAAAAATAGAGGAAAAATTGTAGGAAAGATGCATCCGAAATGCAAGCCGCTGTTAACTCTACACATCAAAAAAAGTTTTGCATCACCCCAGAACTCCTGAAGATAGACATTGACTGTGGATTTGTATCACAGATACAGTCCCTTTGACTGTTCAGAGATGTCACTAAACCCGCCTAAAGATGTAAAAAACATTGCATGAGCGGCGCCTATTAGACGGAGGGGGTCCGACAGCCAATCAGTTCCAGTCATTCCACCAGGCAGGAGGTACACATCTCGTGTTGTCTGTAGTTCAACCATGCCTAGACGGTCAATACCATGGTTCGATCGCGTCTGCATTGTTACTTTGTGCCAGGAAGAGCTCTCAACAAGGGAAGTGTCCAGGTGTCTCGGAGTGAACCAAAGCGATGTTGTTCGGACATGGAGGAGATACAGAGAGACAGGAATGTCAATGACATGCCTCGCTCAGGCCGCCCAAGGGCTACTACTGCAGTGGATGACCGCTATCTATGTATTACAGCTCGGAGGAACCATGACAGCAACGCCACCGTGTTGAATAATGCTTTTCATGCAGCCACATGACGTCATTTACGACTCAGACTGTGCGCAATAGGCTGCATGATGCGCAACTTCACTCCTGACGTCCATAACGAGGTCCATCTTTGCAACCATGACACCATGCAGCGCAGCACAGATGGGCCCAACAACATGCTGAATGGACCGCTCAGGATTGGCATCACGTTCTCTTGTGTCGTAGATGCCTTCAACCAGACAATCGTCAAGGACGTATTTGGAGGCAACCCAGTCAGGCTGAAACCCTTAGAAACACTGTCCAGCGAGTTCAGCAAGGTGGAGGTTCCCTACTGTTTTGGGGGGCATTATGTGGGGCCTACCTATGCCGCTGGTGGTCATGGAAGGTGATGTAATGTCTGTATGATATGTGAATGCCATCCTCCAACCAATAGTGCAAAAATGTCGGCAGCAAATTGGCGAGGCATTCGTCTTCATTGACAACAATTCGCGGCCCCATCGTGCACATCTTGTGAATGACTTCCTTCAGGATAACGACATCACTGAACTAGAGTGGCCAACATGTTCTCCAGATATGAACCCTATCGAAAATGCCCGGGATAGATTGAAAAGGGCTGTTTATGGATGACGTGACCCACGAACCACTCTGAGGGATCTATGCCGAATCGCCGTTGAGGAATGGGACAATCTGGACCAACAGTGCCTTGATGAACTTGTGGATAGTATACCACAACGGATACAGGTATGCATCAATGAAAGAGGACGTGCTGCTGGGTATTAGAGGTACCAGTGTGTACAGCAATCTGGACCACCACATCTGAAGGTCTCGCTGTATGGTGGTACAACATGAATTGTGTGGTTTTCATGAGCTATGAAAAGGGCGAAAATGATGTTTCTTTTGATCTCTATTCCAATTTTCTGTACTGGTTCCGGAACCGAGGTGATGCGAAACTTTTTTTTGATGTGTGTATTACCAAAGACCGAAGTAGTGAATACGTCCCAGCCACGAGTTCCACCCTGCTTGCGCAGACTATTAATCAAATAATGAGTCACGCGAAACGCCTGCGATATGGAGTGCGTTTACTAGAGCGTGCTGCAAGAGCCGCACGTATCGCTTTGTTGTATTCTCTGCAGAACGTGTGCGCTAAGGGCCCTACCACACTATGACACCACGGTAGGTCTGCTGGCAGCGCTCAGGTCTGGCAGCACGAAACGCCAGCAGAGACGCCAGAGGAATGCCTTCAGTCTCCGCTCAGTAGAAGAGCTACATGTTTTGTGTGCAAGTTTGAAATAAAAAGGGAATGCAGAAAAAAAGTTTTGGGCACATCCCTTCATTGCTGATAGTGTGACATTAACGGGTTATGTGACTCGCTTTGTAATGATTTAAGAAATTACAGTGCTAAATATTCCAGTATCCCGAGAATGTCATTCTGTTCATTTGAAGAGGTAGTGGAGATCTCCCGCCAATAAATGACGAAAAAAAGTCGCTGTTTTAAGGAAAGTAATTACCAGAGGGAAAGATTTAGTTGTAACTGTAAAGTACATATAGAAGTGCTCTTCAGTTTCTATTTGAAAAGTACCTTATCATAAACTGAAATTAAATTTATAAATGTTTTAGACAAGAAGTCGGAAACCTGTCTAAAATATTTCTAGCCTGTCTGATGTATCTGGCCCATAAGCATCTGTTGCTGCAGCAGGAGATGTGGCTGTGCCATTTCGGTCTGAAAGTAGTTTTCGAGGAAAACTTATACAGAGTGGTCCATTGATAGTGACCGGGCCAAATATCTCACGAAATAAGCATCAAACGAAAAAACTACAAAGAACGAAACTCGTCTAGCTTGAAGGGGGAAATGAGATGGCGCTATGGTTGGCCCGCTAGATGGCGCTGCCATAGGTCAAACGGATATCAACTGCGTTTTTTTAAAAATAGGAACCCCCATTTTTTATTACATATTCGTGTAGTACGTAAAGAAATATGAATGTTTTAGTTGGACCACTTTTTCGCTTTGTGATAGATGGCGTTGTAATAGTCACAAACATAGCTCACAATTTTAGACTAACAGCCGGTAACAGGTAGATTTTTTAAAATTAAAATACAGAACGTAGGTACGTTTGAACATTTTATTTCGGTTGTTCCAATGTGATACATGTACCTTTGTGAACATATCATTTGAACGTCGTGTACAGTTCTGCCACTGACACAAGAGAAATTACGGGACGATGACAGATTTGTTAGCACGCGTTCTATTTAGCGACGAAGCGTCATTCGCGGTAACGTAAACTGGCAAATTTTGCACTATTAGGCAACGGAAAATCCACGATGGCTGCGACAAGTGGAACATCAGCGACCTTGGCGGGTTAATGTATGGTGCGGTATTATCGCAGGAACGATAATTGTCCCCCATTTTATCGATGGCAATCTAAATGGTGCAATGTATGCTGATTTCCTACGTAATGTTCTACCGATGTTACTACAAGATGTTTCACTGTATGAAGAATGGCGATGTACTTCCAACATGATGGATGTCCGGCACACAGCTCGCCTGCGGTTGAAGCGGTATTGAATAGCATATTTCATGACAGGTGGATTGGTCGTCGAAGCACCATACATTGCCCGCACGTTCACCGGATCTGACGTCCCCGGATTTCTTTCTGTGGGGAAAGTTGAAGGATATTTGTTATCGTGATCCATCGACAATGCCTGACAACATGCGTCAGCACATTGTCAATGCTTGTGCCAACATTACGGAAGGCGAACTAATCGCTACTGAGAGGAATGTCGTTAGACGTATTGCGAAATGCGTTGAGGTTGACGAACGTCATTTTGAGCATTTATTGCATTAATGTGGTATTTACAGGTAATCACGCTATAACAGCATGCGTTCTCAGAAATGTTAAGTTCACAAAGGTACATATATCACATTGGAACATCCGAAATAAAATGTTGAAAAGTACCTACGTTCTGTATTTTAGTTTTAAAAATCAACCTGTTACCAACTGTTCGTCTAAAATTGTGAGCTATGTTTTTGACTATTACAGCGCCATCTATCACAAAGCGAAAAAAGTGGTCCAACTAAAACATTCATATTTCTTTATGTACTACACGAATATGTAATAAAAAATGGGGGTTCCTATTTTTAAAAAAACGCAGTTGATATCCGTTTGACCTATGGCAGCGCCATCTAGAGGGCCAACCATAGCGCCATCTGGCTTCCCTCTTCAAGCTAGACAAGTTTCGTTCTTTGTAGTTTTTTCGTTTGACGCTTATTTCGTGAGATATTTGGCCCTGTCTCGATCAATGGACCACCCTGTATATCTCGGATAGCAAACGTTCTTTGTCCTTCGTGTAAAGCTCTTGCGGCTGGAGTGGAGCATCTGAAACAGCTTGTGACGAAATTGAGGATCGATAACTTCCACGGTCTCCAGTCAGCCAGGGTCCACAAAGTAAGCTATCGTAAGTAGTTTGAACGTGATAGTAATGTGGAGAGGAATATTCGAATTGAGCTTTATTTATGATCCTCGTATTTTTTTCTAGTTCGCGTTTTGAATAATTGTGAGATGGAGTGTCCCAAGTTTCTGATCTCATCTGAACCTCGCAGATAAATGGTTCGGTGTCAAAACTATCCGTAGCGCTCACGTGGGCGGACAAAACTAGGTACGGGTCAGCGGCAGATAGCGCTCGGCAGCTCTGTTGGCGTCCAGGTGCGGGAAGGGCCACAAGCCGCCGTGAGTTCCACTGGCAGCGCCTCCAGGCTGGCAGAGCTGCCAAACTTAGGCAGGTGCCAGGTGCGGGAGGCGCCACTGCGTCCCACACTTCTGTGTGGTGTCACTGGCAGGAGACCTGCCGTGGATACCAGTGCGGTAGGGCCCTAAAGCTGCACGGAGCGACCCGACCAGCGTAAAATCTGAGCAGCATGACTGTCGAAGGAGCAGCGCGTGAAATTCGAGTGCAGCTGGTGCGGGTAACAACAGAGGCGGTTGTTTGGTTGGTAATGTAAAAAGACGAAACAATTGCGAATTAAGCGTGTCGAACGACACTAGAATAAAATATACTTATCTACATCTACATTTATACTCCGCAGGCCAACCAACGGTGTGTGGCGTAGGGCACTTTACGTGCCACTGTCATTACCTCCCTTTCCTGTTCCAGCCGCGGATGGTTCGCGGGAAGAACGACTGCCGGAAAGCCTCCGTGCGCGCTCAAATCTCTCTAATTTTAGATTCGTGATCTCCTCGGGAGGTAGAAGTAGGGAGAAGCAATATACACTCCTGGAAATGGAAAAAAGAACACATTGACACCGGTGTGTCAGACCCACCATACTTGCTCCGGACACTGCGAGAGGGCTGTACAAGCAATGATCACACGCACGGCACAGCGGACACACCAGGAACCGCGGTGTTGGCCGTCGAATGGCGCTAGCTGCGCAGCATTTGTGCACCGCCGCCGTCAGTGTCAGCCAGTTTGCCGTGGCATACGGAGCTCCATCGCAGTCTTTAACACTGGTAGCATGCCGCGACAGCGTGGACGTGAACCGTATGTGCAGTTGACGGACTTTGAGCGAGGGCGTATAGTGGGCATGCGGGAGGCCGGGTGGACGTACCGCCGAATTGCACAACACGTGGGGCGTGAGGTCTCCACAGTACATCGATGTTGTCGCCAGTGGTCGGCGGAAGGTGCACGTGCCCGTCGACCTGGGACCGGACCGCAGCGACGCACGGATGCACGCCAAGACCGTAGGATCCTACGCAGTGCCGTAGGGGACCGCACCGCCACTTCCCAGCAAATTAGGGACACTGTTGCTCCTGGGGTATCGGCGAGGACCATTCGCAACCGTCTCCATGAAGCTGGGCTACGGTCCCGCACACCGTTAGGCCGTCTTCCGCTCACGCCCCAACATCGTGCAGCCCGCCTCCAGTGGTGTCGCGACAGGCGTGAATGGAGGGACGAATGGAGACGTGTCGTCTTCAGCGATGAGAGTCGCTTCTGCCTTGGTGCCAATGATGGTCGTATGCGTGTTTGGCGCCGTGCAGGTGAGCGCCACAATCAGGACTGCATACGACCGAGGCACACAGGGCCAACACCCGGCATCATGGTGTGGGGAGCGATCTCCTACACTGGCCGTACACCACTGGTGATCGTCGAGGGGACACTGAATAGTGCACGGTACATCCAAACCGTCATCGAACCCATCGTTCTACCATTCCTAGACCGGCAAGGGAACTTGCTGTTCCAACAGGACAATGCACGTCCGCATGTATCCCGTGCCACCCAAAGTGCTCTAGAAGGTGTAAGTCAACTACCCTGGCCAGCAAGATCTCCGGATCTGTCCCCCATTGAGCATGTTTGGGACTGGATGAAGCGTCGTCTCACGCGGTCTGCACGTCCAGCACGAACGCTGGTCCAACTGAGGCGCCAGGTGGAAATGGCATGGCGAGCCGTTCCACAGGACTACATCCAGCATCTCTACGATCGTCTCCATGGGAGAATAGCAGCCTGCATTGCTGCGAAAGGTGGATATACACTGTACTAGTGCCGACATTGTGCATGCTCTGTTGCCTGTGTCTATGTGCCTGTGGTTCTGTCAGTGTGATCATGTGATGTATCTGACCCCAGGAATGTGTCAATAAAGTTTCCCCTTCCTGGGACAATGAATTCACGGTGTTCTTATTTCAATTTCCAGGAGTGTATTTGATACCTCATCCAGAAAAGTACCCTCTCGAAAACTGGACAGCAAGCTACACCGCGTTGCCGAGTGCCTCTCTTGCAGAGTCTGCCACCTGAGTTTGCTAAACATCTCCGTAACGCCATCACGCTTACCATATAACCCTGTGACGAAACGCGCCGCTCTTCTTTGGATCTTCTCTGTCTCCTCTGTCAACCCGACCTGGTACGGATCCCACACTGATGAGCAATACTCAAGTATAGGTCGAACGAGTGTTTTGTAAGCCACCTCCTTTGTTGATGGACTACATTTTCTAAAGACTCTCCCAATGAATCTCAATCTGGCACCCGCCTTACCAACAATTAATTTTGTATGATCATTCCACTTCAAATAGTTCCGCACGCACACTCCCAGATATTTTACAGAAGTAATTGCTACCAGTGTTTTTTCCGCTGTCATATAATCATATAATAAAGGATCCTTCTTTTTGTGTATTCGCAATACATCACATTTGTCTATGTGAAGGGTCAGTTGCCACTGCCTGCACCAAGTGCCTATCCGCTGCAGATCTTCCTGCACTTCGCTGTAATTTTCTAATGCTGCAACCTCTCTGTTACTACAGCATCATCCGCGAAAAGCCGCATGGAACTTCCGACACTATCTATGGTGTCTGGATATGGTGTCTGTTTTCACGTGTCCCCGTTGATACATATCAACGCCCGTCAGCAGTTGAAGGTTTTAATACATGTCTGAAAGAACAGACACCATATCCATATAAGTATATAGTTCTGGCAATACCGGCCATGACCTCCTCTTCTGTGCGGATGCACACATATTACCCGAACTCTTACAGGACTTGGTGAGAATGTCTTCCATGAGTAATGAGTGTGCTGTGGTGGGACACTACGAATGTAGTGTGTGGACGTATAAGGCGAGAATGTGGGTCTCGCGGGAGGCGTGTGCGAGATAGTCCCTGCAGTCACATGGATCAGCAGGCACGGTAGCTCAGCGTGTTCGGTTAGAGGGTTTAACTACCCTCTGTAATAAGAAACTGAGTATACGGATCAACGAACAACCTGAATGATTGTCATCGGCCGTCCGCGATGAACAAATGCAACGAACAATATGGAACAAAATGAGATTAAAAAAAAAATCACTTAGTAGCGGAAAAGCATCCGGACCAGACGAGATACCCTTAAGATTCTACAGTGATTATGCTAAAGAACTTGCCCCCTTTCTATCAGCAATTTATCGTAGATCGCTGGAAGAACGTAAAGTACCTAGCGACTGGAAGAAAGCGCAGGTCGTTCCCATTTTCAAGAAGGGTCATAAATCAGATGCGAATAATTATAGGCCTATTTCGCTTACGTCAATCTGTTGTAGAATAATGGAACATGTTTTGTGTTCTCGTATTATGACGTTCTTAGATAATACAAATCTCCTTCATCATAACCAACATGGATTCCGCAAACAGAGATCATGTGAAACTCAGCTCGCCCTATTTGCCCAAGAAATTCACAGTGCCGTAGACACTGGCGAGCAGATTGATGCCGTATTCCTGGACTTCAGGAAGGCATTTGATACGGTTCCGCACTTACGTTTAATGAAAAAAATACGAGCTTACGGAATATCGGACCAGGTTTGTGATTGGATTCAGGATTTCCTAGAAGAAAGAACTCAACATGTCATTCTTAACGGTTCAAAATCTGCAGATGTAGAGGTAATTTCGGGAGTACCGCAAGGAAGCGTGATAGGACCTTTATTGTTTACAATATACATAAATGACTTAGTTGACAACATCGGTAGCTCAGTGAGGCTATTTGCAGATGACACGGTTGTCTACAAGAAAGTAGCAACATCAGAAGACTCGTACGTACTCCAGGAAGACCTGCAGAGGATTAATGCATGGTGCGACAGCTGGCAGCTTTCCCTAAACGTAGATAAATGTAATATAATGCGCATACATAGGGGCAGAAATCCATTCCAGTACGATTATGCCATAGGTGGTAAATCATTGGAAGCGGTAACGACCGTAAAATACTTAGGAGTTACTATCCGGAGCGATCTGAAGTGGAATGATCACATAAAACAAATAGTGGGAAAAGCAGGCGCCAGGTTGAGATTCATAGGAAGAATTCTAAGAAAATGTGACTCATCGACGAAAGAAGTAGCTTACAAAACGCTTGTTCGTCCGATTCTTGAGTATTGCTCATCAGTATGGGACCCTTACCAGGTTGGATTAATAGAAGAGATAGACATGATCCAGCGAAAAGCAGCGCGATTCGTCATGGGGACATTTAGTCAGCGCGAGAGCGTTACGGAGATGCTGAACAAGCTCCAGTGGCGGACACTTCAAGAAAGGCGTTACGCAATACGGAGACGTTTATTATCGAAATTACGAGAGAGCACATTCCGGGAAGAGATGGGCAACATATTACTACCGCCCACATATATCTCGCGTAATGATCACAACGAAAAGATCCGAGAAATTAGAGCAAATACGGAGACTTACAAGCAGTCGTTCTTCCCACGCACAATTCGTGAATGGAACAGGGAAGGGGGGATCAGATAATGGTACAATAAGTACCCTCCGCCACACACCGTAAGGTGGCTCGCGGAGTATAGATGTAGATGTAGATGTAGAACGTCTACCATGTAAGCAGGAGATTCCGGGGTCGAGTACCGGTGGGGGCACACATTTTCGCCTGTTCCCGTTGATATATATAAACGCCCGTCAGCAGCTGAAGGTACTAATAGACTTCTCATTTCGTCCCAGAATAAGATGTCTTCCTTTACGAGGCGCAATGGGTGTGAAAATTTAAACAGCCAGAATACTCCAATTATCAACGAAAGACAACCAGGGTACAGATAGCAACAAAATAATGATGAAACCAAGTAAATTTTTATGTTTTTTGAAAAATATTTTAGATAGCAACAAAGCTTTTGACTCTGAAATTCGCACAATATCTTAATTTTGTCTCGTCATTTGCATAATAGAATATGAGTTGACCCTGTGCACAGAATAATTCTGAGTTGATGGAATAAATTAATCAAGGTGGTTAGAATACGGCAGTGGACATTGCCACTCGAGTGGCAATAGTGTCACATGGAATTTCAAGTCTGTACACGGAGGCAGGTGCGTTATATTTCGTAATTCAGAAATAATCATGGGGAAACAAAACTGTTTTCTGTATTCGAAAACACTTGATATTATATAGTTTATATATGGTGTGACGATTTTGATAAAAAAAATCTTTTAAAAAAACTGTGATTATAAGGTTATGAAAATATGTTTGTCTTTGTTTCTCGCAGTCTAACAGAAAATGGCAACCGCACGAACTCGGAGTTTTTTTCTGAAATCAGCACATCAGAATCCGGATGTCAGGGGGTTTAAAACATTGTACAGATTGTTTACTTATACTGATCACGAATTTCCGGATTTAATGCCCTTTGCCCGCTAACATTGACCTGAAGCAAGAGATTTACCATTACTGCAAGAGTCTAGTGCATGATATTCGATGAAGTCTTTTCACCACCTCATCATTAGCGATTGATAAGCATAAGGGAAATACAGGGTGTACGTAAAGTCTGGGAACACTTTAAATTATTTATTGCACAAGAACCAACAATTGTACAGATATCGTACATATGTCATTTTGAAGAGGAACCCTGAGATTTTTTATTCATGTATACCGCCACAGCGGGGTTTGCTAATTTGCCGATAGTCAGCGCTAGTCGCAAACATGGCGAGCTCACGTTCAGAGCGAGCTTTCTATGTGTTGGAGTTCGACAAAAGCAAGTGTGCTATAGCTGTTCAACGGATGTTTAGAACCAAGTATGGTAAGAAGCCACCAACAAGGAAGGCCATTTACCGCTGGCACAAAAAATTCGTTACGACGAGCTGCTTATGCCCGGCGAAGAGAAGCGGATGTCCTAGTGTGAGTGAAGTGGATGTGGAGCGCGTACGAGAGACATTCATAAGGATGTTCCTACTTGGACATGTTGCAGTAATGGCTGATGCCTCAAATGCAATCGGACTCTCATCTTCCAGCAGGATGGGGCTCCAGCCCATTTTCATCGTGAAATTCGTGGGAACCTGAACACAGAGCTGCCGCATTGATGGATCGGCCATACTATAGAAGGAGTCAGTTGTTTCATGAAATGGCCTCCCCGATCACCAGCTCTCACTCTGTGTGGCTTTTTTCTGTGGGGACACATTAAAGATCTAGTGTATGCACTGCATCTACCACGTAATGTAGCAGAGCTCCGGGAGAGAATATGGGAAGCGACTGCCACAGTCGGCGATGCCATGCTGGGACGGGTATGGCAAAAATTCGATTACAGTATTGACGTCTGCCGGGTCACTCATGGTTCGCATATCGAATGTTGGTAAAAAAAACTTTCAGAGTTTCTCTTCAAAATGCAGTATGTATGACATCTGTACAATGTTTAGTTCTTGTGCAATAAATAATTGAAAGTGTTCGCGGACTTTATGTGCACCCTATACACAGAAATAAGACGCATTACTGGTCACAGAACCAGAGCAAGAAGTGGGTCAGGCACTTCTCAGACAAGATACACTAATACCCGCTCTGACCCGCCTTTGGGAAGAGAAATTTAAGAACTTTACTGCAGAAGCCAATAGCCATGTACACTAGGTGATCAAAAGTATCCGGACACGTAGCTGAAAATGCCCTCCACCGGTAATACTGGAATTCAGTATGCTGTTGACCCACCCTTGGCCTTGATGACAGCTTCCACCCTCGCAGGCATACGTTCAACCAGGCGCTGGAAGGTTTCTTGGGGAATGGCAGCCCATTCTTCACGGACTGCTGCACTGAGGAGAGGTATTGATGTCGGTCGTTGAGGACTGGCACCAAGTCGGCGTTCCAAAACATCCCAAAGGTGTTCAGTATGATTCAGGTCAGGACTCTGTGCAGGCAAACCCATTACAGGGATGTTAATGTCGTGTAACCACTCCGCCACAGGCCGTGCTTTATGAACAGGTGCACGATTGTGTTAAAGATGCAATCGCCGTCCCCAAATTGCTCTTCAACAGTGGGAAGCAAGAAGCTGCTTAAAACATGAATGTAGACCTGTGCTGTGATAGCGCCACGCAGAACAACAAGGGGTGCAAGTCCCCTCCATTCAAAACACGACCACACCGAAACATCACCGCCTCCGAATTTTACTGTTGGAACTACACACGCTAGCAGATGACGTTCACTGGGCATTTGTCATACCCACACCCCGCCATCAGCCTGTGCATTGTGATTCGCCACTCCACACAACGTGTTTCCACTGTTCAATAGTTCAATGTTTAAGCTCCTTACACCAAGCGAGGCGCCGTTTGGCATTTACCGGTGTGATGTATGGCTTATGAGCAGCCGCTCGCCCATTAAATCCAAGTTTTCTCACCCCTCACCTCCCGCCAACTGTCATAGTACTTGCAGTGGATCCTGACGCAGTTTGGAATTCCTGTGTGGTGATCTGGGTAGATGTCTGCCTATTACACATTGCGACCTCCTTCAACTGTCGGCGCTCTCTGTCAGTCAACAGACGAGGTCGGCCTGTATGATTTTGTGCTCTACGTGTCCCTTCATGTTTCATTTCACTATCACGTAGGCAACAGTGGACCTAGGGATTTTCAGGAGTGTGGAAATCTCGCGTACAGATGTATTACACAAGGACACCCAATCACCTGACCATGTTCGAAGTCCGTGAATTCCGCGGAGCATCCCATTCAGCTCTCTCACGATGTCTGAAGCCGCTAATACGGAGTACCTGGCAGTAGGTGGCAGCATAACGCACCTAATACGAAAAATGTATGTTTTTGGGTGTGTCCGGATACTTTTGATCACATAGTGTATATAGCCGCCTTGCTTCGTAAAAGTAGAATCCTTAGGCTGGAGCATATGATCACTAGCACCATGTGGGGTCTATTTGGAAGCCCCACGGTGCTAAAAATGAAGAAATAAATATGAAAATGATGTGAAGCGCAGGAAGTTCAAACTATTCGACCAAAATTGTCTTCGCCTCAACTATTTCAACAGTGATGATGGTAGGATACCCCTCGTACATTCGTGAGCATGTGTGATCGCACATAAATATCGTAGACTTGGTGCGTATTTAACCTTATATAGAAAAAAAGCTACTACCTTTTGAGGTTACTTGAAACACTTTTAAACTATGAAACCATCCTGCATCACAGCAATGAATGGATAAACAATAAAATTTCAAATTTTGAGGCATGCTCCATCTGAGATTTCCAATAGGTAATGGAATTATGGGTCACTGTGTACTATTTCAAAAATAGGAAAATACGGGAGTTATGTTACATCTTGGTATGGGATTTTTTGAAACACTTCTGTTTCCTACGTTAGATCACAACGGTAAAAACGACAGGTGTAAGTAGTATCGTTGTAGAAACGTTTTTAACAAGCTGCAAAAACAATTTAGCTGTAAAGTTATTAATTACTGTCTATAACGTTTGAGGAGCGATTGAACACTTTAGTACATAATTCTGCCACGTGCGTTGGCAGCTATGCTGCTTCACACCGTTCAAGCCTATAGAAAGCCACAAGCCACCAAAGTTATTTTTTTCTTTTTTTTAATTTGTTCAACAGGCCTCTTTGAAGCTTCTTTCTTTGAGCCTTCATTGCACTTCAAAGCACTCCGTCTTCAGGCCACAAGTGGCCCATCGGGACCATCCGAATGCCGTGTCATCCTCAGATGAGGATGCTGATAGGAGGGGCGTGTGGTCACCACACCGCTCTCCCGGTCGTTATGATGGTATTCTTGACCGAAGCCGCTACTATTCGGTCGAGTAGCTCCTCAGTTGGCGTCACGAGGCTGAGTGCTCCCCGAAAAATGGCAACAGCACATGGCGGCCCGGATGGTCGTCCATCCAATGGCCGGCCACGCCCGACAGCGCTTAACGACGGTGATCTGACGGGAACCCCTGTACCTACTGCGGCAAGGCCGTTGCCATTGTACTTTAGGGACACTACAATAACATTTTCCACATTTTGATTGTGAAATTTTGAAAAAATAATTTTCCGATATTTCTCGTTCAGTGATCTTTAAACCGTAGTCATCAACAGCGATCATTGCTGGCCCCCATTTGTTTTTGACTGAATAGGCCTATAAAATATTTATAGTTATTCCAAATTACCCCACTTCAGACATGCAATTGTATGTATAAAAAAAATTGAATAAGTTGGGTGAGAGCGAAGAATTATTGATGTGACATCATCAGCAATAAAATAGGCTATGCTTATGTTTTCGCCGGCCGTTGTGACCGAGCGGTTCAAGGCGCTTCAGTCCGGAACCGCGCTGCTGCTACGGTCGCAGGTTCGAATCCTGCCTCGTGCATGGATGTGTGTGATGTCCTTGGGTTAGTTAGGTTTAAATAGTTCTAAGTTCTAGGGGACTGATGACCTCAGTTGTTAATCCCATAGTGCTTAGAGCAAATTGAACCATTTTTTTGCTTATGTTTTCATGAAATTACCAGGGATCTCATATGGTGGTTTGTGGAAACCTCTGGTTCTGTGACCAGTAGTGCATCTTATTTCTTTCCCTTATGTTTACCAATCGCAAATAGTGAGGTGAAAAGACTTCCATCGAGTATCGCTTGAATCCTGCCGTAATAGTAAATATTTTGCCTCAGGTGAGTGTCAGCAGGTAGAGGGCGTGAAATCCATAAGTACGTGATCAATATAAGGAAATAATCTGTATAATGTTTTAAATGCCCTGCCATCTTGGTTCTGAGCGGTAAACTTCGGAAAACAGTAAATTAGTGCCGTTCCCGTTTACTGGTTTTGTTAAACTGAGTGCGAGGAACAAAACAAAACAAAACATCACTTTTTCATAATTTTATAATCATCGTTTTTAAACGACTTTTTTTTTCAAAATCACCTCATTACATATAACGAACGTAATAGCCACTGCCTTGTAATACGAGCAGCATTCAGTAAGTGATGCAATACATTTTTTTCGTCTGCCAATTTCAGATGAAATAATGCGAAATTTGCTGTGGGACACTGCGGAATATTACCCTTCAGCCCCTTTAGTTTCATGAAGTTCCGACAGGTGGCGTCTGCAACGGATGTTCCTTCCAAAGAGAGAGCTGTCAATGAGTTTCTTTTGGCAGAAAACCAGAGCATCGCGGATATTCATAGGCGCTTTTAGAACGTCTATGGTGATCTGGCAGTGAACAAAAGCACGGTGAGTCTTTGGGGAGGCGTCTGTTATCATCGCAACGAGGCAGCTCAAACCTGTCCCCTCTCCTGCGTGCCGGCCGACCGCACGCTGCTGTGACTCCTGCAGTGTTGGAACTCGGCGGACATTCTCATTCGAGACTGCCGACGGATCACAATCAAAACACGTCGCTGCACAACTTGATGTCTCTGTTGCTAGTGCTGACACACTCGTCCACCAGTTGCGATACCCAAAGGTGTGGGCCGGCCGGGTTCCTCGCCGTCTAACAGGAGACCATGAAGATCAGCAAAGATCCATCTGTATGGAATTGCTCGCGCGTTACGAGGCTCATTGTGACAATCTTTTTTTATCATAGGCGATGAAAAATGGGGTTATCACTCCTAACCGGAAAAATTGTTATACAGGGCTATTACAAATGATTGAAGCGATTTCATAAATTCACTGTAGCTCCATTCATTGACATATGGTCACGACACACTACAGATACGTAGAAAAACTCATAAAGTTTTGTTCGGCTGAAGCCGCACTTCAGGTTTCTGCCGCCAAAGCGCTCGAGAGCGCAGTGAGACAAAATGGTGACAGGAGCCGAGAAAGCGTATGTCGTGCTTGAAATGCACTCACATCAGTCAGTCACAACAGTGCAAAGACACTTCAGGACGAAGTTCAACAAAGATCCACCAACTGCTAACTCCATTCGGCGATGGTATGCGCAGTTTAAAGCTTCTGGATGCCTCTGTAAGGGGTAAATCAACGGGTCGGCCTGCAGTGAGCGAAGAACGGTTGAACGCGTGCGGGCAAGTTTCACGCGTAGCCCGGGATGTCGACGAATAAAGCAAGCAGGGAGCTAAACGTACCACAGCCGACGGTTTGGAAAATCTTACGGAAAAGGCTAAAGCAGAAGCCTTACCGTTTACAATTGCTACAAGCCCTGAAACCCGATGACAAAGTCAAACGCTTTGAATTTTCGGCGCGGTTGCAACAGCTCATGGAAGAGGATGCGTTCAGTGCGAAACTTGTTTTCAGTGATGAAGCAACATTTTTCCCTAATGGTGAAGTGAACAGACACAATATGCGAATCTGGGCGGTAGAGAATCCTCACGAATTCGTACAGCAAATTCGCAATTCACCAAAAGTTAACGTGTTTTGTGCAATCTCACGGTTTAATGTTTACGGCCCCTTTTTCTTCTGCGAAAAAAACCATACAGGACACTTGTATCTGGACATGCTGGAAAATTGGCTCATGCCACAGCTGGAGACCGACAGCGCCGACTTCATCTTTCAACAGGATGGTGTTCCACCGCACTTCCATCATGATGTTCGGCATTTCTTAAACAGGAGATTAGAAAACCGATGGATCGGTCGTGGTGGAGATCATGATCAGCAATTCATGTCATGGCCTCCACGCTCTCCCGACTTAACCCCATGCGATTTCTTTGTGTGGGGTTATATGAAAGATTCAGTGTTTAAACCTCCTCTACCAAGAAACGCGCCAGAACTGCGAGCTCGCATCAACGATGCTTTCGAACTCAATGATGGGGACATGCTGCGCCGAGTGTGCGAGGAACTTGATTATCGGCTTGATGTCTGCCGAATCACTAAAGGGGCACATTTCGAACATTGTGAATGCCTAAAAAAACTTTTTGAGTTTTTGTATGTGTGTGCAAAGCATTGTGAAAATATCTCAAATAATAAAGTTATTGTAGAGCTGTGAAATCGCTTCAATCATTTGTAATAACCCTGTACATGGAGTGGCGCCACACTACCTCTCCTCCGAAGAAAAAGTTCAAAGCTGCATCCTCAGCTGGTTACGCCATGGCGACGTTCTTCTGGGACTTTGAAGGGGTTATTCTGTTTGATATTCTCCCTCAAGGTGCAACGATCAGCTCTGAACTGTACTGCACTATCCTGAGGAAACTGAAGAAACGACTTCATCGTGTTCGTCGTCATATAAATGGAAACAAACTGCTCCTTCTCCTCGACAACGCAAGGCCTCACACACGTCAGTTCACCCGAGAGGAGCTCACAAAACTTCATTGGACTGTTTTTCCTCATCCACCCTACAGCCCGGATCTCGCACCTTCCGACTTCCATCTGTTTGGCCCAGTGAAGGAAGCACTCCATGGGAAACACCACGTGGATGATGGAGAGGTTATTAATGCAGCAAGACGTTGCTCCGACGTTCACCAGCAGAGTGGCATACAAGCCCTCCCAGTAAGGTGGTCAAAAATGGCTCTGACCGCTACGGTCGCAGGTTCGAATCCTTCCTCGGGCATGGACGTGTGTGATGTCCTTAGGTTAGTTAGGTTTAAGTAGTTGTAAGCTCTAGGGGACTGATGACCTTAGAAGTTAAGTCCCGTAGTGCTCAGAGCCATTTGAAATTTCATCAGTCCCCTAGACTTAGAACTACTTAAACCCAACTAACCTAAGGACATCACGCACATCCATGCCCGAGGCAGGATTCGAACCTTTGACCGTAGCAGCAGCGCGGTTCCGAACTGAAGCGCCTAGAACCGCTTGGCCACAGCGGCCGGCTAGTAACTTGGTGTAAGGTCGCCACATTGAACGGAGATTATATTGAAAAATAAGACTTTGTGGCCAAAAGAATGGGGAAGAGTGTGGTGTATTGGAATCCGGAATAAAACCAACTTGCTTGCAGAAAAGAATGTGTTGAATTACTTATTGAACGACCCTCGTACTTCACTAGTAATACTGCCGCTCCTTTAAGTTGCAATGCTTCAAAAGCACAAAAGCCTGCAGCATGAAAAAAGAAGATAATGTTTTCAAGAATATTTGGAAAGCAAAAAGAAAACAAGAGATAAACAGAAAAAATTAACGATTAAGCACCCAGTTTCTTTTCTTTTTGCAGAACACAGTCAAAACGTTCTTATTGCGAGCCAAATTGAAAGCAAAAGTAAGATGCTTAACATGCCAACTGCAACAGAAATTAGGTTTCCTAAGAACTCATGAGAATCCGTTCCAGTAGAAGTACAGTCGAGGAATTACGAAAAGAAAGTAGTTTTTGTAGCAGTATCTGTATAGAAAGCTGTGTCTCACTGGTTTAAGTAAAAATAATTACAATGAATCGTTTATGTTGAAAATAAGTTTAATTAAATTTTACGTCATCCACGTTAAAGCAAAGTATAATTACTGGATTAAAATAAATTTCTTTACCTCAAAGTAAATGTTGGTCTTTCGTTTGGTCCAACAGAATTTCTGAGGAAAGTATTTTGTTTGCTTAGACCAAACCACATAAAGTCAAAAGAGATATAAACTTCTCGAGAGTTATTGAATAATACCGTACTGACAAAAACTATGTGTCATCTTCTACCGAGTCCCGAAATAGTGTATTAAACTCTCCATGATCATAATTCTTCACGTAGGTGACGTGCACCCAAAATCTTTAAGTTGTTTTTTTTCTTATTTTTATCTTAATGAAGCTACATACAAATAACAGTAATTTCACCACTGTCGCTGGTTTCTTAAGGGCACGCACCACTGGAGTAAAAGATGGACCGTCTGGTATAGCTTTAAACTGTACTGTGCGGCGCTGTTGATTTCCTGGTAACAGGTAGCAGCTTCCGAAGGAACGAATACATTGCAGGCGCGCAAATAACACTCTGACCGCGGCCGGCCGAGATGGCCGAGCGGTTCTAGGCGCTACAGTCTGGATCCGCGCGATCGCTACGGTCGCAGGTTCGAATCCTGCCCCGGGCATGGATGTGTGTGATGTCCTTAGTTTAGTTAGGTTTAAGTAGTTCTAAGTTCTAGGGGACTGATGACCTCAGAAGTTAAGTCCCATAGTGTTCAGAGCCATTTGATTTGAACACCGTCACCGCACACAGCTGTCTATTCGTAATAGGTCACAAGACGCAACTCAGAAGCTGCCTATTACTGACAAGCCGCGAATGTTATTTGCTTTGTAGCGCTGTATTACAACGGCAAAATGAAAACCATTGTAATAAAAAACTGAGTAGTTTTCTCATTACTGTCCAAAAACGCGGTGAATGGCGAAAACTAGCGTCACAGTTGGTGAAAACACTACTCTGTTAAATGTTTAACGAGGTCCAGTGTGTTATTGGTGTGGTCTTCAGTTCAAAGACTGGTTTGATGCAGCTGTTCACGCTACTGTATCCTGTGCAAGCCTCTTCATCTCTCTATAACCACTGCAGGCCACACCCATTTGAACCTGCTTACGGTACTCAAGCCTTCGTCTCCCTCTACAACTTTTTGCCCCACACACTATTCTAATACGAAACTGACGACTCCTTGATGTCTGAATATCCCAGTACCTTCTTTCAGTCAATGTGTGCTATAAATTTCATATCTCTCCAATTTTATTTAGAGTCTCATTAGTTAACCGATATACCCGTCTATCCTTCAGCATTCTTCTGTAGCATCACATTTCAAAAACTTCTATTCTTTTTTACCTAAATTTTGTTACGTCCACATTTCATTTCCGTACAAGGCAATACTCCAGACAATTACCTTGAAAAAATAATTCCTAACATTCAGATTTATATTCGATGTTAAACAGTTTCTCTGTTGCAGAAGCACTTTCTATTTCCAGCGTGCAAAACTCGATGGTTTTGTTACTTCTTCTTGAATTTTAATCCCCCTTCCAAAGTTCTCCTTCGTTTCTACACAATGTTCAGACTGGACGCCATTGGGGATAGGTTATAACCCTGTCTAATTCCCTTCTCAACTACTGCTTCTCTTTCCTGTCTTTCGTCTCTTCTAACTGCAATCTAATTTCTGTACAAGTTGCAGAGAACGTTTTACGCCGTGTATTTTATGCGTGCTACCTTCAGAATTTCAGTCAATCTATTTCCGCTAAGATTGTCAAAACGTACTCTTAATTTACAAATGCTATAGACATAGATTTGACCTTCTTCAAGATAAACGGTATGGCAAATGTTGCCTCGCTTGTTCCTACATATCTCCGAAACTCACGTTGATTTTCCGTGAGGTCGCTTTCCACAGAATTTTCCTTTCATCTGAAAATAATTCGTGTCAATATTTTGCGAACGTTGATATTAAACCGACGGTTCACTAGTGTTCACATCTGTCAGCACCTGTCTTCTTTGGATTTGGCACTATTACACTCTTTTTGGAATCTGAGGGTATTTCACCTGTCTCATATATCTTTCATACCACGTGAATAGTTCGTAATGGCTGGTTCTCCAAAGATACTAATTCTGAGGGAGTGTAGCCTACACCATAGCCTTTTTTCAACTTAGGTCTTTCAGTTCTCTGTCAAATTTTTCTCGCAGTATCATAAATCCCATCTCGTCTTCATCTACTTCTGCTTTCCCTTGTGCAAGGATCTAGCAGACAACGTATTATTTGCTTAACAGACCATCTCATCTTGATCTACCTCATATTCCCTTTCTGTAAGAGTCCAGCGGAGAACGTATTATTTGCTTGATACACTTCTTCTCTACCATTCCACTCTCGAATGGCGCGTGGTAAAAAGGAACATCTCAATCTTTCCATTCGAGCTCTGATTTCTTTTATTTTATTATGATGATCATTTCTCCTTACGTAGGTGAGTGTCAACAAAATATTTTCGCATTTGGAAGCGAAAGTTGGTGATTGAAATTTCATAAATAGATCACGCAAAAAAAAAAAAAAAAAAAAAAACTTTGTTTCAGCGCCTGCTACCCCAAATCGAGTATATCAGTGACACTCTCACCCCTATTGCGCGATAACACGAAACGAGCTGCCCTTCTTTGCACTTTTTCGATGTTCTCCGTCAATCCCACCTGGTAAGGATCCCACACCGCGCAGCAATATTCCAGCAGAGGACGGACAAGTGTAATGTAGGCTGTCTCTTTAGTGGGTTTGTCGCATCTTCTAAGTGTTCAGCCAACAAAGCGCAGTCTCTGTTTCGTCTTCCCCACAATATTATCTATGTGGTCTTTTCAATTTAAGTTGCTCGTAATTGTAATTCCTAGGTATTTAGTCGAATTGACAGCCCTTAGATTTGTGCGATTTATCGTCTACCCAAAATTTATCGGATTTCTTTTAGAACCCATGTGGATGACCTCACACGTTTCTTTGTTTAGTGCCAATTGCCACTTTTCGCATCATACAGAAATTCTCTCTAGATCATTTTGTAATTGGAATTGAGCGTCAGATGATATTACTAGACGGTAAATTACAGCGTCACGTGCAAACAATCTAAGAGGGCTGCTCAGATTATCACCTAGATCATTTATGTAAATCAGGAACAGTAGAGGGCTTATGACACTACCTTGCGGAACTTCTGTTGTACTCGATGATTTACCGCCTATCACTACGAACTGTGACCTCTCTGAGAGGAAATCACGAATCCAGTCACATAACTGAGACGATACTCCATACGCACGGAATTTGATTGATAGTCGCTTGTGAGGAACGGTATCAAAAGCGTTCTGGAAATCTAGGAATATGGAATAGATCTGAGATCCCTTGTCCACAGCACTCATTACTTCATAGGAATAAAGAGTTAGCTGCGTTGCTCAAGAACGATATTTTTTTAATCCGTGTTGGTTATGTATGAATAGGAGGAACTGCAGTAGTATAGTACAGAAGGCAATTGAAAGAAGTACGCAATGAGACGAACAGAAATGACACTTTTATTCGAAGACAATAATTTTACTGAAGTACGCCTGCTTAGCTGGGTGGTAAGGTTCTCGCCCCCCATGCAAGCGGGCGCGGGTTCGACTCCCGGGTTGGAGAATTTCCTCGCTCGGGGTCTGGGTGTTGTGTTGTCCTCATCATCATTTCATCCTTATCAAAGGCGCGCAAGTCGCCCAATGTGGCGAAGAATGAAATGAGACTTGCACTTGGCGGCTGAACTTCCCCGAATAGAGGCCACCCGGCCAACGATGCCATACGCTCATTTCCATTTTACTGAAGTCACCGTGATTAATTACGATCCCCTGCACATTACAGAAGGCGGGACATGGTTCTTAATAGTCATGTGTGATCACCACGGACGGCAGTACATGCTCTACAACGTACTCCCGTGCTGGCCGCAGGGTATACAGGGTGGTGCATTGACGACCGGGCCAAATATCTCATGAAATAAGCGTCAAACGAAAAAACTACAAAGAACGGAACTCGTCTATGCAGGGGGAAACCAGATGGCGCTATGGTTGGCCCGCTAGATGGTGCTGCCATAGGTCAAACGGATATCAACTGCGTTTTTTTTTTAAATAGGAACCTCCATTTTTTATTACATATTCGTGTAGTACGTAAAGAAACATGAACGTTTCAGTCGGACCACTTTTTTCGCTTTGTGATAGATGGCGCTGTAATAGTCACAAACGTATAAGTACGTGGTATCACGTAACATTCTGCCAGTGAGGAGTCTGAGACTGTGAAGATGGCGCTGTAATAGTCACGAACATATGGTTCACAATTTTAGACGAACATTTGATAACAGGTAGGTTTATTAAATTAAAATACAGAACGTAGGTACGTTTGAACCCTCCATCTCTACACCCTACATCTCCTTTCCCAAGGTGGCTTCCATCAGCTCCCCCTCCCGGCTGATGCCCTCTCTCCCTCCATTTATCCTTCCTATCAACTCTAATCCTCAACCCCCCCCTTCTTTCCTCCGTCCTTTCCCTGGGCTCCCTCTTCCTCCCCCCTTCCATCCTGTGTTTTCTCCCCGCCTATCATCTCCTTTCTCTCCCCCCCCCCCATGTCCTTTTGTACTCCCCTCCTCTGCCTTCCCCAATCCCTGGCCCGTCTGCTCAGCACCCCCCACCCCTCTTATGGATCCTCCTCTTCCATTGGCTCCTTTCCCCCCTCCCCCTTCACTTTTCCTCTTCTCCCCCCCCCCCCCCGTTTATCCCGTCATCTGACCAGTTTCCCCCCACCTGCTCTCGGGTGTGGTATGTCGTATTTGTGCCAACTTTTAGCGCAGTGTTTAAGTGAGTGTTTGGTGTTGTGCGTCCTTCCACAGTGTTGCGAACGGAAATCATGCTGTCGCTGGGTGTGCTTTTTATATCTCTTGCGAAGAGAACCCAGACTGTCGCCGTGTTTTTTTAATTGCCTGTCTATTGTTTTTCTGCTTCCTGTGTGTTTTATTAGCTTCATCGACCCTGTGTTATATGTTTTATGCTCCAGAATTTTCTGCCATTTTTACTTTTAAGTCACCGATTTTATCGCCAACTGTTATTATTTTTTTATTATCTTCATCTTTTTAAAACAAATTCTGTAGGCTGAAGAGCGGCGTAATAAGCTGCTGCCAGCCCGCCCCCTTTAGGGGGAATCGAAACCCAATAAAGGAGAAAAAAAAAGAAAAGTACGTTTGAACATTTTATTTCGGTTGTTCCAATGTGACATATGTACCTTCGTGAACTTATCATTTCTGAGAACGCATACTGTTACAGCGTGATTACCTGTAAACACCACATTAATGCAATAAATGCTCAAAATTATGTCCGTCAACCTCAATGCATTTAGCAATATGTGTAACGACATTCCTCTTAACAACGAGTAGTTCGCCTTCCGCAATGTTGGCACATGCATTGACAGTGCACTAACTCATGTTGTCAGGCGTTGTCGGTGGATCACGATAGCAAATATCCTTCACCTTTCCCCACAGAAAGAAATCCGGGGACGTCAGATCCGGTGAACGTGCAGGCCATGGTATGGTACTTCGACGACCAATCCACCTGTCATGAAATATGCTATTCAATACCGCTTCAACCGCACGTGAGCTATGTGCCGGACATCCATCATGTTGGAAGTACATCGCCAATTCTATCATGCAGTGAAACATCTTGTAGTAACATCGGTAGAACATTACGTAGGAAATCAGCATACATTGAACCATTTAGATTGCCATCGATAAAATGGGGGCCAATTATCCTTCCTCCCATAATGCCGCACCACACATTAACCCGCGAAGGTCGCTGATGTTCCACTTGTCGCAGCCATCGTGGATTTTCCGTTGCACAATAGTGCATATTATGCCGGTTTACGTTACCGCTCTTAGTGAATGACGCTTCGTCGCTATATAGAACGCGAGCAAAAAATCTGTCATCGTCCCGTAATTTCTCTTGTGCCCAGTGGCAGAACTGTACACGACGTTCAAAGTCGTCGCCATGCAATTCAGGGTGCATAGAAACATGGTACGGGTGCAATCGATGTTGATGTAGCATTCTGAACACCGACGTTGCTGAGATTCCCGGTTCTCGCTGTGTGCTACTGATGTGCGGATTAGCCACGAAAGCAACTAAAACACCTACTTGCAGGTCGTGGTTGACGTTTCACATGTGGCTGAACACTTCCTGTTTCCTTAAATAACGTAACTATCCGGCGAACGGTCCGGACACTTGGATGATGTCGTCCAGGATACCGAGCAGCATACATAGCACACGCCCGTTGGGCACCAACACGATATCGACCTTTTCATCAATTGGTAAACTGTCCGTTTTAACACGGGTAATGTATCACGAGGCAAATACCGTCCGCACTGGCGGAATGTTACGTGATACCACGTACTTACACGTTTGTGACTAGTACAGCGCCATCACAAAGCGAAAAAAGTGGTCCAACTTAAACATTCATATTTCTTTACGTACTACACCAATATGTAATAAAAAATGGGGGTTCCTATTTTAAAAAACGCAGTTGATATCCGTTTGATCTATGGCAGCGCCATCTAGCGGGCCAACCATAGCACCATCTGGTTTCCCGCTTGAAGCCAGACGAGTTTCGTTCTTTGTAGGTTTTTGGTTTTATGCTTATTTCGTGAGATATTTGGCTCGGTCACTATCAATGTATCACCCTGTACAATGAGTTCTTGAGGCAGTGCGTTCCATTCCTGCACCAGCGCTGTTAACAACTGCTGTATGGTTGTTGGTGCGTCTGGTCGAGTTGCAGTACGCCTCCCTCAACGCACCCCACACGTGCTCGGTGGGATTTGAGTCAAGGGAACGGGCAGGCTAACCCATTCGTCAATATCTCCTCGTTTTAAGCGCTCTCTCACATGCGCAGTTTGATGCGGTCGCGCATTGTCATCAGTAAAAATGATGTCGAGGCCGAATGCACCTCAGAAAAGAGGCACGTGAGAAAGGAGTATAGTGTCACAATAACGTTGACCCATGAGTGTTCCGTGTTCAAAAATCTGGAGGTCGGCACGCCTACGTAACAGTACGCTTCCTCGCATCATAACGCACGAACCACCAAGACGATCGTGTTCGACAGTTTTCCTGAGTGCATTATGTGTTCCCACCTCTCGCCATACAAAACTGTACGTCCAAAACCACTACTCAGCATGATCCGCTGTCATCCGAGAATAGCACGCGACCCCACTCCAAATTGGTCCAGTCCCTATGCTTCTGAGACCATCGCAAACGCTGTCGCCAATGTGCGAGTGTCAGCCGCGCGCGATTAGCCAAGCGGTCTAGGGGCGCTGCAGACCTGGACTGTGCGGCTGATCCCGGCGGAGGTTCGAGTCCTCCCTCGGGCATGGGTGTGTGTTTTTGTCCTTAGGATAATTTAGGTTAAGTAGTGTGACAGGGTTGTAGCCTCTCCCCGATGTTATTCAATCTGTATATTGAGCAAGCAGTAAAGGAAACAAAAGAAAAATTCGGAGTAGGTATTAAAATTCATGGAGAAGAAGTAAAAACTTTGAGGTTCGCCGATGACATTGTAATTCTGTCAGAGACAGCAAAGAACTTGGAAGAGCAGTTGAACGGAATGGACAGTGTCTTGAAAGGAGGATATAAGATGAACATCAACAAAAACAAAACGAGGATAATGGAATGTAGTCAAATTAAGTCGGGTGATGCTGAGGGAATTAGATTAGGAAATGAGACACTTAAAGTAGTAAAGCAGTTTTGCTATTTAGGGAGTAAAATAACCGATGATGGTCGAAGTAGAGAGGATATAAAATGTAGACTGGCAATGGCAAGGAAAGCGTTTCTCAAGAAGAGAAAGTTGTTAACATCGAATATAGATTTAGGTGTCAGGAAGTCGTTTCTGAAAGTATTTGTATGGAGTGTAGCCATGTATGGAAGTGAGACATGGACGATAACTAGTTTGGACAAGAAGAGAATAGAAGCTTTCGAAATGTGGTGCTACAGAAGAATGCTGAAGATAAGGTGGGTAGATCACGTAACTAATGAGGAGGTATTGAATAGGATTGGGGAGAAGAGAAGTTTGTGGCACAACTTGACTAGAAGAAGGGATCGGTTGGTAGGACATGTTCTGAGGCATCGATGGATCACAAATTTAGCATTGGAGGGCAGCGTGGAGGGTAAAAATCGTAGAGGGAGACCAAGAGATCAATACACTAAGCAGATTCAGAAGGATGTAGGTTGCAGTAGGTACTGGGAGATGAAGAAGCTTGCACAGGATAGAGTAGCATGGAGAGCTGCATCAAACCAGTCTCAGGACTGAAGACCACAACAACAACAACAACAACAAGTAGTGTGTAAGCTTAGGGACTGATGACCTTAGCAGTTAAGTCCCATAAGATTTCACACACATTTGAACATTTTTGCGAGTGTCAACGGAACACAACGTACGAGGGTAATGCCAAAAGTAAGGTCTCCTATTTCTTTATAAGTACATAGACCTGTTTATTTCTACAATGGCTTACATCAGTTTACAGCTTGAACATTTAGCTATTTTTCGATATGATTACCGTTTCTGTCGATGCATTTTTGTAGTCGCTGTGGCAGTTTTTGTATGCCCATGCCATACCAGCTCGCCGCCATGCTGTTCAGAAAGTTATGAACCTCTTCTTTCACCTCGTCGTCGGAGCTGAATCGCTTCCCGGCCAAATGTTCTTTTAACTTAGGAAACAGGTGATAAGTCACTGGGCGCCATGTCAGGACTGTAGGGTGGGTGGGTGGTTAAGTTCCACTGAAACTGTTACAGGAGAGCAACGGTTTGCCGAGTGATGTGTGGGCGAGCGTTCTCATGGAGAATGTTTACGCCTTTGCTCAACATTCCTCTTCTCCGGTTCTGAATTGCCCGTTTGAGTTTTTTCAGAGTCTCACAGTACCTGTCAGCGTTAATTGTGGTCCCAGTGGGCATAAAGTCGACCATCAATACCCCTTTCCGATCCCAAAAAACGGTTGTCATGACTTTACCGGCAGACTGTGTTTGTTTGCATTTCCGCGGCTTTGGCGAAGAAGGATGCCGCCACTAGCGTCGTTGTTGCTTGGTCTCGGGTGTAAAGTGGCATGCCCTGGTTTCGTCACCCGTGACAACTGAGTCCAGAAAGTTGTCCTGTTCGGCTGCAAGGCGGTGAAGAAATGCGCGGGAAGCATCCACTCGTTGCCGCATGTGGTCCTCAGTCAGCATGCGTGGCACCCATCTTGCGCACACCTTCCGGTAGTTCAATGTTTCCGTTAAAATTCTGTGAGCGGTGCTTCGGTAAACCTCAGGAGAGATCATCCAGGGTGATCCGCGGATCTTCTCGCATGCTTTGCTCAACCTTCAACACTGTCTCCTCAGAAATTGACGGTTTCCCGCTCCTTTGTTCGTCGTGAATTTCGGTCCGACCAGCTGCTAACTCTCTACACCACTTACGAACGCTTTTGACATTCATGCACGACTCACAATATACTTGCGTCAATTGGCGGTGGATTTCAATCGGCGCAGTGCCCTTTGCGTTCAAAAACCGAGTAACTACGCGCAATCCGCAATTGGCTGTAACATGCAACGGGAGTTCCATTCTCAACGGCTGCCAAGCCAAGACTGAGCGCCTCAGTGCGGCGTGCGCGCATGTTTACACAAAGCGCGTGAAGCACTCTTCATAACAGTATGACCAACTGTCACACAAACGGAGCTCTGTACTTATAAAAAAATAGGGGACCTTACTTTTGGGATCACCCTCGTATTTATTGGTAGTCGTGGCACTATGGAGGGTGAGATTGCGTGCCTTGCAGTCCTGTTAAATGTTGTTGCAATTGCATCCGCTGTTTGACGGGGGTCCCTTCTTGCCTGTTGGACAGTGTAACAGTCATCTGCTGCTGTAATTGACCGTGGTCGGCCACCTCCTCTCCTTCGGACAGCAATGACTGATTCGGAATGCTTCCTATGCGCTTGAAACAACGCTGTGAGCAATACCCAACTCAAAGGCTGCACTAGTCACACTTCGTCCTTCTTCCAGTTTCCCGATGATTCTTCAGCGTGTGAAGTCATTCGAATTTTGTCTCTGGGCCATGTGGAGATGAACACCTCGACTGTGCACCGTAACTGCTCGATGATTGACCCACACATTGTCTTTTCCCGTTCCTTCAACTGTATTGTGTTGCGGGGACAGCCTGTTTGCCACTATAGTTACGCTGACCTCAAACCATGTGAAGTCCAGCTTTCTGCGCACGATTGGGAGACCTGTGGCAACATGCTCCAGCACTTTCATTCACTTCCACAGAGTAATTAACATGCTGTGGTACTTTATCTATCTCGTCCTAAGTTTTGCGGAGCGTTGTTGGTACGACTCAGTAACAGTATTATTTGAGTTGTTTCTTTAAACATCGCCGACTCCCGTGTGTAATCGACTCTCCAAATTGACAGTTGGACATCGTCTCCAAAGGTAAGCCTCTAGCGCACTGGCGTTTCGGTCGTGTTCCGTGGCTACCTTCCAGACATTCTGGCACCCACTCGGAAGAATACTGATCTGCATTGGCACAGTTCAGTTTTTCCAGAGCACGCAATATCAAACTCTTAACTACAGGCTTAGAATTACAAACATCGAGTCTGAAATATTCATACCGTTACTTTCAACGCTGTTGCCAAAATCTGTTCAGAAATTCTTCTCTCAGTCTTTAAGTAATTCAAAAACAAATCAAAACAAATTAAATAAGTTTTTTACTGCAATATAAATAGCTCTAAAAAGACAATTCCTCGCAGACAGGGGTAAACTGTTGTAATATTTCACGCTGCAATTTTATGCTTATGATTTCTTTTCTTTCCCTTTTTATATCTTTATAAGGGTTATCAAACCCGTTATACTTAGCATGTTTCATTACGGTATCGTCTTCCTTTTGCCGTTTTACCTACGCTGATACTCTTTAGTGAAACTTTGAGGGATGAAAAAGTGAGTTTCTTTATTATTATCTACCAGTAACTACTTAATGTTGGTGTAAAAGTTTTGCTCTTCGATTTTTATGCTAGATTGTATAAGGAATAAAAAGTGTCTCATTTCGTGGAAAAATTATTAGGGGCCCAAGCAGCCGTGCTTTGAAAGTTGTCTTTTTGTGTTCATAGACACGATTTACACGACTTTGTTCCAGGTATCGTCAGTGGGTATCCGTTTCTTCCTTTTTATTTATGATTACTGCTTGCTTACTAACTCGGAATCTTTCACGGGAACGTATGGCTAAGTCCAAATACTAAAAAATAAAGGACAGCATAAACTCAGTGTCGTTGGTAGTCAAACCAACTCAACATAATTGTTTCATGAGAAATGAAAATTCAACCACTACAACATTCTACGTTCCACGTAAATTTTCATGTCCATATACACTGAAAGGTGGCTACACTGAGCCACAGCGCCAAAAATCGCGCCAGAGAGTATTGTTCCGCCGCCTCCACTGGCAGTGATTATTGAGACGTAGCGGCAAGCAGTTCTTGCCGAGAAGTTGTGGTGGACACTGCTTGTCGTGAAGTCAGAGTGAGATGTGGTAGTGGAGAGTGTTGTTTCATGTTTTATGCAGTGGTTTGATGGGAGAGATAGCAGATGTTATTCCAATGGAGATATTGTAATGGTCAGAGTGCTTTTCGTCAATATATATAAAGGTAATAAATATTATGTTGTTTATTTATTTGTGTGTCCTGAATAATGTGTCATTACAGGTTCAGTTAACAAGCATCTGGCGTGTGTTCTTGTATTAGAGTGTAATTTTGGTTTTCTTGCACAATTATAGTATTTGTAATTTTCTTTTATCACGTCAGTATAATTGGTATTTAAAAATTCTTGTCTTGTTGAAGTAGAACCGTGCCAGATGTGCGTTGAGTCATACTACCACATACAGAACAGCTACACTTGTGCTTTGTTGGCTTCGTAGGTTTTATAGTTGCTGGGGACTTAATTAATTAATTGTATTAACTGAAATTTTCATTTCATTCTTTGTGGTTGTTACATGCAGTCAGATTGCGTACAAAAAACTAGTCAGGGCCAGCCGTTTACGAGACTTGCGTAATCGGACATACAGCTACTAAAAATATTTGCATTCATATTTATTTTAAATTAAGCCCCCATGTACGTGGCGACCGCTGCTTCGGATCGTCCCTTGGAATCTTCTGATTGTAAAAATAGTAGACAGTAGTATTGTTGTAGTAATTTGTAGTTTAGTAATTGTAGTCTATTTTGCATGTGTAGATTTGGTAATTGTCATTCTTCGAATGGTATTTTCTTTGTTTTAGAATTTGATTTGTTGTCTTGTATACGCGTTGACGATTTAGTGCAATTATTTCAATTGTTCATTAATCGTGTTTGAGGGAAACATTCCGTGTGAATGATATTGTTGATGATAAAGTGTCATTGTGTGTAATTTTCATATAGTGACGAGCTTTGTATGTTTTGTAAATGATTACGCGATCGATGAAGAAGGCAAAAATGATGGATAGTGAAAATGACGAAATTGTTAACATGGCGAACTCGCCAACACAGGAGAACAGTATGATGAATAATGAAGTGGAAAACAATTTAATAAGTCGGGAAAATAGTCCGGAACCATTTCAAAAATTTTCTCAATCAGAAAATTCACAGAATACGAGATTAACGATAGAAGATTCTGAAATATTGTCGAACACAGATAGCGTTATGGCTATGCAGAAGGAAGTTAGTTTTGCGGGAAATGTTAGGGGCGAAAAGAATTTCGAACCGGCTAGCATGGAGCAGTTGATGGATGCTATATTACATTTGGGATCACAGATGGGAACTTTGCGATCTGAATTAAAAACAGAGATAGGGACAATTAAAACACAGATGGGAACAATGGAAACACGGTTAGACTCACTGGGATCACAAATGGGAACAATGGAAACACGGTTTGGAACTGAATTAAAAACTGAGATGGGAACTTTGGGATCTGAATTAAAAAATGATATGGGAACAATGGAAACACAGTTTAGATCTGAATTAAAAACACAGATGGGAACAATGGAAACACGGTTAGACTCACGAATGGGGACATGTTTCAAAAACATGAAAGATGAATTAAAGAAAGAAATTCGAGAAGAAGTACAACCGATTTTGAATGCTCACAATAATAGATTAGTTGCAGTAGAGATTAGACAAAGGGAACAGGATAGAGAACAGGAAGAAAGAGATCGCGTGATAGTACAGAAATTTTCAGAGTTAAATTTACAACGTGCAAAAGATAAGGAAGAAATATTTGAGAGAATCGAGGAATCCGTACCAAATGACAGATTAAATAACCTAACACAACAGTATGAACAGTTAACTACTAAATGCGTTAATACTGAAACGCGAGTCGCGACACTTACGGAAGACGTAAATAAACATAAAGAACAAATTGGTGACTTATCGGAAAGAGTGGAGGAGATTTCAGATAAATTGACAAATCTTAGTTTAAATGGGGACAGAGATTCAGATGACACAGCTCCATTGCCATTTTCAGAAACCGAAGAGTACCAGAGCATAAATAAACATGTTGAAAATCAGGGAAAATTTAATGAACGCGTGAAAAGGGAATTTGAGGCATTAAAAAAGCAAGTCAAACAAATTGAAGGCGAAATCGTAGGAAAAGACGGCAAAAGAAATTTAGAATCACAGATACCAGAGGGGTTTGAAGAAAATAATTTGTTTCATTTACGGGATGCAACAAGAGAGCGCCAGGCGCGCGAACTTGACAATAATCGGCATTGGGACTGGGACAGACGCGGTAGGTCTTTGTCGCCACGAGGCGAAAACTTTGACTATAAACACTTTTTGACTGTTCGGAAATTTAAGATCTTCCGCAATTCTAAGAATGACATACATCCATGTTCATGGTTAGATCAATTTATGTACGCACTTCCACCAAATTGGCCACTAAGTCACAAACTGGAATTTATGTGTGGATATTTAGAAAACGAACCGGCGACGCGGATGCGCGCACTCATTAGAGATTGTAATAATCTGAATGATTTTTATCATGCATTTCTATCGGCATATTGGTCCGAAAACACGCAAGACAGAGTCAAACACAGTCTTATTATGCAGCGTAATTTCAAACAGTCTGAGTTCCGCACGCCAGCGGAATATTTTGAAGACATGATTCGAAAGAATCAGTTCCTTTCCAACCCTTATAGCCCGACTGAATTAATTCGCATTTGTTTAACTAAGCTGCCACAATCCATAAGACAAATTGCTTTAGCCGGAAGATGTAAAGACGACATTGAGACTTTTAAGACTTTGTTGCAAGAACTTGAGTATGACAACGATGACGGCACTTCTTGTAACTTTTTCAGTAACAGTAATTACAATAGAGTTTCAGAAAAAAGGGATAGTGATCGGAACGGGCGTTATACGGGGAACTTTGAGAATGACAGACGTAACAGACAGGACAATAGATACCAGCCTTATGACAATAACAGACGTTCTAACAGAAATTACACAGACAATTATAACAACGGTAATTCGTACCGGAATGATCAATCATACGGAAATAGTAATCGGTATCATCAAGACAGAAATTATTCATACAGTAATAGAAATTCTTACTACAGAAATAACCAGGGTAGTAGATACAACAATAATTTCAGAAGTGACAGTCGAAATTACACAAGAAGTAGTTATGCAGACAGACAGGAAAACAGAAATTTTAATAACAGACACAACCAAGAATTTGTATCTAACAGACAGGAGGGACCTAATTGGCATCCTCCACGTGACAGAACTTCAGAGAGACAAGTGCAAATCGTAGAAATGGATCCGCGAAATGACGCGAATAATCAAAGACGTGACGCAAACAATCGACAATGACTAGCAGCTTCGGCTTCTGGCAGCAATATAGACGGTTCAGAAAGTAATGACACTACGGCTTTACACTACGTACGCCTGGAAGACATGAGAGACATTTTGTTAGACGAAAAGGAAAATAATGTAGACGCATTTTTACATCCTGTTATTGAAGTATGTGTGGGTAAGAAAAAGTTCACTGCAGTTTTAGATTCTGGGAGCCCATTGAACGTCATTAGTGAATCACTTTTTCGTATATGTGAAAGGACTATTGCCTGTCCTGTGTTACCTATTTCTAAAACTACAATTCGAGGAGCGATTTCTGGAAAAGGTGTAGAAGTTAAACAACAGACCAACCTAAATTTCAATTGTCAAGGATACGAATTTTCTGCTAATTTTATTATTGTTCCATTACTCAGTACACAAATTATATTAGGTATGGAGTTTCTTAACGCACATAAGGCAATTTTGAACTTTAAAGAAGGAAGTGTGAATTTGAGTGTTGCCGGAATGCCGAAATGTTTGAAATTTTTCGAGTGTTTAACAAGATCTGAGTCAAATACAAAATGTTTAAGGTCTCTTACTTCTGATGTTTTCGTTGAGCATTATGACGACAGTGTGTTTATTCATGACAATGACAATAGATACAGAGACGCGATGGATGATATAATTAATAGCGAAGAATTAATTAATGAAAAGGTTAAGAAAGCTGAAGTGCCAGATGACGTTGCAAGAGAAGAGCTGCACCAAATTTTGACTTCACATGCTACAGTGTTTAGTCATCACACGGGAACTATACAAGGCTTACAATATTTATTTAAAGTAAAAGAACACACACCATTTCGCGGGAAAACGTACGCTATTCCTTTGGCTTACAGAGACAAGGTTAAGAAAGAACTTCAATACATGTTAGATCAGGGCATTATTGAGCCTGCAGTCAGTCCTTATACTAGCCCATTACACGTTGTTCTTAAAAAGGATGGATCAATTCGTTTGGTTCTGGATTCCAGACAGATAAATAATATCATCATTCCTGAAACTGACCGTCCACAAAATTTAGATGAACTTCTTCAACATTTTCATGGAATTAAAGTTTTATCCACGATTGACATGCGCGCAAGTTTTTGGCAAATAGAACTCCACCCTGATTGTAGAAAATACACTGCCTTTTTAGCCTTTGGTAACTGTTACCAGTTTCGGAAATTACCGTTTGGACTTACTGTATCTTCAGCTGCATTCATTCGTAGTTTCAATGAAATTTTACCTGTTTATCTTCGTGACAATATTACTTCATATGTTGACGACATTCTTATTGCTAAACATTCTTGGAGTGAGCACAACAAAATTTTGGATTCATTATTACGTATTTTTGCAAGAGTTGGCATTACGGTGAACTTAGAAAAATCTGAATTTGGTCGTTCTCAGGTGAAATTTCTCGGTCACATTATTTCTACAGAAGGTATTCTTCCTGATCCAGAAAAATTAGACGCTATTCGTAATTATTACGAACATCACGACAACGTGATGTTCGTAGTTTCCTTGGTGTCTGTAATTTTCTTAGACGCTTTGTTAGATTGGACAATTTGGCCACACCTCGTTTATGTGAACTATCCGGAAAGAAATCTAATTGGTGTTGGGATGAGGAAGCTCAGTCTGAATTCGAACAACTTCGTGATGCTTTAGTTGCTGCTCCACTTCTTTCACACCCGGATTTATCTAAAGATTTTTGTTTGGCGACGGACTCATCATACAAAGGCCTAGGTGCACATTTATTTCAAGAGATAGAAGAAGACGGCGTTGTAGTCCAGAAAACTATTGCATTTGGAAGTCGTGTTCTCTCTAAATCTGAAAAGAATTATTCGATTACGGAACTTGAAGCTTTGGCTGTTGTTTGGGCTTTTACAAAATTTCGCACATTTTTGTTTGGCAGACATACTAAGGTTTACACCGATCATCGAGCTCTGGAATTTCTAATGTCGACAAAATTAACTCATGGTAGATTGTCACGATGGGCGTTGTACCTACAGGAATTTGATTTTAGTATTGTTTACATACAGGGTTCTTCAAATATTGTTGCTGATGCTTTATCACGTGCACCTATGGGTTTGAAACAAAGTGCTGAAGAGGACTGCAAGGAAAGCAATTATTGTTTGATGTATATTCAAGGTGTTGCGTTTGAGAACTTTATTTCGTCTTCGCTCCAGGACATCGCTAAGGAGCAAAATATGGATCCAATCTGGAAGGACATTAAGGAGAAGTGGAGGAGAAAGGAAAGCGTAGCGATTAGACAGCATTATTTAGTTCGCAATGACATTCTTTTTAAACGAAAATCGGTCGACAACTCTGTTTGGTTAGTTTGTATTCCTGATGAGTGGGTTAATAAGCTGATTTGGTATACGCATTTCAGTTATGCACACTTTGGTCCCAGAAAATGCTTTCATAAATTACGAGAAAATTGCTACTTCAATAATATGGAAAAACGTATTCGATTTGTTCTTGCCAAATGCAAATTATGTCAAAAGGCTAAGCCGCCGACAGTTTCTCACAGAGCACCGTTGTTTCCTATCATTCCAGCAAAATTAAAGGACATGGCTGCAGTTGATTTGTTCGGTCCAGTGGTTTGTTCTACTAATGGTTTTGCGTACATTTTCGTAGCAGTGGAGTTGACATCAAAATATGTGTGTTTTACACCGTTACGCAAAGCAACAGCTCGTTCAGTATCTAATGCTATCATTAACCATTTTCTTAAAGAAGTGGGTCATGTTGATAAGGTTATATCAGATAATGGATCACAGTTTCGTTCTAAAATTTGGCTTCGTACTCTACGGCGTCGTAAAATTAAACCAATTTTCATTTCACTTTTTCACCCTCAATCTAACGCTTCAGAGAGATGGATGAAGGAAATCAATAAATTGTGTCGTCTTTATTGTCATCAGAATCACAGAACTTGGGATCAGTATCTTCATATTTTTCAAAACATTCTGAATGAACTTCCTAATGACTCAACTTCTTTACCACCTATACTGATATTAAAAAATAAAGCACCGACAAATCGCATTTCTGAAATCGTTCCTTTTCCGCCTTCACGGAAACTGCGGCATTCTGAAGTTGTGAATCTGGCTCTACAAAATATTGCATCTGCGGCTGCTAGAAGAGAGAAATCAGCTAAGCGTCCTGGTCGTTCAAAAATCTTGTCAGTTGGTCAGAAGGTGTTAATTAAGTCTCATCGTTTGTCTCACAAAGGAAAAGGCTTGAGTCGCAAATTTTTTCTGCTTTATAACGGCCCATATAGAATACGCAAAATTATTCATGATAACACTGTAGAAGTAGAAACTCTTAAATCACGACGCTCTAAGGGAATACATCATATGTCTAACGTTAAAATTTTTGTGGAATGATATACTTTAAAAAAATTTTTGTAGAATGACATACTTTTGAGAAACTAACAGTTGTATGTAAACACACGGAGAGTACAAGGATACCGCGCTGTGTTTTGGCGGCGGCATATACTCAAAGCAACAGTCAAGTCTGCGCGCCGCACAAGGCAGTCGTTGACCGCAAACAATCACTTCCTACGTCACGCGCCTACAGCTGATCGAGCGCTCAGTGCGAATGCACTGACAGCCGTCTAATTTCTCCGACTAAATTCAGTATAAAGCTATAGTGACTTGATGAATTCTGTTATTAACATTCAGTATTTTTCAGGATACGGTTCTCTAAAATATTTAAGAACTTCAGGTAAATTCTGTGCGTGTCCGACGTTAAGACGACTTGCTATCGAGAAAATTTCAGGAAAAATGTCATTTCGAAGAAGAAAGTAATAAACTAAAAAGGTAATTATTAATTGAGTTTATTTTTCAGGTAACATATTTCCACTTAGGTACGTACTTTAGACGTATGACTCATGCACGGGGGGCTTAATTTAAAATAAATATGAATGCAAATATTTTTAGTAGCTGTATGTCCGATTACGCAAGTCTCGTAAACGGCTGGCCCTGACTAGTTTTTTTGTACGCAATCTGACTGCATGTAACAACCACAAAGAATGAAATGAAAATTTCAGTTAATACAATTAATTAATTAAGTCCCCAGCAACTATAAAACCTACGAAGCCAACAAAGCACAAGTGTAGCTGTTCTGTATGTGGTAGTATGACTCAACGCACATCTGGCACGGTTCTACTTCAACAAGACAAGAATTTTTAAATACCAATTATACTGACGTGATAAAAGAAAATTACAAATACTATAATTGTGCAAGAAAACCAAAATTACACTCTAATACAAGAACACACGCCAGATGCTTGTTAACTGAACCTGTAATGACACATTATTCAGGACACACAAAGAAATAAACAACATAATATTTATTACCTTCATATATATTGACGAAAAGCACTCTGACCATTACAATATCTCCATTGGAATAACATCTGCTATCTCTCCCATCAAACCACTGCATAAAACATGAAACAACACTCTCCACTACCACATCTCACTCTGACTTCACGACAAGCAGTGTCCACCACAACTTCTCGGCAAGAACTGCTTGCCGCTACGTCTCAATAATCACTGCCAGTGGAGGCGGCGGAACAATACTCTCTGGCGCGATTTTTGGCGCTGTGGCTCAGTGTAGCCACCTTTCAACACCATATGATCAGAAGTATCCGGAAACCCCCAAAAACACGTTTTTCATATTATTTGCAGTGTGATGCCACTTATTGCCCGGTACTCCATATCAGCGACCTCAGTATGGCCATTAGACATCGTGAGAGAGCTGAATGGGGGGCTCCGCGGAACTCACGGACTTCGAACGCGGTCAGGTGATTGGGTGTCACTTTGTCATACGTCAGTGCGCGAGATTCTCACACTCCTAGACATCCCTAGGTCCACTGTTTCCTATTTGATAGTGAAGTGGAAACGTGAAGGGACACGTACAGCACAAAAGCATACAGGCCGACCTCGTCTGTTGACAGACAGAGACCGCTGACTGATGAAGAGGGTCGTAGTGTGTAATAGGCAGACATCTATTAAGACCATCACGAAGGAATTCCAAACTGCGTCAGGATCCACTGCAAGTACTACGACAGTTGGCGGGAGGCGAGAAAACTTGGATTTCATGGTCAAGCGGCTGCTCATAAACCACACATCACTCCGGTAAATGCCAAACGACACCTCGTTTGGTGTAAGGAGCGTCAACGTTGGACGATTGAACAGAGGAAAAACGTCGTGTGGACTGACGAATCACGGTACATACTGTGGCGACTCGATGGCAGGGTGAACGTCATCTGCCAGAGTGTGTAGTGCCGACAGTAAAATTCGGAGGCGGTGGTGTTATAGTGTGGTCGTGTTTTTCATGGAGGGAGCTTGCACCCCTTGTTGTTTTGCGTGGCTCCATCACAGCACAGGCCTACATTGACGTTTCAAGTACCTTCTTGCTTCCTGTTGAAGAGCAATTCGGGGATGGCGATTGCATCTTTCAACACTATCGAGCACGTGTTCATAATGCACGGCCTGTAATGGACTGCCCTTCACAGAGTCCTGACCTGAACCCTATAGACCACATCTGCGATGTTTTGGAACGCAGACTTCGTGCCAGGCCTCACCGACCGACGCCGATACCTCTCCTCAGTGCAGCACACCGTGAAGAACGGGCTGCCATTCCCCAAGAAACCTTCCAGCACCTGATTGAACGTGTGCCTGCCAGAATGGAAGCTGTCATCGAGGCTAAGGGTGGGCCAACACCATACTGAATTCCAGCATTACCGATGGAGGGCGCCAAGTACTACTAAGTCATTGTCAGCCAGGTGGCCGGATACTTTTGATCACATAGTGTATGTTCAGGAAAACTCTTTATTGTTGATCAAGATAGGCGCATGCCCTCCTCCGGTGGGCGCGCCGTAGCATCGATCCACGACGTCTTCGGGTTGGTGTAGCGGAGGCGTTCGTCCTAGAAGGTCACACAAGCTGGTGGGAGCAGCCGCCGGCGGCGGCCAGCTGTAGCTAGTGCAGCATTCTTGCACGCCATAATGACTACACTTAGCACAACCGGAAGTGGTTACGTGAAGCCGTCTCTGGATTCCACGGGCTTCCTGACGGCGTCGAACCTCAGGCCGCGAGGAGCGTGGCCGGCGGCCGGCTGGTGGAAGCTGTCCGAGTCAACACACAAGTCCGTTGCACTCTAAACTCTTTGCGGGACGTCCGCTTACTTTGGATAAAAGGACATCAAGACATTTCCTCGCTAAGAGGATCATTACGGAAGAACAGTTCCGTCCACTCCCAATCCATTATACAGATTTCAACTCGACGGTCAAGAAAGCTCTTATCAAGGTTGGAGTTGTGTATGGTACGTTTCCCATCACTATAAGTGCAGCTACCTGTCGGCCATACAACCGAACGTTTCTTCTCGACCACGGGATCCCTTATATACGAGGGTAATCCCAAAAGTAGTCACCTATTTTTTTATAGTTACATAGACCTATTTATTTCTACAATAGTTATATCAGATTACAGCTTGAACATTTAGCTGTTTTCCGACAAAATCACCATTTCTGTCGCTGCATTTTTGTAGTCACTGTGGCAGTTTTTGTATGCCCATGTCATACCAGCTCGCCGCAAAGCTGTTCAGAAAGTGATGAACCTCTTCTTTCACCGCGTCGTCGGAGCTGAATCGCTGGGACAACAATTAACGCTGAAGGTACTGTGAGACTCCGAAAAAACTCAAACGGGCAATTCAGAATCGGAGAAGAGGAAATTTGAGCAAGGACGTACACATTCTCCATGACAACGCTCGCCCACACATCGCTCGGCAAATCGTTGCTCTCCTGCAACAGTTTCAGTGGAACATAATCACCCACCCCCACCCTATAGTCCTGACTTGGCGCCCAGTGTCTATCAGCTGTTCCCTAGGTTAAAAGAACATTTGGCCGGAAAGCGATTCAGCTCCAACGACGAGGTGAAAGAAGAGGTTCATAACTTTCTGAGCAGCATGGCGGCGAGCTGGTATGACGTGGGCATACAAAAACTGTCACAGCGTCTACAAAAATGCATCGACAGAAATGGTGATTATGTCGAAAAATATCTAAATGTTCAAGCTGTAAACTGATGTAAACCATTGTAGAAATAAACAGGTCTATGTACATGTAAAAAATAGGAGACCTTACTTTTGAGCCGGCCGGTGTAGCCAAGCGGTTAAAGGCGCTACAGTCTGGAACCGCGTGACCGCTACGGTCGCAGGTTCGAATCCTGCCTCGGGCATGAATGTGTGTGATGTCCTTAGGTTAGTTAGGTTTAAGTAGTTCTAAGTTCTAGGGGACTGATGACCTTAGAAGTTAAGTCCCATAGTGCTCAGAGCCATTTGAACCTTACTTTTGAGATTATCTTCGTAGATTTTAACTCGACGGTCAAGAAAGCTGCTTATCAAGACTGGATTTGTGAATGCCATGTGTCACAACACTATAAGGGCAGCTACCTAGCGGCCATACAACCGAACGTTTCTCCTCCACCATGGTTCACCTCGGTGAAGCTTAGTAGACGTCGTGTGACCTCTCTCATCCACATGAGGCTGTGATACGGGTGTTACTCCGCCTATACCGGTTGAAAATCGTCGCTTCTGGGCACTGCGATCAGGAAACAGCGGCGGTAGCGGATCTGAATCACGTCATATTAGTGTGTACGAAGTACTCTACCGCACAGGCAGTCTTGTATAAAAACTGACTGCGAGGGCTATCCCCTCCTTACAAGTGTAAGTGCTTTTAAGTTTATCCATTATGGATGTTTAAGAACACATGAGTGTATAAATACAGAAACGTGCAACCAGTCACTTTTTTGAAATAGTTATTTATTTCATGAATCGTTTTTCGAATCCTTTTGGGGCTCATCTTCAGAGTTTGTACAGGAGGTTAAACAGCTATTTCAAAGCGTACTGCTGGGTGCTGACACTGTGACAAGAAGACGGAACATACAGGGTGTTTCAAAATGACCGGTATATTTGAAACGGCAATAAAAACTAAACGAGCAACGATAGAAATACACCGTTTGTTGCAATATGCTTGGGACAACAGTACATTTTCAGGCGGACAAACTTTCGAAATTACAGTAGTTACAATTTTCAACAACAGATGGCGCTGCAAGTGATGTGAAAGATATAGAAGACAACGCAGTCTGTGGGTGCGCCATTCTGTACGTCGTCTTTCTGCTGTAAGCGTGTGCTGTTCACAACGTACAAGTGTGCTGTAGACAACATGGTTTATTCCTTAGAACAGAGGATTTTTCTGGTGTTGGAATTCCACCGCCTAGAACACAGTGTTGTTGCAACAAGACGAAGTTTTCAACGGAGGTTTAATGTAACCAAAGGACCGAAAAGCGATACAATAAAGGATCTGTTTGAAAAATTTCAACGGACTGGGAACGTGACGGATGAACATGCTGGAAAGGTAGGGCGACCGCGTACGGCAACCACAGAGGGCAACGCGCAGCTAGTGCAGCAGGTGATCCAACAGCGGCCTCGGGTTTCCGTTCGCCGTGTTGCAGCTGCGGTCCAAATGACGCCAACTTCCACGTATCGTCTCATGCGCCAGAGTTTACACCTCTATCCATACAAAATTCAAACGCGGCAACCCCTCAGCGCCGCTACCATTGCTGCACGAGAGACATTCGCTAACGATATAGTGCACAGGATTGATGACGGCGATATGCATGTGAGCAGCATTTGGTTTACTGACGAAGCTTATTTTTACCTGGACGGCTTCGTCAATAAACAGAACTGGCGCATATGGGGAACCGAAAAGCCCCATGTTGCAGTCCCATCGTCCCTGCATCCTCAAAAAGTACTGGTCTGGGCCGCCATTTCTTCCAAAGGAATCATTGGCCCATTTTTCAGATCCGAAACGATTACTGCACCACGCTATCTGGACATTCTTCGTGAATTTGTGGCGGTACAAACTGCCTTAGACGGCACTGCGAACACCTCGTTGTTTATGCAAGATGGTGCCCGGCCACATCGCACGGCCGACGTCTTTAATTTCCTGAATGAATATTTCGATGATCGTGTGATTGCTTTGGGCTATCCGAAACATACAGGAGGCGGCGTGGATTGGCCTCCCTATTCGCCAGACATGAACCCCTGTGACTTCTTTCTGTGGGGACACTTGAAAGACCAGGTGTACCGCCAGAATCCAGAAACAATTGAACAGCTGAAGCAGTACATCTCATCTGCATGTGAAGCCATTCCGCCAGACACGTTGTCAAAGGTTTCGGGTAATTTCATTCAGAGACTACGCCATATTATTGCTACGCATGGTGGATATGTGGAAAATATCGTACTATAGAGTTTCCCAGACCGCAGCGCCATCTGTTGTTGAAAATAGTAACTACTGTAATTTCGAAAGTTTGTCTACCTGAAAATGTACTGTTGTCCCAAGCATATTGCAACAAACGGTGTATTTCTATCGCTGCTCGTTTAGTTTTTTTTGCCGTTTCAAATATACCGGTCATTTTTGAAACACCCTGTAGTTTAATACGTTGCTGTGAGCATTGTTTACATGCGATTTGGATTCAGAAATTTAGTATTGTACTTATTGTGACAGTATGGGCAGCTTTTGTTGTTTATATTCATCTGTCTGCTTCCATTGTGATAGACAGTTGGAACCACATCACTCACTTTTACAGAATATGTATGCATATACATCGTAATAACGAAACAGTTGCACAGCACATGCTGGATGCTGGCAGAATTTCGTTATTACCGTGTATATGCAGCACATGCTAGTTGCTGGCAAAGTTTCGTTACTGCAATGTGTATGAATACATATTGTGTAAAAGTGAGTAATGCGGTACCAACATTCCATCACAATGGAAGCGGGCAGATGGATACTGACAACAAAAGCCGTCCATACTGTCGCAGTAAGTACAAAATTAAATTTTGGATCCAAATTAGCATATGACCAATACTCATGGCGATGCATTAAAGCATTTTCCATGTTCTTTTCACAGAATCAGCACCCAGCTTTACGCCTTGACATAGCTATGTAACCTCCTGTACACCATCTGAAGAAAAGCAAAAATGGTTCAAATGGCTCTAAGCACTATGGGACTTAACAGCTGAGGTCATCAGTCCCCTAAACTTAGAACTACTTAAATCTAACTAACCCAGGACATCACACACACCCATGCCAGAGGCAGGATTCGAACCTGCGACCGTAGCAGCAGCGCGGCTCCGGACTGGAGCGCCTAGAACAGCTCGGCCACCGCAGCCGGCTGATTATAAGCCTAAAACGTTCGAAAACCGACTCGTGGAATAAATAACTATTTCAAAAAAGTGGCTGGTTGCACTTTTCTGTATTTATATGGTAACTGCTTTAATTTACCGGTTCGATATTATAGGTATTATTTGCTAGCGAACTATATAAAATACGCCGGCATCCAGTTTTGACCTGTAATCTGCGTGGATCTTGTCCTTCTATGGAACCAACCCGGTTCGAAAACTGACACACCCGTTTGTGATTTTACTTTGCATTAAGAACTTATTTTTGTAAACGACGCCGCTGCACAGGTTTCAGCTATAAGCTGCCGTGGATGTCATTCTCCTCTGATACTGGCACAATTCGGATCCTAGGTGGTAGTTTTGTGTTTTTTAATTTATATAACAAACTTATCTTTGTACTTCTATTGTGAAAATTGCACTGATGTTAACTTGGAACTGTTGTAACTACTGCTGGTTGTCTGATGTTCGTCTTTTAGTGTTTTTATTTTGTAGTCTCTAGGGTACCAGGCTTCGGTGAGGGAATTGATATGAGATTGTGTGGTTGTTGGAATAAAAGGATAAACTTTAAAGTGTAAGAGCTAAAAAAAAAATTGAAAACATATTCCAGCTATTTACGATACTTGTGTATAAACAACTTTTTTCATTTTGTTATCCAGGTTTCTTTCTTCCAGGAGTGCTAGCTCTGCCAGTTTTGCAGGAGAGCTTCTGTGAAGTTTGAAAGGTAGGAGACGAGGAACTGGCGGAAGTGAAGCTGTGAGGACGGATCGTGAGTCGTGCTTGGGTGGCTCAGTTGGTGCCGGCACGGTAGAGTCAGCGTGTTCGGTCAGGGAGGTGGTGACACAGTAATAAAAAAAAATAAAAACTGAGTAAAGGAATCAACGATCAACTTGAACGGATGTCTTGTGACGTCCGCCCAGACCAAACGCAACGAAAAAGAAAAACGCGTATCGGTCTGGCACACAGTTTTAATCTGACATGAAGTTTCAGTGTATATATGTACAAATTTTTCGAATTTCCTGCTCGAGAGCAAGCTACGTGCAGTTGACCATGAGACAAGGAGGAGGCTTTGAGGTTGATGCTACAATATTTTAAAGTTTGTCCTTGCGCTTTGTTAACTTTAAAACAGTAGGCTAATTTGATTGGAAATTGCAGTCTTCTAAACTGGAATGGTAGTTCAATGATATCAATGGTATTCTGGGGATAAATAGTGTGTATCCTTTGTACTTTCCAGTCATAAATTGGGCTTCGATGATGTTATTTGATAGCGGTTTGACGATCATCCTTGCTCCATTACATAGTGTTGGAGAGTTGAGATTTCTGAATAATATGATCGACGATCCAATTTTGGGTCGAAGGCACTTGTATGGCATTCCTGGCACTTGTAAATAGTTTAGAAATTCTGTAGGGAAGTCCACACTTCCTTCAACGTTTACCATCGTGTCGGTCGATTTCTTTATTCTCTCTTCACTGGGAATTTTCTTTTGAATATTAAAATTGATATCGTCGACAATATTATATTTAGTTTCCAAAATTTCCCTTTCAAATAGCCAATTCGGACTGGCACAGTTGTGAACAATATTTGGATAAATTTGGTCGATGAGTTCGTTTTCAGCAGTGGCTACGTTGCAGAAGTCACTGTTGAGTTTAATGAGGCCGGTCGTCTGGTCAGTAGGATATATGCATTCGCCAGATTGTAAAAGTTGTTGAGCAAAATGTGCTGTTGTTTTGTCTTTCGATAGTTCATCTTTCATATTTTTGTTAGTCGCAGTATTTGTATGTGTGGCCAGAGATGTGATTTTTTTAAGCATGCATTGCTATCGGCTGCTGGTGTGGATTTGGGATAACTGGAAGTGTTTGTCGAAAATCTCCTGAGAGTATGAGTAGAGCTCTCAGAGTTTCCTCACAAGTATTGTAATGTTCTGTCCATAGTTGCGAGTGATTTTTATGTCCCATTTAGCATTCGTCCCAGAAGATAATTTTAGCTCGCCTTAGAAATTCATCCCGTCCAGATGCTCTTGAGATTTTACATACCGGCAATTGTTCTTCGGCTATATTCAACGGTAGTAGTAGGGTGGAACGGGCAGTTCGTCCTTCTTCCATAAGAGTGGCTGTAATACCGGATGTTGCCAGTGCAAGTGCGATGTGATGTTTAGCATGTATTTCCGCCAGCAACAGATTTCTCAGAAACGGTTTCCCGGTGCCGCCTTATGCATCCAGGTAAATAATTCCGCCAGTGTTGTTGTCGGTCTGTCCAATGATAACGTTGTAAATTTCCTTTTGACTGCCATTGAGGAGTTGTTTGTTGTGAGCAAATGTATGAAGTAGTTCGTTGATGTAGCTTTTTACTCTGTAATTTCGAAGTTTAGCATACTGATAGCACTTTTCGTGGTGCTTGCATCCCAAGTTGTACTAAGGTCTGGCCGTTTATTGCTAAATATTTATTTTCTAGGCGAATGAATGTTTCATTGAAGATGCCGCCATTGAATCCTATGGTCAGTTCAGGATGAGCTTGTCGGATTTGATACAGTATGTCATCACTCATACTCTCTTCGGAGGAGTCCCATAGCTGTTTTGGAGTATGGGTTACATGTTATTAGAATTATGGCGAATAAATCTGTCATTTGTTCATTTGACGCTGTGAGTGAGGCTTCTTGTAGTGTTAATTCCCAGTGGTTGTCGTTTTCCAGTAGTCCTGAGCGTTGGCATGCTTCTCTGTATATCTGGCATTGGTAACCGTCAACAGCCTTGTAGGTCCCGTATTTCGTGTAGCAACATCCGGAGATGGAAACATTCGGCGTTGTTCGGATGTACGGTGTATAGTCGGTCCAGTGCGCCAGTTTTCAAAATTCCTGGATGATCTTCTACTGGGATTCCTTGTCTTCGTCGTTGAAAGATTTTTCTTGTTGTGTACCACGTATAATAGGTAGGGACGTCAACTTACAGCAATGTATTCGCGAATAGATCCGTTAGGCACAGCTGGTAAAAAGGTGTTAATGCTGTGTTATGAGGTAGTTCGCTTGCAATTTTTCTGGCAGTATTTTGTGAAGTGCCGGCCGCTGTGGCCGAGCGGTTCTAGGCGCTTCAGTCCGGAACCGGCCTGCTGCTGCGGTTGCAGGTTCGAATCCTGCCTCGGGCATGGATGTGTGTGATGTCCTTAGGTTAGTTAGGTTTAAGTAGTTCTAAGTACTAGGGGACTGATGACCTCAGCTGTTAAGTCCCATAGTGCTCAGAGCCCTTCCAACCTTTTTTTTTGTGAAGTAAACTCTCTGTCTTATCTCTAGAGGTACTGCTAGATGTTACGCAGTTGGTTCGCGTTCGTGTATGGGAAAACCGATAATCCGCCACACTGCTTCGTCACTGTTGATGTATCTTGTCGTTGGGTACATGTGGATCTCGTCGTTTCCGTCTCGTTGTTCGCTGTCTTTGGCTATTTGAAATATTGTCATGTCACTGCCTTTATTGAAACACTTACAGAAATATTTGATGTATTTCACTGAACATTTTGGAAAGTAGTGTGTTATATGGTATGTTAACCGGGGACCTAGAAACGACGGAGAGGCTTCGTCCCCGCCGCAGCCGCAGTGGTCTACAACCCCACGACGACTACCGCAGTCCACTTCACCTCTCCGCCGCCCTACACCCAACCCAGGGTTATTGTGCGGTTCGGTCCCCGAAGGACCCCCCCCCTCCCCCCCCCCCCCCCCCCCATCCCCGCCAGGCAACGTCTCACATCAGACGAGTGTAGCCCCTATGTTTGCGTGGTAGAGTAATGGTGGAGTACGCGTACGTGGAGAACTTGTTTGCGCAGCAATAGCCGACATAGTGTAACTGAGGCGGAATAAAGGGAACCAGCACGCATTCGCCGAGGCAGATGGAAAACCGCCTAAAACCATCCACAGACTGGCCGCTTCTCCGGACCTCGACACGAATCTGTCGGGCGGATTCGTGTTGGGGACCAGGCGCTCCTTCCCGCCCGGAAAGCCGTGCGTTAGACCGCACGGCCAACCGGGCGGGCCGTGTTATATGGTACAACCCATTGATTAAATATTTCCAATTTGTCGCTGCCTCGTATTTTTGCTGTGAAGCCACCGTGTTTGGGTGATCGTCTTCTGTATTTGGGATAGCAATTAACTCCGGTTTGTGTGTCGTCAAAGTATGGTTTTGGGTATTTTGTTTTTTTTACATTTTCCATCAATCGTACATGGCGAATTGGTGTTTAATTGCCCGCATGGTCCGTGAATCATGTTTCTCACTACTATGTCAGTCCCAGATCTTCTTGTAGATTGGCAAATTCAGCTTGGATGATTTTGTCGATATCCGGATAGTTATGGCGTGCAGCCATATGAGATTGTGTGAGTGAGGCAGTCCTCGTTTTCGTCATTCTATTTGTACAACTAGTTGCCTCTAAAGATGTCATATTTTGTGATGACTTCAATAAATTTCATTTTGTACATTATCGGAAAACTCGATCTATTGTGTCGATGCATGGGGACTTATCCGTATCTTACATTTGTTGCTCTTTGATTCCTGGCCACGAGTTACATATGACTGTTATCAAGAAGTCAAGTCGTCCATACTTTCTTCTGTATGTCATGGCATCTTGAATATATTCGTGCACGTGTATCGGACTTCAATGTATGACGAGGGTAAAAATACCATTTTTCCAATGTCGTAGTGCTTCCGTCATTTATGATTGCGTCTGGAAGGGGGATGTATTCTTCCGTGCGTAGTTTCTTCTGGTTCAGTCTTCTGTAAAGAATCCGTTCCGCTTTTATTTTTGCATATCTCCCATGAATTGTTGGAATAAACGGCGAGTGTTGAGAATGTGACTATATTTCATTGTCTCTGATGATCAAGCGGTAAACATAGAACTCCTTGGAAGTGACTGCTTCGTTTGCTTCTACGCCTGTTTCAGGTTGGATTTGTTTCACATTAAAGTGATATCTGTCCTCTCCGTGCAGAAATATCAATGAATATTGTAAGGAACCATATGAACGGTGTGTCTTTGAAATGCGTTGTATTCCTGCTCTTCTTCACTGTAGAATTATGTCACGGCTTGTGTTTTCATTGTGCACAATTACGATGGCGACTTCACATATCTCAGGTGCATTAGCCGACCATTGTGGCCGAGCGGTTCTAGGCGCTTCAGTCCGGAACCACGCGCCTCCTACGGTCGCAGGTTCGAATCCTGCCTCAGGCATGGATGTGTGTGATGTCCTTAGGTTAGTTAGGTTTAAGTAGTTCTAAGTCTAGGGGACTGATGACCTCAGATGTTAAGTCCCATAGTGCTTAGAGCCGTTTGAATCATTTTTGAGGTGCATTAAAGCGACGTTCGAGTTCTCCAGGTGGTCTTTTGCCTTTCAAATTTTAATTTTATGGTAATCAGAAATCATTCGGTCTATTGCTGTTTTGAATATGTGAATCATTTGATTGTGTAAGATCGTCTGTACATCTTGGACTACTTCTCATCTCAGTCCACTGATATTTGTAGATCTTTGATCAATTTCTGTTTCTTCATGTGGTGTCACCGCCAGACACCACACTTGCTAGGTGGTAGCCTTTAAATTGGCCGCGGTCCGTTAGTATACGTCGGACCCGCGTGTCGCCACTATCAGTGATTGCAGACCGAGCGCCGCCACACGGCAGGTCTAGAGAGACTTCCTAGCACTCGCCCCAGTTGTAGAGCCGACTTTGCTGGAGATGGTTCACTGACAAATTACGCTCTCATTTGCCGAGACGATAGTTAGCATAGCCTTCAGCTACGTCATTTGCTACGACCTAGCAAGGCGCCATTATCATTTGCTATTTATGTTGTGATGCATGTACCGTCAGACTGATGTTCACCAATTATGAATTAAAGTTAAGTATTCCAGTAGTTACTTACGTTCTTTGCTACTATAAATTCCCTTAACTGTTCCAGACCTCACGCCAGCCTGCGTGTGCTTAAACGCGTGCCTTTTCGGCTTCCTCCCAGTGGCTTGGCAGTCTTGCCAAGTCACAACACTTCATTTCCAATGAAGCGCAGTTGCAGAAATTTATGGTCTTCGTTGGTATTAATGATCCCATATGGTGATAGTTTGCCCTGGGATGGAAAAAAAACTTGATCGATTTCATCTCTGTTAGTGTTGACAAAAGTGCGACGGAAAGAAGTCATTTGGAAGCAGGCCTTGTACGCTTATACATTTTGAAGAAAGTGTTTTGATTCTGGAGTTTCCCCTGCCATGTAATTTAAAAATTCCTGCGGAGGTGTTTCCAGTGGTGGTAATCGAATTTCTCCATTCATGCAACAGAATCCTGGTGTTTCTCTACTGCATTTTTTCGCGTTGCAGAATTAGCAGATGTTATCCATTTTTCCGACGACGACGTGTTTGTGTTTGTGTTTGTTACAGTCTTTCGTCGGGCTGTAGTGGAATGCTTCATTTGTTAGGTTGTACTGTCCACTTGCCGCCGGCCGCGGTGGTCTAGCGGTTCTGGCGCTGCAGTCCGGAACCGCGGGACTGCTACGGTCGCAGGTTCGAATCCTGCCTCGGGCATGGGTGTGTGTGATGTCCTTAGGTTAGTTAGGTTTAAGCAGTTCTAAGTTCTAGGGGACTTATGACCTAAGATGTTGAGTCCCATAGTGCTCAGAGCCATTTGAACCATTTGTCCACTTGCCCACGTCGGCGCTTCTCGTAGGGTGATATTTTCGTGGCTGGCTTGAATTCGCTGTCTTTTGTTATAAGATTTTGTCGCAATTCTTGATCCTTCAATCCGTTCATTTCGTTGTTCTTAGGGTTTCTCTGATTCTCACGGTGCTCATCCTTCGTTCGTTGGGAAGTTAAATGTGCTTCGCACTCTTCGCGTGTTTCGTTGTCTCGCTGTTGTTTTTGTTTTCGCCGTTTTGCTTCAGAACTGGCAAGATCTCCTCCTCTTTCACGTTTGGGAATTGCTTAAATATAAATCAAATCAACTTTTTACTAACAAATACACTAAGTACACTTTACATACTTTCCACAATTTATGTTCGATTTATACCCAGTTACTGTAACAGTTTGACTATTCAGGCTTCAATGTTTGTTTTTATTCATTCAGTGCACTAGTTTTTGACAATTCCTGTTTCTGCAATCCGTTCATTTCTTTGTTGTTCTTCGGTTTCTCTCCTTATGGCGGTGCTCAGTCTCGTTCATTGGGAACTTAAACGTGCTTCGCACTCTTCATCTGTTTCGTTTTTACGCTGTTCTTTTTGTTTTCGCCCATTTGCTCCAAGACTCCTTTTTTACGTTTGGGCATTGTTTAAAGTATAAATCAAATCGGATTTTTATTAACACAGACACTAAGTGCACTTTAAATACTTTTCACACTTTATTTTCGATTTGTACTCAGTTACTGTATCACTTTGACTACTCATACTTCACTGTTAGTTTTTATTCGCTCACTGAACTCCTTTTTCGGTCCCTCCCTTCGTCACCGATAAGAAACTGACGTTCGAACCCATGACGGGTCTTCCTTTATATATCGCTTCCAATTGGTAAACAAACAGTGGCGAATTCTAGACCATACCAGAAAGGCTTCGAATGGTCCACAATGTTCCAGAACATTCCACAATATTCGAGTGTGTTCTGGAATGTTCCACACTGATCTGGGATGTTCCCGAACATTCTGGAATCTTCCCAAATGTTCCAGACTATTCCCGAACATTCCAGATCACCCCAGATCATTGTGAAACATTCCGGAACGTTTTGGAATGTTGTGGAATGCTCTTGAATACTCTGCAATGTTCTCGAATACTCTCGAATGTTGTGGAATGATCTAGAAACTTCTAGATGGCGAAACTTCCCAGCCCTTATCTCTTCAAAAGTACTCCCTTCTTCATGGATCGGAGATAGAGGGCTACCACACCATGTAGCTCCTTTGATCGTACTGGGACGCGTTTCTGAGTTTTAGTGGCACGCACACTTTACACTTACTTTTATAATTTACATACAGGTTAATAACTTACGTTTCTACATATAACTTTTTTATTGTCCTATTATGGAAATTGCATTTATGTTAACATGGAACTTTTGCAATTGCTGCCCAATGCCAAAAATAAATAATAATAATAATAATAATAATAATAATAATAACTCTTTATGATTTCCGCTGCTGGTAGACAGCTATTTCCCGACCCTCGTGCCGAGATGTTTTGCTGTGTAGTGGTGGTGGTCATAAGCACAATTGTAAGAGAGATTGTACCATTTGGTTATTAATCAACTGGCTTGTCAGGACTGCAATTCAATTTCTATTGAACAGAAAAACATAAATTGCAATACTAGGTACAAAAAACACAGAACAGCACTGAGAAGTAACAGCTGTCATTTTACATAAGCGTAACATCTTATGAGGCAACGGCCTTGCCGCAGTGGTAGCACCGGTTCCCGTGAGATCACAGAAGTTAAGCCCTGTCAGGCGTGGTCGGCAGTTAGATGGGTGACCATCCAGGCCGCCATGCGCTGTTGCCATGTTTTGGGGTGCATTCAGCCTCGTGAGGCCAATTGAGGAGCTACACGACCGAATAGTAGCGGCTTCGGTCAAGAATACCATCATAACGACCGGGAGAGCGGTTTGCTGACCACACGCCCCTCCTATTCGCATACTCCATGAGGATGACATGGCGGTCGGATGGTCCCGATGGGACACTTGTGGCCTGTAGATGGAGTGGTAACATCTTATGGATATGAGCCACACACCTGCGAAAATCAACGCTGAACTAAAAATTCTCAAATGCAACAACAGTTCCCCACAAAAACTAATACCTGAGGAAAATTACCAAATACCGCAAACGATAATTGAAGGAAAAGAAATAAGTGAATACAAAGTTTTCTGTAGCGTAACTATGTGCTCTGTCCTCTTCGAACTACAAGATGACACAACAGCAATGTAAGGTGTACTTTGAAAGTACAAGGAGAAAATACAAAAACAAGGTTCGAAACTCCTGCACAGAACACACTCAACAATCCATCATCTTTTTTCGTACTTTGAAAAATAGCGACACACTGAGAGATTAATAATGCAGTTTTTCACAGTGAAGATAAAGGGAAAAGCAGAAAAAGTAAGTTGAAACAAATTGCATACCGACACACACGTACGCACACACACACACACACACACACACACACACACACACACACACACACAGTTACTCCAAACATAATATAAAATAATGTTATGCATAACATTCCCAGTCCTAATTTTAGATGTAAATAACTCTCTACATTAAGTTCTCTCTGGTTGCAGATGACAAACTGTGAAACAAAAACATCTGTAACACAAAATACAGAAAAATCCCAAAAAAAAAGTGTGTGGTGTTGTTGTTGTGGTCTTCAGTCCAGAGACTGGTTTGATGCAGCTCTCCATGCTATTCTATCATGTGCAAGCTTCTTAATCTCCGAGTAACTACTACAACCTACATCCTTCTGAATCTGTTTAGTGTATTCATGCCTTGGTCTCCCTCTTCGATTTTTACCCTCCGTGCTTCCCTCCAATACTAAATTGATGATTCCTTGATGACTCAGAACGTGTCCTATCAACCGATCCCTTCTTCTACTCAAGTTGTACCTCAAATTCGTATTCTCCCCAATTCTGTTCAGTAACTCCTCATTAGTTACGTGATTTACCCATATAATCTTCAGCTTTCTTCTGTAGCACCACATTTCGAAAGCTTCTATTCTCTTCTTGTCTAAACTATTTATCGTCCAATGGAAATTTTTCAAATCTGTGGTAAGGTCTTATGCGACCAAACTGCTGAGGTCATCAAAAAAATGGTTCAAATGGCTCTGAGCACTATGGGACTTAACATCTGAGGTCATCAGTCCGCTAGAACTTAGAACTACTTAAACCTAACTAACCTAAGGACATCACACACATCCATGCCCAAGGCAGGATTCGAACCTGCGACCGTAGCAGTCGCGCGGTTCCGGGCTGAAGCGGCTGAGGTCATCGTCGGTCCCTAAGCTTACGCACTACTTAAGCTAACTTAAACTCACTAACGCTAAGGACAACACACCCACCCATCCCCGAGGGAAGACTCTAACCTCCCCGAGGGGCGGTGGGGGGGGGGGGGGGAGGGGGGGAAGCCGTGCGGGTCCGGGTCGTGACAACATGCCTCAGAATGCGCGGCTACCTCGCACAGATATCGTCCACGTTTCATTTCCATACATGGCTGCACTACATACAAATACTTTCAGAAAAGACTTCCTGACACTTAAATCTATTCTCGATGTTAACAAATTTCAGAAACGCTTTCCTTGCCATTGCCAGTCTACATTTTATATGCTCTCAACTTCGACCATCATTAGTTGTTTTGCTCCCGATATAACAAAACTCATCAACTACTTTAAGTGTCTCATTTCCTAATCTAATTCCCTTAGGATCACCTGATTTAATTCGACTACATTCCATCATCCTCATTTTGTTTTTATGATGTTCATTTTGTATCCACCTTTCAAGACACTGTCCATTCCATTCAACTGCTCGTTCAGGTCCTTTCTGTCTCTGACAGAATTATTATGTCATCGGCAAACCTTAAGGTTTTTATTTCTTCTCCCTGGATTTTTATTTATACTCCAAATTTTACTGCTTGTTCGATCTACAGATTGAATAACACTGGGGATAGGCTACAACCCTGTCTCACTCCCCTATCAACCACTGCTTCCCTTTCATGCCCCTCGACTCTTATACCTGCCATCTGATTTCTGTACAAATTGTAAATAGCCTTTCTCTCCCCGTATTTGACCCCTGCCACCTTCAGAATTTGAAAGAGAGTATTCCAGTCAACATTGTCAAAAGATTTCTCTAAGTTTACAAATGCTAGAAACGTAGGTTTGCCTTTCCCTAATCTATCTGCTAAGTTAAGTCGTAGGGTCAGTATTGCCCCACGTGATCCAACATTTCAACCGAATCCAAACTGATCGTCCCCGATGTCGGTTTCTACCAGCTTTTCCATTCGTCTGTAAAGAATTCGTGTTAGTATTTTGCAGCCGTGATTTATTAAACTGATAGTTCGGTAATTTTCACATCTGTCAACACCTGCTTTCTTTGGGATTGGAATTATTATATTCTTCTTGAAGTCTGAGTGTATTTCGCCTGTCTCATACATCTTGCTCACCAGATAGTAGAGTTTGGTCTGGGCTGGCTCTCCCAAGGCTATCAGTAGTTCTAATGGAATATTGTTTACTCCTGGGGCCTTGTTTCTACTTAGGTCTTTCAGTGCTCTGTCAAATTCTTCATGCAGTATCGTATCTCCCATTTCATCTTCGTCTACGTCCTCTTCCATTTCAATAATATTGCACTCAAGTACATCCCGCTTGTATAGACCCTCTAAATACTCCTTCCACCTCTCTACTTTCCCTTCTTTGCTTAGGACTGGTTTTCCATCTGAGCTCTTGATAGCCATACAGGTAGTTCTCTTTTCTCCAAAGGTCTCTTTAATTTTCCTGTAGGCAGTATCTATCTTACCCCTAGTGAAATATGCTTATACGTCCTTACATTTGTCCTCTACCCATCTCTGCTTAGCCATTTTGCGCTTCTGTCGATGTCATTTTTGAGACGTTTGCATTCCTTTTTGCCTGCTTCATTTACTGCATTTTTGTATTTTCTCCTTTCATCAATTAAATTCAATATCTCTTCTGTTTCCCAAGGATTTCTATTATCCCTCCTCTCTTTACCTTCTTGATCCTCTGCTACCTTCACTATTTCATCTCTCAAAACTACCCATTCTTCTTCTACTGTATTTCTTTCCCCCATTCTTGTCAATCGTTCCCTAATGCTCTCCCTAAAGCTCTCTACAACCTCTGGTTATTTCAGTTTATCTAGGTCCCATCTCCTCAAATTCCCACCTTTTTGCAGTTTCTTTAGTTTTAATCTACCGTTCATAACCAATAGATTGTGGTCAGAGTCCACATCTGCTCCTGGAAATGTCTTACAATTTAAAACCTGGTTCCTAAATCTCTGTCTTACCATTATATAATCTATCTGATACCTTCTAGTATCTCCAGACTTCTTCATGTATACAACCTTCTTTCATGATTCTGGAACCAAGTGTTAGCTATGGTTAAGTTATGCTCTGTGCAGAAGTCTACCAGGCGGCTTCCTCTTTCATTTCTTCCCCCCAATCCATATTCACCTACTACGTTTCCTTCTCTTCCTTTTCCTACTATCGAGTTCCAGTCACCCATGACTATTAAATTTTCGTCTCCCTTCACTATCTGAATAATTTCTTTTATCTCATCATACATTTTATCAATCTCTTCGTCACCTGCAGAGCTAGCTGGCATATAAACTTGTACTACTTTGGTAGGCGTGGGCTTTGTATCTACCTTGGCCACAATAATGCGTTCACTATGCTGTTTGAAGTAGCTTACCCGCATTCCTATTTCCCTATTCATTATTAAACCTACTCCTGCATTACCCCTATTTGATTTTATAAGCCTGTATTCACCTGACCAGAAGTCTTGTTCTTCCCGCCACCGAACTTCACTAATTTCCACTATATCTTACTTTAACCTATCCATTGCAGGTCATACTATCAAAGTGTGTTTCAAACAGATTTTAATCTGCGTTTCGGAACACCTAGATCAGATACTTGCAGACTGTGTGATTTGTTGTTTAACAAAATGATTGCAGCTTCAGATGAAATAGAACTGCACAAGATCGAAATTGAGAGTCAGTTGTATCATTCAAGGGCAGACCAAGCATACAAAGCCCTAAAAAACGATACGGAAATAGCTAAGAGGAATAACAATATACATGTTATATGTGTTGACCTATAACAGGTCCTACATTGACTCATTCCACGGTATTCTACCAGAGACAGCTGTCGTCGTATAATTTCACGATTCATGACGTTGGTACTGGAAACATCACCGTAAATTTGTGGGATGAATCCACCACAAGGAAAGGTTCAGCCGGAATAGTTTCCTGTCTGCTTAAATTTGTGACGCACAATTATGATACGCTTGAAGAAGTTATGGAACGAAAACTGATTGTTTCGTCTGATCGCTGTGTCGGGTAGAACAACAACTGGAGAGTTTTAGCGCTTTAGTTCTATCTGATCAGCTGCAAGTACTTTACAGAAATACATCAGAAGTTTTTATGTTCGGGTCATAGTTTCCTACCTTGTGACAGGGATTTTGCAGTCATCGAGAAAAGAAAGAAAGTATCAAAAGTTATGGTTCCTTCAGAATGGAAGCACGTCCTTGCTGAGGCCTTTGTTGATCCTTCAAAACTGAACATTCATGAGATGATGATGGAAGACTTCAAGGACATAGGATCCATCGAGTTGCTTTTGAAGAAGCCGCCTGCTTTGAAAATTACCGATGTACTTTGGTTGAAGCTGTATAGTGACGATCCTCGAGGTTTAAGCGTGCGCTGTACCCACAATGTGCTTCGACCATGGGAAATGCACTGTATTGTAAAGCATGGTTGTGAACATCAAGTAAAAAATTTTCCATTGCCTTCTGAATTCCGGTTGCTCTATAACGGGACACTGAAAGTTCATAAGGAGAAGAAAAGGGATCTATTGGACATGACGAAATATATGGAACCAAAATACAGGCAGTTTTATGAAAACCTGCAGTGTGACAACTGACTATAATGTACTAGATTTGAGCCTAAACTTGATAAACTAATGTTGCAATTTTTTTAAGGTCAAGCAATTCAGTTTACAATAAATATTATTTAGTGTCTTGTTTTAAATCTCTTTTTTACTATTTTTGGATTCTTGACACCTTATAATTACAGCAGAGCACTGGCTGATCTGGAATAACGCTGTATATCCATTGCCATACAGCGTTATTCCATTTTAGAACTTACTTATTTTCGAAAAATCTGTGCTTAGCGCAATTTTAAAAACCAGAAATTAGTATTTTCCACAGTCTGTATGCACAAACAATACATATCTGCTATTACATTATTATATCGTACTAATTCTCTGGAACTAACAGTTTTTGTCAATTTCCCAACAACTGCAAAATGTACCATACAGCGTTATTCGTGCGCACGCTTCACTTCCTATTCTGTATTTAGATTTCTAACCTTACAAACAGACGTCGTTAAATCTTAGGATTTATCCATGTGAACTGGTAAAAGCTGGATCAAAGACTCCCATCTCCACCGTGAAGAGGTGATGTTTCTTTATCAGCTTTGGATCAGAATGAGTGATGTTCTGCGTAACAGATTTTATGAACTTTTAGGTGAATCAATAAATAAGAAGGAGGAGAACAAACTTCATGTAACTGCTGAGTAATATAACATTCTGTTAAGTGAAGTGAAAAATGCAAAAACAGTTACCAATAAAAAAATCTATTTCCTATAGATGTTTGAAGCGATGTGATATTATCAACATCGAAGGTGAAGAGAAATATGCTGGAAAAGAAGAAGTTCTTTACTACGTTTGTTTTGATGATCTGAGATCCTCTTTATACGCCATGGAAGCTGAACTAGAATGATTATGGAATTGAAGAACGTGACTATTGAATCAATCGTTACTTATTTGAGGTTATGTCAGAAAAAAACATCGAAAAGTGGTGCTGTAGTGAAAACCATCGTAAACAGTGAAGCGAATTAACGATGCTGAATAGACTCAATCGACATACAGGCAAACACAGACGATAAGTCGAAGTTCATACTTGTATACCAGGATAAACTGACAAAATTTGTTATCCCCTGTGCACTAACTTCGAAAAGGGCTGATAAAGTAGTATTTCATATTTTGCATACTTTCACCACCTTCGGTGCCCCATATATATTCTTCATTCTGATAATGGTAGAGACTTTTGTACCCAAGTCATTCAAAGTTTATGTGGGTTGTGTAATAATATGAAGATAGTCCATAGGGAGCTAAGGCACAGTCAGTCTCAGGGATCAGTCGAAAGAGCATCAAGACACTGACAATATGTTTTTAGTGTGGATGGAAACAAACAAACTTCAAAATGGTCTGAAGGGTTAAGGTTTGTACAGCCAATGAAAACTAGGGCTTATCTTGCAGGGATCAGATGTTCACCATATGAAGCCGTGCTTCGTGTTCCAGTGAAAATGGACATAGGAGGTTCAGTTACTCTACATGATTTAATAAAAAATGTAAACACCGAAGAAGATATGGAAACAATGTCAAACACTGCAACGACTGACTCACTAGAAAGGGAAGACGACGGTCAAGGAATTGATTCCAGTGAATCAAATACTGGAACTGAAGGAACGCAGGTAGAAAGTGCCGTTGCAACAGGAGAAGAAGCACCAGAGACACTATTTGGCGACAGTTAACTGCGAGACACCGGCACCAGCTAATGGTTGTGACGAGACGTTGGCAGCTTCCAACAGTGTTAATAAAGTAAAGTGTGTCCGCTACGTTGCCAAAGGAGGTCTTCTGTTGCAAGTAAAGAAAATGAAAGCAGTCCCATGTAACAAAATTCTAAAACCTCCAGTTGAACGGAATGTGAGAATTAAAGTACCGGTTGTAGATTGGGCAAAAACTGATGCAAAATCATAATGGCAGTGGTGATGCATATCGAGGATGACGAATTTTGTCACCGTGGTACCAAAGTTGGCAAACTGAAGTCATTGTACATTCGGAATCAATTTACATTGTGCAAGGAAAATTCTAGCGGCGTCAAAAAAGTAGGAAGAGGAGAAATTAGTGTACAGGAAGTGGTTGCCAAACTGTCTTTCTTTGGAAGACAAGGGTTCAAAAAGTGCAATTGTTTGCAAAATTGTTCAAGTAAAAATGGTTGTGCAAATCGTCTTCCATGTTACGTAATTCTGACTGCCACAGCAGTTAACTTTATTGTAACAAAATCAACGTTTACAAGGTAACATTTTCTACAACATTTTTGTATAACTATAACAGTTTTCAATAATTTCATTGTGATAAATTGTTCATTGCAATCACATTGGAATGCAAGGAGATTTAAATAATGCAATTTTACAGTCGATAGAAGCTATCTCAATAACTGATAATGTGATTTTTAAATAAATGAAGACTCCTTTACCAGTTTGCATGGTCAAATCCTAAGAGTTACTACGCTGAGTCGGTAAAAGTTCGAAATTTATGCACATAATAAGAAATTTCGGGCTATTACCATACCGCGATGGTAAATGTTAGGTTTGACCCGTAAATTCTAGGATTTACCAGTCATCTTACTTTTGCAATAGTATCTACACATACGGATAGTAAAAAGATCAATTTTCCTATTATGTAATAAAAAGAAAATAATAACCTACTGATGATGTTGTGATGCGAAACATGTCTGGGTAAAAAAATTGTGTTTGATCAAGGCGGAACCCATCCAAAAACAAATTCATCTTGATTGTCCTTAGGACAAGCGCATGTTATGCCGCAGAGCATAACATTCTGTTGGAGATCCTGCGTCTGTGTCACGCAGTTCCACAAACCGTGAGGCCTCTCTCCTGGGCATCCAGAGTCATCCATCCCAACTATCGGAGATATTTCAGTCATGCCGATGATCCGAACCCTTGTTGCTCTACATCTATTCACCCTTGACACTTAATAAGTCCATGGTTATGCCTTCAAGTGTTGGATATCACGCTCAGTTAATGAACAGTGTCAACAATTTTCCCAAGTAATTTTCTAAAGCTACTTACAAAAATCTTGTTTTTTTCTAGTGTTCGGGTATGTGAATAGCAATATGGTGATAATGATTCTTAGATTAGGACCGCCAGTATGCAACTGAATAAAGGCAATATTTGTTTTGCCTGACGCAAACACGTGACACTTTCACCTGACATCTTTAAAATCCAGAACGCATTCTTACACTCCTGGAAATTGAAAAACGAACACATTGACACCGGTGTGTCAGACCCACCATACTTGCTCCGGACACTGCGAGAGGGCTGTACAAGCAATGATCACACGCACGGCACAGCGGACACACCAGGAACCGCGGTGTTGGCCGTCGAATGGCGCTAGCTGCGCAGCATTTGTGCACCGCCGCCGTCAGTGTCAGCCAGTTTGCCGTGGCATACGGAGCTCCATCGCAGTCTTTAACACTGGTAGCATGCCGCGACAGCGTGGACGTGAACCGTATGTGCAGTTGACGGACTTTGAGCGAGGGCGTATAGTGGGCATGCGGGGAGCCGGGTGGACGTACCGCCGAATTGCTCAACACGTGGGGCGTGAGGTCTCCACAGTACATCGATGTTGTCGCCAGTGGTCGGCGGAAGGTGCACGTGCCCGTCGACCTGGGACCGGACCGCAGCGATGCACGGATGCACGCCAAGACCGTAGGATCCTACGCAGTGCCGTAGGGGACCGCACCGCCACTTCCCAGCAAATTAGGGACACTGTTGCTCCTGGGGTATCGGCGAGGACCATTCGCAACCGTCTCCATGAAGCTGGGCTACGGTCCCGCACACCGTTAGGCCGTCTTCCGCTCACGCCCCAACATCGTGCAGCCCGCCTCCAGTGGTGTCGCGACAGGCGTGAATGGAGGGACGAATGGAGACGTGTCGTCTTCAGCGATGAGAGTCGCTTCTGCCTTGGTGCCAATGGTGTTCGTATGCGTGTTTGGCGCCGTGCAGGTGAGCGCCACATTCAGGACTGCATACGACCGAGGCACACAGGGCCAACACCCGGCATCATGGTGTGGGGAGCGATCTCCTACACTGGCCGTACACCACTGGTGATCGTCGAGGGGACACTGAATAGTGCACGGTACATCCAAACCGTCATCGAACCCATCGTTCTACCATTCCTAGACCGGCAAGGGAACTTGCTGTTCCAACAGGACAATGCACGTCCGCATGTATCCTGTGCCACCCAACGTGCTCTAGAAGGTGTAAGTCAACTACCCTGGACAGCAAGATCTCCGGATCTGTCCCCCATTGAGCATGTTTGGGACTGGATGAAGCGTCGTCTCACGCGGTCTGCACGTCCAGCACGAACGCTGGTCCAACTGAGGCGCGAGGTGGAAATGGCATGGCAAGCCGTTCCACAGGACTACATCCAGCATCTCTACGATCGTCTCCATGGGAGAATAGCAGCCTGCATTGCTGCGAAAGGTGGATATACACTGTACTAGTGCCGACATTGTGCATGCTCTGTTGCCTGTGTCTATGTGCCTGTGGTTCTGTCAGTGTGATCATGTGATGTATCTGACCCCAGGAATGTGTCAATTAAGTTTCCCCTTCCTGGGACAATGAATTCACGGTGTTCTTATTTCAATTTCCAGGAGTGTAGTTTGTATACAGTATCGCGTCTTGACAGTAGAAACTTCTTGGTTGCACTCCGTATGCGTTTTAAAGAAACTGGGCATGTAGAACTCCCAGAACGGAGTAAATAGTGAACAGATTTAGTGTTCTGCATCTACATGAGCACTCTGCAATTCACAACTAAGTGCGTGGCACAGGGTTCATCGAACCAACTTCAAGCTAATTCTCTGCCGTTCCACTCTTGAATGGCGCGCGGGAGAAACGAGCGCTTAAATCTTCCTCTGGGAGCTCTAATTTCTCTTACGTTATGATGATGATCATTTCTCCCTACGTAGGTGCACGCCAACAAAATATTTTCGCAATCGGAGGAGGAAGTTGGTATTGAAATGTCACGAGAAGATCCCGCCGCAATGAAAAGCGCCTTAGTTCTAATGACCGCCATCCCAATTCACGTATCATGATCTTGGCACTCTCTCCCCTGCTTCGCGATAGTACAAAATGAGCTGCCTTCTTTGAACTTTTCTTATTTCTTCGGTTAGTCCCCTCTGAGGCGGATCCCACACCGCACAGCACTACTCCAGAAGAGGGCGGACAAGCGTAATATAAGCAGTCTCTTCAGTAGACATGTGGCACTTTCTAAATGTTCTGCCAATAAATCACAGTCTCTGGTTTGCGTTACCCACATTATCTTTGTGATCGTTCCAATTTAAGTAATTCATAATTGTAATCACTAAGTATTTAGTTGAATCTACAGCCTTCAGATTTGTGTGATTTATCGTATAACAGAAATGTAGCGGATTTCCTTTAGTACTCATGTGGATGACCTCTCAATTTTCATTATTTAGAGTCAACTACCTCTTTTCGCACCATAAAGATATCTTATCTAAGTCATTTTGCAATTGGTTTCGATCATCTTATGATTTTATAAAACGGTGACAGCAGTACCCCAAGCAATCAAAAGAGGGCTGCTCAGATTGTCCCCTATGTCATTTATGTAGATCAGGAACAGCAGAGAGCCTATAACATTTCCCTGGCGAACGCTAGATATTGCTCCTGTTTTACTCGATATCCAGGAACTGTGACCTTTTTCACAGAAAACGCAGTCACACAACTGAGGCGACACTCCATAGGGACGCAATTTGATTAGAAGTCACTTGCAAGAAACGGCATCGAAAGCTTTTGGAAATCTAAAAATATGGAATCAATTCGATATCCCCTGTCGGTAGCACTCATTACTTCGCCAGAATTAATGTCGTATTCAGTGGACCATTATCAGTTGTCGCCCAACAGACAACATGGAGGATTCTTCAGAGAAGACTATACAGTTTTAAAGGCAAATAACAATCTGCTCAGATAACTGACAGAATATAATTAGTTGTCCGCCTTCTACTTTTTCTTTGAGACTTCTGTCGAAGATGGAATGTTTGTCAGAATTAGGTCGAGCCATTTCGTTATCCGTATTGAAAGGTATTCGACTTCCAGTGAGGTGTTTGTCAGGGAGCAAACAGCAGTAATACCAGTCCGACTAATTTCAAGAAAAACTTCAAATATTTTACGAGGGGTTGACGTCTCTGTCACTTCTGTAACTTGAATAAAGTTCTTTGTGTCCTGTATGTTCTTCATATGTCTTATATCTTCTCATGGCCTACTAGTCTACACCTGTTGCAATGATAACTTGACGAGGGGAAGGGCATTGCACATTGACCTGTCTGACACTCCATGATGAGTCATTCAGGTATATAATATGACTATTTTACAATTTTACGGTATCAATTGTGGGGCCAATAATGCCAGACCTAGTACTACGTCTTTTACACATATTGTTTGTTTTGAGAGAAAGGTGCTTTTGGATGGTTCAAATGGCTCTGAGCACTATGGGACTTAACATATGAGGTCATCAGTCCCCTAGAACTTAGAACTACTTAAACCTAACTAACCTAAGGACATCACACACATCCACGCCCGAGGCAGGATTCGAACCTGCGACCGTAGCGGTCACGCGGTTCCAGACTGAAGCGCCTAGAACCGCTCGGTCACACCGAACGACTGCTTTTGGATGTTCGATAGGGTATTTTATGTTTCGAAAATAATGATCGCTCCTGGAAACAGCACAGCTACGCCCATCACATTTGCTGATACTAACTACTGGTTGGCAGTTGTTTGCCATTGCTTCTGCATCTATTTGTCCTAATTGAACGATGCGAGACGTGAACTAAATTAACAGATGGGACATAAATACTGGCGTAGACTCGTTTGCTGAGTCACTCCAAACAGCCTTTGATCCTCTCGCTGTTGTGTGTGAAAGAGAGATACTCCTGCCCACTTTGTTATTTCTACCGGTCTCAGCAGGAATACTGCTTTGTGTAGTATAAATAAAAACGTCCACTTTTTTCAGATGATGTCGAACATCTGAAACCGCCTAGGAGTAATAAAATAAAATTCATTATCAAAATATGCTACAAGAGAGCTGTTATACATAAGGATGTAGTTTGCACTTAAAATTCCGAGACATTACTCACCTAGAAGCGTCACTCCAATATATTGCTCTCTCCCTCATACACTGATGAGCCAAAACATATGACTGTTATGTACCGTTTCGTACACAAAGGTAAGGAGAGGTGGACTAAAGAACTGTGCGGCAACTGTCGTTGTGGGAAAGCTGGAGAGGAGCAGAAATGATTAGTGAGCAAGAAACCAAACAGAAGACTTACTTACCGTGTATTTCTCCAAGCAACAAACACTCATTACAAACAACACAGCAAGAATTAAGAGTCCAGCTCATACTGTAGCAAACAACGGTATCATAGCGATGAGGCTTCGAGTGCCAGTGGATGTCTGGTGCCGCCGGCTTTCCTATATCGTGGCGGCACAGAGCGCTCGTGGTAAGGAGCCAGTGGAAGTGTGGCTCAGCAGGCATGCTATCGTCATCAGACAGAACTTGAAATTCTGTTGCCAACTGCGATGCTTGTGGGTTAGTATTGGTACGTGATACCACAATGATTAATGCCCACCACAAGACTGACTGCCGCCTGTGGCGTTACGGGCACGTGATACAGTAAGGAAAGTGTATAAGCAGATCAGAGACGAACAGGGTTCATTCTAGCGATGATACAGGCCGCAAAAAATGGGGAAATCCATTGACATAAGCGACTCTGACAAAGGGCGATAGCGGTGTATAAGTATGCCGGAAAGAGCGACGCTGGTCAGCTGTTCATATCTTCCTGCCGTGAGCGTCTATGGAAAGTGGATGAAGGATAGTGATGCCATGAATAGGCGACAAGCGTCATCACAGACGTGAAGGTCGGAGGTTCAGTCGCTCTGTAAACCAGAATAGGCGGCGATCTGTGGCAGGTCTGACGATGGAGTGCAATGCTAGTGCAATAACAAGTGTTACGAAGCTCGCCGTTCAGTGTACATTGTGCAACAGACGACCCCTTCGTATCCCCATCTCGACCCAACGGCATCATCAGTTACGATAGGAGATCGTATTGGATCAATGGAAATGTGGCGTGGCCGAATGAATCACTTTTCTTGTTACACCAGGTCTATGGTCGTCGTCATGGGTACACTACGAATTCTACATCTACATCTACATTTATACTCCGCAAGCCACCCAACGGTGTGTGGCGGAGGGCACTTTACGTGCCACTGTCATTATCTCCCTTTCCTGTTCCAGTCGCGTATGGTTCGCGGGAAGAACGACTGTCTGAAAGCCTCTGTGCGCGCTCTAATCTCTCTAATTTTACATTCGTGGTCTCCTCGGGAGGTATAAGTAGGGGGAAGCAATATATTCGATACCTCATCCAGAAACGCACCCTCTCGAAACCTGGCGAGCAAGCTACACCGCGATGCAGAGCGCCTCTCTTGCAGAGTCTGCCACTTGAGTTTGTTAAACATCCCCGTAACGCTATCACGGTTACCAAATAACCCTGTGACGAAACGCGCCGCTCTTCTTTGGATCTTCTCTATCTCCTCCGTCAACCCGATCTGGTACGGATCCCACACTGATGAGCAATACTCAAGTATAGGTCGAACGAGTGTTTTGTAAGCCACCTCCTTTGTTGATGGACTACATTTTCTAAGGACTCTCCCAATGAATCTCAACCTGGTACCCGCCTTACCAACAATTAATTTTATATGATCATTCCACTTCAAATCGTTCCGCACGCATACTCCCAGATATTTTACAGAAGTAACTGCTACCAGTGTTTGTTCCGCTATCATATAATCATACAATAAAGGATCCTTCTTTCTATGTATTCTCAATACATTACATTTGTCTATGTAAAGGGTCAGTTGCCACTCCCTGCACCAAGTGCCTATGCGCTGCAGATCTTCCTGCATTTCGCTACAATTTTCTAATGCTGCAACTTCTCTGTATACTACAGCATCATCCGCGAAAAGCCGCATGGAACTTCCGACACTATCTACTAGGTCATTTATATATATTGTGAAAAGCAATGGTCCCATAACACTCCCCTTGTGGCACGCCAGAGGTTACTTTAATGTCTGTAGACGTCTCTCCGTTGATAACAACATGCTGTGTTCTGTTTGCTAAAAACTCTTCAATCCAGCCACACAGCTGGTCTGATATTCCGTAGGCTCTTACTTTGTTTATCAGGCGACAGTGCGGAACTGTATCGAACGCCTTCCGGAAGTCAAGAAAAATAGCATCTACCTGGGAGCCCGTATCTAATATTTTCTGGATCTCATGAACAAATAAAGCGAGTTGGGTTTCACACGATCGCTGTTTCCGGAATCCATGTTGATTCCTACATAGTAGATTCTGAGTTTCCAAAAACGACATGATACTCGAGCAAAAGACATGTTCTAAAATTCTACAACAGATCGACGTCAGAGATATAGGTCTATAGTTTTGCGCATCTGCTCGACGACCCTTTTTGAAGACTGGGACTACCTGTGCTCTTTTCCAATCATTTGGAACCTTCTGTTCCTCTAGAGACTTGCGGTACACGGCTGTTAGAAGGGGGGCAAGTTCTTTCGCGTACTCTGTGTAGAATCGAATTGGTATCCCGTCAGGTCCAGTGGACTTTCCTCTGTTGAGTGATTCCAGTTGCTTTTCTATTCCTTGGACACTTATTTCGATGTCAGCCATTTTTTCGTTGGTGCGAGGATTTAGAGAAGGAACTGCAGTGCGGTCTTCCTCTGTGAAACAGCTTTGGAAAAAGGTGTTTAGTATTTCAGCTTTACGCTTGTCATCCTCTGTTTCAATGCCATCATTATCCCGGGGTGTCTGGACATGATGTTTCGAGCCACTTACTGATTTAACGTAAGACCAGAACTTCCTAGGATTTTCTGTCAAGTCGGTACCTAGTATTTTACTTTCGAATTCACTGAACGCTTCACGCATAGCCCTCCTTACGCTAACTTTGACATCGTTTAGCTTCTGTTTGTCTGAGAGGTTTTGGCTGCGTTTAAACTTGGAGTGAAGCTCTCTCTGCTTTCGCAGTAGTTTCCTAACTTTGTTGTTGTACCACGGTGGGTTTTTCCCGTCCTTCACAGTTTTACTCGGCACGTACCTGTCTAAAACGCATTTTACGATTGCCTTGAACTTTTTCCATAAACACTCAACATTGTCAGTGTCGGAACAGAAATTTTCGTTTTGATCTGTTAGGTAGTCTGAAATCTGCCTTCTATTACTCTTGCTAAACAGATAAACCTTCCTCCCTTTTTTTATATTCCTATTAACTTCCATATTCAGGGATGCTGCAACGGCCTTATGATCACTGATTCCCTGCTCTGCACTTACAGAGTCGAAAAGTTCGGGTCTGTTTGTTATCAGTAGGTCCAAGATGTTATCTCCACGAGTCGGTTCTCTGTTTAATTGCTCGAGGTAATTTTCGGATAGTGCACTCAGTATAATGTCACTCGATGCTCTGTCCCTACCACCCGTCCTAAACATCTGAGTGTCCCAGTCTATATCTGATAAATTGAAATCTCCACCTAAGACCATAACATGCTGAGAAAATTTATGTGAAATGTATTCCAAATTTTCTCTCAGTTGTTCTGCCACTAATGCTGCTGAGTCGGGGGGTCGGTAAAAGGAGCCAATTATTAACCTAGCTCGGTTGTTGAGTGTAACCTCCACCCATAATAATTCACAGGAACTATCCACTTCTACTTCACTACAGGATAAACTACTACTAACAGCGACGAACACTCCACCACCGGTTGCATGTAATCTATCCTTTCTAAACACCGTCTGTGCCTTTGTAAAAATTTCGGCAGAATTTATCTCTGGCTTCAGCCAGCTTTCTGTACCTATAACGATTTCAGCTTGGGTGCTTTCTATCAGCGCTTGAAGTTCCGGTACTTTACCAACGCAGCTTCGACAGTTTACAATTACAATACCGATTGCTGCTTGGTCCCCGCATGTCCTGACTTTGCCCCGCACCCGTTGAGGCTGTTGCCCTTTCTGCACTTGCCCGAGGCCATCTAACCTAAAAAACCGCCCAGCCCACGCCACACAACCCCTGCTACCCGTGTAGCCGCTTGTTGCGTGTAGTGGACTCCTGACCTATCCAGCGGAACCCGAAACCCCACCACCCTATGGCGCAAGTCGAGGAATCTGCAGCCCACATGATCGCAGAACCGTCTCAGCCTCTGATTCAGACCCTCCACTCGGCTCTGTACCAAAGGTCCGCAGTCAGTCCTGTCGACGATGCTGCAGATGGTGAGCTCTGCATTCATCCCGCTAGCGAGACTGGCAGTCTTCACCAAATCAGATAGCCGCCGGAAGCCAGAGAGGATTTCCTCCGATCCATAGCGACACACATCATTGGTGCCGACATGAGCGACCACCTGCAGATGGGTGCACCCTGTACCCTTCATTCCCATCTGTCACTATATGAGGGTACGTCCAGCACTGTCGGACATGATTCTTATGATGGTCCAGGCGTTACGGTGTGTGGAGGCCTAAAGTTGTATGCACTTACAGATTTCCAAATCTTTGAACACAGTGCACTCACTGGTTAACGGTATTGTGACATTGTTCTCTTTCCCCATAGCCGCGCGGAGTGGCCACGCGGTTTGAGGCGCCATGTCACGGATTGCGCGGCGCCTCCCGCCGGAGGTTCGAGTCCTCCCTCGGGCATGGGTGTGTGTGTGTTGTTCTCAGCATAAGTTAGTTTAAGTAGTGTGTAAGTCTAGGGACCGATGACCTCAGCAGTTTGGTCCCTTAGAAATTCACACAGATTTGAACATCTTTCCCCATACGCATCCTTCCAGGGGTGGTTATCGGCCTTGGCTTCATTTTTATTGATGACAATTCTGAGGTGTTGGCATTCCTCTCAGATGCTATCGTCCGCCCCCGTTAGCTGAGTGGTCAGCGCCGCAGAATGCCACGCCAAGGGGGCCGGTGAAACGTTCCCCTGGAAAAATTATACATGACTGTGGTTAAACTGACACACAATATTTTTTAGCACAACGCAATCTGACTTTCAATAATCCCTACAAAAGAATGGCACTGATTAACATTAACCTATACCTCTCACAAATCACTTACCTCACAAAAATATTCGTTACTCGAACTACTGCAATACAGCGAGCGCCACTACTGCCAGCTAAATAAAAGATTCAAACTACGGAAGGCACTAACTACTGATAGGCATAGTTAGCAAATGAAAGATTTTAATAGAGTACAAACAATGTATTTACCTTAATAGTCATAATATATATAGCAGTTGATGACATCCATTCTTACAAATGTACTGTTTCTGATGGACACATGTCCAGATTATCCGCTCTCAAAAATCCGCCATCTCACTTCCCCACATCCACCACTGCTGGCAGCTCACCTCCAACTGCGCAACGCTACGCGCTGTTAACATCCAGCTGGCCAACACTACAATAGCCAACAACAATGCAAACCAGCCACAGACTGCACACAGCACAGCCAGTGACTTTTATACAGAGCGCTACGTGGTGTTGCCAATAAAAAAACCCAAACACCCTACTTACATAGCCCCCATGCTCCCTACAAAAAATTCTACAAATTGTTTTGGGCAGTGGCCAATAATGATTTAATAAAATTTTTCATAATTACAATAACAAAGATATCAAATGCACACACTTATTGATACAATGTTGGTCAAAAGCTAAAATTTTCTCACAGCCCATAAATACAGTCCAGATTGTTCATCACAGTAAAATTTCAGTGTTTTTTTTGTTTTGTTTTTCAAAGTCTGAGCAGTAAAAGAGAATGCACATGGAAGTAGTGGATTTCCATTCAGTCTTGAAGAAGTAGTGTTGTCCTTCTAATAGGAAGACAGTGCTGACTCTTGACATGCAGACAGGTAATGGGCCACAACAGAGCAAACCCACAGCAGAGTTAGTCGAAGTTTTGAAGAATATTGGTAGGTAGGTCATCACAGAGCAGACCCACTGTAATCCTGGTAGAGAGTATGGTGTTGGTGGGCCACCAGAGGTGCAGACCCACTGCAGTCCTTGTAGAAATAATGGTATTGGTGAGTCATCAAAGGTGTAGACCCACTGTAATCCTTGTAGAGATGGCTAGCAGCCATCTGTTGCGACTGTGCAGGTGCACAATCACCATCGAAGAGTCTTGCGGAGAATATAGCAAGTCCATAAATCACCACTTGTACACTCACCAAGTTTTTGGAATTGTCCTTAGAACTAGCAACGCTGTTAATCAGTCCCTTGCTGAATTATTAACACACGTCCAAACACTAACAGTCCTCTTTTTTTCACATCTTGTGCATGTACTATGACCAACAGAAATATGTGCAGTGAAATGAATGCTTACAAGTTACTTAATTTGATGAACTGGTGTCAATTACAATTATATAACATGAGAATACAATAACAAAGGTACAAAATGCATCATTAAAGAACATAACAATACAGACAACATTTGTAGTAATACGGGCTTTACAAAAGAATCGAAATAACATATACATCAGTGTTACAGGAATTATGACATAAGTACATACATAAAAGATCAGAATAACTTTTGAAACATCAACTTCACTACATGAGCAACAAAACAGAACAGATAAATAATGTCTAAACATCTTTACAAAGTAAATAACATACACTCCTGGAAATTGAAATAAGAACACCGTGAATTCATTGTCCCAGGAAGGGGAAACTTTATTGACACATTCCTGGGGTCAGATACATCACATGATCACACTGACAGAACCACAGGCACATAGACACAGGCAACAGAGCATGCACAATGTCGGCACTAGTACAGTGTATATCCACCTTTCGCAGCAATGCAGGCTGCTATTCTCCCATGGAGACGAGCGTAGAGATGCTGGATGTAGTCCTGTGGAACGGCTTGCCATGCCATTTCCACCTGGCGCCTCAGTTGGACCAGCGTTCGTGCTGGACGTGCAGACCGCGTGAGACGACGCTTCATCCAGTCCCAAACATGCTCAATGGGGGACAGATCCGGAGATCTTGCTGGCCAGGGTAGTTGACTTACACCTTCTAGAGCACGTTGGGTGGCACGGGATACATGCGGACGTGCATTGTCCTGTTGGAACAGCAAGTTCCCTTGCCGGTCTAGGAATGGTAGAACGATGGGTTCGATGACGGTTTGGATGTACCGTGCACTATTCAGTGTCCCCTCGACGATCACCAGTGGTGTACGGCCAGTGTAGGAGATCGCTCCCCACACCATGATGCCGGGTGTTGGCCCTGTGTGCCTCGGTCGTATGCAGTCCTGATTGTGGCGCTCACCTGCACGGCGCCAAACACGCATACGACCATCATTGGCACCAAGGCAGAAGCGACTCTCATCGCTGAAGACGACACGTCTCCATTCGTCCCTCCATTCACGCCTGTCGCGACACCACTGGAGGCGGGCTGCACGATGTTGGGGCGTGAGCGGAAGACGGCCTAACGGTGTGCGGGACCGTAGCCCAGCTTCATGGAGACAGTTGCGAATGGTCCTCGCCGATACCCCAGGAGCAACAGTGTCCCTAATTTGCTGGGAAGTGGCGGTGCGGTCCCCTACGGCACTGCGTAGGATCCTACGGTCTTGGCGTGCATCCGTGCGTCGCTGCGGTCCGGTCCCAGGTCGACGGGCACGTGCACCTTCCGCCGACCACTGGCGACAACATCGATGTACTGTGGAGACCTCACGCCCCACGTGTTGAGCAATTCGGCGGTACGTCCACCCGGCCTCCCGCATGCCCACTATACGCCCTCGTCCGTCAACTGCACATACGGTTCACGTCCACGCTGTCGCGGCATGCTACCAGTGTTAAAGACTGCGATGGAGCTCCGTATGCCATGGCAAACTGGCTGACACTGAAGGCGGCGGTGCACAAATGCTGCGCAGCTAGCGCCATTCGACGGCCAACACCGCGGTTCCTGGTGTGTCCGCTGTGCCGTGCGTGTGATCATTGCTTGTACAGCCCTCTCGCAGTGTCCGGAGCAAGTATGGTGGGTCTGACACACCGGTGTCAATGTGTTCTTTTTTCCATTTCCAGGAGTGTAGTATTAGAAAAATTCTGCAACATAACTCTCATCAGCTAAACACATAAAGTCAGAAAAAACACAAATACACAAGGGTACACAAACACATAGCAGAATAACACAAGAGGAAAGGGCAGGATTTGTTTTCAGTGTAACATTTGGTACTGCAGTCCAATCCAAAACTTCATTCCATAGATCTTTCGCCTTATTTCAACATTTGTTTCCACCAAAAAATCCAATCCAAGTTTGCTTTCTGTATTTATATGTTCACATATTTCTTACCTCATTATCTATTGTCCATTATCTTACCTCATCATTTATTTTCAAGAAAATCCTACCTAAACCTGTTGTCCCTAAACCCTACTTTTTTGTTAGTATCCTCTTTCAAAATACTTTTTTGGCCAAACCAATTTCTTATAGCTTCTCAATGCATTTCTTCCAATCCATCACAACTCGTTCTCTCATATAGCCTACCCCACCTTAAGCTAACTTAAATCTACTGAGCTCAGATGCTAAACTAAGGGATGAGGCAATGCAGCAGCACAAAACAGTTAACACAAACAGCAATGACAAAAAAATTAAAATTTTCAAAGCAAGCAGCAATATACATATATAAGTCAGCAAAGCAAATGCAACATTATTACTAATATGAGCCAATCTGCAGCAACAAGAAAAATAAATCAGAAGTAAATCTGGCTTAACACAGAAATACAAACTGAAATTTAGTAGCACTATGCGTGGCAAACAGCAGCAGCAAATCCAATAACTTATACCTAAACATGACAAAGCTTAAGGAGAAAAAATATTACGGTAAAAATGGCCATGTTTAATACCTATGTCACATCTTAATACTAGAGTGATGCATCACCTTAACTTGCACTACTAAAAAGTTACCAGTCATTGACAAAAATTATGTATGCAATTCATGTGAAGGGAAATGTCTTTTTGTGCTCCCCTTTTTTTTTAAGTAAATCATAAAGTTATTACTTACAGGATCTGTAGGTATAAAATATCTATATTAGTACATCTATAAAATTTTATTTTAACCAATGCTGCAGTGCAGCTAGAAACTAGATATTAAACAAAATGAGCAAATAAATACATAAGGCAAAGCGTGAAACGTCATTCACTACGCAAATGGCGTCTCCGAAGGCAGTAAAAATCTCTCAACTAGAAAGACAACAAATATAAAATGTTTCTCATCATTTCATTAGGCATTTTAGTAAATATCATAAATGAAGAGCTCCACAGTGTAATCATATGTTTTCAAGTTTGTGCGTGTCGTAATTGCGATGCTTTCTACAAAGGAATGTCAATAGCGAGGTTAATGGTCTCTTTTTTTTACACCTAATGGCTTTTTCTCCAGGCGACTCGCACAACTGGTCGCCCATAACGCATTACGTCAAGTTCACTTAGCTTTCTTACCGAAATATTTACGACACCAGTTTGCACTACAGTGACAGTCTCATATAAAAATTTTCACTGGTCGAGAATTTGCGTTGCAAATGTGTAGAAACAAAATCCTATGAATATAACAGTGTCCAAAAAAATTTCGCCGGCATTGTGAGGCATTCACCCATTTACAAACATTTCATAGCTCTTAAAGTACGATTCTTGGTTTCCAACATCCGCATTCACATTCATTCATTACTCCTTACTTTATTACACATATACATATTCGACGACACTTCAATCTTGCGTCGATAATCCAACATTTCATCATAATAAATACGTAGCACAATCAAATTTATCATATAGCATCAGCTTATTGATCATAAACATACCTCAACAGCATAATACACATTGTCATCGTAATAATAACATCATAACACATCAGTCAAATCTCAAAAGCGTCGTACCTTTCTGCAATAATTTCAAAACCTAAAAAAAATTCTCTGTTCATTTCAGTAGTGTCATCTACCTCAAACGTACTTTAAAAATCATGTTCCCATACCAAATACATCATTCAAAGCTCTCATAGTATCACAATGGTTCCGAAAAATATATGAACAGTTCACAAAGTACAGACAAAATACAATTTCATAAGTGTGAAGTTATCCAACTGTGTAATTACGTAAACATGTGTCACTGACATAGTAAAAAAAAATGTTTGTCTCTCTCAGTTAAATGATCAGATAGCTGTGTAATTATGTGTAAGAGAAATATGGTACCGATGTGTAAAGTTGTGTAAGCGAATACCATATTAGCTAGGGCTCCTTGTGCTTGCCAAACACATGATACACAATGTAAGCGTGTACCCCCTGAGGATTAATGTAATTATACCCTCAGGTGTTACAGATTACAGCAATGGAATGAAATGTATCACGGAAAACTTTCTTTGTAATTCAAAAATCTTGAAAAGTAAATGGTTCAAGTACAAAATTAATCACTCAAATGCGTGTCCTGTAGCGCTAAATGTACGTCTTGCTGTAAGATAATGCTGTGGGATTGTCGTAGTTATTGTCCTCTGTAAGCAAAGTTCTGCTGAAGTCAATGTACTTACCTCATCATTAATGAAAGTGAATTTCTTTGTGTATAGATATCGTACTTATTATGTACCTTACCGTGATCAAGAAAGTACTATAATGTAACGTATTGTTGTGCTACGGAAAAGGCTGTCTCATTGTAGCTATACCACAAAAGTTACTATTAAAACATGTTTAGTTTCCAGAAGAATTCAGAAAAACTGTGCAGACTTAAAACAGATACACCGCAAAAGCAACAATGTAAATTGTGTCACATATTAATAGCGTCGTGATATAATCGTGTAGCTATCAAGGAAACCAAATGCTAAGTCATCTTTAATCTCACCGAATGTGCTTCAAATAAAGAGTATCTTTTCAAGTAAACCAAAATGTTGCATTAAAATCTCATTAGCAGTATATGTTCTAAGTATGTAAGCCTGATAGTCGTTACGTAATCGTGCAACTAACAAGCAAGAATGTACAAATAACAACACTGTGTCGTCTGTTCACTATAACAATGCATTCGTAATTTCTGTTTAAATAAGTTCTCTTGGTTCTTGACTGGATATTTAACTTCAAACATTGTTGCATGGTAACAGTTTCTTAAGTCTGACAAAGCATACTAGAAATGTGAAGTGAAAAGTTTTATGGAAAAGACAAAGTTAATAAGCAGATTATCTTTCAATAAACGGTTTTACGTGTGAAATGTGGTGTAAACATTTACTCTTCCTAGTACGCAGAGTTTCAGCTTCAACGCAATTATCGTGTGGTATACGTTGGATTCTGCAAGGTCCATTGTAAACTATAAACAATTTGTGACTCAAGTGTTTCTTCTTATGTGACAATGAATGAGCTTTAATGAGAACCTTCTGACCAATATATAATTTCTTTGCATTTGCTTTACTGTGTAGTTTTCTACTTTTGTCTGCTGCAGATTTTATATTTTTAATAGCCAAATCAATTATGTCTTTGTGTCGAAGTTTACGTGTATTCGGGAAAGGTACAAGCTCTCTGATTCTGTTCGGTGGTTCTTCATTCTTCAGTACAAGAGTAGCTGGTAAAGTAGTGGAGTCATGAGGCATTTCATTCAGCACATTTTGAAATAAGTGTAAATATCTGTCCCAATGCTGATGCTTTCTGTGACAATAAAGTCTGCAAAGCTTATTGATTTCTTTCATAACCCTTTCAGACGGGTTACAATGTGGTGAATACAATGAAATAAAAACAGGCTTGATTTTATGATTCCGAAGCATGCGTGACCAAACAGCAGATTTGAATTGTGGTCCGTTATCTGAAATGACTTTAGCAACGTGGCCAACTTCACGTAAGAAATTTTTAACAAAGGCGTTGGATACAGACCGTCCAGTGGCTTTACGTAACAGAGTGAAAGAAACAAATTTTGAAGTAAGTTCAAACAGCGACTAAAACGTACGAAAATCTATTCCATGTTCTGACAAGGGGTTCCAAGAGATCAACAGCAGCAAATTCTTTTAATTTAGAAGGAATGATAGGAAACAACGGAGCACGATGTGAGATAGTAGATGGTTTCGCCTTTTGACAAAGATTACAAATAGACTAGACTCTTCGAATTCTCTTTTCCGTATTGTTAAAATAACAAGTCGTTTGAAGAAATGATAACATTTTCGTGGACCAAAATGTGCGTAGCTGAAATGAATGTACCAAATGAGCTTATTAACAAAATCATCTGGAATGCAAAGTACACAAAGCTTGTGATCAACAGTGCAGCGTTTGGAGAGTATGTTGTTTCTAACCAGATAATAATGCCGAATCTGAGTGTGTGTCTTTTCATGCCATTTACTTTTGATGTCTTTCCAAATGGGATCTTTATCTTGTACATGAGCAATGTCCGTTAAAGATGTGGTGATGAAGTTTTCAAAGGCGACTTTCTGAATGTAAAAAATACTGAAATTTTTCTCGAGGTTGCCTTCTGTCTTACTTTTCTCAAGCCCAGCCGGTGCGCGTGACAGTGCGTCCGCAACAATGTTCTCCTTGCCGGGAATGTAGACTATTGTGAAGTGGAATTCTTGCAGAAACAATGCCCAACGTTTTAACCTGTCATGATTTAATTTTGAAGACGTAAGAAATTGTAATGCACGATGATCACTGTATACTTTTATGTGCTTACCAGAAAGAAAGAAACGGAATTTGTTAAATGCCCAAACGATAGCTAAAGCTTCTAATTCAGTAACGGAATAATTTTCTTCAGATTTTTTTAGCACTCGGCTAGCAAAAGCAATGGTTTTCTGAACAATAGTGTCATTTTCTGTGGCTTCTTGAAATAAATGGGCACCAAGACCGACTTTAGAAGAATCTGTGCTAAGGCAGAAATCTTGTGACAGATCTGGATGAGCTAGTATTGGTGCGTTAAGTAGCGATTCTTTCAAAGAATTGAATTCCAACTGTGCTTGTTTGTCCCAATTCCAAATAGTATTTTTTCCAGTGAGAGAACAAAGTTTTGGTGTAACTAGAATTTGCAGTAAAAATTTACGAGACCTAGAAAACTGCGGACTTTTTTTGTGGATGGAACTGGAATGGCTCTGATTGCTTCTAACTTTTCAGGATCCGGCTGAATGCCTTCAGAAGAAATAATATGTCCCAAAAACTTCACCTTTGTCCTACCGAATTCAGATTTTTCCAAGTTAACTGTAATTCCAGATTCTGCAAAAATATGTAACACGCTGTTGAGGATGCGATTATGTTGTTCCCATGAGGCTTCTGCTATCAGAAATCGTCCACATGTAAGGTGATGTGACGTTTTAAGAACTCAGGTAGTATGGAATTTAGCCCGCGAATGAATGCTGCCGAAGAAATGTTCAAACCAAAAGGAAGTTTCCGAAACTGATAACAAACCTCGAAACAAAGGAAAGCTGTGTATTTTCCACATTCTGGATGAATTTCTATCTGATAAAAGCTGGATCTTAGATCAATGGAAGACAACACTTTTACACCATTAAAATTTTGAAGAAGTTCTTCCATCGTTTGCGGCCTGTCTGTTTCAGGAATGATGATAGTATTGATTTGTCTCGAATGTAAGACAAGTCTGATCGATTTATTTTTCTTCTCAACAACATGTAATGGATTGTTGTATGAGCTTACTGCAGGCTCAATAATGCCCTCGTCAAGCATAGAGTGTATTTCTGTTCTAACACGGTCCCTATAATGTGCTGGAATTACGTATGGCCTAACACAAAATTTAGTATTCTCACGAACACGAAATTGGTATTGAAATCCCTTAATTGTTCCTGTTTTGTGAGTAAAAACTGGGGAATGTGCTTGCAAAATCTCAAAAAGGTCTTGCCTATCAGTGTCATTACAATTCTCAATTGTTTGAATTTTATTCTGAATTAACTCATTAGTATCAAATGCGCCGTCGATATCATCCCTGTCAGTACTTGCAGAGTGATTGTTAGTGTCAAGTTACGTCGAAAATTCCGAACTGTTTTCTAACAGGAGGTAAAGCCGACTAATTTCTTCGTCATGGTTTGAGAGCCAATCTTCAAATTTCAAAGCTATTGACTTACCTTCTTTCTCTAAACTTATTTCAGCATCGTGAAAGTTTAAGATTGCTTTGTATTCATTCAAAAAGTCTACTCCCAATATAATTTCCGTCGACAGTAATGGGACAATAAGAAAGTTCATAGAGAAGCTCTGGCTTTGGCAAAAGGATTCTAAGTTGGTTTGTTGGCGTACATCTACACTTTTTCCAACGATTGCACCTTGTAATTTAATCTTACGTAAATGAAGTGTGGGGCAATTGTTCGATTTGTTGCATTTGCTAAAGGCTGTTTCACTAATTACTGAAATGGGCCTGCCAGAGTCAAGTACTGCCGTAAATTTTGCGTCATTTACTGTAATGTGAATCACAGGATATGCAATGTTGTTATGTTTTACGTCGTGTTCCTGGAGTAAGATGTCCCTAATGTCTTCCATTTTTACGTAATTACTAGCTACAGCAGCTGCGTTGTCACTTTCATAAGTACGTTTTATGGCTGCCAGCGGTATGAGTCATTACTTATGGTTACTTTGTTGGCGTGCGTCGTTATTGGGATTTGGAGACCTAACTTCTACAAATTCATCTTGTCGAGAGGACCCTGCCCTGTTTGAATCCCGCCAGTTCTGATGCAATTCAGATCTGTCGTTACGATCATATCGTCTGTCGTCATGTCGGTAGATTCCATAGTTTCTTTCTTGTCGGTCACATGGTGGAGAATTTCTCCCTGAATCGTAACTGCGCGCTGGACCATTGCGTCTAAAGTTATTCTGTCTCCTTGATAATAATTATTTTGGTTCCCATATTGTCTGTTTCTCTGATTGTCTCTGTGATAGTCACTACTGCGGAGAGGTGATCTTTCCCTGTAATTATTACTACTCTGCCAACGGTTGTCATACAGGTGGTGTCTGTTTTGGTCACGATTTGTGTTGTGAGAATAGCCTTGTCGTGTCCAGTTATTATTTCTTTCATCGCGGAATTGCAACAGATGTGACCTGTAATTGTTGTGTTCCTGTTTTCGCATTCCGCGATTGTCAGTGTCAATTTCTAATTGTTGTAAGAGGCCCTGAAAAGCTTCAATGTCGTCTTTGCAACGTCCTGCCAAAATAATATGTCGTAAATGTTCAGGTAATTTGATTAAGCAAATGCGGATGAGTTCTGAGGGGCTGTATGGGTTTGACAGGTACTGATTCTTGTCCAACATGTCTTCAAAATATTTCACAAGACTGGAAAATTCAGATTGTTCGAAATGTTTCATTATGATGCTATGTTTTACTCGGTCTTGTGTAGCTTGAGACCAATATGCTGAGAGGAAGGCATGGTAAAATTCTCCTTCACTGTGGCAATCGTCAATGACCGATCGCATTCTTACAGCTGGTTCATTCTCTAAATAGCCACACATAAATTCTAATCTGTGCTCTAATGACCAGTTGGGAGGAAAACAATGAGAGAATTGATGAAGCCACGCTTGTGGATGAACGTCGTTGCCGCAATTCTTAAATGTTTTGAATTTAAGTGTAGTAATAAACAGCTTATTGTCAAAATCATCATGTCGGCGAGTCGCATATCGGTCACTGTTACTTCGTTTCGGTGGTTCCATCTCAAAATTCGGTGTACCTTGCCAATTTCTTGCATAATTTCCGAAGTACCCCGTGTTATTATTTTGTGGCTGTTCCGTATTTCTATGTTCCTCTTCCCGTATTGGAGCACGAGTGTCCTCTGAAATACGTAATTCTTGTATTACCTGTGTCAGTTGATCTTGTACTTCCCGGATTTCTCTTTGGTGTTGCGTATTAATTTGATTCTGATTTTGTTTGAATTTCCTAATTTGTTCGCACTCTTCTGTGCCATTAAAGACTACCGGTTTTGTGTCATTCAGATTATTATCTACCTTCGTAGATAAATTATTTAGCTGATCCGAAAGTTCAACTACTTTCTCTGATAATGAACTAATTTCCTCCATGTGTCTTTCTGGACCAATTTTCAGAGTATCTACTGTGTCCTTTAAGTTTTCCTGAGTTTTTGCAAGTTGTGTAACCGAATCGGTAGATGCAACTGAGTCAATTTTAGCTTGCAAGGTCTCATGATTTTCCTGAACAATAGTTTGCAGTTCTTTTATGGCTGCTTCGTGATTCTGTAATGCGTTTTCAAGCTGCGAAAAAATAGGTTGAAAATGCTCACAAATTTGTGTTTTTACGTCATTACAGACTTTTTGACATTTCGATTTATTGTTATGTAACTCAGTAGTTAAATCTTCACGTGTTTGTTCAAGCGTTGTGTCTAACTTTTGAAGCTTTTGCTGTGTTTGTCTCTGATTTTGTTCCATTTGTTGCATTAATTGCAATAATAATGTATTAGTGTCTGGAATCTGTTTCTCTCTGCTTTTTGGCACTGCATTTTCACCGGCAACATTCACATTTTGACAAGCAGAAAATGTGTCTTGACTCATTTGAGAAAACTGTGAGGACCCAAAACCTACGTCAACAGCTTTTGCAATATTGTGTTCTGTCATTTCGGATTCCTGAGGCGAGCTGTTGCCGACCGATCGATCGATAATGCTTCCCTGTTCACTACTTGTTTCATTGTCTACACAATTATTTGCCGCCCGCTCCATTTCCCTAAGCACAATTACCAAATTACTACTTCGAATGTCTGTTAATTCATTTCACAGTGGTGCTGATAAGCTACGCCGTCGGCACTATTATTTCTCAGTTTACCTTGGAGCCTAGTGTTACGTATTTCACACGTCAATATTGTCACAATATTTCACACGATAACACAGAAAAGCACAATTTGAAGAGCAAAAATAAGAAAACACATTAACATAGCACTGAAAATAATATCTCGTTAATTGCTAGTGCAGCTGCGAAATACTTGGTGCAAATCTACCTGCATGCCACAACTGTTTTACTGTACAACAATGAAAGACTGCAACTACAAAGGAGATTCTCTCTACAATTACGAGCTAGCAATAAACAATAGCTACACTAATTACACAAACTACTAGAAAAAAATCAGAAGATTGCAGTGAGGTATCCTCGGCTAAGGGTCGACATATGAAACGTCCCCTTAGAAAAACTATACATAACTGTGCTTAAACTGACACACAATATTTTTTAGCACAACGCAATCCGACTTTCAATAATCCCTACAAAAGAATGGCCCTGACTAACATTAACCTATACCTTTCACAAACACTTACCTCACAAAAATATTCGTTACTCGAACTACTGCAATACAGCGAGCGCCACTACTGCCAGCTAAATAAAAGATTCAAACTACGGAAGGCACTAACTACTGATAGGCATAGTTAGCAAATGAAAGATTTTAATAGAGAACAAACACTGTATTTACCTTAATAGTCATAATATATATAGCAGTTCATGACATCCATTCTTACAAATGTACTGTTTCTGATGGACACACGTTCAGATTATCCGCTCTCAAAAATCCGCCATCTCACTTCCCCACATCCACCACTGCTGGCGGCTCACCTCCAACTGCGCAACGCTACGCGCTGTTAACATGCAGCTGCCCAACACTACAATAGCCAACAACAATGCAAACCAGCCACAGACTGCACACAGCACAGCCAGTGATTTTCATACAGAGCGCTACGTGGCGTTACCAATAAAAAAACCTAAACAGCGTACTTACACCGGGTTCGATTCCCGGCTGGGACAGGAGATTTTCTCCACTCGAGGACTGGGTGTTGTGTTGTCCTCATCATCATTTCGTCCCCATCTCCGACTCTCAAGTCGCCCCATGTGACGTCGAATGCAGTAAGTACTTGCCCTCAGCAGCCGAACTTTCCCGATTTCGGGACTCCTGGCCCACAATGCCGTACGCTCATTTCCATTTTGAGATGGTAGGGGATCTAAACATGGTGACCTACACAGTGAACAGATCGCTTCACACGAGATCATGTGAAATGAAAAAGCAAGGTCATGCAACAGATAACTAATTAAACATCTCAATTAAACAGGAATGGCCCAATTCAAAATAAAATATTGGTACCAAACTCTCACAGATGTAGTAACAAAGACTTACATCATGCTACTGAATGAAACTAAAGGTCACTGTAACAATCCTTTTTATTACTAGAAGCATTAATGTGATTCTAAATACTGAGTAAACAACAAAAATACACTACTGGCCATTAAAATTGCCACACCAAGAAGAAATGCAGATGATAAACGGATATTCATTGGAGAAATATACTATACGAGTACTAACATGTGATTACAATTTCACGCAATTAGGGTGCATAGATCCTGGGAAATCAGTACCCAGAACAACCACCTATGGCCGTAATAACGGCCTTGATACTCCTGGGCATTGAGTCAAACAGAGCTTGAATGGCGTGTACAGGTACAGCTGCTGCCCATGCAGCTTCAACACGATACCACAGTTCATCAAGAGTAGTGACTGGCGTATCGTGACGAGCCAGTTGCTCGGCCACCATTGACCAGACATTTTCAGTTGGTGAGAGATTTGGAGAATGTGCTGGCGAGGGCTTCAGTTGAACATTTTCTGTATCCAGAAAGGCCCGTACAGGACCTGCAACATGCGGTCGTGCATTATCCTGCTTAAATTTAGGGTTTCGCAGGGATCGAATTAAGGGTAGAGCCACGAGTCATAACACATCTGAAATGTTACGTCCACTGTTCAAAGTGCCGTCAATGCGAACAAGAGGTGACCGAGACGTGTAACCAATGGCATCCCATACCGTCACGCCAGTATGGCGATGACGAATACACGCTTCCAATGTGGGCGTTCACCGCGATGTCACCAAACACAGACATCATGACGCTGTAAACAGAACATGGATTCATCCGAAAAAATGACGATTTGCCTTTCGTGCACCCAGGTTCGTCGTTGAGTACACCATCGCAGGCGCTCCTGTCTGTAATGCAGCGTCAAGGGTAACCGCAGCCATAGTCTCCGAGCTGATTGTCCATGCTGGTGCAAACGTCGTCGAACTGTTCGTGCAGATGGTTGTCGTATTGCAAACGTCCCCATCTGTTGACTCAGGGATCGAGACGTGGCAGCACGATCCGTTACAGCCATGCAAGTAAGATGCCTGTCATCTTGACTGCTAATGATTGGAGGCTGTTGGGGTCCAGTTCGGCGTTCCGTATTATCCTCCAGAACCCACTGATTCCATATTCTGCTAACAGTCATTGGATCTCGACCAACTCTAGCAGCAATATCGCGATACGATAAACCGCAATCGCTATAGGCTACTTTGATAAAGTCGGAAACGTGATGGTACGCATTTCTCCTCCTTACACGAGGCATCACAACAACGTTTCACCAGGGAACGCCGGTCAACTGCTGTTTGTGTATGAGAAATCGGTTGGAAACTTTCCTCATGTCAGCACGTTGTAGGTGTCGCTACCGGCGCCAAAATTGTGCGAATGTTCTGAAAAGCTAATCATTTGCATATCACAGCATCTTCTTCCTGTCGGTTAAATTTCGCGTCTTTAGCACGTCATCTTCGTGGTGTAGCAATTTTAATGGCCAATAGTGTAATTACAAAAGGGTGCAAGGATGCAAAAACGTGTACAAAAGACCTTGGCATAGGTGGGTGGATCCAGGATAGAAATGAAACGAAAATCGCCAATGATTGCTGATTAATTTGATAGCCTATAGAAAAGAACCGGCGAAGTAAGTACAAGCACTAGTTCTCTTAGCGAAGCACATACCGGGTGCAGCTAGCTGGCTGTATGGATTAATTCAGAAAAAAACTAACCTCGTTACGACATGCAGAAATGCGGCCCATGCTTACCACTGTGCTGATACTTAGGTGGTGAGGCTGTTTGCAGTAGTGGTTGAGTAATCATCTCTTTCTGAAGATCTAGCACGAAGTGCTGCACTGTATCATGCCCTGAGGTGAAGTCTCCTTCTCCTCTCTTTAACAAAATCTAGTTGATTTTGGCAGTGCTGGAATCATGGTAACCGACAGCAGTATACTCTCCGATTCTGACCAATGAGAAGTTCATAACAATTGTAACAGTTTCCCTGCTCCTAAGGAAACTGCTGTGCTTAACCAGTATTGCTCATATTGCTCAGTTCTCTCTAAGACAGCAGATAGAAATTCTCTCCCACTATATGTGTAATTTCGCATTTAATCCAATAGAATTGGCTGCATCTACCCACTCATGAGTCTCTGACACTGCTACGAATTTGTCATGAACCAATCACGGGCCACCTTGCCATAGTCTGTTACCTCCCAACAAAATTTAATAAATAATATGATTCTAATTTTAGTGTAACCTCAGAACAAAATTGGTTCCCTTGTATAACCTCCCTACAGAAATTCATTCACATTTAACCTCACACAAAATTTGTTTCCCATTTAATGTACTCACAAAATTCTTTTCTCATTTAATGTAAGCTCGAAACAGAAAAATTCCTAAACCTCGTAATAAAAAATAAATTCAGTAACCTGGTAAATTTTGGACGACAGCAGTGCTGCGTCATGGCCCTGTAAGATCATTCTGGATAAAAAGCAAAAATTCTTACCTCAATAAAGTCGCCAACTATCAGCTCTTACAATAACTTTTTCCGGCACAGCTCTGTGCAATGCTGGCCGATAGATTTGTCATTTATGAAAGGAAGCAACTGATTTTTCTTTTGCAACAATCGGAATGATCATGGATCGGAGAAATTAGTAAATTCTTTAAATTGAAATGAATGCTTGTTGGAAATTACTTTATATGACAAAGATTATTATAAGGACATTTTTAAAAGATTTACATGGGAGTTCACATAACATTACTAGATACGCGCGAGGCTGCTTTTTACCTTATACAATACTACTCAGGCTCCGGCATCGCTGCACCGCGACCGGCCCAGCCAACATGATACACTATACCAGACCAGAGCAGACTCCAGACCAGACACAGACTAGCAACAACTTACTGCTACAGCTACACAGTTCGTACTGAGTCAACACTGCTCTCTGGTCAGCGATTCTCTTATACCTTGCATATCGCAGGCAGCGCATGAGCAATACATCGAAATTACATCTGCTCGGACCTCTTACAAGTCAAACATATGTACCTGCGGCCTACTCTGGCCCCCAGCAGCTTTTCCTTACACTGCGTGCGTCGTATTTTTCCCTTTCGTACACAAATATTATCTTTTCTAAAAGGGATTGTTTAAGATACTGCTACACTGAAAGTTTACAGTGTGCTGGGCAGGTTTGATCTGCCACACCCTCAGCGACCGCCTGGGGTCTATAACGATATGTTTACGTAATGTGTATACATAAACATACAGTTATAAATGTCCCCGTTCGTAGTCTCTAATTATAACAATATGTTGCTTTTGTGCTGTAACATATAGCTATAATCAGCGGTGGAAACATATTTGCGAACGCCGACCGTGTGCGGCTGTTTCTTGTTGGATCGTCTGATCAGTCGGAAGTTGCATTGCATAGGAGAGTAAATGCCTATTCAAAATATAATTATTTTGGATAGCTCAACATGAATTTCCTAAGGGACCGTAGTTTATCATGCATTTACCAGTAGAATATGGCGCGGAGAAAATATTTCGCCGCATGCAACTTCCGTCCGAACTCGACGAAAGAATTCGTGACTGTGAACTCTCTATTTGGCAGAAACATATAGAAAATTAAATAATTTCATGAAGAAGTGCGACATAGATTCTATAGTAAATAAATAGTCATACACCAGTTCCATTTAACTCTGAATTTATGGCAAGTAATAGACAAACTTACACTGCAATGACGGATTTAACATGGATGCCGTTTTGACTGGCACTTCTCTTAATGAAAACAATTCCTCTGACGTTTTCACATACACGTCGCACAATAAATCTACTGCTAGGCACTTTTAGTATTACACATTTACTTTACACTAGAACAATATTAATTTTAACAATAATAATACGGCGCAAGACATGCGCGTCCGACAGAAGTTACAGGAGACAAGAGAAGAATGAGTAACTGTTCATCGAGAATATCTCGTACCTCCAAAAAAAAAAAAAAAAAAAAAAGTGTCAAAGTGTTCTTCTTCTGTCCGTTTTTCGCGCCGCGGTTTTCAAAGTCAATAACTCACTGCATCTTTGACGGCGCTTCCACAATAAACAAGTTACGTCACAGGTCGTTCACCTTTTACATTCTCGAAACATTATTTGCTAACTGTAGCTGTTGCCGAGCGACTGCTCGATTAGTGAATGATTTAAAATGATAAGACAATCACATAATGTTACAGGTCCCCGAATCTGCTGAAGAACAACATTCAGTTCTCAGTGCATACCCCACACAATTCTGACTTTCAGCAGAAACATTTTTATGATTTGTGCGCCGTGCTCCCCTCAGAGCTCTTGTGCATTGTCCCAGCATGCTGTCCATTACAAGTTGCAGAAAAGCACCATCAGGATCAACCACCGTACAGAATTAAAGGAAACAGTACTACTTAGATTTTCAGTCATAGATGTTGAGAGATTGCAAGGAACTCTCACTTCTGATTCGGTGTTATGCCGTTTCATGTTCTTAGGGAATATGATCTTCATTACGACGTGACTTCATACATCATGATGAAATGGTAGACAGTAGTTAATGCTCTTGCCTGCGTGCTCTAAGGAACGAATAATGGTAAGTTTTACCTGCGTTCAAAGGAATAGGGTGCCGATTTAAACTACTGCAGTAAAAGAGCACGGCGACAGTGGGCCAAGGGAAGCGCATTTTTTGTGCGGAACCTGGGTGGAAACATTTCCGGATGGCCGTGTTCCGCGGTCTCATTGTGCAGACACGTTGGTCGGTGCCGGTTGGTAGGCAGCCTCGTCCAGGTAGACTGACTAGTGCCGAGAAGTCGCAGCTGCAATTGCCAGCGCATTGTAGACCAGCAATAGAGCAGAGGATGGACCCTTGATAGGCAGGAAACCGACAAAACAGCTGTGAGCGTTCTGTGAATTTCCGTGGGACAGGCCAATGGCGCTCAGATGTCCAGACTCTGTTACAAAACATATTTGTGAAAGCATGAGGCTTTTAGCGAGTTTATGGACATTCTTTGGAAACTTTGAAATGGACGCAACAGGGGAGGTAACAAGCTTTTTATGGAGAGGTGTGGTTCCATCCTGGTCATGTTGTTAGCAAAAGACACGGCGTAAACGTGTGGGAAAGAGGACGCGAAGCTGAATCTTTTTTTCTTTTTCCCAATTAACTTTAAAGTCTCTGATTGGTCAAATCGGCGTATGCAGAGCAAAGGCCGCTCTCCCAGCTTCGAATGCCAGGCTCCAGCTCGTGATTGGCTTGTGCTAAAGTGGGGGAAGTCTAAGATGTACAGGGTTATTACAAATGATTGAAGCGATTTCACAGCTCCACAATAACTTTATTATTTGAGATATTTTCACAATGCTTTGCACACACATACAAAAACTCAAAAAGTTTTTTTAGGCATTCACAAATGTTCGATATGTGCCCCTTTAGTGATTCGGCAGACATCAAGCCGATAATCAAGTTCCTCCCACACTCGGCGCAGCATGTCCCCATCAATGAGTTCGAAAGCGTCGTTGATGCGAGTTCGTAGTTCTGGCACGTTTCTTGGTAGAGGAGGTTTAAACACTGAATCTTTCACATAACCCCACAGAAAGAAATCGCATGGGGTTAAGTCGGGAGAGCGTGGAGGCCATGACATGAATTGCTGATCGTGATCTCCACCACGACCGATCCATCGGTTTTCCAATCTCCTGTTTAAGAAATGCCGAACATCATGATGGAAGCGCGGTGGAGCACCATCCTGTTGAAAGATGAAGTCGGCGCTGTCGGTCTCCAGTTCTGGCATGAGCCAATTTTCCGCGGGCTACGCGTGAAACTTGCCCGCACGCGTTCAACCGTTTCTTCGCTCACTGCAGGCCGACAGATTTCCCGTTACAGAGGCATCCAGAAGCTTTAAACTGCGCATACCATCGCCGAATGGAGTTAGCAGTTGGTGGATCTTTGTTGAACTTCGTCCTGAAGTGTCGTTGCACTGTTATGACTGACTGATGTGAGTGCATTTCAAGCACGACATACGCTTTCTCGGCTCCTGTCGCCATTTTGTCTCACTGCGCTCTCGAGCGCTCTGACGGCAGAAACCTAAAGTGCGGCTTCAGCCGAACAAAACTTTATGAGTTTTTCTACGTATCTGTAGTGTGCCGTGACCATATGTCAATGAATGGAGCTACAGTGAATTTATGAAATCGCTTCAATCATTTGTAATAGCCCTGTAAATGTGCTTTGCTACCGAGCTGAGGAGGAAGCGGACAGAAAGAGAAGAGAACACACTCTTGTACTGGCACTCCATAGTGAATAACTGCAGGTCTCTACCTAAATGGTGAGACCTGTGTCCTTTGATAGTGTGCTACTTAAAGCCTGTGCCAGTCACCTTCTGAACCGTCAGATTTACTACTTCTAGCATCACGCACACAACAAGTGATGCGTGGGTGTACTTATTTGTCTAGAGTCGGCCGTCTAAACATTTGACATATTCCGTCACGCATAGTCGTAGCACGAAGTCAAATTTGTTTTGCAGACCAGCAAACGGGTCCACCTGCCTTCCTAATTACCCGAACGCGAGACCGCGTACTTGCATTTTTCGGGCGCGCGCCATTAATAACAGATTGCGGCCGTCCATTTCAGTCGCCGAACGCATCGTTGCCTGCCGCCCTGGCCAGCAGGTGGGTAAGGTATTCGCTGCTACGGCGTAGGGCTCCAATACATGTTTCTCAGCATCCTGTTCTTTCGAACCATATTTTTCCTTTTTTGGGTATAGTAGTGTATAGATGCTTGAAGGTGGCGTAGTTTTTGTGCCATAACCCGGATTCACGTGTATGAAGTCGGATAAAGCGATTAGTGTTCCGGTTGGTGTCGTGTGTCGATCCCCAGATGATCACTTTGTCCACCATAGACCCCATGTTAGTGAAAGTCTTCCGAAGTAAGAGTGATTTCAGGTGTGCCGCAGGGGAGTGTCATAGGACCGTTGCTATTCACAATATACATAAATGACCTTGTGGATGACATCGGAAGTTCACTGAGGCTTTTTGCAGATGATGCTGTGGTGTATCGAGAGGTTGTAACAATGGAAAATTGTACTGAAATGCAGGAGGATCTGCAGCGAATTGACGCATGGTGCAGGGAATGGCAATTGAATCTCAATGTAGACAAGTGTAATGTGCTGCGAATACACAAAAAGATAGATCCTTTATCATTTAGCTACAAAATAGCAGGTCAGCAACTGGAAGCAGTTAATACCATAAATTACCTGGGAGTACGCATTAGGAGTGATTTAAAATGGAATGATCATATAATGTTGATCGTCGGTAAAGCAGATGCCAGACTGAGATTCATTGGAAGAATCCTAAGGAAATGCAATCCGAAAACAAAGGAAGTACATTACAGTACGCTTGTTCGCCCACTGCTTGAATACTGCTCAGCAGTGTGGGATCCGTACCAGATAGGGTTGATAGAAGATATAGAGAAGATCCAACGGAGAGCAGCGCGCTTCGTTACAGGATCATTTAGTAATCGCGAAAGCATTACGGAGATGATAGATAAACTCCAGTGGAAAACTCTGCAGGAGAGACGCTCAGTAGCTCGGTACGGGCTTTTGTCAAAGTTTCGAGAACATACCTTCACCGAAGAGTCAAGCAGTATATTGCTCCCTCCTACGTATATCTCGCGAAGAGACCATGAGGATAAAATCAGAGAGATTAGAGCCCACACAGAGGCATACCGACAATCCTTCTTTCCACGAACAATACGAGACTGGAATAGAAGGGAGAATCGATAGAGGTACTCAAGGTACCCTCCGCCACACACCGTCAGGTGGCTTGCGGAGTATGGATGTAGATGTAGATATGGATGTAGAAAGCGTTTCGTCAAATAAAAATGTTTGTGTGACGTTTCTTTAGTCATTTTTGTTGTCTTGTAATGTTAAGGATGAATAAATCTATTGTCATTTAGATCACAACTTCTCCCTGTGTTCTGATTAACATTACCATTGCCATTTTTATTAAAGTCCAGATTACAAAAGAGAGTAGGAAGCTTGCAGTGTTAGATTTAATTATGTGTATATTTTCATAGACCGTTAATAATGTGAATCGATTTGATATCCTTATCTGAACAATGGTTTATCAATACGGTTATCGAGAAGTTTTGGGAGCACTGTCCTGCAACACAGTGCGCGACTTCGTCAAACTGCACAGACGGGGTAATTCCTAGAACGAGAGAATGTTTGGCGAATAGACTGGTTTGCTTGTTCCCCCGACTTACAGTAATTCCTATCGCGCATGTGTGGGATGCATTGGGGAGAGGTGTTGTAGCGAGTCCGCATGCACCAGCGATCATTAGTCAGTTATCAACCGTGCTGGAGCAGGAATGGATCGCCCCATCACAAGGACTCCTTACCCACGTTGTGGGCAGCATGGGAGCACGTTGCAGAACACACACTGCCATTCGTGGTGATCACACCACCTATTAAAAACCATGTTCCGCCTATTCCGATGTTCAGGGGACAATAAGAAGTCGTAGTGATTTCAGTGTAATTATTATGTTTGAATAAAAGTGTCATTTCTGTTTATTTCGACCCGTATTTCTTTCAGTTAGCTTTTGTACTATATTGTAGCACCTCTTTCCATGTATGGTCCTACTTTCATCGAGGTATGTTAACTGGCACTAGCACATCACGCAAAATTTACTGTGTTCCTAGAGTATTTCACACCAGTTTGTTTGTCAGCTTCCATTCAGGTCTTTGTTATGAACTGGGAAATAATGAGGAATGGTAAGTGACGTGCTCATTGAGGAGTATGCTCATGATTGACTGGCGCAAGAAGCCAGGTTGCGATGATGTCTGTTCTGCTTGCGAGGTTTCTTACGATGGTCCAGTAGAAGGTACAGTTGCCCTCTCCAAGAATCATTATAGAATCCTCAAGCATTTCTAGCGATAATTGTGTGCGATTCTACTAAACCGCGGAGCGCGATGGAAAACATAATTTGTTATAACAATGCGTCGAGTCGGGGAGACGAGGAACGACTTGGTTCAATACTATTCCGTTGAAAGAAAGTCCTAACAGACAGTCTGAGGGCGGTTTGGGAGGTACCTCATATTCATGTTGTCGCATACAACATGCTTATATTTTATCCAAGCAATTCAAAACTACAGCTTTCAAAGCACACATGGTTCGTCTCTATAATGCTAATCAACGTTAAATAATATAGGTCATGAAAGTAAAGCAGTGAATCCACTAACAAGGTCTGATGTGAATTTTTGTGAACAAATACACTGTTTGAGGGTTTTTTGTGCTTTCTGTCAACTTCAGTTCTTGGGGCCAGATACATTCTCAGTCTCACCGAATCATTCATACCAAAAATGACCGTTTCAGAATCTTGCGCCTACTTGGACAAATCTCAATGGACTTCTGTTGTTACGGAAATTGTTTTTTCTCCATCTTCAGACGTAAAGAAACACTGCAAATGAGGAGCGACAGAACGTTGTTTGTACGTCGTGCGCATATATCTAGTCCTCTGGATACTGCAGCTTTCATTCGCCTAGTTTGTCGCCTGCCACGAGATATAAACGGCTCTAATAGCGCCGAATTTGCTCCTTGTTAGAGCTTTCCCGTGCTGAGTTCCTACGTAGTAACACGCTCTCGTGACTGTTCCCGCAAGGTCAGTGGGAGGCGCTACTATGGCTTAGACGAACCAAGTCCCCTGACCACTCACCACAAAGAATTTTCATGTGAATGGCTGCCACTGCAACTAGATTTTCAAGCGCAACGACGACGACTGGCGTAAACTCGGTAAAACGGAAGTGTGCGGTGTCGACAGAATTTCGCAGCACGGCCAATATGGTACACTTTTGTTTCACTTGCTGCTCGGAATAAGACCCACTGCCTAATTTCTCACTGTGAGTCGTTTTCGGCTGGCCACCATCAATCCCTCCGTCTCATTTGTTTTACTCTCTTTTTTTGCTGAAGCAGCTTTTTACTTCTCCACATATACTGTATTATAAAAATGGATGTACATACACTATACGAGCTGTTCATGCAGTAAAACTGCCACATGAAACATGACGTTTTAATTTATTACTTCTTTACTACTAACAGTATCCGCGACTCATTCTGCAGACAGTATTCATATACTTTTGAAAATACCAGCAACATTATATCATTGTACGACATTTAGTTTAGGAGATATGACATCATAAACACTGAGATACGTGAAAAACTACCGCATCATACACTACTGGCCATTAAAATTGCTACACCAAGAAGAAATGCAGATGATAAACGGGTATTAATTGGACAAATATATTATACTAGAACTGACATGTGATTACATTTTCACGCAGTTTGGGTGCATAGATCCTGAGAAATCAGTACCCAGAACAACCACCTCTGGCCATAATAACGGCCTTGATACGCCTGGGCATTGAGTCAAACAGAGTTTGCATGGCGTGTACAGGTACAGCTGCCCATGCAGCTTCAACACGATACCACAGTTCATCAAGAGTAGTGACTGGCGTATTGTGACGAGCCAGTTGCTCGGCCACCATTGACCAGACGTTTTGAATTAGTGAGAGGTCTGGAGATTATGCTGGCCAGGGCAGCAGTCGAACATTTTCTGTATCCAGAAAAGCCCGTACAGGATCTGCAACATGCGGTCGTGCATTATCCTGCTGAAATGTAGGGTTTCGCAGGGATCGAATGAAGGGTAGAGCCACGGGTCGTAACACATCTGAAATGTAGCGTCCACTGTTCAAAGTGCCGACAATGTGTATAAGAGGTGACCGAGACGTGTAACCAGTGGCACCCCATACCATCACGCCGGGTGATACTCCAGTATGACGTTGACGAATACACGCTTCCAATGTGCGTTCACCGCGATGTCGCCAAACACGGATGCGACCATCATGTGCCGTAAACAGAACCTCGATTCATCCGAAAAAATGACGTTTTGCCATCCGTGCACCCAGGTTCGTCGTTGAGTACACCATCGCAGGCGCTCCTGTCTGTGATGCAGCGTCAAGGGTAACTACAGCCATGGTCTCCGAGCTGATAGTCCATGCTGCTGCAAACGTCGTCGAACTGTTCGTGCAGATGGTTGTTGTTTTTTAAACGTCCCCCTCTGTTGACTCAGGGATCGAGACGTGGCTGCACGATCCGTTACAGCCGTGCGGATAAGATGTTGTCATCTTGACTGCTAGTGATACGAGGCCGTTGGGATCCAGCACGGCGTTCCGGGATCGAGACGTGGCTGTACGATCCGTTACAGCCGTGCGTATAAGATGTCTGTCATCTCGACTGCTAGTGACACGAGGCCGTTGGGATCCAGCACGGTGTTCCGTGTTACCCTCCTGAACCCACCGCTTCCATATTCTGCTGACAGTCATTGGATCTCGACCAACGCGAGCAGCAATGTCGCATACGATAAGCCGCAATCGCAATAGGCTACAATCCGACCTTTATCAAAGTCGGAAACGTGACGGAACTTTCGTCATGTCAGCACGTTGTAGGTGTCGCCACCGGCGCCAACCTTGTGTGAATGCTCTGAAAAGCTAATCATTTGCATATCACAGCATCTCCTTCCTGTCGCGGTTAAATTTCGCGTCTGTAGCACGTCATGTTCTTAGTGTAGCAATTTTAATGGCCAGTAGTGTACATAGCGTTTACGTTTATTGCTTCTTTGTTACTAAGTCTATTCACAACACATTTCGCAGATAGTACTCAAATATACCGCTGAGTGTACGTACAAAAATATATCATTGTATGACACATAGTTCGGAAGATATAACGTAAAATACTGGGATGTGAGAAAAACTGCCGCAACATGCATGATATTTTAATCTATTACTCATTTACTACTAATTCTGTTCGCAAAATATTTCACAGACAATATCTACATGTATCATTGAGCGTAACTGCAATAATACATCAATGTACGACACATAGTTCAGGAGATACGACGTCATAAACAGTGAGCTGCGTGAAAATGAAACTCCACGGAGAAATTCGCTAGAAATACAGGCGAAACATGTGTACAAATACTTGTGTAATACGTTAAATATATATGAAATATATTTGACATGTGTGTACGTGGGCAAAGCCAGGGGTAGAAAATTCATTCTAAACCACTGGAACGATTTCAACCAAATTTGGTACATATATTAGCTACGAATTGGACGGACATACTGTGGGGATAAGAACCAGCAGCTTCCATTGGGATGGGGCTGATAACGTGAAGAGAGAATAGGGGAAGGAGATTGAGAGATGGACAGAAAAATGGGGGAAGAAAGAAATGGTCACAGATAGGGGGAGTAGGAGATGGAGAGGGAGAGGAGGGGGGATGGACAGAGACAGGGGACAGGAGGAGATGGACACAGAAAGAAAAGAGGGGGAGATGGACAGAGACAGGGGGAAGAAGAGATGGGCAGGAAGAGGGGGAAGGCATAGAAGGGCAGAGAGAGGGGGGAGGAAGAGGTGGACAGGGAGAGGGAGGAGGAAATGGATAGTGAACATGAATAGGAGATGGACAAAGAAAGGAGGAAATGGACAGAGAGAGGAAGAAGGAGGAGATGGAGAGGGGGTAGGAGATGGACAGAGAATGAGGGAGGAGGAGTTGCACAAAGGGAGGCGAGAAGGAGATGGAGGAATTAGATGGGAAGAGGAAGAAATGGAAGGAGGGGGAAGAAGAAGATGGACAGAGGGTGGAGGAGCAGATGGGCATAGAGAGGGAAAAGAGCAGACAGACAGAGAGAGGGGTAGGAGGAGATGGACAGAGAGTGAGGGGTGAAGGAGTTGGACAGAGAGACGGGGATGGAGGAGATGGACTTGAGGAGGATGAAGGAGGAAATGGACAGAGAGGGGGGGGGGGGTGTGGATGAGACGGACTAATAGAAGACTGCAGTAAATACATACCCTGGCAGTACTTAGCTACTTTAAAAGTTTAAGAGTTTCGTGGAATAGAAATATAAATAAATGTTTGGTAATTTGGGAGGAACAATAACAGAAGATATGATACATGACAGATTTTAGAAACGCCACGTTGATGTCTGTGGGTGAAGACCTCGGCATTTGTCATCGAACCGTTGACCCACAGACACCACTCTTGGTTGTGTATTAGTGGTAGGATAATTTTATTAAGCTAGATCTAACTTGTTGTGTATAACTAAGTTTATGTACAAGTTTATAGTGCCTTAAGTAACAATACACTGGAGCTGTTAAAAATACTACCTTATACTAAAGAATAGTTTTAAAGTAAAATTTCGATATGAATGATCTATTTATATTTAGCCTCAAATCTGTTATCAAAGTGTCTTGTTCAAAAAATGGTTCAAATGGCTCTGAGCACTATGGGACTTAACAGCTATGGTCATCAGTCCCCTAGAACTTAGAACTACTTAAACCTAACTAACCTAAGGACATCACACAACACCCAGTCATCACGAGGCAGAGAAAATCCCTGACCCCGCCGGGAATCGAACCCGGGAACCTGGGCGTGGGAAGCGAGAACGCTACCGTACGACCACGAGCTGCGGACAAAGTGTCTTGTCCCCCCCCCCCCCCCACAGCATAGTACCCAGTTTTACTCCCTTGAAATTTAAAGGCATCATCTTTTAATCGTACACAGCTGATATGCCCTAGCCCCCTGCCCCACTCACATGATCCAGAACGCTAACAACGCCTCCTTCCTTGCCCTCTCTGGTTCCGCGCGCCGCGGAATTTGAATCCCCGCCAGACGTCATGGACGTCGAAGACCCCTAGAGGTCTCTGCACCATCGCGCCATAAGCTGTGGCGGCGCGCACCTCCTGGCCCGCATTTAGTGTGAGGGTGCCACAGCGGAACACGTGGTTCTAGTGGTCAATAGCGGCGCCCACGATAGAGTATTTAAGCGCCTGGCTCTCGCTCAGCCAGCGGATCCTCTATGACCTCATTCCTTTCTCCCATCTGCTCCTATTCCTTGAACATATCCGCATACTCTACACCTCATGCCGCCTTGATCCCCCTCACCCCCTGGTTGCTCCTCTCCTCTCCCGTCCCCGCCCCCTGCCACGCCTTCACTGTTGTGTCCCCCCTACCCTCCATCTTTACACCATTCATCTCCTTTCCCAAGGTGGCTTCCATTAACTCTCCCTCCTGGATGAAGCCCTCTCTCCCTCCATTTATCCATCCTATCAACTCTGATCCTCACCCCACCCCCTTTCCTCTGTCCTTTCCCTGTGCTCCCTCTTCCCCCCTCCCCCTTTCCATCCTGTTTCCTCCCCGCCTAACCTCTCCCTACCTCTGTTCTCCACCACCCCCCACCGAATCCTTTTGTATTCCCCTCCTCTGCCTTCCCCACTCCCTGTCGCGTCTGCCCAGCACCCCCGACCCCTCTTATGGGTCCTCATCCTCCATCGGCTCCTTTCCCCCCCCCCTCCCTCCTTTGCTTTTCCTCTCCTTCCCCCCTTTTTAGTTTCCCATCATCTGTCCAGTTTCCCCCCACCTGCTCTCGGCTGTGGTATGTCATATTTGCCAACTTTTTAGTGCAGTGTTCGGTGAATGTTCAGTGTTGTTCGTCTTTCCAAAGTGTTGCGAACAGAAACCAGACTGTCGCCGTGTTTTTTTTTAATTGTCTGTCTATTATTTTACCTGTCTGCTTCATACGTATTTTATTAGCATCATCATCCCTTTGTTCTATGTTTTAAGTTCCACGATTTTTTCGCCATGTTACCATTTAAGTCTCCGATTTTATCGCCTGTTTTTATTATTTATTATCTTCATCTTTTTAAAACAAAGTCTGTAGGCTGAAGAGCGGCATACTAAGCTGCTGCCAGCCCGTCCCCTTCGGGGGGAATCGAAATTAAAAAAAAAAAAAATTTTGATTTGTGAAAAATGCCGCGAAAAACTGTTAACAGTACATCGCGATGTGCAATGAGTGAAATAGCCGATTCGAATAATTTGACCGATAATACTAGCGACACTCAGTGTCTTAATGATAATCCTCCATTTACAGACAATCAGTGTGTGGCTATGATTTTGTTTTATTTTTTTAATTAGGAAAAAAAGTTCTCAAAAAATAAATTAATAAAAAAATTGAAAATAAAAAAATAAAAAATAAAGAAAGTGAAAAAATAAATGAAAAAGAAAAAGAAGAAGAAAACAAAAACAAAAACAAAAAAATACCGTCCTGGTACACTCTCACCATCACCAACAGCGGTTTGTAATATGGGCGCACACTCGCTGTGAATTTCTTGAGGCAAGTATTGTCCTCCACAGACTTTTTTATTTCAGAAATAACCACTTTAGTGCATGATTTAGCTGTTAGTTAAGTTTGCCCCTTTTATCAGGTCTCTAATATTTCCATCGCAGTAAAGAAACTATAAGCATATAGTACCACATATTCCACCCATCTATGTGGAGCAACATGTGACGGCGTCCTCAATAACGGCTTCGCACAGCCACGGTAGTTTCGAGCACAGCAGATGTTGGACAGAAACACCTCAGAGGCTACACATTACCAAGCGTAATACGGTGTAGGAAAACTTTTGACATTCAAAACAGCTTCGAGTATCTCAGAACGGATAAATCCAGGTTCTGCATTGTTTTCCAGAATATCTTATACCGTTGTTCCCGCAAAATAGTGGCAAGTTCAGGTAACAGTGATAAAGGTGAATAGCGGTCACTCACTCCTCTCTTCAAACTAGACCACAAAGGCTGAATAATATTGAGATCCGATGACTGTGGTGGCCAGGGGAAATGCGAAAATTCACCCCCATGCTGACAAAACCAATCCTGAATTATGTGAGATGTGTGAATAGGGGCCCTGTCGTCTTGAAACACAGTCTAACCATTGAAGAACAAACGTTATACCATGGAATGGATCTGATCAGCCAAAATAGTCATATATTCCTTGGCGGTAACGCGATCTTGCAAAGTAATCTTGGGACCCATCGAATAAATTCCACATTATGGCTGTCCAAATCATCACCAAATTCTCGATATTTTTCACTACTGGGACATGTCTCGTGGCTATGTTGAAAACAGTGTGAATCAAAATTTATCCGACCAAATGACTTTCTTCGTTGCTCCATAGTCCAGGTTTTATGGCTTCGACATGACCTTTTCCTATTACGGGGATTTACGTCACTGATGAATGGTTTTGAAATTCCAGCCCGCCCTGCATTATGTGCTTGTGGAGCCCCCTTCGCGTTGCTTTGTAGCTGACCAGGGTTCGTGCGTGCGACATTCAATTCTGTAGTTGGCGTCCTCTCATTTCTCGTCACAATACTCTTCAATTACCCCCCTGTCACGGTCACTCAACACAGAATTACGTCCGTGTTGTGGGTTGGCGGATGATGTTTCTCCACTTTCCCTGTATGCAGTATACAGCTTCGTTACGGCGATTCTTAAAACACCAAACACTGGCTTCTGTGGTTACGGAGCTCCCACCATACGACCACCAACAGTTTGCCCGGTTTCGAATTCACTTAGCTCAGACACAACGCACTCACAGCTACACAGAATACTATTCTGACCAAGACTGATACCCGGAACTTGTTGAGGACATTACACAGGTGCTGTTCGTGGTCAGATACAACAACGCAACCTGCTGGCTTGGTTGGCAAATGCATTTATGCTCAAACATGAATTTCTCCCGGTGTTTCCATATTTTTGTCTAATACCTGTATCTCAGACGTGAAATCTCCTTTTTAAAAGCGGATTTCACCTCTGAGACAGTTGTACCCGTAATACCTTTTGCTGCTTGAAAACGTTAGTAAGGACACTATTACATATTGCTTCCTTCTCACTGATGTGTGGAATATATGGTGCTATCTGAAAGTATTTGTATGGAGTGTAGCAATGTATGACAGTGAAACAAGGACGATAAATAGTTTGGACAAGAAGAGAATAGAAGCTTTTGAAATGTGGTGCTAAAGAAGAATGCTGAACATTAGATGGGTAGATCACATAACTAATGAGGAGGTATTGAACAGAATTGGAGAGAAGAGAAATTTGTGGTACAACTTGACTAGACGAAGGGATCGGTTGGTAGGACATGTTCTGAGGCATCAAGGGATCACCAATTTGGTACTGGAGGGCAGCGTGGAGAGTAAAAATCGTAGAGGGAGTCCAACAGATGAATACACTAAGCAGATTCAGAAAGATGAAGGTTGCAGTAGGTACCGGGAGATGAAGAAGCTTGCACAGGATAGAGTAGCATGGAGAGCTGCATCAAACCAGTCTCAGGACTGAAGACCACAACAACAACATGTTTGTGTTTTCATGCTTATACCGTGATGCAAATAACGGTAATATCTTGATAACGCTCAAGGTGGAAAAATTAGCTAATAGCTAAATAATGAAATAGAGTTGTTACTTCAAAAATAAAGCAGCCTAGGCAGCAAAATGATTTAAGAAATCTCTCATCACACCTGGTGTCTTGTCAGTCTGTTGTACAGCGTTCAGAACTCGAGCCAGCAGATCTTCTCTGTCTACAGGAGACTCGTAAATTAAACTCTTCATCTGGTTCCACAGGTAGAAGTCGTATGGAGTTAAATCAGGCGATTGTGGGATCCGGGTCCGTGGTTCGGGATCTGAGGAGGAGGGTTGGGGGGAGGGGGGGAGGTTACAGTAGTTACTATCTCCTTCCGCTTGCCACCGCCCCCCCTTTTGCCCCCCTCCTCCATCTCCCTGCCGCCAACAGAAGTTGTCAACATCACTTTTAACGTGCAACGGATGACCACTCACTTTACGGTTTTTCCTTAGTGTATGGTATTGCTCTTTCTGACATGCTTTACTCAATTACTTTTGGTTTTTCCGGTTCCACCTATGGACCCAGGTACAATGCCAGATTTGTTGTTGGCAGGAAATGTAGTCACCTAGTTAATGCTCAACATTACCTTAAGGGGGCAGACCCTAAGGCAGGTAACTGAAAAATGTCCTGTGATAAACAAAAACAGCTCCTCATTTCCTACAATACCTTGTCGTTCTCCTGATATCTAGTTTTCACACTTTTCAATCCGCTACACCCATAGCTTGTACCATTTATAGGTGGTAAGGAAGTAGTTGCTGCACATGCAGAACTTACCAGACGATGCTGCGACGAAATACTGTTATCCGCGCAGTTGTTCACATACGTGTTGACATGTATCCTTCAGCTTTATGTAGTATAGTCTCTTCATATTCGGAAGTATGAAATTTCCATTGAGCACTACAGTCCATGCTCTTTATGGTGAAGGCCCCTGTTTCCTGAAGTCGTTGTACAACTTAGACGAAAAGTTTGCGCAGTAGAGTCGTACGGTGATTAGACTCGAAGAAGGGCAAACAACATCGTGTGATCGTCTGACCTAACATCCTTCATGTTGTGTACCCCCTTTACGTACCATAACAGGCATATCCGAGACTTCGCTCTCTCGCTCAGCAGCAGTGGATGACCTGGACACTTAATCTGTAATGATTTTAGAACGGAACGATACAGGATCCTCTGCAAAATATTGTGTCGTCAATCCCCTCTCCAACTCTGGAAGTTTATAATTTTCGAACACTTTGCATATTTTGAAGCAATCGTCGATCACAAACATACCTGGTGTTCTCGTCTACTCGTACTAAAGGTTAAAAAAAGCTTACTGTAGACTGACGTTTCTAATGCTTCTAACAGGTCGTACATGGGGATGGCATTGAGCACTTACCTTCGCAAACGTAGCTTGTATCTCCGCAACCTTCAAATTTTACCGCCCCTTGCAGGCCCCACTGTACCAAGCCGCCGGCCGCGGTGGCCGTGCGGTTCTAGGCGCGTCAGTCCGGAACCGCGTGACTGCTACGGTCGCAGGTTCGAATCCTGAATCCTGTCTCGGGCATGGATGTGTGTGATGTGCTTAGGTTAGTTAGGTTTAAGTAGTTCTAAGTTCTAGGGGACTGATGACCTCAGATGTTAAGTCCCATAGTGCTCAGAGCCATTTTTTTTTGGTACCAAGCCCTCAGCCTCTTACCTCTCTCGCGTGCATCCCCTACCAACCTATTAAATCCCCCCTCTCTCCTGCTGTCCTGGAGAATCTTCGCAAATCCTATACAGCATGTAAACTTGTCCATGAAAATCCCGTAGTCTCTCCATTTCCAGTCTGCTGTCAAGCATACACATGCGCTCATTCCTCAACCTCTGTATCCTCCATATGCTATCAAAAGGAAATTTCAACAGTCCCTTCTTCTACTCCAGAACTCACTGCAGTTATTTACCTATTGTAACAGCAGTACCGCCGGCCGAAGTGGCCGTGCGGTTAAAGGCGCTGCAGTCTGGAACCGCAAGACCGCTACGGTCGCAGGTTCGAATCCTGCCTCGGGCATGGATGTTTGTGATGTCCTTAGGTTGGTTAGGTTTAACTAGTTCTAAGATCTAGGGGACTAATGACCTCAGCAGTTGAGTCCCATAGTGCTCAGAGCCATTTGAACCATTTTTGAACAGCAGTACCCCTAGCCCCCACACCCTCTCTTTAGACGAAAGTCCAATAGCCCTCCCAGGCTCCTGACTACCATAACCCCATCTTTGCTCTTTCCTCATCCAGACTCCACTTATCAATCAGACACTTCCCTGCCCCGCATCATGTTCCCTCCCCGACCCTCTACTCTCACACAAAGAGACAAAGTAGTCCATCAGTATCGCCCCACAAAACACCACCTTCCCTTATTTCGCTTGTGGGAGCTGACATCCATGGGCTTATCAGCTTCGTCCTCAGGATTATAGTAGCAGACACCACAGCCATCTGTTTTTTTTTTTTTTTTTTTTTGTAGTAGTAGTAGTAGTAGAAGTAACACAAAAATAATTTTTACTGTATTTAATACCACTATTTTATTTGTTGTGTACCACACTAAGTGGATTATTTTTTAAAGGAATTAGACTCAAGAACAGTGATGGCCGCTGTCATCCCAATTACCCCTCTTTCGCACCCTCGTGGTGGGAGGGGGAATTAAATGGCCGTACGCTGGTTTCATAAACAACGTATGACGCCGCTGTTCACCAATGGACGAACGAGCGGGTTTCCCCTGGCGAGATGCTGGCGGTGAAAGCGAAGACGATGACCGACACATTCTGTCCTGTGCTCTTGACACCATTCTACGCAAGAAAAGAAAATATTTAGCTTTCAGAACATATGCCACTGGTTGTTTAGAGCAAGTGCGCAGTGTCTTTGCGTCACAAGGAAAAGCAGAAGGATCCGTGCAAAATTCAGGGTGTGTCTGGAGACAGCCTCACTACCGAAAAAGTCAGCCTAGCCGCGAGTCGTTGTTCCAGATAACGCCATCTCTACGTCGCAGTTTCAAATAAGGCCTCTACAACTCAGAAGGTACATTTGCTTAATACCCCATATTAAGATGTCACTTTCAAATGACAACCGCGTTTTGTTATAATTAGAAGTAAATTTAACTTTTTATGTACGAAAGAAAGCCTTAGAGTAGATGGGCAAAGGTGCACACGGGGCAAAGATCCGAATCTAGTGTTTTTCCTCCTAGTGAGCAGTGTGACAGCCCTGCAGCTTCAGACAGAGCTTTCACAGTGGAAGAGTCGCTTATGTTGTGTTAGTGGTTTGGGGTTTCAAGCTTTCGAGATACGAAGTGAGTTTTCCGAAACTTTCGATCTACGTATTTACCATGTAATTGATGGCTGTCTGTCTGCTATAACAAAATCCCAAAGAATTACCAATATCTCGTAGGTAAGCACATAACCTAATTCAAGTTTTAAGCTTTGTTGTTAGTTTCACAAGATGCCATATATGGCAGTTGATACCATAAGTTCAAAAAACTGCGCCACGGGGAAAAGGTCCTACGAACTAGCTGGGGCAAATATCCGCATACGTACCTTTGCCCCAGAACCTTTGTCTTTTCTCTTTTCGGTTTTAATACTGAAGCGTAGGTTTATTTAACACATTTAATGGACTTTAATTTATAGTTCACTAATTCACGTCGACAAATTCAGTATTAATAAGACTAGTTCAACTGCATGTTGCGGAAACTGCGAGAGAAAAACGTCCTCCACGCCGTTGTCTTCTAAAGCGTTAGAGGGATCTAAGAAGTTAATAGAAAATCGATCTTCCATTATAAATACGGCTAAAAAGCTTGACTGTAACGAATTCACGTCACGTAAAAGAGGTAAAGCAGGTTATGGAGTTCCATCATTGGGGCGTTTCAAGACAATATTTTCTGAGACAGGCGAAATTGAGTTGATAGAGCACTCTATCAATCTGGATTCTATGTTTTATGGCCTTACATTGAAACTCTTCGGACATTTAGCATATCAGTTTGCCGAAAGTAATGGCGCAAACCACCCGTTTAATATAGAAAACCAAGTGGCAGGGGAAGGTGGTACTTTTTTTCAGCAACTTGGAAACTTTGCAATCTAAATAAAATTTTCCGCCCTATCTAATCTATAATGAAAAAGAAACAGGAATACAGCCTGTACGGGAAAACTGCAGAAAAGTGTGGCAAGAAAAGAATAAATAATAATAATAATAATAATAATAATGCAATACAATGTTTTGCATTTAAATTAACGATATGTTGGTGTCGTGTTTTGACGTTTAATACGATCACGATGATGGAGACAATGGTGATGGTGATGGTTCTGATGCAGTAAAACGTAATATAAGTTAATAATGACAATACCTGACGAATACTATAATTCTCCTTTAATCCGTTACAATAATTTCTTTTTGTATGGAATTTTACGCCGGCTGTGGTGGCCGAGCGATTCTAGGCGCTTCAGTCCGGAACGGTGCGATTGCTACGGTCGAAGGTTCGAATCCTGCTTCGGGCATGGATGTGTATGACGTCCTTAGGTTAGTTAGGTTTAAGTAGTTCTAAGTTCTAGGGGACTGATGACCTCTGATGTTAAGTCCCATAGTGCTCAGAGCCATTTGAACCATTTTTTGGAATTTTGCGCCATAGCACTAGGATATTTACCCTAGGCCTGGGACAAAGATACATTTTCTTTATTTGTAACATTTTATTAAATATAACTTTAATACGTCATACAAGTAATCTTGAATTTATGGTACCGCGTAAAGTATGATCCTAGTTGTGTTGTGTACAACTTTCATTGTCATGTAACCATAAAATCAGAGGATAAAATAGAAAAAGGGTTAACTGAACACCTTTACCCCTGCCTACGCTAATCCGTGGCTCTTTTATTATTCACAATGGGTTTCACCTAACAGCTTCCATCTTAAGTGATATATTATTTTCAATTCGGGTACAGTATCCGATCAAAAGTATCCGAACACCTTTATGTAATGCGGAATGACCGCTAGGTTTCACGAGAGGAGGACCTGCCAGTATAACAGGAGGCGGGGAATATTGTGTTGTCGGTAAGTACAGTAAGAGTAGAATGGGTCGGTCAGGAAAGCTCAGTGACTTCGAAGTGAACTAGTCATTGGATGTCATCTGAGTAACAAATCCATCAGGGATATTTCAGCCCTTTTAAAGTTGCCCAGTCGCCTATCGGTGATGTGAGTGTGAAGTTGAAACGTGAAGGAACAATCGCAGCTAAACCAAGGCCAAGCAGAACATATGTACTGCGATGAGGGACAGTCAAGCATTGCAGTAGAAATTGTAAAGAATCGAATGAAATCATAGTAAGGAGTCACTTGTTAACTCCAAAGTGCTACCAGTAATCCAGCTAGCACAATTGCTGTGCACAGGAAGTCGAAAAGAATTTGGTGCAGTGTTTGAGCAACTCCTCATAAGTCACATATTTCTGTAGTCAATGCCAAGCGACGCCTGAGGAGGTTTACAGAACGATGTGACTGGACAGTTGATGACTGGAAACAAGTGATTAGGAGTGATGGTTCAAATGGCTCTGAGCACTATGGAACTCAACATCTGAGGTCATCAGTCCCCTAGAACTTAGAACTACTTAAACCTAACTAACCTAAGGACATCACACACATCCATGCCCGAGGCAGGATTCGAACCTGCGACCGTAGCGGTCGCGCGGTTCCAGACTGAAGCGCCTAGAACCGCTCGGCCACACTGGCCGGCTTGGAGTGATGAATGACGCTATCTCCTGTAGGCAATAGGTATGGCGAATACCTGGAAAAAGTTACCTACCGTCGTGTATAGTGCCAACAGTGAACTACGAAGGTGCTGTTATGGTATGCGGATTATTTCGTTGTTCGGATGGTGTGTTCCTCTTATTGCGCTTAAGAAAACGCTAAATGCGGCAGGATATGTACACATTTTAGAGGACTGTCTGCTGCGTTCAGTGGTGGAACAGTTCTGAGATGACTGTACGGGGTGTTCAAAAAGGCTCTCCGCAGTGCCGTATGATTGTTAGCCGCGCTTGCCGTATGATTGTTCGCCTGCCTGTGTTACTTTTTCTCTGCCTCGTGGTGACTGGGTGTTGTGTGATGTCCTTAGGTTAGTTAGGTTTAAGTAGTTTTAAGTTCTAGGGGACTGATGACCATAGATGTTAAGTCCCATAGTGCTCAGAGCAATTTGAAGCATTTGAACCTGTGTTACTTCCCTTGAAGTGGACTGGACTCTCCCAACATTCCGCTGTTTCGTTTATCTCAGCCAGTAGTATCGTTTTGGTGTGTCGTTACGTGTTGACGTGAATGCTTAAGTTTAGTTCCTTTGATCGTTTGTTTCGTTTTTGTCACTGTTAAAATGCTAACTATTGAAGAACGTATGTTTTTAGTCGAACGAGTGTTGAAAGCTGGCGGTAAATACACACTTCCAGTTCGTCAAACATTTAATTCAGTTTTCCCGGAGACAACACTCCCACATCACGATATTTGCGAGATTTGATTAACAAATTTCGAAGTACGGGTTCAGTGACAGATGGGCTGAGAAGTGGTCGGCCTAGCGTTTTGTCTGAGGATAAACTTCTCGATATTTCGAATAAAATGTTCGTGAGTCCGAACAAGTTAGTAAGAAAATTCGCCCAGGAAATCGATGTTAATGTCGAGACGGCCCACACAGCTGTAAGGAAAATATTAGAACTTTTCCCATACAAAGTGACAGTCGAGCAAGAACTGAAAAATTCTGATCACGGCAAGAGACTGCATTATTGTCAATGGTTCAAAAATTTCGTTCAACAAAATGAAAGGGATATTCTTAATGAAACATTTTTCACTGATGAGGCGTGGTTTCATTTATCCGGGTACATGAAATCGCAAAATTCTCGTATGTGGAATACTACAAATCCATTCTGTATCCATGAGGAACCACTTCATTCTGTGAAAATAGGAGTTTGGATTGCACTTTGTAGGCGTCGGATTGTGGGTCCACATATTTCACCGAAACAATGAACGCACAACGAAACTGCAGTTATATTCTGTACCCATTCATAGGAGAACTTGTGTTAAGTGAAATACTGAACGGTTATTTTCAGCAACATGGTGCAACCGCGCATACAGATCGTGTTTCACTGTCACTGCTTGCTGATTTTTTCGTGATCGCATAATTTCACAGAGACTTTGGCCTCCAAGATCGCCTGACATAACGCCACCTGACTTTTTCTTCTGGGGTGTAGCGAAAGCAACTGTCTATAAAAACCGTCCAAAATCCATTGATGAATTGAAAACTGCAATATCCACTTTCACTGCTTCTGTTACAGAAGAAATGTTACAGCTTGTGTTTGGAAACATGATTAGACGAACTCAATTGTGTAATCAACAACAGCGAGGACACGTTCGACATTTAATGTGAAAATTTGCCAGTAAAAATGAATATTCAATAAATTAATAACTAGTAGTTCACTGAGTTTCATTTCGATATATTCACTGCGGCATACGGCACGCGCGGCTAACAATCATACGGCACTGCGGAGAGACGTTTTGAACACCCCGTATCAACAAGACAATGTACCTTGTAGCAAAGCAGCATTTGTAAGGCAATGGTCTGTGGACAGCAATTCTTCTGAAATTGACTACGCTGCCCATAGTCCCGACCTGAGCGCAGTGGAGAACCTTTTGGGTGGCTTCGCTCCAGACCCCACCGTCCAAAATCACTGCCTTCTCTTAATTCAGTTCTTGAGGAAGAATGACCTCCCATTCCTCCACAGACACTTAGGCACAGCACTGAAAGTGTCCCTAGTAGTGTTTGTAATCTAGCCGGCCGGGGTGGCCGAGCGGTTCTAGGGACTACAGTCTGGAACCGCGCGACCGCTACGGTCGCAGGTCCGAATCCTGCCTCGGGCATGGATGTGTGTGCTGTCCTTAGGTTAGGTTAGGTTTAAGTAGTTCTAAGTTCTAGGGGACTGATGACCTCAGAATGGTTCAAATGGCTCTGAGCACTATGGGACTTAACATCTTAGGTCATCAGTCCCCTAGAACTTAGAACTACTTAAACCTAACGAACCTAAGGACATCACACACATCCATGCCCGAGGCAGGATTCGAACCTGCGACCGTAGCAGTCCCGCGGTTCCGGACTGCAGCGCCTAGAACCGCACGGCCACCGCGGCCGGCGATGACCTCAGAAATTAAGTCCCATAGTCCTCAGAGCCATTTGAACCATTTTGTAATCTACCCCTCCTTCCTCTATGGTAAAGTCTCTTCTAAAGATTCGAGAGGAGTAAGATCTACAATAAACTTTTTACTTATCTTTTCTTGCACAGTGGTTGCAGTTGTTCATGTCCAGGGATCTGATTCTTGAATCTGAAATTCTCACATTTTTGGATCTCATAGTTCAATTGAGCTAAATAATTTCGAAGTATGTCGTTGCAGAATTTTTGTTTTTACGATAATTAATTGTGTCACATTTTACTATATCACACTGGCTTTTGAATTTTCACATTAACAAAGCTGAAATAACATTGATAGCTCAAAATACAAAAATACGTCAGATCACATCAAAGGCGTGCTTACAACAACTTCACTCTCCGGTAATAACAATATTCCAAAGTTGATAAAATCTTCTCGGGTTGACAGCCGAGTCAATGCGTTGTTCTCCAGCAACGTTTCAGCAAGTTTCTTACTTGCCATCTTCAGGCAAAGAGTCGGGTTCACGTCTCGTCCGGATCTTTATAGCTACTAGACCACGGGCTTCTCTGCATCTTCGGCGCCGGTCGGGCCAATCAGGCGCGAGCGGAATAGGCGCGGCGGCGCGTGGTGGTGGAGAGAGCGGGGGGCGGGGGCGGGGGCGGGGGCGGGGGCGGGGGGGGGGGGGAAATCCGCGGGCACCGGGTCCTGACGTCTCGTCTCGGTGCGGCCTGTTTATTCCATCCGCTGCAACCGACCTGCCTCCATCGGTGCGCTCTCTTCTTATGCTTGATAATGTTGTGTTCCACGCGGTGCTGAGTTGGAAGCCACTATCCCGGTTGAGCAGGTTATGACCTGGTCGTGGTTATGGAATAAACAAGCCGCACCGAGTTGAGACGCCAGGACCCGGCGACCGCGGTCCCCCCCCCCCCCCCCCCCCAGACCATCCCCCTCCACCACCACCACCGCCACGTGCCGCCGCGCCGATTCCGCTTGCGCCTGATTGGCCCATCTGGCGTCAAAGATGCAGAGAAGACCGTGGTCCAGAGGCTATAAAGATCCGGACGAGACGTGAACCCAGACAGGAAGGTCTGCGCCAGAATGTCCCTCCTATACCCTATCCTGAACACAACCAGCTCCCTTCCCTGCCCAGTAGCAGTAAATGTATACCAGGCCCTGATCCGGCCAGTAATGGAGTATGCGTGCCCTGTCTGGGGATACGCGGCGAAGCAGCACCTGGACAAACTCCAGAGGCTGCAGAACCGCGCCCTCAGAAGGGCACTGCGTCTACCCCTTGGATTCCCCACAGATGACCTGCACGCCGAAGCCGAAATCCCACTCCTGAAAGAGCGTTTCCAGGATCTGGCAAGGGCCTTCTATGAGGGTTCTTCCAGATCCGGAAACGCACTCATCCACTCCCTAGGTCGGTATGACATGTCCCGCAATAAGCACAAGCGCCCTATGACGATCTTCGACGACTAAGACGAAGAGAAAATCCCAACACCCAATCCATCATCCTGTTCCTTCCCATATAACACCAAACTTCTCGCCTACCTCAGGCAAGTACCAGACACACTCACAACAATCATCACAAATCACAGACACCAAAAACTATAGAAAAATCACACACACACGTTCACAGGGGACTAAAAGCCGAAAGGCTACAGACTCCCCCTTACACTTCCCCAAAGAGGGGAAAGCAACAGATGAGAGCAGCAGCAGCGTGAACCCAACACTTTGTCTGAAGATGGCAAGTAAGATTCTTGCTGAAACGTTGGTGATAACCTGGTCAACCAGGATAGTGGCTTCCAACTCAGCAACACGTGGAACACAACATTATCAAGAATAAGACGAGAGCGCACCGATGGAGGCAGGTCAGTGGCCTATTATAAAAGTTATACACAGAGTTGTTCCCTATGAGCATAGTCAGGTCAATCGAAAGTTATCTCACGAACAGAACTTTCTCTGTCAAGGTAGAAACATCCACCTCCACCAACAGGCGTATTCGCGCTGGGGCGCCACAGGCACGGGTCCTGGGGCCCATCTGTACACTGCAGACAACCCCACAGCCCCCCTGGTGCACACCGCACAGTATGCTGACGACACAGCCTTTTACACTCGTATTGCGAATAAGTACTTGGTCATTCGTAGGCTACAAAGGGTTTTAGATGACACAGAAACCTGGACCCGTCGCTGGCAAATCACCATCAACCCTGAAAAGATACAGGCTATGCTAATCACCCGGAGGGTCGGGAGATGCGGACCCCTCAAGCCTCCCCTCCCCCTTTCACCTACACCTTCATGAATCCCGACTCCCCTGGCGCAGCTCCACCAAGGATCTCGGCGTAACCTTTGACTCTATCGTGGAAGCCCCACATAGACGAGATCCATAGGAAGGTCTATGCCAGAATTTCCATCCTATACCCAATCCTCAACACGACCAGCTCCCTCTTCTACTCGATAGGGGTGAATGTATACCAATCACTCATACGTCCAATAATGGAATATGCATGTCCTGCCGGGGTATGCGGCGAAACAGCACCTGGAGAAGCTCGAAAGACTGCAGAACCGCGCCCTCAGGAGGGCTCTGCATCTACCCCATGGGTTTCCAACAGACGACTTGCACCCCGCTGCTGAAATCCCCCTCCTCAAAGAAAGATTCAAAGATCTGGCAAGGGCTTTCTGTGAGAGCTCTTCCAGATCTGGAAATAACCTCATCCACTCTCTAGGTCGGTATGACATGTCCCATGATAAGGGCTTTTTATGAGAGCTCTTCCAGATCGGCAAATAACCCATCCACTCTCTATCTCGGTATGACATGTTCCGCGATAAGCACAAATGCCCTATGACGATCTTCGACAACTAAGTCGAAGAGAAAAATCGCAAAATCTCCAAGTCCTAGCCGATAGGGGTAGCCGGTCACGGCTCCTCCCCCCCCCCCCTCCCCCCCCCCCCCCCCCCCGTCGAAGGTTCGAGTCCTCCCGCGGGCATGAGTGTGCGTGTCGTCCTTAGCAGCGTAAGTCAGTTTAAGTTAGATTAAGTAGTGTGTAAGCTTAGGGACCGATGACCTCAACAGTTTGGTCCCATAGGACCTTACCACAAACATCCAAAAACTTCAGAGTCCTAATATCAATCCTTAATTCTTAAAACACCCAACATCTCGCCTACCTCAGGCAAGTACAAGACACAACCAGAACACCATCACAATACACAGAGAGCCAAAACTATCAAAAATAAAACCATCAAAAATAGTCACACACACACACACACACACACACACACACAAGCATACAATGTGGAATAAAAGCCAACAGGCTACAAACTCCTCCATACACTTCCCCAAACCGAGCGAGGTGGCGCAGTGGTTAGCACACTGGACTCGCATTCGGGAGGACGACGGTTCAATCCCGCGTCCGGCCATCCTGATTTAGGTTTTCCGTGATTTCCCTAAATCTCTCCAGGCAAATGCCGGGATGGTTCCTTTGAAAGGGCACGGCCGACTTCCTTCCCTAATCCGATGAGACCGATGACCCCGCTGTTTGGTCTCTTCCCCAAAACAACCCAACCCAACCTAACACTTCCCCAAGGAGGGGAAAGTAAAAGGTGGGAGAGAGGCGTGAACCCGACACTTCGCCTGAAGACGGCAAGTAGGAAACTTGCTGAAACATTGCCAGAGAACAACGCATTGACTCGGCTGTCAACCCGAGAAGATTTTATCATCAAGATTCGCCGAGAAAGCCTGCATTCTGATAGTATTCCAAAGAGTTTACAATTTTTCTTGACACATGAATTTCTAGTAGTTTAGATTATTATTTTATAAATGAATCCAGAAACAAACATGATAAACAGTAATAGATCGCGTAATTAATAATAGAAATTTAAAAGTGTGCCAAATAATTCGTAATTTTCAAATGTTTCTGAAAAAAAAAAACCAGTTTTAACTGCACATTCAGAGCTAGTACATATCGACTGTAACAACGAAAATAAAGTAATTCCTTTTCATAAATTTTAGCTTAAAATACAACATATTGTGTACAAAATTATACGAAACTTTTCAGAAAAACAGCTGAGATAATACTGACATGTAAAATTCGAAAAATATTACTGGTATCGGCTACTGCTGTTGAGGAAAAGTAATGCTAGAGGAAGATGTTCCTTTACATGTTCAAGCCGTCATAAAGACGAAGAGTTGACATATCGCATAATAATGTACACTAAAAGGTGTTCGGATACTTAGGGTAAGATAGTGTATGTTATCCTCCGTCACATTAGTACTGCATAGGTACCGCGAATGAATGTCAATCAAATATTTTCGGGGCTAAGGTAATAATGATATGTTGGCGCCTCGCAGGTGGTTTGAGCGTGTCCAATTGCGCTGGTGACGCGCTGCGGGTCGGCAGTGGAGTGTGAAAACCGCCTACCACATTTACGTGCTCAACACAGAAACGTTATAATACAGTTGACTGAAAAGTAACTCTTCACCAGTTGGCGGGAAGCCTTAGCATTGAACGGTTGTGTTGTTACAGTGTAAAGTATGGAACCCTGCGCAGACGTCGGTCAATGCGATTTAAGCAACGTGCAGTCATTGGATTCTTGACAGCAGAAGGTGTCACCCCAAAGGAGATTCACCAGAGAATGAAAGCAGTTTATGGTGATTGTGCTGATGTGAGTACTGTGCGTCGTTGTTCGAGTATTTTTAAAGATGCTGAGGCTGGAACATCTGACCATCGTGACAAACAAAGAGTTAAGACGTCCTGTGACAGCAACCACCGAGCTTCACAAGCCAAATGTTGACAGATTGATTTAGGACGATCGTTGTATCATTCAGAGAGAAATTGCAAGCACAATGGGCATTTCACAAGAACGTGTGGGTCACATTATTGCTTTGCTTCGCTATCGGAAGATTTGTGCACGATGGGTACCCCGGATGCTGACTCCTGAAATGAAAGCGCACAGACTTGAAATTTGCCAGGAACTCCTCTCGCGTTACGAGAATGAAGGTAACGCCTTTCTCCATTTAATTGCGACAGGAGACGAAACGTGGGTACACCATTACGACCCGAAGGCGATGAGAGAACTCTTGAGACTGTGGTTTTGCGGAAACAGAGTGTCGACTTCTTCCGTGACGGCTACGGAAAACTTGTTCATCGTTGGCAGAAATGTATCCAATTGGCTGGTGTTTATGTGGAAACGTGAATATTGGTAATTAAAGATCACATTCTAAGGATTATTTCTGCGTTTGATTTATTAAAATATTCCCATCCAAACCCAATTAACGAAGGTGGAGGCATTACTTTTCATTCAGCCCTCGTACAAGCGAGCGAACGCCACGTAGAACATTAAAACAGGAAATTGCGACAGTTACAACAACAGAGTATCTCTACAATCTCAGCAAAATGGTTCAAATGGCTCTGAGCACTATGGGACTCAACTGCTGAGGTCATTAGTCCCCTAGAACTTAGAACTAGTCAAACCTAACTAACCTAAGGACATCACAAACATCCACGCCCGAGGCAGGATTCGAACCTGCGACCGTAGCGGTCTTGCGGTTCCAGACTGCAGCGCCTGTAACCGCACGGCCACTTCGGCCGGCTAATCTCAGCAACAAGGTAAACATAAATAGAAGCAATTCTCATTTATTATTGGTCATATAAATGAATCAAATTTTCTATAGCATACATTAAATGCCTCAAGTACAGTTACCTCTTTTACAGCGGAACGCCACAGCAGTGAGAGCACAATTTAGCTATACAAGAAAAGCCGGTTACAATTCGTTTTAAAATTAGGGTCACTGGATATGGACAGCTGAACACAAATTACGCAAGCAAACACGTGCCTGAGCATTAACGTGTGAGTTTATTTTTCTCACTTCTGTACCACGATTAAATAATTTAAAATTAATCTTCTGAACAGGAGTGAATTTCAATTTGCGTAATTGTGTCAACAATAATTGCTTACTTGAAGCTCAAAAAATATGGTGGTCCTCAAAATGTGTTTACTACATTCCCTTTTCTTATGTGAATCGGACTTCACTGATTAACAAAGTAAATTCCACAATAGAATACACATTGACGTACGCAAAAATACAGTATAACAAATGGCTGGTTGAGTGTAGCTCGATTCGGACAGAATGTATTGTTAACAACTGGAAAGTACCTTTGAACTGTGTGGATGATTGCTACAGAACTGCGAGTGGCTTTCCAAATCTGTGGAGCTCGCAAATGCGAAGTAAAAACATATCGAAAGTCCAAATAAGTAGAACTATTAAACAAGCAACGCATGTTGCGGAATAGATCTCTCAAGTTGTAAGCTGCTCAGAGCAAAGGCAGCTCTAGCCCTAAAAGCGGAATTTACTCAAAACTAAGCGAAGTACGCGAGGCTGCAAACAGGTCTCTCTCTCTCTCTCTCTCTCTCTCTCTCTCTCTCTCTCTTTCTCTTTCTACGAGGTGCATTCAAGTTCTAAGGCCTCCGATTTTTTTTCTAATTAACTACTCACCCGAAATCGATGAAACTGGCGTTACTTCTCGACGTAATCGCCCTGGAGACGTACACATTTTTCACAACGCTGACGCCATGATTCCATGGCAGCGGCGAAGGCTTCTTTAGGAGTCTGTTTTGACCACTGGAAAATCGATGAGGCAATAGCAGCACGGCTGGTGAATGTGAGGCCACGGAGAGTGTCTTTCATTGTTGGAAAAAGCCAAAAGTCACTAGGAGCCAGGTCAGGTGAGTAGGGAGCATGAGGAATCACTTCAAAGTTTTGTTATCACGAAGAAACTGTTGCATAACGTTAGCTCGATGTGCGGGTGCGTTGTCTCGGTGAAACAGCACACGCGCAGCCCTTTCCGGAAGTTTTTGTTGCAGTGCAGGAAGGAATTTGTTCTTTAAAGCATTTTCGTAGGATGCACCTGTTACCGTAGTGCCCTTTGGAACGCAATGGGTAAGGATTACGCCCTCGCTGTCCCAAAACATGGACACCATTTTTTCAGCACTGGCGGTTACCCGAAATTTTTTTGGTGGCGGTGAATCTGTGTGCTTCCATTGAGCTGACTGGCGCTTTGTTTCTGGATTGCAAAATGGCATCCACGTCTCATCCATTGCCACAGCCGACAAAAAGAAAGTCCCATTCGTGCTGTCGTTATGCGTCAACATTGCTCGGCAATGTGCCACACAGGCAGCCGTGTGGTCGTCCGTCAGCATTCCTGGCACCCACCTGGATGACACTTTTCGCATTTTCAGGTCGTCGTGCAGGATTGTGTGCACAGAACCCACAGAAATGCCAACTCTGGAGGCGATATGTTCAACAGTCATTCGGCGATCCCCCAAAACAGTTCTCTCCACTTTCTCGATCGTGTCGTCAGACCGGCTTGTGCGAGCCCGAGGTTGTTTCGGTTTGTTGTCACACGATGTTTTGCCTTCATTAAACTGTCGCACCCACGAACGCACTTTCGACACATCCATAACTCCATCACCACATGTCTCCTTCAGCTGTCTATGAATTTCAATTGGTTTCACACCACGCAAATTCAGAAAACGAATGATTGCACGCTGTTCAAGTAAGGAAAACGTCGCCATTTTAAGTATATAAAACAGTTCTCATTCTCGCCGCTGGCAGTAAAATTCCATCTGACGTACGGTGCTGCCATCTCTGGGACGTATTGACAATGAACGCGGCCTCATTTTAAAACAATGCTCATGTTTCTATCTCTTTCCAGTCCGGAGAAAAAAAATCGGAGGCCTTAGAAGTTGAATGCACCTCGTACAACGTCTCGGCCGCGCACATCCACATCGCCTCTTCGTCAGACCTACGTTTCTCTCCCCTCCCAAAAATCGATGATTTAGAGGGGAGGATTCACGACATTCGCCACAGTGACGAGCAAGAATTTCCCTGAATACACCAAAACGCAGGGGAAACCTGCCAAAACTTTTCCACCATCGCTTACGGTACCAGAAGTTGGTACACTATATTTGCTGTGTCACCACTCGCTGACTCAGAAATTCGCGCTACAACGCCAATGCTACTGACCAATATGATTGGCTGACAACATCCGGAGTATAAAATTCAGAAATTTTCTCACACTGGAGACAGAAAAACAGCGGTCGCATGTTTGCATCAGCCTATAGGGTGTACAGATTTGTCCGCCACTAATATTCAGGGACACGTGGCCACTATGCTCGAATATCAAAGGTCCATGCCGATGTGCGGACCAGAGACGAAGGTCAGCTTTGGTCGAGTAGTTCTACGAATCTGCAGCTCCACAGGAGTTTGGAAACAGCTCCGTGTTCAAAACGCCAAGACCACCTAGGCTTTTCTCAATGCCTCCGTTCTGGCTCGCCTCAGGGAAGTGAAATTTAAGAACTGTACACCAGTAGCCAATAGCTACGAATACCCCTCCAGCAAAGTTCAGAAAGTACAGCGACGAAATTTAATTAGTATCGGAAAGTGGTATGTTTTTGTACTGCGACAATACACATACGAAAACAAATCTTTCACTCCTCAATATGGCTCGTTCAGAAAGTACAGCGACGAAATTTAATTAGTATCGGAAAGTGGTATGTTTTTGTACTGCGACAATACACATACGAAAACAAATCTTTCACTCCTCAATATGGCTCTGAGCACTATGGGACTTAACATCTGAGGTCATCAGTCCCCTAGAACTTAGAACTACTTAAACCTAACTAACCTAAGGGCATCACACACATCCATGCCCGAGGCAGGATTCGAGCCTGCGACCGGCTCCAGACTGTAGCGTCTAGAACCGCTCGGCCACTCCGGCCGGCTTTCACTCCTCAAATTCATTCCATGTCCTTCTGTAAAGCTGAGGTATTGTACGTCGGACGTTTAGTAAGTAATGCAACACATTTTTCTGAAAGCAGGTTGGTTTTATTCGAGATTCCAATAAACAAAATTATTCCCCACCCTTTTCGCTGAAAAAACTTCTTTTCAACATAATCTGTGTTCAGTGAGACTTACGCCACCTTGCTGGCAGGACCTGTATGACCATAAGGTAGCACTCTACTGTTAGACATCGGGCGAACGTCTTGCTGCATCAACGATCTCCCCATCATCCACATAATGCATTCTGTGGGGTGCATATTTCATTGGTCCAAACAGATGGAAGTCGGAAGGTGCGAGATCCGGGCTGTAGAGTGGACGAACAGTCGAATGAAGTTTTCTGAGCTCGTCTCGGGTGCGCAGATTTTTGTGTGACCCTACGTTGTCATGGTGAAGGAGAAGTTCGTTTGCATTTTGAGGCAACGAACACGCTGAAGTTGTTTCTTCAGTTTCCCGAGGGTAGCACAATACACTTACGAGTTGATCGTCGCACCATAAGGGAGGACATCAAACAGAATAACCCCTTCAGAGTTGCAGAAGAACGTCGCCATGACTTTACTGGCTGAGTCTGCGGCGTTGAAATTTTTCTTCGGAGAAGTGGTGCGGCGCCACTCTATGGATTGTCGGTTTGTTTCTGGTTCGAAGTGATTAACCCATGTGTCATCGCCTGTGATGATGTTCGACTAAAATTTGTCTCGATCAGCCTCGTAACGCGCAAGCAATTTCGCAGATAGTCCTTCGTTGCTCTTTATGATCGTTTGTCACGCGGCGAGGAACCCAGCGGGCAAAAATCTATGAGTGCCCCAACTGGTTGCCGAGTGTGTCAGCACGGCCAACAGAAATGTCCAGTTGAGCAGCGAGGTGTTTCATTGTGATCCGTCATTCACCACGAGAGAGAGTGTCCACACGTTCCAATATTGCAAGAGCCACAGGTGTGTGCGGATGGACGGCACGCGGAAGATGGGACAGGTTTGCGCGACCTTGTTGCGATGTTGACAGACACCTCGCCCAACGACTCACCGCACTTTTCTTCACTGTCAGGTCTACGCAGCCATTCTGCAAGCGCCGATGAATATCTGCGATGCTTCGGTTTTCCGCCAAAAGGAACTCAATGACAGCTCTCTGCTTGGAACGCACCTCTGTCACAGACGTCATTTTGAAAACCACGTATAGGGCCACCACCAATCGGAACTTCATGAAACAGTAGCTGCTGAAGCGGAAATGCTTCACGATGTCCCGCAACAAATTCCGCAGTTTTTCAGCCGAAACTGGCCGAGAAAAAATGTGTTGCATTACTTACTGAACGCCCTTATTATTTTCCTGTGAGAGGAATTACGTCATGAAACTGCAGCGCTTTTACTACCGAGTAAGATAGCTCAGTGGTTACCATGCTGGACTCGAAGTTGGAAGGACGACAGTTCAAATTCCTGTCTAGCCATCCACGTTTACGTTGATCATTGTTTTCCTAACTCTCTTACGCGAAATGCCGAGATGGTTCATTTCAAAAGGATTCGACGTCTTTTCTTTACCATCGTTCTCCTAATTCATGGTCGAGCTTCGTTTCTCCTGACTTTGTCGCCGAAATCTGCTTTTCTTGTTGTTTTGTTTGAAGTAATCAGTGTTTGACTGATTTGATAGTGGCCTCCACCTTTTCCTATCTTGTCCAGATTTATGCATTTTCATGTAATTATTACACTCATATTTCTCATTAATCTGTTTTGTATGTTTTAGTCTTTGTCTACAGCTACTATTTTCTCTTTCATAGCACCTTGCAGCGCCACTCCTGGATGATGAGGAAGATATGCCACTTTCTTCCTTTTTTTGATAAGGGTCTTCTACTGTTTTTCCTTCCTCGCCTGTTCTTTCCTGCGCTTCTTTCTTTTGTATTTTATCAGCCTGCTTAATTTTTAACGTTCTTCGATAACACCACATCTCGAATATTCGTAGTTCCAGTTTCTTTCTCCTCCAGATTCCCGAGGGCCCACGTTTTCTTCCTATCCGAAGCTCCGCTACAACTACATACGCACTTCACAAGCCACCGTACGATGTATGACGGAGGGTATCCTGTACCGCTACTTGTCCTTTCCTTTCCTCTCCCACTCGTAGATAGAGCGAGGGAAAAACGAGTGTCTATAAGCTTCCGCATGAGCCCTTATTTCTCGTATCTTATCTTCGTGGTCCTTACATGAAATGTATGTAACGACAGTAGAGCGTTCTGCAGTTAGTCTCAGCTGTCGGTTCTACAAATTTTCCCAATAGTGTTTTCCGAAATAATGTCACCTTCCACCCAGTGATTTCCATTTGAGTTCCCGAAGCATTTTCGTAACACTCGAGTGTTGTTCGAGCACACTGATAACAAATCTAGCAGCCCGCCTCTGAATTGCTTCGATGTCTTCCTTTAATCCGACCTGGTGCGAATCCCAAACACTAATGCAGTACTAAAGAGTAAATCGCACTAGCGTCCTATATGCGGTCTCCTTTACAGATGAACCACAATTTTCTGTGAGTAAGACTCTCCCAATAAACCGAAGTCGACCATTCGCCTTCCCTACCGAAATCCGCACTTGCTCGTTCCATTTCACAGCGCTTTGCAACGTTACGCCCAGATACGACGTGACTGTGTCAACCAGGACATTACTAACGCTGTATCCGAACGTTACGGATCAGTTTTTCCTACTCATCCACATTCACTTAGATTATTCAACATTTAGACCCAGCCGCCACTCGCCATAGCAACTAGAAATTTTGTCTAAGACATCTTTTATCACCCTAACCTCACTCATCCTCGTTACCTTCTCGTGCACCACAGCATCATCAGCAAACAGCCGCAGATTGCTGCCCATTCTCTCCGTCAAATCATTTATGTACACTCCTGGAAATTGAAATAAGAACACCGTGAATTCATTGTCCCAGGAAGGGGAAACTTTATTGACACATTCCTGGGGTCAGATACATCACATGATCACACTGACAGAACCACAGGCACATAGACACAGGCAACAGAGCATGCACAATGTCGGCACTAGTACAGTGTATATCCACCTTTCGCAGCAATGCAGGCTGCTATTCTCCCATGGAGACGATCGTAGAGATGCTGGATGTAGTCCTGTGGAACGGCTTGCCATGCCATTTCCACCTGGCGCCTCAGTTGGACCAGCGTTCGTGCTGGACGTGCAGACCGCGTGAGACGACGCTTCATCCAGTCCCAAACATGCTCAATGGGGGACAGATCCGGAGATCTTGCTGGCCAGGGTAGTTGACTTACACCTTCTAGAGCACGTTGGGTGGCACGGGATACATGCGGACGTGCATTCTCCTGTTGGAACAGCAAGTTCCCTTGCCGGTCTAGGAATGGTAGAACGATGGGTTCGATGACGGTTTGGATGTACCGTGCACTATTCAGTGTCCCCTCGACGATCACCAGTGGTGTACGGCCAGTGTAGGAGATCGCTCCCCACACCATGATGCCGGGTGTTGGCCCTGTGTGCCTCGGTCGTATGCAGTCCTGATTGTGGCGCTCACCTGCACGGCGCCAAACACGCATACGACCATCATTGGCACCAAGGCAGAAGCGACTCTCATCGCTGAAGACGACACGTCTCCATTCGTCCCTCCATTCACGCCTGTCGCGACACCACTGGAGGCGTGCTGCACGATGTTAGGGCGTGAGCGGAAGACGGCCTAACGGTGTGCGGGACCGTAGCCCAGCTTCATGGAGACGGTTGCGAATGGTCCTCGCCGATACCCCAGGAGCAACAGTGTCCCTAATTTGCTGGGAAGTGGCGGTGCGGTCCCCTACGGCACTGCGTAGGATCCTACGGTCTTGGCGTGCATCCGTGCGTCGCTGCGGTCCGGTCCCAGGTCGACGGGCACGTGCACCTTCCGCCGACCACTGGCGACTACATCGATGTACTGTGGAGACCTCACGCCCCACGTGTTGAGCAATTCGGCGGTACGTCCACCCGGCCTCCCGCATGCCCACTATACGCCCTCGCTCAAAGTCCGTCAACTGCACATACGGTTCACGTCCACGCTGTCGCGGCATGCTACCAGTGTTAAAGACTGCGATGGAACTCCGTATGCCACGGCAAACTGGCTGACACTGTCGGCGGCGGTGCACAAATGCTGCGCAGGTAGCGCCATTCGACGGCCAACACCGCGGTTCCTGGTGTGTCCGCTGTGCCGTGCGTGTGATCATTGCTTGTACAGCCCTCTCGCAGTGTCCGGAGCAAGTATGGTGGGTCTGACACACCGGTGTCAACGTGTTCTTTTTTCCATTTCCAGGAGTGTATATAGAAAATAACAACGACCCTACCCCACTTCCCTGCGGCACTCTTCACGATGCCCTTGTCTCTGACGACCACTCGCCGTCGAGGACAACACTGCGTTCTATAGCTTAAGAATTCTTCAAGCCACTCACATATTTGGAAACCTGTTCCATATGCTCGCACCTCTGACTTTCATTATGAGCGATACTTTCTAAAATCGTGCTGATTCGTGGACGCAAGCTTTCCGGCCACTAGGAAATTTATTATACTGGAAGGTATGTTCTAGAGTTCTGCAGCAAACCGATGTTAGGGATATTGGTCTGTTATTTTGCAGGTCCTTTCTTTTGTCCTTCTTATACAAAGGAGTCGCCTGCGCTTTTTTCCAGTGACTTGGACTTTGCGCTGGGCGACAGATTCGTCCAATGTCGTAGACATACAGTCCCAAGAACTTCTGTCTCATTTCTGTATCAATATCTGATATTAGTTATGCTCTTTTATTGAAGAATGTTGCCTTCGTCTCTGGCAGTCTACTTCTAATAGCTTCCTTGCTTCGGTTATTCGGGGTTATATTGTTTCCTGTGTAGAATAATTTTTTATTTATTCCTCTATTGCAGCTTAAAACTGATGAAGGCGACGGGATTCTAATGAAGTGAAGAAAGCAAAGGTTGTAGAGAGTTTCAGAAGGGACTTTAGGCAACCTTTGACTGAAACGGGGGAAAGGAGTATTACACAAAACAAATGGGTAGCTTTGTGAGACAGAAATCCTTGGATAACACAGTAGATTTTACATTTAATTAATGAAAGGAGAAAATATAAAAATACAACAAAAGAAGCAAACGAAAGGTAACAGAGATGTTTCAAAAATGAGATTGATAGAAATTGCAAAAACTAAGCAACAATGGTTAGCAATACAAATACAAGAGTGTAGAAGCACATATGAGAGGGGGAAAGTTAGATATCGCCCACATAGAAGTTAAAGAGACTTTGGAGAAAAGAGACGCAAATACAAGAATACCAGGGGCTCAAATAGGAAGTAAGAACTAAGCAAAGATGGGAAAGTTGAAAGGTGAAAGCAATGTATAGGTGATCTCTACGAGGGAAATGAACTCTAAACGAAGGGAAGAGAATGTAAATGAATATGAGTTGGGATCGGAGTCCAATCCAGGATTTTGGCTTTTCGAGACTGTTAAGCTGCGTTGCTAAGAACTAATGTTTTTGACATTATCAAGTATCAGATGTAGTTCTGAGGGTGGGTCCCTACAGCCCCATAGACCCCACCTTCCACCTGGATCCACCTCTGGAAGGGATATATGATACCGCGAGAAGAATTTGACAGAGAACTGGGAAACTTAAATCGAAACAAGACGACATTCTCTGGGAATTATTGAGATCCCTAGGACAGCCAGCCAAGACGAAAATCTACCACATGGTGTACTAGATATATGAAACAGGCGAAATACCCTCAGACTTCAGTAAGAATATAATAGTTCCAATTCCAAAGAAGGCAGATACTGACAGGCATACATACAATCTAGCCAACAGTTTAATAAATTATGCTTTGGACAGTGCTGACTGCAATACACGCTTTAGGATTCTGAAGGCAACTGGGATAAAATGCAGGGAGTGAAAGGTTATCTTCAATTTGTACAGAAACCAGGCTGCAGTTATAAGAGTCAAAGGAAATGAAAGGGAGGCAGTGGTTGAGAAGGGAGTGAGACAGGGTTGTTGCCTATAGCCAATGTTATTCAATCTGTACACTGAGCAAGCAGTAAAGGAAACCAAGGAGAGCTTTGGAAAAGAAATTGAAGTTCAAAGAGAATAAATAAAAACTCTGAGGTTGGCCAATGACTCTGTAATTCTGGCAGAGAGGAAGAGCAATTGAACGGAATAGGAAGTGTCTTGAAAAAAGTTTAAACAAGAACAATGGAATCTAGTCGAATTAAATCAGGCGATGCTGAGAGAATTAGATCAGGAAATGAGACACAGAAAGTAGTAGACGGGTTTTGCTATTTGGGCAACAAGGTAAATGGTAGTGGCCGAAGTAGAGAGGATATAAAATGCAGTCTGGCAGTAGCACGAAAAGAATTTCTGAATCTAATAGGGGTAAATAAGAAACTTATGGCACAACTTGATTAAGAAGGGGTGGGCTAACAGGACATATTCTGAGATGTCATGGAATCGTCGATTTGGTAATGGAGGGAAATGTGGGCTGGAGGGTTAAAATTAGGAAGGGAGACCTGAGCAGGTTCAGATGGATGTAGGTCACAGCTGTTATTCAGAGATGAAGAGGCTTGAATGGGATAGGCCAGCGTGGCGGGATGCATTAAACAAGTCTTCGGGTTGAGGACCAATTCTGTCGTCCCCAATTTTGATGTTAAGCAAGACATTATCGCCGTTTCTGCTACTTTCCATTGCCTTCGTATTTGTTCTGTTTTTACTTAATTCGTATTCCCTGCAGGACACCGTTTTCCATTCATTTCGTAAGGTCTTCCAAGTCTTCCTGTTCGTCTTCATTCTTAGAGGTCGCTTATACATTCGGAATTTTTCGCGTGTTTCGAAGCTCCAGCACAAAAAGCAAATAATTTATCAACAATTAGCCATTCTAAACTAATGCATTAGTGATGTTAACATCAATGTGACGTGCCAAGGCTATTTTCAGTTATGTAATATGTCTTAATAAGAAGCCGGCCGCTGTGGCCAAGAGGATCTAGGCGCTGCAGTCCGGAACCGCGCTGCAGCTACGGTCGCAGGATCGAATCCTGCCTCCGGCATGGATGTGTGTGACGTCCTTAGGTTAGTTAGGTTTAAGTAGTTCTCCTTAGGTTAGTTAGGTTTAAGTAGTTCTACGTCTAGGGGACTGATGACCTCAGGCGAGCAGTCCACACCCCATAGCTGCCTACGTACGGTCGTACCCTGTGGAATATGGTGGTGAACGACATTTTAGCCACACGCCAAGGCCTCCAGTCCATCCATCTCACTAACGACCCTTTGTGTCCGCACTGTGCCGTCGTCGATTCGGATGCGCACCGCCTGACGTGCTGTGACAGGCAGATGCTGGGATCTTGTACAACGTATGCTGGCGCTCCTGTTGCGACGGCAGCCAGAGTCTGTCACGCAAGACGAAGTCCTACACCCAGATACCACATACTTTCCCACTACAAGAACGAACGCCGTCAACAAGCTGAAGGGCATGGTGCTGTATTACACTACTGGCCATTAAAATTGCTACACCACGAAGACGGCGTGCTGCACACGCGAAATTTAACCGACAGGAAGAAGATGCTGTGATATACAAATGATTAGCTCTTCAGAGCATTCACACAAGGTTGGCGCCGGTGGCGACACCTACAACGTGCGGACATGAGGAAAGTTTCCAACCGATTTCTCATACACAAACAGCAGTTGACCGGCGTTGCCTGGTGAAACGTTGTTGTGATGCCTCGTGTAAGGAGGAGAAATGCGTACCATCACGTTTCCGACTTTGATAAAGGTCGGATTGTAGCCTATCGCGATTGCGGTATATCGTATCGCGACATTGCTGCTCACGTTGGTCGAGATCCATTGACTGTTAGCAGAATATGGAATCGATGGGTTCAGGAGGGTAAAACGCAACGCCGTGCTGGATCTCAACGGCTTCGTATCACTAGCAGTCGAGATGACAGGCATCTCATCTGCATGGCCGTAACGGATCGTGCAGCCACGGCTCGACCCTGAGTCAACAGATGGGGACGTTTGCAAGACAACAACCATCTGCACGAACAGTTCGACAACGTTTGCAGCAGCATGACCATGGCTGCGGTTACCCTTGACGCTGCATCACAGACAGGAGCGCCTGCGTTGGTGTACTCAACGACGAACCTAGGTGCACGAATGGCAAAACGTCATTTTTTCCGATGAATCCAGGTTCTGTTTACAGCATCATGATGGTCGCATCCGTGTTTGGCGACATCGCGGTGAATGCACATTGGAAGCGTGTATTCATCATCGCCATACTGGCGTATCACCCGGCCTGATGGTATGGGGTGCCGTTGGTTACACGTCTCAGTCACCTCTTGTTCGCATTGACGGCGCTTTGAACAGTGGACGTTACATTTCAGATGTGTTACGACCCGTGGCTCTACCCTTCATTCGATCCCTGCGAAACCATACATTTCAGCAGGATAATGTACGACCGCATGTTGTAGGTCCTGTACGGGCCTTTCTGGATACAGAAAATGTTCGACTGCTGCCCTGGCCAGCGTATTCTCCAGATCTCTCACCAATTGAAAACGTCTGGTCAATGGTGGCCGAGCAACTGGCTCGTCACAATACGCCAGTCACTACTCTTGATGAACTGTGGTATCGTGTTGAAGCTGCATGGGTAGCTGTACCTGTACATGCCATCCAAGCTCTGTTTGACTCAATACCCAGGCGTATCAAGGCCGTTATTACAGCCAGAGGTGGTTGTTCTGGGTTCTGATTTCTCAGGATCTATGCACCCAAATTGCGTGAAAATGTAATCATATGTCAGTTCTGGTATAATATATTTGTCCAGTGAATACCCGTTTATCATCTGTTTCTCTTCTTGGTGTAGTAATTTTAATGGCCAGTAGTGTATAATAAACACAGGGGAAATATATATAGACATATACTCATAAATAAGTGAAATTGATCCAATAAAGTTCACTAGATCCTATCGAATCCCTTTCGCTTCCTTGGCGCTGGGAGGGCGGGAACGGGACACTGAGGCCAGGCCTCGGAAGACGACCCCTGCCCTCTTTGCCCCCCGACCCTTCTCTCAAGGCCCTTTAAAAAAAAAAGAAAAAAAAAGAAAAAAACCGCAAACTTCAGCCCCATAGTACTTAGAGCCATTTTTTCTTAATAAGACTAACACCCTATTCATTGTCTGACGTAAACCAATTAATATTTTATATATCTTGGATGATTTTTCTGCTTAGATCACATGTTTCTTACTAAAATATTAAACGAAAATTAGTTTCAGCAGTACTGCATACCACATAACCAAGACGTAATTATGACCAAAATTATGCACAAAATTATGTACCCCCTATAAGTTTTCAATAATGAGACTTTCTTCGTGAGAAAGAAACTAAAAAAAATAAAGTAAAAAAGAAGGCAACAAAAAGGCACAGTAAAGAAGGATGTACTATTCAGCTTTTAACACATTTTCATTCAGTAATTTTATTACTAAAATGTTGAAACTTCCTTATTTAAATGTGTGTGACTGTACTTAAATTGCAGAATGACTGAGAAGATGAAACTTCTACGTTATTTGATTCTGAAACAGCTGAGTGAAACTGAATGTACTGAGCCTACTTTCTCTTTACTTTTTCTTATCATGTCAACACTGACCCACAATATTCTAGCGCAACGCAGTCTGACTGCTCAAAAAAAATTACAACCTGACTTCAAATAATTAATTCAAAAGAATGGCCCTGATTAAAAAGAAATCTTAACAATAACCTATACATTTCATTAAGCGCTTACCTCACAAAAATCTTCGTTACGCGAACTAGTGCAATACAGCGAGCGTCAGTACTGCCAGCTAAATAAAAGATTCTAACTACTAAAGCCACTAAGTACTAATAGGCATATGGTTATCAAAGGAAAGATTTTGTTGCAAACCAAATAATGTATTTTTACCTTAATAATGTGACATCCAGTTCAAACACGAATATAAATCGTCATTGACATCTAGTACAAACGTGTACAATCATGAATAATATTCAATCTCCAAGTCAAACATGTACAGATCGTTAGCCTACGCTAACACTTCAGACCTCTACCCTTCATCAATGCTAACTTCTCACATCTAACCTCCATCACTGCTGGCTGTTCATCTTCAACTGCCCAGTAGCAGAACCATCACTGCGTATTACCCATCACTGCTGGCGACTAACTTCCAATTTCCCAACTCTACGGGTGATTAACTTCTAACAATGAGTCCAACCAGCCACAGAGTCTCTTGCAAAGAAAGCGCAGTCTGAGAGCCAATGCAAAGCGCTACACAGCGCTGCCAACACAGAAGTAGCACACTTTCAATGTGAACTATCTCGTCTAACCTCCTTACCTGAATGTTACGACATTTCTATCAAAGAACTGTAGGAAATTTTACTGATTTGCATAAAAACACTTTTGGCGCACGGGATCTTACAGATACTAATACACAATAAATTGCACTGAAGCTTCTTTCAGGAATCGGAAAGCTTGGAAAGATATGTGCAGGAAATAATTTCCCTTTCCTCCTCGGGTCAGATCTTCCGTGGGTGCCGTGGCTATCTCATCAGCTGAGCTCCGTATCTCTGCAGGCCTATCTAGCAGGAAAATAATCGTTTTAACGGAATTTATTTCTTAAAATGTCAACCGATTAGACGATGACCTTATATTTGAAGTTTCTCGATTCGTAACATCGCCATTAAGAGTGAATGACAAACTTAGACTGTTTATTTTCTTCCAACATTTTACTTACCATATAATGCAGCCTATTTGTGTCTCCTCGTTCTGTCCTTCTGGCTTAACATTTACCCTGTCCTTTGCAGGGTTTCTCGCGAGAGAGAAACGTTATTTCTGGCAATAGGGTTCTTTTTTCTCCTTCCTCTGCTACCGATTTGTTCGTTCTGTTGTGTGATGTGCCTTACAATAAATTAACTGTTACAGAAGTAGAAGGACGGATGATGTATTAGTCGTAGCATAGTGTAATTTTCTGTCTGTAGAGTAACTAGAAATGTGGCCCAGAGGCTCAAATTGCGATTAAGCCAGGGATTTGTTGACAGTCTGGTTGGCACCTCTGTCAGTGCTTCGTGTGTTTGTTGAAATTAATTTGCTCCATAGTTTGTATTCCATGTTAAATTGCGGGTCTCTCTTCAGCTGGGTGCACTGCCTCTGTAGGATCACATTGCTACAGTGCAACAATTATTCGTTATTGTTCTCACGGAACTAAAAAAGTTTTATGTTCGACTGATTCAACACAAGCCTTTTAACAGCAGTACATGTCGACACAAAAAACACATCGAAAGACGGGAAAGCGGAAACGAAGTATCGAGTTGCAAGAACCGAAATGTGCCCAAATATCGGTGACACAGCTGATGTCGTCACCGCAGGCGAGATTCCAGCGTCTCGAGAGTTTCGCTTCGTGATTAAGCTTCGAAGTATGTGCTGCAGGTGAGAAACTTGCCTGCTGCAGTCTAATAGCTTGTCTCAACGTAGTAGCGAAACAGTTCCGCCGTGACTACCTTTCAGCACGGTTAAGTGCAGGGTGAGGAGAAGTGTTTTCCGTTAAGTTGATATAGAGACCGCCGCAGCTTTGCTGAATTATAGGGAAACCTAAATCAAATTGCCTGAATGAATATTTAGAAGAAGTAGGGGATTATCTCGCCATTCGCTTTACGTGATTCAGAGAACCGCCGAAAACTTAAGTGAAGATGACCGGAAAAACCTAACTTAGTGGCGTAAACAGTTCGATCACTCGTTTGGCATGGAAGCTAGAAAGCTTATTGCCTAATGTCCAGTAGTCATTGAGATGATTCGAGAGAGAGGTAACTACCTCACACGCAGAGATACTAGGATGCTGAAGGAAATCGAATGTGGCATTGCTGAGTAGAAACATGTAACCTTTGTCCCTCTCTAAGAGGCTATGTAAAAACAACCGTGATCGTGTGAGCGTAACCATAGCAGAGAATTAAAGCAATCGTTTCGAATTAAATAACTGATTAGTAAGTTAGTGCACAAATAACGTACTCCACGCTCTTCTTACATTAGTTCTGAATGCATGTTACAAGGTAGTGCAAATCGCGCACAAAAAAGGCAACAAAAGTACCACGAAGTTTCTGGTAACCCACAGAAAATCAGTGAGGTTAATTCTAAATACAGTCGCCAGTCCAACTGGATAAACTGCGTTCATTAACCAACTGATTACCAGAACTGCAATTATTACGTAACTAGTCTGAACAAACGTGTGCTGACGGAATAGTTAGCGCATGTAACCGGCAAAAAAACTTCACGAATCAGTGAAGATAAATGTTAGCTAGTGTTGTTTACTAGAGGAAAACATATGTAATAATTTGGTAAGATGTGCAAAAAATCTGTACTGAAACCATTAAATGGTGAAACCTCTTTATAAGTCAAAGCAGCCAAACTTCGCAGTAATGTTTACTTACACAGTTTCAGAAACTTCTCAAATAAAACTTATAGGATTTCACTTCTCGAATAATTTTAAAATATTTTGCACTACATTAAAAAAAATCAAGATTTAACATAGCTGCAATGCCGAAATACGAGCCATCAAAACAAACAGACAATACTGTCACAAACTAATTATGATATGCGGAATCTAGAAAAGTATAGTTTTATTTTAATCTTTGCTTTGGCAATGTTGTCTTGTTTTAAACTTACTTAACTATTTACTTTCATTTAAAGCTGTAATCGTATGTACTGCATCCGATTATTATGTAGGACAAATCGACTGACACAGCAGGCGTCATTAACTCTCAAAGAAAACAAAACTGACATACCTTTTTAAATAACTTATTTCTTAGTCAGATTAACGGCACTCGGTTTTATTAAATTAGGAATAACAAAGACTAATGAGTTTACTGAAAAGATCAGGAAGCTAGAGTTTTACAAAAGCAACGTGATTTCATAATGAATTTCCACTTTTCAGCGGGATGTGCGCTGATTTGAAACTTCCTGGAAGATTAAAACTGTGTATCGGACCGCAGCTCGAACCTGGGACCTTTGCCTTTCGGGGGCAAGTTCGTTTGGAAGGTAAGAGCTGTACTGAGCTGTTAGGGAGAGTTGTACATCTTCCGCAATAAAAAAAAGAGTGAACTATTCAACGATGAACTTGGAGGAGTGTCCTGCGAGGTCTGACCAGACCAAATAAAGAGAACAATAACGTACAATGTGAAGTATTAAAAGAAAAGAAAAGAGAAAGGCGGTAGCGTACTTCCCTGGGAAAGGCAAAGGTCCCAGGTTCGAGCTCCATCCCAGCATACAGTTTTGATCCGCCAGGAAGTAGCATTATTATTTAATTCAATAATAGTCCCCTAGATTCACTAGGCACCATTAAATAAATTCTAAACTAACCTGGTGTGGACAGTTTTACAGGATCCCGATGCTGTTGAGACGATGGTGTGGGCGTCGGCGACAATGCTTCACTAATTTCAAACGATTGTGGGGCAGGATCTTGGTGTGTTATCTGTAGCTTAATTATATGTCGACATACGTCTCTACCACTGCGCCTGGTAAACTCCGTTTTGACTTCACATGGACGCAGTTCTCGTCTTGCACGACGCACACACTTCCACTCTGTATCGTGACTAGAACTGGACAGCCCCGCGTGTCCACCCTGTGACGTAACACACGCAGCGTCTACGTACATTGCTACCACTACAGCTTACATTTTGCCAACTATACAAAACACCTAACTTACCTTAACGTTTCCCTACTGTTTCTCTAACGACAGGGAGTCATTAATACAATATTACTTAAATACGTTACAGAGGTTATTACAGTGCGTTTCACAAAACGTATTTCAGTTAAGAATAACATAGTTTGGTTTCAATTACAGATGAAATTTCACAGTTATAGAATAATCAAAATTCGTCCTTCTGTAGTATAAGATCATACGAGGGTAAGTCAATTATTATCCGCAAAGTAGTTGTAAAATTTTATTGTAATCAAATAGGAAACTTACAAGAACATCATTTTTCGACGTAGTCTCCTTGTGTTTCAACGCACTTGGTCTATAGTTGTGCAAGCTTCCTGATGCCCTCATAATAGAGGGTTCTCGGTCGAGCTGCGAGCCAGGAATGCACCGCTTCTTTCACTGCTTCGTCTGAGGCAAATCGACGGCCCCTTAATGCCTGTTTGAGTGGACCAAACAAGCGATAGTCAGAAGGGGCAAGATCGGGACTACATGGATGATGATCCAGTATTTCAAATCTGGAGCATTTCAATACTGTGGGCAGCAGTATGCGGACGGGAACTGTCGTGCAACAACACAACACCTATTGACAGCAATCCTCGACGTTTACTTCCAATTGCAGGCTTTAGCCAGGCACTAAGCATCTCACTGTAACGTAAACTGTTTATTGTTGTGCCCTTTTCCCCATAAGGTTCCGGTACTGGATCTTGTGCGTCCCAAAAAACCGTAAGCATCAGTTTTCCTGCGGACGGTTGGGTCTTGAACTTTTTCTTGCACAGCGAATCTGGATGTTTCCATTCCATACTCTGTCGTTTACTCTCCGCCTCGTAATGATGGATCCATGTTTCGTCACCAGTAATGATCCTGTCTAAGAAGTTGTCCCCTTCGTTACCATAGCGATCCAAATGTTTTTTGCTGATGTCCAAGCGCGTTTGTTTATGCAACTGTGTGAGTTGTTTAGGGACCCAACTTGCACAAAATTTATGAAACCCAAGTCTGTTTTTGATTTCGTAGACAGAACCGTGACTAATTTGCAGACGATGTGCAACTTCGCTCTAGTTAATCGTTTAAGAGAATCATTTCACGTGAACGCTCAATGGCTTCTTCATTTGTGGCGGTAAACGGTCGTCCGGCTCCTTCATCGTGCGTAACACTTGTGTGACCATTTCGGAATCTTACAATCCATTCGTAGACACTCCGTTGTGGCAAAACATTATTCACGCACTGTACCGAAAGTCTTGGATGAATTTCGGCCCCTGATACGCCATACGACCACAAAAAACGGATCACTGAACGTTGCTCTTCTTTGGTGCAAATAGACAGCAGAGCAGCCATGATTAACAGCGCGTAGCGATAACGAAACTAACCTAGCAGCTTGAAAATTGCAAAAATATAACAACAAATAAGCAAAGCGTGCGTCATCAACGTAAAACGACAGTACTACCAAAATAAACAAAAATATAACTAAATTGCGGATAATAACTGACTTATCCTCGTATGTATTTTTCCTCAAGTCAACATCCCTTTCTCTCAAGATGAGCGAGATATCGCTAGAAAGGTTTTTTAACCGGCGTCTTACATTGCATACCGATCTTGCGCTAAAACTTACTATTTGTGGAAAATTTCAACATAAAAGAGCTCTTAACAGTCATAGGTAAAAGGGCATCATGAATGCCTAGCTTCGTACCCATGTTTTACGAAGCCAACGTATTAATCACGAATAGGAGACTCCCTTTTCGTATTGTATTATTGCAAATACCATTTCATTTGTTTTAAACTGCTTATGAACTGGATAATTTGTGTACAGTGTTGTCATAGATAGTAACTGTGGCCTGCGGTAGTCCATTATCTCTGTCCATCGTACAAATTGACTTTTCTGAACGAATATACTTCCCGAAATGAAAAACACATTTGTCACTGTCGCCTTGACTAGTGATTTATCTATTGTTACTACGGCCTAACGTTCTTACTGTAACTGATTGCCGCGCGGAGTGGCTGCGCTGTCTATGGGCGCCCTGTCGCGGATTGCGCGGTCCCCCCCCCGGAGGTTCGACTCCTCCCTCGGGCATGGGTATGTGTGTTGTTCCTAGCAAAAGCCAGTTTAAGTTAGTTCAAATAGTGTGTAAGTCTAGGGACCGATGACCTCAACAGCTTGGTCCCTTAGGAATTCAAGCACATTTGAACATCTTGTAATTGAAAATGTTTGTCGAGTTAAAGCTATTGGTTATGTGGCCCTAGTGACAGTCCTTGATCTCTGCTCTTCGTACAAGCCGGGACAAACATTCCGAATGCAAATTGCATTTTTGGACACATGGAAATGTACATCGTATATCGTAAATTCATGTTTATTATTTCACGTCGTTCGGTTAATTCCCATAACTACCCTAATCCCAACGCCTACACTTATTCCAAATACTGTACAGTCATTCTTTAAAACTATAAAAGTGCGAAAGTTTCATTCCCCTGGTTAAATAATATTTGAAAAAAAATTAAAAATTATCATCACAACTTTATTGTAGTGTCACAGACATCCCAGCATTCGAATCAAATTATTTAGAAAAAAACATGGAGAACGTAAATCAAGATGGCCGAGCCAGCATTTTAACCCTGCGCCTCCTGAAAACGAGTCCATTATCTTAATCACTGCTGCATCTCTCTTGATGAGGACAAAATGGGCGAAGCATGCGGTGCCACCGAGTAAAATTGAAAGGGGAAAACTGGTGGAGCAACGTCTCTCAACGACATTATTAAAGAAAAGAGTCTTCAAAGAGAAAGTCGATTCCGAAGTTTACCAAACTTCTTCTTTGGTTAGAGGTCGACATACATTAACACGGCGGCCGTAAAGGTGAAGGTGAACTTGCCTGCTGAACCAGTGCGAATATCCTCTCTCTTCTGTGGCTTATGACTGCTGATTTCCCGATCAAGCACTATCCATCACAAAAAATCAGTTTCCGCCAGCTTCTCATCACCAGTGTATTTACTTACGATTGCTCTCAGGATACCACCCACGAGTCAGCTAATGCACGCTTGTGTTGGTTCGCTCGATTCGACAGTAGCCGGTTCGAATTCTGATGCTAGAAGAACTGTTCGTCGTCAGGATCTAGCCGACAGAAAATGTGGCGTACAGTTCCTCTTTTTTACCACATCTTGCGTCAGTGCCAAAAAGCGAGGACATTTGCCACTGTTGGTGGGCACCTAAACGACGGATGATGGTGTTGTTTTAGTTGGTTGCAGGACAGATGCACAGAACTGCCTCACTCATTTTCTGCAGAATTATGGAATTCATTTTGTGCTTGTGCTTTTTTTCTGTTTTCCTCACTGGTTATGCTAGCGCCGGCGCCGACAGAGTGAATCTCATCTTGATCTCTTCGTTCGCGAGATCCGGAGAGTAAGGTCCGTGGTGAAGCCGTGCTTGTTTATATACGGAAAGTCCTATATACAGTCCCACGATTGCTCCTCGTTAATAAAATATGTGCTTTCGCCATACTGGAACAGGTGTGCAGGTGGTTCGAAGGGCTCCGAGGTGACGGTTCTGAACGGGGGAACTTCGGCTATATATACAAGGTATTTCAGATAAGGTGTTTTTCTATGTAACGCGTAAAATAAATAAAGGAAGTAGTATTTATTTAGAAAAGAAAACGCGAGAAACGTAACTTTTTCTGTGGAATTATGAACACAGTTTATTTAATTATTTTATAGAGAGTTATCGGAACAAGATATAATGCTTTAGTTACAACATTATTTTTATGTAGATAATTTACTGAAACTAACTGTGTACAAATAAGTTTAAATCAAATTTCTCTAAATTTTAATTAGAGAAGTAGAAACATTGAAAGTTTAGAGATGGATGAGACATGCTGTACATAATTGGCGGTGGTCAGATGGACGTTCTGATGGCGGAATGTTCATTTAAGAGACGTATTCAAATGACAGCCCATTTTCCTGATGCAAAACTAAGTGCGTCTTCTGCAAGACTCGCGAATGAGATGCCAAGTTGTACTGATCGACAAGCTTCCTGTATGCACTGTCCGGAGCCATGTTCGATTAGAGTGTGAAAGGTATCGACAAAAAACGAGGTTCCGTCTGTCACGGCTATTGACGTGGAAGAATCATGACGTACGCATTTAGTGAGTCCGTTGTCACGTTGCTGATGTTCGGCGACTCGACGCAGTGCCAATAAAGTACCCATGGCTTAGGCCGTGAGATATCCTGGTCGAAGAACTACTTCAGCCATTATGTTCTTGCATGCTGACAAGCGACTGAGACACAGAGTTTGCGAAGGCGGTAACAGACGAAGATCAGCAAGAAGCGGAGATAGGCAAGTGTTTGTTCCGGGTGCAATTCTCACGCCAGTTTACGAGAAATCAGCCTTACATCTTCTTCTTTCTTCTCTGGTCTGCAACCATTGGCCAAGCATTTCTGTCTTCGGCCTTCCTCTTGAGAGCGGTATAAGTGATGCATCAGGTATTCCCCATGATCTAGTTGATGTCTCTTGCATTCTTCCCTTCTAGTGTTCCTTCAGTGACACTTTTTATGATTCCATCATGTCTCGGCAGTGTGTCCCTTCTGTGTTTAATGAACTTCGGGAGACAAGGCTTCTTTTCCTCCACTCTGTGGAGCATCTCTTCCTTTGATGTCTTGTCTACCCAGAAAATCTTGAGCATCCTGCAGTAGTACCAAGTCTTGAAGGCTGTTATTTTGTGTTTTTCTGCTTGTCCGAGTGTTCATGTTTCACTGCTGGACGTGGAAAGCAGCTCTTGCCTGTTGTATTCAGCTTGCAATACCCTTCCTTGATCTTCGGCCAGGCGTAACTTTACTTCCAAGGTAGGCAAAGGATTGGACGGTCTCCTGCCGCTCATTGTCAAGTGAGCGTTGGGGAATGGTGTTTTGTCTACTCATCACTAAGATTTTTGTTTTACCTTTATTAATTTTCATATTATAGGAACAGATGATGCTGGTTTCCATGTGGGCCAGCATCGCTTCTAATTGTTCTGCATCTTCAATTAACACGGTGATGTCCTCAGCAAACCTCTGCATGTCTATTTTCTAACCATGAAATATGATTCTTCCTATAACTCCTACTTTCTCCCTAGCTTCACCTATTGCCCTCTGCATATATCCATTGAACAAGACCGGAGAGAGTCAACAGCCCTGACCTAAACCCTGCTTAATAGTGGCTTTTTCTTGATGTTCTTCACGTCTAATCACAGCCACCTCTTCTCTATACATCCATACATACACGCCTTACATCATGTGGCGATTAGTACATAGTCACACGCGTCCCACCTGTCACCGACACTGGAGGAGATTTACCTCCTGTGAATGGGTCGCGAATAATTTCTCTCTGGGTGCCTTACAAAGTGAATTCACGTACACAAATTATTGTATAGTGAACAATCATAACATGCATTACGGAGTCACAGAAAATCCCAGGTGGGTCAAAGGAAGTGGTCGATTAACGTGTGGTGCGGAATCCTTGGAGGTGGGATCACCGTTCCACACGATTTCGCATGTACTTTGACAGGCAAGGGGTGTCAAGCTTTTACTGTCAACAGTTTAGGTGTTCTCCTTGAAAATGTCAGTGTAGAAAATTAGAGGTCGTATGTGGGTGCAACGTGATGGTGACCCAGCGTAATCTGCGCATATTGTTGTTCAAGAATCGAGCAACAGATATCTTAGAGGATGGTTAGGACCCTGTGGTCCTCAGGAATGGCCAGATTTAACATCAGAAGATCTGTGCTGACATCTAAATTATCGTGTTTATGTCACTGAACCGACAATCCTAGAGACAAGTTGCTTAAGGACATTCTCAACATTGTATCTCGTCCGCAGGTAGTTTAGAAGGCACATTGAGTTATGTATTCTGCTAAACGGGCACTCTTTTGAACGCCTCACTAAGATCAACATCACTTATGTGCAGCGTGTACCCGCCACTAAAACTCTGAACGTTGCTAGCTCACTAACTGAGACTGATGGAAATTTATTTTTAGTTGGTTTAAATAAATCAGCTACATGATTAGAAAATAATTAGTCAAGTGAGAATAGAACATGACCGCTGAGGGTTCCCTACAAACTTAATTACGTGTGTATATAGTTCATTCAACCTGGGAATCGAGACCTCAACGATTTTTGCCTATTATCGATATCGATACTGGAAAACCAAGACTGTATCAAAATCTCTACATATTTCATCACACTAGCTAGCCCGGACATACAAAAAGGAGAGAGCAGAGGATTTCAGTTAATATATATATATAGTGAGATTTAATAAAAGATTTTTTTATTTTCTTATCAAAACATGGCTACTTCTTATATTTTATGTTTGCATGCAGTAATGTTCGTTTGCAATGTTCAAATGGAAAAAATAATTTTTTTGTAATACAATTACAGTTTAAGAAGTTTCAGATTTTTTTTACATTACTTCTATAGTGAAACCTTGCTTCTTGCCGAATTTCGTGATTCTAGGTCAACGGGAAGTACCATAGAGGTTTTGATGAGTGAGTCTGCGAGTATCGAAATATATAAGGTGCGACAATAAAGTAATGAGACTGATGTGATAAAAATGTTGCTTACCGTTTTAGTCAAGTTTAGTGTTGCCTCCTTCAAAGTAGTTCCCTTCTGATTGCACACACTTTTTCCAGCGCTTTTGCCATTTATGATAACATTTCTAGAACTCATCTTCCGTAATATCCTCCAAGACCCTCGTCACAACTTTTTGGACATCTTGTGTTGTTTGAAAATGGTGTCCCTTTGTCCCTTGACCGCCGTTTTGACTCTTGGAAATAGAAAAGTTTTACATGGAGCGCTATCTGGTGAATAAGATGGCTGTGGTAGTACTGAAATTTGTTTTGAGGTTAAAAATTGCTATACAGAAGGAGCAGTATGGGATGGCGCATTATTGTGATGCTGAATCCAATTATCAGCAATGTTGGCACAGACACGAAGGACTCTTTTACGAAGTCTTTCTAAACTTTCTTTTTAATAATATTGGTTAACTGTTTGTCCAGGAGGCACTCACTCTTTATGAACAATTCCCTTGGAATCAAAGAAGCACACAAGAGGTTGATGGTCGTCCACTGCGGTCTTCATCTTCAACATTTGTTCTGCCTTCACTAAACATTTTATGCCAACGAAAAACTTGAGTGCTCGACATAACCTCCTCTCCAAAAGCCTTCTGAAGCTTACCGTAAGTTGTCGTCGCGTTTTCACCCAATTTAACGCAAAAAGAAATAGCATACCGTTGCGCAATATAATGCGGTTCCATTTCCGTGAGGAGAGACACAAACACGTATTAACTTATTACAGCACAACTGAAGACTGAGCAGTTGCATCGATGTGCCACTTCGACTAGAAGCAGCTTATAGACCAAGGTCAAAGATATTGTGCCTACGCAAGTCTGAAGGTTTGCCACATCTTGCAAAGAAAATCAGTCTCATTACTTTATTGTCGCACCTCGTGTAACATAAATGAGCTAATCTTTTGAGAGCAGTGACTTAAAAGCTTAAAATTTCTACATCATCAAGTGACCGTAGATTGTAGTATGTGACATAAATCTGAACTTGATACAGCAATCTTGTACAGAGAAAAAGCAGCCTTAAAAAGCGGACACACAGATGCATAAAAAAATGACAAAAAATATTTTTTCGTGTGATATGATTACAAATTAACAATTTTCGGGTTTTTTCCTTTACTTTTACTGTAAAACCTTGCTTCTTGCCAAATTTCATGATTCTAGGCCAACAGAAAGCGTCCGATAGGTCTTGACGAGAGTGAGTTTTGGAGTATCAAAATATGTGACCTAAATGGCTGTATCTTTTTACTGAAGTGACTTAGAACCCTAAAAGTTTTACACCTCCAAGGAACCATATACCGTAACATGTGACGTAAATTTTAACTTGGTACGTTTACATGTTCCAGAGAAAAAGGGTTCTTAAGAGTAGGACAAAGAGACAGACTGGCAGACAAATGGACAACCTAAGTGATCCTATAAGGGGTCCGTTTGTAATATCTCTTTATATTCTACTAATTATCCCTGCAAAATTCTATGAGTGAATTACGTTTCCTACTTGACCATCCGTATACTCGCAGAATCGATGCGCAAAGTAGTATAGTACCATTACTATTCCATGAGCGCATAATTACTCTTTGTAATATTCTCTCTGGTGTGTTGAGAGGACTTCTAGGATCTTCTCCGTGCCGAATAACGCATTGAATAATTGTAATTTTGCTATCGAGATTACTGGAAGAAAGAGATTGAAAATATATTGTATGCTACTCAAGAAAATATATACTGAGCATTTACATCAAAGGTGTGTAAGGAATTTCATTATATATGTCTTCTCTAATTGGAAATTTGCACGGAGGTGTCGTTTCGTTGGTAATCAGAAGGATACTTCCGATGAATTGGAAACGAACCTGCAATTATTAGATCCAAGAGCTCCATTATTTCATCGGATAATTAAACTCCATCAAAGCAAACTTTCCGCTTGATCTAAGGTTTCCCGACTGACTACGCAACGCAAGAAAACCAAGACTTTTTATTTACACAGGATTGCAGATCGCTTCGAATCATCGAGACTGCGGACAAGGAGAGTCATCGTCCGATTCTTATTAAACAAGTAAAGCTTAATTATAACTTCCTTGAGCGACTGTGATGGCGGTGATATGGCTGCTTATGAATGAGATCATTAATACAATGCTAATAACTAACTTTCCTCCTCACCAGCAACCAGTATAAACACAATATTAATTAAAATTATACGTTTTTACAGATTGAGGAACGGAACCCTAAAAATAATGTTCTGTTTTTAAAAAATGTTAAGTTGTTGCTACCTCTGGTAAAAATACTAAATGGACTATGTTCGTAGCTCAGAGAGAGTAAACATTTACCTATATAAATAAATATACTTTTGACGAAGACTTGAGGATTATCCACGATTCGTCCAAAGACTGGGTGCTGAGCGTCAATATTGTGCGCGCCAATGGGAGAGGTGTCAGAATGGCTTGAATCTTTTACATCCATTCCTCATCTTTCATCTTTAAAAAGCCTTCCTTTATCCGATTACTCGTAACTACCCGACACTAGTGTACACAAAAATCTGAAGAGGCTTCGACAAAAATATAGTTTCTGACACTTGGGTATGCAGTATATCACTAGTGTGAAGTGAAATTAAGCATGCGCTGCAGAATTCGTCGTTTAGAAGCACCCATCTTCTCACACGTATATTGTGCTCAGGTTGCATTATACCGCAAGTACGGAAAGAACGTGTCTATAAAATGAGAAACTTATTGTACACCTTTTACAGAAGTGTAGTCATAGTTTAAGACAGTCGTATCACAGGAAAAAAATAAGTCAGTCATCAGAAATAACGTAGCTGCATCTGCGTGCCCTGAACATACGAGATTATCGAAATCAAAGACTCTGCATCCCGTATCGGAAGCCAGACATATGTAAATAGAGTCACGTTTATAGCATTTTTCCCCATTTTCAATTGGAATAAGACACTGTGGTAGCCGACAGAAGTTATTCTCAGTCCTAGTTGAAAATATACAGGCAACGAAATCACACTGTAAAAACCTATTCATTGCTAGCAGTAGTTTAGGGGATCAGTAATTACAGAGAATTTCGTACTGTGAATAAACGTTCTTTTTAAGAGCCGAAAATTCATCCACGCGCAAAGCAAACGAGAACGACTTGATGAAAAGGATATAGATAATCATCTCGACACCCGCCGGTAGTGAAGTACGAAAACCAAAGAGAGCCAACGGGAAAATTTTTACTCCGTATACCCACAGTGACAGAAGTCCATTAGCCTGGTATCTTGACATCCTTAATCTACTGTAAATGACGGTTTGTAGTTTGAAAATACAGTGAGCGCAATAATGCAAATAAGGCAAAGTAGGCACCGAGCTTACATCGAGCATACTAGGTCACGGAGAAAGAGAAGGAGATGATCCGCTGTACACTTTTACAAGCAGCCTCTTATGACGTAACAACAGTTAGCTCCTCGTGTCAGCAAACGACTTCCGGGAGTGGGGGAGGGGGAAGAGCCACCTCGAATCTGCCTGGAATTCGGAGGAGAGTGAATTCCGGTTCTTAGCAGGCGTCTGAAGACTTTTAGGCTGTCCCCCCGTACGCCTGTCGCCTCGTCCTCAACTACCGGCCGGCCACGGATGTTCACGCTCACGTAGATACTTGCACTTTTTACACTGTTCATAGTTTTAAATAAATACGGCATCCCAACAAAATAAATTGTAATTGTGGCATGAAGTCACGCAGAAAGAATGCAACCATACCGCAAATTAAAATGATTGCTGCAAAATTACTGAATTGGTCGCTCAATGAAATGCCATTAGTTAAAAAACCCTTGACTTTATTTGACGCATTTCGGGAGATACCCATCATCAGAAAGTCTGGAAACCAAAATAGAAATGACAGAAAATATACAAAGGTATACAGAGTAACATGACAAGAGTACAAGCATTAAAAAGTTCCCTCATATCAAGAGCTGACGTACACACCATGACCATCCATGTATTCAGATGCATAAAAACATGTAACTGTCATGACAGCTGTGCCTGTTACAACACGTCTTTATGCATCTGAATACCTAGATGGTCATGGTGTGTATGTCAGCTCTCAATATGACGAAACTTCGTAATGCTTGTACCCTTGTCATGTTACTCTGTACACCTTTGTACATTTTGTGTCATTTGTATTTTAGTTTACAGTTTCTGATGATGTATATCTCCCGAAAAACGTGAAATAAAGCCAATGGTTTTTTAACTAGTGGCATATCACTGAGCGACTAATTCAGCAGTTTTGGAGCACTCATATTGACCATCAAAATAAACCAACGTAATTTGTGATACGTATGAGAGATATAAATGCGAAGTTGAGAGAGCCCATTAAATCTAGCAAGGCCAGAAGTTTGAAATAGGCACAAAGAAGTTACACTAGGCCCTATGCTGTTAACATCTACCTGCCCTCGTATTATTTCAGAGATGTGAAGGAAAAAAATCCGGAAGCTGAGAGCAGAGGTGAGAAAGGTTGAAGGATCAATGGCAAGACCAAGAGGACTGAGAGGGGAAGGAGAAGAGTGGAAGAACAAGAAATACCTGGGAACGAACAAATGAAGAGTAATTACGGTAGGAAAAGCATATTTGTCGGTGCGTTGTATTCATTTAAGAATGATAGAAAATAATGACGGCGATGACGACGTAAGGTAGAGATTAAGTATAAAAATACGCTTTCTATTTGTGTTCTTAAATCACCTCAGGCGAATGGTGGAGTCATTCTTTCACGAAACCTTGTACAAGTGAAACTGCGAAGAAAGCCAGGGTAACACAAGAAATGTTTCGTTGATCGACGAAAGAAAAAAGTACAATAATCCTCAGGAAGGCACGGGTAACTGCAATATAAATCAACGAGGAATGAAAAAATTAATAATAAATGCGGCGAAGCTAAGACGAAATGGCAGCACGAAAAATGTGAAGCAATGCAAAGGGAAATGGTCGTCGGTAGGACAGAGTCAGCATACAGGAAGCTCAAGGCAACATTTGGTGGAATTGAAAACAAAAGAGTCAACATTAAAACTACAGTAAGAATTATACTGTAAAACGCAGAGGAAAGAGCGGATGGATGGAAAGAGTATAATGAAAGAACTGTCTGATGGTGTGATAGAAGAAGAATTGGTTGTCAGAGCGGATAACACAGGAGATAACACAACCAAAGTTTAACAGAGATCTAAAATAAGGCGGGAGGCACAGATAACATTAATTCCGAATTTCTGCTATCATTGGGGGAAGTGACTACCAAGCGACTATTCAAGTTGGTGTGTAGAATCTATGAGCCTTGAGACATACCATCCGACTACTGGAAATTAACATCCTCACAATACCGAAAATATCAAGGGGGGACAAGTGCAAAAACTTTCGTACAGTCAGTTTAACAGCTCGTGCAGCTAAGTTGTCGGCAAGAATAATAACTTACAGGGAAGAATGGAAAAGAAAATTAAGGATTTCTTAGATGACGATCAGTTCGGCTTTAGGAAAGGTAAAGATACCAAAGAGGCAGTTATGACGTTGCTATTGATAATGTAAGTAAGAGTAAAGGAAATTGAAGACATGTTTATAGGATTTACCGACCTAGAAAAAGCGTTCGACAATGTAATATGGAGATAGGTATTAGAAATTTTGGCAAAATAGGTGTAAGCTATTGGGAAAGACGGGTAATATGCATTATGTATAAGAACCACGAAGGAACAATAGCAATGGGAAACCAAGAACAAAGTGCTCTCATTAGAAAGAATGTTGCAGGAATGCAGTGTTTCTCCTCTACCTAACAAACTCTTCATCGAAGAAGCATGACGGAAATGAAAAATAGGTGTAGGAGTGGGATTAAAATTCAGAGCGAAAACATATCAGTGACAAGATTCGCTGATGACATTGATATCCTGAGTGAAAGCGAGAAATACTGGGCGAAATGAACAGTCTGCTCAACGCAGAATGTGGACTAAGAGTTAACAGAAGAAAGACGAAAGTGATGAGGAGTAGCAGAAATGAAATTAGTAATATAATTAACATCAAAACTGGGAACCACGAAATAGACGAAGTGAAGGAATTCTGCTATCTTGGAACCAAAATAACAGATGACAGACGAAGCAAGGGAGACATAAGAGGCAGACAGGCGAAGAGGGTGTTCTTGGCCAAGTAAGTCTACTAGCATCAAAAGTAGGTCTTAATTTGAGGAAGAAACTTCTGAGAACGTACTTATGGAGTATAGCATTGCATTGAAATGAAACATAGGTTGTGGGGAAGTTGAGGAGAAGAAGAGCGAAGCTTTTGATATGTCGTGCGATAAAAGAATGCTGAAAATGACGTGGGATGAAACGGTAAGAAATGAGAAAGCTTTGTCAGAATCCGTGAGGACATAAATATGTGGAAAACATTTAAGACAATAAGAAGGGACAGGATGATAGAATATGTGTTAAGACATCAGGGAATAACTTCTGTGGTACTAGACGAAGCGATAGGGATTGAAAACTGTGCTGTAAGACTGAGATTCTAATGTATCTAACAAATAATTTAAGACGCTGGGTGTTAAGTGCTACTCGGAGACGAAGAGGTTGGTTGAAATAGGAGAGAAAGTCGTGGCGTGCCGCATGAGATCAGTGAGATGACTGGTGAACCCTCCCCCCTCTCGCCCCCCTTCTCCAACCGCTCAATAAAGGAAGTGACGTGAAGCTTAGTGATTGCAGCCGAACAGGAATGATTTGTAGGAAACTAAACGCTAATGCATCTCGAGCCGAACCGAGAGTGTTGTTTAATTATATCACCAGTTACATTGTGTAGAGAGTTCAAGTAATGGTTTTCTTAACTATTACATTGTAATTGAGTATGATTTCTGCACTGTCAGCGCAGCCCGTCATCTGAGAGTTACTACGTTGAGAACAAGTGCAGAAACATTTGCCAACTGATCTTGGTGTGAAATCTGCTGCCAATACAGTTTCTCTTTTAGAAGTGATCGCGTCAGGTGTAGATATAGAAAAACATACTACGCGGCCAGAATGTGAGGCCTATCGTCTAAATATATCAACTGAGGCATTTACTGGGCACCAGGTATAAGATACAACAATCTCTAAGTCAACGTTTCTCGGATTTCAAAATGTTCAAATGTGTGTGAAACGTTATGGGACTTAACTGCTAAGGTCATCAGTCCCTAAGCTTACACGCTACTTAACCTAAATTATCCTAAGGACAAACACACACACCCATGCCTGAGGGAGGACTCGAACCTCCACCGGGAGCAGCCGCACAGTCCATGATTTCTTGGATGTGACAGGGAGGCACGAAGAAGGGCACGAATGACAGGTGAGCTACTGAAATAAACAGAAAATTGGCAGAATTTTACAATTAATTCACACAAATGCCAGCGTTTCAGAAGCAGTAATTCAATAGGAGTACCAAGTTCTTACCCTAAAGTCTGTTGGCCTGGATACGAGCGGTGGGCATTACGATGTAGTAGTCGGCTGCAATTGTATCACGGCGGCTCACGCCTGCAGTCTCGCTGTTGCGTTGAAGACTACGCGGAGGAGATGCGCATAGCTCATTACACATATCGAGAACTGCAACTATGTTCTGCCCAGAACCCAAGCTCCGTCTTACTGTCGATATTTAAAGTACGCAAAGACTTCAGAAAATAAGTTAAACATGCAGTCCTGCGCTGATAAGGAGACCGTACGAACTTCCGCTCACCGATTTAATTCATATTGACAGGGCGTGTGGGGCACGCCTAGCACTTATGTAGACTGCAAGACGCAACTCTCAAAATCGAGTTTGAAAATTTTAGCCGTGTTATATGCTTTGCACGTTCGCACGTACTCACCGAACCAGCCGCCTAGTGAGTAAGCGTTTCGTTTCATAGGCGCGAGGTCTCTGGATTGAAACTCGCTGTCAGTACTTTTCTTCACTCACGTGTAATCATACAAAAGATTTATTATGACTGTGCAGATTATCACAGTTTAATGACTCATGTATTATTTTCATAATCTTTATCCTGAAAAGGAGATTTTTTTTACGATGTTGCATCTACATTTGTGACAAATATAATGTGTGACCCACAGAGCACTGCGCGAATCAGGATGATATTAGTCACAAATACATGGAAAACAATAATTATTGCGACATAGAGCACATACGAGTGAACGCCGAATCATTGCACGTCACTGTTTTTTCGATGTGCCTGTTGCAAAACAAACTTGGTTTACATTCATAAACGGTTCTCGGTCATCACACAATTTCGCTGTGTGGCACACTACCGAATTATATCATCGAATATTGTTTGAATTATTATGCAGCCTTCTCTAGAAGCTATCTTCGATTAGGTACGCGCAATTTTGTAGTCGTTTTATAAGGTTCTTCACCTCCTTCAAGAATAAACGTTGCAAACCTCCACCAGCGGAGTACATCTTGGAGGAATAACGTTAATAATGCACGTTGGTAGACGCTCTCAAGTCCTGGTAAGTTTCGTCGTGCCAATCCGGATGCGTTTGCCCTCGCCATGAAGCGATGAGCAAAAGATATTTACTGTTCTTTTCTCACATATGTCGGTTAGAAAATTCTTGTATAATACTGTTGCGCGTTTCTCGTAATTTGAAGGTGTTATCGTCACGTATTCGTCAAACGATTTTTTCACCCTTGATCCAAATCAGTCAGCGGTATCTTCTAAGCTTTTACTCAGGATGAGAGTATGAAAATAATACATGAATCACTAAATGTTGACAATATGCACAGTCATAATAAATCTATTGTTAGAATTAACGTGTGTATAAAAAAAACTACCGACAGCGTTATACGATCCAGACACCTCGCATTTATGAAACTTACTCGCTCTGCTGCGGAAACCTTGAATATTATCAACTAGGACTGTTGATATTTTCTAAAATATCGGGAATCCTATATATCGTTGTGCAAAAACGAATATCGTTGCTAGCTCTTCATATATCGAAAAAAGTGTCGATATCTAACCGGAACAAATATCGATGTATTTACCTATAAAAATATCGGCCGCATATTGTAAATTAGTTTTAGAGCTGTATATTTAAGTATTTATTTATTATTAGACGCCGGCCGCTGTGGCCGAGCGGTTCTAGGCGCTTCAGTCCGCAACCGCGCTGCTGCTACGGTCGCAGGTTCGAATCCTGCCTCGAGCATGGATGTGTGTGATGTCCTTAGGTTGGTTAGGTTTAAGTCACCGGCACGGCAGCTCAGCGTGTTCGGCCAGAGGATATTTAGCTACCCTCTGTAAAAATAAATAAATAAATAAATAAAAAATAAAATTGAGTGAACGGATCAACGAGCAACCTGAACGGGTTGTTCAAGTCTAGGGGACTGATGACCTCAGATGTTAAGTCCCATAGTGCTTAGAGACCCTTTTTTATTACTAGATATTCTGTAAATCAAGACGCTAGCAGGCTGCCTATCTCCCTTAGAGCAAGAACTGAAGGGGAAACGAAGCACGTTTACGCCTGGCGATAACCACATTGCTTACAATGCTAACTGCATGTTAGTGGCACAATAAAAGGTGTCTGATAGGTCCATAGTTCGGTTTCGTCACATATCGGATTTGTCCGGAACACTTCATGTTGATTTCCCTGGTTTTTCATTTCCACAAACGTCAGCGACCTAGCAGTTCAAGAGTCAAAATAACGAGGTGAAGCTAAACGGTGGTTTTTGTTTGTAGCGCCGAGCGCCGATTACGTCAGCATTTCCCCTCATACGTCTCGGCCCAACGCAACGGCCAGTCTTGTCATTTAGATTATTGTTCATCATTTTCAGCAATTGTTTTTGAGGAATTTCGATGTGAAGAAATATCACACTAGCTGCATTAAAATTATTTTTAACAGAACTGGTGTGCTGTTTCTTCACACCGGAAATCTTGTTTGCTGCATTCACACCACCACTTCCCAGTGCAATCGGAGTTCTTTTGTGCCACATTTAACTGCTTCACACATTCAAAGAGAAAGATTGGACGTGAGATGAAAGCTCAAAAAGTAGTAAGCTCCTTCACACAGTGAAAGCAAAATTATGTCCAACTGCAGTTTCAAAAGAATACCTTCAAATATTTTCCGAAAATTATGAAAAAATATAATATAAAATAAAAACATCGGCACTCGATATTGCCATTATGATATCGAGTATCGATATATAGGGAAAAAGGACCACGACTTCTGGAAAGAATATCGATATATCGATGTTTTATCAACGAACAAAATATATGAATATGTCTAAATTTTCGAACTCAAGTATCTCAAAAACGGTTGAGAGTTGGTTGCGTCGTACTGTTTATATTTTCTGTTGAAGTGCTAGTCGTGCCTTACCCACCGTATCAGCATGAATCAATCGGCGAGGAAAAGTTCGTGTGGCACCTTGTATGACCATTACGCAACAAGGGTGGCGGATATAGTTTGCAGATATAGTTTTCAAGTGGCACGGGAAACAAGTGTGTCACAGTGTCCGAGTGAAATCGTGCGGCAACTCCAAATCTGAAGTACGCGAGACTGTACGATTCTTATGGGCAAAGTTTGACAGTATACGGGCCAAACTCAATGTCGTGTCCAGACTTACTGAAATGGTGTCAACAATTTGGCCAACGCCGCACAAACGTGGATGATGCTACTCCGTCATACGGTCCACATCTTGCGCTATGCGATTTCCATCTTTTCAGCAGTCTGAAAGAATATCCAGGAGTGGGAGAGTGGGATGGAGGGGAGGGAAGAGGTTTACCAACGATGAGGACGTCGACACAGCTCCGTGACCGAGAAGCGTGTTTCTGTCGTGGTGGGACTCAACGATTGACAGAATGTTTCGACCGTTCTTTACAGAGCCTTGATGACTGTGTTCAAATTAGTGTCGTGTATCTGTTTCGCTATGTAGTGCAGCATTCAATAAAAGTTGCTTGGCCTGCCGTGTTAATAATGTGACATACTTTCTGAAGTCCACTCGTAGTAAACACAGTGGTGGCTTATTTCAGAGCTGAGTTGCTGCACGATACAGACTGTTGCAAACAGGATCTTGAACGAAGTAGCGGTAAGTAGACAATGCTCCCCACTCTACATTGACAGTAAACTATCATTATCCTGCTTAATACCATTCGTGTTTACATCAGATACACTTAACCAACTGTGCGTGGCACTGACAACTCAATACGCAGAACTTGACAATGAAGATGATGACGAAAAAAGAAAACTTGCAGGTGACAAACTGTAAATAAAAACAGACACTGTAAAAAAGTAATACAGCAGACAAACCACACTATGTGGTAAGAAGCCATAATAAGAAGAAACCCACTGATGGTGCTGCAAATGCAGTGAAACGTGTCTGGGGAAAAAAAAAAATTGTTTTGCTAAAGGCGGAACCCCCCCCCCCCCCCCAACATAAGTTTAGGGAAGGTTTGACATTATGTTCAAAGTTTGTTGGAAGTCGCCAAGTGCTCTCATTATGAATGTGCTTCTGGATGAATCTAGTCTGGTTAATTTGCGTTCCGTTACAAGCTAGAGCTAGTTTTTCACGTATCTCACTGTCTATGACGTCATATCTCCTGAAATGTGTGTCGTACAATGATATAATTTTGCAGGTACATTTAGCTGTATATCGATTCTGTGTGCAAAGTGTGTTGCGAATAGAGTTAGTAGTAACAAAGTAATAAATTAAAAGGTCGTGCCTAACGCTGAAGTTTTACCGCTTGAATAGCGAAAATGGAGTAAGCAGTAAACCTTTTTCCTTTCATCATATTGTGTGTGTGTGTGGGGGGGGGGGGGGGGGGGTGCCAATGACAAAATATTTCAAAAAGATTTGAAATTATTTGCAAAGTTTGCTGGAAGTGTTCTCATTCTCAAAAATTTGATGAAAATAGTCTGGGTAATTTACGCATAAGTTTCGCTGCCTCATGACATACACAGTTTCTAACAGTAATATCTGTCTTACTGTGTTAAACTTTTAATGTAAGATTATCCCTCTTGGTGAGCAGATTCTTCTTCTTTTAGTGTTCAACCCTGAGATCGATTTGCAGCAGAGCGCCATTCCTCCCTTCTGCCTGCCTTCCTCATCATTCTCACTCACGTCTTAAATCCAACATCATTCATGATCTGTTGCATGTATGATATCCTTGGTCGCCCCTGCCTATTCCTTCCCTTAATAGCTCTTTCTGGTACTGTTCCAGTGATGTTGTTGTGTCTTCGGATGTATCCAACAAGTTTGGATACATCCGATAGAATCCTTTCCATTGTTCTGAGGACTTGCTCTAGATCTTCTTTTGTCTCCTTGATTATAGCAGTATAATCTGCATAACGTAGCATGTGTATCTTCTGTCCATTAATTTTGATCCCCACCTCACTAGTTTTTCGAAGTTGGTATATAACTTCCTGGATGTAAGCGTTGAATATAAGAGGAGAGAGACAACATCCTTGTCTTACCCCTTTTCTAAAAATTTTTCTTGTTCCTGGTGACAGTTCCTAATCACTGCCACCTCATTCTTATAGAAAATGAGTATCACACGGATGTCTTTGTACGCCATTTCACTTTTCCTCAGCGCTCTGACCATCTCTTGCCAGATAACGTCATCAAATGCCTTTTCCAGGTCTACAAAGACAACGTAAGTTTGTTTATTTTTTGTAATTGCTTTTCGGTAAGGAGTCTCACTGCCAGAATCGCTTCTCTTGTTCCTAATCCCCTATTGAAACCAAACTAATCTTCACTCAGCATATCCTTCACCTTCTCTTTAATTCTCTTCAGAATTATTTTATGAGAATTTTTGATGCATGTGATATTAGGCTTAAACTTCGGTACTGTTTACATGTTGTAGCTGGTATAGGAACAATGATACATTTCTGGGAGGCTGTCGGTATCTCACCTGTGTTATAGATAGACCTAATAAGTTTAAGCAGTAGAATTTTCATGCTGTCACCAGCATTCTTTATTAGCTCTGCAGGGATGTCATCAATACCCGTTGCTTTGTTGCCCCGTAGTTCTTTTAGAGCTTTGTCAAATTCTTCTTGCAGAATGTCATTTTCGTCTACTTGCTCTTCTCTTCCTATTACTTCCTCCGAAACAGGTGTTTCGGCTTACAACTCCTCAATATATTCTTTCATTCTCTTCACCACGTCTTCACCAAACAGCATTTTCCTCTCTTTGTTTTTTATTTTACCTGAGAGTGTTGTTTTACGTTTGTTCAAAAATTTATTTGCTGTTCTGTGGGCTATATCAGTTCTTCCGTTTTGCATATTTTCTTCCACTTCCCTGCACATTTCCTCAAGAAAATTTTGTCTTGCTTTCCTAGCTTCTCTATTGACTAAATTCCGAAGTCTTCAGTATTCAGCTTTTCCTTGTTCATAAGTTGCATTTTTGTATAATCTCCTGTTTTCTATAAGCTCAATAACATCTGCTGTAATCTATTTACTCTTGTTTTTGGGTTTAGTTTTTCCAACTATCTTTGCTGCTGGTTTGTATATACCAGATTTAATTTAATTCCAGTCTTCATTTACTCCACATATTGAAATTTTTTAGCTAGATTGTCTGTTTCGTAAGCATAGCGCTTTGCCAGTCCCTCGGTTTCAGTTTTTCTAGTTCCCATTTACGTTTTACTGTCTTCTTCTTCAGACATGTGAATCTGAGTGAAATTTTCATCAGGACCAGGTTACGGTCACTGCCTATGTCTGCAGATGGATAGCTCCTGCAATAGTTTACCTGGTTCCTGAAACTTGCTTTCACTAGAATGTAATCACTCTGCTGTCTCATCAGGTCTCCAGGGCCCTTCCATGTATATCTTCTTCGTTTGTGATGTCGGAAAAGTGTGTTTGCAACAACTAACTGGTGCCTCGAGCAGAACTCGATTAGTCGATCTCCTCTCTCATTTATTCTTCCAAGTCCATATTTGCCATCAATTCCTTCCTCCACTTCTTCACCCACAATCGCATTCCAGTCCCCCATGACAATCAGGTTTTCATCTTCCTTAACATTTCTCATCGCATTACTTATTTCTTTGTCTATTATGTCAACGACTGCATCTTCTTCTTATGGGTGTTGGCACGTATACTTGTATTACCACAGTGTCTTTTGGTTAAGTTTAAAGTTTGACTAGTACACACATAAAGAAAGGTTTTGCATCTCCCCAGTTCCGAGAACTCCTGAAGACAGACATTGACCGTGGATATTGTATCACAGACATAATCCCTTTGACTGTTCAGAGATGTCATTAAACCCGCCCAAAGATGTAAACAACCATGCATGGTTCAAATGGCTCTGAGCACTATGGGACTCAACATCTTAGGTCATAAGTCCCCTAGAACTTAGAACTACTTAAACCTAACTAACCTAAGGACACCACACACACCCATGCCCGAGGCAGGATTCGAACCTGCGACCGTAGCAGTCCCGCGGTTCCGGACTGCAGCGCGAGAACCGCTAGACCACCGCGGCCGGCAACCATGCATGAGAATCGCCTATTAGACGGAGGGAGTCCAACAGCCGATCAGTTGCAGTCATTCCACCAGGAAGAAGATACACAGCTCGTGTTGTCTGTAGTTCAACAATGCCTAGACGGTCAATACCGCCGTTCGATCGCGTCCGCATTGTTACTTTGTGCCAGGAAGGGTTCTCAACAAGGGAAGTGTCCAGGCGCTTCGGAGTGAACGAAAGCGATGTTATTCGGACATGGAGGAGATACAGAGAGACAGGAACTGTCGATGACATACCTCGCTCAAGGCGCCCAAGGGCTACTACTGCAGTGGATGAGCGCTACCTACGGATTATGGCTCGGAGGGACCCTGACAGCAACGCCACCATGTTGAATAATGCTTTTCGTGCAGCCACAGCACGTCGTGTTACTACTCAAACTGTGCTCAATAGTCTGCACGGTGCGCAACTTCACTCCCGACGTCCATGGCGAGGTCCATCTTTGCAACCATATCAAGCAGCGCGGTACAGATGGGCTCAACAACAGGATTGACATAAAGTTCTCTTCACCAATGAGTGTCGCATATGCCTTCAACCAGACAATCGTTGGAGACGTGTTTGGAGGTAACCCGGTCAGGCTGAACGCCTTAGATACACTGTCCAACGAGTGCAGCAAGGTGGAGGCTCCCTGCTGTTTTGGGGTGGCATTATGTGGGGCCGACGTACACCGCTGGTTGTCATGGAAGGCACCGTAATGGCTGTACGATACGTGAATGTCATCCTCTGACCGATAGTGCAACCACATCAGCAGCATGTTGGCGAGGCATTCGTCTTCATGGACGACAATTCGCGCCCCCATCGCACACATCTTTTGAATGACTTCCTTCAGGATAACGACATCGCTAGACTAGAGTGGCTAGCATGTTCTCCAGACATGAAGCCTATCGAACATGCCTGGGATTGATGGAAAAGAGCTGTTTATGGACGACGTGACCCACCAACCACTCTGAGGGATCTACGCCGAATCGCCGTTGAGGAGTGGTTCAATCTGGATGAACAGTGCCTTATTGAACAGGTGGATAGTATGCCACGATGAATACAGGAATGCATCAATGCAAGAGGACGTGCTACTGGGTATTAGAGGTACCGGTGTGTACAGCAGTCTGGACCACCACCTCTGAAGGTCTCGCTGTGTGGTGGTACAACATGCAATATGTGGTTTTCGTGAGCAATAAAAAGGGCGGAAATGATGTTTATGTTGATCTCTATTCAAATTTTCTGAACAGGCTCCCCAACTCTTGGAACCGAGATGATGCAAAACTTTTTTTTGATATGTGTATTATTCAAGAGCTATATTGCATATATAGTTTTTCCTCGAAATTATTTCAACTCGTCCCATTCCTGGTCTATCTTAGACAGTTCCGGTGTGAATGACACTGTATTCTTCAGACCCTAAATCACCTGGCTGGGGCAATCTCATCTCCGATACGCCAAGGATATCGATTTCCAGTCGTTCCATTTCAAGTTTAGGTTTTCTAGTTTGGTACACTGAAGCAGTGTTCTCACATTAAATAAGTTGCTATGTTAAAATTGGGATTCTTTTCCTTCACCTTGTCTGTATCTTCTGCAGTCCCCACCCTGAGATCCGATTGGGGGCTATTTTATTTCCAGAAAATTTTTACAGAAGACACTGGCATGGTGTACTGCTGGTGCTTGGGATATCTGTAGTTCTTTAATGCGGTGGTTTCCCGTTGCCTTCCACGTCCTATGCCGTTGACCATCACCTGGTCCTTCCGCCTTTGGAAATGGTTTCTCACTTCTAGGACAAGAGGGTGCCCTGCCCAGCAAATGCTGGGGTGCTGACTTATCCCAGTCATCCCTCGGTCCCTGTCTACATTAGCCATCACATGAAGTGAAGTTGCCCATTCTCTTCAGCGTGGAGGTGTAGATCACGAATCTCCCTTCATCGGGTATATGACCTTACCGGCATTTACTAGTCCCCTCTAGTACTTCAGAGAGAGTATGACAGCATTTTTACATTCGGTCAATAATTATCCATAAAGCTGAAAATAAAATTTTGGTTGCCCCTGGAATCCGTTAGACAGGCAATCTGCAAATGGGAGTGTGCTCCAGGAACCTTGAGCCAGGTTATCCATTTAGTAACATAGATTCCCAATTCTTGATTTGTGCTACATGGGAACTTGCTGAATACCCTAACACGAGAGTACAAAACTCTGCTGATCGTAAATCGTATCACTGCTCAGTGCTACAAATATTCAAAGAATATCACTTCGCAAATTCTGAGAGATTAAGGACATAAAGATTTTGATCGAAAATATAATGAAGTCTGTTTTGATACGCGGAATATGGTCTGCGGCAACGGTGTGTCGGATCCCAATTAGAACCTGCACATCTGTCCTGACCAATTACATCATCTGAGAACGCCTCACGGGTCGACTCTAATCCTGATAGTCTCTTTCGCCGTACGGAGTAAGAGGATTCGTTCTCAGCAACAACCCTGTAACTGCAGAAAAGTAAATCTTCCTAGTACCGAGTCCTGGACGATCACAAAGTTTTAACTTGTTATACTAGGTCTACAACTTTGCTTCCGCCGTTTTTTTTTCTCGAAGTTCTGGGCTTTATTGTGAAAAACTTAAAAAAAAATTATGATCCATAGTATTGCCCACCGCTGGCCACTACATTCTCCCCTCTTTCGGATAGCATACGAATCCCGTGGCGGAAGATCTGGGCGTCTTTTGTGGGGATCCATGAATCGATTCCATTTTGCAATTGTTCATATGATCGGAAGTGCTGGTCAGCCAGACTGTATATCACTGATCGAAAAAGGTGGTAGTCATTGAGAGCAACGTATGGAGAATACGGTGGGAGGGCTCGACCGCATCTATTACTTTCGATAATGATGTCCTGCGACTGTCTTCTTCTGTTTCAGTAGCTACGAAAACGTTCTGTCTTCCATCGCCATGTCGGTCTTCCACATCAAAATCACCGTTGTTAAGGCGTTGAAAATATTCTCTGCACTTTCTTCCACTAATAGTTTCCTTACCATTGGTCTTCCCCAGCATTTTAAGAGCCACAGTCGCAGATTTATTCATGTTAAATCAGAAAATTAAAACTTCCCGCAAATGGCGAGAAATGGGTACGTAAGTTGACGTACTTAATAGCGAATGACCTTATGATGCAATCACAAATCGACTGATATTTTTATGGCATTATGTTTACAGATGGCCTAAGCTTATTGTATTACACCTACGATCAACCACCTGAATCCCACTTGCCGCTACTGCTGTCTATTGCAGAACGGCGGAAGCAAAGTTATAGACCTAATATATAACACAATACATAGATATTTTGTCATCTGTTGCGAGGCTTTGAAATTAGTCCGTAGGAATCAAAGTGATTCTATTCGTTAATGATTGTTTCCGATTCGCATAGATAACTTGCCCGTAAATGAGGTACATAATATCCATTTAGATCTGGGCAAAACATCAAGCTCTTAAGGTTTTAATGCTTAATGCAGAGAAATACAAAGTTGTGAACTTCATGAAACTTACAGGCGTGATACCTTTTGACTACAGGAACGATCACACACATTGTATGGTCAAAACTATCCAGGCACCTGTTAGTGAATATTAATATGCATCTTGTCCACCCTTCACATTTATGACGGCTTGAACTCCGCTGAGGAGCTTTCAAGTGAGGGGTCAGAAAGAATGGCTGCCCATTCACCTTCAAGAGCCGAAACCAAAGAAGGCTGTGATGTAGGAAGCTGAGGTATGGAGGAAAGTCGACTTTCTAACTCGTCTCAGAGATATTCCATTCGGTTTAGGTTGGGACTCTCGACAGAACGATCCATTTCAGGAATGTTATTGTCCACAAACCATTGTCTCACGCGTGCTGCTTTATGACAGAATGCATTTTCACACTGACGCAATCATCGTCTCGGAACTGTTCTCTACCGTACTCAGTACACAATGCTGAAGAATGTGTTCATATCCCTCCGCACTTTGCGTTTTCTTAAACGCAATAAGGAAACCACACCCTAACAACGAAAAACACTACCATACCGTAACACCACCTCCTCCATATTTCGCTGCTGGTGCTACACATGATGCCAGGTAACGTTCGTCAAACATTCGCCAAACCCAAAACCTTCCATCTGCTTGCCACAGAACATAGCGTGATTCATCACTCCAAATCACTTGTTTGCAGTCATCCATTGTACGGTGGCGTCACTCTTTACACCACCTCAAACATCACTTAGCACTGACTGCACAGATACACTGCCGGAAAAAAATTAGTGCACCTATTTGGAGGTTTCCAATTCAGTCAAGATTTATTGTTGCAACAGCGCATATGGAGTACATGAAATGATTTACAGATCAATAGCACAAACGGTTCAGAGGTATCAGGCATCGATCCGTACTGAAACATCCATATAAATACGTGACAGCAATGCGGGCGCTGATTCTGGTAACCAGCCGAGGAATACATGAAATGGTTGCATTTACAGATCAATAGCACAAGCGGTTATGAGGTACCAGGCATCGATCTATGCTGAAACACCCATATTAGTACACGGTGGCAATGCGGGCGCTGACTGGTAATCAGCCGTTCCTACAGATGGCGAATACTGTCGTGGGGTACGTTATGCCATATCCGCTCGACCTGTTCGCATAGATCTGTAAGAGTTGTTGGGTGACGAGTCTCTTTTCATCCCGTCACATCCCACACGTGCATTAGAGAAAAGAGCAGAGATTGTGCTGGCCCAGGAAATTGCTGCACATCTTGCACAGCACGTTGGGTTTCACAGGCAGTGTATGGGCGATCATTAAACTGACGGAACAATATGAGGGTCCTTCGATAATTAATGCCCGAAATTTTTTTTCTGACATGTTTATTGTTAAGCGTCAGAATTTGGTGACAATATACATCAACATGTCTTGTCCATGTTCTATTTTTCTCTGTAGTCTCCATCACGTTCTATGCTCGTATGCCAACGTTGTGGAAGAGCATGCATTCCCTGCTGGTAAAAGCTCTTGTCCTGTAGGCGTAGCCATGTTTTCACTGCATGACTGACACTCTCCTCATCTTCAAAGTGTATCACTGTAGAGAATCCGTGACAGAAAGGCCTCTCCGTCGGTCTCAAAACGCTCCAGCTGAACAGATGAAATGGCCTTTCTTTGAATCTTGTGGTCCGCTGCGAGCATTCGTTGAACCCATCATGAGCACCTCTTTAATTGTCCGAGAGTCTCGATCATTGCAGACGCACTTCCAATGCTGACCGACAACTATAGACCCAATTGTCGAATTGTGATGCGCCGGTCGGCACGAATAATGGCATCCGCACGATTCAGCATGTCTGGAGCAGTGGCTGTGACAGGAGGTCCGGAGCGTAGCTGATCATGGAGCTCTCTTGCTACATTTCCTGAGGCTGTGACTTTCTTTACCCATCGCCCAACTGTACTCCTATCAACTGCAGCATCGACATACACTACACACAAACGTGTATGGACGTTCACCACGATTTCTTTTTCTGCACACAAAAATTCAATAACAGCACGCTGCTTGTAATGTGAGTCGTACGTAGACGCCATTTTGACGCTGTACTACGGCTCTTGCATCTGTCATAACGGATCGAAACTTCACCAGCGCACAGAACAAGTGATCGCCTGACGGAACCAGTCGAACCATGCACATCGATGCTATGGTGTGAGTAGCTATAGGTGTGCGTGCCCGCAGTCCCACTGCTAATAACTGGTTCGCAACAATTATTCGTTTTGACACATCTGGGCTCACAAGCCCTGTGGTGACCGTACGATCTGCCTCTGCTGCCCTTGCAAAATGGTTCAAATGGCTCTGAGCACTATGGGACTTAACATCTATGGTCATCAGTCCCCTAGAACTTAGAACTACTTAAACCTAACTATCCTAAGGACAGCACACAACACCCAGCCATCACGAGGCAGAGAAAATCCCTGACCCCGCCGGGAATCGAACCCGGGAACCCGGGCGTGGGAAGCGAGAACGCTATCGCACGACCAGGAGATGCTGCCCTTGCAATACGACGACCCTGGCGGGCGTCTGTGCAGTGTCGATGTCCAGAAACTTCCTCTACAGGTTTGAGAATGTTCACGTGACTACTGATACCAGCATCGTTGCACAAGTGATGCAGCAAGTCCAACTTGTATGGCAATTCTCCGAAAGGACCATCCCGCCCCTTGGAAAGCCACAGAACCCCTTTCAGACTCGCTCAGTTGGCTGTAGGAAGCACAAGTGCATCTCCATGGCATTGTAGCCTGCTTGCTTCGTACATCAGCACCACAGTGAGCTTTTTGGCTGCGAGTATTCCCTATCAGAGGTTAGATACAATGGCGCCTGGTAGGTGTAACACTAGGCTATCTGTTGGCGAACGATGTTGAAACCATTATTAGTAGATCTACTATCCCACAGGTGGCATACGCCGTCCTCGGATCAAAATCGACGTTATCTTTCCAGGTGTGCTAACTTCTTTTTTTCATCAGTGTATGTAGCTCATTTGCGTATGAAGAACTACGGGAGCTGTACAAACATAGTACCATTGTGGAAATGTTAAAGAAGAGAAGACTGAACTGGGCTGGTCATGTAGCAAGGATGCCGGAGAACAGACTACCCAAAATAGCATCCACTAAGAAATTAGAAGGAAAGAGAAGAAGAGGAAGACCTCGAATTAGGTGGATGGAGAATATCCGGGATGATGCAGCTAGGATGGGCATCAACTCTGATTGGACAACAATTTCCCTGGATAGAAATAATTGGAAGAGGCTCGTAGAGCAGGTGTATGGTCGATAAGGCCTTAGCCACGTGTAAAGGAAAGGAAAGGAAGGTATGTAGCTCATGAGAAGCTACTCGACCATACTACCCCATTCTTTTTAACTCTCTATGCGCAGTCATTGTGCTAAAAGGACTTCTGGATGCACTCTGGAATTCATGAGTGATTCGTTCCGCTGATTTCATACAAGTTTTTATATCCCTGGTGGATCTGTTACTGAGGTGACATCCAATGGCTGAGCTATCGTCACCAGTGCCTTCTGCTATTACCGCTTCTGTTCTGACAACACAACACTCTCCTCCCCCTTCTTTTATAGTGGCGGGTCCGCCTCTTGTCTCAATAATAATGGTCAATTCCGCATTACATGGAGCTGTTTGCATACCTTTGACCTGGTAGCTAACGCTTAGAAGTAGGTAAAGGAAATTGTAGACTTGGATTTATTGTAGGATATTGGGAAACAGCAGTCTATCTGCAAGAGTGGTGGGATACAAAACACTTGTACGGACCATACCTCAATATTGCCTAAATGTTTGGGATTCTTTATCAGCCCGCATCTCGTGGTCGTGCGGTAGCGTTCTCGCTTCCCACGCCCGGGTTCCCGGGTTCGATTCCCGGCGGGGTCAGGGATTTTCTCTGCCTCGTGATGGCTGGGTGTTGTGTGCTGTCCTTAGGATAGTTAGGTTTAAGTAGTTCTAAGTTCTAGGGGACTGATGACCATAGATGTTAAGTCCCATAGTGCTCAGAGCCATTTGAACCATTCTTTATCAGATCGGACTAACAGGGGACGTCTACATACAGGAAGAAGGGCAGCGTGAATGATCACAGGCGTCTCTGACTGGCTAATGAGTGTACCAGTGATGCTGATAGAGCTCGAGTGGAGAATACATGAAGAAAGAGGCCACACATCTCCCGAGAAACTGCTTAGAAAACTTAACGAGCATTCATTAAAGTTCATATTCCTGAGGCGCTTACGTTATCTATCGCGCAGAGGTAGTGCAGATAATTGTCCTTCAAACAGGGCTCCGGTTTTGAATCGCGTTATATATTTTTGTTTGTTGGTTAACACATTGTTGTGTATCATTTTGGTTTCCATAAACGTTCCGATTATTGCTTCACTTTGAATTTCTCACATATCTTCATTATGTGTCTAACCAGGGAGCAGTTTACTATGTGCTGATGGTGAAAACGCTGTATCAAAACGGAGAATGTTATGCAGCAACTGTGAGACCTCTTCGCACGATTCTACGACGCAGCGATGCACCGAATGAATCAACAGGTTGCAAATTCAGCAGCGAATGTTAAAAAGAGATCTGGGCGCCAGCGTTCTGGCCGATCTGTGCAAAACATTGCGGTGGTTAGCGACAGTGCGGCTGTTAGTCCAGTGAAGTTGGTTTCTCACAGTTCCCGAGAACTGGGCATGGGCAGTACAGCGCATTCTCCAATATGGTCTCCATTACCATTCTTGCAGGATTCCGTTAAAGCAGCAGTTGAAATACGTCGAGCATGAGGAAGGCGACATTTTGTTTAATCGTTTCTGTGAACAAGACTGTCTTGTCAGGAACACCATATTTAATGACAAGGTGCTTTTCCATTTGAATGGATTTGTGAACAAAGAGAACTGCCGTATCTGGGGGTCTGAAAATCCTTGGATTGTCGAAGAGAGGGAAATGCGTTTACAGCGAGTGGCAGTGTAGCTTTTACGTGGGCAGCACCATCGAAGAGCTATGACAGCAAATGGAAGCCGATACCGTGCACTGGTGGATATATTTCGTAGCCTCATTTTAATAGGATGGTCGCTCAAGACTTGTGGTTTCAGCGGGATATTGCCTCCTCGCACACTTCCGCGAAACAATTAAGTTCCTTCACGAGCGGTTTACGCATCTCCTCATCTCGCGTAAAGGTGACCAACAATGACTACCAGTGTCATGTGATTTAACCCCTTGCGATTTTTTCTTTAGGGTTATCTGAAATCACTGGTGCATGTCAATAAGCTCCGAAAAATCCGCGAGTTATAGGAGGAAACTCAGCGCGTTCTTGGCGAAATGCATGTGGAGTCTCGAGAGACAGTCAAGGACACACTTTATGCATGCTAGCGCAGTACGTGCGCCACACATCGTTTCCCATGCCTGTAATAAGAAGATGCGATGAACATGTTTATGTATTCTGGTAATGTATTTGGAAAAATTTAAAAATTAAAGTTCATAATTTGACATATCAAAACCGGTGAGCTTTTTGCAGGCCCATAACGGCTCTCACAGAGGCCTACAAGGTCATTTTCCCAGACTCCATCCCTAAACCTAATACACTGACACAAAAAAGTCGCAACACCAAAAAATAATTAATGTAATGAAATTTCGTGAGTACATTTATCTGGATAACATACTGAAGTGTTAATATTGCAAGATCACAGTTTAACGTAAGCGCGAGATAAGCCATTGCAAATGTGAAATTTTGGTACATTAATAACCGGTGTAACTGCCAGAATGTTGAAAGCGGGCGACGTAAACGTGCATGCATTGTGTTGCACAGGTGCCGGATGTCCGTTTGTGGGATAGAGTTCCATACCTGTTGCAGTTGGTCTGTCAGTGCAGGGATGTTGGGTTACAACAGCGGTATATGGGCAAGCATTTCCTGTTGGAAAACACACTCTGGAATGCTGTTCATGAATGGCAGCGCAAGTCGAATCACTAGACTGATGCACAAATTTGCAGTCAGGATGTGTGGGAAACCACAAGAGTGCTCCTCCTGTCATACGAAATAACACCACAGATGATAACTACAGGAGTACTATTACGTCCAGTGTATCCAGCACGCAGAAAAGTTGTTCGCAGGCTCTCAATTGGCTCCCACTCACCAACACACGGCACACCATTGATGTCGCCAATGGCTGTGGTTTGGGGCCAGTGGAATGCACGCAGCAGGGTGTCTGATTCGGAGCTGTCCTTGAAGTAACCTATTTGTAACAGTTCCTTGGTCACTGTGGTGCCAACTGCTGCTCAAATTGATGCTGCAGATGCAGTTTGATGCCCAGAGCCGAAAGCTAAACACGTTGATCTTCCCTCTCGGTGACCGTCCGGAACACGGTCATCTTGCGTCCGTACACTCTCGTGATCACCTCCGCAAACAATCATGTGGAGTAGCTACATAGCTGCCAAGTCGTTCTGCAGTATGGCAGAAGGAACATTCAGCTTCTCGTAGCCCTATTACACGACCTCTTTCAAACTCAGTGAGGTGTTGGCAAAGGCGTCTTTGTCGCCTTAAAGACATTCTTGACTAACATCAACACTCCACGTCCAGTCTCAAAGGTAACTAACGTTCACGACTTTTTTTTTCCTTTATTGTTATTTTCAAACCTTTACATAAAGGTAGGCCGGCAGCGGGCTACCTGCGCCGCTCTTTGGCCATAGAAAAACTTACAGTAAACAGGAAGACATACAGGGTGTTTCAAAAATGACCGGTATATTTGAAACGGCAATAAAAACTAAACGAGCAGCGATAGAAATACACCGTTTGTTGCAATATGCTTGGGACAACAGTACATTTTCAGGCGGACAAACTTTCGAAATTACAGTAGTTACAATTGTCAACAACAGATGGCGCTGCAAGTGATGTGAAAGATATAGAAGACAACGCAGTCTGTGGGTGGGCCATTCTGTACGTCGTCTTTCTGCTGTAAGCGTGTGCTGTTCACAACGTGCAAGTGTGCTGTAGACAACATGGTTTATTCCTTAGAACAGAGGATTTTTCTGGTGTTGGAATTCCACCGCCTAGAACACAGTGTTGTTGCAACAAGACGAAGTTTTCAACGGAGGTTTAATGTAACCAAAGAACCGAAAAGCGATACAATAAAGGATCTGTTTGAAAAATTTCAACGGACTGGGAACGTGACGGATGAACGTGCTGGAAAGGTAGGGCGACCGCGTACGGCAACCACAGAGGGCAACGCGCAGCTAGTGCAGCAGGTGATCCAACAGCGGCCTCGGGTTTCCGTTCGCCGTGTTGCAGCTGCGGTCCAAATGACGCCAACGTCCACGTATCGTCTCATGCGCCAGAGTTTACACCTCTATCCATACAAAATTCAAACGCGGCAACCCCTCAGCGCCACTACCATTGCTGCACGAGAGACATTCGCTAATGATATAGTGCACAGGATTGATTACGGCGATATGCATGTGGGTAGCATTTTGTTTACTGACGAAGCTTATTTTTACCTGGACGGCTTCGTCAATAAACAGAACTGGCGCATATGGGGAACCGAAAAGCCCCATGTTGCAGTCCCATCGTCCCTGCATCCTCAAAAAGTACTGGTCTGGGCCGCCATTTCTTCCAAAGGAATCATTGGCCCATTTTTCAGATCCGAAACGATTACTGCATCACGCTATCTGGACATTCTTCGTGAATTTGTGGCGGTACAAACTGTCTTAGACGAAACTGCGAACACCTCGTGGTTTATGCAAGATGGTGCCCGGCCACATCGCACGGCCGACGTCTTTAATTTCCTGAATGAATATTTCGATGATCGTGTGATTGCTTTGGGCTATCCGAAACATACAGGAGGCGGCGTGGATTGGCCTCCCTATTCGACAGACATGAACCCCTGTGACTTCTTTCTGTGGGGACACTTGAAAGACCAGGTGTACCGCCAGAATCCAGAAACAATTGAACAGCTGAAGCAGTACATCTCATCTGCATGTGAAGCAATTCCGCCAGACACGTTGTCAAAGGTTTCGGGTAATTTCATTCAGAGACTACGCCATATTATTGCTACGCATGGTGGATATGTGGAAAATATCGTACTATAGAGTTTCCCAGACCGCAGCGCCATCTGTTGTTGACAATTGTAACTACTGTAATTTCGAAAGTTTGTCTGCCTGAAAATGTACTGTTGTCCCAAGCATATTGCAACAAACGGTGTATTTCTATCGCTGCTCGTTTAGTTTTTATTGCCGTTTCAAATATACCGGTCATTTTTGAAACACCCTGTAAAAACAAACTTACATGGAGGATAAAAACAGCAGACATGCGGTACATATTAAAATAAAGGAAGGCGTTCACGGACACACTGGTTGTATAAAAAAATTCAGCACTATACACAAACGGAGGCACAGAGTTGCATACGTGAACGTAACAACAGCACTGAAGGAGAGACACTGATGAACACGCTCACGACCGATACAGCGTGTATTTAAAGCAAACCTGATTTACATCCTCATAGTGGCGCTACTACTAGCGCCACTCTTATGCGGTTGGCGAGAAATTTTAATAGACATCAGCTTTCAGACGTGGAAACACGCCTATTAATTTTCGTTTACATCACCCAACTCCTTCTTGGAGGTGAGAGTTTTTTTTTTTTTTTTTTTTTTTCCTTCAGTGTCAATTTTCTGTTCGCGGCAAGAAAGGTTTCATCTCCCATGGTCGTCGAGGTCATCAGAGCAGGAGTTCTACCTTTTTCCTTGTAGTAAAGTTGATCTCTATTACAAGAAACCAGAGGCTTAAGTCTGCAGTGATTCAACTGAATAACAAACAAATATCTTAGCTCACGAACATTCTGCTTAAAACATGACGGCATACGCACTCATTGTTTATAGTCATCGAGCAGTGAAGCAGTGGAGAATATTTGCTTGCACACTCCCGGAATGAGGTCAGCTGCTGTTTGCAGCCATTTACCATTAAACACGATGGAAAGGCCGCGCGTTTAGTGTCTCCCGCTTCGTTCCATACTGCTGCTAAAAGATGAGTTCCTTGTGTTTCGCAACTCGGCTAAACGACACAAATAACGCATTGGCTCTCATAACCGAATTTAAATTTATTTATAGCTCGTTGCCATGATCACACAAATTTGAAACGGGTGACGATGGACTAATATTGTTGCATTATTCTGACGAATCGAACCGTAAAACTTTACCTTTTATCTCCCATTCCTCGTCTCAAACATTGTAGAACAGGCTTCTCGCCAAGCAGTTATCTTGCGATCTGGTGTTTCGGAAAAGGGTTTCCCAGTTGAGAATATTATGGAAGCTGATTAACAATTTCGATATTTGTCTTACAATAAGTGGAAGCGCCTCAACGAAACTTGCTGAAACCAAGAGATTTAGTACAACTGCCTCCGTCCATGTCGAGAAGACCGTGGAAGAGTAAAACGTGACAATTTTTACAGAAAGGATACGTGTCAAAATTTTTGCTTTAGGAAAATAAAAAGTAACTAATAAACGCCCCTTAAATGCTGTAAAAAAGTGGTGAGAAGTTTCTGTTTTGAAACAAAGCGAAATACTAAGTTCTGCACGACAAAAGATATTTTCTTTGCGTTAATGCCAACTAAATTACTAGTCGTGTTGTCAAATTTTTGTAATTACTTGAAATTGTCAGAAGGAGAGCGATCTCTTCATCAAAGTACAAAAGATTCCAAAATAGAAGTTTTATTGCCCAGATCGCAGCTGATACAATCTTGATTACTAGTTTTAGCGAAGTTAAATTGCCATTTTCAGACCTGTAAGTGTTACAAATATGTTACAAGGGCTACAATTATAATATATAATTTCGAAGAAAAAAATTATGAGATATTAACTTTACCATAGATTATGTTATAATTATGTTAACAACCTTCAAATAATCGTTAACAATCTTTTCACATTCTCTATCGTTGGTTTGTCGTTATCATTATTATCTTGCCGCATCCAGCATAAAATGTTGACCACTGATAATCTGGCTCTAGCCTCTGTCCATATTGCGAATAATCTAATATACGCGGTTGTACTGTTCTGCTACCATCTCGAAGATTTTGTAATTGTATGACGTCAGATATATTAACATGCTTCAGTTTTATAATATATATAATTTTGAAGAAAGGTGTATATGTATGTATTGCCAGCACTGTATTTTAACTTCAGTGTGTATTATTCCTTGATGCTTGTACATCTTCTCAAACATAATGAAAATGTAAATTATTTTCTCTAAATATTTTTCAGTCACTGTGATCGCAAGAATTTCTACATGCTCTAAAATGCTGCAATAATTTTGTAAGCTTGGTGTTGACGTAAACAAATTACACTCCTGGAAATGGAAAAAAGAACACATTGACACCGGTGTGTCAGACCCACCATACTTGCTCCGGACACTGCGAGTGGGCTGTACAAGCAATGATCACACGCACGGCACAGCGGACACACAAGGAACCGCGGTGTTGGCCGTCGAATGGCGCTAGCTGCGCAGCATTTGTGCACCGCCGCCGTCAGTGTCAGCCAGTTTGCCGTGGCATACGGAGCTCCATCGCAGTCTTTAACACTGGTAGCATGCCGCGACAGCGTGGACGTGAACCGTATGTGCAGTTGACGGACTTTGAGCGAGGGCGTATAGTGGGCATGCGGGAGGCCGGGTGGACGTACCGCCGAATTGCTCAACACGTGGGGCGTGAGGTCTCCACAGTACATCGATGTTGTCGCCAGTGGTCGGCGGAAGGTGCACGTGCCCGTCGACCTGGGACCGGACCGCAGCGACGCACGGATGCACGCCAAGACCGTAGGATCCTACGCAGTGCCGTAGGGGACCGCACCGCCACTTCCCAGCAAATTAGGGACACTGTTGCTCCTGGGGTATCGGCGAGGACCATTCGCAACCGTCTCCATGAAGCTGGGCTACGGTCCCGCACACCGTTAGGCCGTCTTCCGCTCACGCCCCAACATCGTGCAGCCCGCCTCCAGTGGTGTCGCGACAGGCGTGAATGGAGGGACGAATGGAGACGTGTCGTCTTCAGCGATGAGAGTCGCTTCTGCCTTGGTGCCAATGATGGTCGTATGCGTGTTTGGCGCCGTGCAGGTGAGCGCCACAATCAGGACTGCATACGACCGAGGCACACAGGGCCAACACCCGGCATCATAGTGTGGGGAGCGATCTCCTACACTGGCCGTACACCACTGGTGATCGTCGAGGGGACACTGAATAGTGCACAGTACATCCAAACCGTCATCGAACCCATCGTTCTACCATTCCTAGACCGGCAAGGGAACTTGCTGTTCCAACAGGACAATGCACGTCCGCATGTATCCCGTGCCACCCAACGTGCTCTAGAAGGTGTAAGTCAACTACCCTGGCCAGCAAGATCTCCGGATCTGTCCCCCATTGAGCATGTTTGGGACTGGATGAAGCGTCGTCTCACGCGGTCTGCACGTCCAGCACGAACGCTGGTCCAACTGAGGCGCCAGGTGGAAATGGCATGGCAAGCCGTTCCACAGGACTACATCCAGCATCTCTACGATCGTCTCCATGGAAGAATAGCAGCCTGCATTGCTGCGAAAGGTGGATATACACTGTACTAGTGCCGACATTGTGCATGCTCTGTTGCCTGTGTCTATGTGCCTGTGGTTCTGTCAGTGTGATCATGTGATGTATCTGACCCCAGGAATGTGTCAATAAAGTTTCCCCTTCCTGGGACAATGAATTCACGGTGTTCTTATTTCAATTTCCAGGAGTGTAGTATACTTTGTATATAGCTTAAACATTGTTCGTAATGTATACGCTATTACGTACGAGACTGCTGTCATCTGGTGGGGCTCTGTAATGTTATGTAGTTCGTTGACAACTTTCCGACAGTACGGAGCAGGTTATCTACAGGCACACACACACACACACACACACACACACACACACACACCTGACAGCAGTGTTTGTAGTCTGACTTTTCTTTTTCTTTTCTTTTTTTTTTTTTTTTTGAGATGACATATGATAACAGTAAACCTTGTAACGTATTTGTAACACTTTTAAACATCTGAAGATGGTGACACAACTTTGCTGAAACTAGTACTCAGGATATATATCAGCTGAGATCTGGGCAATAAAACTTCTATTTTGGAAGCTATTTTTCAGTAACCTCATTTTTATTTGTTGATGCACTAGATTATAATTTACGCTTTTCCGAGTTACGGGTGTTTTCCAGTGACAAGGTAAATTTCTTTCTCAGTTTTGCTCCATTTTGAAGCTGTATGGCCTTTCATCCAGGTTCTTTCACATCCGTGCACACTCATAAATAATGATGCGAGTATTTGCGTGCACTCTACTCTTGCAATTGGCAGTGGATGATGTAACCTTGCTTGAAATGGATTCACAACTCTGTGCATTTGTTGAGCGCAAGAAATCGTTACACTGCAAGAATAGCACACTGAAGTGGTTGGGAGCAGAATTAAGTGCGATTAGACGTGAAGCACGAGGCTGGTTTTGTCTTGGGTGGAGGAAGACTCACCACTGACTCGCTAACGGCTAATGCGACAGGGCTTTAGAAACGCCATAGAATACTTAGTCTGCAGGTAACGTCTTTGACTAGTAATAAGAACTTCCTGGATACCGGATTCGAACCCAGCCAATGCTTAAATTCTGAAGAAAAAAAAAAATCACCACCGATGACGGCCGAAGACTTCCGGCATAAGATGTCACCCCACGTTCTGCCAACGGCGTTGTCAAAGAGGGCGGAGGACCTCTATTGCTCCTGGGATGAGAAACTGCTCCTAAGGGGCAGAAGAATCAGCGAAGATCAACGGTATGTAGAAGGCAATGGAAACCACTCATCACAATCGATGCAACGCCAACGCGAACAACAAAAGCTCAGGTATTCATGCCGACGTCGCAAGCAGAAGATGAATACGTTGAGAAAGTATACGAGGAAACTGAATGGGTAATTCAGCATGTGAAGCGAGATGAAAATCTAATAATCATGGGTGATTGGAACGCTGCAGTGGCTAAAGGAGTGGAGGACAGGGTTAATGGAAAATATGGGCTAGATAGTAGAAATGAGAGGAGAAAGACTGATTTTCAGCTAGCAGTTGTGATAATACTGTTCAAAAACCACAAGAATAGGAGGTATACTTGGGAATGAAATGGAGACATGGTAAGATTACAGCTGGGTTACACCATGGTGAGACAGAGATTCCGAAATCATATAGATTGCTAGGTGTACCCATGTGCAGATGCACATATCACAGTTCAGTAATGATGAAGAGTAGACTGAAGTTTAAGATATTCGTACAGAGACATCAATGTGGAAAGAAGTGGGATACAGTGGTACTAAGAAAAGACGAGGTGCGTTTGAAGTTCTCTAAGGTTATTGATACTGCGATAATGATTACAAGCAGTTTCGTTGAAGAGGACTGGACATCTCTAAAATGGCAATCACAGAAGCTGGACCGGCAAATATAGGGTAACAGAAGAAATACTTCAACTGATAGATGAAATAAGAAAGCACAGCAATGACAGGAAAAGAAATAAATACAACAACAGAAACCATTTAGGAATGAAATAAATTGAAAGTACAGGGAAGTCAAAACGGAATGCCAATAGGAAAAACGCGAAGAAAATTAAAAGAAACGTACAGGAAAGTCACATCAAGAATGCAATAGGGATTTCATTGTTAAATGCAGAAGAGAAAGCGAACAGTTGCAGAGAGTACATTGAAGGCCTACACGAGTGGGAAGGACTGTCTACTGTCACGATAGAAGAAGAAATGGGGATCGAATTGGAAGACACAGGCGATCCATTATTACAGTGAGTGTTCACCAGAGCACTGGAAGCCTTGCAGGTATAGATAACTTTCCTACGGAATTTGTAAAATCATTGGGCGAAGTGGCAACCAAGCGACTACTCAACTTGGTGTGTGGAATAAGAGTACAGACTGATCAACCAGAGCATTCTGACCACCTACCTAATAGCCAGCATGTCCACCTTTGGCAAGGATAACAACGGCGACGCGTCATAGCATGGAGGCAATGAGAACTTGGTAGGTCGGTGGAGGGAGCTGGCACCATATCTACTCACACAATCACGTGATTCTGGGAAGGGGGGGTGATCAGCTCTGACGCCACGTTCAGTCACATCCCAGAGATGTTCGATCGGGTTCAGGTCTGGCGGATTGGGAGGTCAGTACATCAGCTGGAACACGCCACAGCGTTCCTCGAACCACTTCATCACACACCTGGCCTTGTGGCAGGGCGCATTATCTTAGTGAAAAATGCCACTGCCGCCGGGGAAACTTGATCGTCATGAAAGGATGCACGTAGTCTGCAACCAGTGTACGATACTCCTTGGCCGTCATGGTGCCTTGCACGAGCTCCACTGGACCCATGGATGCCCAAGTGAATGTTCCCCCGGAGCATAATAGAGCAGCCGACAGCTCGTCTATGTCCCGCAGAACAGTTGTCAACGAGCTGTTCCCCTGACAGACGACGAATTCGCGCCCTCACATCGGCCTGACGACGAAGGTATCGGAATTCATCAGACAATGCAACCCTCTGCCACTGCAACGTCCAGTGCCGATGGTCACGTGCTCATTTTAGTCGTACTCGCCGATGTCAAAAATGGTGTTAACACTGGCATATGCACGGGTGTCGGCTGTAGAGGCACATCGTTAGGAGTGTTAGGTGCGCTGAGTGTTCAGACACACTTCTACTCTGCCCAGCACCAACGTCTGATGTCAGTTCCGCCACAGTTCGCCGCCTTTCCTGTTCTACCAGTCTGCCCAGTCTACGACGTCCGACATCTGGACGTGGTTTCACCTTGGGTTTCGCCACGTGTTGAAGACACTCACTACAGCACTCCTCGAACACCCGAGAAGAGACGAAGTTTTCGAAATGCTCGTGCCGAACCTCCCGGCCATCACAATCTGCCTTCGGTCAAACTCACATGCTAGATTGCGCGCCCTCCCCATTCTACACACGGACAGCACGCTCACTGATACTACATGTATCGCGCGTGTGTCTGACTAGCAGTCATTCGTCGCCGAGTGACGCTGCTATGCCTGGTCAGTTTTACGTCGATAGCAGATCGATGGTCATAAATGTTCTGGCTAATCAGTGTATATTTATATTATAAAATCTACCACTTTCTTGTAGAGAGATTTTAACAACACTATTCGTAGACACAAAACGCAAAAGAATATTGCTGTGTAAGATGCACTAAATAATACACATTGTAATGTCAGTCTGTTCTAGTCTGAGATGATCTGACACCTTAACAGATCCTTACTCCACTAAAACTGTAACGTGATTTCACATCTGTATACTTCTTCCAAGTATTTATGACAGTGTAATTCAAATTTGCAGCGACAGACGTAGGTAAAGTAATCCCTCTTGCAATCAATTTTCTGTCTTGTGCTTGCTTTTGCTTTGTGCATAGTTCAGGTTGCCGTTGTGATTTTGGTCCTGATCACGTGTTCCACAGAAATTTTAAACTATTGAAATGTACAGGCTAACATTCGCATGTCAGCCTCACGTGCATTATGGATGACACCGGGAATTTGCTAAGTTTTACATGATTGAACCACGGCCTGCGGGAAATGCGTAGCTTTCTTTATTTTGGTGCAGCCTCGTTCCACTCGCGATTCCAGTCGTGATGTACCGATTTCGTGATCTTAATTTCGATATCAGTTTTTAAGACGGGCTTAAGCTGGGGCTGACCCTCCGTAATGCTTTAAGCGATTCAGAGATGTCCTTGTATCCATACCAAGTAGACGTCTATCTGTAAATCCACTTCAATGCCCATGCAATGTTATTCCCATGCATTTTACGATAAGAGTGACATCCAAGTATTTAACAGCAGTGCAACTGAAATTCATAGAGTAATGTAGAGAAATACGCATACTATGTGATCAAAAGTATTCGGACACCTGGCTGAAAATGACTTACAAGTTCGTGGCGCCCTCCATCGGTAATTCAACTAAATAGCTAGGAATTACAATTACGAACAACTTAAATTGGAAAGATCACATAGAAAATGTTGTGGGAAAGGCGAACCAAAGACTGCGATTCATTGGCAAAGCACTTAGAAAATGCAACCGATCTACTAAAGAGACTGCCTACACTACGCTTGTCGTCCTCTTTTGGACTACTGCTGTGCTGTCTGAGTTCCTTACCAGATACAGTTAACGGAATCGAGAAAGTTCAAAGAAGAACGGCATCTTTTGTATCATCGACAAACAGGGGAGATAGTGTCACGGACACGATACAGAATTTGGGGTGGACCTTTGTTTTAACAAAGGCTTTTCTTGTTGCGGCGGGAGCTTCTCACGAAATTTCAATCACCAACTTCTTCCTCCGAAATCGAAAATATTTTGTTGACGCTGATGTACATAGGGAGAAGCGACCATAATAATAAAATAAGGGAAATCAGAGCTCACGCGGAAAGATATAGGTATTCGTTTTCTCCGCGCGCTGTTCGAGCGGTGGAATAATAGAGAATTACCGTGAAGGTGGTTTGATCAACCCTCTGCCAGCCACTTTAAGTTGCATTTGCAGAGTATCCACGTAGATGTAGATGTGGGTGAAGATCTGAAAATTCAGTACTTGACCCAGTAATGTAGATAGAACTGTAAAAATTGACACGCATGCTTGAAATGACATGGGGTTTTGGTTCAAATGGCTCTGAGCACTATGGCACTTAACTTCGGAGGTCATCAGTCTCCTAGAACTTAGAACTACTTAAATCTAACTAACCTAAGGACATCACACACATCCATGCCCGAGGCAGGATTCGAACCTGTCACCGTAGCGGTCGCGCGGTTCGAGACTGTAGCGCCTAGAACCGCTCGGCCACCCCGGCCGGCAACATGGGGTTTTATTGAAACCAAAACGACGTGCACAAAATAACTAACAGATGGCTCATCATATGATATAAAAGCAATAATTAGCATAACAATCGATTTTTAGCAAAGACGATGTTCTTAATAACAAATGCTCGACTCGCCGTCCTTCATCAGCAATACCTGTAGTCGAGGGGCAATGTTCTGAACAGCACTTTACAGTCATATCCGTAGGTCTGGTGAGAAACTGCCGTCGGATGTTGGCTTTTAGCATCCCAAATGCCGTCGGACGATCGCGGTAGACTTGCGACTCCTGGTAACCCCGTGACCAATAATCACATGGATTGAGGTGTGGAGAGGGCTAAGCATGACTAAGTGGCGGCTCGGAACGCAATCCTCAGCAAACGATGTGCGCGAGAGATCTTCCACGCGTGTAGCAATATGGATGGAGTGCCATCCTGTATAAAAGTCGTACTTTCCAGCATATGTTTATCAGCCAGTCTGGGGATGATACGAATGTGTGACGTACGGCCGAACCGCCCACCCGTCACGCTGACAGTTTGAAAAGCAGCACCCCGCTGTCCAGAACCACGTGTTCGCGTTTTGCACTCGTTTTTGGTTTCAATAAAACCCCACATCACAGTTTTAAACATGGCTGTCTCTCAGCAACCGTATATAAGTTTCAGCATAGGAATCACACGGCCAACCGGTTGTAAATAATTGTTTGGTACATTGAACTAGGATTCGACACCTCTAAGAATGTTTTAATCAGAGTGCAATTTTAAGAAACTCTATAAAATAATCACTAGAAAATTAAGTGTGACAAAAATATTAACCGAGATGACAATTATCATGGGATACAAAGTTACTTGCGGAAAGTTACATTGCGAGAAAACAATGATCTAAGTTTCCAGCAGATATGCTCACGTCAAAAATTAAAATTAAACACTTTGCGGCCTTTAGCACGTATGCCTTGCTACGAACATCATCAGACTGATCGGCCCAGTGGCTTACATTTGTGACCGAAAATTAACAGATGATCAGCAAAAGTGGAATTATGTACATTAGTGCCTCTTTTTCTCAATAAATGTTCCTTGTACTGACACTGAAAGATCTTCCGGTTTGTCCTATATAAAAAACGGGACACGTATCACAAGTGATTTTATAAACTTCTGAACTGTGATAGGAGCAACTGTGGACTTGAGGCTGTGAATAACATTTTTTGCAAGTTACTGTTAGTGGAAAAGGTAACTTTGCATCTACATTTTTTAACTAGAAGACGACGAATTCTATAGTAAATAGGGCTTAAAAATAGAAGTGGTCATTTTAGCATCAGTATTAACTTCGAAGGTCTTTTCAACTAACGAGGAATCATAGACGTTATTAACTGCAATAGTTTTTATTAAATTCAACTCTTCATTAAACTTGTCAGGTGACAAAGATATAGAAACTGCACGATGAACGGCTGAAAGGAAAAACGCTTTTTCATGGGACTGAGGATGTACTGAGCTAGCGGTCACATCTGAGGTGTATTAGTGGCTCTTCGAAAAATACCGTAGGAAAGTCTGTCGTCAACAGCAATACTAAGGTCCAAGTTCACAGTGAAGCTGATTTTTTTCCCTGAAGACTATTAAAAATTTCAAACAAATGTCACTTTCTTCCATGAAAAATTTTTATTCTGGCGAATTAACGAAAATATCTGCCAAGATGCCTGCCAGTGGATTATCCATTGTCAGGCCGTCAGGCTGAGGGAATAGCTTGCCATTGTAAACGAAATATTTAACACTATTCTTAGCAAACGAATTACGTCAGTAATTTGCTCATCACCAATATCTTTATTAAAAGTACGTGGGTTTCAGGCACTACCTCTCTACCTACATTATTCCGTGAATTAGTTCATTTTAAAATGTTAACGGAGTTTTGGGTCACCGTGTAATATAGGAATCTTTAAAAACAAAGTGTAGTTTACTTTGCTATGACGTCTTTTATCTGATCATTTCAACTGTCTTCGGTGGACTTCTGTTTATTTAGTTGCATCTTACTGACACCAGCCGTCTGGAAGCTGTCCACGCAAATTCCGCAACTTACGCTGCACAGTTTTATTTATGATCCATGAATTCCCCGGTTCTAACACAGTGTCGGTGTTTCCGTTACCCTGCCACGTCCGAATCCGTGAGTCACGCAATTTCAGCAACGCAATACGGACGCACAGCAACAGTTCCGGCAATTGTACAACGGCGGCGGCTGCTGGAGCCTGGAGGGGGCTGTGACGTCACGCACCACTGACAGCTCGCGCCGCGTCACAGGTGGTGGCGGGGGCAGTAGCTTTGGCAACACGGGCGTGTGATGCGAAGGCTGCCAGGACGCGCCTAGCGCGAGCGTGAAGAAGATCCTCCAGTCCCAGGCAGTGCCATCTCGTGCCCCATTAAAGGTAAGAGTTCACTCTACTCGCCCGACAAATTCATTGGCTTAAACGCATTAATCTATCTGTTCCACTTTCAGCAACTGACATTATGTTACATTATTCATATGAGGAATTACGGGAGCATCGTCACTGTATACGTTTGTTGGAATCTCCGCCAAATTTCATTCTGGCTGCACACGACAATTAACTTAACCTTAGGAAAACTTCAAGTGAAAATAAAAAGGAAAAGCTACCTCTAGCGACCTCGTTCGTAGTGTACTTCGTAGCTGTGAGTGTCCTTCGAATGATGAAGTGTGACGAGATTGTAAGTTCCCGGTCCTGCAGTTGCTTAATCTGCAACACATGTGCTGCATTTGTCAAAAGTTGCGTCACGTGCCCGTTCCGCGTAGTCCGGTCGAGAAAAACGTGAGAAGCGGCGCAGCCAGTGAAAACATCGTCTAGTGTAAACTGTTTTATCGCCAGCGACTTCGACGCGCGTGCGGAAGAGCTTCGCACAGGGTTTCGCAGACGAGCGATGCGCATCTCGATTCCTTGCACGCGTGAGATTATGAAATAGGTGTCAAGTACTGCAGTCCTTGGCCGTATACGTGCCGTGAGAAAGTTGAGGCATGACTGTCGTCGCATGACCGTGTACTGCCCACCAACGGTGTCTTGAAGCCGTAAGCACGATCGTTAGAGAGGTAATAGCGGTAAACATTCTCAACTTCTTGGAAATAACTTTTTGTGCGATTGTAAGCGGAAGACGCAGACGGCTTCAGTGCATCCTATACAAAGGCGACCCGCTAGTACAGTACGAGATACTGCCGTGGGAACAGGTTTCCGGCAAACCGTAGGATTCTTCGCATTCTCAGTATAAAGGTCATTGAACTGCGCGCATCATATGGTCGCCAACTCCACGTTACAGTGCAAGGTCAATGTCATGCGGAGAAAACAACCTGAGACAATTTTCTTTTAAGCGCGTTAGCACGAAGACGGCCTCTGGTACTGCAAGAAAACTGCTTTGTGACAGAAGATAGTGATCATTAATTGATGTAAAAACGAATTAAAGTGTATTTAGAAGGTGTCAACTAAGCACAAAGCACAATTGTATCTTTACTAGAAAACTGACTTTTGCAATATACAGTGTGATACTTAGTGATTTCTCACTTCTAGCATCTAGAGAAATTGTTTGGCAACATTATCATCAGAGATGTACAATTTATAATCTTCTTTCTTGCCTTCCTTTACTCAGTAATGTAGTGAGCATGATCAGAGATATACAACAGATTTTAGTAAGTTTTTGATGAAAGATGCAAGAGTGCACCCAGGATATGAGCCCTGGTTCAGTATGCTTTGACATGTAAGTGGTGTATTACATCGCTGTTGTTCAGGAATCACTTGGTGTCTTGTTAATTTGGAAGTCCTACCAACCCACAACATTACAGCAATGTGTGAGTGAACAAACCTTCTGACTGTATCCAAAATCCATCTGAAGGATTATCCCATACTCACTTCATAATAGCAACACAATTGAAACTGTGTAGTAGTGGAGAATTCAACATAAAGGACCACTTCAGTCCAATTAAGAACAACCAGTGGCCAGAGTGTAGTCATTAGAAACTTAACTTTTCTAATATGTAGACAGCTGACATGGTCTCACAAATTAAAAAAGCAACATAAATGCTTAGAATGAAGTTGCAAGTTCAAGTATTCATGTGATAACTTACTGGGCTGTATTAGTGTTTTGTATACAAGGCTTACTCTCCAGCATTTAGTAATGCAGTTGATAACAACAGACACCAAAATATTGGCTAGCATTTTATGTCCACAAATATATACACTCATGTTCAGGGAAAAAATAAAAAAAACAGAGCACCTTGAATGACTAGAGACAGGACATTCATATTCACAGGACATGTACATTAGTTTGTTCTGCAGAAATGGTTAGCATTTCAGTCACCAAGATACAGTATGTGTACTGTTCTCTAGTAGGCACTAGGTCCACCACGGACCCTGATAACTTGTTCCATGCATGGTGGTATCAATGTGCATAAGGTGTGAATGGCATCCTGTGGTATAGCCATCCAAACTGCACTCACCTGGTTCATGTATGGTGGTTGGAACTGGGTCACAGCAGTGCCACCATCATTTCACCATATCCCACACATTTTCAACTGGTGATAAGTCTGATGATCTTGCGGGCCATGGCAAAAGGCTGACACCAAGAAAGCATGTGTTGATATAACAAGTGGCTGTGCATTGTGTTACTGAAAAATGGTATCTGGGGTGCTGTGCATAAATGGTGTGGCTATGAGTTGCAGGATGTCATTCGCGTAGGTGCCACTGGTCACAGTGCCCTGGACATGCACCAGCTGTGATTTGCGGCTGTACGCAATAGCACCTGCACCACGATGCCTTGAGTTGGCGCTATAGGTCTTGTGTGAATGCAGTCACTGTGATGCTGCTCTTCCTGTCTGCAGTGAACCAAAATGCAGCCATCATTTTGAAACAATCAAAACCTGGATTCGTCTGAAAACAGTATCCGATGCCATTCCTGTCCCCAGTGACATTGTTTGTGCACATTCGTCAAAGGTATGCAGAGAAGTGGGTGATGCACATGTAACCCATGCCATAATAAATGGCAATGGACTGTCACCTCTGATAGTGTATGATGTGTTAAACTGTTGCACCACAACCGAGGAGAACACAGATCTGTCCTACAATGCCATTCAGATGAGGTATTGATCTTCTCGGGGAGTGGTCTAGCCAGTGCAACCTGAAGCATATCATTGTGTTCTATGGCCCACCGTGAACCATTCTGCACACACCTGTTGCACTGCCGACATGCTTTGTCCTACATGAACAGCAATTTCCTTGATGGATGCATCACATTCTTTCATGCCAATAATATGCTCTCTCTCAAACTCACTGATTTGATGGTTCGGTTTGCTTATATATGTGTGTGGGGCATCCTGCACGCCTTCTCAAGTCACACTGATCCATTACCTTAGGTTTATAGCGACAACGAGAGCTGCAGGTAGGTGGTGTTGTGCTGCCTTATTGATGTTGATCATGAACCCCATCAGCTGGCATGATTCAAATGCTAATTATTTCTGCAGAACATACTAATTTACATGTCCTGTGAATATGAATGTCCTATCTCTAATCGCACAATGTGTTTGTTTTATTTCTGGACATGAGTATATTTCAATTTAACACAAGCCATAATTTGTTGTCGGTATACCTCACAGATGTAGTGGGCAGTGCATGCTTCTGGTTTGGTGGATGCTGTGGACTTGGTCTACATCCCTGGAGGCTCCCTTTCATTATGGGAGTTATGGAACATGACATTTATTTGTCACATCACTAATATGATCATGTGGCTCATGGGTACATCCTCTAGAAATTTATCCAATTTAGTTTTCAATGAGTTAAACCTACTGAAACCTACTGTTCTCTGCATCTTCAAGCTTCTTCTGCTCTGTTATAACAATGTTCATGAATTTCTATATCCACCTTACGACTACTATTTCCTGTGACTCACCTTTTTATAAACTATTCTTTTTCTAATTTCCTACCATATCCACACCATATTTTGTCCCTGATCCTTTTGATGTCATCTTTTTTTATCTTCTTGGACATCACATCTTGCGAACAGCCCCCGCACTCTCCCTCCCCCCTCCCTCTCTCCTCCCCCCTCCCTCTCTCCTCCCCCCTCCCTCTCTCCTCCCCCCTCCCTCCCTCCCCCCTCTCCTTTCCCCTCCCTCCCCCTCTCCTTCCCCCTCCCTCCCTCTCCTTCCCCCTCCCTCCCTCCCTCTCCTTCCCCCTCCCTCCCTCCCCTTCCCCCTCCCTCCCTCCCTCTCCTTCCCCCTCCCTCCCTCCCTCTCCTTCCCTGTCCCCCCCTCCTGCCTCTCCCACTGAAGGAATAAGAGTAGTGGAACACATACTTAAATTAAATGGAAAATTATATGAAAACTGTACTTGGCTCCACTGTTAGGATATTGCTGGCTGTATTAACGTGCTGTGTATTATATCAAAGCAAAATTCAATTGAGAAATCAATCCTGATGTCTGAGTGATTGGCCTTTCTTTCTAACCTTCCTCACTCTGTCCCTCACCCCTACCTGAGTAAGGAATAACAGTTCCAAAAGCTGGGATAGTGTCATGTTATGTAATATAAATCTTGTAAGTGGTTGGCTTACCATATTTTTGGGTCCATTTCAGGACATATTGGCATGTTCATTTTGGTCCAACTCAAGACATAGTTAAAACAAATTACTGAAACATTAACTTTATACATTTATTTGTATGTTTCAGATAAGAAATCTACTCACAAAGCAGCGGCAGAACACACACATAAAAGAAGGTTATAATGTGTTCTGCCACTGCTTGGTGAGTAGATTTTTTATCTATCCAATTTCATTATATTGTCCAAAATTGTTTTTATTGTTATGTTTGTATTTTTCACTAGACATGACTTTTTTTCAGAACTGTATTTGTGTATAGCATTGTGGTATGAAAATGTAATATCTCTAGCAGCACAAGTCCAAATGACTGTTATTCTCATCTTTAATTTTTTAAAATCTCTGTTTGGAATCTGTAGCATTAACAGCATTCCTGTGTTTAGCTGTTTTCACATGCTCTTTAATACCACACTTTCCTTTATGTGCAACAGAAAAAAGGTAGGAGACGAGGTACTGGCAGAAGTAAGGCTGTGAGTACAGAGCATGAGCCATGCTTGGGTAGCTCAGATGGTAGAGCACTTGCCCGTGAAAGGCAAAGGTCCTGAGTTCGAGTCTCAGTCCGGCACACAGTTTTAATCTTCCTGGAAGTTTCGGAAAATTCTCCTGTACACAGGGTGCAATAAACATATTCATTGTTACTGTGACTGCACAATTTCCAAAATTTATATTCAGTGGGAATATATACATAATACTTGCTTTTAGCCACTGCTAAACAATAAAAAACTGGGACTGTCCAGGCCAATGCTGGGTGTATGGAAGCCTAGTCATTGGTCACTGCCTGTGCTTTTGAAAAAGACATATTAAATGCAATTTCAGTAAATCTTGCACGTTTCCTAGGCCCTTTCATTAGCATTATGCAGTAATTTAGCAGTTTAATATAATTTCAGTTTTAATTTTCTTATCTTACTTTTACCTTTCAGATCACAAAATGGCAAATTTTAGCACTGTATTTGTAACTGGAGGTGCTGGTTACATTGGAAGTCATTGTATTGTAGAACTACTTGAGGCTGGCTACAGTGTCATTGCCATTGATAATTTTGCAAATTCTGTGAATGGAGAACATGGCGAAGCACCTAGTCTGAAGAGAGTAGAGCAAATAACAGGGAAACCAGTGATATTCTATCAGTGTGATCTTTTGGACAAGTCAAAACTAGAAGAGATATTTAGTAAAGTAAGTATCACTGGCCTTTTTTCACAAAAATTATGTCAGCATGTATAACTTTTGTTCCTTGTGGGTTAAAAATTGTTGATTTAAGTGATTTATGTGGTGGATAAGGAGCTTTACCTAACAACTTTTTACTGTCTGTAGCTATGATACAGAATTTACTTGTTCACGTTTATTGCTAAGTCAACTACTAGTCTCGGGGTGCACTCAGCCTTGTGATGCCAATTGAGGAGCTACTCGACCGAATAGTAGCGGCTCCGGTCAAAGAAAACCATCATAATGATCGGGAGAGTGGTGTGCTGACCACACGTCCCTCCTATCCGCATCCTCACCTGAGGATGACACGGCAGTCGGATGGTCCCAATGTGCCACTTATGGCCTGAAGATGGAGTGCAACTACTAGTCTGTTTTATCACAAACTGCAACACACTGTAAAATTGTGTTACTTTGAGTGTTATTGTGTAAGATTAATGATTCTGGTACAATTATAAGCTGTAACTGATCATCGTGGTCAACAGAAAGTGACAATGTAGAAAAATTTTTCTTATTGATCAAATCTTTAACTTTTTTTTTCCCATACTGTGTTTAAACTGGTTGCTTCTGTGATATTAATGTTAAATGCAAACACTTTGCTACCAAAGTAAACATCTCAGTTGTTATCTAATGGCAGAGCAAAGCTTCCAAAATATATTCTGATAATAAGTGTTAAAAGATAGAATCTGTAATTGACTGTGAAATGCCCGCATCTCGTGGTCGTGCGGTAGCGTTCTCGCTTCCCACACCCGGGTTCGATTCCCGGCGGGGTTAGGGATTTTCTCTGCCTCGTGATGGCTGGGTGTTGTGTGCTGTCCTTAGGTTAGTTAGGTTTAAGTAGTTCTAAGTTCTAGGGGACTTATGACCACAGTAGTTGAGTCCCATAGTGCTCAGAGCTATTTAAGCCACTGTGAAATACATGGCAGAGGTCAGTTCCCACAGTAACAGAACCTCATTTATAACTTGAAAATTTTCAAGAGATTGAGAGTTTAGTGAATCTAATTTTATTAGTGTTCTTATACTACAGTGAATATTCAGGAGATTCCATCCGTGAAGATTTCTTAGATCATTTGCAAATATGGATAGCTTCATGCTGTTAGTAAAATCTAATTGGCTTTCCAGCAATGTTACATAATCAAAGTCCATGACTTTTCACCCTAGTACTCCCCAGTCATTGTCAAGTAGTAGGCCTGTGGCTGACTGCTATGCGATTCATGGCATAATCGTTATATATCCACACTACTGGTTGTCATGCTACTGGCACCAAATCTGCCACCACGCGTGGCAATATTTTAGCCCTGCATCCTCTTTTACTTTACTCAGTTGCAGGTCACTACTATTACTGATGGTATTTTCTGTTTATTTATTTATTTATAGATTGGCAATGTGTCAGTTTTGTGTAACCAACGGGATGATACTTTCACATAACCAATGAGAGGTGAGAAAATGAGTTACTAGTGCCAAAATATAAACTGTTTCTCTTCGTCTCTGTTGTCATAAGTATGTGACTTTTTTTTCCAAATATGTCACATATTAAAAGTTCAGGTTAGGATGGGACCAAATGGCACAGCTTAAACTGCTGTGAGTAAAATGAGCAACAGTTAAAATCATAATCTCCATTGTTTCATATATTTGACTTTTTTTTCTTTTTTCCCAGTGCATCGCAAATTACAAGATTGTGGTTAAAATGAGATGTGACATTCAGGTCGTGAGCTGGTGAAGCCAACTAATGTGAAAGCTAAAATACCTGGTTGCGGTGATGACACTCTGATCTGTAGCTTAACCTGAGGCCTAGGTTAGGTTTGAATACAACAATTTTACATATGAAAAAACTTAATCATCTTAGTTGGCACAATATTTTGCTGTTTATTTAGAATGTGTTACAGGTTTGAAGGTAGTGATATACTGACATGAAAATGTGACTACATTCCTTTGAAACAAGTCATCTGTCCACTGCTCTCTCATTGGCTGCACAGGCCCAGCAGGTGACACACATTATACCTCACAGCAAGTGCTGCCAACATTGTTGCATGAAACACTTAAGTATTACACTAGCGCTAATGTAGATTTTTACTGTGTCAGCACTTGAATCATATATACACTGTGCACTGATACTTGTCATTCTAGTGTACATACTGATTTCTCTCTGGCAATTTTTGAACTTTTATTTTTGTTCAGTAGAAACTGTTTTATTTGAATCAGTTAAAAAGTATCTAACTTTACTTCAGTAACTGGGGATATGCATTTGGAAACAATTTTCTGGTGGTAGCAATATCTATTGAAAAATTCCCAGTATGTTGTATGTGTAACATTATATCCACAAAACATTCAGTACAGGTAGATTTAATCAGCCTATCTGCACAAATTGAGACACAAATATAGGCATAAAACTAGATAACTAAAAATTTTGTTATTTACCATTACATTTGCAATCTTCTCTTTTTCACTCTTTTCTGCATGTGGTTAAAATTTATTGCTAATATAAAACCTGGAAGACCAAAATTTCTTTTACCTGCAACAGTAAAAGTTTAATGTTGGTTTATTCTTTTCTGTATGTACACAACCGTAATCATAATTTCATGTTTTGTGGCAGGTCAGACTAGTAGTAGATGCATAGAAAGCTGAAATTTTATAAAGTTGCTGATTAATTTTCATGTATGAAGACTTAAATTTTATCTTTCCAGCACAAGATTGACTGTGTTATTCATTTTGCATCAATGAAAGCAGTTGGAGAATCAATGCAAGTTCCACTGCTATATTACAAAAATAACATTGTCGGGACTATCAACCTACTTGAGGTAAGCTCTCTTTAATTTTTGAAAAGTAGCTCCCTGTAAATATTAATGATTTAAAACATGATACACATTTTGAAATTATGGCTCCTATCTTTGACTTATGATTTACCTAAAGAATATTACTAATACTCTGGTCTGATGTTTGGATGTCTGACCTTCCCATTCAGCCTTCTAAAGGAAGGTTGTCCTCAATCCTGAAATAAAATCCAGCACTTTATCAGGGAACTTACAATTTAATGTTTGCTCTGAACCATGGTGCAACTTTACAAAATTGTTTAAAGAGGTTAAAGAAGTGATAAGGGACAGAAAGTCCTAGGGCTCATTGATGATCGAACACTTTGTATTTATAGCCAAACAATTGCCTGGTAAGCCACAAGGCCATTTTTGTTTCTCTTATCATTGTGTGTTTCTGTTAAAGACACTGTGGTTAGACACTCTGTCCTCTCCCGACTCCCTGCACCCCAACCCCTCCTCTCCTGCAACCTGCGATACCAAAATGGTCAGTATAACACAGCTATTGCACCACAAGTCTACAGTTGACTGATTCTGCACTTGAGACTGTAACATTTGTATTGTTTTCCTGGAAAGAACTAACTATTATGACACAAGAAATCACACATTTTTTTCCAAATCCTGTACTGCTTTCCTCAGTGCTGAAGTTAACCCTTAAATTTTTATTCACATTAAGCCAACCAGCTAACAGTGATAATTTTATATTAAACCACTTCACTGTTCTGATCCCTTTATTTTGCACTGCTATGAGATCTGCACTACCACACTGAGATGACAAGCTCTATCTCTAGCCTCTGTGTCAAAGCTAGTTAGCTGCCTGCCAATGCACAACAGTGGCTCATTACTGGGCAACATGTCTTTAAAGTCAAGTCGGGCAAAGTCTCTCCAGTGCCTACAATTGTTGCTCACCCTACTGCAGAGCAACTACTCCTGAACTGCCAGAGAGCCTCAGGTATCAAGGTAAAACAGCTGAAGGTAGAGAATAACATAAACACAGTAGATATGAAGATATGAAGGATCTGCTGCAGCATTAGAGTGAGTAGTCATCTTGGCTGACTAAAAGTTCCAGGACAAATTTTTAAATTACTTTCATACAAGAAACTAAACTGTATGTTAAGAGTAATATAACAGCTAATGGCACAATGATTAACACACTTCCAAGCATGGGAACATAATTGGCTGTTCTGTCATTTTCCCAGACCATGTATTCAAAAGTTAGCAAAGTTCTCTGTCTTGTTTGTATCATTTGAGAACTTGGCACTTCTGCTGTTCAGTTAGTTGTTACCTTTACCCTTTAAGGGGCTCCGGAACGCCCTATACTTGCAATGTTAAAATAATGCTTATAAATTACATCTTTCCTCACAAAGTATTTGAGGTAGGAAGTTGAACTTTTTACAGATTATTTATTGGAATATGGGCTACAACTTAACACAGAGATTTTACAAAATTTTAGTTCAGTTATTAAAGATGATTTTTTTCAATTGTAATGAAAATTCACAACATTTTTTTGCAATTTTTTATTTATATATTCAAAAATATATAGTTTTTTGGAAAAAGGCTCTGTTAAATTATGCAGAAGGTACTGTGTAACATTTACTGAAAGTTTGAAACAAATATATTTGGAAGATCCTTAGAAAACATGTAATTAGTATGAGAAAATAAAAGTTTTGGGAATTGAGCAACAAGATTGGATTAACTTTTTAGTGCATTCCAGGTCCATAGGATGGATTATCTTCATCCTCTGCAAACTCCTCCTCCTGCTTCCTCTTGTTCCTCCTCCTGTTTACTCTTGCTTGTATTTCTAGACTTTTTACAGCCCTGTCTGCAGCCCGAAGGCGTTCCTTGTCTAAAGCAAGCATCGCTCGTTGTTGTGTTCGTAGATTTTGCTACCATTTTCTTCAGTTGCAGTTACTGCAACACTGTATGAACATTTATCACATTTCAGTTGTATTTCACTAGCAAGTCCTACGTGCTTTATTATGGAGAGTTCCAGACCAACTTCACTACAATGAATACATTTTACACAGTTTGAAAAAATTCCTTTGAAAACCGACATATCAAATATTTCATTCACATCCGATTCGCCCATAAAACATTCATAGTTTTCACTCATTGAACCAAGCTTCTTCTGTGAAGTATTTTCTTTCCCACTTTGACTGCTATGGGCAGGTGTACTTGAAAGGTTAGGTTCACTCACTTGGTTATCGTCTTTATTGTTTACAGTAATAACACATACCTTTGGCTTTCCAACATTTCTCCTTTTCTTAAAAGCCTTCAGAGGATTTATAATAACTTTACTTTTACTATTATTATACTTCAACAAAACAGAGACTCAAGAAACAGAATTAATTACGAATATTTTCGAGATAACGACAAAGTAAATAAACATGAAACAATCGACAATCACACCAGCGATATATATTGAACCATCACAGGTTAGCCACAACACATACTTTATCTCAAATCACTAAAATGTACCTGATGAACACGGACGTTAATAATAACACCATTTGACAGCAGTTTAACAGCGCCACAGTGGGTCACGCCCATGTAGAACACATTTCAAAAAAAATTTAAAAATAGTTGTAGTATTCGGAATTGAATAAATTATATATCTATTAAAAGGTCTGCAGATTCAGAAAACGCAAAAAAGTAAAAATTGAACTTTTCATGATTTTGAGCCTTTCCGGAGCCCCTTAAGTTAAATTCCACCAGGACTTTGCATTACCATTTTTACAAATGTTCAAAAGAACACGTGGAAGTTGAGACTCTGATATCAAAATATCAGTTGGCTGATGAAAGATAGCAATAAATAGTTGTTATGGTATGATGATGGATAAAGAAATAATTGCAGCATGCCTGTCGAGAGACTAACTCACTGAAGGCAGGCAATGGGATGGAGATACAGTACAGGGAGGTAAGAACACTGTAAGAACAAACTGTGATGTACTTAAAAGCTACATGTCAGCTGAGCTGTGTCATGTGTACCTGGTGTGTGTGTGTGTGTGTGTGTGTGTGTGTGTGTGTGTGTGTGTCATATAACAATTATTTTTTTCTTATTACTCGGTCTCCTGATTATCCAAACAATTTACTGTATCACTTATAGTTCCACACAGTCCATGACAGAGTATTATAGCTCCAAGTGCATCTGCAGGGGGTGGGAGGGGGGGGGGGGAGAGGGAGAGGAGGGGCAGTGGAGGGCAACTACCCCTAGTGAGGATTCATTTAGCTCATGAATATGAAAAATTACCCAAATTGTTTATGACCTAAAGCGACCTGAAAATGTTAAGAAAATTATGTAAGAACAATATAAAGCATGTGTAAAGTGAGTTACAAAATTAACCAGAGTAATGTAAAACTTAAAAGGAGGTTGGAACTGAAATTACAAAGAGGTTGATTAATTTAAAATCACTATATTTTTCTATAAGAAATCTCATTCTGTATGTAACCATCTTAGAGCTACTGTAGTGTATGACATCAGCATGCAGGGGTTTTCGAAAGACAGGTAACATCTTTGTTGGATAATACGTGCTTGCAGTTACAAAAATTTGTAACATTTGCTCATACAAATGGAGCATGCACTTTCCTGTTTTCCTTTAGTTTGACAAACAAATCTAAAAAAATAAATGTTAAACATGAACATCTAAGAAAGAAAGTAAAATCTTAAAAAGACATCACTGAAAACTTAAATACAGTACAGTACCTATATGACAAAAATGCAAAATCAAACTTATACTTCTCTAGCTAGAATATTTTGGCTTTTAGTGCTTGTGAACAATGTGTAGTGCATAAGGAAAGAAAGATTGCATGTCCACAAACTCAGAGCAATACTGATAAGCTATAATAACAGGAAATGAAGTTGATTGAGGTTTGAGTGAGTGAGGAAACACTACATGTGCATGTGCTCCTGTTAAGGAGGATATTCATGGTGAGAGCTCTGCCTTGCAAATGTTGCCTTCCCAGGGAATTAGTCATTCTCCCAGTTCCCATGTCACTTGGTGCACATGTCTTCATAAATCTCAACTGGCTATTGGTGTAGCAATAGTTGCATGACAAAACATACAAGTAAAAGCTTACTCTTTCAAAATTCAAATAATGATTAACAACTGTCAGGTGTGAATTTTAGGAAGTAGGTAGAAGGTAAGGGTGCGGGGTGTCAGTGGGGTCAGGAGGTTGATGGAGTCAGGTGAAATGTTTTGTAGGGGGCTTAAGGTTCTGAGGATTCCTTGAAGCTCCGCCTGGACATCAGGAATGGGATTACCTTGGCAAACTTTGTATGTAGTGTTGTCTGAAAGCTGAAGCAGTCCCTCAGCCACATACTCCCGACGATCAAGTACCACAGTCGTGGAACCCTTGTCCGCTGGAAGAATGACGATGGATCGGTCAGCCTTCAGATCACGGATAGCCTGGGCTTCAGCTGTGGTGATGTTGGGAGTAGGATTAAGGTTTTTCAAGGAGGATTGAGAGGCAAGGCTGGAAGTGAGAAATTCCTGGAAGGTTTGAAGAGGGTGATTTTGAGGAAGAGGAGGTGGGTCCCACTGTGACGGAGGACAGAACTGTTCCAGGCAGGGTTCAATTTGGATAGTGTCTTGGGGAGTTGGATCATTAGGTGTAGGATTAGGATTATTTTTCTTCGTGGCCAAGTGATATTTCCAGCAGAGAGTACGAGTGTAGGACAGTAAATCTTTGACGAGGGCTGTTTGGTTGAATCTGGGAGTAGGGCTGAAGGTGAGGCCTTTGGATAGGACAGAGGTTTTGGATTAGGAGAGAGGTTTGGAGGAAAGGTTAACTACTGAATTAGGGTGTTGTGGTTCCAGATTTTGTTGATTAGAATTTTGAGGTTTTGGGGGGGAATGGAGCTGGAAGTGGGATATTGAGTAGATGGGAGAGACTGGATCTGTGTGCAATGAGAGGAGATTGGTGTTTGCTAGAAAGGTTGTGGAGGGTGAGTGAGTTGCCTTTCCGGAGGTGGGAAACCAGGAGATTGGATAGTTTTTTGAGGTGCAACTAATGTTGAAATACACAAATATTTACCTGGGGAATATTTGCCTAGAAACCGCAATTCCTTAAACTGATGGGAAAGCAGAGAATTGCTGTACTCAACAATAAACCAACTGGTTCTGAAAATATTGTAGATTTCAACTATGGCAATGCCCTGTGAGTGTATCTTTTCAAACGCAGGACAAATGTGCACTGACAAAAGAAACTGACTCCCTGTAAGACAGATCCATTTTTATTTATAAGCCACAAATATTTTATCTTTGTTTGCATGATGTCAGTGGTTCTTCACAGCATGAAAACATTGCATATATTGTTAGTGAAAATGCTGTGTGTTGAAATCCATCATGTGTGTAGAAGAATGTCACAAGAGAAAAAAAATGGCCACTGAATATGCTTTAGAATAAAGCAAAATGTATTTGGTGTTAATCAGACTTCACTGCAGTCACAAATACAGCACTTTACCTGTATAACTTGTATATGTCATAATATAGTTGAATTTTTCCTTCTTGGATACATATATTGTCATGCTGATTGTAAATGACAACTGTAGATACTTAAATTAATTAAAATTATATTATATTTCATATGTTGTATCTCATCTGCAATAAAAGTATGAAAACAGAACATGATTCAGTCTTAATTTTAAAATTTTCCCTCTCAATAAAAATATTTAGGATTTTGTTGTAATATTTTTAATTTTTGCAGTGGATGAAATGGAGAACATTTAAATCTCAAAACTACTAGGGGAATAACACAAGCATATTACTTCCCTTTCTATGATCTTTCACATGAGATGAACTTAGAGGTATGATAACTGAATTAAAGAGGCAAAGTGGTTTCCTTTTACTGTAGATTCAGTAGTGAGTCATGGAGAAGAGCTAGTTCATTCTATTGAGTGAGCAGTTATGAGACAATCTCTGAAAAGAATGTTTTGCCCATCTCTAATCCACACAAGTATTACTTGTATTACAGTCTGCTATTTCAATGTTGTTATCCCACTGAATGAGGTGACACAGTGGTTGAAACTCAATGTATATCCAAGAAGACAAGACGTTCAAATCACTGTCTGGCCACCCAGATTTAGGTTTCTGATTGTGTCTTTAAATCACTTACGACAAGGTCAGAATAGCTCTTTTGAAAAGGACACTACCAGTTTCTTACTCCAGTTTCAGCTTGTGCGTAATCTCCGACATCAAGTGGATGTTAAACCCTAAAAAGTTCCTACCTTACAATTGTCTCTGTTATAAGTCAAAAGTTTTGAGCTTCATTAGCCTTATGGGTTTAATAGACAGATTTATTTTGTTGTTTTTTAATGTATTATAAATGCTGAGAGGGTGAGTGAAATACACTTTGTAAGAAGGCTGTCACATTAAGCAACTAAAACAAAAGTGAACAAACATTTTATGTTACAGGTTATGAAACAAAATAACTGTTACCAACTGGTATTCTCAAGCTCATGCACTGTGTATGGTAATCCAGAGTATTTACCAATAACAGAAGAGCACCCAACAGGTGAAGTCACAAATGTTTATGGACGGACAAAATATTTCATTGAGGAAATGCTGAAGGATATAAGTGCAGCAGAAAAGGTAATAATGACTGAAATATTTCATAGTTTATATAACAATAATCATAAACCAGGAGCTGTTTAGAAACATGTCATTAGTAGGAGTGAAGACTAAATACTAAGAACAAAATGCAATGAATCTTGAAATAATGCACTAAAAAGCAATGTAAAATGAATGTTATCATTAACTGTAAACAAGTCACCATGCATAAGTAAGATTACTTTTCAAATTAATCAAGTCTTATTTAAAAACTGGACTGTGGTAGGTTAGACACTCTCTTTCATTTTCATGAGACTTGTTTTTTCTAGAAATTCCACTTGCCTCACAGTATATTTCTCACTGTGTTCATGAACATTTGTTTTTTGTGTTTTATATTGAACTATTACAAAAATTTGAATTACAACAAAATATATAATTATATAATTTTGCAGAACTGGAATATTATATCACTACGATATTTCAATCCTGTTGGTGCACATCCATCAGGATTAATTGGTGAAGATCCTACTAAAGCATTTACCAATTTGATGCCATATATGGCACAAGTTGCCATTGGCAACAAAGAGAGCCTTACCATTTTTGGTGGTGATTATGACACGGTGGATGGAACAGGTATAATGATTGGCAAGAATTAAAATTTTTACACACAAGTCAGTTTTCACATCACTTGTATTTGTAGTATGATGGTTTTTAGTCCAGCATTCTAAATTTTTAACATAACTGATAATCTAGACTGGAGTGCCCTGCTGGAGGACAAATTTGTTTTCATCTACATCTATACTTTGCAAACCAACATATGGTGTGTGGTGGAGAGTACTGTCTCTGATTCAAACCTAGTATCTTTTGCACTCATACACATTTGCCTTCAGTGTATCAATACATGATGTTGAATGTTACTCTTGCAGTAAACTTCAGGTTTTTGACTGTAGCCAGACTAATTATGACCCCAAATTAGCAATGACCCACCTTCATATTTCATAAGTGTTGCAATTATTGCACACATTTGGGCTGCATCTCTGGACAAATATAAAGGAAATCAGGAAACAAATAATCTTTAGGAAGTAAAAAGTTCTGTTTTCATTTAGAGAGGAATAAATCATATTTTTAATTTTATTTTTCGTGGTGACAATACATCATTAGGTACTTGACAAGATCCTTGAGAATTTGGCTATTTTTCTCAGAAATCTCAATTGAATCAAATTCCCATCTCTACTTACAGTATAATTTCCATATGGTAGATGACTGTGTTATAAATATTTTTACAGAACTTCTACTTAAACGAATATTCATAAGATTACAACACATGCACTCAATACTTTGACCCTGCTAATATGTATTTGCTGTTGGAGGATTTGAAGCACTGCTTTTTCTTTTATGCAATGAACACTGTCTTGCTTCAAACTTTTACTTCTTCAGAAATATTGCCATCCAAACTTGTTTTCAGAAACAATACAATATTCTACAAATTGAAGAGTGTAAATCCTTCAAGAAATCTGGCTGTACAGTTTTATAGTCTGTTGTTAAGTGTATAAAATTACTGAGAAAATAAGTTAGTGGAAGAAATATTTCAATAATAAGATTGCATATGGAATAATCTCGGAGGGCTTTGTTAGAAAACGCAGAAGAAATCCACAACTGAAAAAAATATGCAGCCAATAGTAAAACAAAATAACATTCATTTCCAAATGAGTATAAATATTGCCTGTAATTTGTCTTTTATGTCATCATTTAAAATATAATTACTCTGTATTTTAAAATTTTGAAAATAATTAATAAAAATTCCTACATAAGTCTTCAATGAAAAATAGTGGAGAATGACAGTTGGTTCTTGTCAAGTTAGTCATGTTCATTAAGTCATAGCTAATGGCTCAGCCACTGTGAATCTCTGCCAGTCAGTCATGTAGTCACCATCAGTTGTGAATTTGTAGACGGAAAAGTCAGTCATTTCCCATTTGTACAACTTGGTAAAAACAGGTATGAGTCTAAGTAAGTTACTGACCTATTTTTTTGAAGATTAATGGACATTGTGCGATTGTTAAAATAATGCAAGTCAACTGTACTCAAATTAATTTTATATGTATAGAGACAGAGATCTCGCTCACTCTTCTGCCAGTTCAGCAACCATCTGCACTGTTTTCTTAATTTTCCTACTGAAAGTTGAACTTGCAGTATAAGATCAACTTATTTGGTATCTCACATCATCTTAGTCATCAATTATTAATATTATATTAGTTTTAATGTTAATTTTAACACTTCTGAAGTCATAATAAAAATAAATAAGTAAATAAATGTGTGCATTATTCCCTATTTCTCATCACAACCCTCACTTCCAGAATTAGAATTGAAAATAAACCTTTGTTTCAGGGGTACGAGATTACATACATGTAATGGACTTAGCATCTGGGCATGTCGCAGCCCTGGACAAACTAAACAAGGAACATCTAAGGTTAAAAGTAAGATTACCATCAAAATGCGTAATAATGCTTACATTGCTGGGAACTTAACAAATTGGCATTGGATACAAATGAGTGTTCACAACCAAGTCACCTTTTCAAAGTTTTTCTTTAAGTAGTAAAGGGTACAGGTACTTATTATTGAAATGAGGAATTAGTAATTTAGTATTTTACCACAAGAGAAATTTTTTATTAAATTGTTAATAATAATAATAATAATAATAATAATAATAATAATAATAATAATAATAATAATATGTTCTGCCAGTTGTAAAAGGCGACAAAAAGAACAAACCACTAATAGGGCTAACCCCCCTTTTAGTGTGATTACTTGGTTCAGGACAGAACTAAAGAAGCCTCGGTCAAGCGCCGTCATGGTCGGGGACGACGCTTGAACACTATGCCCGCCCACAATGGTAACGACACTGCTAGCCAACTGGAAAATGATTTAAATCCAAATAGAGGTGTTTTGCAGGATATGCTTCCTGCAACCATCCTAGAAGGAAAACAAAGACAGAGGATGAGATGGTCAGATGAAGTTAATCGACACCTCATGTTCTGTTACTACCAAGCAACAAACCTAGGAACCAATACAACTGGATACAGATAACAAGTATACACAACATTTATTACCAGATACCCGGAATTAAAATTTTTAACAGAACAACGACTAGCTGATCAGATCCGTGTAATAATCAAAAATAACAGGATACCCCAGTCAGAATTAGAAAACATCAAACAACAAGTACAACAAATACTAGAACAAAATAATGTGCAATCAGAAGAAGAAGAAAATACAGTAACGGACTCAATCATCCCAGAGAAAACAAACAAAGAACAAAACGCGTCAATTAAACAATCAGAGGAAAACAACATCTTAAGACAGCCACCAGAACAAGCACAAATAGAACATGAAGTGACACACATGTTAGATATAGAAGAAAAATTTCAGCTGACATACACTCCTGGAAATTGAAATAAGAACACCGTGAATTCATTGTCCCAGGAAGGGGAAACTTTATTGACACATTCCTGGGGTCAGATACATCACATGATCACACTGACAGAACCACAGGCACATAGACACAGGCAACAGAGCATGCACAATGTCGGCACTAGTACAGTGTATATCCACCTTTCGCAGCAATGCAGGCTGCTATTCTCCCATGGAGACGATCGTAGAGATGCTGGATGTAGTCCTGTGGAACGGCTTGCCATGCCACTTCCACCTGGCGCCTCAGTTGGACCAGCGTTCGTGCTGGACGTGCAGACCGCGTGAGACGACGCTTCATCCAGTCCCAAACATGCTCAATGGGGGACAGATCCGGAGATCTTGCTGGCCAGGGTAGTTGACTTACACCTTCTAGAGCACGTTGGGTGGCACGGGATACATGCGGACGTGCATTGTCCTGTTGGAACAGCAAGTTCCCTTGCCGGTCTAGGAATGGTAGAACGATGGGTTCGATGACGGTTTGGATGTACCGTGCACTATTCAGTGTCCCCTCGACGATCACCAGTGGTGTACGGCCAGTGTAGGAGATCGCTCCCCACACCATGACGCCGGGTGTTGGCCCTGTGTGCCTCGGTCGTATGCAGTCCTGATTGTGGCGCTCACCTGCACGGCGCCAAACACGCATACGACCATCATTGGCACCAAGGCAGAAGCGACTCTCATCGCTGAAGACGACACGTCTCCATTCGTCCCTCCATTCACGCCTGTCGCGACACCACTGGAGGCGGGCTGCACGATGTTGGGGCGTGAGCGGAAGACGGCCTAACGGTGTGTGGGACCGTAGCCCAGCTTCATGGAGACGGTTGCGAATGGTCCTCGCCGATACCCCAGGAGCAACAGTGTCCCTAATTTGCTGGGAAGTGGCGGTGCGGTCCCCTACGGCACTGCGTAGGATCCTACGGTCTTGGCGTGCATCCGTGCGTCGCTGCGGTCCGGTCCCAGGTCGACGGGCACGTGCACCTTCCGCCGACCACTGGCAACAACATCGATGTACTGTGGAGACCTCACGCCCCACGTGTTGAGCAATTCGGCGGTACGTCCACCCGGCCTCCCGCATGCCCACTATACGCCCTCGCTCAAAGTCCGTCAACTGCACATACGGTTCACGTCCACGCTGTCGCGGCATGCTACCAGTGTTAAAGACTGCGATGGAGCTCCGTATGCCACGGCAAACTGGCTGACACTGACGGCGGCGGTGCACAAATGCTGCGCAGCTAGCGCCATTCGACGGCCAACACCGCGGTTCCTGGTGTGTCCGCTGTGCCGTGCGTGTGATCATTGCTTGTACAGCCCTCTCGCAGTGTCCGGAGCAAGTATGGTGTGTCTGACACACCGGTGTCAATGTGTTCTTTTTTCCATTTCCAGGAGTGTATATAGAATACAAAGACACAAATACAGACATTAGACCATTCTTGCATAGACCACCAAATAACCCTCAAGTCGAAACAACAATGACAACTATCAACACAATCATACACAACAAAATAAATGAAAAAACAACTATGGAAGAGTTACACCTACTGGTTTATGTAGGAGCACTCACTACACTAAATATACACACTAGACAGAGATCAGAACCAACCAACACACAGAAGAAACCCACAAAACCAGCATGGCAACACAAGCTACAGATCTGAATAGAAAAACTGAAAAAAGACATCGGACAGCTAACACAATTTATAAGAAATGAAATATCAGACAAAAAACGAAAAAGGTTAGGTAAAATCTCACGACAAGAAGCAATAGAGCAATTAGATGAAAAGAAGCAGAAATTACAAGCATTGGCCAAATGACTTAGAAGATACAAAAAAAGTGAAAATAGAAGGAAACAAAACCAACCATTCAACACAAACCAAAAGAGATTTTACCAAACAATAGATAACACACACATTAAAGTAGACAATCCACCAAGCATAACAGACATGGAACACTTCTGGAGCAACATATGGTCAAAACTGGTACAACATAACAGGCATGCACGGTGGATACAAGCAGAAACAGACACATACAAGATGATACCGCGGATGCCTGAAGTGATAATTTTGCAACATGAAGTCAACCAAGCAATTAATTCTACTCACAATTGGAAAGCCCCTGAAAAGATAAAATAGCAAATTTCTGGCTAAAGTAGTTCACCTCAACACATTCACATCTAACTAAATTATTTAACAATATGGATATAATAGAGGGAAACATCCACGTGTGAAAAATATATCTAAAAACAAAGATGATGTGACTTACCAAACGAAAGCGCTGGCAGGTCGATAGACACACAAACAAACACAAACATACACACAAAATTCAAGCTTTCGCAACCAACGGTTGCTTCATCAGGAAAGAGGGAAGGAGAGGGAAAGACGAAAGGATGTGGGCTTTAAGGGAGAGGGTAAGGAGTAATTCCAATCCCGGGAGCGGAAAGACTTACTCTAGGGGGAAAAAAGGACAGGTATACACTCGCGCGCACACACACCCATATCCAACTGCACATACACAGACACAAGCAGACATTTGTAAAGGTGCTTTAGGCCTTTGCAAATGCCTGCTTGTGTCTGTGTATGTGCGTTTGGATATGGGTGTGTGTGCGAGTGTATACCTGTCCTTTTTTCCCCCTAGGGTAAGTCTTTCCGCTCCCGGGAATGGAATGACACCTTACCCTCTCCCTTAAAGCCCACATCCTTTCGTCTTTCCCCCTCCTTCCCTCTTTCCTGATGAAGCAACCATTGGTTGCGAAAGCTTGAATTTTGTGTGTATGTTTGTGTTTGTTTGTGTGTCTATCGACCTGCCAGCGCTTTCGTTTGGTAAGTCACATCATTTTTGTTTTTAGATATAAATTATTTAACAGTTACATTGTATCCCCTGATACACTTACACATGGAATAACGTATCTGAAACCTAAAGATCAAGCAGACACAGCAAACCCAGCTAAATATCGCCCCATAACATGCCTACCAACAATATACAAAATATTAACTTCAGTCATTACACAGAAATTAATAACACATACAACACAGAACAAAATTATAAATGAAGAACAAAAAGGCTGTTGCAAAGGAGCACGAGGATGTAAAGAGCAACTGATAATAGATGCAGAGGTGACATATCAAGCTAAAACTAAACAAAGGTCACTACACTACGCATACATTGATTACCAAAAAGCTTTTGATACTGTACCCCACTCATGGTTACTACAAATATTGAAATATACAAAGTAGATCCTAAATTGATACAGTTCCTAAACATAGTAATGAAAAATTGGAAAACCACACTTAATATACAAACAAATTCAAATAATATCACATCACAGCCAATACAGATTAAGCGTGGAATATGCCAAGGAGACTCATTAAGTCCTTTCTGGTTCTGCCTTGCTCTGAACCCACTATCCAACATGCTAAATAATACAAATTATGGATACAATATTACTGGAACATACCCACACAAAATCACACATTTGCTATACATGGATGATCTAAAACTACTGGCAGCAACAAATCAACAACTCAACCAATTACTAAAGATAACAGAAGTATTCAGCAATGATATAAATATGGCTTTTGGAACAGACAAATGTAAGAAAAATAGCGTAGACAAGGGAAAACACACTAAACAAGATGATTACATATTGGATAACCACAGCGACTGCATAGAAGCGATGGAAAAAACAGATGCCTATAAATATCTAGCATACAGACAAAAAACAGGAATAGATGATACAAATATTAAAGAAGAACTAAAAGAAAAATATAGATAAAGACTAACAAAAATACTGAAAACAGAATTGACAGCAAGAAACAAGACAAAAGCTATAAATACTTATGCTATACCAATATTGACCTACTCATTTGGAGTAGTGAAATGGAGTAACACAGACCTAGAAGCACTCAATACACTTACACGATCACAATGCCACAAATATAGAATACATCACATACATTCAGCAACAGAAAGATTCACATTAAGCAGAAAGGAAGGAGGAAGGGGGATTTATCGACATAAAAAACCTACATTATGGACAGGTAGAAAATTTAAGAAAATTCTTTATAGAACGAGCAGAAACTAGCAAAATACACAAAGCAATCACTCATATAAATACATTGGCTTCGCCACTGCTATTTCATAACCACTTCTACAACCCTTTAGATCACATAACATCAACAGATATGAAGAAAGTAAATTGGAAAAAGAAAACACTACATGGCAAGCACCCGTATCATCTAACACAGCCACACATCAATCAAGACGCATCCAACACATGGTTAAGAAAAGGCAATATATACAGTGAGACGGAAGGATTCATGATTGCAATACAGGATCAAACAATAAACACCAGATATTACAGCAAGCATATTATTAAAGATCCCAATACCACAACAGATAAATGCAGACTTTGCAAACAACAAATAGAAACAGTAGATCACATCACAAGCGGATGTACAATACTAGCAAATACAGAATACCCCAGAAGACATGACAATGTAGCAAAAATAATACAACAACTTGCCATACAACATAAACTAATAAAACAACACGTTCCCACATACAAGTATGCACCACAAAATGTACTGGAGAATGATGAATACAAATTATACTGGAACAGAAGCATTATAACATATAAAACAACACCACATAACAAACTTGACATCATACTCACCAATAAAAAGAAGAAATTAACACAACTAATCGAAATATCCATACCCAATACAACAAATATACAGAAGAAAACAGGAGAAAAAATTGAAAAATACATCCAACTGGCTGAGGAAGTCAAGGACATGTGGCATCAGGATAAAGTTGACATTATACCAATTATACTATCAACTACAGGAGTCATACCACACAATATCCACCAGTACATCAACACAATACAGCTACATCCAAACTTATACATACAACTACAGAAATCCGTTATTATTGATACATGTTCAATCACCCGAAAGTTCCTAAATGCGATATAACATATACCGTACAGTTAAAAGGAAGTCACGCTTGATGAAGGTCCACGTCACTTTCCATTTTTAACAAGACCTAAGGTCTGAGAAAAATAGAAATAATAATAATGTTTTCACATCATTACTGGTTTTTCCACAATGATGATTATCAGACTTCCACCTTACATATAACGTGTCCAGTGCAAAAAATGTTTGATGTAAACTTGAGGTTTTAAATGCTTATGTTCCACATTATGCACATCACTCACTAATAATGTATTTGTCATTACAAAGTGGACCAGGAGACTTTTCACTCAACTTTTCCATGCTGTGATAAACAAAATTCTTCAGCATAATTCTTTATTTGTTTACAATCCAGTTCACTTCATCATTATGTGCGGGCATAAAATTATCAGTTGCTAACATTTTTATAGCCTACATTTTACTGAAAGAATGAACAAGAAAGAAAACACAGCATTGCCCATCTCATCTACTCTTCCTTATCCACGAATTTTTCTCATTGACATCCTCCTTTCTTTTCTCTCATCAGTCCCTCAATCACGATAGTGAAAAAGTGTGAATAGTAGAGCAGATGGCAAACCATGTGGTTTATCTTACTGACATTGTTCTGAGTAGGCTTCTTGTGTCTCCTGCTTGCATGAACTGGATGAAAGAGGGAAGTGGGGACACAGCACTGATCAATAATTTGATCAGAAATAACATTCAGTTGTCACAATTTTCTTAACAGCAGTATCATTTTGAAAAGTGTAACTGTTCTTTTCTCTGTACAGGCTGAAACAAGGAGTTCCTTATCCTTAGCTTTGTCCTCTTGTCATTATTTTCATCCCTCCTGTTTCTAACTGAGGAGTACTGCTGGCCCGGAAATAACTTAGTGTTTTTAAGTATGGCATATTTTATCACTCTTTATTGATATCTGAGCTTCCATGTAATAATAGATTAGTCTTGGTTTTAATAATTAGATGGCAAAAATATTGTAAAATGACAGCCTCACAATAAAAAACTAAAAAGTAATGCAGTCATCAATTCGAAGATTGTTTTGCACACTACAGAGCTCTACTAGGCACGGTCCTGTTGAAGGAGTGGTATGCTGTTGACCTAGCCAGTTAATGGAGACTTTCACTTTAATATGAGTTCTGAGCCATGGCATAACCCAGCATTTTTTACATTAACAGATACTGCCAGAGCTGATAAGTGGCACGTGACAGATAAAAATCCTAGCATTAACCCCGAGTCAAACCGAGGCATTTGGATTTGTAGTCTGGCACTTTACCAATGAGCCTCACTGAGCATTAACTATTTTAAAGTGTGAAATTTCACAGGCTGAATGAAAGAACTATTATTTCAGAATGCCGTACAGTGAAATGTGAATGGTGTTGGTTCTTTTTACCAAGATTTTTCCAGAGTTAATCTTTTCCCTCCTACCTAATTTTAAATGCAACAATTACATTTGTCATCTTAACACTGTAGTAGGATACTGATTGCACACTGCTATGTCCCCATCCTTAATACATAACTCATAAAAGCATCAGCCTTTGCTGAAACTACACACAACAGCATTCAGCCAAAATCACATCTCCAAATTTTATAACTGCTTCAGCTAATATGCAGCTCCTTCAGGTTCCCATCACGTTATGTTATGGTGTGAGATAGTGCCACTTTTTATCCATTTTACTACTACTATTAATTTACTTACGACATTGCCTCAGCACTGTTTTCCTTGTACATGTCACCCAAACACATGAGCTGGTGGAGTACATTACTGCTATGATTAATACTAACTTTTTATATAGGTTTATAATCTTGGTTTGGGTACGGGATTATCCGTGAAAGAACTTGTACACGAATTTGAGGAAGTGACAGGTGTACACATTCCATATGCTTTGGGTCCAAGGAGAGTTGGAGATGTGGACAGCCTGGTCTGTGATGGAAGTCTGGCAGTAACAGAGCTGCAGTGGCAGCCCAAATATGATGTTAAAATGATGTGTAAGTATTATGCCATAATGTATTTTTTATTTCAGACTTACAACTTGGGCACAGGGCAAGGGGTTTCAGTGCTCCAACTGCTCAAAACATTTGAAGCAATCACTTCAACAGTAGTGCCATATGAGATCCGAGAACGACGTACTGGTGACATTGTTTCCATGTACGCCAATGCAAACCTGGCAGAAAAAGAGCTTGGTTGGAAAACAAAATACAATTTGGAACAGATGTGTAAGTTAAAGGATACAAATATGCTCTACAAAAATGAAGGTGGTAATGGTATACTAATGTTCAGTCTTTCAGTTGGAATTCTGAAATTTCATTCTGCATTTACCATACTTTCTGCATGTATGTTACTTGGAAGAAGGGTATATTTTAATAAGTTCTACTATTAGGGACAGTGCCACTCCTGAAAGAGAGTTGTAGCTCCTTTTAGAATTTTTAAAAATACTGGGAAACAAACCAAGACTGTAGAAATATGTTAGCAGCTCAAGAGGTAAATTTCACCTGAGGTTATTAGTGAATATAAAAAATGAAATTAAATGGTTTTGAATTTGGGCTAGGGATAGTTTCCAGATGTGTAATGATTAGGAATGGTCCTCTGATTATATATAGTTCTCTATGTAATGATTTTTATTTGTTTCAAACAGTTGTTAGCTCCAGATAAAGTGTTAAACTCAGATGTTTTCTGTCCATAGTTGCACAGGAGTAAAGGACTTAAAGGCAAATTAAAACATACCACACTGACAGTAAAAAAATGATGAATCAAGTGCACGATAATTTGCAAAGCTCATTCACAATAGATTACATGATTTACAATGCATGTAAGAGTGGTATTAATGATGACTTTATGCCTAACTGACAAAATACATGTACCAAATGCAAAGCAGTTCTCTGCCTTAAAATTGATATGCTGTGATTTACTGTGAGGTGCAGGCATCAACTTAGATAGTGCTAGTGACTTGCCCTAGCTTCGCACAAGGAGAACTAAATATCTATGGCCGGATGACTTGTCTGGTGCAGAGGAGATAAATTACATACACAAACCTTCCTTTTGAATCAGTCTATCTACTAGTGAAAACTGTACCAAAATTCCTACACTAGTTTCTGACATGGCCATTAGGGAAAAACTGAAGCAACACAAAAGAAAAATAGTGTGTAAGTGTCAATACCAGCAAAGCTAGTTTAAAGACTGTTCGAAGATTGTGCTTAAAAAACATACACATTATTGGAAAGGTAGGATCTGGTTGTACTGAGGCTGCTCAACAATTCCGGTGTAATTTACAAGACTGAAGGTGAAGGATTAACAGGTCGGTTCCTGTGTGGCCAGAAAAGACTTTGTATGGAGACAAATTGCAGACTAGATGTTTATGTGAAATGATATGAATCACTGATGATGTTTTAAGACAAAATAATGCAGTTACTTTTGTACTAAAATTCTAACCGTTACTGCTATACTTCAGGAGCTAATGGAATATTCTGATAGTGTGCAATTTGTAAAAATAAAATGAACGGTGAAGATGTTTAATTCTCCTTGTGTATCAACTGTAACACAATTAATAGGAGTACTGCATATGCTCCAGGTGATTATGAAATACATTTTATTGAAGACTATGTTGTTTCCTGAAATCTTAAATCTTTGATGATATTTTTCTGTATATTCACTTTCAAATAGTATGTGTGAAATTGTATTTACATCAAACCACGGAGTAATGGTACAAAACACAATAGCATAAAATAAAGATAGGTAAAATACAAAGAGAGAAATCAAAAGCTCACCTCAGGAGAAAGAGCTGTAAAGGGCATATGTGAGTACCCTTAAAAGAAGTGGACTGGAACATGATGAAGGATCTAGAGCAAGAATAAAAAATGGTCACAATTATGTCCCTTGATCACTGGGATCCTAAGTGACATTCTGGATTTTTGAGACAAGAAGGAAAAAATCTGCAGATTTCCTTTCTTTCAAACTAATGTTCTCAACCCCCTCCACCCAAGAGGTAGAGTTTACTGCCTTTGTGCAAGTGATTACATACTTAAAACCAGCACCCATCGTAGTCATTGGGACAATTCACCTGACTGTGTGAATGAAAGATTTTATTTAGCAACAATGAACAGTATGATGCAATTATTAAAACCTGTGGAATGAGAGTGCTGGTGTAATTTTCTTTCTTATCACTCATCCATCTGAATGTCACTAACCTAATAGCATGTAAATATGGTACATGCATATTCTGCAGATTTGATAGTAGGTTACACTCATTTATTAAAATGGATCATGCATCCTACGCAGACAGAAAATGCAAGATAATAAGTACACTGGTGTGATCGTGAATGTTTAATCATATAGTTACAGAAACTTAATGATTCTGGTTTCATTTTAGAGCATATTCGTAGTGATCGAATGCGTGTCTTCTAACATTTGGTTAGGTGTTTCAAATAATTATTATGCAAGCCTGTACAATTCCAATGACTTCTTTTATAGTTAGTAAAATAATATTCAATGTACAACAGAAACAATGGTAAGTGCAGAATTAACTTTTAATTTTCATGAGTTCTTTCTAATTTGTATTGTTCTATCATCCAATTAACAAAAAAATAGTCTGATAATGTTGCATGATACTGACAGAATACAAATAACTTTGAGAGGCATCATGGTAGATTTTTACATATCTTTAATAAAGAATTTCGATATTGTTTCACTGTCCTGATTTACACTTCCAAGAAACAGTACAATGTATTAACAGCCTGTGATCATATGAAATTCTAAAGTGCCGTATCACTTCCTGTATAATTTCCTTAATGTTTGATAAAATATAGCAACTTTATCTTTAGTTCCTCTTATTGAGAAATATACCATTGCCTGCATTCTTAAATCTCTAACAGCATCTCTCTAGACACTCATTTTCAAACAGCAACCACTAAATTTTACACTAAATCAATGCACAAGGGTACAAAATGCAATGACAGTATAATAAAAATAGCAAAATAGAAATTTACAAACTTGTATCACATCCATAATTCCATATTGAGAGAAAAATGAATCTGAAGCTCCCACAATTGTGGGGATTTTTCACCCAGTGAAAGAGAACAAGCTGTAAAGAGAATGTGTGACTACTTTTAAAATAAATGGACAGTAAGATGATACACTTCCTAGACCAGGAATAAGATAGGATATAAAAGGTGCTACACCAATAAATAAAATTAAAATTTACCTCCTTCTTATTTATCACCTTCATCTTCAAAAGTAGGGGTGTATGCACAGCTCCCAGCAGTTTTCCCATGAACTGAAAGCTACTTGGAATGTATTTTTTGTAAGTCTTTTAAGTACCACAAGTGATTCTGTTCAAATCTCCTCAACTGTGTGAAACCTTCAGTTTTTTGATCTGAGTTTAAATTCTGGGGAATAAAAAAGTAAAATGTACGGTGAATATTGCAGATAAGGAACAACTGTCACTTTTTTTCCCGAAAAACTCCTGCATAATCTATGCAGTGTGTGACCTCGCATTGTCATGAGGGAGGAACCAATTGCCCATGCACCACTTTTGTTGGACAAAATTCCCCGACATCTCTTGCGAGACAGCCCCATGGCGTTGCATGCATCCTGGATGGTCTGCCTATGATCTACCAGCATCGTGTTCTTAACAGCAATGACATATTCAGGAGTAATGCCAGTAGATGGCCATCCTGAATAGGGATCATTGTCAAACAATGCTTTGCCATCTTGAAAACAAGTAAAACAGGTGTAATCTTGACTCTGACCTAAGATGTCTTCCTAAAATGCTTGCTTCAGTATGTTGTGTGTTTATGTAGTGGTTTTGGAGTCTGAAACAAGAGTTTATGCACACATTGTCCCCAGACATCTACCATCATCAATTTCATAAGACACCCAACACACAAGAAAGGGGCAATGCACATAAAAACTAAATGTGACCACCTAGAATAAAGCTGCTTGAGCCACTAGCTCTCAAAGGATGTTTAGTTGGGTTCCCATATTGTTTCTAATGAAATTCAGGACATTTTCAAAATAATGCACGAAAATTCAGGACAAATGCTTAAAAATCAGAACATGTTAGAATTACTGTCAACATAAGAATAGTAGTAGCAGTGAGAGTAGGAGTAAGATTAGTAGTAGTAAGTAGTAGTAGTAGTAATAATTTAATTTCACACAATCCACCACAGCACTGATAACGTGTTAACCTTTTCACTGTGGGGGATATACTTCCCAATATATGTATTTCTTTACAGCGTTTAAGGCAATACATGTTACCCCTTCTGTATGCTCCTGGCATGTAGTAGCAGTCTTCTGCACCAGCTGTAGTGTCTGTTTGTTGTGAAATACAGCCTTCAGGCTTTGGGAAGAATGGTTACCACCAAAGTAGTTTCTGGAAGGGACTTGGGAAGTGTACTTACCGCAAAATTATTGTCATTTGTGGACCTTGGGGAGCATATTTACCACCAACTTAGTGGTACTGAAAAGCTTTTGGGAACATGTCTTACCACCTGTGTTTATGCTTGACATCTTGTGGTAGTACACTGCATCAGGCGTATGAAAACTGCTACAACAATCAGTTTCTGTTTGTCATGTGATCACTACTGTTGTTGGAACACATTGCTTTGCTTCTGCAATATACATTGTGACCTGTATCAGCTTATAACTTTATTGCGTGATAAAGTTTCAAAGATTATTTTCACATAGTGGTAAGTAAACGTTAATATCAGTAACAATCATTTTTAAATAAAACAAAAGAAAACAAAGTAAAAACAGAAAACATTGTTCATTATTTTTTTAATATGTAATGGCCACACATAACAGCTCACAACGAGGAAGTGGGAAATCCATTTACCACCATAGTTTTATCATCTCACAAAGGTGCCATGATGACATACATACCACAGGTTTTTGGTCCTAAATCACAAAAATAAAATTATCAAAAAATAATCAGTTGATCACAATTCCAATAGGACAGCAAAAAGATTATCCTGACTGAGTTGCTACAGAAAATGCGCCCATGAAATGGTTATTAGCAGTATTGGATATACAGTTCGGATGTAAATATAAACACAAATTTCACATATTTTGCATTGACAATGATGGTATACTTACTGGTACTTGAGGAGTCCCTTTTATTGGTGTATATTTCTAGAATATCATTTTCATTAATTATGAAATTGTAGAAGCCAGAGGCTACCAAATGTGGTTTTTATCACTGTCAGGGTTTTACTGTTTCTAATTTAAGTCGCCGATGACATTGTAATTCTGTCAGAGACAGCAAAGGACTTGGAAGAGCAGTTGAACGGAATGGACAGTGTCTTGAATGGAGGATATAAGATGAACATCAACAAAAGCAAAACGAGGATAATGGAATGTAGTCAAATTAAGTCGGGTGATGCTGAGGGAATTAGATTAGGAAATGAGACACTTAAAGTAGTAAAGGAGTTTTGCTATTTAGGGAGTAAAATAACCGATGATGGTCGAAGTAGAGAGGATATAAACTGTAGACTGGCAATGGCAAGGAAAGCGTTTCTCAAGAAGAGGAATTTGTTAACATAGAGTATAGATTTAAGTGTCAGGAAGTCGTTTCTGAAAGTATTTGTATGGAGTGTAGCCATGTATGGAAGTGAAACATGGACGATAACTAGTTTGGACAAGAAGAGAATAGAAGCTTTCGAAATGTGGTGCTACAGAAGAATGCTGAAGATAAGGTGGGTAGATCACGTAACTAATGAGGAGGTATTGAATAGGATTGGGGAGAAGAGAAGTTTGTGGCACAACTTAACTAGAAGAAGGGATCGGTTGGTAGGACATGTTTTGAGGCATCAAGGGATCACAAATTTAGTATTGGAGGGTAAAAATCGTAGAGGGAGACCAAGAGATGAATACACTAAGCAGATTCAGAAGGATGTAGGTTGCAGTAGATACTGGGAGATGAAGAAGCTTGCACAGGATAGAGTAGCATGGAGAGCTGCATCAAACCAGTCTCAGGACTGAAGACCACAACAACAACAACAACAATTTAAGTCTTTTTTTCATTTGTTCATAAAGTTTAATTACTGAGAACACACTTTGGGATAGATGCATTGTTGTTGTTGTGGTCTTCAGTCCAGAGACTGGTTTGATGCAGCTCTCCATGCTACTCTATCCTGTGCAAGTTTCCTCACCTCCAAGTAACTACTGCAACCTACATCCCTCTGAATCTGCTTAGTGTATTCAAGCCTTGGTCTCCCTCTATGATTTTTATCCTCCACACTGCCCTCCAATACTAAATTGATGATCCCTTGATGCCTCAGAACATGTCCTACCAACCGATCCCTTCTTTTAGTCAAATTGTGTCACAAATTCCTCTTCTCTCCAATTCTGTTTGGTACCTCCTCATTAGTTACGTGATGTACCCATCTAATCTTCAGCATTCTTCATTAGCACCACATTTTGAAAGCTTCAGTTCTCTTATTGTCTAAACTACTTAACGTGCATGTTTCACAGCCATACATGGCTACACTCCATACAAATACTTTTAGAAACGACTTCCTGACACTTAAATCTATACTCAATGTTAACAAATTTCTCTTCTTCAGAAATGCTTTCCTTGCCATTGCCAGTCTACATTTTATACCTTCTCTACTTTGACCATCATCAGTTATTTTGCTCCCCAAATAGCAAAACTCATTTACTACTGTGTCTCATTTCCTAATCTAATTCCCTCAACATCACCTGATTTAATTCAACAACATTCCATTATCCTCATTTTGTTTTTGTAGATGTTCGTTTTGTATCCTCCTTTTCAGACACTGTCCGTTCTGTATCCTCCTTTTCAGACACTGTCCGTTCTGTTCAACTGCTCTTCCAGGTTTTTTGCTGTCTCTGACAGAATTATGATGTCATCAGCAAACCTCAAAGTTTTTATTTCTTCTGCATGGATTTTAATTCCTACTCCAAATTTTTCTTTTTTTTTTTCCTTTACTGCTTGCTCAATACACAGATGGAATAACATCGGGGATACGCTACAACCCTGTCTCACGCCCTTCCCAACCACTGCTTCCCTTTCATGCCCCTTGACTCTTGTAACTGCCATCTGGTTTCTGTATAAATTGTAAATAGCCTTTCGCTGTGTGTATTTGACCCCTGCCACCTTCAGAATATGAGAGAGAGTATTCCAGTCAACATTATCACAAGCTTTCTCAAAGTCTAAAATTGCTAGAAACATAAGTTTGCCTTTCCTTAATCTATCTTCTAAGAAAATTTGTAGGGTCAGTATTTCTGCAGCTGGTGGAGGAGAGAACCATCTGATTTTACTTTTGCCTGATATTATCTTGTATTCTACTTCAATGAACTCACAGAATGATTTGTTTTTCAATGCATTAGTACCTAGAACAAGTGAAATTTCAACCAAGCTTCTAAAATCTTTTACGCACACTTGCCCATTGTGAAATTGGATAAAACATTCTTGCCATTTTTCACTGAAAATAATGTCTGATTTCATATTTCAGTTTAGAAGTTTATCTTCACATTATTTACTTACACGAAAGTACTCATAAAACAATTCTCCCTCATCCGCAGTGAAGTTCAAAGCACTAAATTCAACAAAACTATACAATTCTTGAACACTAATCCAGCTACTGGTTTTATTTTGGGCAATCTGCTACATCGGATGGAGAGGTTCCAGAAATGGCTTACATCATTAACAAATGTATCCAGTGTAGGTATCACAGAAAGCTGTAATGCTACTGTTATACTGATCAGATTTCATTAGTCTCTCACTTTCCAACTCATTTAACAACTGTTGTATAGCAGGTCTGAAAAATCTTTTGGATTTTCTGGCTGCTAGTTTGTTGAGCGAAATATTTAGTTTGTCAGCAACTTCAGTTACAGTTACTTCCTTCTCTGCACAGAATACAGTTGGAGAAACTGCTTAACTGGGCTGAAAGGAATTGATGGGTAGATTTTTGAAAAAAATCTTCTGGGTGATAGGACACTTGTCAAGTTTTAGGAAGTAGGATGTGGAAATGTTGATAGATTTTTACCAATTATGAGCTGTATATCGATGGGTAAGCTTTCTGTGCCAGTTACAACAAAATTGTGCACAATATGTACAGGATATCCTTTAACTATTAAATTATTTTTACTGTTTTCTGAAACTTAGAATAAAGATGGTTTTTACCTTTCCTTTTCTTTCCTCCATAACTGGTATTTGTGTTAGCCGAAATTGCTACAATCTTTTTCTAAAGATCAAACTTTTCCAGTAGCTCTAAGACATATGAAGTCAAATGCTCTGCACTTTCAGCACCAAAGTTCAACATCTCCTACACTTCCACTATGACACTTTTACCTGGATGGTAAAATCCAACCATTAAAGGAACCAACTTCACATCTGTGTGGCTGGAAGAATCTACCATCACTCAAATTGACTGGGCTTCTTTCAGTTCCTTCATTATTTGTTCTGTAGCAAACGGTGCAGTCACATCCATGATAAATGATCTGATTTTTGCCTGTGGGCATGAGAACGTCTCGTTAAACAAGGATTTAATTATGTCAGTGATGCAACCCATGGACATAAAACACTGGTTGTGCATAACTGTGTGATATGCAAATGTGGCTTCTTGCACTAAAATTTGCTTATCAATTTTTGATGTTTAAAGCAGCAGTGCAACTTCATTTGTTTGACTTAATGTGAGTTACTATGTCAGTGCGTCCTCCATGTCCCATGCTAAAGTTCACACCACAAACTGTACAGTCAGCATTCTCACTGTGTCTTTTAAAACATGGGAATTCTTGCAGGGTCTTGCTGTTCAGTTTACACATAAGTTTTCCCCTTGATTAACACAGGTAATATTAAGATAGTTTATCAAAGTCAGTGCTGCAAGCAGTAGAAACAGTACAAATATATGCAGTTGTTCCCAAGATCAGAATCAATGACTTTGCAAGAGAACCAAGAGGCTTTGGGGACACCAGGACATTTTCTTAAAAATCAGGAGTGTCCTGAAAAAACTGGGACAAATGGGACCCCTATGTATGATGTACCGCCTGGCAGTGTTTAGTCTTATTGGCTAGACTTCACAAGCTACACACACCTTCTGGGAACTTTTGAGTAGCACCCCATAAATACGTTTGGGGCTCTATTGCTGATTTTTCAAGAGAGGATGGAAGTCTGCAAATTTCATTTTCCCCCTTCAAACTAATAGATTAATCCCTCTCAGCCCAAATTTAATCTTTCTGCAAAATGATTAAAGACTTAACATTGGCTTTCACAGTATCCAGACCAGTAGCAACTAGAGTGAGGTTTTTGTTACACTGAGTTCGCATAAAGAATGTTTTAAGACTTTTTGTAAGTTTTTTTCTGGTAGTTTGATTGTGTGAGTTTGTTACAGTTCTCACACTTAGCTCTTCTTATGGATACACAAATTTCTATCGAGTTTTGTGTGCAATCTCTTTGCATTCTCTTTCAGATTGAATGTGCAACAGTTATGCTTTTCTCTGCATTTTATTATACAAAACTAAGGTGCTCTTGAGGCCTTATTTCATATTAAATTTGAGTCAATTTTGCTAACTGCATCTTATAGACAGATTTAATCATCATCAGCTATTTGATATGCATTATTGATAAAGGCCCTCTCAACATTTTTGCATGCATTATGGTCTTCACCCACATATGGTACATCCATGCCACTACGGCATGTTACCATTAGATTGTCTTTTCGGTCTTTTACCTCTTTCCTGGCCCATCTGCCTAACTATAAGTCCTGCCAACCTCCATTTCATTTTCATTGCAGACAGTTTATCTGCTCTGCCAAATATGGAACCCCTTCCAGCCTTCTTGTGAACATCCTGTACTTGGTGACCATCATTTATACAATCAGCACCTTGATTTCTAACATCCACATCTGAACTCTCTCTTCCCTAGCAGTGTTTTTAACATCAGGTGTATCTGTTGTCACATAACCTAAACTAGTAAATTTTTAACATGTAGGTTGTTGGATGAATTACTTGACAGTTGTCAGAGAATGCATACAGTATTCATTCCTAATTACTACCATGAAGGGAGAGAAGGAAACGTCGTAGGTGAATATGGATTGGGGGGGGGGGGGGGGGGGGGGGGGGAAGAAATGAAAGAGGAAGCCGCCTGGTAGAATTTTGCACAGAGCATAACTTAATCATAGCTAACACTTGGTTCAAGAATCATAAAAGAAGGTTGTATACACGGAAGAGGCCTGGAGAAACTGGAAGGTTTCAGATAGATTATATAATGGTAAGACAGAGATTTAGCAACCAGGTTTTAAATTTCCAGGGGCAGATGTGGACTTTGATCACAATCTGTTTGTTATGAACTGTAGCTGAAGAAACTGCAAAAAGGTGGGAATTTAAGGAGATGGGACCTGGATAAACTGACAGAACCAGAGGCTGTAAAGAGTTTCAGGGAGAGCATAAGGGAACAATTGAAAGGAATGGGGGAAGGAAATACAGTACAAGAAGAATGGGTAGCTTTGAGGGATGAAATGGTGAAGGCAGCACAGAATCAAGTAGGTAAAGAGACGAGGGCTATTAGAAATCCTTGGGTAACAGAAGATATATTGAATTTAACTGATGAAAGGGGGAAACGTAAAAATGCAGTAAATGAATCGGGCAAACAGGAATACAAACGTCTCAAACATGAGACTGACAGGAAGTGCAAAATGGCTAAGCAGGGATGGCTAGAGGACAAATGTAAAGATTTAGAGGCATATCTCACTAGGGGTAAGATAGATACTGCCTACAGGAAAATTAAAGAGACCTTTGGAGAAAAGAGAACCACTTGTATGAATATCAAGAGTTCAGATGGAAACCCAGTTCTAAGCAAAGAAGGGAAAGCTGAAAGGTGGAAGGAATGTGTAGAGGGTCTATACAATGGCGATGTTCTTGAGGACAATATTATGGAAAGGGAAGAGGATGCAGACGAAGACGAAATGGGAGGTATGATACTGCCTGAAGAGTATGACAGAGCACTGAAAGACCTAAGTCGAAACAAGGCCCCGGGGTAGACAAAATTCCATTAGAATTACTGACAGCCTTGGGAGAGCCAACCCTGACAAAACACCACCATCTGGTGAGAAAGATGTATGAGACAGGCGAAATGCCTTCAGACTTAAAGAAGAATATAATAATTCCAATCCCAAAGAAAGCAGGTGTTGACAGTTGTGAAAATGACCAAACTATCAGTTTAATAAGCCACGGCTGCAAAATACTAACACGAATTCTTTACAGATGAATGGAAAAACTGGTAGAAGCCGACCTCGGGGAAGATCAGTTTCGATTCTGTAGAAATGTTGGAACACGTGAGGCAATACTGACCTTACGACTTACCTTAGAAGAAAGATTAAGGAAAGGCAAACCTACGTTTCTAGCATTTGTAGACTTAGAGAAAGCTTTTGACAATGTTGACTGGAATACTCTCTTTCAAATTCTGAAGGTGGCAGGGGTAAAATACAGGGAGTGAAAGGCTATTTACAATTTGTACAGAAACCAGATGGCAGTTATAAGAGGCGAGGGGCATGAAAGGGAAGCAGTGGTTGGGAAGGGCGTGAGACAGGGTTGTAGCCTCTCCCCGATGTTATTCAATCTGTACATTGAGCAAGCAGTAAAGGAAACAAAAGAAAAATTCAGAGTAGGAATTAAAATATGTGGAGAAGAAATAAAAACTTTGATGTTTGCCAATGACATTTTAATTCTGTCAGAGACAGCAAAGGACCTGGAAGAGCAGCTCAATGGAATGGAATGGACATGGTCTTGAAAGGAAGATATAAGATGAACATCAACAAAAGCAAAACAAGGATAATGGAATGTAGTCGGATTAAGCTTCGGGTGAAGCTGAGGGAATTAGATTAGGAAATGAGACACTTAAAGTAGTAAAGGAGTTTCGCTATTTGGGGAGCAAAATAACTTTTGGGGAGCAAAATAACTGATGATAGTCGAAGTAGAGAGGATATAAAATGTAGACTGGCAATACCAAGGAAAGCATTTCTGAAGAAAAATTTGTTAACATCGAGTATAGATTTGAATGTCAGGAAGTCGTTTGTGAAAGTATTTGTATGGAGTGTAGCCATGTATGGAAGTGAAACATGGATGATAAATAGTTTAGACAAGAAGAGAGCAGAAGCTTTTGAAATGTGGTGCTGCAGAAGAATGCTGAAGATTAGATGGGTAGATCACATAACTAATGAGGAGGTATTGAATAGAATTGGAGAGAAGAGAAATTTGTGGCATAACTTGACTAGAAGAAGGGATCGGTTGGTACAGCATATTCTGAGGTATCAAGGAATCACCAATTTAGTATTGGAGGGCAGTGTGGAGGGTAAAAATCGCAGAGGGTGACCAAGAGATGAATACACTAAACAGATTCAGAAGGATGTAGGTTGCAGTAGGTACTGGGAGATGAAGAACCTTGCACAGGATGGAGTAGCATGGAGAGCTGCATCAAACCAGTCTCTGGACTGAAGACGACAACAACAACAACAACAACAACAACAACCACCACCACCACCACCACCATGAAATGCATTTTTCCAGTTGACATTTAATACTTTGATGAACACTACTGTGTGAAATCCTGGCATTTCTATGCCATTGAACCTAAGTTGCCCATGGACAGTTTTGGAACTCTTGTTGCAATATCAAAGTTCCACAGACTACACAAGTATCATGTTACTAACATGAGACCATATTAGCAAGTTTGATGCATATGCTCTTATAGAAAATCTGAATCCTTATTAGCATTTTAATTAATGTAGGCTTACTTGTTCTTGGTTTCCAACGCAGTCTTATATCCATCTGAAACACTGCTGTGCTACTACTTACCTTTTAGGCACCAACAAATTATTATTGACTGCTAACACCTTGGCACAAATTGAGAACTTCACAACATTGGTTCCCAAGTTTTTATTTATTTATTTTTTCTTTTAATTCAAATTTCACTGTACTGACTGAAAAGACACATGATAAGGGGCATGCACACGTTGATTATCTCTATAAATATGGTAAGGAAAGTCCTGACAAAATGAAAATACTTCAGGAGTAAAGGAGAGAGCTTGCCAGTAACCAGTAGTGTTGAGTCATTGTCGGGTGCACGCAAAAAGAATGACAACTTTGTTAGCTTTCTGTAGAAATTCTTAAATGAGTTCTCTCTCTCTCTCTCTCTCTCTCTCTCTCTCTCTCTCTCTCACACACGCACACACACACACACACACACACACACACACACACACATTTTGTGGTGACTGCACTTGCTCTCCCATGTTTGTAATTTGATGGGTGGACTGTTGTGTGAGGTTGTCAGGTGCGATGAGTAGAGGGAGAAAGAGGCAGGCAGGAAGCAAGGGAAGAGAGGTTTGGGACGGGTAGCTAGTAGCTCAGATGGCAGCAGTAGATGTTCAGGATAGAGATGCAGGGGAGAAGGGCAGAAAGTGTGTGAACTAAGTGTGTGTGACACTGGCACCAGGGCTTGTGAGTAGGATGTGCTGAGTGAGGGAATCGGGGAGGTCTTGCGCTACGGTCATATGACCCCTGCAGTGTGGAGTTTGGGAGTGAGAGTAGCATAGGAATGGACCAGGATGTTGTGTACTTTGGGTGAGTGATGGAATACATATCCAAGATCATTCTCACCCCCTCCTAAACTGGCCCTCGCACTCTCTGCCAAAGTTTCCTTCCTCTGTCCTGCACCCCTCCTAACCCACTGCTCCACGTCTTCACCCCACACTACAGGAACTCAATGGCTCCAGTGCCCTTGTGGTTCATGCCTAGCCTATGGCTTTGCCACCCCTCCCTCATGCATTCCTATCCTGCACATCTATTGCCTCCCTCTGAGCCATTCCCAAACCCCCCTCCTGCTTCTTGCCTCTTTCTCCCCTTATGCACCCCACCCGACACAACCCCTCACTCTGGTCCACCTGACAAATTGCAATATTGGCATTGTGTGTTCGGCCAGCACAATGTAAGTGCATAGGAGGGAGTGCGCGTGCAGAGAGAGAGAGAGAGAGAGAGAGAGAGAGAGAGAGAGAGAGAGAGAGAGAGATATGAAGGGAGAAGGGGCACAGCACATGCAAACACACCTTTGTAATGTCATTAAAGGGTTTCTTCCAAAACCTTGCTTTCTTTTTTTTGTGTTTGTCGATGACTCCATGCTTCTGCTATTTGGTGAAAGATCTCCTTTACTCTTAGAATGTAAGGCACATGGTGTCATGGTAGTTGTCCACCATTTGTCAAAAATATTTAGAACAGCTATAACCTCAAGTCGAAATGTCTTGTACACTCCCTCTTTCCAACTGTTTGTTGGCAAGTGCCGGCCTATGTGGTCGAGTGGTTCCAGACGCTTCAGTCTGGAACCGCACGACCACTACGGTCGCAGGTTCGAAACCTGCCTCGGGTATGGATGTTTGTGATGTCCTTAGGTTAGTTAGGTTTAAGTAGTTCTAAGTTCTAGGGGACTGATGACCTCAGATGTTGAGTCCCACAGTGCTCAGAGCCATTTGAACCTTTTTTTAAGGTGTTGCTGAAAATAATCTGTTGCAGATATACTGGTCCACAGTTTAGGTGATCTCAGAAACAAGAGGAAATCTTTAGCATTAAAAACAAAAATAAAATGCAGATTGATCTTGTCAGTTGTAATTTTTATGACTAGTAGCATAAGAATTGATTTAGAATGTGTATTTTGTAGTCGAAACTACTCTCTGGAGAAGTAACCACTAATTCAACTTTCAGGCAGAGATTTTTGGCGTTGGCAGACAATGAACCCAAATGGATATCGCAGTGAGACAGCTACTGCAGCAAAATTGAATGGAACTACTCTGGCAGTGAATGGAAAACAACTGAACGGGCATTAGTCTCCTCAATGACCATGGACACTGTAATAGTCATATTTTCATGAGAATCCTATGAGGCACAAATAATAGTGCATTGTACATGGTGTGGCAGCTCCAATAATGTCAATATACACCTTTTCAATGCACATGGTGACTAAACCCTGGAAATGTTACACACTAAAACATTTTTAATGTGTAATGTAACTGTAGCCTCTCTTACATCACAATTGCCAGTATTATTCAGTTATTGCTTTACTTTTATCATTGTCATTATTAATGCAAAAACAGAGATTGGAACTGTATTATATTTTTCAGTCTCAGAAGAAAACCACAGTATGTAAAAATGTTTATTGGATTTTTAATTGGTACAGCATTTATGTATAAATTCTGATGTTCAGTAACTGCTGATTCATAATACATATTCATCTCATTTCAATTTCTTTGGATCAATTAATGTGATTTGGTACTGTTTTAATTTCAAAATACAATTACAAGGAACTGTGGGATACAAACTCATGTATTTTGAACTAGAAATGATACCTGGATGTAATCACATTATTATTCGACAAGTTTTATCATGGACAGTTACATGGTAACTTTTGATGTATTCACAAGAAAGGAATAATAAAATGGAATTAAGTCTCATTTGATTTTTGTTGCATGATTTTTATATACAGCTCATAGTAGTACATCATTTTAGTGCAAAGGCACTGATAATTTACATATAGTGTACAACTGCAGAGGTGTTATGCTTTATATTTTCTTTATTAATATATTACAATGGACTTAGCAAACATTTTAGTACACTGAATTAACAGAATCATCATTACACAAACTGAACAGCATATATCTGTCCATTATTAACCTTTTATAGCAAAGTAAAAGATATGTGCTGAGGTTGTATCAGCACTGAAAAATCTTTGAGAAGCAGTGAACAAGAAGAAATTGTTTTGCTCAAGGCCCGACCCTCAAGTACATCTGACTGTCAAAGCAAAGACAAATTTCAATTTTAAGCTTTGACAAAAACCTCAAACTGAAATTTACTACTTACTATGTTTCATCTCCTGTCCGAGAGATTTCATGGGACTGATACAGTGATAAAGTCTGCAATTTCAGGACTTCATTTCCCCAACTAGTCCATCCAGGTAGCAAGTATCTTGCAAAGAGCTCAAGGCACTTGGCATTATTTGGCAGATATGCTGACAGTATTTCTGAAATAACCGTAGAAATGAGAGGAATATTCTTGTTTTTTTGAGAGCACATAATAGTCCTCTGTATACATAGATCCACAACCACTGTGAATTTATTGGGAGAAGCCATTTTCCTACATCACTGTTTTTGTTTTGAAATAATCCTGAAATAAATTGATCATTCCAAAATAAAAAGTGTTCACTGGATAATGATGTTCCTCTTGAAAATGCATTTTATTATTATTAATTTTTTTTTAATTTTTGACTGCAGAAAATTCAAAGAGGACTTCATGTGTTTTAACCTAAGTTAATCATGTACAGAAACAATTATCTACAAAGCATCACCTTGCCCTTTACAGTTCCATCATTATGTATATTTCTGTTTGTGATTTCTCATCCCAGCCACACTACTCAAATGCTTTACCTTGATTAGCCTCAGAATCAGTCAACATTTGAAAGCTGATGACACATCAGCCTTCTACAAAATATGCACTCTGCTACAAAGGTACTTTTAGTTGGAGAAATAAGTGATAAGGAATCTGCATCAGGTATTTTTCTATGGTTCAATCAGATATAAAAATGCTTTAGTAGACCATTTGTGGTAGGATTTATTACCATTTCTAGAGGAGCAGTTTTCTGGTAATTTTTCTATAACAAAAATGTTGCGCTATCATTACCTGGTAAACAATAATGTCACTCTAGTACCAAAGCATGGAAGCCATCATGCTATTATACCACCACAAGAATGAGCACTAAAATAATGTGCAAATAAAAATACAGAAAAACAAATCCTAGCAAATGCCAGATTTGCATGCTAACACAGAAATGTCACTGAGTGAAAGCAACTGGTAAAATACATTTCAGGCATGTAGTTCTGCTTTCTCTTAAGTACTTCTCAGCAAGGGTGCGAGGGGGGCAACAGCCTTGCCGCAATGGATACACCGGTTCCCGTGAGATCACTGGAGTTAAGCGCTGTTGGATGTGGTCGGCACTTGGATGGGTGACCATCCAGGCCGCCATGTGCTGTTGCCATTTTTTGGGATGCACTCAGCCTCATGATGCCGATTGAGGAGCTACTCGACTGAATAGTAGCGGCTTAAGAATACCATCATAATGATCGGGAGAGTGGTGTGCTGACCCCACGCCCCTCCTACCCACATCCTCCAATGAGGATGACATGGCGGTCAAATGGTCCCGGTAGACCACTCGTGGCCTGACAACTGAGTGCTTTTTTTTTTCTTTTTTTTTTTTAAAAAAAAGGGTGCGAGGGCCTTCCTTGCAGTTAGTTAGTTAGTGAAACTAGCTGCTTATGCTGGCAATGCAACAAAGGTCTGATCCACAGATCCCATCAAGAAAAACCTACAGGGACATGGAACAAGTCAAGATATATAAGTTAACACAAGACAAAAAGTCATAGAAACTAATATGCACACTAATCCATATAAATTTAATGAAGTAAATTAGTAAGAAAGCTGCTGCCTCCTCAGCTTTATTACATAGCTATTGTTTATCTGCTATTAGTAGCTTAATATCTACTAGAGTACTATGCTATTTTTAAGTTTATAAATGCCGAGTTCTACGCACAGTACATTATTATTTAACAAACAACTTTATAAAAACAGAGCTACTTTCCGCGTAACGAACAAAAAGTTTAAATAGTACAAAATTCCATTCAATTGAGTCCTGAAACAGCAACATACTTGGCAGAACATTAATGGAAAGGGGGGGGGGAGTGTTGCAAAGAAAGGTACTGCTTGGACTTCTATTTTTACCAGAACAGTTTACGAATACCTTTTTGATAACTGAAGTATCAAATTAATCATCTAGTAGTAGAATCAGATTTCTTTGTTTGACATTAAAGTGGTGCATGCTAAAAATTGTAAATAATCATCCCATGTGCAAAGTCTAACCACCTGAGTGGCAGCTGTGAAAAGTCGATGCAGACTTTTAGATGAGTAATAGTTGCCTGCTTTTGCATTTCATGTGCTGCCAACCAGTAGCACATACAAAGGGCATCCTAGCACTGGGTCAGGCTGGGACCAGCTATCAGTCAGTTTTTGTTCACCACTGGATGTAAGGCTCATCTGTACCTGTGCAACCCACTATGACAATATATTTTATCTATGAGAAAGCAAGCTTTACCAGCAAATTTCATTGATTAAATCTTCCTGGGTTGACAACTAATGAATAGTGTTCTTGAAGCAGCATTTTAACAAGTTTCCTGCTCATCATCTTCAGGCAAAATTCCAGGAGCCTGTAGGAAGTCTTCTTTTATAGATTCTTGACAACACTCCTCTTTTCCTGAGAGAACATCACCAGGAAGACCAAATGAATCATTTGGAAGTGTGGACTTCCAATTCATAATGTCCACTGCCCAACCAGGAGCAATCTTGGCAAATATACGATAACTCAGAAACTCGAGCAGATCTTCGGTGGAACTCCTTTCCCAGTTGGTGCGACTATCATTTACTCTTATCATTGCCACCTCCTTGATCACAGAAGCTTGGAATCCAATGTCAAGGTGCGTTATGATGAAATGAGCAAAACAGTGAAGTAAATAGTGACCAAACATTTACAATATATAGAATTCAAAAGTCTTTGACTGAAATAAAAGTTTGATTTCTACAAAGAATATACCATCTTCATCTGTTCAAAGCAAAATTGTGTCCTTCACTGATTTAGTTTGCTGCTATAGACTTGTCAGGCTGGCTCAAAGGAATGATTCTTATGTGCTCCACACACTACTGCAAAGAAAAGTTTCATTCAGTTGTTGAGCTTATGTCTACACTCACATCTAATATTGTAAACACCTGGTGTCTATAATCCTGTAGGTCTTTGAGGGATTTCAATGCATTAATTTTTTTTATGTTGGATGAAATACAGTCCGTATATTGTATCTGCTCAGAGTTCTGGCTATCTTAGCAGTGGATGACCCTGCATGCAATATGAGTGCCAAACATGTATTGTCTGGAGTGTGTGTTTTTTTACTATTTCTGAGTAACAAATTGTTCTCCATTACTGGTGGGGTTACTAAATTTCCTGATGCTGTCCCAGGAGAAGAGTTGTGTACCCCAAAATATATGATTCATTACTTTCTTTGGACTCCAAGAACTTTTCCTGAAGTCTAAAAGTAGGAAACTTGCCAAAATATTACTCAGGACACCACCACTACGGTCATAACCCAATAATATTCCATTAAGAATATATTATATAGTCTTCACCGGTCAATTTCTCAAACAATAAATATTTTTAGGTCACATCCTAAACATTTTTGTGATAGCAGTCATTTTCCACTTTTCAATTCAAGAGTCACATTACATATGATATACAAAATTACACATTAAAGGTGAAAAGTGAGATAAATACACTTTATTCAGATTAGTGAGATTACTAAAAAGCAGTTAGAAAAGAATGAAAGGCAATAAATTGGACTACATTTGATAATCCAATGAAATGAATCTTAAGATTTTTGGAATAGCAAGTTTCTTTGTTGAGAGTCTAAAGCAAACCCCAACAAAACAAAATGAAGAGACTAGAAATGGCATTAAATGTACAGTAATTTAGAATTCTGCGTATAAGGCACATGAAATTAATGTCACAAATGAACAGCATCAATGAACATGAAAGTTAAGGGTTTAGTAGTAGTTGTTATTGCAGTCTTCAGTCTGAAAACTGGTCTGATGCAGCTCTCCTGTGTTAGGCTCTTCATCTCCAAATAACTACTGCAACCTACATCCATTTGAATCTGCCTAAGTGTCCTGTCACTCAATCCCATCTTTTAGTCAAGTTGTACCACAAATTTCTTTTTTCCTCGAATTGATTCAGTTATCAATTGTGCTGCCTAAATAACAAAACTTGTATACTACCATTAATATCTTATTTTCCAATCAATTACTTTGGCATCCCCTGATTTCATTTAACTATATTCCTGCACCACTATTTTAATTTTATTGATGTTCATTTTATAGCCCCTTTTCAAGACACTATCCATTCCATTCAATTGTTCTGCGAAGTACTTCGATGGCTCTGACAGAATTACAGTATCACTGGCACACCTCAAAGTTTTAATTCTTCTCTTTGAACATTAGTTCCCCATCAAAATTTGTCCTCGGTCTTTTTTACTGCTAGCTCAGTTTACAGATTGAATAACACTGGGAACAAGCTACAACCCTTCCCTGCTCCTTCCTCAACCACTACTTCCATTCCATGTTCTTTGACTCTTATAGCAGCAGACTGGTTTCTGTACAGGTTGAAAATAACCTTTCACACCATGTGTTTCATGCCTGCTACCTTCAGAGTTTCAAATCGCATTACAGTCAACACTATCAAAAGCTTTCTAAATCTACAAGCATATAAATGTAGGTCTGCATTTCTTCAATCTGTCTTCTAAGATATGTCAAAAGGTCAGTATTGCCTTGCAACTTCCTACATTTCTCTGGAACCCAAACTGATCTTCCCTGAGGTCAGCTTCTACCAGTTTCTCCAGTCTTCTGCAAATAATTTGTAAGCATACCTTATTAAACTGATGGTTGGCAATATTCACATCTGTCAGCCCTGCCTTCTTTGGAACTGGGATTACTACAGTCTTCTTGAAGCCTAAGGATATTTCAGCTGCCTCGAACATCTTATTCACTAGGTGGAAAAGTTTTGTCACAGGTGCCTCTGCCAACAATCTCAGCTATTCTGAGGAAATGTCATCTATTCCATGTCTTTTAGGGCTGTCAAATTCTTCTCATAGCATCATATCTTCCCCCTTCTATATATTCCTTCCACCTTTCAGCTTTTTCTTGTTTGCTTAGTACTGGTCTGCCATCTGAGCTTTTGAAATTCATAAAGTTGCTTCTCTTTTTTCCAAAGATTTCTGTTATTTTCCTAGGGACAGTGCATATCATTCCCCTAGTTATGCATATTTCTACATTCTTCCCCATCACTCCTGCTTACAATCTCACTTTCAGATGTCTATAGTCCATTTTGCCTGCTTCATTTCCTACATTTTATGCCTTCTCCTTTTGTCCATTGGATTTAATATGTCATACTCTATCGAAGGATTTTTACTGGACTGCCTACTTGATCCTCTGTTGCCTTCACTATTTCAACTTTCAAATGTACCTATTTGCCTTCTATTGTATTCCTTTCCTCTGTTTCAATCAATTGTTGTCTAATTCTCATTCCCAAACTATCACCAACCTCTGGTTCTTTCAATTTTTACATGGCTCATCATCTCAATTTCCTAATTTTGCAATCTGCAGTTCACAGCCAATACATTAAGCTCAGAGCCCACCCTCTGTAAATGTTTTGTAGTTCAAGAGCTGGTTTTGAAATCTCTTTCTTACTATTATGCAATCAATGTGAAACCTTCCAGGGTCTCACAAGTCTTTTCCACATATATATAACCTTATTTCATTATTCTTAAACAAAGTATTAGTGATGATTAAATTATGTTATGTGCAAAATTCTACCAGGTGCTTGCCCCTTCATTCCTTTCCCCCAGTCCATGTTCTACTATTTTTCCTTCCATTTCGCTTCTTGCAGTTTAGTTCCAGTCCCCCATCAAAGTCCGCTGCTCGTGGTATCACAGTGGCGTTCTTGCTTCCCAAGCACGGGGTCCTGGGTTCAATTCCTGGCAGGGTCAGGGACTTTCACCTGCCTCAAGATGACTGGGTGTTGTTGTGTCATCTTCATCATCATCATTCATCCCCATTATGGTCGGAGGAAGGCAATGGCAAACCACCTCCATTAGGACCTTGCCTAGTACGGTGGCGCGGGTCTCCCGCATCGTTCCCCTACACTCTGTCTAGAAGCAAGGGACTTCATTTACATTTCCCCATCAAAATTAAATTTTTGTCTTCATTAACTATATGGATAACTTCTTTTATTTCATCATATATTCTCTCAATTACTTCATCATTGTAGCAGCTTGTTGGAGTGTTAACTTGTACCACTGCGGCTGGTGTTGATTTTGTGTTTGCATTGGCTATGATAATGTTTTTATCATTATTAGTCCTACTCCTGCATTACCTCTATTTGAATTTGCATTTATAGCCCTATACTCATCTGGCGAAAGTCTGGTTTTTCTTGCAGCCATACTTAACTACTTCCTACTGTATCTAATTTCAACCTGTCCATTGCCCTTTTTAAATTTATAGCCTACCTATCTGATTAATGTATATAACATTGCACACTCTGACCTGTAGAATGTCAGTTTAGTTTTTCCTGATAAAAACATCTTCCAAAACAATCTCCTCCCAGAGACCTGAATGGGTGATGATATTACCTCCAGACTAATTTACTCAAGACAATGTCATTATTTAAACCTACAGAAGAGCTGCATGCCTCGGACTAGTTTCCTCTAGATTCAGCTGTTTGCAGTACCAACATATCAAGGTTATGTTGGCTAACATTGTAAGTCACAAATTCATCAATCATTTAGACTGTTGCCCCTGCATCTACCAAAAAGGCTGTTGCCCCTCTTCAGGAACTTCACGTTTGCCTGGCCTCTCCACAGATCTCCTCTGTTGTGGTTATACTCACAGTTTAGCTATCCCACTAAATCTCATAAATAGGTGGTCGAAACAGTACTAGTCTTCACATGTATCAAGTTAAATTAACCATGCTTAGCATCTTTCAAAATGCAGATTATATAAACATACATGACTTATTTAACAAACTACTAAGGCAAGCAGCAGAACAGCTGTAGGTACAAGGAAAGGAAAGGAAGGGAAGAGAAAACCTAAAGCAGAAAATGAAAGCATTAAGGAGTTGGTGAGACAAGTGATTTTTATCTAGCACTTTTCACTTCTTTCACCTCTGGCAATGTTTGTTAATGGGAGTTGCACTGTGGCTTGAAGTTACAGTGCAAGAAGGCCCCCCCCCCCCCCCCCCCAAATAACTGGCTGGGTAAGTCAGTTGAAAGGTTCAAGAAAGGCAATTGCTTACCACCTCAAACAGAACCAAGCCCACAAAACTGCAGGTAATGAAACCAAAATTTGGGGTGATAACAGCTTTACTAGTTACAGTAGCAATATCTGAACACGTTTTTAATATTTTTATTGAAATATTTATCAAGGTCATGGTAATTTTTGCTTTTACAAGAGTTCATTATTTCCCTCAAAGAATTACAGGTTATCTTGAACTGACTGAAAGCTTGTGATACTGACTGACAAATGTACTGCAATGCGTTTTCACTAAAGCTGTCTGTAAAGCATTTCTTAGTTAGCAAGTTACTGTCAAAGATATATATGTTTATAATTTGGTGGGTTATTACATTTATTCCTAAATTACTGACAAAAGACATTAAATTATCATGTAACAGAAGGAGAGAACCATACAAAATGGTCAACATGAGAGCAGATGTGTAACACTTTCATATTGTGCATAGTATTGCTCTTTCTTGAGAAGTGTTATTAGAAAATCAGAAGGTTTGCATGTTATGTCAGAGATTAATAAGCCAAAAAAAGGGGGGGGAGGGGGCAGGGTGTTGTCAAAAAGGAAATAAGGAAGTCTATCAGGAAATAAGATGATCTGGAAATTAAAGATAATGACCAAATGGTTCAGGACACAAAGGAATTAAACAAATTGGCTGCCAGTGAGCACTGATTTATATTAATGAGAAAAGTGAAAAATTTGTGCCAGACAGGGATTTGAACCTGGGGCTCCTGCCTACTAGGTAGGTGTGTTGACAACTACACCATCTGGACTCGGAGGACTCTACAACCACACGGACTGTACTAGCATGCCTCCTGTCAGAATCAAATTCTCATCTTATATTACACACTAAGACATAGTGCACCTGCTCATTAGCCTCATTACTTGTGACATCTCAACGACTCCTGTAAGAGTTCAAGCTTGGTGTGCATCTGCACTGAAAGGAAAATTGGCCACCATTGCCTTAAATGTACAGGCTGAACATTAATAAACCCGACAAACTGCAACGCCAGATTCCTGGATAGAAATGAATGGCACACATGCAAAGACAACAAATCACCCTGGAACACTGTACAGAGCTGCATTGCATCTAGGTCTCAACAGATGTCCAAAGCACCCTCCATGGGACTGCAAGTGATGGGGATAGTAGCAGCTGTCATGCAAGATACACATAATCGTACTTTGGTTTACTCTGGGTTGATGGGCTACTTGTCTGGAGCTTGCACTAGGATTCATCTGAATATCCCGTAGAATCGGTCCCCTAATCTGGGGTACGCACACTCCACCTCCTCCCTGAATGTTCGTCTGTCTGAAAGGACCCATGGCCACACAAACACCCAAAAAGGGCTTGAAATGTTGTGTGATGTGGTTGGTGTCTGGGAGGGGGCTTGTTAGGTATAGCTTTGCTGCATCTCAACTGTTTCTATCTGCTTGACTGTACACAAACACCATCTCAACTTATTCCCAACATGAATACCGGACCATTTTGCTCCTTACAGTATGCTGTGTCAATCACATGACCTGCAACACACAAGGAACAAACGACATGTGATCAGAGGAACTGTCATTCATCAGCACCACTTACCATGGCAATGATGCATTTCCGGACACATGTTCACGGGACCTTTTTTCCCCATTTTTAGTCAGGAATCTGTCCCTGTAGTTTGTTGGTTTTATTAATGTTCACTCTGTGTATGTATGGTATGGATTGGTGAGATGTCATGAATAATGAGGTCAATGAGCAGTAGGACTACATCAGTAGTGCGTGGTACAAGTTGAGAATTTGGGTCTAATAGGAGGTGTGCTAGGGTAGTCCATATGGTTGTAGTGAGCACTGAGTCTAGGTGCTTATTTGTCAGTACACTGGCCTAGTAATCTGGAGACCCTCATTCGAATCCCTGCCTGGCACAAATTTTCAACTTGTCCCATTGATATAAATCACTGCTGACTGGTAGTCAATGTCTTTAATTCCTTTGTGTCATGGATCATGCGGTTATTAACTTTAATTTCCAGATAATCTTGTTCTGTGATAGACTTTCTTGTTTCCTTTTTAACAACACTTTGTAGTTTTTTATTTTTATTTTCAGGTTTGTTAATCTCTGACATACCATATAAGCCTTCTGAGTTTCTATTAACTCTTCTCAATAAAGAACAAGACCTTCTACAATATGAGAGCTGTTGCACATCTGTTCTCATGCTGACCATTTCACATAGTTATCTCTTTCTGTTACATGATAATTTAATGTCTTTTGTAAGTAATTTAGGAGTAAAGGTAATACCTCACCAAAAAGTAGAGGTAAAAGTGCGGAAGGGAGAAGCAGCAGGTGCGTGGGATAGGAATTCAACACGCACGCTCTGGCATCGATGAGTTCACGCAGTGATGACTTGGTGGAGTGGATTGAGAGGAGGTGATAAGACAGACCATACCAAGAAACCTCCCTATATAGTCTGCCACTCATGGTTGCTGCATCTGCAGTGACGAGAATTACCTTCCCCAGTATGCTGAAGGCCTCACTAATGACTCCGCAGGCTGGCTCTATGCCCTAAACCTAGTCTGCAGACAGATTAACTGCATCACATCCTCACACACTTCTAATCCTACCAGCACCCTCCAGAACCAGTTGCAAAAACATCCCCTCATCACCCAATATCATCCTAGGTTGGAACAACCTAACCATATCCTTTACCAGGACTCTATCGACTATCGTTCCCAGAAATGAAGAATATTCTACCAGAATAATTATCAACCTTCCATAATTGGTATTCTGCTGCCCATCCAATATAAGCAATATCCTGTTCCATCCCTATGCTACACTCACTCCCAACGCCTCGCATATGGATCATATCTCTGTGACGGATCCAGGTGCAAGATTTAGTCGATTCAACCCAGCATATATCACTACAGTCCCATTACAGGCTTATCCTATGCCATCAGAGGCAGAGCCGCCTGTGAAAGCAGCCGTGTCATACACGTTCTCTGCCAATACCTCCACACAGCATTTTATGTGGGCATAGCCACCAACCAAATGCCCATACATGAATGAATGGCCACCACCTAACTGTGACCAAAAACAGAGTTGATAACCCAGTGGCACAACACGCTGCTGAGTGCAACATGTTAAATTTCAAGTGCTGTTTCACAACCTGTACCATCTGGATCCTTCCCTCCAGCACCAGCTTTTTTGAACCATGTAGACAGGAGTTATCCAGGCAACACATCTTTCATTCCATAATCCTCCAGGCCTCAACCCTCTGTCACATACACATCTCCACCCTGCCTCAGAATCCTAACTTCACTCATTCTGCACCCACATTCTGTTCCCCATTGTCTCCCCTCCCACTGTTCTGTCAGACCCTTCCCAATTTACTCCCTCTCACATCATCATCACTGTGCACTGCATGAACTCAACAGTGCTGATGCAAAAGTGTCAAATTCCTATCCCATGCACATGCTGCCCCTCCCTCTCACATTCCTAACATGTACACCTACTGTCTCCCTATGAGCTGTCAGACAACTTTCACCAACGCTCCCCACTTACTTTCTCCCCTCACCTACACCATCTGATGCAATCTCTCACCCCGGTCTATCTGCAGAACTGCAGTCCAGCTATTGTGTAGCTGCTACCCAAAAAAAGATTCATTCAGAAGTTAGCAAATTTTTCTCTCTTGTCTATGTCCCAGTCAACAACTCAACACCTCTACTATTCACTGAGTTACAACCTTTATTCCTAAATTATCAAAATGATGCCAGAAATAGAAATCTTCAAATCAGTTTAATGCCTTTTGTACTCTACAGTTTCTTTGATAAGGCACTGGTGCTATATTTCACAGTTTTCATTAGGAAACAGCTGATAAAAATGGAGAGAAATTTACCAAGAAATGTTTTAAACTGAAAATTTAAACCCACTGCCTCATTGCAGGTTATTTTTGAAGGTGTCTAACAGTTTTCCAAGTTAAAATGTGATTTAGGATTGACAGTATAAAGCAGCCAATATTAAACTTAGTACAAAAAAATGAACTAGGATCAAGCTGAACTAAGAAATCTGTTAGCCCAGTTTATATCGCCATGAACTAGGATCATATTTGGTTGGTGAAAAAATGTGAATCCAGTCAACCTCAATCATAATTTACTGCAGTTACAAAACAATGGATTTTGCTTTGTGCAAATACAATCTGAAAATAAGTAAATAATAAAGAAGTAGTTGTTAACATAAAAATGGTAAGTCTGAAATAATTTTTCCAATCTGTGATGTATGTAATAAGTGTAGATAACAACAGATCTCAGAACAATTCTTGGTGATGAAAGACATTTCATACACACTTCGAAGCAGAGTAAGAAAAGGAAATTATAATTACCTTCAGAGAACAGATAGCAGTCAATAGTGACTGAACATTAGATACTGAACAAGGGCTTAAACTGCTATGACAACTGCACACACACTGATGAACAGAAACGGTAGGCATACGTATGTAAATTAGCAAACCGATATTTATTATCTAGTTACTAAGTGAAGACTTTTTCAGTGGCTCAGTGGTTACGAGGTGAACTATTGGCCTAAAGGCCTGTGGTTCAATGTTAGGTGAGAACTTCATTTTTTATTCATTTATTTGTTTTCTGTTACCATTTGCATCATTTCTGGCAACATTTGTTGATGAACAAAATCCTGAGTTGCATTGTAATTTGGAGAAAACATTAAATTGTGGGTCCCCATATTTCTGGATGAGTGTCTGTTCAGAGGTCTGAGAAAGGCAAGGGTATACCACCTTCTTATCGCTGTGGTGGTCAATCTAAACTTCATGTTGAAGACAGCTCTACCCAAACAGACACTGCAAATGTGTTCTTCTTCTGTTGCCTATACCAATAGGTTCTTTAGTTCAGCAAATGTGTACTTTTTCTACTGCCTGTACCAATAGTTTCTTTAGTTCAGCTGTCGAACAATGTATTTTCTACAATATTGGTTACAAAAATAATTTCGCCAGTATTAAGTTCTGAACACACACTGCCTGAATACCCTGCAGTTGGTTTCCTTGTGTTCTGGGTCACTACGATGAGCAGCATGCTATGTTCAAGAGCATTAAGTGATGAGACTTATACTGTTTATTTTCAATGACTAGTGCAATGTTTTTTGGCTGTGGAGAAGTTTACTGAATAAGTCTGACTAGTTTATTTCACATATTTTCCTCCTCCGTTACAACACAAAACTTTCAATAATAAATACTGTATATTAATCACATATGATTTGTATCTGCTGATGAAGCATGATAATCAAGTTGACAGCTGATTTCGCAGTGTTGCCAAGCAAGTCTTGTGTTAATTCAGATCAACACTGAACTTTGCTCACGTGATCCAAGTTTAGTTTTGTACAACACAGTGAATTCATGAACTGGGTTCATTTTCTGAAATAAGATTGATCTCCAGTTAGCGACATTTATACAGTAGGCCCTTACAGTTATCATTTTGTCTACTGCGACTAATTAATCATCACAGTCTGGTAACACAATTACAAGAATTAAAACTAGTTAATTGTTTAACTTTGTTGACTATGTCCTAACAAATAAAAATATTGTCAACTGAGGTGCTACTTCCCTGCACAAATCTGGAGTGAAAGTTCACAACTGAGGCTAGACTGTAAGGGTTAAGTGAAATTTCTATAGCAACATTTTTGCTCTGGCTTCTTAAAAAAAATTAATGCTGTTATCATCAGAAATTATTATTTGCTCATTTGATCAGACAAGAGACATAGATGGGTTTCAGTTTTTTCTAAGAATTTCTGAAAATTTCTAAGTGGGTATCTGTAAAGTGTAACAATACTTACACTGTTAGGTAATATGACTTCATATGCATATACCTCAATGCAGTTTAAGCCCTTATTGAGTAGCTAAGTTCAGTCACTATTGACTGCTTTTGTACAAATCTTGTGTCTGTAGATTTTACTTAGTGATTATTTAACAAATACCAACAAGTCTTCTTTCCTCCACATTGCTTTTGCAATAGGAAGCTACTAATTTATAATTTTCATCATTTAACATAGAAACTTCAACAACATACAGGTTAAAAAAGTATAATCAATGCTATGAGAAGAATATGGCTCAAAATACCTATGAAATCATATAAACTTTTTGTGTGTTTTTGTATTTGGGGCAGTTAGGGACAACAACTGGAAAAAATGGCAAAAGAAATAAACAGAAGCATAAAATAGTCTGCAGTAGGCTACTTCTTCCAAATAAATAGACTTTTCAAAACAAGATCAGAACATTTATGGACAAAGTGTATTATTAATTTTGATTTGTGGCACTGATAAATGGACTTTCGATGCAAAAATCATTAAAAACAGAACTGGTTAAAAAGCCTGCAGAAATGTGCCTTGAGAGTTACTGAGGGAAAACAGGGAAAAAATGGGACAGGAAACAGACTGAAGTGAAAAAATGTAATTACTACTATACAGTGTGTCCCAGTTCTGTTACGACTGTGTCTTTGAAAAATCATTAAGTTCACAAAATTATTGTATTTATTCAAGATAGTCTCCCCCTGAATCAATCCACAGCTGAAATCATTTTAAAAATGTTTTTAAACAGTCAGTGTAGTCCTTTGATGGAGTTGCATTTAGTGCTGCAGTACAATTTTCTTGAATATTCTTAAATGCTTCTTAACAGTGTTCTTTCATTTCCACCTTCAATTTGGGGAACAACAAGTAGTTGGCTGGGGCCAAACCTAGCGAATATGGTGGGTGATCCACAACCACGATCCATTTGCTGGCTAAACGCTCGCACACCATCTTCACTTTGTGGGCTGGGGTTTTGTCCGAGAGGAGCAACCGGGACCCTGACTCTCAATATTCAGCCTGAATTCGACAAATTTATTAGCTGATGTGCCTAACTTGACCCAAAACTTGATGTTGCTTCATTACTCTGCCGTCATTTTCCAACAAGTGTCAACCAGGATGGCTGCTGCAGGGATGCTAGCGCTTTGACATTTTACACTGCTGTTGTGGCAAATCACCACCAGATAGCACTGCAGTCTGAAATTTCACGCAAGCTGTACTAATGGAAGGGTGGAACAGGTATCCAGGTGAATGGATAATATCACAGTAACAAATTAAACTTGCATCCCCTTATATATTCTCATTTCCAAAGTCACAATGATTATAATCAATCCCAGAAAGTTCTCAGGAATGCCATGGAAATTATTTGACAGTGAGAAGGTTTCAAAATAAATTTATAGCAGTACCGCTTGAAACTCTACAAATGTACAAGTGAGGCAATGAAATTCAGCATCTACATATATCCTCTTTTTTGCAATATTATAATAAAGTGATGAGTACAGACGGAAGATTAGGGTTTAAAATCCCATTGACGTCAAGTTCATTAGAGATGGAGCAATAGCTCAGATTGTTTCAAGGACAGGAAAGCAAGTTGCCATGTCCCTTCAACAGAGCCATCTCAGCATTTGCCTGGAGTCATTTAGGAAAACCACGGAAAACCTAAAGCTGGATAGCTGGAGGTAGACTTGAAGCACTGTTCTCCCAAACGTAAGTCCAGTGTGGTAACTATTGTGCAACGTCTCTCTGTGTGATGAATATGGGGCACTATTTACTGAAATATGAAGACCCTTGCGTAGCCTTAAACTGAATGCCTCCTTTCACATGAAGTTTTGGATGACATTGCGTTTTTTTTACATGAGTGCCGTGAAAGACTTTTGCAGATGATGCAGTTACTAATAATGAAATACTGGCTGAAACATGATCCACAAATATTCAATCAGATTTTGATAAGATCTTAAGATGGTGTAAACATTAGTGACTTGCTTTAAATGTTCAGACATGTAAAACTGTGCATCACAAAAAACAACCTAGTATCCTACGAATATAATATCAATAAACCACAACGGAATCGATCAACTCACACAAATAACTTGGTGTAATAATTTGTATGGATGTAAATGGAATGATCACATAGACTCAACCAGAGCTATGGCAAGTGACAGACTTTGGTTCATTCATGGAATACTGGAGAAATGATGTCCGTCTATAAAGGAGATAGCTAACAAAACACTCATACAATCCATTCTAAAATAGTGTTAGAATGTGGTTGACCAATAACACATAGGTCTAACAGAGGATAGTGAATGTATGTAAAGAAGGGTAATATGAATGGTCACAGGTTTGTTTGACCCATGGGAAAGCTTGAAAGAGATGCTGAAAAAACTGAACTGACAGATACCTAAAGACAGACACAAACTACCCCAATAAAGCAACATTGACACACACATGAATAAAATGGCAAAGGTTCCCTCTGAACCCCCCCCCCCCCTCCCAGTTTGGCAACATCTTTGGTGGCTCCTGTACATTTTTATTAAGAATTTTAGAAATGTGCATTTACAGGGACAACCTATGAAGTAATCCTAGACACCTGAAGGCAGACACCTGGAATCTGAGCAATGTCAAGGAGTTGCCTGCCTGCAGATGCCTAGCACTATTTCACAGATTGCCACTGTTCCAGTACATTTTTAAAATTCTCAATAAAGATGGGGTGATGCCATCGAGGATAATGCCATACTGGGGGTCTTTAGAAGGACCCTTTGCCATTTTATTCATGCATGTGTCAATGTTGCACCCCACCTTGATCATTCCACAAGGGTCTGAAACTGGAGGGCAGAAATTCATAAGCACCCTTTGCTGCTTTGGATCACATTCAAGTGTCATTGAATAGTTTTGAATAATCCCTCATGGTTGCAACCTGTGCACCAAAGCAAAAACTGCAGTTGTGCTGTGTTCCAAAGGGATGCAATCACTTTCAGTGAGGATGTAGCCCCACAATATCCTTAGAGAAGGGGATTTATGTAGTGTCAAATGTTGTTAAGAACATCGTCCTGTTGCTCATTGCACTTTAAACTGTCATTATTGACCAGAAAATATGTGGGAATCATTGCTCCAAGAAAAGGAGTGGTTTCATTGACAATCTGTATGTTAACACCTGAGTCCTTTTCATGTCGATTCTCAGCGGCTGCGGGTCTGAAATGTTTTCCTTGGCAACCCGCATGAGAACAGTCCGATTTCAATGCTGGGCTTGCTGTTCTTACTTACATCACATGATTTCAAAAGAAAGAGTAAAATGTAGTAACGGGGAGGAGGGTGTGTGCCAACTCTCCCATCATGTGACACTTCCCCAGTGGTACTGTGCAGAAATGTGGTGAAATTTGATGTGATGCCAATGTGTCATCATTAACACACTTTATGTGTCACATGAACTTCAGAGCTTGGCTTTTTTTCACGTTTATTGACATCTTGCATTTGAAGTGTCATTGAGCCCAAGGGTGATGTCACAGGATGCCACGCTTTTGCACCATTACAGAGGAAGGTTGTAGGCACCCTAGAGCCAAATTTCAAGCATCTGCATCACAATGGGAGACAATTAACGGGTTTTGAAAAAGTGATGCTTTAATTGTATTTTTGCATAAAGAATGTTAGTTATTGTTACATGAGTCCACACCTAAAGCACGCCCAACGTACATATTACTTGTTAGCCCTCAAACTGTGGACTGCCAATTTTGAGTGGTATCCGATTACCTGTAGATGGGCTTAAGAAAAAACTGCTATTTTGAAAATTACATAAAGCTTTAAAATTTGGCTAGGTTATGTTTTACTATTTTTGGTGAACTACAAGTCCAATGTTATCTAGATAGCAGTCAGAAATTTACAAAAATACATGGAACTATAATCCTTACACAATGTGGACTTCCTGATTTACAAAAAATGACCGCCATATTGCAGATCAGAACAAATTACATGAAATTATTAATTAGTATGTTAATTAATTACTGATGTATGCCTACTGTATAAATAATTAAGTTAACAAAAGTATATAGTCAAAGTTCAGAAGCTACCAGTGGTTATTACAAAATCCACAATGGAAAATGGGACTAACTCAGAACTTGAAGTTTAATTCTTGCTGGAGATATTTAGTTTTACATAATTTAAAATATTTTACAGAAAAGTCAAAATACTTAACTTTCAAAGGTGTAGGTCACCTTTCTCAAATTCAAGTGTTAGCTCATAGGCTTTCGCATGTGGTGAACTGCAGTGCTAACAATCGCCTGTCACTTTTAATTACCCATACCCTAATAAAAACTAACTACAGAAATGGAATCAGAACAATCAAAATAAGCATTTGATTAGGCCTTATATATTTAAAGTGATACTCAGTCCAATAGGATCTTGAGATTTTTATATATGTGTTACATGTCAACAGATAATTGTACTGAAAGTAAGATAAAAATTAGAGAGAAAAATTGGTTATTTATAGGAGAAGAAAAACATAAATGATGGGAAGAATCCACCTGCTATGTCACAACTCAGCTTTGGACTGAAGCTGGCAGAGTGCTTGCCAGTATACTATTCCTGACTTTTTACTTTATCTAACTTCTCCCCTTCACCTTTTGTTCTCCTTGTTTTCACAATGGGTGAGTCCCTCTTATATTGGGGTCTACATCAAGTGGCCCACTTTCTAACATTGTTCAACACATCCCTATTTTCCCCCTGAGATAGTAACTAGTAGCTCTAAAAGATAGGAATAGTTGCTTCTTTAAAAAAAAAAAAAAATTCCCATCCCAATTTTATAAGGTTTGCCATGACTAAGTGGTCAGCATGGCTGACTGCCACAAGGAGGTTCAATTCCTGGTACTGTCAGGGATGTTTTTTTCCTTGAAGGAAGGGGTGAAGGGTGGGTGGGTGGGGGGGGGACTGGAATGGGGTTCATTCAGCCTCATGCTCGTAACGCCAATTGAAGAACTATGTGATTGAGAAGTAACAGCTCCAAGGCTCGAAAAGCCAACAACAGCTGAGAGAGTGATGTGCTGACCCCATGCCCCTCCATATCATATCTGCATGACGCTGTATGGCGGGGGTGACATGGTGGTCGGTGAGCATTGTGTGAACCTCTGGGTGCAATTATAGAGTTATTTACTTAGTGTCTAACTGCTTTCTGAAGATAAGAATGGCCAGCCATTCTGCGGAGCTCTATAATTTTTTAGTTTTCTGAAGAGAATTTTCCTTTTGGTACTTTTGAGATTCAAATTTTACTGCCATATAATACGAAAATTTCTGTTCCGACTCTGACAATGTTGAGTGTTTATGGAAAAAGTTCAAGGCAATCGTAAAATGCGTTTTAGACAGGTACGTGCCGAGTAAAACTGTGAGGGACGGGAAAAACCCACCGTGGTACAACAACAAAGTTAGGAAACTACTGAGAAAGCAAAGAGAGCTTCACTCCAAGTTTAAACGCAGCCAAAACCTCTCAGACAAACAGAAGCTAAACGATGTCAAAGTTAGCGTAAGGAGGGCTATGCGTGAAGCGTTCAGTGAATTCGAAAGTAAAATACTAGGTACCGACTTGACAGAAAATCCTAGGAAGTTCTGGTCTTACATTAAATCAGTAAGTGGCTCGAAACATCATGTCCAGACACTCCGGGATGATGATGGCATTGAAACAGAGGATGACAAGCGTAAAGCTGAAATACTAAACACCTTTTTCCAAAGCTGTTTCACAGAGGAAGACCGCACTGCTGTTCCTTCTCTAAATTCTCGCACCAACGAAAAAATGGCTGACATCGAAATAAGTGTCCAAGGAATAGAAAAGCAACTGGAATCACTCAACAGAGGAAAGTCCACTGGACCTGACGGGATACCAATTCGATTCTACACAGAGTACGCGAAAGAACTTGTCCCCCTTCTAACAGCCGTGTACCGCAAGTCTCTAGAGGAACAGAAGGTTCCAAATGATTGGAAAAGAGCACAGGTAGTCCCAGTCTTCAAGATGGGTCGTCGAGCAGATGCGCAAAACTATAGACCTATATCTCTGACGTCGATCTGTTGTAGAATTTTAGAACATGTGTTTTGCTCGAGTATCATGTCATTTTTGGAAACTCAGAATCTACTATGTAGGAATCAACATGGATTCCGGAAACAGCGATCGTGTGAAACCCAACTCGCTTTATTTGTTCATGAGACCCAGAAAATATTAGATACAGGCTCCCAGGTAGATGCTATTTTTCTTGACTTCCGGAAGGCGTTCGATACAGTTCCGCACTGTCGCCTGATAAACAAAGTAAGAGCCTACGGAATATCAGACCAGCTGTGTGGCTGGATTGAAGAGTTTTTAGCAAACAGAACACAACATGTTGTTATCAACGGAGAGACGTCTACAGACATTAAAGTAACCTCTGGCGTGCCACAGGGGAGTGTTATGGGATCATTGCTTTTCACAATATATATAAATGACCTAGTAGATAGTGTCGGAAGTTCCATGCGGCTTTTCGCGGATGATGCTGTAGTATACAGAGAAGTTGCAGCATTAGAAAATTGTAGCGAAATGCAGGAAGATCTGCAGCGGATAGGCACTTGGTGCAGGGAGTGACAACTGACCCTTAACATAGACAAATCTAATGTATTGCGAATACATAGAAAGAAGGATCCTTTATTGTATGATTATATGATAGCGGAACAAACACTGGTAGCAGTTACTTCTGTAAAATATCTGGGAGTATGCGTGCGGAACGATTTGAAGTGGAATGATCATATAAAATTAATTGTTGGTAAGGCGGGTACCAGGTTGAGATTCATTGGGAGAGTCCTTAGAAAATGTAGTCCATCAACAAAGGAGGTGGCTTACAAAACACTCGTTCGACCTATACTTGAATATTGCTCATCAGTGTGGGATCCGTACCAGATCGGGTTGACGGAGGAGATAGAGAAGATCCAAAGAAGAGCGGCACGTTTCGTCACAGGGTTATTTGGTAACTGTGATAGCGTTACGGAGATGTTTAACAAACTCAAGTGGCAGACTCTGCAAGAGAGGCGCTCTGCATCGCGGTTTAGCTTGCTCGCCAGGTTTCGAGAGGGTGCGTTTCTGGATGAGGTATCGAATATATTGCTTCCCCCTACTTATACCTCCCAAGGAGATCACGAATGTAAAATTAGAGAGATTAGAGTGCGCACAGAGGCTTTCAGACAGTCGTTCTTCCCGCGAACCATACGCGACTGGAACAGGAAAGGGAGATAATGACAGTGGCACGTAAAGTGCCCTCCGCCACACACCGTTGGGTGGCTTGCGGAGTATAAATGTAGATGTAGATGTAGACCTTTGGTGTCTATAGATGTTGCTATGGGCATGTTTTCAATTCAACTGTTAGTAGTTCTGTGTTATTGTCTGTGCAGTGACTTGCGACAGAAGTTGTTCTGTAATCACGTGTCATGCCTGTATTGTCAAACTACATCCCAACAGGTTATACGATCAGCAAAAACGACACTTTTCAATTACATAAAAACTTAAATTCATAAGCTTAAAAGCGCAGATATTAATAAGTTCATTAATACATCCAACATGGCACATATGACTGCTTCACACTGAGTTCAACTAGAAATGCTGTCACACAATATTTACAAACAGCTGGAGAATACAAACTGACGCACTACCCATCAAAAATGACTCTTTGGGATATGTATCTGGAGACACTCCACGACATACGGTGAATGGTGAAGATGAAGTGCTTGCTGCTGCAGAAGCTGCAAACGAAAAGAATGGCTAGAGGCTGACTCAAAAGCAGACTTCATTTTATTGAACAATTCCACCGAGGTGAAGCAAGTAAAGAACTGCATTTCAGGTAAAGCTTAAACTCTAATCAGAATATGCATCCAAAGGACTTGCTTGCAAATCAATGCTGCTCAGACACCTCACACTTCACAAAATGCAACCTAGTGATGATGTGACTCATCATCTTACTGAATTCTTTAATGCTTGGATGAGTTACAAGCAATGAATGTCAACACAAATGGTGATCTGTTGTCACTAATGCTCCTGTACAGTTTTCCAGATAGCTAAGACAATTTTAGATGTGCTAAATCAACTCAAACGTACTTCTAAAGTTAATCCATTCTGATGTCTGTGGACCAATGAGACAAAAATCTCCTTTTTGAGACCTTTATAGGTGACTAAAGCAGGTGCTGTCACGTCTATTTCCTTTGATGTGAAGGAGAACTTCTCAACAAATTTGTTGAATTACAAAACCTAGTTGGAAATCAGACTGGACATAAAATTAAATCCTTTCTGTCAGCAATGGTAAGGAGTACTGGAATGAAAGAATGGACTCCATCCCCAGAACAGCAGGAATATAGTAACTTCTAACAGTTCCATACACACCGCAGCAGAATGGTGTTGGCGAACAAAAGAACCATTCATTGGTCAAAATGGCTTGAGTCAGAACTTCCACCATCACCTTGGGCTGAAGACATCAATACAGCTTTGGTCAAAAATGTTGTCATCCTGGATAAAATGCCATAGGAAAATTCAATCCTAAAGGCAAAGATGGAATTTTTTTAGGCTATTCTGAGTGTTCGGAAGCCCATTGTGTGTGAGTATTAGGAGATCACAGAATTCACATATCAGGATGTGCAAAGTTCTTTGATTATGACATTCCTAAGCCCAAACAAATTTAGTGGGCTTTTCTGAAGATGAACCAGATCGTCACCAAGGAGGAGGCATCAACATGAATTCTGTGGGATGATATTTCAATAGTGACAAAACACTGAACCGGAGCCATTGTCATAACAGTGAACCACTCTACGTCTCTGAAAACAATAGGAGTAGTGGGTCACTGCGGTTTCTGGCCAGGAATTCACTGACACCAGCATCAGCACTTTCTTATCTTCGTTCATTCCAGGAATTCTTCTATGCTCAGGTAACTGCATTTGTTATATTTCGTGCACATCAGCATCACTACTTCCTTAACTCTAAGGTCATTCTGGGAATCGCATGTGGCCACATGTATCATGTCCATATTGGGAATACAGACACTGAACCCCTCCTCGGCAGCCAGCTGCATGCAAGATCAGTTTACCACCATTCAAGCATCTGCTCTATAACAAATTGATTATGTCAGCATCACCACTTGCTGTCCAGCATGAAACACTACCAGGAGTCCACCTGTAAGTCTGTGGAAAAGATAGCTATGCCAGAAGAACTACTAGACTAAGACAAGTGGATATTCTGCGACCCACTATTATTTTAGCTATCAGATCAGCAGCAAACACTTGCAACCGAACATACTTCGACCCAATACTGTTGGACCACGATTTGGATGTGTTCAACAACATAGTATTCCCTTGACCATCATAGCAGCAGCAGCAGCAAACATCTGCAGCCTAAGGCGCTTCTGATTCAAAGTTAGCAGAACTGGTGGAATCACAGCATAAAAGTGTAGGAGATACGTTACTGGATTAAGTGCTCTAATACAGTGAGTGGAACGTACTATAATTGGGTGACTGTGAGTGGCTATATGCAGCAGCAGTAACAGCAATTAGTCAGACTGGAGAAGTATTTTGTCAATATTTTTTGTTGTTAATAGAGTCTGGTATCATAAGGGCAGCAACTAATGTTTAAACCAATAACATCATGTTTATACTTAGGTTTTGTTGTTACGGCCCCTGATCTGATGCTCGAATTTTGAGGCAGTATGAGAAAGGTGGGCAGGCTATACCCAATAGGTTAGGTTATGCATGCAGTCTTTCTTCCAATACCACCAATTCACAGGTGGTGGTTTTTATAAGTCAACAGGAAGTGAAAGGTGTTTGGTCCACTCCTGCATAGAATCTAGATGTACCCAGTTTTCCAGCTATAAATCACATCAGTCTTAGTCTGAGTGTCGATAGCAGCAGCATCAGTGTTAGTATGAAACTTGAAGCTGCAAGCAGTCAAGTACATTTGTTCTTTGATTGCCAAGGATTCCACATCACAGAAAATTGATTTGACACAAAGGAGCTCGTATTTCAGATGCTGGGTGACATTCAAATCAGCGTGATTGTTTTTGGTGATTTTATTCTGGAGATGACAATGCCCTACTATGAGTAAGATGTAAATTCTGCAAAACAATTAACGGAGAATCACTGCCAGCGTAGTATGGACTCAGCTGGTATGCTATTTGAGACAATCAGGAATCGTATACGCTCAGTAATTTCAGCCAGTCATGTCTCTTTGTGGAGAGCTTGGAAGAGGTGAATGGGTTAAAGACTTGTGGCCAGAATGTGACATCTATAATATTGATGACGAGGGGTCTCTCTCATTCCCTGGGCTCTGGCTGAAAACATGTGTTAACAAAAATGAACCAGTGACCACCATGTTAAATGTGAAATTCTTGGAGCACTAGTGGTTGTGTTCGCCACTTGTGAGTTTCACTCATGAGCTGTAACTGATTTGATTGTACCATGAAGGTGTAGCTGCAGTTGCGTTAACTGATCAACAACAAGCCGATACTGCTGACATAGTGCTCTCAAACCATGTCATTCTGTGTATAACACATCATGAAGTCCCATAGATGGCTGTAGATACAGCACTTTACGAAGCTTACCAGTTTATGTCACAATAGGAACATACAGTGGTGGTGATGTAAATATTGTTCGCTAATGTGAATTTTCAAATCAGGTCTGTCCCCACAGTCCAAAAGTTGTTGTGTATGTTTCAGACAGTCACAAATTGCGAAGGCAGAAGATGTACTTTGTTGGTGCTGCACATCTACATCTACATCTACATGGATTCTCTGCAAATCACATTCAAGTGCCTGGCTGTGGGTTCATTGAACCACCTTCACAATTCTCTATTACCCCAATCTCGTATAGCGCGCAGAAAGAATGAACACCTATTTCTTTCCATACGAGCTCTGATTTCCCTTATTTATTGAGGTGTTTGTTCCTCCCTATGTAGGTCAGTGTCAGCAAAATATTTTCTCATTCGGGGGAGAAAGTTGGTGACTGGAATTTCATGAGAAGATTCTGTCGTAATGAAAAACGCCTTTCTTTTAATGATTTCCAGCCCAAATCCTGTATCATTTCTGTGACACTCTCTCCCATATTTCGCGATAATACAAAACATGCTGCCTTTCTTTGAACTTTTTCGATGTACTCCGTCAGTCCTATCTGGTAAGAATCTCACACCACGCAGCAGTATTCTAAAAGAGGAGGGACAAGCATAGTGTACGCAGTCTCCTTAGTAGGTATGTTACGTTTTCTAATTGTCCTGCCAATAAAACACAGTCTCTGGTTAGCCTTCCCCACAACATTTTTCTGTGTGTTCCTTCCAATTTAAGTTGTTTGTAATTGTAATACCTAGGTATTTAGCTGAATTTACGGCTTTTAGATTAGACTGATTTATTGTGTAACTGAAGTTTAAGGAGTTCCTTTTAGCACTCATGTGGACGACCTCACACTTTTCGTTATTTAGGGTCAACTGCCACTTTTCGCACCATTCAGATATCTTTTCTAAATCGTTTTGCAGTTTGTTTTGATCTTCTGATGACTTTATTAGTCGATAAACGATAGTGTCATCTGCAAACAACCAAAGACGGCTGCTCAGATTATCTCCAAAATCATTTATATAAATAAGGAACAGAAAAGGGCCTATAACACTGAACTGTGACCCCTCTGATAGGAAATCACAAATCCAGTCAAATAACTGAGACGATATTCCATATGCACGCAATTTCACTACAAGCCGCTTGTGTGGTACAGTATCAAAAGCCTTCCAGAAATCCAGAATTACGGAATCAATCTGGAATCCCTTGTCTATAGCACTCAACACTTCATGTGAATAAAGAGCTAGTTGTGTTTCACAGGAACGATGTTTTCTAAACCCATGTTGACTGTGTGTCAATAGACTGTTTTCTTCAAGGTAATTTTAGCAATTTTCACTGAGATAAACTAACACTGCACTATCCTTATTTGGCACCTGAGTGTAGAGTGTGTACAGAAACAGCTAATTAAAAAATCCGTGCAATTTGCACATTTATTTATATATAAAAGCTGACTCGGAAATTACCCTTTGTGTGAGGCAGCATGTACAAGATTCGTGTGTTGATTTCAAGTTCTAGATTTGCATATTTTACTGTTCACATCACTCTTGCACAATCTTTCATTTATTGTATCATTACTTGTTTTTATTGTAATACATTGTGAAATTTTGAACATTCAGGAGTGACACGATAAACTTGTACTGTTATCATAAATTTCAGGCTTAAACTTGATTGTGATCGTTTAAAATTTTGTTCAAAACAACTAATCTCTAATTTCAGTATGTGAGAAATAGTTTATCTTTGAGAATTTTCAGATGTTTACAAATCTTACCAGTACAAGTGTTTTAGATACATTACCCATTTTGTAGCAAATCAGCACTTGTGATTCACAGTTGTTGCCAAAGACTACATCACCCCTGAATTTCATTGTATCTCAGTGCAAATAAATGAATATAATAGAGGGAAACATTCCACTTGGGAAAAATATACATAAAAAACTAAGATGCTGTAACTTACCAAACGAGAAAGCGCTGGTATGTTGATAGACACAAATATATATATATATAAAACAAAGATGCTGTAACTTACCAAACAAGAAAGCGCTGGTATGTTGATAGACATGTTTTTTATTGTGTCTATCAACATACCAGCACTTTCTCATTTGGTAAGTTACAGCATCAGTGCAAATAAATGTGTATTTTTGAGAATTTTTGGAAGCTAACATTGTCCTTTGTATAATCTACGAGTAGTCTGTAGTACATCAGTGTTTGTGAATTAGTTACTGTAACAGATATTCTAACTATCATATTGCGTTACATATAGTTTTCCCTGCCCTATATATTATCTACATTTATCATAAATTATCTCTGTTTTTGAGTTTGCTAACAACTAGGTCTATAATTAACCACAAAACGTTTTAGGAAACTAGTAATTTTTACCACAAGTTTTTGTGTTGCCTTAATAGAAATCTCGTTTTGGTATTTACTTCAATTCTTATAGGGAATTAGTAACTTCAGGGTGTATACGTGGACAAGGAAAAAAAAAAAAAATATTCCCGGGTTTTTCCCTGTTAAAAATATACTTTTCCTCTAGATCTTCATTCTGCAAACCACTGTCAGGTACATGACAGAGGGTACATCCCATTGTACCACTTATTAGGGTTTCTATCTGTTCCATTCAGGTATGGAGTGTGAGAAGAATGTTTGACAGAATGCTTCTGTGTGTGCAGTAATTATTCTAATCTTATCCTCATGATCCCTATGTGAGTGATACATAGGGAGTTGTAATATATTCCTACAGTAATCATTTAAAGTCAGTTCTTGAAACTTCGTTAATAGACTTTCTTAGGATAGTTGATGTCTGTCTTCAAGAGTCTTTCAATTCAGTTTCTTCAGTATCTCTGCAACACCCTCTACAGATGAAGCAATTCTGTGACCATTCGTGGCGCCCTTCTCTGTATACGTTCAGTATCCCACGTTGGTCATATCTGGTAGGGGTCCCGTGCACTTGAGCAAAATTGTATAACCAGTTGCATGAGTAATTTGTAAGCAATCTCCCTTGTAGATTGAGTGCACTTACGCAGTATTATTGGATAAACGAAGTCCACCACGTGCATTACCCAAGACTGAACCTATGTGATTATTCCATTTTGTACCCCTACAAGGTGTTACACTCAGGGATTTGTGAGAGTTGGCCTATTCTGATAGTGACTCACTGATACTATAGTCACAGGATTTTTTTTTTACAATTTTACATTCCCGAACATTCAACACAAGTTGCCAATCTATGCATCACTTTGAAATATCACGATCTGACTGCATATTTATGCAGCTTCTGTTAGAGAGTACTTCATTGCAGATAACTCCATCATCTGCAAAAAGCCTGATTTTACTATTAATATTGTCTGCAAGTTCATTAATATACAACATGAACAGCATGGGTCCCAACACACTTCCCTGGGGTACATCCAAAGTTACTTCTACATCTGACGATGTCTCTCCATCTAAATAACATGTTCTGTCCTCCCTACCAAAAGGTCCTCAATCCAGTGACAAATTTCACTTGATACTCCATATGATTGTACTTTTGACAATAAGCGTGGGTGTGGTACTGAGTGAAATGCTTTTTGGAAATCAAAAAATACTGCATCTACCCGACTGCCTCGATCTAAGGATTTCAATAAGTCATACGAGAAAAGTGTAACTTGTGATGTCACATGACTGATGCTTTTGAAATCCATGGTGGTTGGCATTGAGGTAGTCATTCTGTTCAAGATACATTATGTTTGAGCTCAGAATATGTTCTAAGACCCTACAACAAATTAATGTCAGGGATATTGGAAGGTAGTTTTGTGGATCATTTCTACTATCCTTTTAGTAGACAGGTGTGACCTGTGCTTTTTCTAAGAACTGGGTACAAGTTTTTGATCAAGGGATCTACAATACATTACAGTTAGAAGAAGGGCTAATTCATCCACAAATTCATTATAGAATCTGTTAGGGATTCCACCAGGCTTGGAGGTTTGTTCAACTTCAGATATTTCAGCCGTTTCTCAACATCATTGACACTAATACTTATTTCATTCATCTTTTCAGTGGTACAAGGATTGAATTGGGGCAGCTGTCTTGGCTTTTCCTCTGTAAGGGAACATTTGAAAATGGAGTTAAGCACTTCAGCTCATTTGCTAGGGACTGGACACTAACTTTGGTGCAACTAACAGCTTTTACACATGACCAGAATTTCTTTGGGATTTGTGAAATATAATTTGACAATATTATGCTGCAGCAGTCATTGAAGACACCACACATCTCTCCATCTATACCCCTACACTTTGTTTTACATGTATTATGCAGTAAGTTTCAGTAGAAGTTTCTTTACAGTGACTGTATACCAAGGAGGTTCTCTCCTTTTACAAACTGTTCTACTGGGCACATGCCCATCCAATGCATAGTCAACTATTCTTTTAAACTTGAGCCATAGTTCCTCTTCATACTCCTGACTCGTGCCGAAAGCTTCAAGTCCCTTATGGAGGTATGACCCTACTGACTTTTTTATTTAGTTTACTGAACACACACACACACACACACACACACACACACACACACACACACACACACACACTCCCTCAGTCTCTCCAGGTCTTTTTGTTGCCATTAGATCCAATATACATAAATGACCTGGTGGATGACATCGGAGGTTCACTGAGGCTTTTTGCAGACGATGCTGTGGTGTATCGAGAGGTTGTAACAATGGAAAATTGTACTGAAATGCAGGAGGATCTGCAGCGAATTGACGCATGGTGCAGGGAATGGCAACTGAATCTCAATGTAGACAAGTGTAATGTGCTGCGAATACACAGAAAGATAGATCCTTTATCATTTAGCTACAAAATAGCAGGTCAGCAACTGGAAGCAGTTAATACCATAAATTATCTGGGAGTACGCATTAGGAGTGATTTAAAATGGAATGATCATATAATGTTGATTGTCGGTAAAGCAGATGCCAGACTGAGATTCATTGGAAGAATCCTAAGGAAATGCAATCCGAAAACAAAGGAAGTAGGTTACAGTACGCTTGTTCGCCCACTGCTTGAATACTGCTCAGCAGTGTGGGATCCGTACCAGATAGGGTTGATACAAGACATAGAGAAGATCCAACGGAGAGCAGCGCGCTTCGTTACAGGATCATTTAGTAATCGCGAAAGCGTTACGGAGATGATAGATAAACTCCAGTGGAAGACTCTGCAGGAGAGACGCTCAGTAGCTCGGTACGGGCTTTTGTCAAAGTTTCGAGAACATACCTTCACCGAAGAGTCAAGCAGTATATTGCTCCCTCCTACGTATATCTCGCGAAGAGACCATGAGGATAAAATCAGAGAGATTAGAGCCCACACAGAGGCATACCGACAATCCTTCTTTCCACGAACAATACGAGACTGGAATAGAAGGGAGAACCGATAGAGGTACTGAAGGTACCCTCCGCCACACACCGTCAGGTGGCTTGCGGAGTATGGATGTAGATGTAGATGTAGATGTAGATATTTCCATCATGAGTGGGGTTCCTAACTATCTGTTTCGTAGTCATGAGGCCACACAACTTTTAATTATCAAACAAATCATCTGACTAGCTAAATAACTGACCAAACATCCTACTTACTAACAAGTGAATTCATTGACTTACAGAGTAAACAAAGTAAAAGACTAACTGAGGAAAAGACTAACCCAGTTGCTAACTAAAGATGAACGTATTCCCATTTAAGATTTGGTGGTCCTGAAAAGGAATGATTGGTTTCGTTTTATTGTTGATTATTTGCAAATATTTGCAAGTAAATGAATTTGTTTGATAATTAAAAGTTGTGTGGCCTCATGACCACAAAACAAACAAAACTTACCCGAATCTGCAGAAAAAATTAAAATTTGGGTAAAAATCTTTAAAACTCTAATTTGTCTCTCTCAAACCCCACCCTATGGGGAGAGAAGGAGAGTTTTAGTTTTAGCAAATCAAAATTTACAAAGTAAATAAGTATTTTTTACATATCTGTAACAATTTTCCACCAAAAATGAGAACATGAACTTTCTTGAATTACAGCGACAACTACGAAGAATCAACACAAATGTTTAAGACGAAATGGACATAGTTTTTTTTTAATGTAGAATCAGATTCTGCAATAAAAAATGTGGGTTCCCATTTGAAATATTAAAGCTGCCTCCTGCCCCACCCCCAAGGGGGCTGGGGTGCCAGGCTAATTTTAGCACTAGCAGATGTCCGCCTCGATAATAATCAACTTTGGATTCTACACATTTTTTTGTGTGAAGCTTATTTTTCAAGTTATTCTGGTTTGACAACTTAAAATTTACACGCTGTCTAAGTACAACAACCCTCTATGTATCGGTCATGTAGGGATCATGAGGATAAGATTAGAATAATTACTATAATAATTGTGTAGGCTATAATTACTGCATGCCCAGAGGCATTCAGTCAATCATTTTTCCCATTCTCTACATGTGAATGGATCAGGAAGAAACCCTAATAACTGGTACAATGGGATGTACTCTCTACCATGCATCTCACGGTGGTTTGCGGAGTGTAGGTGAAAATGTAGATCTAGGCAAAAAGTGTATTTTTAACAGGGAAAAATTCAGGAATTTTTATCCTGAAGTTGCTAATTCCCTATGAGAACTGAACAGAATTGAAGCAAATACTGGAATGAGGTTTCTATTAAGGCAACACAAAAACCTGTGGTAAAAATTACTAGTTTCCTAAAACATTTTGAGGTTAATTATAGTTATTGTATGGGAATTAGTGGTCACAGCCAACACTGAGCAATCCAGTGAAATGCAAGCAAAGTGGCAAAATCAACAGACAGTTATTAACATCAAACAACATGTAAGTAATAACAGGAGTGTGGAGTTTATTCATGTTGGAATTGTGTGAACAATATATTTCGTGTGTGACGTCACAAAGTGCACTGTGTAAAATAGACCTCTTTGGCATTGTCTAACACTCTTTGTGTGCGCTAATTATTCTGTTGTGTTCGCTGAAAATTTTTTGTTGTTCTTGAATGTGCAAATATAGTTATTAGTAAAATGTCCTTTTCTTCTCCTTAATACTTATTCAGCTGTGCAAATTCCAGTAGGTTATGGGCCCAGGCTGCATTTGGAATAAGTATATCAATAAAATAGTAGGGAGAAAGTATTGGAAAAGTTCCAATTTACGTGAAGTGCGAGTTATCCTTACAAGACGATCGCAATTTTTTTCCGCATTATTTTTCGGTGTTCTTTACGGCAATAAAAAGCAAGTTACTGTTAAGAATAAGTGCGGCACAAATTCCACAGATTGAAAGACTTATAGGTCGCGAAAACTATGCAACCTGGAAGTTCGCAGTAGAAGCGTATTTACGTTTAGACGACCTATGGGATGTGGTAGATGGGACAATGAAATCCACAGATCAGAATTATTCAAATAAGGATAGGAAAGCAAAATCAAAATTGATATTACTGATTGATTCGGCGAATTATGTTCACGTTGAAAAAGCTGCTACAGCGAAAGAAGTCTGGGACAATTTACGAAGTGCATTCGAGGATGGTGGTCTTACGAGAAAAGTAGGATTATTACGCGAGTTAATTACCACTCGTCTGGACAAATGTAAGAGTGTAGACAAATACGTTAACAAAATAATAACCACATCAAACCAACTGAGAAACATCAGATTCGAGATCGCTGACAAATGGATAGGAACATTGCTGTTGGCAGGACTGCCTGAAAGGTATGCACCTATGTTTATGGGACTTGAAAGCTCGGGTATACCAATCACCGGTGACAGTGTTAAGGTGAAAATCCTGCAGGACGTAAAGAGTGCTCCAAGCTGTTGTACATTGGAGAAGGAAGGTGCATCTGCTCTCTACTCAAAAAACAAAACGAAGAAACCGGTGAAGTGCTATAAATGTCAGAAGATGGGACATATTGGGTCTCAGTGCAAAGAAAAAGTAAGCCCAAGACACTCAACAAAAGAGGTATGTTACTGATAGCCCAGAGAGAAGGACCAATAACAAAGGTAAGGCACTCTCATGTTTTTATTCTTTTGGTGGGATGAGTAATCGTAATATGGAATCATTTCTTTATGACATCAAAGATACGACTCATATGGGAATATCTACTGTTGATGGCAACAAGCTCCAGTGTCACCTGACTGGGAAACTAGATCTACATGTAAGTGTAAATGGTGAATCAGATATGGTTACAGCACACAATGTTCATTATGTGAAAAATGTGGCAACTAACCTGCTGTCTGTAGAGGAAATTGCCAAGAAAGGAAACACAGTCACTTTTGACATGCAGGGTGCAAGAGTAATCAGTGAAAGTGGTGAAGTTATAGCTACAGCAAGTAACGAAAGGGGTATTTTTAAGTTGGATACCATTGACAGTAAACATAAAAATGTTAGAGATTCAGTACATTCAGCAGAAGGTTTTTTATGGCACCGGAGGATTGGACATCTAAATAGAAAGAGTATGTCTATAATAAAGGATATGGTAAAGGGAATACAGAATTTTAGTGTGTTCCAGGATCCTTGTGAGACATGTATAAAGGGAAAACAAGCAAGATTACCCTTCAAGACTAGTAAGAGTAAATCCACAGAAGTCTTACAGTTAATCCACACAGATGAATGTGGCCCGATGGAGTGTGAATCCATAGGTGGGAGTAATTATTTTCTTACGTTTATTGATGATTACTCACGATATACTCATGTTTATTTTCTTAGTTCTAAAGACAAAGTGAGAGATATCTTTGAGGAATATTGCAATATGGTTGAAAGGTGGACAGGAAAGAAGATCAAGATCATCAGGTCTGATAATGGGAGAGAATCTATTAACCAGAAATTGAAGAAACTTCTGGCAGAAAAGGGAATCAGGCATCAAACTACCATAAGGTACAGCCCATCTCAAAATGGGGTTGCTGAGAGGGCTAATAGGACCATTGTTGAGAAAGCAAGGAGCATGATGAGTGACGCTGAATTATCCAAAGAATTTTGGGCAGAGGCAGTGTCAACAGCTGTATATTTGAACAATAGATCACCCACAAAAACATTAAAGAATAGAACCCCTTATGAGATATGGATAGGAAAGAAACCTGATCTAAGCAATATAAGGGTTTTTGGGTGTGATGCAATGGCACATATTCCAAAACAGCTAAGAGGAAAATGGGATCCGAAAGCTAAAAAGTATATTTTTGTAGGCTATTGTGAAAATTCAAAGGGCTACCGATAAATGGATCCATTGACTAAAAAGATTGTCACAAGTAGAGATGTAATATTCTTTGAAAATAGAAAGGACTCAAAACAGTGCAAAACCACTATGTCAACTGCACCTAGTTCAGAAGGTGAAACCTTGTGTGAGGAAATAGAAAGTGAAGAAGAGGAAGACGACAGCCAAGGACAAATGGATACAATTTATAATGACAATGAGTTAGAGGATGAAAAAAATGAAGAAAATAATGTAAGACGTTCTTCTCGTGTACCAAAACCGAAGGAATATCCGGATTTTGAGATGTATACAGCACAGTCTTTTAATGATGAGCCAAGAACAGCAGAAGAAGCAATGAGTGGCCCAAACTCTCAAGAATGGAAAGAAGCGATGAAGAGAGAATTAGAATCTTTATATCAGAATGAAACCTTTGAATGGGTAGATATGCCAGGAGATAAGAAACCACTGCAGGCAAGATGGGTATTCAATTTGAAGAACCCTGAAAGTTCATCACTAAAATACAAAGCAAGACTTGTGGTAAAAGGATATTCACAAAAACAAGGGGTAGATTACGAAGAAACTTTTTCACCTGTAGTCAAGTGTGCATCATTGAGATATCTTTTAGCCGTGGCAGTAAAATGAAATTTAATAATTCATCATATGGATGTTAAAACGGCATATTTAAATGGGAAATTGGAGGAGGAGATAAATATCATTCCACCATGGGAAGCCATAAAAACCAGATCAGAAAGTAAAAAGATTTGGCGTCTGAGAAAAAGTATTCATGGACTTAAACAAAGTGGACATTGCTGGAATCGATGTGTACATGAAACTCTAATAAATATGAATATGAAGCAATCCAAGGCAGATCCCAGCATTTACTATAAAGGGAGACAAGAAGAAATAATAATAATGGCGATATGGGTGGACGATTTCTTTATCCTGACTGAAAGTGAAGGCCAAATGAGAATTTTCAAGAAACAGCTGCAAACCAAGTTTAAAGTGCATGATTTGGGAGAAGTCAAACAATATTTGGGTATGCTGATTACTAAGGATGATGAAAGACAAGAATTGAGCATAAGTCAATCATCATACACGGAAAAAATATTAAAGAAATTTGGCATGAGTGATTGCAAACCCATAAGTACTCCAATGGAAGTAGGAGTGAAGTTAAGTGTAAATGAGACTGATGTGGAATGTGACAAGAATGTTCCTTATTTAGAAGCAGTAGGGAGTCTGTTATATTTGTCTCAAACGTCATGACCCGACATTGCTTTTGCCACCAATGCAGTGAGCAGATATTGCAGGGACCCAAAGGAAAAGCACTGGAAAGCTGTAAAGAGGATATTCCGATACCTAAGAGGAACCTCAAACAATGAGTTAAAATACCATAGAGATGGTAATGCAAAACTAGAGGGATATAGCGATGCGGACTGGGGGAGTGAATTGGGAGACAGATACTCCACCACTGGCTGCTGTTTTAAATTAATGGGGGGCCTCACATCATGGTCCTGTCAAAAGCAAAAAACTGTTGCATTGAGCACTGTAGAGGCCGAGTATATGGCACTATCTTACACCACAGAGGAAGCATTATGGCTACGAATATTAATAAGTGAAATAGAACCCAATTTAATTGAGGAACCTACAACCATCTTCTGTGACAATAAGGGAGCCATAAACCTAGCTAAAAATGATGTTACTAGTGCTAGGACAAAGCATATTGATATACGGCACCATTTCATTCAGGACCACATAGAGCGACAGAACATTGCCATGGACTATCTGCGCACAGAAGACATGTTAGCTGACCTTCTGACCAAACCCTTGGAAAGGGACAAGTTTGAGAAGATTGAGGGACTATTTGATTTATCTTGTGGAAGCAACACACAAAATACACTCCTGGAAATGGAAAAAAGAACACATTGACACCGATGTGTCAGACCCACCATACTTGCTCCGGACACTGCGAGAGGGCTGTACAAGCAATGATCACACGCACGGCACAGCGGACACACCAGGAACCGCGGTGTTGGCCGTCGAATGGCGCTAGCTGCGCAGCATTTGTGCACCGCCGCCGTCAGTGTCAGCCAGTTTGCCGTGGCATATGGAGCTCCATCGCAGTCTTTAACACTGGTAGCATGCCGCGACAGCGTGGACGTGAACCGTATGTGCAGTTGACGGACTTTGAGCGAGGGCGTATAGTGGGCATGCGGGAGGCCGGGTGGACGTACCGCCGAATTGCTCAACACATGGGGCGTGTGGTCTCCACAGTACATCGATGTTGTCGCCAGTGGTTGGCGGAAGGTGCACGTGCCCGTCGACCTGGGACCGGACCGCAGCGACGCACGGATGCACGCCAAGACCGTAGGATCCTACGCAGTGCCGTAGGGGACCGCACCGCCACTTCCCAGCAAATTAGGGACACTGTTGCTCCTGGGGTATCGGCGAGGACCATTCGCAACCGTCTCCATGAAGCTGGGCTACGGTCCCGCACACCGTTAGGCCGTCTTCCGCTCACGCCCCAACATCGTGCAGCCCGCCTCCAGTGGTGTCGCGACAGGCGTGAATAGAGGGACGAATGGAGACGTGTCGTCTTCAGCGATGACAGTCGCTTCTGTCTTGGTGCCAATGATGGTTGTATGCTTGTTTGTCGCCGTGCAGGTGAGCGCCACAATCAGGACTGCATACGACCGAGGCACACAGGGCCAACACCCGGCATCATGGTGTGGGGAGCGATCTCCTACACTGGCCGTACACCACTGGTGATCGTCGAGGGGACACTGAATAGTGCACGGTACATCCAAACCGTCATCGAACCCATCGTTCTACCATTCCTAGACCGGCAAGGGAACTTGCTGTTCCAACAGGCCAATGCACGTCCGCATGTATCCCGTGCCACCCAACGTGCTCTAGAAGGTGTAAGTCAACTACCCTGGCCAGCAAGATCTCCGGATCTGTCCCCCATTGAGCATGTTTGGGACTGGATGAAGCGTCGTCTCACGCGGTCTGCACGTCCAGCACGAACGCTGGTCCAACTGAGGCACCAGGTGGAAATGGCATGGCAAGCCATTCCACAGGACTACATCCAGCATCTCTACGATCGTCTCCATGGGAGAATAGCAGCCTGCATTGCTGCGAAAGGTGGATATACACTGTACTAGTGCCGACATTGTGCATGCTCTGTTGCCTGTGTCTATGTGCCTGTGGTTCTGTCAGTGTGATCATGTGATGTATCTGACCCCAGGAATGTGTCAATAAAGTTTCCCCTTCCTGGTACAATGAATTCACGGTGTTCTTATTTCAATTTCCAGTAGTGTATAAGTTCAAGGAGGGGTGTTGGAATTGTGTGAACAATATATTTCGTGTGTGACGGCGCAAAGTGCACTGTGTAAAATAGACCTCTTTGGCATTGTCTAACACTCTTTGTGTGCGCTAATTGTTCTGTTGTGTTCACTGAAAATTTTTTTTGTTCTTGAATGTGCAAATATAGTTATTAGTAAAATGTCCTTTTTTTCTCCTTAATACTTATTCAGCTGCGCAAATTCCAATAATTCAAATACTCCTTCCAGTATAACTCTCTTTACAATGTAGCCTACAGCTTTAGCGAATCTTGTCCCACACCAACTCGGTAATGGATTAATAAAGATCGAAACAAACAGTGGTTGGATCAGCAATATCATGTGAAAATTCCTTTACCACAAAGGACTACATGCGACCAGTAACAGGATGTGGCTAAGCAACATCTTGCATTATCTGACACATTTTGTTTGTGTGGCAACTGGTCAAGGCACACTTAGCACGATGAAGGCACACAGCTGAGCAAAATTTCCGTGTTTTGGACTGTCATGTATACGTGGTTGATAGCAGAGCCATGCATCACGCCACATTTACCCGCCAGAACCCAGCTGCAGCTGACTGCTCCATCCTCTCGCCTGCACCATAGGCAGTCGAGCTCAATTGTACTGGCGACTGAGTGCACAAGCCGCGACGCGCCGTCGAGACCTACGGCTCATCGGATACCTGGCCAAGACCGGGTGTCAACAAGGCTCTGTGCAACAGGGACTGCAACACACATGTGGAATTGCTTTCTGGAGTTGTCTGCACTCCTTTGAGAATCGCAAAGGTGTGATGTGCTAGGATCCTTACAAGAAAAAATAACACGTAATGTAAAATGATTGATGTGACACAAAAAAAAAACTTACTGTAACACAGAAGTAATTTAAGTCGAAGCAAATGGTTTAATAGCCCTTATCCTTTTATAATGCTTCACATTTCACCTGTATCACATCAAATGGGCTGATGAAGCTTTTGCATAATGGATAGGTCTGGTATGCAATATTAAAGTATTTCACACCTTTCTGTTAATCAGAGTTTTCATTATGGAACCGACTGGCTCAACCCTTCTGTGGTGTCACCGCCAGACACCACACTTGCTAGGTGGTAGCCTTTAAATTGGCCGCGGTCCATTAGTATACGTCGGACCCGCGTGTCGCCACTATCAGTGATTGCAGACCGAGCGCCGCCACACGGCAGGTCTAGACAGACTTCCTAGCACTCGCCCCAGTTGTACAGCCGACTTTACTAGCGATGGTTCACTGACAAAATACGCTCTCAATTGCCGAGACGGTAGTTAGCATAGCCTTCAGCTACGTCATTTGCTATGACCTAGAAAGGCGCCATTACCAGTTACTATTGATGCTGTAAAACATGTACCGTCAAGAGCGATGTTCACCAGTTATGGATTAAAGTTAAGTATTCCACAGCTACGTCCTTTTTTGCTAGTCTCATTTCCTTGACCTGTTCCAGACCTCACGCCAGCCTGTGTGAGGTAAAACGCTTGCCTTTCGGCTTCCTCTCATAGTTGGTTGGCTCTCTTGCCAATCCACAACATTTGGCGACGAGGCCAATTCGCGTTTGTATCGATATTGCCCTGATTTACTTGTGTAATGGCTTCGCCACAATCTCCAGATGTACTGTCCGAATTTTATCGCTTACAGAATCAGCAGACGCAGGCCTTTCTGGATGCCCTTGGACAGCTCGTCCAGGGTCAACGTGCAATGTAAAACGATGCGGCAGCCGCCGCTCCACCGCTAATGCAGCCACAACACGCAGTTGCACCACCTTTTCGTCCTTTTGATGCTGCACTGGAAAGCTGGATGGAGTGGTCCCGCCAATTTGGATTCCATCTCGCTGCCTACAGAATTCAAGGTAACGAGTGGCAGCCTTTCTTATTATCGTCCGTCGGTGTGCACAACTACCGTGTGATAGTCAAATTATTTCCCCGACGCGACGTAGCAACTCTGTCCTACGACGAAATTTTGTCTCCATTAGATGCATATTTCAAAGAATCAGTCAATGTAGTTGCGAAAAGGTATACCTTCTTTCGTACAAAATGTACGGCCGGTCAGACTAATCGGGAGTGGGTTGCAACCTTGCAAGGCCTTACTAGGGATTGTGCTTTTGAGTGTCAATGTGGACTCCCTTATTCAGATACTATGGTACATGATGCAATTGCACAGAACATTTCTGATGTTCGTATACGGGAACAGATTTTGAAACTAGTCAATCCCTACCTTCAACAAGTGATGGACATATTGGATCGGCAGGCACACTTGACTTTGCTCAGGAATCATTTGAAACTTCGCCACCCGTGTGTCAGGTTAACTGGCCCGCCGGGCGAGCTGCACGGAACAGTAAACAGTCCTCGCGCCCGGCCGCGCCAAAGCCGCCTGGCTCTCGGCCACGTGTACCGTGCCGACAAGTCGATGCAGTGAAATCACGCCCGCGGTGTGCTACTAGACATTCGCGTGAGAATTGCCCGTCACGCCAAGCTAATTGCTGTCATAAAAAAGGACATGTTCAAAGTGTTTGCCAGAAAAAGCTCAGATTGGAAGCTCAAAACCAATCCAGGCCCTTTGCTTCGCGCCGGAATCGGAATCGAACCGAGGATACTCCGGCTCGCGACACGTCGCCCATGGAAATTCATATAGTTCAGGCCACTCCGCCCAGTGCCACTCTCTCTAACAGTGACTGTGTTCGTCCCACAAATAGTGTGCGTCGACGTCGCCGGAACTCCCGTCAAGTTGCAAGTGATTTTGTACCAGTGTCATTTCACGATGCACGAGACAGTCGCTCTTGTCGCCAGCAGGACAATAAACTTTTTGTAGATTTGGACATTAACGGCAAAGTGATACCGTTCCAGCTCGATACCAGAGCTGCAGTTTCACTCATCAATCAAGACACGTACAAACAGCTGGGCACACCTCCGTTGCGTGCTGCAAATGTTAAGTAGTTGTTCAGGACAAGCGATCCCTGTGTTAGGACAGTGCAGCCTTCTTGCAACATACAAGGGACAAACAAAACTTGTGTCATTTTACGTCCTCCGTTCTTCTTCTGCAGTGAACTTGTTTGGTTTCGATTTATTTCAGTTGTTTAACTTGTTTATAGTCAATCAGGTCCTATCAGTGAACCAGACTGTGCCTTCAGCCAGTGTTTCTCGTCTATGTGAAGAATTTGCAGACATTTTTGCACCGGGCCTTGATTGCGCTAAGAACTATAAAGCACATTTGGATCTGAAAGTCAACGCGCAACCGAAATTTTTCAGAGTGCGCAATGTTCCCCACGCATTGCGTGATGAGGTCGCCAACATTACACGATTTGGAATCACAAGGTGTAATTGAACGTGTGCAGGCTTCTCTCTGGGCATCACCCTTAGTAATTTTGCCAAAACCTTCCGGAAAATTGAGACTTTGCATGGACTTCAAGGCAACAGTGAATCCACAACTAGTGACCGCAACTTTTCCTTTACCCTGCCCGGAAGATCTTTTTGACAAACTGTGCCCAGGTAAATATTTTTCGAAGTTGGACCTAGCGGTTGCGTACTTGCAAGTACCGGTGGACGAAGAATCCCAGCGCCTTTTGTTGGTTAACACGCATCTTGGTTTGTATCGATTCAAACGACTGCCATTCGGGTGTGCATCTGCCCCTGCATTGTTTCAGCAATATCTACAAACTGTTTGTGCATCGGTCCCTACTGCAGCAAACTATCTGGACGATATTGTGATCTCCGGAAAGACGGACGAAGTACATTTAGCCAATCTCAGAACATTATTTCAGGTCTTGCGACAAAATGGTCTTCGCTTGCGGAAGGACAGATGTGTGTTTTTTGCTCGTGACTTACCCTATCTGGGACATGTACTCAATGCCCAAGGCATACATCCCAGTCCAGAGCACCTCCGTGCCATACAAGACTTGCCTTCGCCGCAGAATTTGAAGCAGCTACAGAGTGTGCTGGAAAAAATAAATTACTATCATATATACGTTCCCCATGCCTCTTCCATTTCAGCTCTGCTTCATCGCTTACGCCGTAAAGGTCTTCCGTTCGTCTGGACGGCGGAATGCGAACGCGCCTTTCGCCAGTTGAAATCGGCATTGCTTTCCAATACTTGCCTTACGCCATTCGATCCCCGGAAGCCCCTTTTGTTGATGGTGGATGCATCGGATTTCAGGATCGGTGCTGTGCTTGCGCACAAAGATGGTTCACATGATCGCCCTATTGCCTTTGCGTCCAAATTGCTCTCGTCTGCGCAAAGACATTATTCACAGATCGAGAAAGAAGCATTGGCTCTCGTATTTGGTGTTACAAAGTTTCATGATTTATTGTATGGTTGTCACTTTACCATCATCACAGACCACAAACCTCTGACATCGCTTTTTCATCCGACCAAGCCTGTACCTCCACGTACAGCGCAGAAATTCATTCGCTGGTCTATTTTCCTCTCGCAGTACCGCTAAGATATCTTGTATCGGTACACTGCTAAGCACGGAAACGCCGATGCGTTGTCCCGTTTGCCTGTTGCTGAGGATAGAGCATTCGATTCCTCCGAACTTGCTTGCATGTTCATTGATTCGGAAACCGATGACGTGGTCGAATCGTTTCCGATTGATTTTCGTCGTGTAGCTACAGCCACAGCTGCCGACCCTGTCCTGGCAACCGTTCTGCGTTTCGTTGCTACTCAATGGCCCTTGTCAAAGTCATGGATCGGGGATCCGTTGGTTCGCCGATTTTTTGCTCACAAGGAGAGACTTTTTGTACGACGTGGTGTTTAGCTGTTGCGTTCTGATAATGATCAGTCCAGGGTCGTGGTCCCACGTTCGTTACAGTCCTCTGTCTTACACCTTCTCCACCAAGGACATTGGGGTATAGTGAGAACGAAACAACTTGCTCGTCAGCACTGTACTTGGTTCGGAATCGATGCCGCGATGCTTAACAATTGTGGCACGCCTGTGAGGAACGTGTACGGTAATGAGAACATTACGTACAGTTCATTAACTTTACCAACACGGGAAACCTCACCAGGCCCGGACACCGGAAGGATTGACAGATTGATAGCTCTTTCTTGATTCGGTGGGTGGTGGTGCAAGGCTGTTCTTAGTTGTGGAGCGATTTGTCTGGTTAATTCCGATAACGAACGAGACTCTAGCCTGCTAACTAGTTGCGTGACATCCTTCGTGCTGTCAGCGATTACTTTTCTTCTGCTCTTCTTGCATGGTGTGTGCCGAACAACAATCAGCACCATCGCGGAAATTCTTTGCATGGCCAAAAGCCATTTCCCCTTGGCAACGCTTACACATCGATTTTGCTGGTCCATTCTGGAATGCTCGATGGTTGATTGTGGTAGATTCATTCAGTAATTTTCCTTTTGTTGTCCGGATGTCTTCCACGATGTCCATCTACCACCATCCAAGCGTTATCCGCTATCTTTTGCATTGGAGATCTTCCACAGACTATTGTTTCCGACAATGGCCCACAATTCATGTCCGCCGAATTTCAGTCATTCTGCAAGGCCAATGGTATTCAACATATGACGTCCGCGCCGTTTTCGCCACAGTCGAATGGTGCTGCTGAACGTTTGGTCAGAACTTTCAGGTCACAGATGTTGAAGTTGAAAGAGTCGCATTCTCGGGAGGACGCGTTATTGCTCTTTTTGTCCTCATATCGCTCTCAGCCCCGAGATGGTTGCTTGCCGGCTGAGTTGCTCCACACTCGCCCTCATCGAACCTTGATGTCTTTGCTACATCCGCTGCATCAGGTTCCTGTGCAGCGGCAGACACCTGCTTTTGGCCCAGGCGACTTTGTCTACTACCGCAACTATCGTGGTTCATGGCGTTGGCTCTAAGGGCGCATTCTTCGCTGCCTCGGCCGCGCGATGTATCTGGTTTTGGGGGCCTCTGGTGAGGTGCGTCGGCATCTCAATCAGCTGCGCCTCTGTCATCGCACGGGATCTGCTGCTCCCCGTCTGCTTTCAGCGACGGTGCCGTCCGGTCAGCACCCTGGGGACCCATCTACTGGCTCGCCTCAGCCCCAGGTGTTACCGACGCTGCCTTCCATTTTGCCCCATGGCGACGTGCCGCCGCCACCTGTTCTCCTGCCGGCGACGCCCGCAGTGGACGCGTCGCTGCCACCGCCGGGCGCCTCCCTGTGTCACACGCCGCCGATCGCTTCCCATGACCAGTTGTCCTCCGCCATGGATCTCTTGCCCGCTCCGGACCATATGTCGTCTTCGCCCGTGCCCCGGTGCCCCGGCCCGATGGAGGTCGACCCTTCGGCCCCTCCTGTCTCTCTACGGGTGCATACACCGCATGTTGGTGTGCACCCTGAAGCAGGTTTTCAGGCATTTCCTAGCTCCCCTCGGTCCGAATGGCAGGGTGCGGGTGGCACAGCCTCGCCTGTTGTTAGGCTCCCCACCTCGTCGCATACGCCAACATGGGGTCCTCTCCACGGCGGGCGGAAGCCTTATGCCACAACCGTCCGCCGATTTGCGGGGGAGGAATGTGATGTCACCGCCAGACACCACACTTGCTAGGTGGTAGCCTTTAAATCGGCCGCGGTCCGTTAGTATACGTCGGACCCATGTGTCGCGACTATCCGTGATTGCAGACCAAGCGCCGCCACACGGCAGGTCTAGAGAGTCTTCCTAGCACTCGCCCCAGTTGTACAGCCGACTTTGCTAGCGATGGTTCACTGACAAAATACGCTCTCACTTGCCGAGACGATAGTTAGCATAGCCTTCAGCTACGTCATTTGCTACGACCTAGCAAGGCACCATTACCAGTTACTATTGATGCTGTAAAACGTACCATCAAGAGCGATGTTCACTAGTTATGGATTAAAGTTAAGTATTCCACAGCTATGTCCTTTTTTGCTAGTCTCATTTCCTTGACCTGTTCCAGACCTCACGCCAGCCTGCGTGAGCTAAAACGCGTGCCTTTCGGCTTCCTCTCATAGTGGGTTGGCTCTCTTGCCAATCCACAACACCTTCCTCGGAATTCTTTAAGCAGGATGCGTCTGCTTTGCATGTGAGATAACTCTGAAATCAGGAACCACAGAAAATGCAGAGTTTTAAATTATTTTTGCTGTGAAGTTTGTGTCTGGATTTTTTTTTTATACACATGTAAGAAGAAAAAGCTTTTTCACACTAATATGTAGACGAGACAGATAATAAACTTGTTACCACTTTATCTGATAGCATTGGAAACTCTGCCTTTAGGCATAGCGAGAAACTTACCGGTGACTAATATTTATTTTCTGTAACTTAGTCACCGGAAGTTTCAAGTAACTGCTTCTTCCAATTTACACTTCATGTGGATTCCAAAATTATTGTCTTTTACAAGAGACTGTGAATCCAGTTGTCATTACTAGACAGAGCAGGGAAATAGTGTTTGAAATTTTTCCAAATCCTTTCCAATGTTCCTTAATTTTATTCATGAAATTTCCATCCGAAGTAAGATGAATTTCTACTACGAAATCATGAAGGATATTGAAGAATTCAATTTGACTGGAATTTAGACAGATTTCCCAAACTGTAAGGCTTTTAATGAATGATTCATACGGTCTTGCAGATTACAGAGGTTTGTGTTTGGTCTGTGAAGTAATAAATTTCAACTGTTGATATTTTAACAAAATTTCTGTGAAATAAGGTACAGTTGGAAGCCAGACTTTGCCTAGGGAAAGATAAACATCATAAAGTATGAGACAAGTTCTGTTGCGATATAACCGTCTTACATCCGTGTTGGTCAATAAAAACTTTTAAATACTTAGATTAGTACTACAAAAATTCACTAACTAGTAGGATGACCGTTAACAAAATTAACTATTCCCAGTGTATTGTAAAGTAAATAGGTTTTTCACATGCACCTAACAATAAGTTGATATAATAATTATGAGCAACAATGGAGGTTTGAGTAATCATTTTGTTGCTGATGTTACAACCATCAATTATTTTAATATAAGACTGGAGGAAATACTGTTCTAAAAAAAATACTGCTTGCAAACGGGCCACAAAGATTCTGTTTTGTGCCCACAACAGTGTGATGCTTGGTGAGCAGGCGACTTCACAAGCAGCCGAGCCCCACGGGCGCCCGGGCGGATGCGGTTCCTGGCAGGGCGCAGTGAGGCCTGGCAGGCCCCACTATGGATCGACTGGTTGATCGGGCAGGGCAAGTCGAGGCTCACCCGGCTGTCGAGACTACGGTCCCGGGCGGGCCACGCATGCTCTGTGCATGCCTCTGGTTGACAGCGCATTCATATTCTTATGACGTAAAAGATACCAACCCCCATCAAATTTTCATCTGACCTCTGACCTTAAACACTTTCCAAGCAACAGGGTACACAGCACAGACTGCATCTGTCTCCCTATGACATAGCCATTCATGAAGTGAAATTGTTGCATTTTTTAACAATACTTAGCTGTAACACATTTTCCATTACTAAGAAAAGCTGTGGTATATTAATACCTGATTTCAATTATTTAAGTTTTGCATTATAGCAGTAGTTGTATTATTTTACAATTAAAAAATGACTGTGGTATTCTCACAACTACGCAATGACTTTTCTGAGTCCACAGAATCAGCAACACAGTAAGTTCATTCCTTGCTATGATCTAATTACTCATGGCCCCAGTGTGGTGTGTGGTATTACTGAAAAAGCAATGCATTGTAAGCACTTATTACACACTGACAAGGGGCAAGCTAAAGCACTCAAGAATAAGAAATTGCTCTGTTGCTTGAGATTTGAGCTGCAGTACATTTTTTGCTTTACTGTGCTGAATGCAGTAAACCTACTAGCTATGACAAATATATACTATCAAAAACACAGTATATATCAAAGAGAAAACAACTTGCTAGAAAGTGTAATTATGATGTGCCATTCGTCCAGAACAAGTCTATCCATTTACGATAGCAAATATAAAATATCTTATTCGCACAGAGTTGGTTGAGGGCTGCATGTATAATACACATTGTACTTCTAAGATGCGGAGAAAATATGGTTCTGTTGATGTCTGCGATACTTTAATTTGGACCATTCTGGCTAACTATTCAACTAATATAAATTCTGAGTCCTAGTGCGTAAATTATCAACTGTGTAATTTACATGTAGTCGCCCAGAGGCAAGTGATCGCTGAACTATGCCATGAGAGTAAGCACTTGGAAAAGTCACATCATCAAAATCAACTGACAGTGTGAACTGTGATTGTAATACAGGCAAGGAGGAAAAGAAATTATCCTATTAACTGAATCAAATCTTGCGTTGAATGAAACTGTGTCCCAACCTGCATTGCTGCCATCCATCTGCACATTTCTTTCATCTGAGCTCTCCTATTGCAGCTCATCTGTTCTTCAATCGTTAACTAATCTTTCTTGTTACCATATTAAATGAGTTTAACAGTTTACACTATGAGTACATGATTAAACTAAGTCAAAACTTCAGCATAGTGAATACCAATTAAGATGTAATAAATTCTTTGTCTAGTTTGTATTTGCTGCTCTCTACCATACCATTTTTATCAGTCAGTCCACATTCTAAATGGCTACTAGAATATAAACTGTGGACGGGCTAACAGCAGGATGATGAAATATGAACCAATACTGCGTCACCTCGCAAGGTTGCTCTGAATAGTATAGCTGGTAGATGACCAGCTAAGAACACCAAGCATCCGTAGCTGGTTATGGGAACAGAACTTTTTATTTTCCACTGATGTTCTTTTTTTTGTAAGGAGCAGTCATGTTAACACACACAGCTAACCAGGTAGGTGAATCAGTGTAACTGTCCGACCAGTTAGCCTCAGGGTTGTTCCTTGTGGCTCATTTAGTAGTTCTGTGGCACTTCTAGAAGTTTAAGAAATTCTCACACATTATGAAGACTTTATACATCTGTAACAATCACAATCTCCGACGAAATGGCCATGCTAGTCATCTACCACATAACTTCATCTATGAACACCACATTTTAAGTGCACAACAGAACTTGAAGTTAAGATTAATAGACTCTAGAATTGTTTTCTCACCAAGAACGAAGTGAGCACCACATAATATCGATATTGTACTTGCTGAAACTCGGCTGGCAGCATAAAAATGATTCTTGCTCTATAGCAGGCATAGCATTGTAATCAAATATTGTCAATCAGGTGAATCATGATAAGATGCCTGTGTCACCAGCAAAACAGATGTCACAGTGACCAACCAGAAACAAGGATAAAATGTCTTTTATAAGGTAAATAGAAATGGCAGCAGCAAGGAAACGATGGCAATGCTATACCTGAAATTTGTTTAGCATTAAATTGTGAATTTCATTACTTAACTACATACAAACTTAGATGTTAGTAAAGCTGAGTTCAAATAACACTACCTTGCCAATCTGTAATTCATTCAGTACTAAATGCAATTTACAGTTTATTCTTTTCTTGACAGTACAGTTGAGAAGAACTGCACTATTACTTTACCGACAAGAACCAGCCAGGTCTAAGGGACATTTCTGATCCTCTGAGTTGCAGAACATCCATAAGTCTTGTATTTGGGATTTTTACTGCATTGGCACTGATAATTTCAGCATCTGGTCTGTCTCATAAAGCTGTAATGTGAAGGTTTTTTTAAAAAAAGGTATGTAAGTGTATTTCTGTTGCACTGGAACTGTGTTTCGCCAATGATGAGAAGTGCAATATATGAGAAGATATTGACAAGATTATATCTAGTAATGACTCGTCACCACTGTTCATTTGTTCAAGCAACACTATGGACAAAATTTGTCAGACTTGATTTCCAGACACAATGTTTCATGGGATGGCTTATCACACCCACCACTAAAAAAATTGTAATTTTGAAAATTAATTGTTGGATGATTAAAGTCTACACTGATGATTACAGTATGACAGGGGAACTTATGTACAGGTGAACTGAGGTTTTCTCTAAAGTTTTCAGTTACACCAGGAGATGAGCCTGATGGGGAATAGAAGGATCCCATTGTCCTTTTGTGTCCACCCCTAATACTGAGTCTTGCCCTAACAGTCTCACATGCAGCTTCGGTTTCTATCTCGGTCGATTTGAGTTTCTTGTCTACTGCGACCGTTACTACCACCTCCATTTCCCATTTGCCCATCCTTTCAATATGCACTTAAAATTTTCCTCAGAAATCTCACTACTGTCGATTTCAGGTTTCAAACAGCTTTCTGTACCTAGTATCATGCGAGCTTCACTGCTTTTCTGGAGTGCTTCAAACTCTGGCACTTTGTTGTGAATGTTTCGGAAGGATTTTAGTATTCACACCTGTTGGAAGTATTTCTTTGTCTCACATTAATACTGCTGGGTTTCCTAAATGTACCATAACCAAGATTGGATGGAGAGCCGTCTAATCTAAAAAACCAGTGTGTGTGCCACACACACACAGTTTGCTACCTGAGTAACAGCCTCTGACACTTGGCACACATCTCCCCCATATAGGACGACCCTACAGATCTCAACTCTATGGCGCAAGTCCAGGAAGTCATAGGCTAACTTGTCACTTAACCTTGAAAGTCTATGGTTCCACTTGACTCAGAACCAAAGATCCACAATCAGTTCTGGGGGCAATGCTGCCAATTGTAAACTTCACTGAAAGTCCATGCACAAGGCTGGTCTTCTCAACCTTCCCTCACAGTCACTGGAGTGTCACAAATATGACCTTGGAGTGCGGACAGCAGGCATCATTTGTTTCAATGTGCACCATAATCTGCAGTTCTTGCACCCTGTTCCCTCAATGGCTCCTGGAATAGCCTCTTCAACATGTTGAATGAACGCCCCAGGCATACAAAATGAGTGATCTGGTGTACCTTTCCTGTACCATCGCTGCATGTTTGAACTGCTGATGATTAATAGACCCATACCCATTTGCATTTGCCTCCTCCTGACACTGGACAGAGCAGGTTCCCCTAAACAGATGAAGTGAGCCCCACTGGCTCAGTTTCAGCTTCAGTAAAAGACAGCACCACAACCTTGTTGGTCAGGGAGGTTGGTACAACACCCTGGTACCTGTCCACCCTGTACTGGATGTCTAAATCTGCCATTGAAACGTCACTCACAGTCTAAGTGGATGAGTAATGACAGATCATGTACTTACTGCAGAGGAGAGAGGATACACAGGAGAGGATAGTACTTAGGGTACCTCTGGTACCGTTATGACAGGTACACGACTCTCAGGAGCTCTTCCAACACGCCAATTCGCAGCAGCTGCCTATTGTTTCACAGATTTCCAGCTGCTTACAAACACCAGCCAACTTATCCGATGTTCGAGAACAGCATTCACAGTGGGGCTGTATTTTAGCTTGTGAAATGTATTACAGAGCAGTGAACATATAACTTTAAATTAAGCCCACTGATTGTCTTTTAACCTGATGAGCTGTAAACTTCAGGGTGTATATGCCCCGGGACAAATGGGAAAAACCCAGGAATTTTTTTCATCCAGGAAAAATCAGGGGAAAACCTGAAAATTTTTTATAATTCTACAAATTTTTCATTGTTTTAGTTTTCAGTTACATTACTGTAATTTAAATTGGTAAGAACTGATACTCTGACAAAGAATTTTACTTTAGTCCACTACTGCAGAAATAAAACAAAAAGAGAATAACACCAAAATAAATCTTTAGTTGCAAAGAAAACATGCCATTTACAACAAAACACAGTGCACACACAAGCATCTGCTGACAGCAAAATGTGTCAAAGACTACACAATTCTTCATAACAACAAACTGCTATGGACACATCTTTCTTGTGGGCCTCGTTTCGATGTGTGTGACATCGCCACTGTTTACATTTGTAACAGGATGTGGGAAAATATTGCAAATGGTGATTTGAGAAGTGTTACCTGCAAAGTAAATTTCCTCTTATGCAAAACGAATTACATTACGTGTGACAATGTGTGATGAATTTCTTAAATCATGAAGTGTTAGACTCTCATTTGAAACTTAACACTGAGGACCAGCCACTTACAAAAATTTCAGGCCCACAACACCAGCCATTTATCCCACTATTTAAAATTTTTCTGGAACATGTATGTTTTATATCTTAAAGGGTGACATACACTAAAAAACAAGTTACAAGATTAGCTTTTTATATTTATTTTAGTTCTTTCAGAGATTACATATTATGCAGTAACAATGGCAAAAAGTATAATTATCCTTCAAAAAACGTGTGAAGTGCTTTCTTGAGCAGTTGCAAGTGTAATTGACTTTTCTATCAAAAAGGCAAAGTGCTAGACAGTACAGGCAATGCCATTCCCAGCAGGAACCACGTGAATCATCAAGTTATTCGAATTCAAATTGATTATATTTGTATATATGAACTTAAAAAAAGACATTATTGTGCTTTGCAACAGATACATATTAAAATTGTAAACTGTGGAGTTTACTTGCTGCAAAGGATAAAAGCTATTTGCTGATACTATCTTAACGACACAAAAAATTACTCTAACTATAGATGCTACTGGCTCCCAACTAACAACACACGAAGAAATGAAGGGTGCACATTTAACACAAGTATTAATGTGTCCATATGGATAGAATATTGCACCCACCTCATCGCAGAAACAAATTTTTACACAGACAAGGCCCGCTCGAGGTTTTAAATTTCCATGCACAGCTTCATGTATGTCTTGACAATATTTTCTAACATTTTATTCCGTGTCATGATCAGAAATTGTAATGACTTCACTGACTATTACAATCCTGTCACTGTCATCACCATCATCAACTACAGTGGGAAATTCCACAGGTGATGATGACGCAGGTGGCGGTGGCTCCACACAGTGGAATTCCACAGACCAGCAATAATGGAAAGGCTGGTTGTGGTGGTGGTGGTGGTGGTGACGGTGGTGGGAGCCCTGCAACCATGTTTCTGGCAGCTGGTGGTAAGGCAATTGTCCATCCAGCAACATTATAACAATAATGCAAAAAATTACTTCACTTGATCACACACACACACACACACACACACACACACACACACACACACACACACACACATTTTATTTATTTATTTTTTTAAGCACGGCAGCTTTGATTCCATGTTTCTAGATCTCCAGAAAGCTTCTGACACCATTCCTCACAAGAGACTTCCAATCAGTTTGCGTGCCTGCAGAGTATCACTTCAGTTGTGCGAGTGGATTCACGATTTCCTTACAGGAAGACCACAGCATGTAAAAACTGACGAAAAATCATCGAGTAAAATAGAAGTGATATCTGGCATAAGCAAGGAAGTGTTATAGGCTCTTTGCTGTACCTGATCTGTATACATGATTCAGGAGACAATCTGAGCAGCCCTCTTAGATAGTTTGCAGATGATGCTGCCATTCACCACCTAATAAAGTCATTGGAATATTAAAACCAATTTCAAAATGATATGGATAAGATATCTGTATGGTGTGAAAAAGTGGTAATTATCTCTGATAAATGGAAAGTGTACGGACATCCCCACGAATATGAACAAAAAAGTTCAGCTGCATCATAAATCACACAAATTTAAAGGGTGTCACAATTTGATTAGATATTTAGGAATTACATCTACAAACAACTTAAACTGGAATGATCACGTAGATAATGTTGTGGGGAAGGCAAACCAAGGACTGTATTTTATTTACAGAGCACTTAGGAGATGTAACAGGTCTACTAAAAGAGACTACCCACACTACACTTGTTCATCCTTTGCTAGATTACTGCTGTGTGGCAAGGGATCCTTACAACATAGGATTGACAGAGGACATTGAAAAATGTTCAAAGCAGGTGATTCCTTTCGTATTGTCATGAAATAGGGGGTAAGAGTGTCATGGTTACAGTGAGTGAGTTGGGGTGGCAATCATCAAAACAAATGATTGTTTCTTCATTGCAATGAGATCTTTTCAGAACATTTCAATGACCAACCTTCTCCTCGAATGTGAAAAAATTTTACTGTTATCAACCTACACAGCAAGGAATGATCATTGTAATAAAATAAATCAGAGCTCACACAGAAAGATTTAAGTGTTCATTTTTTCCATGTGCTCTTAGAGGATGTAATGGTAGAGAAATAATCTGAAGGTTGTTCGAAGAATCCTCTGGCAGGCACTTAAGTGTGAACTGTAGAGTAGTCATGTAGATGAATGGGACATGAGGAGACCTCCTGACATAGCATTCTACCACATCAAGGCAAGGCAAGGCAACACACACACACACACACACACACACACACACACACACACACACACACACAACAGAGAGAGAGAGAGAGAGAGAGAGAGAGAGAGAGAGAGAGAGAGAGAGATATTCAGCCTACACTGCTTACCCATTTGGTCTAAATGTGAGCGTTTGCCTCCTGCCCCAGAGCCCTCTCCACAGGCACTCATCTCACGTCACTTCATCATTACTGAGATACAATTCAATTCAACTCATATAAATAATACACAGACATGCAGCTCCAACAGACAAATGAAAACACCTACATCCAAGCGAGCTTGACAATATTGGTCAGGACAAAGAGAAGTCACAGCACATGTGGCATGGACATCATAGCGTACAGCCTTTGTGGCACAGGTTCTGCAAAGGCAAGCAGTAGGAACTCCCATTACAAGGACACTGTACTACTGCCGCCAAGACAGCAACTACGCATTATGCACAACGCTTTTCTGTTGCATGATCTGCAAATGTAAGATTTCTAACTCTACATGCTCTTGTTTCATCTTATGGTTGCCTTCAAAAGTTCAGCATTTTGCAGTGATTACACGCATTGTGACTCCTGACACTTCTTGGAGAGCTGGCTAAGTACACAGAGATATGAAGCTGGTGGTCAGCAACATGTGTGTGAGCCTGGGTGATAGCTGGACGGTCTCTCCTGACTCATCATTTCTCTCAGCCTTCACTGATACCGAGAGGATCCATACTGACTCGACACTTCTCAGATTGGGAACAAGTGACAGCTCCTGGTCGCAACAGGAACAGTGAAACATGAGCAGAACAAAGCGCCATGTAGCGATTTCTGTGGAAGTAGTAGCTTATCTGATGGAAGCTTGATGGAGGGCAAGATTCCCTAAGTTAATACTCAACAGATCCCAGACATCATCATTCTGTGCTCCCCAACTATTTCTCTGCCAACTGCTTCAAAAAGGAAACCAACCAAATGACCACTGCAGTCATCCCAGAAGAAACACAAAAGTAACGAGAAAGTGTTTAAAAATTAAATTTGACAAATTTTGTTCATAGAGCAGCTTGAGCAAACAAACAGTGGTGACAAATCATTAACAGTCCCTTAGAACTGGCTGATTCTTGTCAGTAAAGTAACGCTGCAATTCTCCTCAACTGTAGCGTCAGAAAAGAATAAACTGTAAATTTCACTTAGTACTCAATGAATTACAGATTGGCATGGCAATGTCATTTGAACTCTGCTTTACTAACATCTAAGTTTTATGTAGTTAAGTAATGAAATTCACCGTTTACTGCTAAACAAATTTTGGATACGGCATTGCCCTTGTTTCCTTGCTGCTGCCACTTCTATTTACCTTAAAAGACATTTCATCCTTGTTTCTGGTTGGCCATTGTGACGTGTGTTTTGCTGGTGACACAGGCCTGTACCACAAATGCACTGAATGCATTTGGAAGAGAAGCAGGGGAATAAAAGGAAACGTATCTGGGTGAAGCCATGGGTTTTACAACAAGATGATAAAAGCATTCAACAAAATTTGTTATGTGACCTGCGAGTGGAGGGCGTCAAGTCGTACATAAATTACTTAAGAACAGATGAGAATAAATTTCAGTGTGTGCTCAGTAAAGTGTCTCCCCATCTCACAAAACACAATACTCACTCAAGAACTGTGTCTGATTTCTTGCTACAGGAGAGAGTTACTCTAGCTTACAGAATAGCACTTGGATACCACAGTCCACATTAACTAAAATAATCCCAGAAACATGTGAAGCAATTTATAAAGCACTAAAGAACCAATATCTGATGGTAAATAAATGTTCAAGACACTTTATGTGCATTAAGAACTATTTTATTGCAGAACAAAGTAATAAATACATTTTGTGTCCCAACAACTACAAATTGAAAACCAGCATTGAAAACCAGCCCAGCCCTGTGAAATACCCTGGACCACATTTAAGCTCTTATGGGGCGTGATGGAAACAGAAACATGCTCCAGCTTGTCATAGGAGAGTGGTGCCCTTAACTGGGCAGAGGAGGCTGTTTTGCTCAAGATCACATTTTGGACAATCCCTCACCTCCTCAAAATTGTCCTCTAAATGCTCCACAAAAAACTGAGACTTCACTGACTTAGACTTTGCCCACTTAGAGACTGCTGGTGGCAGACCACCAGCGAGAGATGACGTACTACACTTCATGGCGTATCATCCGCCCTGATGACACCCACTCTGAACAGGGGCCATCCCCACGGTCGCCACCCAGCTGCAGCAAAGGCCACCTGGCACGATGTCCATTGCCAGGACTCCCAATACCCCAGGGTGACAGGCATCTACTCCTTGGCATACGTGGGGAGTTAACGGCGCAGGCATCAGCAGAGCAACCCCTGTGTAGTCTGGGGGCTACAACCAACAGGGTACATGGCGGCCCCACCACAACAGACTGGCTGCCATGCTGGAGGTACTAAGAATTCCTTGGTCATCGTCGGCGCAGAAAATGACACTGCATAGTGGGTGGAGGAAAACGCAACCAGGAAGGTGTCTTTGCCCAAGAGATGGAGGATGAGCGGAACTGCAATGCCTCGACAAGAAAGTGGGCGAAAGATCTCAATGCACGATGGATACAATGCACCATGTAAGGCGCCCTTCCCCAATTGCCTTGCTCTTTGGAAAAATGGAGGTCAAACCCTAAAGGGGACCATCACATAAAGGCCGAAACGTGTGAGACTCCTTTTAGTCGCCTCTTACAACAGTCAGGAATACCTCTGGCCTGTTCTTACCCCCGGACCCGCAGGCGGACCGGGCAGGCTGGGACTGGTTTTTGCAAATATCAGTCACAGGCTTCAACATTTTGGTGGCCTCCAAAAGAATGTCTGTTGTCACTTTTCTTCTCTTTGTGGGAAGCCGTTCATGCTGCTGGGGCTGTGGCTCACTGCAGGTGACATCAGTCTCTTCTTGTGATGAATACTGTGCCTCTACTTCATGCTATGAATATAGAAATGGAAACCCTTAGTTACACATTATCTTACACATACATAAATTTTATTTACGGGTACCCACAAGCAAAGAAGAGTGGGAGCAAATTGCATATGATTTAGAGGAAAAGTGGAACTGTTATAACACTATAGGAACAATGGGTGGAAAGCAAATGTCCACAAGCTAGTGGCTCTCACTTTTTAAATTATAAATCCTTTAACAGTATAATTTTATTTGCCATAGTAGATGCTACCTACAAATTCTTGTATGTTGATGTAGGAACTAATGGGCATTTTGGTGATGCTGGAGTGTTTTCAAAAAGCAAACTACAGGAATGTCTCATTGACCATCCATTCTGAACATTCCTGAAGGCCAAAAGCTAGGGAACACAAACATTACAACTCCAATGGTTGTGCCGGCAGATGATGCTTTTCCTCTGAGTTACATCATCATGAAGCTGTATCCCTTGAAGGGAATCACTAAGGACGAAAAAGTTCCCAATTACAGGTTGTCACAAAGAAGAAGACTTGTGAAAAGCAGGTTTGGCATTCTTGCCAATAGTTTCAGGATTTTTCTTAATGCCATTAATCTACCTCCAGAAACAGTTACTACAATTGCACTAGCTGCCTGCATATTGCATAACTTGTTAACCAAGAGGAGAAAACACATGTACACTCATCAGGAAACAGTGTCTACAGCAGTAGGAAACTGCACTTATCTTGAGTCACAGAGCACTGAGGACCCACAGAAAATGGAACCAACAGTTTGCCAAGCTGCTGTTGCACATCCAGTACATGGGAGCACAGTTAGAAAAGACTTTAAAACATATTAAAATGGTGGTGGGATAGTGTCTTGACAAGACAATCACATTTCATAATGTAAAATGTAAACAAATGCACCTACCTCAAAAATTTCTTCAAATGTGGGGTTCCACGTTCACTGCCGCTTTCCATGTCCTCTAAATGAGAGACACTTTCATCTACCACTGTGGCCTGGTCCACGAACTTCAGCAAGTGGGACCAGTACACTTGTGGACTATAAACGGCCTGTGCACTGGCTCCACATTTGCTTTTAAGCATCTGCAATAATAATAATGTAAACTACTTGTATGTTACGTAAACATTATGTGTGCTTCGAGTATCTTGATTGAACAAAATTATGTAAAACATTTGTGTGTCATGTAAAAATTACTTGCATTAATAAAATTAAATACATGTGTTGATACGTAATTTTGCCTTCTCGTGAGATTAACTTGGGCAGAGGCCATTAACTTTCTTTTTTATGCAGCCTGGTACACGCTGGTCATATCTCACGACTAATGATCTCTGTAATTTTTTTGCAGCTCTCCAGTCTTCTTAATCCATTTTTGTACTCAGGAAACCTCATGTTGTAAAGCACCTCATCAGCTTCATACATTTCTATTAATATTTTAGCTGATGGCACAAACCAACTAAATTCTGCAGCCATGTTTACAAACACACTACTGGTGACTGACAGCTGCACTGATGCTAGTGCTCCAAGTGGTAACATTTCACATTGCAGTAAACAGAAGACAAGCGACTTTTATGATCAAATTTATGGTGAAGCTCTAGATTTGATCATATTTACTTGATGACAGACAGATCAAAATTTATGGCGAAGCTCTAGATTTGATCATATTTACTCGATGACAGACAAAATTTGACAAAGTTTCCTATTACACCGTCAAATTTCTTTGACACAAACATTTGACACATCAACTTTGACAAAGAAATATTATAGTGTCATACCAGCCTTAGCCACATGCGTTAACCTGACTGCTGCTGCACAAAAAAGCACATTAGTGAATAAAGTCTCTGTTCCCATAACTAGCCACGGATGCTTGGTGTTCTTAGCTGATTGTCTACCAACTACTCTATTCAGACCGACCTTGTGAGGTGATGTAGTATTACTTCATATTTCATCACCCTACTGTTAGACCTTCCACATTTTACATGCTAGTAGACATTTAAAATGTGGGCTGACAGAGAAAAATGGTATAGTACAGAGCAGCAAATACAAACTGGGCAAATAATTTATTACATCTTAATTGGTATTTACTATGCTGAAGTTTTGACTTAGTTTAATCATGTACTCATAGTGTAAACTGTTTAACCTCATTTAATATCGTAACAAGAAAGTTTAGTAACGACTGAAGAACAGATGAGCTGCAATAGGAGAGCTCAGATGAAAGAGATGTGCAGATCGATGGCAGATACGCAGACTGGGACACAGTTTCATTCACCCCAAGATTTCATTCAGTTAAAATTCCTTTTCCTCCTTGGCTGCATTACAATCACAGTTCACACTATCAGTTGATTTTGATTATTCAAAATTTCCAAGTGCTCAGTGATTACTTCCCTCTGGAAGTCTACACCTAAATTACACAACTGATAATTTATACACTAGAAGTCAGAGCTGATGTAAGTTTTATAGTTAGCCATAATGATCCAAATTAAACTATCACAGACATCAACACGTCCACATTTTATTGGCATCTTAAAGTACAGTGTGTATTACATCTGGCATCATCAACTGACTCCAAGCAAATACGATATTTTATATTTGCTATCGTAAATGGATACACTTGTTCTGAATGAATGGACATGATAATTACACTTTCTAGCAAATTGTTTTGTCTTTGCCGTGCACTGCGCTTTTGCTATTAAACACCATATACATTTGTTGTAGCTAGTAGATTTACAGCTTTCAGCACAGTGAAGCAAACAAGGTACTGCAGCTTAAATCTCAAACAACAGAACAATTTATTATTATTGAGTGCTTTAGCTTATCCCTTGGTCAGCGTGTACTAAGTGCCTGCACTGCACTGTTAGTTCAATAACAGCACATGCCACACTGTGGCTGTGAGTAATTAAGACATAGCAAGGATTGAACTTGCGTTGCTGATTCTGTGGACTCGGAAAAGTCACTGCTAGAAATGGTGCTAGTTCTAGGTTGGAGCTGTGAACAAACAACAGTCATTTTTGAATTTTAAAATAGGCCTAATACAGTAATTGCTGTAATCCATAGCTGAAATAATTGAAACCAGCTATTAATATACCACAGCTTGTCTTGGCAATGGAAAATGTGTTAATAAAGCTATGTACTATTAAGGAGTGCAGCAATTTCACTTTGTGAATGGCTGGGACAAAGCAGGACAAATGCAGTTTGCACTGTGTATTCTGTTGCTGGGAAAATGTGTAAGGTCAGATGAAAATTGGATGGGGCCTGGTATGTTCTGCTTCATAAGAGTATGAATGCACTGTCAACCACATATACACGATAGTCCAAAACATGTGGATTTTGCTCAGCTGTGTGCCTTAATCATGCTAAGTGTGGCTTGACTGGTGCCACACAAACAGAATGTGTCAGATAATGCAAGCTATCGCTCAGTCATGCCCTGCTACTGGTCGCATGTGGTCCTGAGCAGTAATGTGTGATATTGCTGATCCAACCACTGTTTGTTTCTATCAATATTAATCCATTACCGAGTTGGCATGGGACAAGATTCACTAAAGCTGTGGACTACACTGTAAAGAGTATTATTCTGAAAGGAATATTTGAATACACTCTACACAACTGTCATTACTTACATGTTTGGATTGCTCAATGTTGGCTGTGACCATTAATTCCCATGACTCAGTACTAAATATGTAGAATGTTTCACTAAGTTTAAAACTTCGGTAAACAACATTGAAGACTTATGAAGTGAGGTAAGATAACATCTCAGGACAGTGTCAACTTCATTATGAAGATTTCACGGGAATGACTTTAACCATTTGCCTTATAGTGGCAATATTTTTAATTTGTCCTGGTTTCCCTCTTGCGAACCTACCCTACCTTGTGAACAAGGGAACGATAGCCCTTATGTACCCCCATTTTAACCATCCAGCATGGTCACTGTTATAAAAAGTACAAAATCAGCTGTTTTTGTGCCTTATCAATGCCTTAACCTTCAGCCATTGCACTGGGCCTGCTTTTATTTAAAAATGTCCATGTTGTAAATTTGACAACATGCACCTGATCATGTGTCAACTTTAGAGGCACCTTCTTGAAGGTTAAATCAACTGTTGCTTACGAAGAGTAAGAATAGCAGATTTGTCTTACTCTCAGAGAAGCAATAACAGTATTGTCAACTTCTGGTAGCACCTTACAAATGGAATACTTGTCTTCACTACCATAACTACTACTTTTCTGCACAACTGTGTTCAAAGGTTTTTGTAAACAATTTCTATATGTTAACGCAATTGAGTGTGATTCTCAATAATCATATTAATGTTTCTGCATCCTTTTACATTTGCATAGTTACAATTAATAATCCTTCTCTCCATTAAATTGTATGATGCCAGTAGTCCTACTGGACTGCGATATGAACCTGGGTCTCCTGCTTATAAATATGCATGCCATCCGGACACAGTGGTCACCGCAACTGCACAGATTTCCCTAGCTCACCTTCCGTCAGACCCAAATTTTCAACTTATACCACACACTACCGATTTAGTGCCCCTGCTCATTAGCCTCATTATTCGTGGCATTTCATCAGTTCCTGTAAGAGTTTGAGCTCAGTGCGCATATGCACTAAAGGGATCATTGGCCGTCATTGCCTTAATTATATAAGTGATGTCTGTTCTTTTGGACATGCCCTTGCGTGGGGGGAGGGGAGGCGAAGGGTAGGGGGACCAGCCCTCACCGTCCTTAATGCCATGACTAAAGAGTTGAGCTTGGCATCAGTGACAATGTCAGTGACGGCAGTCAAATAAAGTGAGAAGTTCCCGATACACCTGGACTGGTGTGTGTAAGTGAGTGGGATGAGGGTACCCCCACCACCCATGGACCCCAGGGCGATGGTGAACAGAATCAGCAACAGGGTGGCAGGTGCTATCTGGGCCTGTGAGTCCATGATGAAGAGGGCTGAGACAGGAAGCAACGACAGTGGACTGGAGAGGAGAGGCTCTGGCAATGGAGATCTTGCTTCTGGTGGCAGCAGCACCTGCTCAGCACAGTGAGAGGTGCTGGCACCAGCTGCAAGAAGCAAACCGGCCACTGGTGCTGATGAAGTCCCAACCGCCGGAGTAGATTGGCGCGACCAGGCCTGTGCAACCTCTGGAGTGGCCAGGGGCACCAAAGAATGAGATGTTGGGCCCCACAGCCCAAGGAGAGGGTCCTGTACTCATCCTCAGGTGCAACTGTTTCCTGTACTGCAAACTATGAAGGCGCGGCAACTATGCTGGCTCTGTATGATGGCCAGAATCGAGTGAGGGCACTGTCCAAAAGCCCTGGCCCAGACTGATGTATCAGCTGCAAATGTCGACAAAACTGGCACTAAGAGGTTAAGTAGTGTCCACGGCTAATGGCTGTGCAGAATCTTGGTGGTGGGATCCTTTGCCCCAATTGGCACAGTTCTGTTAAAAACTTACAAAAATGTAAGGGTTTCCTAGGCTGGGAAATCTTATATGTACTTGCACATTTGTAATGTAAACATCTGTACAAGGCATTTTGCCTCACTGATTGTGGATGGAAGGTAAGTGGCATGACTTGGTAAGTGTCATTGTGTGTACAAATGTCCTTGAAAAGTTATGCCACAAACTGAGTACCCTTGCTCAGAGCCAGGATGAAAGGCAAGCCTTCTACGGAGAATATCTTCAAGAGGGCCTTGACAGTCACATCTGTTGTCACAGATGGATGATGAACAACATAAGAAAAATAAAGAGAAGCATCAATTGCCTATAAAAAGAAAGTGTCTACAAATGGACATCAAAACCACTGTGCTCTCTTTCCCATGGCTGTGTAGGGGCCAGCTATGGTGAGAAAATAGTGCATGCTGCTGCCCATTGACCCTGATACTTGTGGCAGTCTATGACTTGGTGTCACACCTCCTGATCGATGCCTGACCAAAACTCGTGGTGGCATGCCAACAGTTTTGTGTGAGAGATTCCCCAGTGAACCTCATATAAGCTGAGAACCACCCATTGCAGAGCCACTGGAAACATGATGTGGAAGTAAACCCTTCTGTCGATGGGAGGATAACACCATCTGAGAGGGAAAGGCAGTGGTGCAATGCATAAAAATTCTGAAGTAGGTCTGATGCCTGGCCCAACTAACGGTCAGATCATCCATGTTCTATCATGTGTATGGCCTGCTGGAGCACTGGATCTGCTGCCACAGCAAAGGCAATACATGAAATGGTGATGGGGAAGCCATCTGTCACGTGCCTGATCTTCATATCCAGTTGAAAACAAACCAATTCCTCCTGGTTGAATGAGGGGTCAGGGCACATGGGGAAATGGCAAAGAGGATCTGTGTTCACATGTTGTGATGTGGGGTGAAAATGGAGCTCATAATTGTACCAGGACACAAACAAAGCCCAATGCTGAAGATGATGAGCGGCTTTGTCCGGACAGGATGGGGATGGGTAAACAGGAACACCAAGAGCTTATAGTCAGTAATTAAATGAAATTTTGTACTACAAAATAGAACATTAAATTTTTTAAAGCTTACACAATAGAAAGAGCTTTCTTTTTCCACCCGAGAATAATGTTGCTGATTCGCATTGAGTGTTTTTGACACAAAGGCACTAGGCTGTCGGAGCCATCTGAATGACAATAGGCCAGGACCAACTCCACCCTGTAATGGGATGTGTCTGTGGTCAGGACCAGATGCTTGCTGGGTTGGAATGTTGCAAGACACAGCGTGGAGCAAAGACTATCCTTAAGCTGCACAAAAGCATGCTCACAGGCTGAAGAACAGCGAAAGGAGCACTTTTCCAAAGCAACAGAAGCAAGGGGCGGGCAATTGGAGCCACACTGGAAATGATCTTGTGATACAACACCAATTTGTCAAGGAATGCCTGACGTTCTTATAGATTAGACAGACAGCATGAAGCCAGAAGGGTGTCGACATGTTGTTCTATGAAACACGCCTGCTGTGTAGTTTCATGACCCAAACAAACAATGGAGGCCTGGAAAAAGTGAGACTTATCATGATGACATTATAGCCCACGGCCTACAGAAAAGCAAACAATGAATGGAGGCTACATAGGCAATCCTCCATGTTAGCATCTGTCAAGAAGATATCATCAAGATAGTTCATACAATGAGGGACAACCATCATAACCTGTTATCAGAAATGCTGTAAGATGGCAGGTGCACTCCAATCCTAAGCATTAGTCATTGATACTGACAGATGCTGAAACATGTATTAATCACAAGCAACTGTTTTCAAGACTCATGCATCACGGTAGGGTTTGACCAAGTCGATTTTCAAAAAGAATAGACCCCGGGCAACTTTGTGAGCACCTCCTTCCGGTGAGGCATGGGATACGTGTCTATTACTGCCTTGAATTCAAAACAGAGTAGAAGCAGACTGGACGGCTTCTTTACGATCACTAAATGATCTTGAGGTAATCGGTGTAATCACTCTCAGTGACATTAAGTGATCCAGCCCCGCCTCAACCTGCTCTCATAAAGCTACTGGCGCCGCCATTGCCCAAAAAAGCAAGGGCATGCAGAGTGTTTTAAGGGTGACGTGGGCCATGAAATTGTTTTTACAACCTAAACCTGGGGCAAACATCCGAAAACTCAGAACACAAAGAATCCAATTCGTGATAAGGCACTTGGTCTGACACAAGATGCACCACATGCACAATAAAAAAAAAAAAAAAAAAAAAAAAAAAAAAAAGATTGCAAACAAATTTTCAGTAAATACTGACAGAAGGTCCCGAGTTCGAGTCTCGGTCGGGCACACAGTTTTAATCTGCCAGGAAGTTTCATATCAGCGCACACTCCACTGCAGAGTGAAAATCTTCAGTACTCACATTGTTAACGACCAATTATGTGATGGAATGGACAATCGACTTTAAGCTGTGCTGGCTGTGAATTTCCCAAGAATAGGAGCTTATTAACGTATGCCTGACGCCTGCCAATATTGGGGTCTGTAGCCTTGTGTACATCTATGAGTTAAGTCAGGACACCGCAGCCCCCATGTCGACTTGTAGGAATAATGGCTTATCCATCATTCACCCTTCAATAAAAAGTCTGCTCTGGCCTGCAGACAGCGGCAAATATGATGATAAAACAGTATGAATATCGATATCCACTGATTCCTGCAATGACTCCTGAGTGGGGGCATTTTTTATTTCATTTATTTATTTTTTTAAATTAATACAATTTCGTGAGTTCAGATTACAGATGTGTGCCATCTGCAGACTACCCCCTCCCACCTTCAGAGCTTTTGTTTCATTAAATGTGACTGCCTCACACCCACCCTCACTAAGTTCATTATTCAGGTGTTATCAAATTTTAAGTCAAATGTCATTTATATAGGGTGTGCAGTACAGCAGTGCTAATATAAATGTAATTAACTACTCATATTTTGAAGCACTGTGTTTCTCTGAGAACATCTAGTGATTGATGAGAGAGCCAACGATAGCACTGTGCAATGTATTTCAATTTTAAGACATATCCTTTTTCTTTTCAAACATATTAAATTATCCCACGCATCTTTTACATATGAAAAAGCCAAAGTAATTAACTAATCTTACCTGTCAAAGGAGGTTTGTGTGAATGAATAGCACTTGGGACGCTAATAACTATTTTTCCATCTTCTGGTAATGGAAAACTTCTTGGTGTACACAGTTGATGTGCAAAGAGTATTTGCTCAAATGGCTGCTTATTAGGAGGTTCAGAGAAATTGCAAACTGGTATACCACTTCGAGTGACCTAACAGAAAATAAATTATAGGTTTCACTGCTTTCACATGAAAGTTTCTTCCATAGAAGATGATAGCAAATGTCTGGCAAAAACAACATAACATACTTGTAAACACAGCAATTTATATGTATGCATTGAGCACCTGGACTTAAAACCCCACAATCTACCAGATGTGAAGTATTATGGAGAAACCGTACCTTCAGCCAGTACCATTTGCTGACACACTCAATTCCCCAAGAAGGAAATATTTTATTTTTCATTGTATTTATGTGTGTTTCAGAATTTGTGCACCATACTGCAACAAGTGCACCAGGAGCTATTAAGGATGCAACCGGCAATTTTAACAGGTCCTCATCATACATCATACTGTAACTGAAGACAACAAAGGAAGTAAAAGTATCACACAGGGACACCAAATTAACAGAATTATCTGTGGAAACATGATTTCTTATTCTCATTATCCATAACTTACCTTGATTCACGAGACTTTTGTTTCTTCCTTCGTATATATTTATTCCACCAAGGTGGATCCAAGAGCAGCAGATCGAACTTCCCAAGGACATCCAATTTCTGGTTCAAGTTGCTGATATCATTATTAAAGAACATACACCTTGGCGGGAAAACATACTTTTTCTCTCCGTGTGACACTATTATGGGGAACTCCTGATTGTTGGCTCCATGAAATGTCTTATTTTGTTCATCAGAGTTTTCTTTGTAAAATGTAACTGATAGGTTTCTAGCATCTTCGTTTCTTCTTAAGTTATCTGATGATGATGGCTCACAGTTGAACACACCCTGTTTCTTTGCATTATTAAGTAAAGCTGATGATTTGTTTGCCACAAGATTAACCTGAAAACGTGAATTGATAGAAATCAAAAGTGCCCTGCATGTCAAATATTGTATCTTAAAGTTTATTTACACTTCACGTTACAGGCTGCATGAAATACACTCGAGGAAACAATCATATAAAGGGTACACAACAGACGGGAGACGGCAATTAAAATTAAATTTAACAATGTGGAATTAGTCAATGAACATCCATGCACAAATTTATGATGCACCCTGCAACTTCATATTTTGTATATTACTTATTCTGTGTGATATTTAAGAGTTACTTTATGGCTCATACTATCTCAAATTCCACTCTCCCCTCCACCTCAAAATAATTCTTCTGAATTATTGCCCAATTCCATTTGTATATTGAAACAGGGTAAATGGCTAAGTGCCTTGGTACACTCCCTAATCTCACACGTCTTATTCTCATGATACCTGCATGAAGTATGTGAGGGAGGCAGCAGACTTACTGAACTGTCTTCCTTGAACAACAGTTCTCTAAATGTAACCTATACTGATATGAAAGAACAATCTCATCTTTCTTGCACAAATACCCATTTCAGTTCCCTATCAGTTCTGTTACTCTTTCATGTGGGTAATACTGAGCAGTTGTGATCCTGGTACTGTGTCTCTCTAAAGTTGTTCAATGTCTGTTGCAATGTCTACATTGTAAAGGCTCCAAATTCTGGAGCAGTGGGATTAATATGCTGCAGTTTCCTAGTAACAACCCAACAAATCCAAGTCTTTCATTTGTCTTCCATACAACTGACTGAAAGTGTTTATCTTATTTCATATATCACTTCTCAATATTGCCTATAAATAATTATTCGATCTTATGGGCTCTCAAAATTTTATCATTAACCTCGTAATTCAATGCTACCAAGTTCTCTTTCTCTGTTATGAGCATTATCTTTCATTTATGCACATTCAAAGAGACTTACCACTCACTGCATCAAGTGGAAATTCTGTAAAAGTTGCACTGCATTTCTCATGATAGTCCAATAACCCAACTTCACTGCAGACAACAACACTGTCAGGCAATAATCTGATGATGTTACTGCCCACATCTGATAAACCATTTAAATGTGATAATGGAAAGTCCTAGGAGGAATAATTTAAGGACAAAAGGTAACTCACTGAATAACTGAGATGCTGAGTTGTCAACAGACACATCAAGAAAACTGAGACTGTTGCTCACTCATCCATTCATCATGTTCTGCATGTTCCATTGAGGAAGAGAACATTAGTGGATGTGGTACACGTCACAATATACAGTATAAAAAAAAAAAACAAAGGCAATCATAGAAAATTAATCCCTATGCCATATTGTGCCACAGCTCCACCTCTTCCAGCAGAAGAATTCTATGACAGACTTAGCAAGAGACCTCATAGCAGGCTGATGCAAGAAATAACAGTACAGCAGTCGGTAAGATGTTTTTGCGGAAGATGCTGAGACCACAGAAACCAATCCTAAAAGGTGAAAATGCCACACCGACATCTGTTGTGACTTATGGGAGAGAGGCCCTACCATTTCAGAAACAACAATGGACTGAGTGCGTATAAATACTACTCATCCTAGACAGGCATCATCAGTCACTGCCAGCAGCCACCTACAAGAGGAAGTCTACAGCCAGAAATGGGTCAACAAGCTGCTTCTGACTGATGCTGTCTCCACCAGCTGTGGGTTTGCTGTGTGCGCTAAGTCTGAATGCTGCTGACCTGGTACCTTCCAAACAGCAGGCTGCCTGCTGGTTAACTTCCATCCAGCACTGGTCACCTACTCTGGGTGTCTATGGCTTGTGCAGGGACCACATGCTGTCTGTCACCATCTCTGTGGGAAAACTCTGTAGTCGTTCGTTGCCCTGTATGGACAAACCTTGCTGCCGTCTGCTGTTAACTGTGCAGGGACATGTCACCACTGTGTCGGCACTGCAGTCCACAGTTTGCTTCAGCATGCTCTGATGTGTCCCACAATGAACTGTGTATTTGTACCAGCCAGTGCTGCTGCTTACTCCAGCTGCCACATACCACCCTGCATCAGGACTTGAGTCCGTAGAACATTACTGAAGCGCCTGCTGCTGTGGGTGATGTTGCACTTTGGCTGTGTCAAGGGCCTGCCTGCTAATCCAACCGACCAAGCAGCCTAATCTTGGGCTCACTGCCACCACCTAGCACTGTCATCAATATATTGTGGCAAAGAAGAAACTACTATACGTAAATGCTGTTTATATGATGGCATGTCGAGCATCCACCAGGTACCTACCCGCCACGCCCTTGGAACCTTGCCTAGGGTGGTGAACAGCAGGCCTTCCTGACCACTAGAAGCCCAGCTCTATCACCCACCACAGAAGACATTCACCCCTGACCTCTACAGCTTTAATAACAATAAAATACCTTTTGGTTAAAAATTGAGTAAATTAAAAAAATATCTGCTACTCTGAAAAACATTGCTGTCTCTTCAGTTATATTACTAAGCTGCTTTTTATCTGCTTTTAGTAGCTCAATATTTACTTTGTTATGATAATAATTCTCAAAGAAAAATGTACCTTCATTTGAAAATACAGAGCCCTATTTACAGCACATAACTACTTGTCATGAAGCTTTACAGTGACCCCTGCTACTTGTCATGCATCTAACAGAACTTTTCAGTCCCTGAGTCTCAGTATTCTTGATAATTTGTAGAAAGAATAGCTAATGGGGTATGTTTTTCATTTCTTTTAAATGGCAGGGAGTCCCTATTTCTTCCCTTGTGTTAGGCAAGAGCTTGTTGAAAATCTCCCCACCAGTCTCCATTCTGAGCCCTACAAAGGGAGACAGAGTTTACATCAGAATTATTTTTGGGTGTTGATTAGTTAACTGTGTGAAACACAGTTATGCTGAAACTTATTTTTGTTCATATGTGTGGAGCAAATATATTGTAAAGTGAGTGTAAAAATAATAGTTGCTTCTGAGAGCATAAAACAATGGACAGAGCTTCTTCATTAGTTTAGCTTTCTGTTGACCCCATTTCAATTTGTTATATAACTCAACGCCAATGAATTTTACAGAGTTTTTCATTTGTTGTATGGCCATCAATGTCTACTTATGGTGTTAATACACTATATGATCAAAAGTATCCAGACACCCACAAAAACATACATTTTTCATATTAGGTGCATTGTGCTGCCACCTACTGACACGTACTCCATATCAGCAACCTCAATAGTCATTACACATGAGAGAGCAGAATGGGGCGCTCCGCAGAACTCATGGACTTCGAACACGGTCAGGTGATTGGGTGTCACTTGTGTCATATGTCTGTATGTGAGATTTCCACACATCCCTAGGTCCACTGTTTCCGATGTGACAGTGAAGTGGAAACGTGAAGGGACACACACAGCACAAGAGCGAACAGGCCGACCTCATTTGTCAACTGACAGAAATCGCCAACTGTTGAAGAGGGTCATAATGTGTAATAGGCAGACATCTATCCAGACCACCACCACCACACAGAAATTCCGAACTGCTTCAGGATCTACTACAAGTACTATGACAGTTAGGCGGGAGGTGAGAAAACTTGGATTTCATGGTCGAGCAGCTGCTCATAAGCCACACACCACACTGGTAAATGTCAAATGACGCCGTGCTTGGTCTAAGGAATGTAAACACTGGACAACTGAACAGTGGAAAAATGTTGTGTGGAGTGACATATCATGGTACACAATGTGGTGATCTGACGGCAGAGTGTGGGTATGGCAAATGCCTGGTGAACGTCATCTGCCAGTGTGTCTAGTGCCAACAGTACATTCGGAGGCGATGGTGTTATGGTGTGGTCGTGTTTTTCATGGAGGGGGCTTGCACCCACTGTTTTGCATGGCACTATCACAGCACAGGGCTGCATTGATGTTTTAAGCACGCTCTCACTTCCCACTGTTGAAGAGCAATAGGCATGGCGATTGCATCTTTCAAAACAATTGAGCACCTGTTCATAAAGCACGACCTGGGGCGGAGTGGTTACACGACAATAACATCCCTGTAATGGACTGGCCTGCACAGAGTCCTGACCTGAATCCTATAGAACACCTTTGGGACGTTTTGGAATGTCAGGCCTCACTGACTGACATCGATACCTCCCTCAGTGCAGCACTCCATGAAGAATGGGCTACCATTCCCCAAGAAACCTTCCAGCACCTGATTGAACATATGCCTGTGAGAGTGGAAGCTGTCATCAAATTGAATTCCAGCATTACCGATAAGGGTGACACAAAATTGTAAGTCATTTTCAGTCAACTGTTTGGATACTTTTGATCACATAGTGTATGTTGTTATTGCTAGTTTGGAATGGCGTCATGTGAACGTTTTGAGATTAAGACTTAAAACTATTGGCTGTCAGCTATAGTTGAGTTTGGGCTCTTGATTAGCATGATTATGTTTGCAGCAGCAGAAATTAGACTTTGAACTACCCTTTAAAGTTATTGAAAAATCATTTATGGAGGTAAGACACAAGAATGGGCCCAGTTCTAATCCTTTTGGAACTTCTCATATTATGTTCCCCCACTCTGAGGTTAGTTTGATGCCTGCAACAAGGTCTGTTAATGAGACCTCTCTGCTTTCTATCAAGCAGATCTGAAACCATCCATGTAAGAGTGATGCCATTAATGCCAGAACATTTTAGTATGTAGAATACAATTTTGTGATCACAGAATAGCTCAACAAGATAATCATTTGTGAGATATTGTATTGCCTTCTCTGTGGATAATTTTTTACGAAAGCCAAACTAAGAGGCAGTTAATAAATTCTGCTCAGTTAAAGGAGTTAGTATCTGTCTTTCTGAAACACTCTTGAATAGAATGGAAGGACTGATACAGATCTGTACTTCTTAGGCTGTTCGCTTGTCTCCAGCTTTGTAGGTCAGGGCGATACTACAACAGAACTAAATCTGACGGGAAATACGCCCTAGTTCACTGATTGATAATGAAGATAGCTTAGGAGTAATGATAACAAAGACAGCTTAGGAGAAATCTTATGAAATCAGAACATGTTTTTAATATTCTACCAGGAACATCATCATGGCCAGCAGAATTTAGTGATTTGATGAATTTAGCAAATCTTCTCAGGGACTGTACTTTTGAAACTAATGTCTTTTGGTGATGTAGCATCTGCACAAGTAAAACTAATGCATACGTATTTGGATTTAACTACTGGGTGCAATGTTTGCTGCCACTTAATGAAGTAATCATTGATTTTTGTGGACAATGATTTGAAAGTGTCACCATTCTTCCCAGAGCTATTTGCTGGGGACTAATTTCATTGGGTCCCTACTTTTGTTTGTTTATTGTACAACAATGTTTCAAACAACTTTTGTCTCATGCTTTAGGCACTTTATTTTTCTGGGCACAACACATGAATTTTCATTTGTTAACATCAGACTGGAAGATTTTACAGAACTCATGGCAATGGAGTTTCAAATCTTGACTAAGCTTGTTCTCTGAATGAGCAGCACAAGATTTTTTAATCCCAGGAGTTATCAACCTCTTATCTTTATCCTTGCTTCTGTTTAATTTTACCCTTAGTTTTGATTGCTTGCATTTTAGGTAAAAACAAGAAACAAAATATTGCAGGAATATGTTAAAGAAAAAGTTAAGCTAAATTTTTCTGCCAGCACTGTCTACTGTTTCTCCTCTGTGTTCTTCGCATATTTTCACTGTAATCATTATGACTGAGTCATTGTTCATGATCCTGTGACACAATATTTCTTTGATTTGTACCTCACTGGTCAGTATATTGTATTGTTAACATTTGACCATCATAGTTGGTTGTCAGGCCTGGTGGTTTAGCTTGCCTGGAAGTGAGAGGTCGCAGGATTGAACCATGGTTGGGCCACAGAAATTTTCAGTCTGCCTTTAACCTAGCCTTCACCTCTCAATGATGTGAGGAGTTGCCACGAATGACACACCATTCGGATTCCACATTAAACTATAGGTCCCCTCCATTGGTTGGAAGGAAGATTAGCATTTAACATCTTGTTGACAATAAGGTCATTATAGATGGAGCAGAAGCGTGGATTAAGGAAGGGTTGGAAACGAAATTGGCTGTGCTCTTTCAAAGGAGTCATCCCAGCATTTGTCCTAAATGATTTAGGGAAATCTCGACACCTGGACACGGATTTGAACCACCATCATGCCAAATGTAAGTCCAGTGTGCTAAACATTGCACAACCTTACTTGGTCTGTCAATTGTGTAACTGGAGTAGATTAGGGTCATGCAAGTCACCAAAATGGTGTTCAATTGAAAGAATAGCACCAGGCCATTGAGCGACACATAGTTATTATTATTATTTTTATTGTGGTTGGATAAACCCTTGAATATTGGTTTTACAATTAAGTTATTGCAGGTTGTTGAGTCTAAAAACAACTTACCAATATCTATTGCATTGCGTCTATCAATTCTCGAAGGGAATTCTGCTGTGGAAATAACCCAAAGTTGGGCATCAGCAACTGTAGGTGCTCTCAGTCAGCCTTTGTGACAAAATCATCATTAAAGTCTCTGAAAACACTGATTCTCGAGTTAGGTTTGCCAAACCACAGTAAATTTTTTTTTTTTTGATTGTGGGTACATTGATTATCAGTCAACAATGAGATCCAGTGTTTAATGTCTTTCAGAAATCTGTATCAACTATCTGCAAGACACGGTATGTATTTAAAGTGAACTGTGATTTTCCTCAACTCAGGCTAATTATTTCACATAAGTTTATTTTCTTCCAGGAACATTATAATGTTGAGGCTTACAATACACTCTAGGTTCCTAACACAGATAGATATTAACGATCTTGGTTTGTAATTCTGTGCATCTGTTCGTTCACCATTTTTGTAAAGCATAATTAATGGCACCCTTTTCCCATTCATTCTGCCACACTAACAGATTTCATTAGGGCCTAGACCCTTGTTCTCTTTGAGTTCACCTTAATTGTCTTTACAGTACAATGGATGCTTTTCTTCGTCTCTCATTTGTTGTTGTTTAAGTGATCAGCCGTTGGTATGGTAGAATCTTCAGATGTGAATATATATTTAAATGTGGAATGTAATAGTTTGGTTTCCTGTCAGTTCACTGCATTTTCGTCACAGCATTGATACACAAAAGATTTACTGAACAGTCTGATCCGTTCTTTGACTTTGCATCAGATCAGAACTTTTTAGAATTTTCTAGTAGCTCTTTTTGTCAGCATATGACAACTGAAATTGTCGCAAGCTTCTTGCCTAGCCTTTATTGTGGGTGCAATAACTGCCATTCAGTTTTCTCAACAAGTTTTGTTACAGTGTCTTTCACAGCATGGTTGTAGCAATCTATCTATGCAACAAATAGGCCTATTCTTCTTTCTGGAATAGGCGAATAGACCTACACCAAAGATAACTAAAATTTTAATGAGACCAAGGGAAACATGTGCTAACAAAAATTAAACTTTTACAATGCCAGTTTTTTCCCCCCCTTGAAACAGCATGAGAAGTGGTGAGTATGTAAAAGGAGGGTCGGCATGTATGGTTACACGAAAGGCAAGCGAAAGACAGATCACAATGAGAAGGAAATGAAAATTAAACTCCAGAAATTGCCTCCTGGCTTTGTTGCTTGGTGGGGCGTATTTGAAACAAAATACACATTGCTTCAATTTCCATTATTATTATCAACTGAAGCATCTGATTGCACCTGTCTGCTTTGACCTGTGATGTACTGGTCGTGTTGCATGTGACGTCATTATGATGTGGTATTTTTTTGAGTTGGTTGTGTTTGTAGATGTCATGTTGTATTTCATAGTGCCTTCTGGTGGTGGATGTGGACGTGCTGATTTTAACGTGTGGTATTGGGTTCTTTGGAGTTCTGGTGGTCATCTTGGTAATGTGTAGTTGGTGTGTGTGGGGGGGGGGGGGGGGAGGGGGCGGGGCGTCATGTACATGCGTGTGCGCGCGTGGTGGCCAATCTAGGTGCTGCTACTGCTGGAAGCTTTTGTTGAAAATTAATTTTTGTTTTGGATATATTCTATAGTAATTGTGATGTTTCATCTGTTGTATATTTATGGTAGGTCAGTTGCATTTTTTTAATTCATGTAGTAAATAGGAGGCATTTAGGTTTTTGAGTTATTAGCATTTTGGTTCCACATTTCAGAGTTGTAGGTGTTGGCTTTTGGTATTGATAGTTGCAGTTGAGCTATACAGGTCAAGGAAAATGTCCGATTCCTGTGGTTTCATTGGTGCAGCAGAATGTTGTAATGCAATTCTTTTTTATATATATTATTTGCCTTAGGATGGTGCAGTGTTTTTTTTTATTGTTGCACATTTAGCTTGTCCCCACTCTAAAGCACGAATTTTCTGCTGTTGTCCCATTAGATTCATTTTATTTTTGGTGTAAGACATTATTGTGTCATTATTATTTTTGTTTATATTTCTTGGCTTGTGTACATACCATATTCTGTACACTGGAACTAGCCATTTCCGCCATATTGAGGACAACATGTGTCAAGGCAGACGGTTGGAATCGGACACTTCTGTAATGCCATGATACAGATCTAGGAATGAAGAATTTTACAAACACAATATTTGGTTCATCTGTAGGTTTTTCTGTCAGGTTTACAATACTTACATTCTACTACTGTCTCTATCATATGTTACTTAGTAAACAGGTTAATGGTCAATACTGCAATGTATGTTCTGAAGAGTGATATCACTTAATTGCAAGAAAATACAGTCCGCACAATTTGGCACACTCTCTTACAGAACTAAAGTTTTATTGTCACAAAATGATATATTAAACAGAAAGGGAGAACATTTTTAATTTTTTGAACTGTGGGCGAAACAAAACTTTTTTTGGAAGTAACATGTTTACAATCTAGTGCAGAAACTGCGTGTTGCTGCTTCACACGCTTAATATCCCTGACAAAAACATAAAAGAGTGTTTACTTGTTTTATTTTCACTTAACTGTCTTCTGCAACATTACATCTTACGACAACAGTGCATTCCCCCCTTCTGATGCCTTTTATCTTGCCAGTGCTAGGTCAGGACTAGTACGGTACAGCTCCGATTTCATGGAGAATGGTTCCATGCCCGTATACAGGCTATTACTACATTGGGGTCATCATACACAAACGCATTTTAAAGCTATTGATAGCCAACTCCCTCCCATGGAAGAAATTTATGTACCCCTTTTGTTTGAGTCTAGTATAACTGTATGGTCAAATGTAGAATTGTTTTTCAAACCGTTTGTCCATCGCATAACTGAGTTGTAACTTGGGAACCACCTTGGCATTTATCTAGATGGAGATGGAAAACCACCTAAAAACCAAGTCCTGGCTGGCTGGAATACTGGCCCCATCTTTAAGCCAAAAGACACATTCAATCCGTGGTTAGCGTGTCTTCCCATGTCCTGGAAGTGGGCACACTTATTGTTTGGTTATACGAGTGTATAATTGTACAATAAAATAAGAATAATAAAAAAAAATCTTAGGGCAGAAGTAGCTACTGAGAATTCATTTATTCCTTCACAGTCTGTGTTTTGCAAATCCCATTGTCAGGGGCAGCCTGCAATAGCGGAAAAAGAGTGAAGTATTCAGCAGAAGACATGGTGTCCATCATCTTCCAGCACAGCACTGTGCATGCATCTCAGAATTTTAACTGTGATATCCCTCTATCATGGGATTTGTAGTCCATAATTCCAACACCCTCACATGTACTCTTTAACTATTGTACAGACACTGATTTCAACTCAGCACAACTGAAAAATTTGAGTATTAGACAGAGACTTACAAAGCTAAGTTGATAAGGTGTTTTGTGCAAAGCTGAGTGTTTGGCTTTATGTAGCAGGAGATTACTTTTATGTAGGACTACATAATACCACAAATTTTGCCTCCACATGGTGCAAAAACTGTAAACTGTTTTTTTGTTTGTGATGTGAAATAGTAGCATCTAAAACATTGTTAAAAACAAGTCTGAAAAATGTAGTGTAACTACAGTACAATTTTTAATAATATAATAGCCACAAGGAAAGTCAAAATAATGATATGGGTTATTGATGTCGAATTATCTGCGTAGTAACTGAAAAAAATTTGCATAATACAAATATTATTTATATTAGCTTCCTTAGTCACTTAAAATTTCACAAAGAAACTCACTACTTGCTGTGCACTGTTATTCGTACTTTCGGCGCCGTTTCGGTTAGTTCTTCTTTTCTTCTTGGGTGAAAACCACAAATTACCGGAATTATCTGAGGCCAACGAATTATCTGAGTCGATAGGTGCTTTATTTATAAATGGAGTTTCGATCTTAAACAGCGCTGGGTCGAACTCTAACCTATACGTAACGTTATTGTCATAGACTTCACCATAAATACTTTTCACGAACATGTCGTGAGATAAAACCCAACCGATGTTGTCTTGAAACACAACACTCATTTTAACGTATTTTTATAAATATGTGTGACAACAACCATTCCAATTACGACATGAAAATAAACATACTAAAAATAATTGTTTACTATTGATACGATTCAAAACTACCGGCATACGCCAAAGTGCGTACGCCAAAGTGTACACGTCAAAGTCACGAGCCCCTGTCTGCGCAAAATTCTGTACATGTAAATGTGGTGTATTCACATGACACCATTCCGTTGCTCGCCCGCCATCCGCCGGTCTAGAAAAGAAATTCACCGTCAAATTTCTCGCAACATCAACGTTTATTTCATTTATCCAGAAATTCGTAATAGAGAAAATTCTATTATAGCCTGTGTTTGTAATTTGTGTCGAAAAAAAATGCAAACGGAAAGACCTATCAAAGTGGTCAAGTCAGTGTATGCTTAAGCAGTTTTTGCACGTAAATTTACTTCGCGAGATGCAGAGTGAACCCGTCGACTGGCGTAATTATTTGCGATTTGGTTTGGAAACAATTATATTCTGAAAATCATAAACCCTCGTGTGTTACGGAAAAAATACTAGTACGAGGAGAACAATATATCTACACTAGCGGCTACCTTTAAGACTCCAGGCCACAGAAAGAAGCTACAAGGATATAGAATTTCGCACTGCAATTGCGAAACAAGCGTAGCGTGACATAATATCGTACACATGCAAAACTATTTGCGCTGTCCTGATGGAGAACTTCAATACATTCTGAGAAATTATATGGGCTAAGGTACAAATCAATCTGTCACCACATCCAGTTTTTCTGCTTTCATATTAGTTTGTTTCGTCAATTAACAAGAAAACTGTGAATAAATGTATGAAAAGGTGACTTGACAGCAGCCATTACCCTAGGTCACAGGCCAAAGCCGACGAAACATATCGAACATTCCTCTGGACACAGTTTGTTTCTGAGTCGTGATTTTAAATTCCCTAAGTCTACCATCAACCTGTTACAAATTTGTACACCAGAAAATAAAACTCCATTCTGAACTCTAGCTAGAGATTCATAATCTATCTGAAAAGCTTTACTTCTAGTGTTGTGATACTTAATTCTACGGTTCACCTCGAATTAACTCTTGTTATGCACCACATGTTTCGTTTATTAGGATTTCGTCACTTTGCTTAAATCTGTGTGGTAAACTGTTGGCAAAGAATTTATTTCTTTTCTTACCATACCCCCCACATTTTATCTATTGAAGAATTGTAAACAGCTGCCTTATTATCTTAATCGCTGTATTACTTGCTCTCAATTTTTCACAAACACATGTGATCCCTGTACATTTCAATTCAGCAATGCACTCGCACTGAGCATGTATATGTAGTTTTAAAATTGACTATGCATACACAGATGAGAAACACTAGACTGAACAAACAACTGACATCACAAAATACGTTTAGTGGCGATACTCCGTCTAAACGCTACAATTTGTCTACGCAGATATGGTTGATGCCAACAGAGTCGAGCAATTCCCAGTTCTGTGCACATCTCATATTTGCAAATATCCCCTGTTCGCACCAAAACGGTCTGTCTGCGCAGATTAGGTACGCATAGAAATTTGTGCAGACAGTTGAACGCCTTGAGTTTCCATTCAAAGTCAGTTCATATTTGGCATCGCGTCACATCGAAACGTTACACAATTAATTTCAAATGGCGCCATTTACACAGGTTGGTCACGTTACTTCATGTCACGTCATCCTCACGTTTGGTCAAGAAGGAGGTTTTTACGGTGTTTTTGTCTGCTAAGATCCGAACTCAACTTATTTTCGTCGCACTCACTCATGTTATAGTCTTGGATTGTGGGCTTTTATGTCTTCTTAATCTTTATTTTTTTAGTGTTTTGCTATATTGGAGGGAAGCGTGGAGGGTAAAATCGTAGAGAGAGACAAAGAGATGAATACACTAAGCAGATTCAGAAGGATGTGGATTGTAGTAGTTATTCGGAGATGAAGATAGAGTAGCATGGAGAACTGCATCAAACCAGTCTCTGGACTGAAAACCATAGCAGCTGCATGTTTTCGTGGTAAATTGCAAGTTGATATTTTTCCCATATAGTTTTCTTTCATTAGCAAGGTCAAATATCTCGAAGTGAAAAATTATTTACGTTTTATAATACCAGAACCGAGCTGACACCTGCATTATATAGGGTGACTTTTTCCACCATATACAAACTCTAAGGATTGATTGATGAGAGGACATGGAACAAAAAAAGTCTAATGATCTTAAGTCCGGAAATGCATGGTTCCCAGGCTAGAAACCATTTATTCAGTCATACATTGTTACAGAGGCTGTGGTCTGATATGCACTCTACCATGCAGCCACAGTTACAGACTGTGTTGAAAATTATTTCCATGTGCCTCAGTGCACATGTGTATGCACCATAGCGTGTTCTGTCTCACACTTTCACATCGGCCAGGCTGCATATGAACAGTGTCAAAGGCAGCAGTGTCTCCACATTTGGAATGGGCTGTGTATGCACGGTACTTTTGAGATGCCCCATAACCAGAAATTACAGGGGTTGAGATCCAACAAAAGAGTAGGCCATGCAGCTGGCCCCCTCATCCGATCCATCCACCAGGGAAGACACGACAGAGATGAGTCCAGATGTTAATGGCAAAGTGGGCTGGAGCACCATCAGGACAGCCAAATAACCCATCAATGTGACTTCTTCCAGCAGGGGAGACAAAGTCACTTGTAAGAAACGCCCATAGTTCGAGCCAGTTAGGCGACGTGGAAGGAAGACTGATCCCAAAATATGGTCTCCAATTATCCTGGCCCACTCATTCTGGCAGCATCAATGCTGATGATTCACTGTCACCATATCATGGGGGTTCATACTATCCCACAGAAGACTGTTATGAAAGTTGAAGATACCACTCTGCATAAAGGTGGCATCATCTGTGAATAGAATAGGTGACACAAACCCCCAAATTGTTGTTACCTGTTAAAGAAACCAACGACAAAACTGCTCCCATGGGAAAAGTCTATCGCTAGTAATCCCGCATATGCTGTACATGATACTGGTAGTAACAATTGTCATGGAGAATGTTCCACACGGTCGTCTGGCTTACCCTGTACCGGTGGGCCAACTGCCTGGTACTGACATGGAGGTCGTCTTCCACAGTGTTAATCACATTTTTGTTCAAGCCTGATATCTGAACATCTTGGGTACGTTCTTAATGATGTCCTACTTCCCTGTCTCAGACAAACTGTAAAACACTGCTGCAAACATTGAATGCTGTGGTTATTATGGACAGAGATAGATCTCCTGATACAACTTTCCTGCCCATGGTCCATTGCCAATTACCTTTACATAAGTAAACACCATGTGGTCAAGTTCTCGATTCAATGGAACCATTGCGTACAATATTGTATCACATCCACTACAAAGTGAGTCAGCAAGAGAAGTGAATCTGATGCAACACTACCAAGTACTATGGCAGGGGAGGGGAGTAGGGAATGATGTATGATGAGCAGTACCAACCTGTAGCAGGTAACCATGAGTACTGTAATTGTTGCTGCATGGTGCAGTGCATATCAGACTACAGTCTCTGTAAAAAAAGTGGATTCAATAAATGGTCTTTAGCAAGGAAACCATGCATTTCCAGACATTGGTTCATTAGCGGTTTTTTGTTCTTTATCCTCTCATCGATCAATCCCTAGAGTTCGTACACAGTGGAAAAAACCACCCTATATGTAAATAAGAATATAAGTTGATGAAGTAATTTTCATAAAATAAATATTTTAAGTGAAAATGTCTTCTCTAATGAAGGAGAAAAATACAGTTGCTTATGACTTTATTAGTCATGTAAATAAATGGATAAGGTAAACAAGCTCTACTTATTTTTTATAAATATGGTTTGATGTGTTTGCATGTATATATTTCAGCTGGTAAATAAATGTCGTTGTTTTGAAATGTTGTTTCACTTCTCGGCATTTGACTGCACAATACTGATCAAGAAATATGTTGCAAAGTTTGCTTTGACTATTGATAAACGTCCTCGTTGTTAATTCCTTAATTCTGAAACAATGGGGACATGATTATGCGGACATCAGTTAAACGGATTCGCGAGTATCTGGATTATCCCTGAGAAGAAACATCTTTGTGGCCAGTCCATGCATGCACTGACATGTCGCACTGGAACTAGCCGCCTGCACACTGCACTGTCTCTCCCTAGTGTGCTTCATTATTATTTGAGTTAGAGAGTATGATTTCCATTATTGTATGACTTAGACTGCTGCCAATCGTTATGTTGCACTACCATGCTGCACCTGTGCTTAAAAATGTCATAGTGTATAAGAGTGGTGTTATTGCTTAAAGACAAAATAAATGTTTTTGATTTATTAAAAAAAAGAGAAATTGGTAATAAATTAGCCAATAAGTGTGATATAGGTACTTCTATGATAAGCGATATTAAAAGAATACCGATTCTATTTTGAAGTACACCTGCAAACGTGCTAATGAAGAATGGAGCAAACATCAAAAAGCGGTGAAGTACCTGAAAAATGAGCTTTGGAAGAAGCTTTCTATTGTTTGGTTTTACAGAAACGATCAACTGTGTAACAAATATATGGTCCTTTGCTGTGTGCAAAGGCATTACAGTTTAAAAAAAGGTGGTGATGAATAATTTGTGGCAGCTGAGATTGAAGTGGAGATGTAAATATAGTCATTTGCGAATTAGAAATGCAAGATGAAAAAGTCAGCTGAAGTAGACATAAAAATTCTTTTAAAGATGGTTTTAAAAAGAATTGGACGATAGTGACTAAGACTTGGACTTTCTTCAGAATACTGATGAAACCAGATTAAACTGAAAATCATGACGATTAAAATCTTTAAATTTTCAATGAGAGAGTTCAACTCGAGGATATGAAACTAGTAAAGAAGGAGTAACAGTATTCGTTTGTGCAGATGCTACCAAGATGCATAAAATTCCTTTGCACCTCATCAGAAAATTCCAAAAGACCAGACACATAAAAAATATTGGTGTTAGCAAAGAAGCACATTAATCAACATCGATATATTCATTGACTGGTATAAAGTAAAAAAAAATCAGAACTGAATTCGTGAACATAGAAAAGGCTAACTTTTATTGGATAATGCACCACCCTTCATCTGAGCTATTAGAGACAGAAAATGAAATGTTAACAGTAAAATTTGCACTTTCTAATGTGACATCCTCCCTACAACCAATAGATCAAAGTGCTACTGAAACATTAAAACTATGTTACACAAAACAATTTTTACTTGTGTTGTTATCTGTTGATGAAGATAACATAGTAGCTGTTTTGTAATTTTTTTCAAGCAAATAAAATTAAAGGAATGTTGTTATATGGTTGTAGACGTGTGTAACTTGACTGAAAGAAGGACTTTGAACAAAGCTTGGAACAGAATACTAAAATAAAAGTTCAATAAACGATATGGATGATTCTGTTTTAGAGGATGTAAATAAGCTAATGACGAACATAAAAATATGCCAGGAATGTTATGCAGATGATATGAAAGAGTGGCTCACTTGTCACAGTAATCATAAAGTTTTTGAGATCGTTATTGAAAAGATATTGTAGGCAAACAAACAGCAGGAAATGCAAGAAGATGAATCAGAAAAAAACGTAGATGCAGGAAATGATGTTGGATTATCTCATGTGGAAGCATTCAAGCCTGGAATCAGCTTTCAAATGATTTGAAAAGCAGACAGAATGTGATACTGTGAGTTCACTACAGTTAAAACAAAATCATGATGAAACAGAAACTAAGAGAAAGAACTGTTTACTTCAAATAACAATAAGCGAACATTTTAAACAAAATCATTTTAAACAAAATTAGAAATAGTGACCGTCCTATGTGACTTTTGTTGGGTATACTATGATTGAGGTTGCAGCATTTTAGCAATTTCAAGAAAATGTATACATACGTACGAAAATATGTCCCTAATCTCTTTATAAACATTTACTTTTATTGATTCTAATAAGTTTAATTTGTTTTTATAGTTGTGAATAAAAACAAAACATTATGTATTACCTAACCCTAGAAAGATTACCATATGAAAATCTGCCTAAAAGATAACAATATGTGAGTAATGTAAGTTTTCTTTCTAATAATACTCAAATCCGTTTTCTTTATGCATTCTATTATCCGAGTTTTCGATTATCCAAATGACTTACCACAATGATTAGTCTGGCTAATAAAGTCTGCACCGTATGCCTACTATCCTCTGACTTTTTGCATAACAGTTGGTATGTCACTTTCATTGTTTGGCACTGGGCTTAAACGAACTGACGTAACGTGACGAGACATTCAGTGTTAATACATCCAGATGTGATTTTGACGCGTCGTGACATGACCATTCATTGACGTCTAGTGTGAAACAGCCTTCAAATTGCAGTTTGACTTAACAAGAAATGGAGAAAAATCAGATACCATTCGATACTTTCATCACGTAATGTCACGTCACGTCACCATCAAGATTTCTTGAGAAAAAAGTTTGGTAGTTACGTTGGTGCGAGGAATTATCCCGTCGTCTGTTACTGTTGGAAGATAACTTATTTTCCCCGCACTCACTCACGTTAGAGTAGAGGATCTTGTGCTTTTGTTTCTTCTTAATCTTGATTTACTATTATGATTGTTATTATTTTGCTTTGTTTTCGTGGCTAATCACAAATGTTCCATGAGAACTTAGATATTTTTTCCATTGAGTATTCTTTCTTAAGTAAGGTTAGATATCGGAAAGTATAAACGATTTAAGTTTTATAATAACAGAACAGAACTGTGTTTCAGTAAGAACGTAAACTGATGAAGCAATTTTCATTAAATAACCTTTTTTTAATTGAAAAAGCCAGCTGTATTGAAGGTGAAAAGCACACTTGCTTAAGTTTTTATTTGCTATATAGGAAAAAAACCATAGTGAATAGGAATAATATAATAAAATAATGGAATAGATGATAATAAAATGTTGAAATGAGTGGCTTCTTAAAATGTGTTGAATTAATGAGATTAATTTTTCGGCATGAATGACAAGCACAATAAGCTGAACTATGCCTGGAAATAAGTTCGTATTAGTTCATATCATTTTGCAGGGCGAAGTAGTTTCTTTCTCCGTTGTAGATTTGTGCTTACCATTCTTTATAATGCTACGTTTGGTCGCCGTGTTCACCTTTGAAGTCTTGACCGTGTTCCCATTAAGCTTATCGGATCTTCGTAATTTTCCAAAGTACACAGGTGGGCTTCAGTTTTTGTAATTATCGTACTATTTGAAATAACAACTCATACGACCTTTCTGTTAATAAAACAATACTGTATTTTTCTAAACGGTGCACATATGAAATACAGACTCCTCACTTATTCATAGCGACCCCAAAATGGCGGTCTACAATTGCTCGCTAAATTGGCGTGTTTCTCACTCGGTCACTAGCTGAAAGCGAATCCTCCCTTCCTCATACTGGTACAAGAAAATCTCCTCTCTTTTTTAACAACTGAAAAGCAAAAATACCTGATGGTAGGAATAGGCTCTATGAGGGGCTACCGCTTCATCTTTTCTCTTTCTCTTTGCCTTTAAAGAAGACGAAAACATAAAAGAAATGCAAAAGGTTTATCACATAAGGTAAACAGGCTCTATTTATGGCCTTAGGCATATTGTTCGATATTTTTGTCTGTATATATTTTCGCTAGCAAGTAAATTTCAATGTTTTGAAATGTTGTTCCATTTATTAGCAATTTTACTAAGCCAGACTGATCAAGAATATCCATTATAAATTTCGCTTTGGCCAGTAATAAACATTATCGTTGTTCATACCTCATTTCTGATAGTATACTCTGCCTTTTCGTATCGTGGATGGTATCTCGTAACCTCACTTTCACCGTAGGCACTGGGCTAAACAAACTGATGTGGCGTGATGTGACATCCAATGTAAATACACCGTAATGATGACTTGACACAACGTGACGTGATGTCCCTTTAGTCTGACTCCTTGTGTGAATCAGCCTATAAACTTAAAAGTCTTCAGTGGATAACGCAAAATGTCCAACGAAATAAACCAGTTAGTGAAGTTTTTTTTTAATGTCGGCTCTGACGAAAGTATCGAGTACACCTGCAAGCCAGTCCACAGCAGCAGATTCCTGATACATTTCAAATGGATTACAGTCATTGTTCATTGCTCATATTCTTTACAAAATCAAATGACGAATCATAGACTTTTACATAACGATACATGCACATCCAAAATTATTCCAAAAAACTATAATGGCCAACATGAAAGTTACTGCAACTGCAACTTCATGCTATCCAAACATTCATGAAGAAGTGGCATATACATAAATGTTGAACAGGGCAATTAAAATACCTTTGAACCAAGAAAACATGCAACAGAAACAAACAGAAGATACATCAGTGAACTGTGTATAGAGAGAACAAACCATTATATTGTGGGGTGACAACTGCAGCTGAAGCAAACCCCAACGTTGCACAGTTTCAAATTCTGGTGTCCAACGGAATACAGAACCACCCCATATGATCATCCAACTTAATTCAAAACAAGGATACTGTCACACAATGGAAAGCATGTTATTTAAATGAATATTATTTGGGGTAGTCCAGTGGTACCACACCACTGACATAGACACATTAATGGAAGGAGAGATCTTTTAGCTATGAATGTTAGGAAATGGACACTATAAAATAGATTTATTAATTTTTAGGATGAAATTTTAACCACTGACCTGTTGAAAAGAACCATTAACAACTGAACTATGGAAACAACTAAGAGTATAACCTTGTCACAGATGGGTGAGGAGGATGAAACACAGTTAACAATTTGCAGACATGGCCAGTGACTGCACAAGTTGTTAATTAGACATAGAAAGCATATGTAAAGATAGGAATGATCACCATAAAATTGCCAAAAATGCGCATGCACAAGAACAAAGTGGGTGAGTGACTTTAACATTGTGTACTCGGCTCCTGAGGAAGAAAATTAACTCTACATCTAAATGACATTGGTAGGTGTGACGATGGCTCATCTTACCAAAGTGCACAGAGTGTGATTAATGTGACTGGTGGCAGCATCAACTGGAGGATATGGTTTCCAGCCTCTGTTTGTACTTCCCATTTATGTACAGTCGTCCTTCCAGCACCAGTAAGGGTCATCAATAGATCATAAATCCTGTCTGAACCTGAACTGTTTACTCTACAAAAGCCTAAAGTGAAGTGTTTCCTTTTAAAAAGTCTAAAACGAAGTCATTACCGTAAGAAATCCTATGACAAAGTGTGTTCTGCAAGAGCTGTCCGGAAATCGGCTGTCTTGCTGCCAGAACTGGAAATTGACGCCCAATGAGCGCAGAAATTCCGAGTTCTGACAAATGGAAAACACGTCACAGCATTAAACAATCTCTTACTCAATAGGTCTGACGTGTACAGCCAGAGCCAGGAGACTTCTTCCAACCCAGTTGACAAATAATAAACTCTGCACGTAGGCCCAGCGTGAAAGTGTGGGCTCTCGCAAAAATAAGAGAATGACGCAATGAGGAGGCAGTATTCTGGATGTTTTAAGTGGGTGTTACTCTGAGATATTGAAACGAACATTCACGTGCCCTGAGGGATGTCACACCTACTTAGAAATCTCTTATCTGGTGAAAAGGATTTTGCAGAGAAATTCAGTGTTTCCTTTGACAGAGGAACATACGTTCTGTAACCATTCTAGGTAGCGAGCTTGGGAAAGAGAAGGCAGAAAATTCCTCTTAAAAGGATCCTTATCTCACACATTCAATTTCTGGGCTTTCAGGTCTTCGAAACATTGTCCAAACACATAAGAACGGTAGAAAAACAAACAGTAAAGCGAAAACAGGCACAGGAAATGGTAATCCAGATTTGAAGTTATAAAGGAGTGTAACTGAACGACTACCTTATCAAAGGAATTTGCATATCATCCTCTAAAAATGTTAATCAACAGTTTCAGCGAAAAACGGCCGTGTTACAATATGAACAAATCTGTAATGATCTATGAGCTGTGTTTGGAATTTCAAGTAAGATCCTAAGCAATCAATACTCTGGTAAAGGTGGCCTTCATTTAAATAAATTGTAATTGAAAATTCTTAGTAAAATGTTTGCTGAAACATGCAAAATTCTAAATAGCTGGGTAAACATATAAGGAAGGATGGGGATGCAAACATTGTTTTGCAACAGAAATGGAAAGACTGAAATGCTGTCTAAGAAAGAGCATGCTTGAGATTATAAATGTCCCTGTGTAATGCACTGTAATGTAAATAGACAGTGCTGACTTTTGAAGCAAATGTCATGAAGCTGATGAATTAAAATTATTCCTTCTAAATATTAAAATATCAAAGCGACTCGTTTCAATGAACATCGACTTACAGATGATAATAATGAAATTCTTAACAAAAATCAAAAATTTTGAGGTAGCCAGCAGCTTTTGTAGATGAGAGAAATACCGCTGAGGTTCCTGCATAATTATTTTATCTGGTACCAAAGTTGCTGTGTAGAGTTAAAAGACATAAATTCAAAGTAGTTTCTACTTACAGAGTACTAGATAAATCTATAATTGACTCTTTTCTTGGTCGAATTTCAGTGGCTGCTTGAAAATCACAATAAAGAAGAAAGATTGTAATAGCTGCTGACTTCGGTATTAATATCATAGTTAAATGCAGTGATATAGCGAAATTCAATTAGACAATAAAAACTTTGGTTTCAAAGTAAACTTCATGGAAGCCACTAGAGTAAATGCAAAGTCAGTGGCCTGTATTGATTACGTTTTAACGAATAATGTGTTTGAAGATGTTAATAACTTTTGCTTAGATTTAGGAGTCTCTGAACACTTTGCATTATTCATTGAGCTACCAAAAAATAACGGAGAAAATTCATGTTACAAAAACCATAATAAAAGCCATTTGTAAGTGAACTTCAATGAGAAATATCAGCTATGTTTAGTAAGGGGTCAAGAGAGGTTGAGTGATATTTCGACGGCTGTATTTCAAGCAGTAGTAACTTTGACAGATTTTAATAGCTTTCTTGAAATGTGTTATTTAACTTTTCCACTTGGAACCATATGAAAGGAAGTTCTAATAAACTCAAATGGATAACTCAAGGTATAAATATTTCTGTGTCAGGAAGAGGGTACTCCACAATGAACTGAAAAATAATAAAAATATGTACACTGAGTACATAAGGAATTATAAAGTTATATTTAAAAAAAAGTTGTGAAGGCAGTCAAATGAATGGAAACAATGATTTTATTTTATAACATAATAGTAAGACAAAGGCAGTATGATCATTGTCAAATCATAGTTATGGGTTAGAGTTAGTAGTAATGAAATATCTAGGATTAAAGCAGATTATAGCTTTATTATAAACAAGCTCATATATCAGTGTGTTTAAATGAGTGCTTCATAAACATGGCGAAGTCAGATGTTGAGATATCAGAGTATCTGAGTAAAGAAAGTCCCTTTGGACTCTACAAATAAGTTGAATATCTCACAGACTGGAAAAAAGTTTGAATAAAGTATGTGGAGAGTGTCATGTTATCATTAAAAATGATCATTCTGCTGGGTGGGATGCATACTCACTAAAGTGATTAAAGCAGTGCATTGTATAATAGCACCTACACTACCTCAAATAATACGTCCAATCTTTTGAACAGCGACACTTTTCTCATGTGTTGAAATAAGCCAAACTCAGACTCTGTTCAAGAAAGGCTCAAGAGAAGACAAGGGAAGCTGGTGCCCTATTTCTATTCTTCCAGTTCTGTCGAAAGTGTAAGAGAAAGTAGCGGCAAACAAGATCAAAAATTTTATTCTAAAAAATAATATTGTTATAAGTAACCAATTTAGAGTCTAACAAGGAAAAAATCACTTGGAATGCAGTAAATAACTTTATTGAGAATATGTGCAAAGCATAGGATGGGTAAACTTACAGATATCTTCTGTGATCTTGAAACATCTCTACATCTACTACAATTGTATCTATACTCCTGAAGCCTACTTTTGGCACGTGGTAGATGGTACTTTGTGTACCCCTGTCACTCCTCCCCTTTCCTGTTCCAGTCACGAATAGCTTGCAGAAAGAACGACTGCTGGGAGGCCTCAGTGCAGGCTCGAATCTCTCCAATTTTATCTTAACGGCCTTTTCGTGAGATATACATAGGAGACGTATCTAGAAATGTATGCTTTCTGAACTCAACAGTAATACACTGTGATGAAGAATTCTCTTGCAGCATCTGCCAGTGCAGTTGGTTGATCATCTCCATGATGCTTTTGTGCTTACTAAATGAACCTGTAACGAAATGTTCTGCTCTTCTTTGTACCTTCTCTCTTTCCTGTATCAATCCAATATGGTATGGATCCCATACTGACGAGCAATACCCATGTATTGGTCAAACGAGTATTTTGTAAGCTACTTCCTTTGTTGATGGACTACATTTCCTGAGGATTCTTCTAATGAATCTCAGTGTGGCATTTGGCTTACTCGCAATTAATTTTATGTGATCATTCCATTTCGGATCGCTCTATACACACACTCCAAAATATTTTACAGAAGTAACTGCTTCCAGTGATTGTTCTTCAATTTTGTAGTCATACAATAAAGGATTTTTCTGTCTATGTATTTGTAGTACATTACATTTGGTTCTTTTGAGAGTCAATAGCGACTCCCCACACCAAGTGTTGATCCTCTGTAGATCTTCCACCATTCCGCTACAATTTTCTAGCGTTGCAACTACTCTGTATATAGCAGCATCATCCATAGAAAGTTTCATGGAACGCCCGACGTTATCTACTTGGTCTTTTATATATATTGGGAAAAAATATTGGTCCTGTAACACTCTCGTTAGGTATACTCGAAGTTAATTTCGTCTCCAAAGACTTCTCTCTGTTCAAAATGATATGCTGTATTCTGTTTAACACAAACTCTTCAGTCCAGTGACATACAGTTATTCTGATATTCCACAAGCTCATGTTTTGTTCATTAGGTTGCACAGCGGAACTGTATCAGATGCTTTTCGGAAGTTAGGGAACACAGCATTTACCTGGGCACCTGTATCTGTTTATTACTGGGTCTCATGGACGAACAGAGTGAGCTGGATTTCACATGATCATATGATCACTGTTTTTGGGTGCCATGTTGGTTGCTATATAGGCGATTTTCGGCCTCCAGAAATGTTTCAATACCCATAAAACTCTACAATTGACCGACGTTAGAGATGCAGGTCTATAGTTTTGTGCATCTGTTCGATGACCCATATTGAAAACGGGATTGACCTGTGCTCTTTTTCCAATCATCAGGAACTGTTCCCTACTCCAGTGATCTAAAGCTCACTGCTGCTAGAAAAGGGGCAAGTTCATTTACATACTCAATGTAGAACCATATTGGCATCCTGCAAGCTCCAGTGACCTTCCCTGTGTTGAGCTATTTCAGTAGCTTTTCTATTCCATGATCATTTATTTGGATATCAGCCATTATGTTGTTCATACGACGATTTAAATGAGGCACTACAGTGCGATCTTCTACTATGAAACAGTTTTGAAAAATGTGTTTAGTATTTCGGCCTATTCAGTGCCATTATGGTCAGAACTTCTTAGGATTTTCTGTCAAGTTGGTACAAAGAATTTTGTTTTCGAATTCGTTGAATGCTCCATGCATGGCATCAGTCCATTGCCGGCCTCTTACATCTCAACTTTATTACACCTGATTTAGTTTATCAGAATCCATGTCATTTCTTTTACTGATTAATGGATATATGATGCTGATATCAAGGGTAATATCAGTAACTGCCAGGTACAGGCAACAAATGCCTGTCTAAAATTACTCTATATGGGTAGTTATAGGTTGTCCTGTGACCTTTGCAACCCTCTGGCACCCTGGGGATTGGAAATTCACTTTCAAAAGATAGGCTATGAGAAAGTTGGGGGTGAGCGTCCGGTCCTGTAGCCACAAGCAGGCAGTTTATAATCTTTGTATTGTTATGGCGCAGCCCAGAAGGACGGCCGCCACAAGTTTTCTTCAAACTGTGGCTGACGTAGTGCAGGGTCCTAGTCTCCAGTTAAAAAGCCTGCATAATGAACCGTTAGTTCGGGCTGTGCAGAATAAATTGGCGTTTTGCAAGCGGAGCTACTCACTCACAGCATAGTTTCAAAGAGTTAAGTTTTCTCTGACCGGCACTTTCCAAGAAGAAAAGGAAGAGGGGGCCATTTGTAAGATAGTAGTGATCTCTGTTTTTCTCGCGAGAAGTTTTGTGGTTGTGCTTTGTCTGAAATTTTTCCTGTCCCCTGTGGGGGCGGAACTACGTCAGCCAGAGGTCACTCCATCTGGAGTCAGAGCAGTCTTTTCTTAGAAAAGCAGAAAAGTGACACGGCTGATCTCAAAAAATTTGAGAGTGTGTGAATTATGCTGGATGTTTCTCAGAATATATATGGGAAGACAGCTCATGGGCTGGAGTATTCAACATATCCTAGGAGAGGAATTTAACAGTTTCGCAAAAATAATCTTATTGAGCAATATTTTTTGGAGCCTTCTGATTGGCGAAGTTAGGATTTTGCAGACTTTATAAGCAGAGAGGAGATAGGAAATTGTAGATCTTTTCTTTGGTGGGCTTCTGTAGGGACTTCAAGACGCACTACAGGCTTCGAACTGGGACGGAAAACACGATGGGATGAACTTCAACTTCTGGCATGGAGCTATGGTGGAAGAGACGTTGCAGCATTTAACAACTGTTGTGTACCTATGACCAGCTGAGCATCTGGACTCAGAATTCGACCCTCCAACTTATGAATAATGGTCAGTTGCACAGGCGATCTGGAAATAAGAAGAGTTAGATGTTTGCAGACTCATGGTTTTGGCTTGATTAGGTTCTGTGATTGTCAAATTGTGGTAGGCAGCTGGAGAGGCAACAATTACTGGTCAATTTATGCTACCTGCATCTGGTTTCCACATGCCTTTCTGGCATGATCAGAACAGTCTGTTTTCGCCCATTAGCTGTTATATCTTTCGTGAATGATTTGCGATATGGCGATCATTTCGTTTTCATATAATCCCCAGGGACTCTGTAAAGAATCAAATTATCATTAGTTTAAAGTAGTTCTACATTTACGAAGAGTAGTTTTCCTTTTTCTGTGTTTTATCGATTGTGACAACATACTATTTTTGGTGCATGCCCACGTATGTATTCACAGATAATACTGTAATAAACTGATGCCAATTTTGAACATTATTTCATATCAGTAGGTAGACAAATCTCTTACCAGTTACTAAATGTTAATGCTGTTTAAAAGAACCATCACCCAGAACTAACTTACTAAAACTTATGCATGTGTATCGAGCTTTGGGTCGATTTTCCACACACTGATTTCTCTTGTCTCGATCCATGGGGCATGTGCACCGTGGCGGCTTCGTGATTTTTATATGTATGTGTGGGGAGTGACGCCGACAGTTGGGATGTGGTGGCATGGAGGAAGTCGGTAACCACGTGAATGAGTGCAGAGTCATCAGCGTGGAAACAGACAATTTTGGTGAAGAGGGCAGCAGGGCAGAAGCAAGCTGTGTGGCTAGCTGTTTGTTTGTGTATCAGGGTTTGGCGGCTTAATGGGCAACTTGACATGGGTTTGCATCTGTGCTTTACTTACAAGGACCTTTATAAAGGAAAAATATGATTAAATGTTCTGGCTATTTTATTCATCACTGTATTAATGTTTAAATCTTGATGTACCCTCATGTGTCCAAGATTGTCATGATTTGGTATGGCGCTTTGGAGAGCATAAGGCACATAGTGGGGCAGTTATTTCTAGGCCTGTTTTTCCTGTTGACCCTTGTGATGAGAAGTTATATAGTGTGTTCGACGACAAAATGCATATGTTAAGAATTTTTTTGGCAAGTCACCCAGTTATACTCGTATATACCTGGTATGTTGTAGACTAGGTTGATTGCTGGTAAAATTGTGTGTGTGGAGCCATTGCAAGACCTACTTGTGGACTAGGCAGGCAAACAGTTGTCTGCTATTACTGTAAGAACGGCAGCCCTCGGTAATTGTATTGTGTTTAATGGTTTAATGTGATTTATCATTCTACTTAATCTCAAGTGTTGCCGATCATGCACTCCATACTACCTTGTTATTAGGGAGTACAGCTAGTGTTCTTGTATTCCCCTTATTTCAATAGTTGTCTGTCTAAGGTGGCCACTTAACTGCTTGTCAAATATCGAAAATTTAATGTTGTTAGGTTGCTAATAAGAAGTGTCTGCTGAAAATTTTGGTATATTAGCCTGTACCTTAAATCATAGCCTATGGCTATAGCTGTGCTGGTTTCAAATGTTGATCCAGCAGTTATCCTGATATTGTTTAGCAAGAATACTGTGTGAGCTCAGTCATAGATGGCAGAAGTAGAAAATTAAGCTTTGGTATTTAGATTTTGGTGTGCTTCCTCTGTTCATCATTAAATTTTAAATTTTCTGAAGTTGCTCTTGAGAACCAAATTTAATGCTGCAAGAGGTTTCTTTCATATAATTACATTTTTCTACCCTCATTCCGTTTATGTTTATACTTGTATTTTGGTATGCTTGCTCTGTTTAATATTAAATTTTAAATTTCGTGAAATTATTGATGAAAACCTGGTGCAAGCGGTAATTTAATTCTGCAAGAGGTTTAATTCTTATAATTACATTTTGCTGGCCTAATTTTGTTTATGTTTCTGCTTATGTTTTGGTGGGGTTGCTCTGTTCTTATTAAATTTAAATTTTCTGAAGCTGTTCATGAAGACCTGGAGCAAGCAGTAATTTAATTCTGCAAGGGGCTAAATTTTTTATGGTGTCTGTCTTAAATTTTTTAAATTTTGAAATGTAAATTTTAAATTTAAATTTAAAGAATTACCTAAATGCTAAGTGTGTTGTACAGTTAGTGCCATGTGTTGGTCGAAGATATTTTCCTTAATGATTATGGCCAAGTGCTAATGCAGTTGCATTCATTACAAAATAAAAAATTATGTCAAAACATCCTGCTGCTTCCAATCCAGTAACCTTGTTTCCTAGCTTGACCAGCTCTAAGATCAATTTCCTTTTACATTACAAAAAGGAATTTCAAAAACCACCCTATTCATATAATTATTAAATTGCACAACAGATTCACCTCAAAATCTGAGTTCATGGGAAGTTACCTGCCTCTCAGTTAGTCCACCCAATGAAGATCATTGCAACAGACAAACAGTTTGTTAAGCTTGGTTGGTGTCTTTCAATCTTACAAAATCCTTTGGCTCAATAAGTCATGACTTGCTTATTTACTAATTAGATAAATGTGAGATTAGGGGCAATGCTCTGAAATGGCTTAACCATACCTGCAGAACAGAAAACAAAGGAACCATCACTTCAAATGCAGTGAACTGTTATTCTAAATGAAGTACAGAATTACAAGGTGTGACCCAAGGCTCCATTTTAGGGCCACCATGTTCCTGTCGTACATAAATGTCTTACCAGTAAATATAAATTTCCCATTAGTTCCATTACAGATGATGCTTTTGTATTAATTTAAGATGACGATGTAGAAGGAATTCTGAGCTCTATCGTGAGCCCACTGGATACCCAAGAAAACTGGTTTCAGGTAAGTGGGTTGAAACTGAATGTTGCAGAAACTCGTATGGTACATTTCAAAATGATACATTCTCAATACTTGGAACATGAGATATAACATACCAATCAACTTATGGAAGAAGTTCACATGATCAAATTCCTTGGACTAAATGTGTGTATGAGCTGGATTACACATATTTACATCCTGCCAAATAAATTAAACAGTTTTGTATCTGGGATGTAAATACTGGCAAATTATACTGAGACAAATACACAAAAAATAGCAAATCATAGCAATTTTTAATCTGTGATTAGGTAGGATATAATTTTCTGGGGAAGTTCAAATACTGTATCTCGAATATTGAAACTCCAGAAAAAAATATTGGATACAGGTATACTGCACAAAAATAATCTTGTCACCGCCTATTTCAGAAACTATTAATCCTAACTGTTCCCACCACATACATTTATGAAATTGTACTCTTCTTACACTAGAGGCAAGAATTATTTGAAAAGAATCATTGTAAGCACATTTCAGAAACTGCAAATGCTAACTGTTCCCTTCATACACATTTTTTAAAACTGTAATCTTCCTACACTACAGACAAGTCTTATAGAAGGAGTTCACATACTCAAATTCCTTGTACTAAATATGCATAATTACTGTAATTCGCCTTCTCTGTTGTTTTTCAATCTTCCTGATTATTTCGCCAGTTGGTGCTCACTGTCCCCCTTTTTGTTGTGGATTAAATCGTACAGTGTAACAGTAGTGTCATAAATAGGCAAGTTGTTTACTACCTGTTCGAAAACAGTTACACGTATTTGGTCTAATTTGTTTGCTTACTTCCCACATAGTTTCTCATGAATCTGTTAAGTTCTCTAAACACTCTTTCAACAGGATTAGATTGCGGACTGTACTTCGAAACTAAAATCTGTCAGATCTCCTGTTTCCTTAAAAATGGTGTCCAGGTGTGGCAAGTAAAATTTGTTGCAATGTCAGATAAAATGGCTTGGGGTTTTTCCAACAGGCATAAAGTAATCACTCAACACGCATTTAAATACAGGCTTGACTGCGGTAGATTTGGTTGCATGTAGTTTCACATACTTGGGGAAAACATCATATCCACCAATAATGTATTTAAGACCTCCTCGAGAAGAGGGCAGGAATCATGTAGCATCAACATAGACAAATTCTATTGGGTTCTTAGGTATGATGGGATGCAATTCCATTTCACTGGGTTTGAAGGCTTAGCCTTCTGGCAAATAGTACAAGTTTTTAGAATCTGCTGAGTGTGTTGAGGTATATTTGGCAAGTAACAATACATATTTAGTTTCTGACAACACTTATAGGCCCCATAGTGTCCCCAAGTGAAATGTGTGTGCCAGATTAAATTCTCTTCATGTGCCTTAGGGATGAGAACACACCACACATAACTGTCAATGTTCCTCCTGAAAAACGTCATGGTAAAGTTGGTAATGCTGCCAGAAAATGGTAGGTGGGTCATTTTTATGCTGGAACCTTACTTTTTTCCATCGCTGATGTTCTTCTTGTAACTTAGTCAAATTATTGCATATATCCAAAAAATACCTCTGAAATTTAGAGTCCTTTACAAGCATGATCTGAAATTCTGTGTCCTATTCGACTAATTCTTCAAAATCTGGTGAACCCTGGGGCACTCGGGTTAAAGCATCCGCAGTTATGTTATCCCTGCCGTTGATATGTATAATTTCGAAATCATATGATTGCAAAAACATTGTCCATCGCTACGGGATTATGTATCAATATACATGTGAGTAGAAAACTCAGAGCCTGATGATTGCTGTATACTTTTACATGTTTGCCATACAGATAGTAGTGGTGTCCTACTAGCAAAACTGATTACTTTGGTGTCATTGTTGCCCCCTCTTCGGTCAGCTGAAAGAGGCAGGTGCCTAAACCTGAAAACGATGCATCAGTGGCGATGCAAAAGTCATGGTTCATATCAGGGTGGCCTAGGATGTTACAATTTATCAGAGCATGTCTTATTTCATTGAAATCATTTTGGAACTGCGGTGTCCAAATCCACTGTTTGTCTTTTCTCAACAATCCTAACAAAGCAATTCTGTTAAGTAGCTGGTTAGGGACAAAACGACGAAAGAAAGAACACAAACCAAGAAATGCTTTAAGCTGCCATTTTGTACGTGGAGCAGGAAAATTCTGTATTGCCATCAACTTTTCAGGGCCTGGTTTTATCCCCACAGGTGAGATTATATGACCTAAAAATTTAATTTTTTTTCTCAGAAACTTAGATTTCTTGAGGTAGCCATCACACCAGCTGCCAAAAATCTTTGTAGCATCCTTTCAAGTAGGTTAAATGTTCCTCCCAGGTATCAGTAGCGATTAAAATACCGTTAATGTAGTCAGTGAGCTTGTCTAATATATTGGGACCTAGAACTGTGTCAAAAACAGTTATAAAAACCCCAGCATTGACGTTTTACCTGAAAGGCAAGGTGCAGCACTGGTAGGGTCTCTGGGCGAAAATAAAAGATGTGTACTTTCTACTATCAGGAGACAATGCTATTTGCCAGTAGGTGCCCTAGAGATCAACGCCAAATACTGTACGCCATGGAACCGTTGGATTTGTTCTTTCAAATTTTCTGGTCAGGTAATAACAGGAACAATAATCTTATTAATCTACCGGGCGTCGAGAACGAGCCTCACACTGTTGTCAGCTTTCTTCACTGTGAGTAGTGGGCTGCAGTATGGTGAGAGCTAGGTTTATATGATGTTCCTGGATAACATTCATTTTGTTTCTTAGGATACTGCTTTACATTGGGACCATGGTTTGGAGTACATATTATTGCAGAAAGTGTTATGGTATCGGACATCCATGTGGAACTGATAGGTTCCACAGGTCTTTTGTAGAACACATGTGCGTGGTTAAACAAACCACTTCTGAACTACTCATTTTGTTGAGAAGATACCTCCTTACATTCCTCAATTTTGCCCTCACTTTATTCAGGTTCGAGACTCTGACACCATTGCTCTGCTGACTTATGGCAATGAAACGAATTAATTTTTCGGATCTGAATATGTATCATCTGACAAGGTTTGCCACCCAACCTTTCACCTTAATCAGATCGATAACACAGTTTGGACTATTAATAGACAGTTGACATTTACCTAACTCTAAATATATCTTAGCACAGGTGTCTCTCAAAAAATCCATACCAAAAATACATCTTTCTGTTAACCCCTCTAAAGCCAGGAAAGATGAAAAATGATCTCATCTATCTGCACTTCAATCCTAGTTTGTATCTTTATAAGCTTGGACTTGCCACCAATGGAGCCAAGAATTCTGCATTTCTGCACAGGGTGTGCTGGTAAACACTTGTTACTATTAGTTCACTTAAAGAACGTTTTCGATATAATGCTGATTTTCGCGCCAGTGTCGAGAAAGGTACTGGTAGGAACTCTTCCTACTGTTGCCTGTGCGCTTGCCTATACAATACCGCCTTCCTCGCACAAACAGGGAGAATTTTCTTCTGTCAACACGTCACGTATGTTGTTCCCATCTTGATATCGCAGTAAATTACTGGCCTGAGTGCATGGATCGCCCCCACAACTTTCCATGGCCAATATTGGGGAGCTTCATGTGGCCACTTCTAGTTTGCTGTCGGTTTGTGTCTCTTTTGTTACCTCAATCATATTTATGGCTGGTGCGTTTCTCCTGCATTGTGCATCCCGGTCGTTGTTTGATACAGAATTTACAGGTGTAGTATTGTTCTGTGCCTGGTACTGGAATGGTTGACTTGCTGCTGGATATTGCCATTATACGTTCCTAGGATCCATCACGTTATTAGTATTGCCAAATTGAGGATGGAACTGGTTGTATCCATTACCCCATTCGTTTCTATTTTCTTGCCTGTTCCAATTCTGGTTGCCATTTCCAGAGTATCCAGCATAGTTCCTATCGCTATTTTTTCTTTTTCTCTTAAAACTTTGGTTGCAATTCTGATTATAGCCGGAATTGGAATTGTTCCCCGAATTCGGGTTTTGCATCTGCCGCTGGGCGGCAGGATCGAAAAAATAAGGGTGCGAGTCAGCCGCGCGCTCGGCATTGTTGGCACTGTACTGCTGCTGCCGCAGAGGGTGCTGATTTCTTCCACCGTTCCAATAACCGTTCAGATTATTTCCGTTCTGTCTTGCGTCTTTGTTCATTAGATCTATGGAGTCTGGCATAGATAAGAAATATTATAGGTTACTTTCTGGTACCTGGACTAACTTCTCTCTTATGTGGATAGGTAATTTTGATTTCAAAATTCGTAACACATCAGTGTGAGATATGGGTTCTTCCCAAAAGCGTGTTTTATTGAGATACTTCTAGCAATACTTTCTCAATGATGTGAATTTGCGGTTATATTGTTCTGGACTAAACACCGATTTTCGTAGACGTTCTTGTACACATCGTGGCCAATATTTGGACAGGAATGCTTGTTTGAACTGTTGTAATGTATCACAACTTTCTGCCATCTCCGTCGCCCAAAGCGCGCCTTCTCCTTGTTTACAGCCAGTCACATATCGGATTTTCTGTTGTTCTGACCACGCTTTGGGCAAAACATTTCTAAATGATTTAATGAAAACGACAGGATGAATGGATTTACGTTCAGGTATAAACAGGTGAAATTGTCTATGTTTTACTTAGCTCTCCTCAATTAAAACTGTCGGCAGAGTCCGGAACGGACTTCTGAGAAAATGAAGACCAATAAGACCCTACCCAAACGGTCTTTTCTAAGGCCACTTGTGACGATGTCGATAAACATTGAAGGAATATCGAGAGACAAATAAGTTTTATTATCTGACTTGTATAAAGAATATCAATGTGACTTCCTCCTGATTCAAAAAACTCATCGGGGCAGTACAAGACCCACACCCAAAATGGATGGAGATGATCTTAGAGAGACCACATGAACGGTACGGTAGTGCCACCTTTGCCAGGCCAGGAATTAGAGTCACTTCTGCATCAGTGACTGACAGGCAACGCATTGAGATATTAACCGTTTGAACTCAGCAGTATAACGTTACCTCTGTGTACAAACCCCCAGAATCAGATTTTGTCTTCACTGAGCCTGGCAATTTCAATTACCAAGACTTTAATTTTGTATTGGGCGATTTAGTCTGTCAGAGCACTACATGGGGCTATAAAGAAACTAACAGCAGCGAAGTGGAACTAGAGACCTGGGCTGAGGTACACGATCTACTGCTCATACATGACCCGAAACTGCCAAACTCCTTTAATAGTGGAAGATGGAAGATGGGAGCTAATTCCCCATACGCAGCATCGGCCCATAATTTGCAAGGTCAATGCAGTTGTTAAGCCTGAACAAGTTCCTTTCAAAAGAGGGTTGAATTTTAAAAAGGCCAATTGGAAGAAATTTAGAGCTCATTGATGTAGAAATAACAAAAATCCCGCCACAACCTGAGATGTACGACTCTGTTGTCAAATTCGTTCAGAAGGTGTCTAGGAAAACAATACCGCAAGGATGCAGAACACAGTATATTACGGGACTGTCTGAGGACGCAAAGCCACTATTGGAAAGATACCAGAAGCTCTTCGATAACGACCCATTTGATGATAAGACACTTCTAGCAGGCGATGAACTCATGTCAGTCATAGCTGAGAACCGCAAAGCCAAATGGTGTGACCTTGTGGAGAACCTGGACATGAAAGTGAACAGTAGTCAGGCTTGGAATCTGTTAAAGAACCTTAACGGGGACACCACTAAGTCAAACGATAAATTTACTAACGGCACGGCAGACCAAGTCGCCACTACACTCCTTATGAATGGCAAAACCCACGGCAGAAAGTACCAGGAACCATTAGCATGTGATCCGGCAGAGGAAAATCATCACCTCAAGGCACCGTTTACAATGTCAGAACTTACTGCAGCCACTTCCAGCTTGAAGATTAACAGAGCTCCTAGTATCGATGAACTTAGAGTCGAGCAAATTAAAAACTTTGGCAGTAATACCCTACAGTGGCTGCTACATTTGATAAATGCATGTGTAGAAAGGCTCCATATTCCAAAGATGTGGAGGAAAGCCCGAGTGGTTGCACTTCTGAAACCAGGAAAGGACTCTGATGATCCAAAAAACTTCCTACCTAAGACCTTGGAACGCCTGAGGCTAAGTCGCATAGAAAGCGTCTTGGAACAACAGATCACCCCACAGCAGGCACGTTTCCGACCAGGCAAATCGTGCTGCGGCCAAATCCTGAGCCTGACCCAACATATCAACGATGGGTTTGAGAGGAAAGAGATCACGGGAGTGGCATTCATAGACCTTTCGGAGGCTCCTCAGGAAAGTACATACTGTGACAAGAGATTACCATTTAACATCACTGATAGGTACTTTCCTGCATTATAGGCGATTTTTCGTCTGTCTCCAGGGCAAGAAGAGCAGGTGGAGAAATCAGAGGAATGGCCTACCTCAGGTAAGCGTCCTCGCCCCAGCTCTGTATAATATATATATACAAATGACCAACCAGTGCCAAACATCACGCACCAATTTATGTATGCCTATGACACTGCAGTTGCAGCCTAAGGTAACAATTTTATGGATATAGAGGAGAAATTAAGCAATACCTTGGAAGCTCTCTCCCAGTATTTTAGGCAAACCACCTAAGGCCGTACCCTTCCAAGACGCAGGTCTGTGCATTCCATTTAAAGAACAGGGAGGCCAATCGTGAATTTAATGTAATATGGAGAGGTGAACGTCTCGAGCATTGTAAAACGCCAAAATATCTTGGTGTCATGTTGGATCGCACACTGACCTATAAACATCATTGTAATGCCACAAGGGAAAATGTCTCAACCAGAAACAACATCATCAGGAAACTAACCAGCGGATCCAGGGGTGCAAACACAAAAGTTCTGAGAACTTCAGCCCTTGCGCTCAGTGTGACACCCGCGGAATACGCCGCTCCAGTAGGGTCTGCATCAACAAACGCGAGAAAAGTTGATGCCGCGATGAATGAAATGGCACGGAATGTTACCGGATGCTTGAGGCCAAGCCCAGTGCACAAGATGTACTTAATCATGGGGATCCCACCGCCCAACATACGACGTGACATCGCTGCCGAAGCAGAAAAAACCAAGCAAGAAAAGGACATGGATCATCCTTTACATGGACACCAGCTTGCTGACCGACGGCTTTGTTCGAGGAAGAGTTTCCTGTCACGTACCTGAGCCCTGGAAGGGTCGGCTGTAGAGAATTGTTTGAAAAGGTGGGAAATCGACCTGAGAAACCCCCTAAAGATGTAAAAGAAGAACTGGCACCTGGTGTAGACTTACCATACACAGTCTGGAGAACCCTAAACCGTATGAGGGTAGAAGTGCCAAAGTGCAAGATAAACCTGCAGCAATGGGGTTTCCTAAAAGAGAATGAGAACACTCTCTGTCTGTGTGTTCTGTCCAGGATCCTCAACACCTGCATATCTGTCCATATTTAGACCAGCCCTGCACAATGAATGACTTATGGGAGGCAATATGGCCATATTGGCTACTGATTTCTGGAAGTCTGAAGTCACGGAAAATAAGTAAGTAGAGTTGGTTCCTCTGCTTCCTGGTGTCTTTCTGCATTTTGTAATCGTTGACTGCCATATTCTTCGCATCTAGGCGAATACACATTACCACCGGTACCAGGATAATCGCTTCACGCACTATTGTCCTTACCTGGAGTTGCGTTATCAAATTCCTCTTCTTGTTCCGCGATGGTAAATTGTTCCTGAACCTGATTTTTCCAACTGGGTAAATCCTGTGATAATATCTTTTGAATTTGTTCTGTGTCATTCTGTATTTGTAGGTCAGTTGTGTTTTGTTTAGCGTAGACTTATTCCATGAAATCACTTATGGCTTTTCCCAGATCGGTTTCCAAAGTCCAGTTTATGTGTACATGTTTTCCTTGCAAGAAATCATCGAATTGTTGCATCTGTTTTTTCGCCATCTCGTCTATCTATGTGGCCATCTGTTGCATGTCTGTAGTAAGTGTGGTCTGTTGTAATTGAAATCTTCAGTGAGTTTTTAGTCTGATTAGGTACTTTCCTTAGAGTGGATTTTAAGTTTTCAATCTTTTTGCCCATAGTGTTAAGATCTTGTCTTACTGCTTCGATTATCTGATCAGCTACTACAGTTTTCAGTTGTGTAATCTGTGCTATAAAACTATTTTGCATCTCTGTGAGACTTCTTTATCTAGTTTACCCATCAATGTAGAAACATTGTCTATTCGTGAATATACACTGCCTATTTGAGTGTTTAGTTGTGTTGAAATATTGCTTATTTGATAGGTCATTTGTGTATTTATGTTATATTCTAAACTGATCATTTGTGTATTCTTGTCGTTTTGTAAACTACTCATATGTGCATTTATGTTGTTTTCCAAGCTTCTCATTAGTATTCAAACATTGCTTATTTGATTGTTTGTGCTACCAAAATCAGCTCGGTTTGCATTGCTTTTAATAGTTGCAGAAAATTAAGTTTTGCTGGTATTGGTGCAAATGCCAAATCAGGTATATTTTCAAGTGCTGGTGAAGTATCACTGACCGATTGTTATTCAGTACCACTGGTCGCTGTGACAGCGGTATCACTGTCGTGAATACTCCCTACTTCGGGGTTAACTACTGGCTGAGGCACAATTTCATCATCAGATGTATCCTCCACAGTGTTAGTTTGTGACCTGAGCTTCACCATGTCTATAAATATTCGTTGTACGGTGTACGACCAAGTTTCACTATTGAAAAAATTCCGCACCACACGTAAACAAACCACAGATGACATCATGCTGCTCGTAAAAATCAGTTTTAAGATGTGTCTCTGATTGAACAATAGACAAGCGATTGACAAACTTGCACACAACAACTAAAATCCGTCCGCCATATTGTGAAATCTTTATGTGCAATACTAATAAAAATCTACAAAAACTACTGAAACGAAAAATTTTGGAAAAAATGCATGCTTCACAGTGGGCATTGCAGAAATGACTCGCTAATCCCACATGTACACCCAACCAAAGCGTAATAGTGCTGTCACTCTTACCTTTGTTGTCTTCCATAGCTTGGCTGACTGGATTATGGTTTAAAATTTTCCCAAAATTCCTTTTTCCAATAAACGTTCAGGATAAATAATTTTCAACTTTATATACTGATACTGGTAAAGATATTGGTATTCTAATACTGCATGCAGTTGGCATAGCATGAATCAAAGAACTATAGTTGTAAATACAATTACGGAAGGGGAAAATTACTTTAAAATCTCAAACTTTATTATTTGACTGAATATTGTTTCAATAATGGACATAATACTCGGTAGCCATTGTAATCCGCTTTCTCCATTGTTTTTTAATTTTTCTGATTATTTCACAAGCCAGTGCAGTAAATTGGAAAGCAGGTTTAATTATAAAGTCACATAATAATTTTCGCTGTGAAGCAGCATTGGGACAATAGCAGTATATGCAAGTGGTAACTATGCCACAGAATGTTAATAAAATATTAGTGATATTTAACACGAGACTGGCTGCAACAACAAGAAAAGGCTCTTACATTAGAGAGTGAGTGGGCTGTTTAATAACTACTGCATTTGCAGATGATGGTAAGAAATTGTAATTATTGTAAAAGTCACTCACATATGACGAATTTATAGGAGAGCTAGTCATATATATTTTATTAGATTTACTTTTCCTTGTGGCCTGGATGCAAAGAATATTGGTTATGGTGGAAATAAGAATCAGATAAAAATTATAAGAAAAGGAAAAAAAAGAGAAATGTTGACTATAGCAGGTATTAGTATTGTGGCAAATGACCAAATTAAGAAAAATGAAAATGGTGCCACAAAGGAAGGGAAGGGCCACTGCTGTCTGTATACATTGTGTAAAGTTAATAACAATATTGGCCCAGGAGAATGTGTTATTAGGTTTCCATAAGTAATGATAAATGCAGAGATTTTATTTTGACTCAAACTGGTGATTATTCAAATAAACTTTCATAAATATATTACAGGGTTTCACATATAAGTCTACACTTTATGATGAACAAGAACAGAACAAAGACTATTACTAAAGGTAATAATTGAACAGTGTAAAATGTAGTTGTCTCTCTCAGTGTTCTTACTTTACTTTGATTGGCTGATCGATATCTTGCAAATATTTTACATTTTGTTTTATCAAGATATATTGAAAAGGTATCGACACAGAACCTAAGCTGGGTTACATATATCAGCATCCTGCCAAATAAATTAAACAGTTTTGAATTTACAATGCAAATGCTGGCAAATTCTACTGAGACAAGTACATAAAAAGTAGCATATTATAGCAATTTTGAATCTGTCATTAGGTAGGGTATAATCTTCTGGTAAAGTTCAAATAGTGTATCTTGAATATTGAAACTGCAGAAAAAAAATTGGATGCTGCTGTACTGCACAACAAAAAGAATATTTTCACCTCCTATTTCAGTAACTACAATTCCTAACTGTTCCCATCACAAACATTTATGAAATTTTAATCTCCCTACACTACAGGCAAGAATTATTTGAAGAGAATCATTTTGAAGCACATGAACAACACAAGAAATTCGAATAATTTTATTCTGCCCATATACCAACTGAAATTACATGTATAGCCTCCTCAGTATATGGGAAGGGCAATATATAATAAATTAATAGGCAAGAACGTATTCAATACGAAGCTAGAGATTCTAAAAAGTAATACTACAGAGGAATTCATGTGAGAAATGCTGCTACTTGATGGAATGATCCATAACGGATTAAATGATAATTTGAGCAATATATAAATAAATGCTGTTATTAATATCAGTTGTTCTTTGCTTGTAGAGAAGTTTTACCAAAGTTTTGATGTGTCCCTTGTACCCAAATCAAATGATTTTATTATGCACATTGTTAAGACAAATAAACCCCAATTCTCAAAAAATATAGTTAAACAGTCTGCAACTGCCAATGACTATTCTTTTTCCCTGATTGACTCAGAGTTAGGCAAAGAAAGAAAGATCCAGGCATAAACCACACCACAGAAGATAAAAATAAAAACAAATACTATACACTGGCAATATATTACAAAAGATCATAAATATCCTAAAAAGCACGAAGCAAAAATTTGGTACAATACATCCACTAAACTACAACAAAAAGTAATACATAACATAAAGTGCAATCATGACTCATATTCAGACTTCATAATATACAAAATAACATCCCAGGAATGCTCCATATTCTACCTGGGACAAATAGGTTGAGATTTTAACACCAGGCACACACACACACACACACACACACACACACACACACACACACACACATTTGGAAAAGTAGTGCAAACTGTTAAAGTACTCTGCTCTCATAAAGGTCATAAAATGAATCTATTGAAAGAAAGAGATATCTACACACTACAAAAAAATTGAAGATAAAATATTACATGAAAAACTGGAAACTGAATCAGTGAATTTTGTCAGATTTTTTGACATTATGTACATTCGTGATTTTCTTCGCATACTGTGCACAGAACATTTTACATGATGTTTAGTATGTGTGAATTTCTGCACAAGTGGACCACAAGGAAACTCCAAGTAGAATTTTTTCCAAATTTCGCTACTAACTCTATAAAGCTCCAACAATAATTTAAAAATGTGCTATGTTTTTTTACAATGAATGGAATAGCACATGGAGAAAGCAATTGAATGCACCATATAAAATACAATTAAAAAGAAAATCATGACAGGTAGAAGAAAAGTTATTTCATAAAGAAACCCATTACATCATGCATATTGTCACACAGCCACACCACAAATATCCATTCAAAATGTGTAGCTGGTTTATGGATTTTTCCAGAGTTACTCTATAAAACAAATTTGTATTGATGAATGAAAGTTCAAAGAGTTAGATGTATATGAGGATATTATATTGTACACTTAAGGGAATGGTCAGCAAACAGGCACATAAAAATACCTCTTATATATGGTGAGTAGTGATTTATCCTCAAGTATATACTATACTCCATCCTAAAATTTTCATCATTGAAAAACGAACGGTGAAGTTTCTTTAGTACTGGAGGACTGCAAATTTTCCACAGTGTTTCATTCATTATGATTAATATTGAAATCACACTTTCTAATACATCAACTTACTTCTGTAGTCCTATTTTCTATAACATCTAAGTGCTGCAGACAGTCCATACATTTTAATTCACTATGAACTACATTGAAATCATACAGTCTAATATGATGCTAACTTATTTTAACAAGTTGTATGAGGAGTAGCAGTTTAAAGCATAATTAAATGCAACTCTGCATCAGAAGGTATGCTGGCACTCACAGAAAGCACATATTCACAAACTATTGCAAAATTTGAAGCAGCTACCTTTACAATCTCAATATTCTACAGTCATGCATATCATGCACAGAAACTTATTTCCATTAGATCCTCTTGTTCTTGTCACATGGGATACTTTGCTATAACTCTGTTCAGGAGCAGAATATCCCTTCCCCCCAAACAAAAACAGCTGTCCACATCACACACAGTTTTAACTTATGAACCACATGTAAGGCTGTTGGACAATAAGGTAGGCACTTCATATTGTTGGAGCATATATCTTCTCACTTACTTTATGTATGATTAACGACATGAACTGGTTTACAACAAACAGCAGCATTCATACAAGAGACACACTATGAGTGAATGATCTCAGAGTCTTAAATGCATTGCCAGCTGATATGGACAGGAAACTGGAAAACCTCAGGTTTAAAATACAAAGTAAAAACATAACCAGTCACACTATATATTAATTGTGAGGCCATTTTGACTTGTGCATATATTTCTGGTTAACACCAATATTAATATTAAAAAGGTTTTAACTTAGGAAGGAATTTTTGAAGGGAAATGTAACATATTTAAATGAGTAACAAATCATATTTATTTCTTTCAATAACAATCATCAAAAGTTATTTTAGCCTGTTTCAGTACATTGATTACAATATATCCTCCATTTATCACTGATTTACATAATGATCACTTGAAACTCTCTCTGAGCATCTAATGGCCACTCTGTACCACTTTCCCTGTGTCTTTGTGAACCTGTTTATGACATATTGCTCATGTGACCCATTAACTGGATACTGTGAAGAAGTACATGGCCTTGCAAGTGATACAGTTTTCTTCACTATTTTAGAGGCACTTTACAAAATGTTCTCTAAGTTAACAGTTTCCATTTTTTAAATTTTTAGTGTACTAAAGATATGACAGTACTTGATGGCATTTGTGAAGGACATGCTGTCTCTTCTACCAGAACTAATAAGCAACAAAATTCTCAAAAATAAGTTTACGGGACACTTCTAATAAACCACTATGTTTGCAGGTATGTAAAACAGAGGAGGAATGGGAAAATATAGCACAGATATTCAAAGAGAAGTGGAATGTGCCTAACACAACTGGAGCAATGGATGAAAAATGTGCACTTTTTTTCCCCACATGTTAGTTCTTCACGAAACTTCAATTACAAGTCTTGCAATACCATAATATTGTTTGCTCTTGTTGATGCAAACAGCAGATAACTTTTTATCAATATTTGATAAATGCTTGAGATGGTGATGCTTATATATATATATATATATATATATATATATATATATATATATATATATATATATATATATATATATATATATATATATATATGAAGGCCCAACAGTACCGACTGGCCACCGTGCCGTCCTCAGCCCACAGGGGTCACTAGATGCGGATATGAAGGGCTTTTTGACATGTTGTCAGCACACTGCTCTCCCAGTTGCATGTTAGTTTAAGAGGCCGGAGCTGCTATTTCTCTATCAAGCAGCTCTTCCAGTTTGCCTCACAAGGGGTGAATGGACTATGCTTGCCAACAGCACTCCCCAAATGGTCACCCATCGAAGTGCTAGCCCAGCCCGACAGCGCTTAACTTTTGTGATCTGATATATATATACACTCCTGGAAATTGAAATAAGAACACCGTGAATTCATTGTCCCAGGAAGGGGAAACTTTATTGACACATTCCTGGGGTCAGATACATCACATGATCACACTGACAGAACCACAGGCACATAGACACAGGCAACAGAGCATGCACAATGTCGGCACTAGTACAGTGTATATCCACCTTTCGCAGCAATGCAGGCTGCTATTCTCCCATGGAGACGATCGTAGAGATGCTGGATGTAGTCCTGTGGAACGGCTTGCCATGCCATTTCCACCTGGCGCCTCAGTTGGACCAGCGTTCGTGCTGGACGTGCAGACCGCGTGAGACGACGCTTCATCCAGTCCCAAACATGCTCAATGGGGGACAGATCCGGAGATCTTGCTGGCCAGGGTAGTTGACTTACACCTTCTAGAGCACGTTGGGTGGCACGGGATACATGCGGACGTGCATTGTCCTGTTGGAACAGCAAGTTCCCTTGCCGGTCTAGGAATGGTAGAACGATGGGTTCGATGACGGTTTGGATGTACTGTGCACTATTCAGTGTCCCCTCGACGATCACCAGTGGTGTACGGCCAGTGTAGGAGATCGCTCCCCACACCATGATGCCGGGTGTTGGCCCTGTGTGTCTCGGTCGTATGCAGTCCTGATTGTGGCGCTCACCTGCACGGTGCCAAACACGCATACGACCATCATTGGCACCAAGGCAGAAGCGACTCTCATCACTGAAGACGACACGTCTCCATTCGTCCCTCCATTCACGCCTGTCGCGACACCACTGGAGGCGGGCTGCACGATGTTGGGGCGTGAGCGGAAGACGGCCTAACGGTGTGCGGGACCGTAGCCCAGCTTCATGGAGACGGTTGCGAATGGTCCTCGCCGATACCCCAGGAGCAACAGTGTCCCTAATTTGCTGGGAAGTGGCGGTGCGGTCCCCTACGGCACTGCGTAGGATCCTACGGTCTTGGCGTGCATCCGTGCGTCGCTGCGGTCCGGTCCCAGGTCGACGGGCACGTGCACCTTCCGCCGACCACTGGCGACAACATCGATGTACTGTGGAGACCTCACGCCCCACGTGTTGAGCAATTCGGCGGTACATCCACCCGGCCTCCCGCATTCCCACTATACGCCCTCGCTCAAAGTCCGTCAACTGCACATACGGTTCACGTCAACGCTGTCGCGGCATGCTACCAGTGTTAAAGACTGCGATGGAGCTCCGTATGCCACGGCAAACTGGCTGACACTGACGGCGGCGGTGCACAAATGCTGCGCAGCTAGCGCCATTCGACGGCCAACACCGCGGTTCCTGGTGTGTCCGCTGTGCCGTGCGTGTGATCATTGCTTGTACAGCCATCTCGCAGTGTCCGGAGCAAGTATGGTGGGTCTGACACACCGGTGTCAATGTGTTCTTTTTTCCATTTCCAGGAGTGTATATATATAGTGGCAACTATTTATTCACACAGCACTGTGTAGAGCCCGTTGCCAGAGATGTGGAAGGTGTAGTATATTGTTAGCAGAGCCTGTTCTTTGATGGTGCGAGTGGAGCAGTCTATTGCTTGTCAAATCTCTGGAACAGTTCTGAAGCGAATGTCACGAAGTGTTTCCTTCATCTTCGGAATCAAATCAAAGTCACAAGGACCTTAGTACAGTTAGTATGGTGGATGGTACAATACTTCCCATCCCATCGACTGAACAGAGTAGCCAAAGGTTGCACTGTATGCGCAAAATAATGGGTGGGTTGCGAAGAATGTGTCGCCACTTCTTTCACAAAGCTGGTCACAGGTGATGCTCCAAAAACGAACAGTAATACGACTTAAGCCCTTGTGACTTTGATTTGATTCTAAAGATGAAGGAACCGCTTCGGAACTGTTCTAGATATTCGACAGGCAGTAGACAGCTCCATTCGCACCATCAACAGAACAGGCTATGCTAACAGTATACCACGCCTTCCGCATCACTGGCAACGGGCTCTACACACCGCTGGGGACTACTTTGAAGGACAGTAACAGGTGCAAACATGTAACAGTTCTGTATCAGTTGTGAATAAATAGTTGCCACTATTTAAACGTTATATATATATATATATATATGTGCAAATAGTAAATTACGAAATTGCCACTTTGACAGATGTATTTTAAAAATATCAGAAAGCAGGCAGCTTGGGAATATTACAACCACTACACCTTTATTTGCTTTAGTTGCCAGCGTATTTTCATTGTCCAATAATATAATGAAGCCATGAAGCCTTATCCTTTAAAAAATATTTCCATGAATAAAAAAAAATCTTGAATTCCAGGCTGTCTCATGCTATAAGATTGGAAAAAGCACCTTTGGAATTTTGTCAAGCCAGTTTCGAGTGATCCTGACAAGCATCAATTTATATCCATAAAAGCGACGTCTATATCACTAGCAGTCTGCATACTGCATAATCCATTAAAATACAAACTGTACTTGGCTGACCAATAAAATAAAAATTCAAAACTTTCTGCAATGTGGCAGGAAAAGTTCCTTAGCAAAACAAATACTTCTTCTGTGAGTGGCTGAAAATCATCTTCCAAGCATGCATCACCTACAACGTTATTTGTTCTCGTCAATATTTTTAATTTCTTCAAGAAAACGTAAGAGCAGGGACCAGTAAACACTTGGTTTGTACACATCTAGAGTCACTGTCTCCAGTCTCCATACTTCTAGCGATCTATAAACAAATGTGACTGGAATAAATAAGGATAATAACCAAGAACGCTTGCACGTTTTGCCTCACCTCGGTTCCGAGAGTTTCGGAACCTGTACAGAAAATTTGGAATAGAGATCAACATAAACATCATTTCTGCCCTTTTTATTGCTCGTGAAAACGACACATTGCATGTTGTACCACCATACAGCGAGACTTCAGAGGTGGTGGTCCAGATAAGTGTACACACTGGTACCTCTAATACCCAGTAGTACGTCCTCCTGCACTGATGCATGCCTGTATTCGTCGTGTCATACTATCCACAAGTTCATCAAGGTACTGTTGGTCCAGATCGCCTCACTCCTCAATGGCGATTTGGTGTAGATCTCTTAGAGTGGTTGGTGGGTCAAGGCGTCCATAAACACCCCTTTTCAATCTATCCCAGGCATATTCAGTAGGGTTTATGTCTGGTGAACATGCTGGCCACTCTAGTCGAGCGATGTCGTTATCCTAAAGGAAATCATTCACAAGATGTGCACGATTGGGCAGCGAATTGTCGTGTATGCAGACGAATGCCTCGTCAATATGCTGCTGATATTGTTGCACTGTCCGTCGGAGGATGGCATTCACGTGTTGTACAGCCGTTATGGCGCCTTTCATGACCACCAGCGGCCTACGTCGGCATTACATAACGCCTAAGGCGTTCAGGCTGACTGGGTTGCCTCCAAACATGTCTTTGATGATTGTCTGGTTGAAGGCATATGCGACACTCTTCGGTGAGCAGAACATGATGCCATCTGTACCATGCTGCATGGTGTTGTGGTTGCAAAGATGGATCTCGCCAAGGACATCGGGAGTGAAGTTTCGCATCATGCAGCCTATTGCGCACAGTCTGAGTCGTAATACGACGTCCTGTGGCTGCATGAAAGAAATTATTCAACATTGTGGCGTTGGTGTCAGGGTTCCTCTGAGCCATAATCGAGACGTCTGGACACTTCCCTTGTTGAGAGCCCTTCCTGGCAGAAAGTAACAATGCGGACGCGATCGAACCGCGGTATTGACCGTCTATGCATGGTTGAACTACACACAATACATGCCGTGTACCTTCCTGGTGGAATGACTGGAACTGATCGGCTGTCGGACCCCCTCCGTCTAATAGTCGCATGGTTGTTTACATCTTTGAGCGGACTTAGTGATATCTCTGAACAGTCCAAAGGATTGTGTCTGTGATACACTATCCACAGCCAACGTCAATCTTCAGGAGTTCTGGGTACTGTGGTGATGCAAAACTTTTTTGATATGTGTATTTCGGACGCGCGACTGCCGCGGAGCAAGATATCGGTTCATTTTACAGTGGTGACGTAAAGAATCTCGCTTCGAACGACAGCACTGACACATAATAAGTGGTAAAGAATATTTATTTTCAGTCTTCTCTTTCCTAACTGTCCTTGCCCATCTCTATAACGTCATCCTCTCTACCGGCTTCTACCCTGACCCGTGGAAGACTTCCCGCATCCTTTTATTACTCAAACACAACAAACCCCCTTCCGTCGCCTCTTCCTATTGTCCCATCTGCCTCACCTCCATCTTCAGTAAGGTCTTAGAATCCATCGTGTCCCATTGTATCTATCAGTACCTTAATCAACATCACCTCCTCCCCTTACGCAGTGTGGTTACCGACCCTCCATCTCTACCAAAGACCAACTCCTTAACCCCATTCGCCTTCTCTCCCTTCAGCTTAACTACCGTCGCTCCGCCATTTTTGTTTCCCTCTACCTCCAAAATGCTTATGACCGTGTATGGCATCACAGTCTCCTCTTTAAACTCCAAACCTACACCCTGCCTATCCATTTTGTCCATCTGATCGCTTCCTTAGTCTTGCGCCGTCCTTCCTATGTCACCCTCCACAACAAGAACTCCCATATCTTTTATCCCACTGCTGGCGTCCCCCAGGGCTCCGTCCTCTGCCCTCTCCTTTATCTCTTGTACACAGCTGATATGCCCAAACCACCCCAATCTGTTCATCTTCTCCAATATGCTGATGACAATGCTTCTTGGCTCTCTATCCTACCCTTCAACGGTTCCAATGCTCCCTCCAAACCCACCTTGACCAGTTCACCACTTGGTGTAACCAGTGGCTCTTTCGTCTCAACCCCTCAAAAACCTAGGCAATCACCAAAGGCCGCACCACCTGTTCCTTCCATCTCCATGATTTCTACCTCACCGTTTATGGTTGTCCCATCCAGCTTACCTCCACCCTGCGATACCTTGGCCTCACCTTCGACTGTCACCTGGACCCCTCACCTTCTGACCATCCAGCAGAAAGCCCATTCTCGCCTTTGCCTCCTGAAACTCCTGTCTGGCTGGACATGGGGACTGCATCCTTCCACCATCCTCCACACCTACAAATCCATCATCCATCCTCTTTTATGCCAGCATTGCCTGGATCTCTGCACCCACCCACTTTTACAAGGCCCTCCAAATCCTTCAACGCCATGTGCTTCACCTTGCCTTCCGTATCCGCCTGCCTTCCCCCATGCAGCTCTTGTACGACCTCATCCCCTTCCTCCACCTCCTCCTTTTCCTCCAACATCTCCGCATCCTTTACACTGTCTGCAGGCTTCATACCCCCACCCCTGGTTTCCTCCTTCCTCTGTCCCCCACCCATTGCTGCACCTCTATCGCTGTATCCCTCCCTCTCTCTCCACCTCCACACACTCCATCTCCTTCATCAGGGCAAGTTTCAGCACATCCCCCTCCCAGGTGTTGAACTTCGCTGTGACATATACCCTTCCTTCCAACTGTATTTTTTTTTTGGTCATCAGTCTACTGACTGGTTTGATGCGGCCCGCCACGAATTCCTTTCCTGTGCTAACCTCTTCATCTCAGAGTAGCACTTGCAACCTACGTCCTCAATTATTTGCTTGACGTATTCCAATCTCTGTCTTCCTCTACAGTTTTTGCCCTCTACAGCTCCCTCTAGTACCATGGAAGTCATTCCCTCATGTCTTAGCAGCTGTCCTATCATCCTGTCCCTTCTCCTTATCAGTGTTTTCCACATATTCCTTTCCTCTCCGATTCTGCGTAGAACCTCCTCATTCCTTACCTTATCAGTCCACCTAATTTTCAACATTCGTCTATAGCACCACATCTCATATGCTTCGATTCTCTTCTGTTCCGGTTTTCCCACAGTCCATGTTTCACTACCATACAATGCTGTACTCCAGACGTTCATCCTCCTCCACCTTGAAGCTATTTCTCTACCGTTCCACTCCCGAACAGTGCTCAGGAAAGAAACTAACACTTAAATCTTTCTGTGCGAGCTCTGATTTCTCTTTTCTTATTATGACGATCATTCGTCCCTATGTAGGTGGTCGCTAGCAAAATATTTTCACATTCTAAGAAGAAATTCTCTGCAAGACGCTTAATTGTGAGTTGCAGAGTAGTCATTTAGACATAGATGTAGATGAAATATCTTTCGATCCAAAGTGGCATACATCATTAGTACCATGAGCCACCACCTGGAGTTGGCTGTACCCTGTGCTCCTCATGGCATCTGCAAGGATCCAATTCATACCTGGGATGATTCCTGGTATACACATAGAGTGCACACTAGACTTCTTCCTCTCCTTGGCAGATATATCCCGAAGGAATTCCACTACGCGCCTATATTGTGAATGACCAATCTTGCAGGTTGATTGACTTCTTCTGAAACAGGACAAGTTATCGCATCTGATTCAGGATCTTTATGGGCCACAGATAGCAACTGAAACCTATTTGTCAAACGAACCATGGAGGTCTTTCGGTCAGCATTTCGGAAAGTCTTTCGCCATCTACCAAATCTTGGAATGACTCCCACTCAATCGTGGGTGAGAGGTCCAATTGGGGGACATGTGTTGAACATCCTCTGGATCGCCACGTCCAGCTCCCCACAGTGATGCCCGTTGGCGACAGCCTCAATCCGGTGACCGATGACTGTGTCTTCTGGAGCTATTGAGGAAGGATCACCGACTCTGCCTGCATATTGTCCGTATGCAGATGGTTGTTTTGGTTGGTTGATTTGGGGGTGGGGAGCAAACAGCGAGGTCATTGGTCCCATCGGATTAGGGAAGGATTGAGAAGGAAGTCGACCGTGCTCTTTCAACGGAACCATCCCGGCGTTTGCCTGAAGCGATTTAGGGAAATCACGGGAAACCTAAATCAGGATGGCGGGTTTGAACCGTCGTCCTCCCGAATGGGAGAGTCCAGTGTGCTAACCACTGCGCCATCTCACTCGATACTGAAGAAGATGGAACTTATACCATTCAGTAATTAAAATGCGGATATGTGCCTTGTAAGCACATAAACACGCAAAAAATTTACGAATTAAACTACTAAGCACACAACAGAATGAAGATAAGTCGCTTCTAGTTAGAAGCAAATAAAAGCAGCACTGTTGTGGGGCTGCTGGAACAAGAGCTGAGCTCTCTAACTGACACTGGCTGTTCGAACCAAAACCAACAAACGCTTGCAGCGATACAGGTAGTGGAACTATACACTACATAGTTATTATTATAACTGCAGTTTGGTTTCTATACATGTTGCAAACAACTTTGTGATCGGTGTTTTTTTTTCCTGCTACCTTCGGGATTTCAAAGAGGGTATTCCAGTCATCATTGTCAAAAGCTTCCTTTAAGTCTACAAATGCTATAAACGCAGGATTGCCTACCTACTAACATGAATAGTAGCGTCCCCGTATTTCTTTGTGAGTTTCTACATTTCTCTGGGACCCAAGTTGATATTCTTCAAGATCGACCTCTACCAATTTTTCCATTCTTCTGCAAAAAATACTTGTCAATATTTTGGAACAACAATGTATTAAACAGACGATTCAGTACTACTCACACCTGTCAGCAACTGCCTTCGTTGGAACTGAAATTATTACATTCTTACGGCTGCCGGAGGGTATTTCGCCTGTCTCGTATATCTTGCACAGAAAGTTGTATAATCTTTCCACGGCTATCTTCGCAAGGGTCTCAATAATTCAGAGGGAATTTTGTCTATTCCAGAGGCCTTGTTCCCATTTAGGCTTTTCAGTGATTTGTCAAATTCTTCTCGCAGTATCGTCTCTCCCACTTTATCTTCAACTACTTTTTCTTCTCTTTCTACAATATTGTCCTTAAGTTTGTTTCTCTTATATTGAGCCGGCCGGAGTGGCCGAGCGGTTCTAGGCGCTGCAGTCTGGAACCGCGCGACCACTACGGTAGTAGGTTAGAATCCTGTCTCGGGCATGGATGTGTGTGATGTTCTTAGGTTAGTTAAGTTTAAGTAGTTCTAAGTTCTAGGGGACTGATGACCTAAGAAGTTAAGTCCCATTTTAACCATTTTTTTCTTATATTGACCCTCAACGTATTTCAGCGGTTCCTAACCTGGGCATAATTCACTCTCAAGGTTAAAATGTAATTTTCTGAGGGGTGAAAACAAATGAATTTCCAACAGCTTTACAACCGATGTCAGAAGTTTGTTGTAGGTAATGATCATTACTTTTAAGGCCAGTAAAGGTATTTTACTTTTAACTTTTGCTTTCTTTATTTTCTCAGACCATTCACCGAACTTTTCAGACGTACCTTGTAGGTAGTTCTCGCAAAAGACCAGAAACTGCTTCATTTTCACATCGCAATAATAACCGAACCAACTGGAAGCACAACTCAACAAAGAATATGTAACGCTACTACACTGCTTAGTGTCTACATTGTATTCTTCTTCTTTTTTCGATTCCGGCCATCTATGGACCATACGAAGTAACTTCCTCATGATTTTGTCTTCTTTCCTGATTTTAGATTTTTCCAAAATTTTTTTCATTCTTTCACAGTGTACTTTTCTTCTTTCATCTGTCCACGTCGTGATGCCTCTTCTGACCATCTTCTTAAAACTCTAGAAAAGTTGGCCTATCTAGAATTTCTGCTTTTGTAACGTTAATTTTTGCAAAGTCTTTTTTGACTTTCCCAAACCAACTGATTTCCGTTTCGGGATTTTTGTCGAAGTTGTGAAGTATTTTTAGTCAGTCTTTCCGAGTTCATTCGAACAAATGAAAAATTTTCCTTTTCTGAGAACATCAGACAGTTTTTCACTTTGGGTGGAGATTTCTTCATTGTTTCTTCTTATCGACGTATTAATTTTTATTGGACCGAGTATTTTCCATAGTACCTTCCTTTCCTTTTCCTCCAACTCATCAGTTTCTCCCTTTTTGATGAGGAGTTACTATCCTGCTGCCTAAGGCTAATCTGGTTTTCTTATTACTGTTATTAATGGCAGTGGTCAGACAGTTTGTCTTGTAATTCCTGTCAATTCAGAAGTGAGGAGTCAAACAATCAAGTGAATTACAAACACTAGGCCGAAGTACAGTGTACACATTTTAATTTGTTTGATTTTAATTGGGGGTGCAAGAGAGGGGAGTAGCGAAGAGGAAGAATGTTTTGTGACAAGTACGAATTGTCTCATTGACTAATTAGTTCGTGGCTTAACGAAACGCCTACAACCATTAGATATCAATTATATTTTGCTATTCAAAAAATGGAAGCTTTCAAATAAGATTCTTTTTCATTCTTAAGTTAGGCGCTAGTATTGGTGACGTTGAGTGAAAAGAGGGGGAAAGGGTACAGTGGGAGAGTGGGATTACTAGCTAATATTTGATTGTACTCTGGGGTAATGGTCATAGAAATGTTAGAAATCTCTGATGCAGGGTGGGCAAAAACAGTCTGAAAAGCTTGTAAGATTGTTGCAGGGTATATTGTGCTGAGAAATAAATGAATAAAAAAATAATTCGGTATGTTGCGCCGTTAGCATTGAAGTTAACCAATCAGGCCGCTGTGCGTGCAAATTCAAGCAGTCCCCCAGAAACGGAATCGCAAAACGTGTGCTTCGTTTGGTTTTCTAAAATCGAACAATAGAGCGATACAAAATTTGAACAAGGGACGGTAGATAGGATCGAATCCGAGCCAAAGGCTGAGTGGTCTCGCACGCTATTGTCTGTGCTATGAGAACAACTGACACTACTAACTGCATGTGGCAGGCCGCTTGAATTTGCGCGCAACTGCCTCGTTGGTTAACTTCAATGCTAATGAATTCGGAAACGGCGCAATGTAACGAACTTTTTTCTTAGCAGTTATTTTTCAGCACAACCTACCTTGTAACGTATTTACAAGCTTTTCATACAGTTTCAGATAGTTCTGACTACCCTGCATAAACGATCTGGCGGATAATCTGCTACTGTTTGATGATGATACTGCAGTTTACGGGAAATTTTCGTCGTTAGGTCGCTGTAGATAGATACAGGATGACTTGGATAGGATGTGTACTTGGTGTGACGAATGAAAGCTATGGATTACGAGAGGTACCGATAGAATGGTTCAAATGGCTCTGAGCACTATGGGACTTAACATCTGAGCTCATCAGTCTTCTAGAACTTAGAACTACTTAAACCTAACTAACCTAAGGACATCACACACATCCATGGCCGAGGCAGGATTCGAACCTGCGACCGTAGCAGTGGCGCGGTTCCGGACTAAAGCGCCTAGATCCGCTTGGCCACCGCGGCCGGCTAACCGATTGGCATTTCTGCACCTTACAGGAGGTATAACACGATGTCCTCACAAACAGTCAACATTATATGCGATTTTTGAATGAGATATATGCTGCCATATATACTGAGAATGAAAACTGCATTTCTCTTTCCTACCGAGTGAGGTGGCGCAGTGGTTAGCACACTGGACTCGCATTCGGGAGGACGGCGGTTCAATACCCCGTCCGGCCATCCTGATTTAGGTTTTTCGTCATTTACCTAAATCGCTCCAGGCAAATGCCGGGATGGTTCCTTTGAAAAGGCACGGCAGATTTCCTTCCCCGTCCTTCCCTAATCCGATGAGACCGGTGACCTCGCAGCAACCCCCCCCCCCCCCCCCCCCCTACCGATCTCGTGCGGCTGCACTGAAAATGCTAATCGTTTGTATACAGTAACATTTAGTACAGTCTGACGTTAAAGCTGCTGCAGTTTTAACGCTCAGCAGTGTGTAAGACTTTCGACAACTGGTTGAGTACTACAGAATCATCTCCTATTTACTTGAAAGAAGGAAGGAAATCATCAGGCCGACCTTCAAAAGAATTTGAAGAATTATTAGATAGAGCAAAACTATGGAAAACAGAGGCTTTTGTGTGAATTACAGACCCGCTGAGCCATCATTCACTGGGACGATAGGTCTGCGAGCTTCAGGGAAATTATGCGTATTAAAGTTAGCAAAATTCGTTTCACGTTTCAGTTTATCCAATGCAACTTAATGTTGTATAGCAAGGGTTTCAATTCAACATTTTTAGACAAACTTGATAGCAATGAAGGCGTGGCAATACGTTGTGCAGGCAGTTCTCCAAAGCTTTTGAGCATTTGAAAAAGGAAGGCATGACCACCGGGAAGCTGCAGTGTGACTGTACTCTATTCAGTGGATGCTTTCGATAGCATTATTGTCAAGGCAGCGTAACTGAGTCGTACTGGGTGACTGTAAGTCATGGTACACGAAGACTATGGCTCGCCATACTTCGCCAGTGTAATTCAGCTACGGTGACCAGATGATTAAAACGGTATCGAAACTAGTCGTTCAACAAATTTATATCACAGCTTCGTGGCAGCTGAATTTTCGTTTTCGAAGAAGGTATTGTTGTAATTTTTGACTTTGGATTATCAAAAGGAAAGTATAAATTATTGAGAAATTGAGATAAGAGAAAACACTGCATCATTTTTCCATCGAACTCGGCTGTGTATTCTGTAAAGAGAACGTGCTATCCGTATGATGAGAACCTTAACCTTTTCGGAATAGAAAGGTGAGGTAAAACTGCAAAGCTTATTGGATCATACTGTGGAACGTATTCTATCACTTAAACGACACGACATGACAGAAACGAGTGATTTGTATCTGGTAAATATGATTATCGACGTACACGTACATTTGTTTCAAAGTAATACCCCCTACGTAAATGCAATATTTCTCGAATTACTCTTTAAAATAATTGTCTTTTTTACTTACTTTTTAGTTCTTCCATCGACTATTTCACAATTATTGTAACAAATAATAATCTTTTCCATTTTTTGATAAAAAAGACACCTCCTACCTAAAGGCAGTATTTTTCTAATTATCTTTAAAATTCCATTCTTTTTTTAACTTAGTTTTCAGTTCTTTCTTTGAGTATCTCATAATACTTGAAGCTCACAATAATCTTCCGCCAACGAAATTTTGTAGTTTTTGGATCCATTATTTTGGATTCCCCGATTTTTATGACGAATTGTTGATTACAAAAATCCCAAGTTTCCAATTTTCGTCCAAATAATCGTTTCAGTAGGATTTTGTCGACCGTATTAGATTCACATTTTCGAACTCTTTAGGTTTATTATCAGAGTCGTTATCAGCCAGATCCCAAAAGGCATTATTCCGATTTCTCTCCTCACTGAATGAAATTTTGAATTTTGGCCATGTTTTCATAATTCTGACTCATTGCACAAAGCACCGACTACAGAAGATGAAACGTATCGGCCGTTTTCCAATACGAGCTCCCTCAGCGGTGGAGAACATGTACGTAAATGAGCCACGGTGACACTGCCGGGCGCAGAGTCAAATGATCACGATAACAATAGGGTAATCAGATGTTTTGTATTTACAACATACAGTATGTTAAAGTAGCAGGAGGGAGGATATCCAATCAATAGCCACTTTGCTTCATATATTTAATGTTGTTTGCAGGTTCATTCTTACGATTCGCTAGCTAGTCGTAAAATCGTTATCAAACAACACTGTTAGAATTTCAGTGCATATCTTACATAATCTGCACAGACACCAAACGCACACTGCCTCCGTACATTAGGTAACATAATCTCTCTCTGACGTCGACGCCGAATATAAAAAACACGTTAAGCGCCAGCAATAAGATACCACACAGACAACAACATAACTTCCAATCTCAACTCTTCTGCTTGTGAATGGCGTTCTGGGGAACGTAGCTTTTGAAACAGTGAGATGAAGGTGTACGTCCTCTGTAGTCGACAGAAGAACACACTAGAACACGAGGGCGAAACATGTGAGAATTTTATTTAATTCCTAATACTGTAAAGCTTATCAACGATGTGAGCTAGATTAGGGCTGAAGGGTGAATTGTGATTCATTCGAAAAAAAAGTTCGACACACTGTGAGAAATTAATGCTTGAACATGGATGCAGATGATAACCAAGCCTGCAGATTGCGCTGTTGTATTTGACAACGAACATCACCTGTCAAATGTTCCCAATACGTTATTCAGTGTCACTCGTGGTTGAAACACAGTTGTATGTAGTTGTGACTCATTATGTCGGAACTAAATGCACTCGAACATGGGCAAATTGTTGGTTCTTGTCTGGTGCGTGCTTTCGTAAGCAAAGTAGCTGAAGTTTTTGATTTTCAAGAGGCACCATATCGAGATTTATATCGCACACAGGGTAAGAGGAAGAGGGAACGCATCACCCGCTAAGTCACAACGCGAACGAAAGTGAGTATTAAGTGATCGTGACAGAAGGTCATTGAAGACGATTGTGACGGCAGCTAAAAAAGACACGCAGAACTGAAAGTCGCACTAGCGAACCCTGTCAGCACCGAAACACCACGAAGGGAGTTCCGTAAGCAGTGCACTGTAGTATGAGTTTGAAAACCAAAACCTCTCATCAGTGATCCTGCAACCATAAAATCTGGACTACGGTAAAATGGGAGACTGTCATGTGGTCGGATGAGTCTCGTTGCGCACTATATCCAGCTTCTGGCCGAGTTTACCTCCCAGAAGTGAAATGAAGTGGGGGATCGGTGATACTTTGGGCAGCCATATTATCGTATTCCATGGGGAATATGGGTATTCTGCAAGGTTGTATTACTGCCAAGAATTACGCTACTGGCCATTAAAATTGCTACACCAAGAAGAAATGCAGATGATAAACGGGTATTCATTGGACAAATACAGGGCGTTTCAAAAAGAAAGAGCAGATTTCAAACATTTATTTCTCAAAAACTACAAATGATAGAAACACAATTCAAACGTTTCTTGTCAGAGAAAGGTTCAAAGTTTTTCAATGGTCCGCGCAGAAGTTCCATGCAAATCCGCAGTGGCGCTGGCGTTTGTTTGTAGGAAAATGGCGACGACACCACAGGAACGATCATTTTGTGTGCTGCAATTTGCAAAGTTAGAGTCCATTGTTGGTGTGCAACGTGCATTCCGCCGTCAATTCAACAAACAGCCGCCTCGTCATAAGCAAATTTATGAGTGGCATCACAGATTCGTAGAAGATGGTTGCATCTGCAAGCGAAAAAGCACGGGTCGTCCACGCACATCGGATGAAAATGTCGAGCGTGTCCGTGCAGCTTACGAAAGGAGCCCTAGAAAATCCACGACACGGGCAAGTCACGAACTAAACATGTCTAAAACAACGGTATGGCGCGTTCTGAGTAACCGTCTGCACATGAATTGTTGCGGCCGTGAATTCGGTAACTAAAGACCAGTTGCGTCGTGTGTGGCAAGAAATGAGATACCGGTTTGATATTTGTCGTGTAACAAATGGTGCTCATATTGAGGTACAGTTTTGATATTTGTTGTGTAACATTTGGTACTCATATTGAGTGAAGGACCGTTGGAATTGTGTTTCTATCATTTGTAGTTTTTGAGAAATAAATGTTTGAAATCTGCTCTTTCTTTTTGAAACGCCCTGTATATTATACTAGAACTGACATGTGATTACATTTTCACGCAACTTGGGTGCATAGATCCTGAGAAATCAGTACCCAGAACAACCACCTCTGGCCGTAATAACGGCCTTGATACGCCTGGGCATTAAGTCAAACAGAGCTTGGATGGCGTGCACAGATACAGCTGCCCCTGCAGCTTCAACACGATACCGCAGTTCATCAAGAGTACTGACTGGCGTATTGTGACGAGCCAGTTGCTCGGCCACCATTGACCAGACGTTTTCAATTGGTGAGAGATCTGGAGAATGTGCTGGCTAGGGCAGCAGTCGAACATTTTCTGTATCGAGAAAGGTCCGTACAGGACCTGCAACATGCGGTCGTGCATTATCCTGCTGAAATGTAGGGTTTCGCAGGGATCGAATGAAGGGTAGAGCCACGGGTCGTAACAGTGCGAACGAGAGGTGACCGAGACGTGTAATCAATGGCAGCCCATACCATCACGCATGGTGGTATGCCAGTATGGCGATGACGAATACACGCTTCCAATGTGCGTTCACCGCAATGTCGCCAAACACGGATGCGACCATCATGATACTGTAAACAGAACCTGGATTCATCCGAATAAAATGACGTTTTGCCATTCGTGCACCCAGGTTCGTCGTTGAGTACACCATCACAGGCACTCCTGTCTGTGATGCAGCGTCAAGGGTAACCGCAGCCATGGTCTCCGAGCTGATAGTCCATGCTGCTGCAAACGTCGTCGAACTGTTCGTGCAGATGGTTGTTGTCTTACAAACGTCCCCATATATTGACTTCAAGATGCCTGTCATCTCGACTGCTATAGATACGAGGCCGTTGGGATCCAGCACGGCGTTCCGTATTACCCTCTTGAACCCACCGATTCCATATTCTGCCAACAGTCATTGGATCTCGACCGACGCGAGCAGCAATGTCGCGATACTATAAACCGCAATCGCGTTAGGGTACAATCCGACCTTTATCAAAGTCGGAAACGTGATGGTACGCATTTCTCCTCCTTACACGAGGCATAACAACAACGTTTCATCAGGCAACGCCTGTCAATTGCTGTTTGTGTATGAGAAATCGCTTGGAAACTTTCCTCATGTCAGCACGTTGTAGTTGTCGCCACCGGCGCCAACCTTGTGTGAATCCTCTAAAAACCTAATCATTTGCATATCATAGCATCTTCTTCCTGTCGGTTAAATTTCGCGTCTGTAGCACGTCATCTTCGTGGTGTAGCAATTTTAATGGCCAGTAGTGTATGTCACCATTTTGGCTGATCAGATCCGTCCCTTGGTACAATTTTTAGCCGGCCGGAGTGGCCGTTCGTTTCTAGGCGCTGCAGTCTGGAACCGCGCGACCGCTACGGTCGCAGGTTCGAATCCTGCCTCGGGCATGGATGTGTGTGGTGTCCTTAGGTTAGTTAGGTTTAATTAGTTCTAAGTTCTAGGCGACTGATGACCTCAGAAGTTAAGTCCCATAGTGCTCAGAGCCATTTGAACCATTTTTTTTGTACAATTTTTATTCCCCAATGGTGATGCTGTGCTCTAAGGCCACAGGTCCTCTGTTCACACAATTCACATCGCACAGGACTGGTTTTGTGGGCACGACGACGAATTGTCTCATCTCACCTCGCCACCACAGTCACCAAATCTCATATTATCGACTTCATGAAGTCTCCTTCGGAGAGAATGATGCGTGATCGTTGTCCACCACCGTCGTTACCTAACCTTGCCTCTTTTGCACGAAGAATGGCGTAAGGTTCCTTAAAATCACACAGAACCTATATTTGTCCAGTCCGAGAGGACTGAAAGCTTTTTGAATGCCAACGATTATCCTACAACGTATTAGGTGCGGTTGTAAGTAGGCTGTTTATGTTTTCTTATTGGCAACGTTACGTAGCGCTCTGTACGAAAATCACTGGCTGTGCTGTGTGCAGTCTGTGGCTAGTTTGCATTGTCTGCCATTGTAGTGTTGGGCAGCGGTAGCTGGATGTGAACAGCGTGTAGCGTTGCGCAGTTAGAGGTGAGCCGCCAGCAGTGGTGGATGTGGGGAGAGAGATGGCGGAGTTTTGAAATTTGTCATGAACTGCTATATATATTATGAGTATTAAGGTAAATACATTGTTTGTTCTCTACAAAAATCTTTCATTTGCTAACTATGCCTATCAGTAGTTAGTGCCTTCCGTAGTTTGAATCTTTTATTTAGCTGGCAGTAGTGGCGCTCTCTGTATTGCAGTAGTTCAAGTAATGAAGATTTTTGTGAGGTAAGTGATTTGTGAAAGGTATAGGTTAATGTAAGTCAGGGCCATTCTTTTGTAGGGATTTTTGAAAGTCAGATTGCGTTGTGCTAAAAATATTGTGTGTCAGTTTAAGCACAGTCTTGTATAATTGTTGAAAGGGGACGTTTCACGGTAACGTGTAATATACGTGGTATTTCCATATTTCTGTCCACATCCTGTACCTGTACATACTTCCTGTATTTACATTCTAGAAGATTTTGACACAGGCAGGTAACACGAGAAAGAAACGTCGCTAACTGAAAGTACAACTCGTCTGGGTATTTCTGTGTCGTTGGGAACATGAGTGGCTAGAAGTGACCGACAGCAAGCTCCGTGTGATCAAGCCCACAACTCGGCCGTGGCGTACTTCCTTCCAGCCACGTCGACGGGACGAAGTCATCCTTACTCGTCTTCGCATCGGCCACAGCCCTATGACGCATGGATTTTTACTCCGGCGAGAGGACCCTCCGATGTGTGGTGCTTGTGGCGTGCAGATCACAGTGCACCACACTTTAGTGGACTGCATTTTAGTTGCTGACCAGCGGACTGCAGCGGATTTGCCGGCGGATCTACAGTCTATTTTATGCAATGCTCAAACGAATGTGGTTCGGGTTTTAAAGTTCTGTAAATTGTCCCACATTTTTAACAAGATTTTGAGGAGACATTTTTAATGTGTCAACGGGTTGCTGGCTCACCCAAATTTTTTCGTAAGTGGTCAGCCAGTCTCATTTCCCTGTGCTGTTCTTTTAGATCTTTTGTGGTTTGTTTTCCCTCTTTTACCTTCTTGATTGGCTATCTTGCCTCCTCATTGGTTTTAGTGCATGTGAGAGTGCCTGTGCGATAGTCACTGTGTGGTCGTTTGGTGTACATGCGTGTACGACAGTTTTCGTTCTTATCCACATTCGCCCGAGTCTCGTGGTCGTGCGGTAGCGTTCTCGCTTCCCACGCCCGGGTTCCCGGGTTCGATTCCCGGCGGGGTCAGAGATTTTCTCTGCCTCGTGATGGCTGGGTGTTGTGTGCTGTCCTTAGGTTAGTTAGGTTTAAGTAGTTCTAAGTTCTAGGGGACTGATGACCATAGATGTTAAGTCCCATAGTGCTCAGAGCCATTTGAACCATTTTATCCACATTCGTTTGTTTTCATCGATGCTAGGGCGCTAATAACGTCGCCATTCGGCGCCCATAAGATCCCAAACCACACACACACACACACACACACACACACACACACACACACACACACACACACTAAAATCAAGAGCCGAACGACGAATTGTTCGCCACTACAAGATCAGTTTAATCTCTAAGCAACAATTTAATTGGATGTTGCAAGAAAGACCCAGAGTTACAATGAGTGAGAAGAATAATACTTACGTGAATAACCTCTGTAAAAAGGGATACGGCGAGGGAAATAATGACGAACGACGAAATATTTACAACATTAACGATGAATGGCACTGTGTTGACACCACAATACGTTTTGGCTTTCTTCATGTTTATACTGAAGTAAAACTTCTGTTTGTGTGGCGAGGCAGGGCTCGAATTCGGTTAGGGAAGATGATAATTTTCTAGTGTGTTTGTGTGGAGGAGGGGGGGGAGGGGGGAGGAAGGAAGAAGTCTATTAACCACTTTCTCTCCCTCTCTGGCTATGCCCTTGTTGATACCCTCTCATTAAAAAAAATGGCTCTGAGCACTATGGGACTCAACTTCTGAGGTCATCAGTCCCCTAGAACTTAGAACTAGTTAAACCTAACTAACCTAAGGACATCACAAACATCCATGCCCGAGGCAGGATTCGAACCTGCGACCGTAGCGGTCTTGCGGTTCCAGACTGCAGTGCCTTTAACCGCACGGCCACTTCGGCCGGCTACCCTCTCATTATTCCAGTCTTTGTAAAAGAGACTGTATGACGAAGTGATTTTTGCAGCGGTTAATAAATAAAAGGAAGGTAGAAAACACAGATACCTTTCTACATAGCTATGCTTCACATGTCAAGTTTCACGACGCAACTACGGAAACTGTGTGTTCCTTTCTGATAGTCTGACAGTAAAGAAATTGTACCGCGCGGTCTATGACTGACTCTGAGCACTATGGGACTTAACTTCTGAGGTCATCAGTCGCCTAGAACTTAGAACTAATTAAACCTAACTAACCTAAGGACATCACACACATCCATGCCCGAGGCAGGATTCGAACCTGCGACCGTTGCGGTCTCGCGGTTCCAGACTGATGCGCCTAGAACCGCACGGCCACACCGGCCGGCCGCCCGGTCTCTCACCCCCCCCCCCCCCCCCCTTGTCGTCGGAAGTTCGAGTACTCCCTCGGGCATGGGTGTGTGGTGTGTGTGGTGTGTGTGCTGTTCTTAGTTTAAGTTAGATTAAGTAGTGTGTAAGCCTAGAAGCCTAGAGACCGATGCCCTCAGCAGTTTCGTCCCATAGAAACTTACCACCAAAGCAGCAAACGCTTCTTATACCAGGCGTCTTTTCATCTTATGGTGAGCGCCCTTATAGAGGAAATATGTAATAACAGAAGAAAATAATAGCGACACTTCCACACGAGTGAAACAGCTAATAACAGAAAATGTTGAATTCATCATGTAATTCAGACAATTCCGCCAAAAGCAAATAAAGCAATGGCTGGACCAATATGTCATGAGTTATTTGGTACGGTTCTCAAGAAGAAAGATCTTATGATTCTAAAAATGAGCGATACTGACTTGACTCGGCACAAAGCAGTCGGAAGTTCAGTACAACTGCGCACTTACAACTAAGCTGATGTGAAGTGAAAACAGTGACTCATGATATGAAGAGGAAATTTATCTGTATGTTCCTGTTCGGTTTATGCGGAAGCAAGAGAGTAACTATTAAATATTTGTAGCGACAGTTTACATTGAAGAAAATAAACACAGCATTTGAGTCTTTTCACTGAAGCAGTTTTTAAAAGTTAAATCGAAGCACATTTCGATAAAAAGCTTTAACTGTACTGAATTAACAAAAAAGAATTTTTCTTTATTATAAAACGTATTATGCTAAAAGTCTTGAGATAGAAAAGTACTTATTATAGTATCAATAATTTTGATCGAGAAATGTGTCAAATTGGACATAGGGATATGCTGTAAACATTGTAATGCCTTTGTATATTTTTAAATAAAGAATTTTCAGCCAAAAACCAGTAATCTGCTGGAAAAATTGACGCGCAGAAAATTTGTTAAAGATGTGGTTAACTGTAAAAAAATACTGTCGACGTGAAACACTACTAGTGATTTATGTTAATCTTTGGTGGAAAGTGAATTAAGTGAAACAACTGAATAAGGAGAGAAGGAAGTAATTATTGTGCATCGTATTATTAAAAAAAAACTGAATTGTTCGTCACTAAAAGATCGGTTTAATCTCTAAACAACAATTTAATTGGATGTTGCAAGAAAGACCCAGAGTTACAATGAGTCAAAGGAATAATACTTACCTGAATAACCTCTAAATGGCTCTGAGCACTATGGGACTTAACATCTGAGGTCATCAGTCCTCTAGAACTTAAAACTACTTAAACCTAACTAACCCAGGGACATCACACAGATCCATGGCCGAGGCAGGATTCGAACTTGCGACCGTAGCGGTCGCGCGGTTCCAGACTGAAACGCCTAGAACCGTTCGGCCACACCGGCCGGCCGAATAACCTCTGTAAAATCCATTGGCGTGAAACCGTTGATATATGACAACAAAATAGCACTAAGTTCAAATTTTATTAGGAGCATTGCAAAGTTGGTAGTCTAGACGTCAATTTTGATTTGACTGGTTTAAGGAATTTGCAGTGACATATAATTAAATCTGACAACGGTGGAAATGACAGAGTTTTGCTGCAGGTTTTTGCGTTATTTCTGCCTTAACTCCGTTCCGTCGTGGATTTAGTCTACTGTCAACGGCTTTTAATTCTTTCCTGAGTGTTCCTTCCATATTGTTTCACTAGGAACGTAACGGTAGAAGCGAACGAGATATGGGTGCCAAAGCTGTACTACGCCAATGAAAGATAAGATTGTTTGCTTTATGTCAAGACTAAGTTTGAACTGCGATTAACGCACGGGCCTAAAACAGTCAGATACAGACGTCCTTAAGAACTTTACTTGCTGAAAACAGAAGATTTTAAGTGAAGTTTGGATGAGTGATCAATAATTAAGGGTTTGAATATTCTAAACCGACGATTTCATCGTGGCAGAGTAAATCAGATCGTGATACGTCTTGTAATCGATTTTCCCGTAGCCAGAATACAATTAAATACACGAAATACTCAATTCGGGTATGTTAGTATTACCCTCACATCCTAATTTAGGACCTGGATGCAATAACCTCGTTCGTCTGTTTACGATTTTATTGCATAAACATCATATTCAGAATTCCAGAACACTCTGCTGTCCAACAAGCTATGTCGTAGTTCGTAACGCAGCTTCTACAGAAGTGAACGGCGTGAACGACGCAGTTGTTTAAGGAACGAGAGCGACTCTGCATCAACAGCGCAATAAGTGAAATCGGCGCGTGCTAGTGAGACGATGCACGAGGAAACGGGACACATTCAGTCTTGTTGTCCACATTGTTATGATTCAGATGTATCTAAGGAAACGCCGATAGTTGGAAGAGAAACGTTGCAGAACGTGAATGAAGCAGAGACACTGATTACGTTTCCCTCGCAACCGGCAAGGAGGCGAAGAAGAAGATATTTCGGCATGTAAGCAAATCCTGTAGGAAAAGGTATCGTACCGCAGGTTCGGTTTGACATACTCTTTATTAAAGCTAGAACACAAATAATTTACAACAATTTTAGTATCGGACCTTTGGCGTAATTTTCTTCAGATGTTTTGAGGCTCTCGAGGAGGAACAAAAAGACAGTTTTAAATCGTTTTGGGATATTGGGGACAAAAAATGCAAGATACAATGTTACTGGGTTACTTGAAAAGTCAGGAGAAGATTTTCAGAAATAAGAAAGAACACAGGAGAGGCATAATTCACGGTATTACTGCATCGAAGTGTAAAACGAGGAAAAACCCATTTGTAGGCAATTTCTACTCTCTGTGTCGCAAATATCGAAATGAGACTAAGGACTTACAACATTCTTTGAAAACGATAAGTATTTCTGAAAATAAAACATTTGTGCATTATATTTGTGCCTACTGCTACGAGAGAAAACGAATTTTATTATTTTCATTCCATTATTCTCTACAGGTGGTGTTCTAAAAGTCCGTAGGAGAAAACATACCAGTCACCAAAATAAAATGACCGAAAAAGGGTAGCAACTTGTGAAAGAACAGTGCAAGCAGATTCCTCATAAAGAAGCCTATTATAGCAGAGCAAAGACAGCTATACTATTTTGAAAATGTTGAACTGAATGTTCTGAAGTTGTATAAACCATTCAAAGCAGTATTTTTATATCAGAACAGGTAAACTACTCAAAATGGGTTGTAGTGTATGTCACAAATATTTCAGAGCAAATAGTGAGTATCCTTTTCAACAGCCAAGAACAGACACTTGCGATTATTGTGCGGAATACGAAATATCTTTGAAAGCAAACCCAGGCACTAAATGTAAAATACAGTTTTAAGTGCCTTAAAAAGAAAGCTGAAGTGTACAATAAAATAAAATCAGACATTTTATCCGATGTAGGTAACAGCAGTTCCGATTTACTAGTGCTGGAATTTGATTATGCACAGAATCTTCCATTGCCTCCTTTAAATATAAGTGCCTTTTTTTTAAAAAATGACTGTTGTGGCTGTATACATTCAATCTGCATTGTCACAATGATGGGAGTAGTTTTTTCTATTGCATGTTAGAATCGGAGCTGAAAAAGAATCATAATTCTGTATATTCTTTTCTGTATGATTTTATTGCTGATAAGCTTGAAAGAATGCCCAACAAGGAAAAGCTAATACTGTCTGATTCAAGCGATGATCAGAACAAGGATACTGTCGTGACAATGTTTTGCACATGACTGTTCAAATTCTTAAAAGTAGATATTGAACATCTTTTTTCCTGTGAGGGGACATTATTCAGTCAATGTGGCCGAAATTTTAGCAAATATGACATGACTCTGAAACAGATTGGAAACATACAAACTGCTGAAGAGTACATCTACATAATAAACATAAGTAGAAAAAGATAAAGCCCTTCGTTTCAGGTTTGCTAGCCAGCTGAATAAAAGACTGGGCTTCAGCTCTTAAACTACTGCTTCTAAGAGTACCTACTGAAGAAGGATATAAATTTTCAATTCGTATTCATTATGAAAACGGCATTGTATCTATGCTTCATACTTTTCAGCCATTTGTGTTCCTAAATGAAAAGGTTAACTTTCTATCTTTCAATGAATTAAAATTAAGCAATGTAAATAAGCCTGGTGTGAAAGCACAAGAGGGCGCTGATGTCCTATAGTTAACAAAGTACTTAAAACCTGAAAATGTAGAGTGATATGGAGAGGTCTTGAGTGAACCGTGAATCAGAAAGTTCAGGAAGTGATTCCAACTGTAACAACGCTGAGTGAAACATAGAGCTCAACTCAATGGAAGTTCAGAAAGTGAATCTGATCGTAACAACGCATGAATGAAATAATTAAGCTGAATGAAACATAGAGTTCAACTCAATGGAAGTTCAGAAAGTGAATCTGATTGTAACAACGCATGAATGAAATAATTAAACTGAATGAAAAATAAGATAATTAATTCAATATACGAGGGCCATTCAAAAAGTAGGGAACATTTTAGCATTAAAAAAAACTAAGTACAAGAGATACATTTTTATTATACACACCTGAAAGATCGACTAACATACTACTTTTGCACATAGTTACCGAACTCATTGGGGCGCTTATCACAGCGGTGGACAAGCTTTGAGAGACCTTCGTAAAATTCTGCCGCCTGAGACTTCAGCCAGCGAGTCACGCCCACCTGGAGTTCCGCATCTGTAGGCGCTTCAGTCTGGAGCCGCGCGACCTCTACGGTCGCAGGTTCGAATCCTGCCTCGGGCATGGATGTGTGTGATGCCCTTAGGTTAATTAGGTTTAAGTAGTTCTAAGTTCTAGGGGACTGATGATGACCTGAGATGTTAAGTCCCATAGTGCTCAGAGCCGTTTGAACCATTTTTCAGTTCCGCGTCGTCATCAAAGCGCTGCGTTGCAAGCCAGTTTTTCATCTTGGGAAACAAGTGGAAGTCGCTTGGTGCAAGATCGGGGCTGTAGGGCGGATGAGGGAAAACTTCCCATTTGAATGAATTAAGAAGTTCTTTAGTGCAAAAACAAAATTTAGGGCGTCAGCTTTCCTCGGCGTTTGTTTTGAACTGCTCTTCAAAGGCTGTGCAAAGTTTGACAGTACCGGGCAGAATTTATGGATGCTCCACGTTCGAGAAAATCAATAAGAAGCACACCTTGCCTATCCCAAAACACTGTCGCCATCAACTTCCTTGCTGAGAAGGTTTGCTAACATTTTCTTGGTTTTTGGGGGTGACCTTGTGCGCCCCCACTCCATGGACTGTAATTTTGTCTCGCAATTAACGTGTTTCACCCAAATCTTGTCACCAGTTACGATTTGATCCAGTAATGAACCACCATTTTTGTGGCAGGCCTCCAGAAATGTCAATGTTGCCCCCATTCTCTGTTCTTTATGGTGCTCTGTAAGCATTTTGGGCACACATCGTGCAAAAAATTTGTTGTAGCCTAGCTTTTGAGTGGCAATTTCAAACAACAAAGTCCGTGAAACTTGTGGAAAAGAAAGCGGAAGCTCCGTTATTGTGAAGCGACGATTTTCACGAATCGTTTCATCAACTTTAGCGACAAGATCGTCAGTCACAATGCTCGGGCATCCACTCTTCATCATGAACGTTGGTTCAGCCATTTTTAAACCGAATGCAGCATTGCCGGACGGAACATTCACACATTACGTTTTTCCCGTACACTTCGCACAGTTCACGATAAACTTCTACAGGTTTTAGGTTTTTTGCCAACAAAAACCGTATCACAGACCGCAACTAACAACTGGCGGGATTTTCGATTGCAGCGCACATTTCAAATTCGAATATCGAAAAAAACCAGACGCGTAGAGACATTCCCGCTGTCACGGACGGATGCCGACTGAGCTGCTGAACACACCCGTACCAAAATATAAGCGATCGGCGCGCGCCTAGCGGCGTCAGACGGAAACATTCCCTACTTTCTGAATAGCCCCGTATCGTCCAACTTCCAATCATAGTTGATCCATATTTAGCCGATGTAATTACTTGGAACCTGCATTTACATAGCATTTCGGCGTTCCATGGAATAACAGCGTATGCTAAGAAACTTTAACTCACTTTATCCTTGTATCCCGTCAAGATAACAGAGCCCAAATTTTAGAATGTCTTGTCTGATTTTTAATAAATTATTCTTACGTATCACATTACCTTATATTTGAATTAATGTTTTAATTATCCAGATTTAAAAACATTGACTTCCTATTTCTAAAAGCAACTTAAATCTATTAACGCTGTTATTGCATGCAGATCCTCAACTGCAGGTTATGGTACGAAATGAAATGATCGTATGGCATTACTGGTCGGAAGACTTCACTTGGAGTTGTTCGGCCGCGTAGTGCGAGTCTTTTTATATGACACCACTTTGACTACTTGCGTGTCGAGATAGTTACGATGACAGATTTATAGAGTAACATGGGGTCTATGTTGGGTTACTGGTGGTTTGTGGTGACCGTGTGAAATGAACGAAAATTAATATGATATCTTTGCTCCCATCATAGGCTGATATGTAGCGAAGCCCAAGGCCTAGCTCGACGTTACCAAAAAACGCTTCATTTGAAATACACGTCATGATGTCGAACTGTGCTACGTGATTTGTTCAGCATATTTGTAAATTCGGACAGAGTTCGTCGGCCCACGAATTTGCACCATATTTTATATATTTGTAAATGAATAAAATCGTAATTCCAAATTGTACGTAACAGAGAAATCTCTCACGAACGCTGATATATGTTATGTACATGTACTCTACATCAACTAAGGGGAAGGAGGCAACAAATAACCCCCACACTTAGACTTACATGAAAATAAGAAGCAGCAACAGTTCAGAGTATTAGATGAGTAGATGTAGCTCTTTCAGACTGATCATACTGAATTTCAGAACGCGATTAAAAAAAATAAGTCCTCTGCTTCAGAGAAGGTAACTTGATACCACAAGTGACAAAATATGTGAAAGCACTTCATTATATATAAATCACTCCAAATTGAAAATCCAAGAAATAATGTCAAGAAATTTATGTTGTAATTGATGTTCATACAACCTGATATATACAGGGTGGTCCATTGATAGTGACCGGGCCAAATATACCACGAAATAATCATCAAACGAAAAAACTACAAAGAACGAAACTCGTCTAGCTTGAAGGGGGCAACCAGATGGCGCTGTGGTTGGCCCGCTAGACGGCGCTTCCATATGTCAAACGGATATCAACAGCGTTTTTTTTTTTAAATAGGAACCCCCATTTTTTATTACTTATTCGTGTAGTATGTAAAGAAATATGAATGTTTTAGTTGGACCACTTTTTTCGCTTTGTGATGGCGCTGTAATAGTCACAAACGTATAAGTACGTGGTATCACGTAACATTCCGTCAGTGCGGACGGTATTTGCTTCGTGATACATTACCCGTGTTAAAATGGAACGTTTACCAATTGCGGAAAAGGTTGATATCGTGCTGATGTATGCTTATTGTGATCAAAATGCCCAACGGGCGTGTGCTATGTATGCTGCTCGGTATCATGGACGACATCATCCAAGTGTCCGGACCGTTCGCCGGATAGTTACGTTATTTAAGGAAACAGGAAGTGTTCAGCCACATATGAAACGTCAACCACGACCTGCAACAAATGATGATGCCCAAGTAGGTGTTTTACCTGCTGTCGCGGCTAATCCGCACGTCAGTAGCAGACAAATTGCGCGAGAATCGAGAATCTCAAAAACGTCGATGTTGAGAATGCTACATCAACATCGATTGCACCCGTTCCATATTTCTATACACCGGGAATTGCATGGCGACGACTTTGAACGTCGTGTACAGTTGTGCCACTGGGCACAAGAGAAATTACGGGACGATGACAGATTTTTGCACGCGTTCTGTTTACCGACGAAGCGTCATTCACCAACAGCGGTAACGTAAACCGGCATAATATGCACTATTAGGCAACGGAAAATCCACGATGGCTGCGATAAGTGAAACATCAGCGACCTTGGCGGGTTAATGTATGGTGCGGCATTATGGGAGGAAGGATAATTGGCCCCCATTTGATCGATGGCAATCTTAAATGGTGCAATGTATGCGGATTTCCTACGTAATGTTCTACCGATGTTACTACAAGATGTTTCACTGCATGACAGAATGGCGATGTACTTCCAACATGGTGGATGTCCGGCACATAGCTCGCCTGCGGTTGAAGCGGTATTGAATAGCATATTTCATGACAGATGGATTGGTCGTCGAAGCACCATACCATGGCTCACACGTTTACCAGATCTGACGTCCCCGGATTTCTTTCTGTGGGGAAAGTTGATGGATATTTGCTATCATGATCCACCGACAACGCCTGACAACATGCGTCAGCGCAATGTCAATGCATGTGCGAACATGACGGAAGGCGAACTACTCGCTGTTGAGAGGACTGTTGTTACACGTATTGCCAGATGCATTGAGGTTGACGGACATCATTTTGAACATTTATTGCATTAATGTGGTATTTACAGGTAATCACGCTGAAAGAGCATGCGTTCTCAGAAATGATAAGTTCACAAAGGTACATGTATCACATTGGAACAACCGAAATAAAATGTTCAAACGTACCTACGTTCTGTATTTTAATTTAAAAATTTTCCTGTCTAAAACTGTGAGCCATATATTTGTGACTGTTACAGCGCCATCTATCACAAAGCGAAAAAAGTGGTCCAGCTAATACATTAATATTTCTTTACATACTACACGAATAAGTAATAAAAAATGGGGGTTCGTATTTTAAAAAACGCAGTTCACATCCGTTTGACCTATGGCAGCGCGGTGCGGTTCTAGGCGCTCCAGTCCGGAGCCGCGCTGTTGCCGCGGTCGCAGGTTCGAATCCTGCCTCAGGCATGGGTGTATGTGATGTCCTTAGGTTAGTTAGGTTTAAGTAGTTCTAAGTTCTAGGGGACTGATGACCACATCAGTTGAGTCCCATAGTGCTCAGAGCCATTTGAACCATTTGAACCTATGGCAGCGCTATCTAGCGGGCCAACCATAGCGCCATCTGGTTTCCCCCTTCCAACTAGACAAGTTTCGTTCTTTGCAGTTTTTTCGTTTGACGCTTATTTTGTGAGATATTTGGCCCGGTCACGATCAATGGACCACCCTTGCTGATTGAATTACTATTTGTCAGTCTCACCATTGTAGCGTTGTACTACCATCGACAAACTGTGTCGAATGCCTCGCTAATACTCTGTCAATCAAATAATACGGTAATGGTGTCTTAAATCAACTTAAGACCTGCAGTATGATCTCATTACAAAAGGTTGTTCCATCTTTTAGCTAGTAATCCACGAACAGCAGACGAGACGTTACCCTCTGTTTATTAAACGTGCGGCGGACTACCGTATGACGACTGCTGGAGAAAGCAAAGATCAATCGTTAAAATCGTCTTTCAGTGATGAAGCAGCCATCTTGCTTCTTCTAGTGTAATAGGTGTGATTAAATTCTTATAATTCTATGATAGTTCTCATAGTGAATAGACGTTCAAGACTTGACCATAGCATTGTACAACTACTGCATGCCGTATCACCAATTAATGTCTTAAAAAGCGAAATATCTGTGAACACACAACATGACGAATGTTCTGTCTTGTTATGATCTTTCATATCACAGTTCTCTGTTATTATGACATATTTTTTTCGCCAGAGATCGGTTGTTAAGCCTGAACACTTAGCGACAGAGTAGTGGAACGCGAGTAGCGGAACATGTTTAAGGGCTGTTCCGCGACATTTTTCTCGTGTTCTGCAGCGTTGCGATACAAAATCCGGAAGTCTCAGGTTACCCATCGAAACGGGAAACAAGGAACATGCGACATTTTACGCGACTTAGGGTAGTCTGTACGTTTTCGCGTTTTTAGTTCCACTACATTCTATTACCCTTGTTTTAATTTTGTTGACGTTCATCTTATGTTCTCTTTTCAAGGCTCTATCCATTCTGTTCAACTGATCTTCTGAATCCTTTGCTGTCTCGTCATTCAGACATACAGTACAGGTTGCATGTTATCAGGAAATCTTGCGGCTGTAGCTTAACATATTAAAAATACGCTGTCGACAGAGAATTGATACAGAACCTCCACCTTGTTCAATCCTCGCTTAATTATACAATGTGTTGGCTAAAGTCATGCGATAGCGATATCCCAATTGCAGACGGCGGTAGTATCGCGTACCATAGATATAAAAGGGCATTGTATTGGTGGAGCTGTCATTTGTACTCAGGTGACTGATGTGAAATGGATTCCGACGTGATTACGCGAACACGACAGGAATCAACAGACTTTGAACGCGAACTGGTAGTTGGAGCTAGACGCATGAGACATTCCATTTTGGAAATCGTTAGGGAAGTCAGTATTCTGAGATCCACAGTGTCAAGAATGTAGCGAGAATACCAAAATGTTCGCTATTGGTTTGAAGAACATGCTGGACAATTCGAGCGAATGATTTGGCTACCCATCGAACATCTATGCGACATAATCGAGAGGTCAGCTCGTATACAATATCCTACACCGGCAACACTCGCAATTTTGGGCGGCTATAAATGCAGCATGGATGAATGTTTCTGCAGGGGACTCCCAACGACTTGTTGACTCCACGCATTGTCGAGTTGCTGCACTATGCCGGGCGAAAGGAGGTACGGCAGGATATTAGGAGGTATCCCATGACTTTTGTCATCTCAGTGGATAAACATGGCGTGTCGATATGCGAAGCATGATTGTAAGAGACATAACGAAAAGGTCGTCCCAGTCGTACCATACGAGGTGATAGTATTGACTGTTAGGAAGGGAGAACTATTATAAACATAGAAAGAAACTTTCACTCTGCAGCGGAGTGTGCTCTTATATGAAACTTCCTGGCAGATTAAAACTGTGCGTTGGATCGAGACTCGAACTCGGGACCTTTGCCTTTCGCGGGCAATTGCTCTACCAACTGACCTACCCAAGCATGACGAGAAAGTTCCATTCTGGAAACATCCCCCAGGCTGTGGCTAAGCCATGTCTACGCAATATCCTTTCTTCCAGAAGTGCTAGTTCTAAAAGATTCACAGGAGAGCTTCTGTGAAGTTTGGAAGGTAGGAGACGAGGTACCGGCGGAAGAATCCGCCGCGTTCCGTCGTGCGCGACCGTGAGCGCTTGCTTGTGTTTACCTTCTCGCGGCGCGAGTTGTATTTGCTCCAAGTTCAGTGCGACTATGGCACACACATGGCGCCACGATACGATCAGAATTACCTTCCAACCATATCATGCGCGTCCTCGAGCCTATGAAATAGAACAGCTCATACGCGACGATCTATATTTTAGATCCGGCGACTGTCGTCGGAATACATTTTTCTATAATGGCGAGCGTGGTGTATGTTAAAATGATCAGTGCAGAGGCTTGCGCGACAGTAGCGTCTAAATATGCGAACTCACTCAGATTTAAACATTCTGACGGGCATATCGGTGCAGTGACAGTGGATCATGCAGGCATGGGCCTGAGGGCTTTAAGGGTGTGGTGTCACCGCCAGACACCACACTTGCTAGGTGGTAGCCTTTAAATCGGCCGCGGTCCGCTAGTATACGTCGGACCCGCGTGTCGCCACTGTCAGTGATTGTAGACCGAGCGCCGCCAAACGGCAGGTCTAGAGAGACGTCCTAGCACTCGCCCCAGTTGTACAGCCGACTTGCTAGCGAAGCTACACTGACAAATACGCTCTCATTTGCCGAGACGATAGTTAGCATAGCCTTCAGCTACGTCATTTGCTACGACCTAGCAAGGCGCCATTACCAGTTAATATTGAGATTGTAAAACCTGTACAGTCAAGAGCGATGTACACCAATAATGGATTAAAGTTAAGTATTCCAGCAGCAACGCACCTTATTGGCTATATTAATTACATTGTCATTTTCCAGACCTCACGCCATCCTGCGTGAGCTTATAGCGTGCATTTCGGCCTCCTCTAGCAACACGGTGTTGGCTCTTCTGCCAATACTACAAAGGGTTTTTGAGCTCCCCTTCGAGGTCCCAGAGGAAGCTGTCAAGGACGCCTTCCCACCATATCGCAATGTCATCAGCCACGATGCAAAAAATTGACAAACTTTTTCGGGTATAAGGTCTACAATGGTGTGCGCCAATTTAAACTTGAGGTCAAGAAACATGTGCCGTCCTGTTTGAACATCGGTGGCTGTCGTGCAATCATAATGTACGACGGTCAACCGTGTACCTGTTCCGGATGTGGGCGGGAAGGCCATGTTCGATCGGGCTGCTTACAACGTAGACTTACGCAGACACCAGTGGGAGACTCCGTTTCGCCGACGGGGATGACAATCCTGCCCCTCAAATACGCTCAGACGACGATGCGCACCATAGATGAGGAAGAAACGGGCGGTCGGGCACATCCATCGACGTAAGAAGGACCAAGGGAGGAAGGGGAAGAACCACCATTGCCAATCCAGATGTCGCCCACTCCACAGCAACAGTCCCACGGAATCCAGACGCAACGTAACATTCAGGGCGCAATGGATGCGGACGCGAACATTGTCCCGACCGCGGCTTTCCTAGCGGAAGATGATACGACGCTGGATTTCCTCCCACATTTGGATACGGATGTCCACGTTCGAAAGCAACATTCACCTCGATGACGCAAGCGGCGTAGGCGGACACCTTCTGACGCACGACCGGTCAAGAAGATGACATCTCGTCAGACGGCATGGATGCTGCGCCTGCTGAGGATCTAAGTGGTGTAGACGGTTCGCTTGCCCATACCACGAGTACATAGTTACATCTTGCACCACAGATGCAGCACGTCGCGCCGATAGCTATCGCTCCGTCCACCTCTTCAAAAGACGACGTGGATGAAAGAGATTTAGGTGCCGAGCAGCTACACAGCATCGTGTTGCAAACACAGTGGTTGGACGATGTTGAGGAGAGGGCACGGGTGACAGGGAAAGGGGTGGCATTGGGGATGCCACTCCTAGCGTGAAAGACTCATTATCTGTAACGGGTTCGGTGGGTCCGGTATCTCTTGCAGTTATCTTCGAATGCCATGGCGTCTACACGAGGTGAAGAGGCTAGGCAGCGCACTTTTCCCATTGCCACAATCAATATCAATGCGATAAGGGCACCACACAAACTGACAATGCTACATCGCATGCTCGACGCGGCGGACATCGACGTGGCACTCTTACAGGAAGTATGTGTCGCTAGTTTCCCTGACTTCTACGGATATACCGCCCACATCTCCCACGCCTCTTCTACCGATTGCGGTGTGGCTGTCCTGCTACGGGAAGGCTTGGCGGCTGCGGACGTTCTGTACCTACCGAGTGCAAGAGCCCTGGCCGTCACTGTCAACGGTGAACGACTCATCAATGTATATGCCTCTTCAGGATCAGGGAGACGGAGAGATCGAGCCCTCTTTTTTTCGTAAGATGTTACACGTCTCTGTATGGGCCGCATAGACGATGTGGTGATCGGAGGTGATTTTAACTGTACATTATCTCCGTCTGATCAGCAGCCACATCACGTCCTGTGTACGGAATTGGAAATGCTAGTGCGTGACCTCCACGTGCTCGACACGTGGCACACATCCGTGGCCCAGCTCCTGGTTACACCCGTTATGCAAGTCATTCGTCAAGTCGGTTAGACAGGATTTACGTCACAAGCACCCTTTCGAAGGCGACGAGAAGAGCAGAGCTCTGGCCCACTGCATTCACCGACCACACAGCCAATACCTGCGCCATTGCCCTCCAACCTACACGTGTCTGGCGCGGTAGGCCCCCCTGGAAACTGAACGTCGCCCATCTGGACGAGCCGGCATGTAAAGGTGCTATCGAAGAGTCGTGGAACGCGTCCTTACAGCGTCGTGGTCGTTTCCGGTCGACTCTCAGTTGGTGGACTGAATGTGCGAAGCCTGCTCTTAGGCGCAACTTCATGGCTTACGGCCGGGCAGCGGCGGAATGGAGGAGGAACACGGAAAACTTTTATCACACCGTCCTAAGGGAATGTCTTGCTGACAGGCAGATCATTGTCAATCGCGCGAAAGCGCAGCTCGTTTACTTAGCTCGCCATCATTTACAGGGCGCTGTTATACGGTCGCATGCTCCAGACAGGCTACAATCAGGAAGGCCATCTATGCACCACGTGCTCTCAGAGTGCAGGAGGCGCCATAGGGCGCTGGTAACCGACATGATGACGAACGACAGTCGACACGTGGTAGAACAAGCGGATATAGCAGAAGCCTTCTATGGGCATTACGCTCACCTTTATTCAGCAGTGTCCCCCGATTTGGCGACGGTATACACCGTTTTTGCACATGTCCACAGTACAGGTCCACCCGACATGGTACCGACTTTACTGGGAGAAGTGACAGAAGAGGATGTGCTCGACGCCATTGTTAAAGGTGCTCCCCATAAATCACCAGGAATCGACGGACAACCATTAGAGTTCTGTCGAGCCGTTAAACAACTGTTGGTACCGTCTTGGATTGAAATTTGTCAGGAATTGATGTCCCCAGGTATACCGTTGCCTGCACCGTTCTTGGAAGGACGGATTGTACCCATCCATAAGCCGAAGGGACGGAATTATGTCCGCGATTATCGCCCCTTAACGTTATTGAACAGCGACTGCAAGATATTTTTGAGGCAGCTATCAGAACGTATTCTCGGCACACTATTGTACGCTCTGTCCAGTGATCAGACGTCCTTAGGGGGACCCAACAACATAAGAACTGCGTTATGTCGTTACAGACATCTCATCGCCCTTGCACGGGTGAGATATTTGCTGTCAGCAATGGCGTCTATCGACTTTAGCCAGGCCACACTTTCCTCACTGCCGTTCTACGGCGCATGGAATACCCGATCCCTTTATCAGTGTTGACACGCTTTCTGCATGTGCTACTTCTCGAGTTCTTGTTAATCGAAGAATGACGGCACCCATGCCGATCCCCCGATCAGTACGCAGGGATGTCCATCATCGACATTGTCATTTGCATTGGCCTTAGAACCTTTGTTGTGTGGTCTCCGAGAAAGGCTCATTGGGATACAGTTTGGCGGCTCCATCTATCGCTGCACCGTATTTGTGGATGATTTGATGATCGTCATACGTGGAGCTGCCCATATGGCGGCGGCATTGGACTGGATTGCAACCTACGGTACAGCTTCTGGTAGCCAAATCGACGTTGACAAGTCCGTCGCCTTGAGCATCGGGATTGGGCTACCGCAGGAACACATTGCCCCCTTACGCTGTCCGCTGCTTGGGTTTAGATTTCATGAACGACATGCGACGCGCGACGACGCTCAATTATCGACGGCTTCCTAACCAAATTCGGCCGGAATTGCAAATCAGCCCTTGCAGTCCCTCAACATCGTTCAGCGGGCGCGTCCCGCATACCGCATGTCGCCCAAACGCTACCAATTCCGAACCCCTTGGCGCGTACCATTATGGCAGCGCTGGGATACTGACCCAGCGCTGGTATGTTACTGAAGATCAGATACGTATTCTTACCCTCCACAAGGAAAATGGTGGTCTTGGCCTAGCTGATGTACATGAAAAGGCTGTTGACCTCTATGTTAGCTCACATTTATGTCTGCTGCGCCGTTGTCCTACAAGCCTCACGAGTTTGCTTTTGAGGGCGCTACGACCTGCTTCACTAAGAGCGCCGGTGCCGCTACAGGACATTCCAGCGCCCCTCTTTTATATAGGACGTTTCTATTTAGAACAAAGTTATTCCAGTGTAGCGCTCACGACACCACGAGTAGCCACGGCTCGACGCCTATATCACGACACGCTGCAACGCCACCACCTAAATGTGGTCGAACTAAAATATCCTGATGAACGGTGGCGCGTGGTATGGAAGACTGTACACGATGCCATGCTTGATTCCGATATTGTTTCGCAGTGGTACGTAGTCGTTAATGGGAAGCTGGTGACACAAAAACGTCTCTACAATATCCACATGACAGAATCTCCCAATTGTGTGGGTTGCAATACAGTACATTCTCACGAGCACAGCCTCAGCTGTGGAGAGGCGGAGCCGGTTTGGCACCTAGTGCGGCGGATGCTGGCTTATCTCTTGCGAGTTACGCCGGAGCATATATCTGCACGCACGTTATTGTTTCCGGATGAGACATTTTACCCCAAGACTCGGACCAACTCCGTCACCTGGATATGTGGACATGCGGTCCATTACCTCTATCGTGACGGACACAAGAATTTACTTGACTTCTGACGCTATTTGCAAGAAAGACATGATGCTATTGCCGGGCATACCAGACATCGACGATGCTTCGCAAACTACCTATGGAGTGCCTTTCACACTCCGCCGTGTAATTGGAATGTTGCAAACGATCATACACTGAACTATCTTTCTCAGTGGGCACAATTGCAGGGGAGCCTGACTACGAAGTGGTAGCTTTATTTTTATGTTATTTATGTTTAGTATCTTCGATGGTGTCTTCATTCTGCCTTAGTTTTCCAGGCTCATGAATGTTCGTACATTGATTTCTATATGTCCATACTGTACATAACGAAAAAAAGAAACCCTACCGCACCCTACTAGAAATACCCTGCCCCCACTTCCTTTCGTCGTGTTTTTGTGGGTTGACGCACACACATTAATCCCGTATATCATAGTTTCTTCTCATTTTAGATTTGGGGGGGGGGGGTTACGTATAGTTAGGATGGCAACGCCTGAAGAGGTGAGAGTTCAATTTTATTTGGCAGGGACACAAGTGGAGGTGCCCCGTATGGATGGCTATGATTTTGTTTTATTTCTTTTTGTTAGGTACCCCACAAAAATATAATATCAAACAGCACACTATCGCACCAAAAAAAAGGAAAAAAAAACTTTGGTAGAGCACTTACCCGCGAAAGGCAAAAGTCCCGAGTTCGAGTCGATCCAGCACAAAGTTTTAATCTGCCAGGAAGTTTTATTATAACCATACTTTCTATTGTTCATGATTTTAGTGATGCAGCTATGAGAAACCTTGTTGTTTTGCTGTCAGTTTGCCTTTAAAACTCATGTTCAAAAAAATGCTGACATCTCCATACCTCCAGCCTTTTTGGTGCTCGTTGAGTCCGATTTACCTGATAGTCGTAGATGGTGTTTACATTCTTCTTTGATGTGAGGTCAAGCATTTTTGACGCAGAAAGTCAATTCCAATGTTTTTTGCACATTTTGGCTGTAAAGTAAGTATAAAAAGTTCTACTGGATGCACCAGTCCTGCCTGTACAAATGAAAACTGTCGGAGATATATCAGGTGACAATGATTCCCTTGCTATAAGATCACCTCAGCCGGTTCCACGTCCAAAATAAGTTTCATTAAACGACTGTATCACTGATCATGAAGAGTGCACAGAGATGTGTACATTCTTGTTTTTGTACTAAAGGAACATACATCAAGAATTCCTTCCAAAGGTTCAACACGAGACGCAGATTATGTACTTCTTCGTCTTTAGAATGATACCTACTATCATTTCGTAATTCACATCCAATTCTTGCTGAAACATACAGTACACGTTGGTCGACTATCAAAGAGGGTTACGGGGGGTGGGGTGACGAGCCCGGTCCCAATATATACCGCTGTGGGCTGGGGAAAAGCTAGTGTCACGACCGGCTTACCCGGCAGTGACGGCAAAATGAAGTGAACTTGTCCAGCGACTGCTGTCGAGTTTCGTGGTCGCATCGAGTTTTGCAGAAGTGAGACGTATGAATGGATTCTAGAAAATCCAGAAATATTCGGCGAAAACAGCTACATATTTGTGACAAGCAAGAATATAAACGTCGTTGCTCGTTTCACTCGTAGAAATTTAAGCTGTGCTCTTAGTTTCCTGCCCAACCATACTTTCGGAAGTCACGACGCATTCGGAAATAAACAAACATTTGTGCCAGGCAAGAATAAAATTATCACTCCATGCAAGTTCCACTTGCAGCCATTTCATCTATTGTGTTTAAATCAGGCTGAAGTCATAAAATCTAAGAAACTCAATCCTGAGACAGAGCTGTATAAATAACAATACTGAGAACGACAACGATAGTTCTGGTACATATGCTGACGTCGCAAGCTGAAGTTGAAGGTGAAGAGATAGAGAAAGTATATGAGGATATTGAACGGGTAATACGGTACATAAAGGGAGATGAAAATCTAATAGTCGTGGGGAACTGAAATGCGTTTCTAGCCGAAGGAGTAGAAGAAAGAGTTACGGAAGAATATAGGGCTTGGGACTAGGAATGAGAGAGGAAAAAGACTACTTGAGTCTTGTAAGAAATTTCAGCTGGTAATAGAGAATCATAAGAGGAGGGGGTATACTTGGAAAAGGCCGGGAGATACGGGAAGATTTCAGTTAGCTTACTTCATGGTCAGACAGAGATTCAGAAATCAGATACTGGATTGTAAGGCGTACCCAGGAGCAGATATAGACTCAGATCACAATGTATTAGTGATGAAGAGTAGGCTGAAGTTAAGAGATTAGGCGGGAAGAAACTATGAGCAAAGAAATGGGATACGGAAGTACTAAGGAATGATGAGATGTGGTTGAAGTTCTCTAAGGCTATAGATACAACAGTAAGGAATAGTTCAGTAGGCAGTACAGTTGTAGAGGAATGGACAGTTCTAAAAAGAGCACTCATAGAAGTTGGAAAGAGAAACATAGCTACAAAGAAGGTATATGCGAAGAAACCATGGGTAACAGAATAAATACTTTAGTTGATCGATGAAAGAAGGAAGTACAAAAATGTTCAGGGAAATTCAGGAACACAGAAATACAAGTCACTGAGAAATGAAATAAATAGGAAGTGTAGGGAAGCTAAGACGAAATGGCTGCGTGAAAAATATGAAGAAATCGAAAATGAAATGGTTGTCGGAAGGACTCAACGTATAGGAAAGTCAAAACAACCTTCGGTAAAATTAAAAGCAATGGAGGTAACTTTAAGAGTGCAACTGGAATTATACTGTTAAATGCGGAGGAGAGACCGGATAGCTGAAAAGAAGGCCTCTGTGAGGGGAAAGATTTATCTGGTGTGATAGAAGAAGAAACAAGAGTCAATTTAGAAGAGATAGGGGATCTAATATTTGAATCAGAATTTAAAAGAGCTTTGGAGGACTTTAGATCAAATAAGGCATAAGCGATGGATAACATTCCATCAGAATTTCTAAAATGATTGGGGGAAGTGGCAGTAAAAGCACTATTCACTATGGTGTGTAGAAGGTATGAGTCTGGCGACATACCGTCTGACTTTCGAAAAAAATATCATCCATACAATTCCGAAGATTGTAAGAGATGACAAGTGCGAGAATTATCGCACAATCAGCTTAACAGCTCATGCATCCAAGTTGCTGACAGGAGTAGGATACAGAATAATGGAAAAGAAAATTGAGGATGTCTTAGGTGACGATGAGTCTGGATTTAGTAAAGGCACTAGAGAGGCAACTGTGACGTTGCGGTTGATACTTAATGCAAGACCAAAGAAAAATCAATACACGTTCATAGGATTTGTCGACCAGGAAAAAGCGTTCGACAATGTAAAATGGTGTAATATGTTCGAAAGTCTGAGAAAAATAGGTGTAAGCTATAGGAAGAGATGGGTCATGTTCAAGAGGGAATAATAAGAACGGACGTCTAAGTACGAAGTGCTGGGATTAAAATGTATGCAAGACAGGGATGTAGTCTTTCGCCCCTACTGTTCAATCTGTGCATCGAAGAAGCAATGATGGAAATAAAAGAAAGGTTCTGGAGTGGAATTAAAATACAAGGTGAAAGGATATCATTGATATGATTCACTGATGACATTGCTCTCCTGAGTAAAAGTAAAGAAGAATTACATAATCTGCTAAATGAACTGAACAGTCTAGTGAGTACAGAATGGCCGGCCAGAGTGGCCGAGCGGTTCTAGGCGCTTCAGTCTGGAACCGCGCGACCGCTACGGTCGCAGGTTCGAATCCTGCCTCGGGCATGGATGTGTGTGATGTCCTTAGGTTAGTTAGGTTTAAGTAGTTCTAAGTTCTAGGGGACTGATGACCTCAGATGTTAAGCCCCATAGTGCTCAGAGCCAGTACAGAATGTGGACTGAGAGCAAATCGAAGAAAGACGAAAGTAATGAGAAGAAGCATAAATGAGAACAGTGAGAAACTTAACATCAGGATTAATGGCCACGAAGTAGCCGAAGTTAAGGAATTCTGCTACCTAGGCAGAAAAATAACCAATGACGGACGAAGGAAGGAAGACTTCAAAAGCAGACTAACACTGGCAAAAAGGGCACTCCTGACCAACAGACGTCTGCTATTACCAAACATAAGTCTTAATCTGAGGAAAAAATATATGAGAATGTACGTTTGGAGCACGAAATTGTACGGTAGTGAAACGTGGTCCGGGGAAAATCCAGAACAGAAGAGAATCGAAGCATTTGAGATGTGGTGCTACAGACGAATGTTGAAAATTAGGTGGACTGATGTGGTAAGTAATGAGGAGGTTCTGTGCAGATTTGGAGAGGGAAGGAAGATGTGGAAAACACTGTCAAGGAGAAGGGGCAGAATGATAGAACATCTGTTAAGACATCGGGGAATGACTTCAGTGGTACTAGAGGGAGCTGTACAGGGCAAAAATTGTAGAGGAAGGCAGAGATTGCAATACATCCAGCAAATAATTGAGGACGTAGGTTGCAGGTGCGACTCTGACCTGTGAGGTGAAGAGATTAGCACAGGAGAGGAATTCGTGGGGGTCCGCATCAAGGCAGTCAAAAGAGTGATGACTAAAAAAAAGACAAGTTGAGAACGAATTCTTTCGCGACGGTACTGTTGTATAAAACATTGTCGGACTTCTTGCCGCGTCAGTTCAGCGTAAAATGTGGAGTTCTCGACGATTACAACATCGTCTTCGTCCGGAGCAACTGACCATCAGAACTGCTCTGTGTGGCCTTTTGTAGGCCATAGACGACTTCTGATTGTCGGTAATTACGTAATGCTGTGCCTTGGTTTCGTAAACATTGCGACGAATATCACTGGGTCTATTCTGCATCTAGAGCTCGCTTCGTGCCACCGCTATGATTATATCCGCTGTCACGGTTGAAGATCGTTTCACACATTCTTATTTCTACAGACTCTTTAATTACAGAATCCCAGTATGTAGGGGTCTGGGACAAAACTTTTGTTTTTTAAGACAGTATTTTGTGTTTCTTTGTGAGGCTGTGCTCATCAACTGCAGATATCTTCAGTTCTCGATTTTTAATATGCCATTGATGTTGTGCACAGAGGTCGGGAACGGTACGGATGGACTGACCGATGTAATTGCTTCCGCACTCACAAGGGATGTTTTAAATCCCAGGGGTCCTGAGAGAGAGAGACTAGTCTTAACAGGGTGTGCAGCATCTCCTTCATCTTCCTAGGAGATCAGAAAATAGATCTTATACTTCGTCCTCCCAGGACTCTGCATATTTTGCCGGACGTAGCGCCGCAGAAAGGAAGGAATGCAATCTGTGCTTCATCACATGAAAGTTCAACATATTCACGTTTCCTTTTCGTGGAGAACGTTGACTACATATCATGTGACCCATAGCCGTTCTTTCGAAACACGTACTTCAGATGATTAATTTTGTAATGCAAGAGTTTTAGCGCTGTGTACCAGCGTATTTAAAACATTTCTCTTTCGAACTGGATAGTGAAACCTCTGGGCACTAAGATACAAATCAGGGTGCATCGGCTTGCGGTACACAGAGGGCCGTGATTCCATCAGACTTTCATTGTAACATCTAAAAATGACAGGCTTCCTTCTTTCTCTGTCTCGACAGTGAACTGGATGTTTGGGTCGATACTGTTCATAAGTTCATGAAAGTGCTCAAGAGCTTCTACGCCGTATGGTCAGACCATAAACGTATCGTAGCCGTAAAATGAAGACGGACGAATGCGAGCCAAATTTGAAGCACGTTCCTCAGAATGTGCCATAAAAAAGTTGGCCACTGCTGGACACAACTGCAAACTCATTGCCATTCCGTCCATCATTTCATGCAGTTTTTTACCGCCATACTAGAAGTATATGGTCGTCATAACACGTCGGAACAACTTTATCATTTCAGGAGGAAAAGGCTTTGCCAACAGTTTCAATTACAGAAACTTATGAGTGCGGAAGCAGTTACTTCGGTAATTCCATTCGCACCCTTTCCGACCGCTCTGCAGAACATCAACGGCATATTAAAAATCTAGAACTGGAGAAATTTGCAGTTGCTGAACACAGCTTCACAAACAGACACAAAATGTTGTTTAACGCAACAAAAGTTTTGTCTCAGAGCTCTGTACACTGTAATTAAAGAGGCTTTAGAAAGATGAATGTGTGAGAAGATCTCCAACCGCGGCACCGGATATGATCGTGGCGGTGCAGGGAAGGGAGCTCCCGATGCAGTGAAGACTCAGAGATAGTTGTCGCAATGTTTACGTTACGAACGGGCTGGTGACAGCACCAGCGCAGACGTTGAAACCAAATAGAGACAGCATTACGGTAATTATCTGGCAGTCAGAGGCTTTCTGTGGGCTATTCAGGGTGGAGAAAAATTGTGTCACGAGATTTTAACTCTGGATAGCTGATGCCAGTAGAACCCAAAGTACACTACTGGCCATTAAAATTGCTACACCAAGAAGAAATGCAGATGATAAAGGGGTATTTATTGGACAGATATATTATACTAGAACTGACAAGTGATTACATTTTCACGCAATTTGGCTGCATAGATCCTGAGAAATCAGTAACCAGAACAACCACCTCTGGCCGTAATAACAGCCTTGATACGCCTGGGCATTGAATCAAACAGAGCTTGGATGGCGTGTACAGGTACAGCTGCCCATGCAGCTTCAACACGATACTACAGTTCATCAAGAGTAGCGACTGGCGTATTGTGACGAGCCAGTTGCTTGGCCACCATTGACCAGACGTTTTCAATTGGTGAGAGATCTGGAGAACGTGCTGGCCAGGGCAGCAGTCGAACATTTTCTGTATACAGAAAAGCCCGTACAGGACCTGCAACATGCGGTCGTGCATATCCTGCTGAAATGTAGGGTTCCGCAGGGATCGAATGAAGGGTAGAGCCACCGGTCGTAACACATCTGAAATGTAGAGTCCACTGTCCAAAGTGCCGTCAATGCGAACAAGAGGTGACCGAGACGTGTAACCAATGGCACCCCATACCATCACTCCAGATGACGAATACACGCTTCCAATGTGCGTTCACCGCGATGTCGCCAAACACGGATGCGACCATTATGATGCTGTAAACAGAAACTGGATTCATCCGAAAAAATAACGTTTTGCCATTCGTGCACCCAGGTTCGTCGTTGAGTACACCATCGCAGACGCTACTGTCTGTGATGCAGCGTCAAGGGTAACCGCAGCCATGGTCTCCGAGCTGATAGTCCATGCTCCTGCAAACATCGTCGAACTGTTCGTGCAGATGGTTGTTGTCTTGCAAACGTCCCCATCTGTTGACTCAGGGATCGAGACGCGGCTGCACGATCCGTTACAGCCATGCGGATAAGATGCCTGTCATCTCGACTGCTAGTGATACGAGGCCGTTGGGATCGAGCACGGCGTTCCGTATTACCCTCCAGAACCCACCGACCCCATATTCTGCTAACAGTCATTGGATCTCGACCAACGGAAGCAGCAATGTCGCGATACGATAAACCGCAAACGCGATAGGCTACAATCCGACCTTTATCAAAGTCGGAAACGTGATGGTACGCATTTCTCCTCCTTATAAGAGGCATCACAACAACGTTTCACCAGGCAACGCCGGTCAACTGGTGTTTGTGTTTGAGAAATCGGTTTGAAACTTTCCTCATGTCAGCACGTTGTAGGTGTCGCCACCGGCGCCAACCTTGTGTGAATGCTCTGAAAAGCTAATCATTTGCATATCACAGCATCTTCTCCCTGTCGGTTCAATTTCGCGTCTGTAGCCCGTCATTTTGGTGGTGTAGCAATTTTAATGGCCAGAAGTGTAGAAACTTGTGAGTGCGGAAGCAATTAATTCGGTAATTCCATTCGCATCGTTCCCGACCGCTCTGTTGAACATCAACGGCATATTAAAAATCGAGAACTGGAGAAATCCAGGCGATCATTGTAGGCAAAACCACCCCTTCCTTCCGCCTCCTTGATTTCTATCTCACCGTCTATGGCCGTCCTATCGCCCTCACTCCCACCCTTAAGTACCTTGGCGTCACCCTCGACCGTCGCCTCTCCTGGACTCCCCATCTCCAGACAATCCAAGCCAAGGCACGTTCCTGACTCCGTCTCCTCAAGCTCCTTTCCGGCCGTACTGGACCCCTCCACAATCCTCCACACTTATAAATCCCTCATCCGCCCTATCCTTTGTTATGCCCATCCGGCCTGGATCTCTGCCCCCCCTACCTTTTACAAATCCCTCCAATTCCTTGAACGCCATGCTCTCCGCCTTGCCTATCGCATCCGTCTCCCCTCCCCCACACGGATCCTGTACGATCTCATCCCCTTCCCCCACCTCCTCCTTTTCCTTGAAAGGATACGGCTGTACACCTCCCGCAAACTCGATCCTCCTCACCCGCTCGTCTCCCCGATCCTCTCCCACCCCCGTCCGCTGCCGCGCCTGTATTCCCACGTCCCGCCTGGTCTCCATCTCTCCACCCTCCTTACCCTCTCCCAGGGTGGCTTCCGCCAGCTCCCCCTCCCTGATGCTGTCCTCCTCCCCTCCATCATCTACCCCTCCTATCAACTTTGATCCTCCCCCCCCATTTCCTGTGTCCTTTCCTTTAGGCACCCTCCCTCCCTCCCGTCCTTCCCTTCCCTTCTCTTTCCTTTCCCCCCTTCCTCCTCCCCTCTTCCCCCAGGCTTCCCCTCCCCCTTCCTCCCTCCCCCTCTCTCCTCTGCCCATGGCATCTTTTCTCTCCCCTCTCCCATTCCCCTCCTCCTCCTCCACTCTTGGCAGGTCCCCGGACTCGTACACGCTCGGTGGACTTTCGCGCGCCGGAGATCATCGCCATCTGTGTGTCGTGTGTGTGCCTCGATTTGTGTTTAGTGTTCCGTCACCGTCACGCCTCAACTGTTCACCTGTGCCGTCGCCGTCATCCGTGGTCTGTGCGCCGTGTCACCAAGTGTTACTGTTTTTTCGCGTCCAGCGTGAACGGCTTCATGTTTATTGTTTTTTGTATCTCCTTTTTTGCCCGCCGTTTTTACTGTATTGTCTGTATCACCTATATGTCATGTTATTGTTCCACTTAAGGCTGAAGAGCAGCGTACTATGCTGCTGACAGCCCGCCTGTATGAGGTGATTAAAATTACAATAAAGGAGAAAAAAAAAATACTGGAGAAATCTGCAGTTGCTGAATACAGCCTCACAAACAGACACAAAATGCTGTTTAACGCAACAAAAGTTTTGTCTTAGACCTCTATACACCGGAATTCTGTTATTAAAGAGGCTTTAGAAAGATGAATGTGTGAGAAGGTCTTCAACCGCGACATTAGATATGATCGTGGCGGTGCAGGGAAGGGAGCTCCCGATGCAGTGAAGGCCCACAGATACTTGTCGCAACGTTTACGTTATGAACGGACTTGTGGCGGCACCAGTGCAGACGATGAAACCACGTAGAGACGGCATTACGATAATTACCTGACAGTCAGAGGCTTTCTGTGGGCCATTCAGGGCGGAGAAAAATTGTGTCACGAAATTGGCCAGTAGGACCCAAAATTACTAATGCTGTGTAGGTCCACAACGAACCATTTTTAAACTACGGAAACTTGGCGCCACGCACTCTGATTGGCCGTAGGAGTGCCCTGTTGCCGGATGTTCTGGACAACGCATGACAGCGAAAGCTTTACCTGCCGGAGATGGTGATGTATTCAAGGCGGAACGAACGCTCGATGGTAGCGCGCCAGCCTTCCACTCAGGGGAGCCTGGGGGCGAATCCGCCGGGCTCCGACACATCCACTGTAGTTTCATGAAAAGACATACCGGGAACAAACCCATCAACAGCTGTCAGTTAGCGTACAGAAAGTCTTTTACAAATTGTGTCGGCCGTGAATGGTGCCTTTTTTTGTAGCTAGGACATTGTTTACTAAAAGCAGGTGCTCGAACTGGCGACACAAGCTCGGTATCATCGAATGGTGTTTTGCTGAACTCTTTCAAAGATTCCTCGCATTGCCCTCATGTGATTGGCAGCATGTTGAATGCGATCCATTAATTCCTCTTTGTTTCTAGGTGGTTCGCGTCCAGGTGCGTGAACTAGAACTTTGAAGAATCCCCACAGGAAACAGTCTGGTGGCGTGAGCTCTGGTGATCGCGGGGACCGTGTACTATGAGCACCTCTGCCAATTACCCAGCCGTCGAAGAGTTCATTTAAATATCCGCGCACGGCACAACTGTTATGTGCAGGCGCCCCATCATGTTGCAACCAGATGCGCAGCCGTATGTCCAGGGGAAAATCTTCCAGCAGGCCAGGTAGAGTTTCTTGCAAAAAGTGAAGGTAATTTGCCCCGGTAAGTTGAGGAGGTAGATGGACTGGTCCAATCAGATGGTCACTCACAATGCCTACCCAGATATTGAGCGAAAATCGTTCCTGGTGTCCGTGGACGTACGTGACGTGAGGATTTCCCCTTACCTAGTAATGAAAGTTCCGAGTGTTGTAAAGGCCATCCTGATGGAAGCTGCACTCGTCGGTAAACAACACAATGGCAGGGAAGTCGGGATCTCGTGCAACACGTTGCAGAAACCACCAGCAAAACCCTAGCCTGTTTTCACAATCCGCCACAGGATTTAGGTCTTGGACAGGGTGGAAACTAAATGCATCCTGGCCGTCATCCCTCAAAACCGCCCAGACTAATCGATGAGTGACCTCCATGTCGTATCCAGCTGATAGAGTACCGGGTGATCAAAAAGTCAGTATAAATTTGATAACTTAATAAGCCACATAATAATGTAGATAGAGAGGTAAAAATTGACACACATGCTTGGAATGACATGGGGTTTTATTAAAACAAAAACAAAAACAAAGTTCACAAAATGACCAACTGATGGCGTCGTTTGGCGATGATCGTGTGCTCAGACGCCACTTTCGTCATGCTTGGCCTCCCAGGTCCCCAGACCTCAGTCCGTGCGATTACTGGCTTTGGGGTTACCTGAAGTCGCAAGTGTATCGTGATCGACCGACATCTCTAGGGATGCTGAAAGACAACATCCGACGCCAATGCCTCACCATAACTCCGGGCATGCTTTACAGTGCTGCTCACAACATTATTCGTCCACTACAGCTATTGTTGAGGAATGATGGTGGACATACTGAGCATTTCCTGTAAAGAACATCATCTTTGCTTTGTCTTACTTTGTTATGCTAATTATTGCTATTCTGATCAGATGAAGCGCCATCTGTCGGACATTTTTTGAATGTTTGTATTTTTTGTTTTTAATAAAACCCCATGTCATTACAAGCATGTGTGTCAATTTGTACCTCTCTATCTACATTATTCCGTGATTTGTTCAGTTTTCAAATTTATACTGACCTTTTGATCACTCGGTACTTGTCGTAGGTGCTTCCTCGAAGCGCTCGAGAACAGCCTCTTCATATGCAGCATCCCGTCATGTTCGAGGTCTTCCAGCATCAGCATAATATCCCGCTAATCAGCCTTTTCCGCCAAGTCGCCGGTGAATTTCTGTAAACGTTTGTGGGTGTGGGTGGCGTCTTGCTGGTTACCGTTCCTCAGACAACCGTCGAACTTCATGCGCATTCAAACAAATACTGTGCTGCCATGCTTACTATATGATTAAATTGCAGGTGATGTGTGTGCTCAGAAGCGAGGCTTACGTGTGAATGCCTCTGACGTGAGCTGGAGACAAACAGCAAGACCTATTCGACACATGTGGTTATCACGTTGGGACAGTGACGGGGCGAGGGGTGTTTGTATGCGTGAACCGACAACCATAGCGTTGCCCATCAACTGACGAACAGCAACAGAGCAATCCCATGGCCAATCGGAGTGTGTGGCACCAAGTTTCCGTAGTTTAAAAATGGTGCGTTGTCAACCTACACAACATTAGTAATTTTGGTTCATACTGGCATCAGCTATCCAGTGTTAAAATTTCGTGACACGGTTTTTCTCCATTCTGTATAAGGCCACCACAGCAACAGTTTTGACAGTCAATTGCTCCTGTCGAAGACGATGGAGGTAATCGTCAAAAGCTATTTTACTCATAACTGACGGGGCAAGAAGTCTAAGAATGTTTTATACAACATTAATATCGCATAATACACTTCTGTTACATAAATAAGAAATTCCTAGACACACGAAAATGTGTAAAAAATATTAGAATATAACAGGATAGGACGGAAATATAATTATTTCAACTCTGTAACACTACGTCTTTAACCATTATACCATGGTGAACACATACAACTTCCAACAGTGGTGTCGTTCATTTCGGTATTCCTGAAGGCTTTTAACCAATGATGTGTCATTAACTGACATTTAATTGTAACAGAAATGTCTGTGATAAATCTTCGATGCGGCATTGGCTTGAAAAAGCATGTCGCCATAACATGCAAGTCATAATACGGAAACAACAAAAGACGACGAAATACAACATGGCGCCTCCGAAGTTCTTCATTGGCCGATTCTGTCGAGTTTCGTGGTATGTCGGACGTCACTTCGGTGAGCATGACCTTGGGGATGGTGGAGCCGTGTGGGGGGAAGAAATTCCGCCTGCCTCGGGCAGCACAGGTACCTTAAACGGCGCTTCACGCTTCTGCGAAAGCGTAAATCATGCTTGGAGGTAAAGATCGCTTAAATGTTCTTCGGAATCGAATCTGCTGTTCTTTTATTTATTCACATGTTTAATCAAAATCCTAACTGCAACAACTACAGTTTCACAAGGTATCGAACAATTAAAAAAAACACTCAGAACAATGATGCTCAACACAGTAACACAGCAGGCAACAATGACTACCTCTCTGAGTACTGTCAGCTAGGTAACATTGGGTGCAGCCAATGTGGTTAGAGAAAGGGGAGATGCCCTTACGCCACGAAGTGAAGCTATCTCACTTCTCTCTCAGCCATATTGGGAGTATCAAAACATTAGTGTCGACTGTTATTTGTTTTGAAAGGCAGCGGTACTTTGTGTATTGATTTTCGAAAATATTGTTAATTGCGTTGCCTATGGGTGTACAAACAGAAGTAAAAAATCAGCTGTTATTTTCTACAAGTAAATATTGTAGTTAAACTGATAATTAATTTTAAATATGAACTAGTCATGTCTATGTTTATGGCCACTCAGCAACTTCTACTCTTGATTTGCACGACGTGTAGGTTCCAGAAGGACACCGCAATGAGAAGATTGTGGACCATAGCAGTGCGTCGGTAGTAGACTTGTGTGTCAGTAGCAGCATATGTGGATACACTGTAGTTTTCTATGAAAATGCTTAATTTTTTAGCTAATCTAGCGAGGGAATTTTGTCGCCATGGAAGAAATCATTCTTTCAACAGATAATTTTCTTTGTTCATGTGAGATTATCGTGTTCTGTTCTACTGTTATGTGGGCAGATTTCTGCTTTTCTTGAAAGCCTTGTACATAACATTTGGTTGCATTATGTATGTACTTAGATTTGCAAAACTGATAAGGTGTAAGTCTGGAAAGTGATTTAGAAAGGGTGGTGTGAATGCGTTGGATTACATATTCTCTTATGAAATGTTTGATTGTTTACCTAAAGAACACGATGCATATTGTCATGTGATGACAGGTCTAGGGAAATATTCCCTTGCAGGGGAAATATTCCCTTGTAGCAACATAATTGGGTTGATACAGCCTTGAATCCAGTTTGTCATTTATTTCACTTTGAAGGTAATTTCGTCTGATACAGGACTAAATCCACCTGCTACTGCAAAATTCAAGTAATATTTCATTACTGGTCTGAAAAGAAAATTGGCTATTTCTAGTCTGCCTGTTTGGTTATATTAACAACACAAAACAGTTGTGTGTATTGTAGTAATGCTGTAGTATGTGTAAATGGTAATTTGCAGTCATTCTACATCTGTCAGTAGGACGTAGTTTTATAAGCACCTGCCTTTTGCTGTGGGTCACAGTTTAAGAAAGCACAGTTAACTGGTATTTTTCCTTGTATCCTTGGACCTTTTCTATTCCTTAAGAAAAGAAAAAGAGGCACATTCTAAAAATTTTTTCAGAAATGTCTCAGAAGGTCAAGTTTTACTTTGTTCAAAAGTAAATCTGCTCGGTTCATTCAACCATGCAATTAACTGCTTTTGCCCTCACTTCTGTGATATTTTCTCTAATTGTAGCCTGCATTTAAACTGTACTAAGGACTCTTTTGAGCACCTGTAATGCTTTATGTTCCATTAATGTCCCTATGAATCACACAATTCCACTGACGCGCAGCTTGTTTAATAGATGGTGCAATCTAAGCTAGGATTTTTAAATTGCAGTTTCCTAAATGAAGACCTGTTTTGGACAAACACAAACCTTAAATGTGTGTCTTTGACGAATTAAAAGATATTGTGATGAAACAATACAGTTCTTTATTACGTAGAGGGCTGGGAAAGAAAAGATGACATACTATGCACAGTTAATTGTTTTCATATTTCTTAGGTAATTGAGGAATATAAATAAAATCCGTCGGCCACGTTCAGTTCATATCATTCGTTGATAAATATTCTCTTAGGTATAAGGTTCCTGCAGATTTTCAGCAGAAGTAGCCGTTTATTTTTCCCTCACTCCATATTCCCTTCATTTCTCTCCAAAGCAATGTAATCAGTGATGCCTGTTGATCCATTGCGGACGCGGGACCGCGGCTGATCAAATATTTAACCGGGAAATCGCTTAACAGCCATACGATTTGAGAAGTTATTTTCTTTTCACAAACAGTATCAGCAGTTCAGTATGCCATCTTCATGCTCCATATCACCCCATGTATAGACATTCAAACGTATCGATATTGGCATCCTGGAACCATCAGTATCTGGATATCGTGAATTTGTATCTCGACGACTTCCTTCGAAGACTAGACAATAGGGTAGCACTCGAGATAAAATTCACGATATCCAGATACTGATGGTTCCAGGATGCCAATATCGATACGTTTGAACATCTGTAAATGAAGTACATATGGCGCCGGAAGATGGCGTATTGAATTGCCGAAACTGGTTGACAAAGTAAAATATAACAACTTCGCAAATAGCACAGCCGTTTTCCTTATTACATAATCAGTGATATGTTTTGAGTAATACGTAAATTACTTTGTTGCCACGTTAAAATATGCTTCTTTTGCCAAAACACAGCAGAGTTTATAAATATTCGTCTCATACTCTAATGTATTTGAAATCGTGGCAGAATCCTGAAACAGTGCATTATTAAATCATCAGTTGAGGGAATGACAAATCAATAGTTTATGAAAATGCCCATTTTAGGTATAAAAATAAACTATAATTTCTTCAGATATATTGTTCCAAACCAACAGCATTTCTCGTGTCACCAGCTATTGATCACCGTTAAAAATTACGTTATTTCACAGAAAAAAATCTATAGTCGCATGAATATCGCTTTAGACGTGAAAGTTTAACACATTAGTCACACGTCAAAACACTCTCTGCTATCACTGCCAAAATCTTGTTTAGATATCTCAAACCGTTTATGAGATAAGAGAAATGTTATGAATATTTAATTTTCGCTTTTCCTCAGGAGGGCCAGATGGGGAGGGAGAACTTTACATACAATCCATTTTATTGTGACCGGTGATAGAGAGTGATGACCTCCCAAGTTTATAGTGTAATTCAGTATGTGAGCTACATTTCATGCAAGGCAACGTAGGACCTTACAGGCACCAAATGCAAATTCATAGAAACCCCTACTTTTCACTGAAGACGTTAAGAAATTTTTGCAGTAGTTTACCTAATCTCGAAATATCACAGTATGACAATTAACGAAATGATAGTCAGTTTATCATGAATCTGAAGAATAAAGCTATACAATGTGGGAGATTCAATTTTTTTTACTAAATAGTTTATTTACAATCATTTGAGAACAATCGCAGATCGGCGGGTGGGCGCTTGACATTCTGTGTGGTCACGAGAGTTAACTGGCATTGGCTGAGAGTTCTCGCCCTGTAGGCTGTGTTGTGGCGTATCAAGATAGCCACGCCACTCGGAAGTAGCCGAAATGCACGCGTTACACACGCCGGCTGGCGTGAGGTCTGAAACAGGATACGTAATGAATGCTATAAAGAAAAGTACGTAGCTCCAGGAATACTTAACTTTAATCCATCATTGTGGTACATCGCTCTTGACGATACAAATGAGACTCTTTAAATACAAGCACTGTAAGGCTAATGGCGCCTTGCTAGGTCGTAGCCATGGAATTAGCTGAAGGCTATTCTAACTGTCTCTCGGCAAATGAGAGAAAGGCTTCGTCATTGTAGTCGCTAGCAAAGTCGTCGTACAACTGGGGCGAGTGCTAGTACGTCTCTCTAGACCTGCCGTGTGGTGGCGCTCGGTCTGCAATTACTGACAGTGGCGACACGCGGGTCCGACATGTACTAATGGACCGCGGCCGATTTAAAGCTACCACCTAGCAAGTGTGGTGTCTGGCGGTGACACCACAGGCTGTGTTGTCAGATACCAAACAGGACTCCTCATTGGTCGTCACACATAACATTCAAGGAACCTTACGTGGTCTGGTAAGGAAAATTGCACTATGGATCTATCATGAAAAACATGCACAGCAGCCAGCTAGCACAAGACAGATCCTGCAAGGTAGCTGTCACGTGAACCAGCAAGTAAGCATACAGCGAATCTTACTCCATGTGAGAAGGGGGCGACCTGCAGTTTCCTTAACCGGCGATCCTGCTATCCCAGTTGGGCACACACATGCAGATTTCTGTGATGGTCCACGTTCACAATGTCCGTGAGTTTTCTTGTGGCTTTCAGGCGACAACAAGTTTTAGTTGCTACAACTGAAGTGAAATGGTGGACCAATGACAACATCGAGAAACTTACACAACTGAATCGTCAAATACCTTGTTTGTAAAAATTCATACTTGAACATTACACAAACAAGAAGATAAAAAAATAGGGCGTGCAAAGATATGGTTAAATATTTCTAGATGGTAGTCCAGCTGTAAAAATCTATGCTACAAAATTTGAAATAAAACTTCAGAAAAGAAATTCTTTACTGGTGTGGCCATATTGTCTGTGGTCGCTTGGTAATTACTGATGGTATTTCAAATCTGTCTTCGCAACTACAGCTCATGAAACAACAGCGAGTACAGGGAGTACCTCGAAAACATCCAAACAGACAATGTTTCCTGATGCGAGCGAAAATCGGATATAAAATATCTTAAGTCAAATTAACATGTTTTGCAACGAAGTGTATTTAAATATAGAAAGCAAACCAGATAGTAAATGTGTTTCATTACAGACCACTGATGATGTTTTATTTCGATAAAACGCATTTGGCGACAAAAGATCACATTTTCGTGTAGCTGCAAATCCGTCCAGTAATTAAGAAAAAGAGCTCAGACAGGTGTAGGCCTCTTGAAAGAAAGATAAAAGAGGGTGTGGATGAGTTATGTAAACCAACAATATGGTGGGTGCCAATAAAAAGTTTCTTATACTATGTTCATAATTGTATTACATATAATTGTGTTATGTCCATTATTTTAAAGTTGTTACGAATTACTGTGCTTTACAAAGAATCGAGAATGCTCTCTTATTAGCATATCGAACTTTCACGATTATCAGAGGCATTCCCACGATTCTGAGTCATATCCCTATATCTGGAATTTTGTCTTTTGGCAATCCATCTTGTGGTGATTTTTCTTTCGAGAAGTATAAGAGTACAATCGTACAATTCACTGGCCACTGCTACGATTTTCTTCCAACCACATAGCCCATAATAATTTTTTTTCGACAATATAAAGGAGTTCCAAAATTCTAAGATGTACTGTAATCAAATAATGTCTTAAAGCTGCAGTACTGTACAACGTTCATTCCGAGAGACCCAGTAGCAACTCCTGGAATCCGTCGCTGTGGCCTCAGAGTTGTCGAGTGTGTACGGCAGTCCTAGGTCTAGGATAAATCACGAAGATCCTCAGACTTACGCCACAGACGAAGGGATCGGGCCTCTGGGCAGATCTGAGAGATTGGTCCCGACTGGTGGGGCCTGCACGCTGGTGGGAAACAAAGGGGCTGAGACTGGTGGACTGGATCCGTCAAAAATATCCGCGGAACTGGCCCGCGGTGCTGGCCCATCGCAGAAATCCGCTCATGTGTGGCCAGCTATTGTAAGAGAGGAGCGGGGGAAGCTAGAGAGGTGGCAAGTGAATTAGTCTGGGGCGAAGAGCCTTAGACATGCTACTAATGTGTTGTTTTAATTTAGTCGGACTACACTAACATTTTTTTTTGTGATCAAACTCTGCCGGCTGGAGTGGCCGATCGGTTCTAGGCGCTACAGTCTGGAACCGCGAGACCGCTACGGTCGCAGGTTCGAGTCCTGCCTCGGGCATGGATGTGTGTGATGTCCTTAGGTTAGTTAGGTTTAATTAGTTCTAAGTTCTAGGGGACTGATGACCACAGCAGTTAAGTCCCACAGTGCTCAGAGCCATTTGATCAAACTCTAATAACGATAGATTTAAATACGATGAAGTTCATTAAATATAGGGTGATTCTAAAGTCACTATACATTTCAGTGATATAGTAAGTCACTATACATTTCAGTCATATAGTAAGTTACTGTACATTTCAGTGATAAAGTAACGGAATATTTGCCTCTGACAGGTACTAAAACAGAACGCTAATCAAAGAAGAACGAATCGCTGTTGTTTCTGCTCTTCTTCGTGGAATGACGTATGAACAGGTGCGGACAGACTTTGCCCGTCGATTCCGGAAAACAGGCCCCACCAGGCTTGCTACCAAGACCCTCGTCAATAAATTCCAGAGTACTGGTAGTGCTGCAGATGAAGAACGTCCAGAGAGGCCGGCCATAACGGCAGACACCGTGCAAAGTGTGCAGGATGCGATCACACGTAGCCCTCCAGCATCTACCAGGAGACTTAATAGGGAGCTTGGTATTCCTCAAACCACTGTATGGAGAGTTCTTCGTTACAAGCTGCACAAACGTTCCTACCATATTCACTTCGTGCATAAGCCTGAAGTGGAGGACTACGCAGCCAGACAAGCTGTGTGGCAAGACCTGCTACAAGCTGTGGAAAATGATAATTTGATGCAGAATGTCTTCTTCAGTGATGAAGCTACATTTCATACCTGTGGACATGTGAACAGACACAACTGCAGGGTCTGGGCCGATGAACAACCAAGTGTACAGCAGGAGTGGCAACGGGGCACAGCAAAAGTGAATGTGTGGTTAGGGATAACGAGGTCAACAGTGTACCGACCCTTATTTTTTGTAGAACAAACCGTTACTGGAACCACATACCTAGATATGTCGGAACAGTTTTTGGAGCCCCAGTTGATATCTGATGGGATTATGGATACTGTTGTTTTTCAACAGGATGGTGCACCACCCCATTTTGCCCTCGTTGTTCGGGGTTATCTGAATCAAGCATTTCCCGGCAGACGGATTGGTCGTGCCTCTTCATGGATGTGGGCACCCCGGTCTCCTGATTTTACACCCTTAAACTTTTTTGCATGGGGTTTATCAGGTCTAAGGTATACCAGGTGAACACTTAACACAGCGGATTCAAGCCCCAGCTGCTGAGATTACACCAGATATGCTTGGGCAGGTTTTTCGGTCTACAGTGCAGCGCCGGGGGGGGGGGGGGGGGGGGGGGGTTGTGTGCTAGACATGCAAGGTGGTCGCATTGAAATATACTGAAATTAGAAATTATGTCCTACTGTAACATAAGTTGCAATGCCATTACATTCTATCGCTTGCGCCTTGTCCTGCGGTTACGCAGGGTCAGCCATGGTTAACCGGATTTGGCATGTTAATGTTAAGGGGTGACCGGATGTCCTTCCTGCCGCCACCCTGTACCCCCCCCCCCCCCCAGGATGGAATTAGTGCAGCCCAGCTGTCTGCGTCGAGTGTAAATCGTGAAATAGTGTGAATGTGTTTCAAATGTCTGTGAGTCGTGTAACTGAGGCTGGACGTGGGGACCAGCCCGGAATTCACCTACGAGGATGTGGAAAACCGCCTAAAAACCACATCCAGGGTGGCCGGCACACCGGCCGTCGTCGTTAATCCACTAGGCGGATTCGATCCGGGGCCGGCGCTCCTACCTGAGTCCTACCCAGCTATCCTGGCGGGTTTGCAATGCCATTACATATGGGTTAATAAAATTGTTTAAGTACAAAATGTATAGTGACTTTAGAATCACCCTGTACGTTGTAATACACAAATCATTAAGAAGGGGACCTTAAAGAGTGTATTTGTAAGATTTGGGGATTAGTCGGACGTTAGTTTCCTTCGGCAGCACGACGCAATTCTCAAAAAAGCAGGAAAAATGCCTTTGAAGATCAGATTTCCGAGTACAGCCTTTCTTTAGGTTTTGATCTCGTTTAAAATCAAACACTTAGTGTACTTTGAAATGAAAATTTTTATTTGTTATGTCGCGTAAGGCTAGTGTAAATATTACGCTACTGTATTAAACACAAAATTAATATATAAAAATATAATTCACATAAAAAGATTACGTTATATATAAATAAATATACAGGTTTCAGTTGGAAATGTAGATCTAAAGTTTGTAAATCCGCTGACGGATTCGCGGCCTCACTGCACTGTTCGTGGAGGTTTGCGCTTGGAGATGCACAGGCGGATCCCGTTCTGCGCGGACAGGACGGGTGTGTGTGGGTCCAAGACCAGCGGGATGTCCGTTTCGCTGCTCACGTCCACCGTGTAGTTAGACAACAGGTGCACCAGTCCCAGCTTCGCCTGGAGCAGCCCCAGTCGCATGCCTGAAACATATTTCGTCTTGTTGTTGGCAAGTGGTAAACGCAAAGAAACGGTTGCAAATGACAAGAATTCTCCGTTGGCGACTGTTAAATGGGTAAATCTATACCACTTCAAGTCTCTAGACGTTACACGTACAACTGTCCGCCCCCTGTAGCTGCGTGGTTAGCGCGACAGAGTGTCAATCCTAAGGGCCCGGGTTCGATTCCCGGCTGGGTCGGAGATTTTTTTCAGCTCTGGGAGTGGGTGTTGTGTTGTTTTAATCATCATCATTTCATCCACATCGACGCGCAAGTCGCCGAAATGGCGTCACATCGGAAGACTTGCACCCGGCGAACGGTCTACCCGACGGGAGGCCCTCGTCACACGACAACTCCAACTCCAGAAAAGATGGGAAGTATGAACTTTTACTTATTGTGCATTTACAGTATAATGGAAGAAATACACGATGAAATTTATGATTTGGTGGTATGCGTGGTGCACGAAGCATCGATTGGAATTGAGCTTGAATGACTGATACAGAAATCTCGTTCTGTACTGCTTCACTTCTATGTTAAGAGTTGATCAGAGGCAGTGGCTGGCCAGTGGTGGGGCGACATTCTGACGGTAATAGTGTTTAGTGTAACTGGGATTGTAAATCAGTTAAGATCCTTAGACACCAGGAAGGCATCTGGCCCAGACGGTATCCCCTTTAGATTTTATGTTGTCTATGCTACAAATATAGCACCATTCTTATCCATCATCTATCAGAAATCGTTGGAACAGCGGGAAGTTCCACGGGACTGGAAGAAGGCCCAGGTCATAGCTAGCAATCTATAAAAAGGGTAGAAAATCGGATGCACACAATTACCGGCCAATTTCACTGACATCGATTTGTTGTAGAATCATGGAACATATTTTGTGTTCAGACATAATGACCTTTCTAGACACTGAGAAGCTCATCTGCAGAAACCAGCACGGTTTCAGGAAATAGCGGTCATGCGAGACACAGCTGGCCCTCTTTGTGCAAGATATACAACAGGCTCTAGATACCGGCTCCCAGGTTGGTGCCATATTTCTCGACTTTCGAAAGGCGTTCGACTCATTTCCGCACTGTCGCATGCTACATAAAGTGCGCGCTTACGGTCTATCCGATGACATATGCGATTGGATAGAAAGTTTTTTAACAGTCAGGGGGCAGTATGTCGTCCTGAACGGGGTGACTTCAACAGAAACAAGCGAAACTTAAGGTGTGCCACAGGGCAGCGTAATAGGTCCGCTGTTTTTTTACGATTTACATAAACGATCTGGTTGATGGTATTGACAGCGGCCTTAGACTGTTTGCCGATGGTGCTGTAGTCTACAGGAAAGTAGTATCACAGGAAAGTTGTGAACAAGTCAATGAGGATTTGCAGAAAATAAATGCGTGGTGTAATGACTGGCCGTTATCTCTCAATATTAGTAACTGTAACCTACTGCGTATAACAAGGTGAAAATCCCCATTAATGTACGAGTACAAAATAAATGCCCAGGCCGGCCAGAGTGGCCGAGCGGTTCTAGGCGCTACAGTCTGGAGCCGCGCGATCGCTGCGGTAGCAGGTTAGAAACCTGCCTCGGGCTTGGAGATGTGTGATGTCCTTAGGTTAGTTAGGTTTAAGTAGTTCTAAGTTCTAGGGGACTGATGACCTTAGAAGTTAAGTCCCGTAGTGCTCAGAGCCATTTGACCCATTAAGTGCCCAGTTTTTGGAAGCGGTAACATCCGTTAAGTATCTGGGTGTGACCATTCGAAATGATCTCAAATGGAATGATCATATTACACAAGTAACGAGTAAGGCGAACTCTAGATTGCGGTTTATTGGTAGAATCCTGAAGCGATGCAGTCCTTCAACAAAGGAAATAGCTTACAATACGTTAGTTCGCCCAGTCTTGGAGTATTGTTCGTCTGTATGGGGCCCTTACTAGTTGGGTCTGATTCAAAAGATTGAGAAGGTTCAAAGTTGAGCGGCAAGATTCGTGACTGGTACATTTAGCCATCGCGAGAGCGTAACAAAACTCATACTTTGAAGTGGGGCAGACTTGTAGGTAGACGGCGCACTAAACAGAAGGGGCTGCTCACTACATTCCGAAATCCGGTCTTCACCGAGGATGTAGAGCATATATTATTACCACCAACCTTAAAATCGCTCAATGATCACCATCCAAAGATAAGGGAAATAAGAGCTCGTACTGAGGCGTTCAGACAGTCGTTTTCCCTCGCGCAATCCGCGAGTGGAACAGAAAGGGGGGGGGGGGGGAATACGACTTTGGCGTGAATTGTGCCCTCCGCCACACATCACTTGGTGGCTAGCAGAGTATATATGTAGATGTAGATGTAATCCAAGACAGGTGTTTTAAATTGGTGAGATATCTGGAGAACGCACTTGCCAGGAAAACAGTCTAACACCCTCTGTTTCGAGGCTGGTCACGATAACTGGCGATCTTCTGTCATCTTGTTGATATTTGTCGCAGGGACGTCGAAGGTAGGGAAAAGTTGTTGGCCTTAACGTGTTAGAGTTGTAACGGTTGCTGTCCAGCTTATAGGGTACGTGATCGTGTTGTGTACCTAGTGGCACCCCACGACATCATGCTAGAACTGGACCCGTAAGATGACGACGAATGCAATGTGGCAACGTACATGCCTACACGCATGGATATGACCACTGTAATGCAGCGTGCAGTTACGGGACTCGCCCGAAAAGACGACGGGTTCCCATTCTTGAGGCCAGTGCCGTCGTAGGGGGCGACATTGTCGGTGCGGCACTCTCTATGCCGCAATTGAAACCGCGACAACTATCGCCGTCATGACGGTTCATAACGCTCCAGACGCCGCAGTATCCCTGTGGATACCTGTCTTTTGGGAACTACCTGCACCGGGCCACAGAGATAGTGCATGGCGTTCAGTATGGCCGTTCTGAACCCTTCGAGTCCATACTCGTATGACTGTTGTGAGATCCCTACCTACTCAAACAGAATGATTGCAGAACGGTAAACCGCTGTGTCGATAGTCAGGATCTTGCCTCTGTCGAATTATGACACATCTCCAACCTAAATAAGGCACAACACGATCTTCCCACAGACAGACAACATTAAGATGGGATATCTGCATGTTGTTGTTGTGGTCTTCAGTCCCGAGACTAGTTTGATGCAGCTCTCCATGCTACTCTATCATGTGCAAGCTTCTTCATCTCCCAGTACCTACTGCAACCTACATCCTTCTGAATCTGCTTAGTGTATTCATCTCTTGGTCTCCCCCTACGATTTTTACCCTCCACGCTGCCCTCCAATACTAAATTGGTGATCCCTTGATGCCTCAGAACATGTCCTACCAACCGATCCCTTCTTCTTGTCAAGTTGTGCCACAAACTTCTCTTCTCCCCAATCCTATTCAATACTTCCTCATTAGTTATGTGATCTACCCATCTAATCTTCAGCATTCTTCTGTAGCACCACATTTCGAAAGCTTCTATTCTCTTCTTGTCCAAACTATTTACCGTCCATGTTTCACTTCCATACATGGCTACACTCCATACAAATACTTTCAGAAATGACTTCCTGACACTTAAATCTATACTCGATGTTAACAAATTTCTCTTCTTCAGAAACGCTTTCCTTGCCATTGCCAGTCTACATTTTATATCCTCTCTACTTCGACCATCATCAGTTATTTTGCTCCCCAAATAGCAAAACTCCTTTACTACTTTAAGTGTCTCATTTCCTAATCTAATACCCTCAACATCACCCGACTTAATTCGACTACATTCCATTATCCTCGTTTTGTTTTTGTTGATGTTCATCTTATATCCTCCCTTCAAGACACCATCCATTCCGTTCAACTGCTCCTCCAAGTCCTTTGCTGTCTCCGACAGAATTACAATGTCATCGGCGAACCTCAAAGTTTTTATTTCTTCTCCATGGCTTTTAATACCTACTCCGAATTTTTCTTTTGTTTCCTTTACTGCTTGCTCAATATACAGATTGAATAACATCGGGGAGAGGCTACAACCCTGTCTTACTCCCTTCCCAACCACTGCTTCCCTTTCAGGTCCCTCGACTCTTATAACTGCCATCTGGTTTCTGTACAAATTGTAAATAGCCTTTCTCTCCCTGTATTTTACCCCTGCCACATTTAGAATTTGAAAGAGAGTATTCCAGTCAACATTGTCAAAAGCTTTCTCTAAGTCTACAAATGCTAGAAACGTAGGTTTGCCTTTCCTTAATCTTTCTTCTAAGATAAGTCGTAAGGTCAGTATTGCCTCACGTGTTCCAAAATTTCTACGGAATCCAAACTGATCTTTCCCGAGGTCGGCTTCAACTAGTTTTTCCATTCGTCTGTAAAGAATTCGTGTTAGTATTTTGCAGCTGTGGCTTATTAAACTGATGGTTCGGTAATTTTCACATCTGTCAACACCTGCTTTCTTTGGGATTGGAATTATTAAATTCTTCTTGAAGTCTGAGGGTATTTCGCCTGTTTCATACATCTTGCTCACCAGATGGTAGAGTTTTGTCAGGACTGGCTCTCCCAAGGCCGTCAGTAGTTCCAATGGAATGTTGTCTACTCCCGGGGCCTTGTTTCGACTCAGGTCTTTCAGTGCTCTGTCAAACTCTTCACGCAGTATAGTATCTCCCATTTCATCTTCATCTACATCCTCTTCCATTTCCATAATATTGTCCTCATCTGCATGAGAAACTCTATACATTACTTATGTGTAGAATGAAGATAGTCTTACACCTACTAACGACAGGTGTTCAGTAAGTAAAACAACATTTTTTCTCGACCAATTTCGGTTCAAAAAATTCGGATTCTTTGTGGGACATCATGGAATATTCCCGTTCAGCCCCTATATTTTCATGATGTTCCGTAGGTGGCGACGCTGTATGTAGCCTTGAAAACGGCGTCTGTAACGGAGGTGCGTTCCAAGCAGAGTGCTGTCATTGAGTTTCTTTTGGCGCAAAATGAGAGCATCACAGACAGTCACAGGCGCCTGCAGAATGTCTTCGCAGATGGCAGTGAACGGAAGCACCCTGAGTCGTTGGACGAGGCGTCTGTCACCATCACAACAAGGTCTTACAAACCTGTACGATCTCCCACGTGCCGGCCGGCCGCACACAACTTTGACTCCTGCAGTGTTGGACCGTGCAGACACTCATTGGAGGTCGGATCAATCAAACACCTTCTATGTACAACTGGACGCCTCTGTTGGTAGTGCTGATACTCTCATCCACCGTTTGGGGTACTCAAAGAAGTGTGCCCGCTGCGTTGCTTGCTGCCGAACACAAGACCACAAAGAGCAACGAAGGACCATCTGTGCGGAACTTCTTACGCGTTTAGACTCTGCTGGTGGAAATATTTTGTCGAACATCGTCACAGACAATGAGACGTGGGTTGGGTATTTTGTTGATGTCCCCCTTCATGGCCCAACAATCATGTGTGGAGTGTATTGTGCTACCTCCAGGAAATTGAAGAAACGATCAGAATGTGTTCGTCGCCACAAACATGCAAACTCGGGAGAAGCTCGCAAAACTTCACTGGACTGTTCTTATCCATCCATACTACAACCCGGATCTCGAACCTTCCGACTTCCATCCGTTTGTACGTGCGAGGATATCAATGATGCAGCAACACGACTTTAACTCCGACATCAACCAGTAGAGTGGCATCACGAGGGCATACTGACCCTCTCAGTAAGGTGGCGTATGGCCGTAGCATTGAACAGATAGTATGTTGAAAAATAGCGTTTTGTAGACGAGTGGGAAATAATATGATGTTTTGTACTTCGTATGGTTTTGCAGACATAATAATCATTTGCGTATCCAAGTATGTAGCTTACTTTATGCCAGTTTGACATTTGTTTCCTGTCACTCTCAGGATGTAGCAATCTTTATGATCAGAAGTGCACAGTGTTGTCTCAGCAAGTTCCTAGGAAGAGACGAGATTAAGTCTGGTGCCAGCACATATCCCCTGGTGTAAGCAGTTGCTCTTTGCTGCCAGGAACCAAAACGTACATCACATGAAGGTGTGTGCTGGTATGCAGTAGGGGGCGCAGAGGAGGCATTAGCGTTGCACTACGAGGTGCGTTCAAGTTCTAAGGCCTTCGATTTTTTTTATCCGGACTGGAAAGAGATAGAAACATGCGCATTGTTTTAAAATGAGGCCGCGTTCATTGTCAATACGTCCCAGAGATGGCAGCACCGTACGGCAGATGGAATTTTACCGCCAGCTGCGAGAATGAGAACTGTTTTAAATACTTAAAATGGCGACGTTTTCCTTACTTGAACAGCGTACAATCATTCGTTTTCTGAATTTGCGTGGTGTGAAACCAATTGAAATTCATCGACAGTTGAAGGAGACATGTGGTGACGGAGTTATGGATGTGTCGAAAGTGCGTTCATGGGTGCGACAGTTTAATGAAGGCAGAACATCGTGTGATGACAAACCGAAACAACCTCGGGCTCGCACAAGCCGGTCTGACAACACGATCGAGAAAGTGGAGAGAATTGTTTTGGGGGATCGCCGAATGACTGTTGAACAGATCGCCTCCAGAGTTGGCATTTCTGTGGGTTCTGGGCACACAATCCTGCATGATGACCTGAAAATGCGAAAAGTGTCATCCAGGTGGGTGCCACGAATGCTGACGGACGATCACATGGCTGCCTGTGTGGCATGTTGCCGAGCAATGTTGACGCGCAACGACAGCATGAATGGGACTTTCTTTTCGTCGGTTGTGACAATGGATGAGACGTGGATGCCATTTTTCAATCCAGAAACAAAGCGCCAGTCAGCTCAATGGAAGCACACAGATTCACCGCCACCAAAAAAATTTCGGGTAACTGCCAGTGCTGAAAAAATGATGGTGTCCATGTTCTGGGACAGCGAGGGCGTAATCCTTACCCATTGCGTTGCAAAGGACACTACGGTAACAGGTGCATCCTACGAAAATGTTTCGAAGAACAAATTCCTTCCTGCACTGCAACAAAAACGTCCTGGAAGGGCTGCGCATGTGCTGTTTCACCGAGACAACGCACCCGCACATCGAGCTAACGTTACACAACAGTTTCTTCGTGATAACAACTTTGAAGTGATTCCTCATGCTCCCTACTCACCTGACCTGGCTCCTAGTGACTTTTGGCTTTTTCCAACAATGAAAGACACGTTCCGTGGCCGCACATTCACCAGCCGTACTGCTATTGCCTCAGCGATTTTCCAGTGGTCAAAACAGACTCCTAAAGAAGCCTTCGCCGCTGCCATGGAATCATGGCGTCAGCGTTGTGAAAAATGTGTGCGTCTGCAGGGCGATTATGTCGAGAAGTAAGGCCAGTTTCATCGATTTCGGGTGAGTAGTTAATTAGAAAAAAAATCGGAGGCCTTAGAACTTGAATGCACCTCGTACAGCCTGGTGTCCCCAGCTAGCTGGTGCAGAGTCCCTGTATTAACGCAAAATAACCATAAATCAGGGTTACGACTTCGAAATCATCGGTTTTGTATCATGGCGCCCAGGTGTCGCCGGAGGCTGTCTCTGATGCTTAGCGCTGAGGCACCTGTGCTACATCCACCCGTACAAGACGATGGGGAAAGACTGTTCCTTGTCTGTTTTGGAACTGGTTGGTCTTGAGCCGATAGAGGCTAGGGTCCAGTGCGCTCTTAGGTTGGTTGGTTGCTCAGGTTCTTTCCTACACGCAGGACATGTTCCCTCTAGGGAGTTCATCTGGATCGGACACATGTGAATAGGCTTGATTAATAGTGCATCCCTGTCATTTAGCCCCACACTGACCAAAAACCTGGAGTACCTAGGGATCAACAGTAAGATGGTCTGGCCAATTCGCGCTCTGCATCCATACAAATTGTACCACTGCTTCGGTGACATTGGCCTACCGGTTGTTTGAAAATGTTAATGAGCGGCTAAAAGCTCCAGTCTGAAAGATTCGTATGACTTTATGTATAAAATAAAGGGCGTTATGTTAAGGATATTGCACTTAAACAATGTCACTTAGCCTTACTCCATCTTACACAGCAGAGATGTTAGTGGTTTAAGACATGACACTGATAGACAGTTCAGTGATCCTAAGCTATAGTTCTCCATTTCTTCTCCTGTTATCAGTCAAATGCTGAATATATTCGACACCAGAAATCGAACCCGTTACTTCCGAGTTTCCCTCCACGGCAGTACTATACATTGTCGACTATGTCTATGAGGCGGCATAGGTTTTCGTGGGTGTTCATACCATGATTCCGTTGTATTGCGTAAGGTGACGCAATTGTGAAATCACCATCCATTATTCTTGATTGAGATTTTCTGTGGTTTTCGTAAAAAGAAATTCGGTGAACGATGTCGTGACCGATCTTCCTTCGCATACACGTCCTAATTGACATTCGATGCATAATGAGCACCATGTCGACGGGAGTTTGACTGTAAGCTTTCCTTCCTCCTCCTCCTCAGATTTACGAGTATATATCTACTGCAGTTTCAAACGTAGTCCGCCAGTAATATCTTTGATAAAAAACCTCTCACCCCTTGCTAGCTCGTTTCGTTATTTACGAACACGAATTCTACAGAATGAGTCCAGGAAGTTTCTGACCAATTAGTATCAGCTACTCTGACAAAGCAGGGTATAAATTTTCTCCTGCTGAGAAGCTACTCATTACAATACGGTAAGTTGGTACAAGGGTTTGAGTGACGTTAAAAATGCCACTATGAAAAGTTTATTTTTCAGTAATACCCTAGTATGGTACTTTATTCAACGTGGTACATACGCAAATAGTGGCTACAAATCAATAAAGCTAGGAGAGTATATCTACGAGGGGCGTTTGGAAAGTCTGTGCAAAAATAAAAACTACTTACGTATTTGGGGAAAACCTTTCTTATTTTTCGACTTAGTCTCCTTTTAGACTTATATACTGCGTCCAACGCTGTTCTAATTTGTTGATCCCTTCCGAATTATAGGAATTGTCCAAGACCGCAAAATAGCTATTAGTAGCTGCAATGACCTCCTCGTTTCAATAAAATCTTTGTCCCGCCAGCCATTTCTTCAAATTGGGGAACAAATAGTAGTCCGAGGAAGCCAAGTCTGGAGAATACGGGGGATGTGAAACGAGTTGGAATCCTAGTTTCATTAGTTTTGCTACCAGAAATGCTGAGGTGTGTGCTGGTGCATTGTCTTGATGGAAAAGGACTTTTTTGCGGTCCAATCGCCGGCGTTTTTCTTGCAGCTCGGTTTTCAAACGGTACAACAACGATTAATGATATGCACCTGCAATAATTTTACCCTTTTCCAGATAGTCGATGAGGATTATCCTCTGCGAATCCCAAAAGACAGTCGCCATAACCTTTCCGGCCAGCCGGCCGTTGTGGCCGAGCGGTTCTAGGCGCTTCAGTCTGGAACCGCGCGACCGCTACGGTCGCAGGTTCGAATCCTGCCTCGGTCATGGATGTGTGTGATGTCCTTAGGTTAGATAGGTTTAAATAGTTCTAAGTTCTAGGGGACTGATGACCTCAGATGTTAAGTCCCATAGTGCTAAGCGCCATTTGAACCAATCTTTCCGGCCGAAGGAATGGTCTTCGCCTTTTTTGGTGCAGATTCTCCCTTGGCAACTCATTGTTTAGGTTGTTGTTTGATCTCAGGAGTATAGTGATGTATCCATGTTTCATCCACAGTGACGAAACGACGCTTAAAGTCCTGCAGATTCTTCCTGAACAGCTGCAAACCATCCTTGCAACACTTCACACGAGTCAGTTATTGGTCAAAACCGTGAGAAAACGCGGAACCGATATTGCAGATAGCTTTCTCATGTCCAAATTTTTACGCAAAATATTATGTACCCGTTCATTCGAGATGCCCACAGTGCTAGCAATCTCACGCCCCTTAACTCTTCTGTCATCCATCACGATATCATGGATTTTATCAATGATTTCTGGAGTAGTAACCTCCACAGGGCGTCCAGGACGTTCAGCATCACTTGTGCGCATATCTCCAATCCGAAAATTTTGAAACCACTTATAAACTGTTCTAATCGAAGGTGCAGAGTCACCGTAATGTTTATCGAGCTTCTCTTTAGTCTTCTGAGGCGTTTTGCCTTTCATAACGTAATGTTTAATCCCCACACGAAATTTTTTTCCGTATATTTTTTGACAATCACTCGACTTCCTTGTTTCACACGAATGCCAAACACAAAGAACTAGACCAATGTAGCTGAAACTTGGTGTGCGTTCTTTGCAAAGATGCTACTAACTAAACATGACCTCGATACACGCCGGTGTTGCCATCTCTCGGACTTTGCACGGACTTTTCAAACGCCCCTCGTGTAACTGTCCATTTTCGCAAAGTGGTATATGATCAGTCTGAGGGGTATTCAGAAGAAATGTTGGTGTAGGCTGTTGAACTCTGCGTGGGGATGGACAACGTGTTTGAAGAAATGCAAGAAGACCATGATGATAAGGGAAACACCGACGTGTTCTGCTAGAGCTGGTCCTCATCATCAGCTGATGAGTCCCGACATCTATTCGTTTTTCGTATCCAGCTTCGGGTTGCATCGGCAGTATGAAAACAAAGCCAAACAAAATGCGGCAGCTCCACGCTCTGCGTAGCAGGACATAGCAGGTGGCAATAGCCTCTTGTGTGGCACCTACCTGCCAATATTGTCGTGATCAACCTCCACATATCTCAAATATTTTATCGAGAATGAAGAAAGGTATGGCTCTCCTTCCCCCGTTAAAAGCAGTGTCGATATGTTAGTTGCATTTCGTACACAGCAATGTATGCTATAAAATCCATCAAACGTAAGCTGGTCAGCGACTACATTTTTCACCGTAAACTTTTCAAAATACATGCGATGTTTTACTTTACTTCGAAGTACCACAAGTAACTATGGGCAACAGCGAAAGGAAAATCAGTTCATTAGCAAGCTGTAATGTCAGATTGTAAGATGCGAAAAAATCATTTTTTAATTAAAAAAAAATTTTTTCTTTTACTGAATAGTTTCCTCAAAATCAAATGAGAAAGACTGCGTAGCACAGGACATACCTGAATCCCACGACCATGGTTTTTAAAGTTTTACTCGAAAATTAAAGGTTTTACTGAGAAAGTAGCTACAGAGATGGATATAACTTTGCTTCAGCTACATAAAACTATATAATTTCTGAGGGATACTTGAAATTTCTCCCCCCCATATCTCGTACGATACAAGTTGCGTGTAGCAACCAGCGTCCGGTGTTCTGTCTGGCGATACGACATACATACACTCCTGGAAATTGAAATAAGAACACCGTGAATTCATTGTCCCAGGAAGGTGAAACTTTATTGACACATTCCTGGGGTCAGATACATCACATGATCACACTGACAGAACCACAGGTACATAGACACAGGCAACAGAGCATGCACAATGTCGGCACTAGTACAGTGTATATCCACCTTTCGCAGCAATGCAGGCTGCTATTCTCCCATGGAGACGATCGTAGAGATGCTGGATGTAGTCCTGTGGAACGGCTTGCCATGCCATTTCCACCTGGCGCCTCAGTTGGACCAGCGTTCGTGCTGGACGTGCAGACCGCGTGAGACGACGCTTCATCCAGTCCCAGACATGCTCAATGGGGGACAGATCCGGAGATCTTGCTGGCCAGGGTAGTTGACTTACACCTTCTAGAGCACTTTGGGTGGCACGGGATACATGCGGACGTGCATTGTCCTGTTGGAACAGCAAGTTCCCTTGCCAGTCTAGGAATGGTAGAACGATGGGTTCGATGACGGTTTGGATGTACCGTGCACTATTCAGTGTCCCCTCGACGATCACCAGTGGTGTACGGCCAGTGTAGGAGATCGCTCCCCACACCATGATGCCGGGTGTTGGCCCTGTGTGCCTCGGTCGTATGCAGTCCTGATTGTGGCGCTCACCTGCACGGCGCCAAACACGCATACGACCATCATTGGCACCAAGGCAGAAGCGACTCTCATCGCTGAAGACGACACGTCTCCATTCGTCCCTCCATTCACGCCTGTCGCGACACCACTGGAGGCGGGCTGCACGATGTTGGGGCGTGAGCGGAAGACGGCCTAACGGTGTGCGGGACCGTAGCCCAGCTTCATGGAGACGGTTGCGAATGGTCCTCGCCGATACCCCAGGAGCAACAGTGTCCCTAATTTGCTGGGAAGTGGCGGTGCGGTCCCCTACGGCACTGCGTAGGATCCTACGGTCTTGGCGTGCATCCGTGCGTCGCTGCGGTCCGGTCCCAGGTCGACGAGCACGAGCACCTTCCGCCGACCGCTGGCGACAACATCGATGTACTGTGGAGACCTCACGCCCCACGTGTTGAGCAATTCGGCGGTACGTCCACCCGGCCTCCCGCATGCCCACTATACGCCCTCGCTCAAAGTCCGTCAACTGCACATACGGTTCACGTCCACGCTGTCGCGGCATGCTACCAGTGTTAAAGACTGCGATGGAGCTCCGTATGCCATGGTAAACTGGCTGACACTGACGGCGGCGGTGCACAAATGCTGCGCAGCTAGCGCCATTCGACGGCCAACACCGCGGTTCCTGGTGTGTCCGCTGTGCCGTGCGTGTGATCATTGCTTGTACAGCCCTCTCGCAGTGTCCGGAGCAAGTATGGTGGGTCTGACACACCGGTGTCAATGTGTTCTTTTTTCCATTTCCAGGAGTGTATATGTCAGTGTTGCATTGTTCATGTGCCTGAGTGGTGAACCAGTTAAGCCGCTTTCACTATGTTCCTGTGTGCTCTGCTGATGTGGGTTGCTCCTGAATGGTAGCGTGAGTGACACAGCGTGTCGAATTACATATCGTATCACCTTAGTGTGAACCCCGCCTTGTAGTAAAAAGTACGAATGTCTCAATGTACACAGTAAATCTACAGATGTGGTATTTCCCGCCCTGACCGAGGGGGGCATGACGCTTGGAGCATTCCATTTCCGACGCCTGGAGGGCTATTGCGTCAAGGCTGTATCTTGAGTACGTCTCAGATTTCAGTTGGAGAAGAATGTCACTGCGTATCATGTAGTGACTGTGTACGTCCTATGAGTCCATTCCGAGTATTGTTCCATTTACACGCTTTTTTAGAACTAACATAAATGTAAACGTACACACTGTCAGCAGATACAAAATATTCATTTCTCCCCTTGTAGTAATTCTAAATGTGCTAGTGCATGTTTCCTTATCAAACTCGGAGGTGTACTTGCGAGAAAAAGTAATGTAGAAAACTAGCCTGCAAACCACTTATTGTGTAAATTTGAACCACCAACTTTCTCCTCCGAATCCGGAAACCCGAGGGGCATTCAGCAAGTAATGCAACACATTTTTTTTCTCGGCCAGTTTCGCTTGAAAAAATGCGGTATTTGCTGTAGTTTCATGAAGTTTCGATAGGTGGCAGCAGTATACTTAGCCTTCAAAATGTCGTCTGTAACGTCGGTGCACTCCAAGCGGAGAGCTGTGATTGAGCTACTTTTTGTGAAAAACCAGAGCATCGCAGATATACAGAGGCACTTGGAGAATGGCCACGGAGACCTGGCAGTGAACAAAAGCACGGTGAGTTGTTGGGCGAGCCGTCTGTCATCATCGCTAAGAGGGCGTGCAACCTCTTCCGATCTCCCGGGTGCCGACCTGTTGCACTCAGCCATAACTCCTGCAATGTCGGAACGTGCAGACACTATTTCGAGGTGACCGACAGTTCACAACCAGACACCTCGTTGTACAACTGTACATCTCTGTTGAGGATGCTGATACACTCATCCACCAGTTGGTATAGTCAAATATGTGTGCCCACTGGCATCGACCCTACAGACCAGATCTCGCACCTTCCGATTTCAATCTTTGCCCTGCCAGTAAGGTGGCGTAAGGCCATCGCATTGAACGGAGATTATGTTGAAATGCAACATTTTCTAGCCAAAAGGGTGGGGAATAATATGGTATTTGTACTCCTAGATAAAATCACCCTGCTTTCAGAAAAAATTGTATTGCATTATTTATTGAACGCCCCCCGTATTCTGTTGACCCCCACTTACAAAGGGTGAACTGATCAAGGCAATAAAATAAGAAAAACCAGAAATCACTCTAAAGATTTAGGTATTTAATTTTCCTGTGAACTATTCGAGGCTGGAATGGTCGAGAAATAGTCTGAATATTGGTCTATGAACCCTCTGCCAAGCACTTAGGAGTGAAACACAGAGTGATAATGTAGGTGAAAACTGATGAGCCAAAACATTACAACCACATGCTCAACAGGTTGTTTGCCCGTCTTTGCAATGAAATACATCACTGATTCTGTGTATCGTGGATCCTACAATTTGTGGGTAGGTTTGTGGAGATGTGTGGTATCAGATGTCGTCTACACACAGGTCATGTAATTCGCGTCAATAACGTCGCTGATATGCGTACACCGTGACTGCCCGATAGCGACCCAGATGGGTTTCGTAGGAAGCGCAGGATAATCTCTCCGCCGGCATAATACCGCTGTCACCAGCCTGCGCATGTGATGCACTCCATCTTCTGAACCGCCGTTCACCTCAGTGAAGGTCTTTGTGGAGACGACTATCCAACTAGTGTAAAAAAAATGTGATTCACCCGAAGAGCCAACACGTTTCCATTGATCGACGGTCGAATCCCGATTGTCCTGTGACCACTGCAATCATAATCGACGATGTCGTTGGATCATCATGTGAACACTTAGGAGTGCTCTGCTGCAGAGCTCCAAGTTCAACAATGTACGATGAATGGTGTGACCTGAAACACTTGGGCATGCACCACTCATTCGGCAGAGATGCCACAGACTACCATCTACACCACTTTACACACAGACGAGCCTCCGAACCCCACGTTCTGTGAAGGACTGGGGATGTCCAACCATTCAGAGCCTAGTGGTAGTTTCACTGTCCTTCTTACCTCTTTCTGTAGATGCCCACGACAGAGCGTGGAATGTCGGATCCCTTAATCGGGCAGGTAGGTTAGAAAATTTAAAAAGGGAAATAGATAGGTTGAAGTTAGATATAGTGGGAAATAGTGAAGTTCGGTGGTAGGAGGAACAAGACTTTTGGTCAGGTGAATACAGGGTTATAAATACAAAATCAAATAGGGGTAATGCAGGAGTAGGTCTAATAATGAATAAATAAAATAGTAGTGCGGGTAAGCTACCACAAACAGCACAGTGAACGGATTATTGTGGCCAAGATAGACAAGAAGCCCATGCCTACTACAGTAGTGCAAGTTTATATGCCAACTAGCTCTGCAGATGATGAAGAAATTGATGATATGTATGATGAGATAAAAGAAATTATTCAGGTAGTGAAGGGAGACGAAAATTTAATAGTCATGGGTGACTGGAATTCGAGAGTAGGAAAAGGGAGAGAAGGTAACATAGTGGGTGAATATGGATTGGGGGAGAGAAATGAAAGAGGAAACCGCCTGGTAGAATTTTGCAGAGAGCATAACTTAATCATAGCTAACACTTGGTTCAAGAATCATAAAAGAAGGTTGTATACATGGAAGAATCCTGGAGATACTAGAAGGTATCAGATAGATTATATAATGGTAAGACAGAGATTTAGGAACCAGGTTTTAAATTGTAAGACATTTCCAGGGGCAGATGTGGACTCTGACCACAATCTATTGGTTATGAACTGTAGATTAAAACTGAAGAAACTGCAAAAAGGTGGGAATTTAAGGAGATGGGACCTGGATAAACTGACTAAACCAGAGGTTGTACAGAGTTTAAGGGGAGCATAAGGGAACAATTGACAGGAATGGGGGAAAGAAATACTGTAGAAGAAGAATGGGTAGCTCTGAGGGATGAAGTAGTGAAGGCAGCAGAGGATCAAGTAGGTAAAAAGACGAGGGCTGGTAGAAAACCTTGTGTAACAGAAGAAACATTGAATTTACTTGATGAAAGGAGAAAATATAAAAACGCAGTAAATGAAGCAGGCAAAAAGGAATACAAACGTCTCAAAAATGAGATCGACAGGAAGTGCAAAATGGCTAAGCAGGGATGGCTAGAGGACAAATGTAAGGATGTAGAGGCTTATCTCACTAGGGGTAAGATAGATACTGCGTACAGGAAAATTAAAGAGATCTTTGGAGAAAAGAGAGCCACTTGTATGAATATCAAGAGCTCAGATGGAAACCCAGTTCTAAGCAAAGAAGGGAAAGCAGAAAGGTGGAAGGAGTATATAGAGGGTCTATACAGGGGCGATGTACGTGAGGACAATATTATGGAAATGGAAGAGGATATAGATGAAGATGAAGATGAAATGGGAAATACGATACTGCGTGAAGAGTTTGAAAGAGCACTGAAAGGCCTGAGTCGAAACAATGCCCCGGGAGTAGACAACATTCCATTGGAACTACTAACGGCCTTGGGAGAGCCAGTCCTGACAAAACTCTACCATCTGGTGAGCAAGATGTATGAGACAGGCGAAATACCCTCAGACTTCAAGAAGAATATAATAATTCCAATTCAAAAGAAAGCAGGTGTTGACAGATGTGAAAATTACCGAACTATCAGTTTAATAAGTCACAGCTGCAAAATACTAACGCGAATTCTTTACAGGCGAATGGAAAAACTGCTAGAAGCTGACCTCGGCGAAGATCAGTTTGGATTCCGCAGAAATGTTGGAACACGTGCGTTAATACTGACCCTACGACTTATCTTAGAAAATAGATTAAGGAAAGGCAAACCTACATTTCTAGCAGTTGTAGACTTAGAGAAAGCTTTTGACAATGTTGACTGGAATACTCTCTTTCAAATTCTAAAGGTGGCAGGGGTAAAATACAGGGAGCGAAAGGCTATTTACAATTTTTACAGAGACCAGATGGCAGTTATAAGAGTCGATGGGCATGAAAGGGAAGCAGCGGTTGGGAAGGGAGTGAGACAGGGTAGTAGCCTGTCCCCGATGTTATGCAATCTGTATATTGAGCAAGCAGTAAAGGAAACAAAAGAAAAATTCGGAGTACGTATTAAAGTCCATGGAGAAGAAATAAAAACGTTGAGGTTCGCCGATGACATTGTAATTCTGTCAGAGACAGCAAAGGACTTGGAAGAGCAGTTGAACGGAATGGACAGTGTCTTGAAAAGAGGATATAAGATGAACATCAACAAAAGCAAAACGAGGATAATGGAATGTAGTCGAATTAAGTCGGGTGATGCTGAGGGAATTAGATTAGGAAATGAGACATTTAAAGTAGTAAAGGAGTTTTGCTATTTGGGGAGCAAAATAACTGATGTTGGACGAAGTAGAGAGGATATAAAATGTAGACTGGCAATGGCAAGGAAAGCGTTTCTGAAGAAGAGAAATTTGTTAACATCGAGTATAGATTTAAGTGTCAGGAAGTCATTTCTGAAAGTATTTGTATGGAGTGTAGCCTTGTATGGAAGTGAAACCTGGACGGTAAATAGTTTGGACAAGAAAAGAATAGAAGCTTTCGAAATGTGGTGCTATAGAAGAATGTTGAAGATTAGGTGGGTAGATCACGTAACTAATGAGGAGATATTGAATAGAATTGGGGAGAAGAGGAGTTTGTGGCACAACTTGACAAGAAGAAGGAACCGGTTGGTAGGACGTGTTCTGAGGCATCAAGGGATCACAAATTTAGCATTGGAGGGCAGCGTGGAGGGTAAAAATCGTAGAGGGAGACCAAGAGATGAGTACACTAAGCAGATTCAGAAGGATGTAGGTTGCAGTAAGTACTTGGAGATGAAGAAGCTTGCACAGGATAGAGTAGCACGGAGAGCTGCATCAAACCAGTCTCAGGACTGAAGACAACAACAACAACAACAACAACCACGACAGTAGCACATGAACATTTGACCAGCTTCGCCATTTTCCAGATACTCGTTCACAGGTTCTGCGTAAAAATAATTTTTCATTTGTCAAAGCCGCTTATCCCAATGGATTTCCCCATTTGCAGCTCATACACTATGTGATCAAAAGTATCCGGACACCCACAAAAACATACGTTTTTCATTTAATGTACATTGTGTTACCACCTACTGCCAGGTACTCACTCCATATCAGCGACCTCAGTAGTCAGTAGACATCGTGAGAGAGCAGAATGAGGCGCTCCGCGGAACTCACGGACTTCGAACTTCTTCAGGTGGTTGGGTGTCACTTGTGTCACACGTTTGTGGGCGAGATTTCCACACTCCTAAACATCCCTAGGCCCACTGTTTCCGATGTGACAGTGAAGTGAAGACGTGAAGGGACAGCTCAAAGCCGTACAGGCCGACCTCGTCTGTTGACTGACAGAGAGCGCCGACAGCAGAAGACGGTCGTAATGTGTAATAGGCAGACATCTATCCAGACCATCATACAGGAATTCTAAACTGCATCAGGATCCAGTGCAAGTTCTATGACAGTTAGGCGGGAGGTGAGTAAACTTGGATTTCATTGTCGAGCGGCTGCTCATAAGCCACACATCACGACGGTAAATGCCAGACGACGCCACTCTTGGTGGAAGGAGCGTAAACATTTGACGATTGAAAGGTGGAAAAACGTTGTGTGGAATGACGAATCACGGTACAGAATGTGGCGATCCGACGGCAGAGTGTGGGTATGGCGATTGCCCAGTGAACGTCATCTGCCAACGTGTGTAGTGCCAACAGTAAAATTCGGAGGCGGTGGTGTTATGGTGTGGCCATGTTTCTCATCGAGGGGTCTGGCACACCTTGTTGTTTTTCATGGCACTATCACAGCACAGGCCTACATTGATGTTTTAAGCACTTTCTTGCTTCCCATTGTAGAAGAGCAATTCGGGGATCGCGATTGCACTTTTCAACTCGATCGAGCACCTGTTCTTAATGCACGGCCTGTGGCGGAGTGGTTACACGGCAATAACATCCCTGTAATGGACTGGCCCGCACAGAGTCCTGACCTGAATCCTGTAAAGCACCTTTGGGACGTTTTGGAACGCAGACTTTGTGCCAAGCCTCACCAACTGACATAGATACCACTCCTCAGTGCAGCAATCGGTGAAGAATGGGCTGCCATTCCCCAAGAAACCTTCCAGTACCTGACTGAACGTATGCTTGCCAGAGTGGAAGCTGTCATCAAGGCTAAGGGTGGATCAACACCAAGTGGAATTCCAGCATTTCCAATGGGGGGTGACACGAACTTGTAAGTCATTTGGATCACATAGTGTATCTTCGATAGGGTGATTTCCTGTCCGTGTCTGCTCCGCTTGCATACTTTGTCACCACTTCAGTGCCCGTAACGCCACCTGGCGGCAGCGAAGGTCGCTGTGGGCGGTGGTCATAATGTTTTGGTTTACTAGTGTACATATGTTGTAGGGTTGAACTCACCTATGCAGAAACGTGGTCCTTCGCCGAACGGCAGGTAGACGAAGGGATGTCGTGAAGCTTTGGCCTCGTCTGAGAAGCGTTCGGGATCGAACCGCTCGGGGTTGGGATAGTGGACAGGGTCGTGGTGTATACTGTGCACGGGGATGACGACGATGATGCCGCGTTCTAGGATCACAGCGGTGTCGCCGCTGCCGTCTGCGCTCGGCAGCCGGTACGGCCGCAGGGTCTCCCTGTTGATAGTAGCCAGTGGTGGGTACTTCCTCAGCGTCTCTGCAACATTGCGGTGATCCATTAGTTCATGGGAGTAACTGACTTCAGACAGGACTGGCTATAGATGAACTGATGTGAAGTAAGCGGGTCTGCTGCTGTGGCCGAGCGGTTCTAGCCGTTTCAGACCGGAACCGCACTGTTGCAACGGTCGCAGGTTCGAATCCTGCCTCGGGCATGAATGTGTGTCATGTCCTTAGGTTAGTTAGGTTTAAGCAGTTCTACGTTCTAGGGGACTGATGACCTCAGAAGTTGAGTCCCATAGTGCTCAGAGCCATTTGAACCATTTTTTAACCTCAGATGTTAAGTCCCATAGTGCTTAGAGCCATTTTTGAAGTAAGTGGATGTACAGTTCCTGGGCAAAATCTTAGGTTGGTGCATAAGTTCGTAGCGTATTTGTTTTGCATGTTGGTATTCCGGTTGCTATGGAATTATCTATTAGTTGTCTTTTTTATTTCTAATTCACTGCTCCTATTTCAGTTTACACATTGTCATTTTGCCATCTGGAGATAGTGGGTGCAGCTGTGGAAAATCGAGTGCCGACTGGAGAAATCGGAACACTCACGACTAATTATTCTGCTCGAGTTCAGTAGAGGGGTGACAGCAGCAGAGACAGCCAGAAACATTTGCGCCGTCTGTGGGGATAATACTAATAGACAGAGCACTGCAAAAAAAATGGTTTTTCGTTTTAAGGAGCATCGTTTGACATTAGTGACTCTCCACGCCCAGAAATTCCTTCACGGTTTGATAAAGATCGTGTAAATGCATGAATCCACACTTACCCACATCAATGTACTCGAGAACTGGTACATGTGAGGAACTGTGATCGCTCCACCATCGGGCGACAATTGCATGAAATGGGGAAGATTTAAAAATCGGGTGTATGAGTCCGCACGCTCTAAGGCAAGAGCACAATAATCAGCAGGTGGTCATACACTTCTGGCCATTAAAATTGCTACACCAAGAAGAAATGCAGATGATAAACGTGTATTCATTGGACAAATATATTATACTAGAACTGACAAGTGATTACATTTTCACGCAATTTGGGTGCGTAGATCCTGATAAATCAGTACCCAGAATAACCACCTCTGGCCGTAATAACGGCCTTGATATGCCTGGGCATTGAGTCAAACAGAGTTTGGATGGCGTGTACAGATACAGCTGCCCATGCAGATTCAACACGATACCACAGTTCATCAACAGTAGTGATTGGTGTATTGTGACGAGCCAGTTGCTAGGCCATAATTGACCAGACGTTTTTAATTGGTGAGAGATCTGGAGAATGTGCTGGCCAGGGCAGCAGTCTAACATTTTCTGTATCCAGAAAAGCCCGTACAGGACCTGCAACATGCGGTCGTACATTATCCTGCTGAAATGTAGGGTTTCGCAGGGATCGAATGAAGGGTAGAGCCATGGGTCGTAACACATCTGAAATGTAACGTCCACCGTTCAAAGTACCGTCAATGCGAACAAGAGGTGACCGAGACGTGTAACCAATGGCACCCCATATCATCACGCCGGGTGATACGTCAGTATGGCGATGACGAACACACGCTTCCAATGTGCGTTCACCGCGATCTCGCCAAACACGGATGCTGTAAACAGAACCTGGATTCATCCGAAAAAATGACGTTTTGCCATTCGTGCACCTAGGTTCGTCGTTGAGTATACCATCGCAGGCGCTCCTGTCTGTGATGCAGTGTCGAGGGTAACCGCAGCCATGGTCTCCGAGCTGTTAGTCCATGCTGCTGCAAACATCGACGACTGTTCGTGCAGATGGTTGTTGTCTTGCAAACGTCCCCATCTGTTGACTCAGGAATGGAGACGTGGCTGCACGATCCGTTACGGCCATGCGGATAAGATGCCTGTCATCTTGACTGCTAGTGATACGAGGCCGTTGGGAACCAGCACCGCGTTCCGTATTACCCTCCTGAACCCACCGATTCCATATTCTGCTAACAGTCATTGGATATTGACCGACGCGAGCAGCAATGTCGCAATACGATAAACCGCAATTGCGATACGCTACAATCCGACCTTTATCAAAGTCGGAAACGTAATGGTACGCATTTGTCCTCTTTACACGAGGCATCACAACAACGTTTCACCAGGCAACGCCGGTCAACTGCTGTTTGTGTATGAGAAGTCGGTTGGAAACTTTCCTCATGTCAGCACGTTGTAGGTGTCGCCACCGGCGTCAGCCTAGTGTGAATGCTCTGAAAAGCTAATCATTTGCATATCACAGCATCGTCTTCCAGTCGGTTACATTTCGCGTCTGTATAACGTCATCTTCATGGTGTAGCAGTTTTAATGGCCAGTAGTGTATGTGTATCTCTGCTTCATCATCAATTTGCTCTTGAACGGCGCCGACCATTCCTTCCTGTACCATTACTGGCGACGAGAAATGGTGTTTTTATGCTAACATAAGGGAAAGGAAAACATGGTTGAGCCCAAACAAAGCAGCAACTCCGCGTAGAACGGACTGCGCGCATCCACAAAAGATAATATTATGCATCTGGTGGAACAGTGACGATGTGGTGTACTGCGAACTGTTTCCGCTACGTGTAACCATCACTGCTAACATTTATTGTCAATAATTGAGACGCCTTGATGACGAAATCCAAGAACAACGACCAGGAAGATTGCGTGAAGTGGTGCTACTGCACAGTAAGCCCGCGCACATTCTACGAGACCGACAAAAAACACTGTACAGGAATTGGATTAAGAAATCAATCCGCAACCACCTTATTCACATGTCTTCAGATTTCCAGCTTTTCCTGTCTCCATCGAACAGCCTTCAAGGAACTTCCTTTCCGGATGAAAATGCGCTCCCAACATGGCTCGACGAATTCTTCGCCTAAAAACTACGTAATTTCTACAGTCGGGAATCGAAAGTTATCCACGCGTTGATAGACTGTTGTAAATAGTGACGAAGAAAACACTGTTGATGAGTAAAGTCTCTGTTATGTCTACCTGTTTACTGAACTTACGGAAAACGCTACGATCTTATCCACCAACCCAACAAGAATATCCATCTGTACGATCTAAGGATAGCTTTGTCATCTAAAACAAAGAATCGATACGTACAAATACTAAACGGAGTTTAGGGGCTTTACGGTGTTCCTCGCAAAGAAAATGTTCCAGTCATGGGTTATTAAACGTTTCTTCACTGTTTCAGCAGTATGGTCCACGAAAGACGTGTTAAAGGACAGGAAAAGCTGCTTATTTAATCGTCATGTTGACCGAACCATTCTTGAGAATCATTTTATTTCTCTGCACTTTGATTTCAGTACTCTATAAGGGGGAGTCACGGTAGCGAGTAAAATCGACCTTCAAACTAAAAGAGCACACAATTTACAACGTATGTAGTAATTCGGATTGTCACAGTCGTCTTACACGTTTTATTTTTTGTGTAGCGATCTGAGTTGTGTACCGTTGATTGGAAATCGGTTTTACCTGCTACCAGGCCACCCCTTTGTAGAGTATTGAAATATAAGTACAAAGGGAAACAACGACGTGATTTGCTTTTATGTTGTATTTATTTGTGCACACTGTAAATACTCCGTAAAATTTGTACTTTCCCAAAATTTATTTGCTCCTAAAAATGTTGCAGAATAGATGTTTTTCGGTAAATTTGGTAATGTAGGTGATATTTAATGACGTGGACGTCATCAGAGTGGTTGTTATAGAATAACTTTGGAACGAGCCAGTTGCAGTCGGTAATGGAAAGGTGGGCAGGTTCAAATGTTTCAAATTGCTCTGAGCACTATGGGACTTAACTACTGAGGTCATCAGTTCCATAGAACTTAGAACTACTTAAACCTAACTAACCTAAGGACATCACACACATCCGTGCCCGAGGCAGGATTCGTACCTGCGACCGTAGCGGTCACGCGGCTCCAAACTGACGCGCTTAGAACCGCACGGCCACACCGGCCTGCGGGTGGACAGGTCTATGTTGTATTGTACTGTATGTATTGTATGTTAACTGGGGACCTAGAAACGACGGAGAGGCTTCGTCCCCGCCGCAGCCGCAGTGGTCCACAACCCCACGACGACTATCGCAGTTCACTTCACCCCTCCGCCGCCCCACACCGAACCCAGGGTTGTTGTGAGGTCCGGCCCCCGGTGGACCCCCCCCCCCCCCTCCCCCTCTGTAGCTGTCTGTATGTGCCTAAGTTATGAAATGTAGAAAAATGTAAGCCAGCTTGACACAGTCACGTCGTTTAAATATTTGGTATAACGTTGCAAAACGGTATTTATAACGGAACGAGCATGTGAGAATTGTGGTAGGGTAGGCGAACGGCCAGCTTCAGTTTATTGGAAGAATTTTAGGACAATGTGGTTCATCTGTAAAGGAGACCGCATATGTAGGAGGCTAGAGCGACCTATTGTTGAATACTGCTCGAGTGTTTGGGATCCGCACCACCCAGGTCGGATCAAACGAAGACATAGAAGGAATTCAGAGGCGGGCTGATAGATTTGTTATTGTACTCTCAAATGCTGTAGTGCCTGCTTATTACTTAAAGTATTTCCATGCTATCCATCTCCTATTAATAGCAACAGAAGTAACGGTGTTTTTATAGTTTCCATACAGCTACCAGGGACCGACTGCATGTCGGCAAACGTCGTAGATAAGGCAGAAGGCGCATTGCCATTTACCTTGTTTGTGATTTAAATCAAATTTCTTTTAATCTGTGGTGTTGTATAGCAAAGAAAATTTCCAGCTCTGTCTGGTCCCTTAGATTTCTCTGTTCGTAATTGCTATGTCTCATATCTGGTCGTAATCGAACATGATCACGACACAAATAAATTAAGTGGGAATGCGAATTCTGTCCTTAATCTTGAGAACGCTACGCCTTCTGCAAACGATTTCAGGTGCCATATAAACTATCACATACAGGACTTAAGTTTTTGAAAAGTCTTTGCTCTTCCCGCCAAGAAGTGGTGCGAAACTCACAACTGATTTCTGAATCTTCACAAGAGAATAGCAATTTAATCAAAATATAAATATTTTTTAAAAGAAAAAAACACCACAAACACTTTTGAGAAAATTTGGAAATAGGCCGAAACAGGTCTGTGGTGTAAAATACTAGAGAAACATGTTACCTTATCGCAACTGGTTTCGAGCATTCATTTCCATAATGTCTTATACTGATGTATACTATGCTGTGGGCCCAACAGAAGTAAAATATTGACAATAGTGTCATACAAAGTAATGGCGAATATTCTGCGATTTCTACGCTTAAAGATTAAATTTTTCCCTCGCTCTATCTGCGAGTGGAACAGGAAAAAAAAATGGCTCTGAGCACTATGGGACTTAACTTCTGAGGTCATCAGTCCCCTAAAACTTAGAACTACTTAAACCTAACTAACCTAAGGACATCGCACACATCCATGCCCGAGGCAGGATTCAAACCTGCGACCGTAGCAGTCGCGCGGTTCAGGACTGAGCGCCTAGAACCGGTAGACCACCGCGGCCGACGGAACAGGAAAGGAAATGACTGGCAGTGGTACGTGATATCCTCCAGCACGCACCATATGGTGATGTGCGGAGTGTGTATGTACACTCCTGGAAATGGAAAAAAGAACACATTGACCCACCATACTTGCTCCGGACACTGCGAGAGAGCTGTACAAGCAATGATCACATGCACGGCACAGCGGACACACCAGGAACCGCGGTGTTGGCCGCCGAATTGCGCTAGCTGCGCAGCATTTGTGCACCGCCGCCGTCAGTGTCAGCCAGTTTGCCGTGGCATACGGAGCTCCATCGCAGTCTTTAACACTGGTAGCATGCCGCGACAGCGTGGACGTGAACCGTATGTGCAGTTGACGGACTTTGAGCGAGGGCGTATAGTGGGCATGCGGGAGGCCGGGTGGACGTACCGCCGAATTGCTCAACACGTGGGGCGTGAGGTCTCCACAGTACATCGATGTTGTCGCCAGTGGTCGGCGGAAGGTGCACGTGCCCGTCGACCTGGGACCGGACCGCAGCGACGCACGGATGCACGCCAAGACCGTAGGATCCTACGCAGTGCCGTAGGGGACCGCACCGCCACTTCCCAGCAAATTAGGGACACTGTTGCTCCTGGGGTATCGGCGAGGACCATTCGCAACCGTCTCCATGAAGCTGGGCTACGGTCCCGCACACCGTTAGGCCGTCTTCCACTCACGCCCCAACATCGTGCAGCCCGCCTCCAGTGGTGTCGCGACAGGCGTGAATGGAGGGACGAATGGAGACGTGTCGTCTTCAGCGATGAGAGTCGCTTCTGCCTTGGTGCCAATGATGGTCGTATGCGTGTTTGGCGCCGTGCAGGTGAGCGCCACAATCAGGACTGCATACGACCGAGGCACACAGGCCAACACCCGGCATCATGGTGTGGGAAGCGATCTCCTACACTGGCCGTACACCACTGGTGATCGTCGAGGGGACACTGAATAGTGCACGGTACATCCAAACCGTCATCGAACCCATCGTTCTACCATTCCTAGACCGGCAAGGGAACTTGCTGTTCCAACAGGACAATGCACGTCCGCATGTATCCCGTGCCACCCAACGTGCTCTAGAAGGTGTAAGTCAACTACCCTGGCCAGCAAGATCTCCGGATCTGTCCCCCATTGAGCATGTTTGGGACGGGATGAAGCGTCGTCTCACGCGGTTTGCACGTCCAGCACGAACGCTGGTCCAACTGAGGCGCCAGGTGGAAATGGCATGGCAAGCCGTTCCACAGGACTACATCCAGCATCTCTACGATCGTCTCCATGGGAGAATAGCAGCCTGCATTGCTGCGAAAGGTGGATATACACTGTACTAGTGCCGACATTGTGCATGCTCTGTTGCCTGTGTCTATGTGCCTGTGGTTCTGTCAGTGTGATCATGTGATGTATCTGACCCCAGGAATGTGTCAATAAAGTTTCCCCTTCCTGGGACAATGAATTCACGGTGTTCTTATTTCAATTTCCAGGAGTGTAGATGTAGATTATGGACCTACTGATTTCAGTGCTACAGTGAGACAGCTACAAAGTACTGAGAGCGTACCTGCCAAGACTTTGTCCAGGTACTTCATCTTGCTGAGAGCGTCGTACGTGACGGCCCCACTCTCGGCGAGTACGGAGTCTATTTCATTCTGCGCCTGCTCTTGGATGTCCGGGTTGACTGCCAGCTCGTAAGTGGCGAAGCTCATCGTTGTCGACGACGTCTCGAAGCCGGCGGTGTAGAACAGGAAGGCCTGTGCTGCCACTTCGTCCTCCGTCAGTTCTACAAAATTTCGTAAATCGAAGTTATTCGGAGTTAATATCTAAAAGAGTAAGCTCTACCGTTGCTGCTTAGCAACAGCTTTAGGAATGTCCTAGAAAGAATAAATATAATACAGAATCGAATTTTCTTAGCTTAGAATGGATTTGATTTTGTTAGGTTTTAATTCATACCAGTGTCCATTTCAGGACTTGGAGACAAGAGTAGAGGTAGGATGAGGAAGTTAGAAAGAATCCTTGTTGGTGAGATTCATCTGAAGTGATGTAACAGAACCATAAGAAATGTCAGCCTTAATGGCCAGACGGTTATTTCAAGTCGAATCCTAGATCAAAGCGGTTGAAAGAGCTACAGAATTTCATTACTTTTGAATACATTACGGGAAAGGCAGTGATCAATGTCTTACGAATATTTACTATTAAAAACAGTCTTGATCACGATTTATTTATCAAGATGACCGTTTTCGACCACTACTGTGGTCATCTTCAGACCATTGAGGAGGAACCTCTTTCTGTTGGTGGTTCTTAAACAGAAAGAGGTTCCTACTCAATGGTCTGAAGATGACCACAGTAGTGGTCGAAAACGGTCATCTTGATAAATAAATCGTGATCAAGACTGCTTTTAGTAGTAAATACAGAATTTCAATCCAAATTTTACCCAGGTAGCTCCACAGCTTGTGCCAAACTGGCATAGCTAGATACTCTGTATCTAATACTTATTGTCATGGAAAACGACATATTTCTTTGACTGTCAAAGACTGCCCACACTATTAGAAGAAACCATTAAATGCATACACATTATAAAAATTTGTGTGTGTGTGTGTGTGTGTGTGTGTGTGGCCTCCTACACATATTCTTTGCTGTCGGGAAACAATCGCCATAAGCATCTACCTAATAGAGTTTAGAAGATATGACGCCATAAACACTGAGATGCATGAAAAACTGCCGCATCATGCTTGACGTTTAAATTTATTACGCATTTGCTACTAATACTATTCGCAACATGTTTCACAGACCGCTGAATGTACCTACAAGAGTACATGGTTCGAGAGATATGACGTCATAAAAACTGAGATGCGAGAAAAGTTGCCCTATCATGCATGAAGTTTTAATGAATTTATTCTTTACTTGTAAGGCACTCTACAGTCGAGTCAAATAAACGAAATCCCTGACACCTGACAGCGCTTTTGACAGCTTTCAACCACGAAGCACAAACGGCTGGGGGCAAAAACAGAAGCAATCTATAGAGCCAAGAGGCGCCGCCATTGAGACGTTTACAAAATCGCGTTGTAGCTACGCGAAGCATCTGTGCTCAGCGAACAGAAACTGTCCGGAGTCGTGTTCCTTAAATTGGATACTGTAGTTATAAATTTGTTAAATTTCTACAATACGCATATTTCTTTTTACGACTGTTTCATAATTTCAAAAATGTTTACGTGATACGTAGAAATGAAGTATTTTCGATACTTCACTACAAACACATTTCATTTTTTTGTTTTCGTTCCTGAAAAAAAGTGCCAAAATGAATAACGAAGAACTGCCGCGTTTTTTCAGCTAGTGTTCAAAAACAGGAAAATGAAAATAATGTGAATTTGACAAAAGAAGCATTGAGCCTTAACAACCCCCCCTCTCCCCCTCTGATAGAAGAAGAGAAAGAAACTGCTTTTGCAGTGATTTTTTGCGCCGAGCAAGCTTTCCGTAATATTTTGACAGCCAACAACAGCCCAGAAATGAGTGGGTTAGCGGGTGGACTCTAGTTAAGCGTGCATTTCCAACGTTTTATTTATTTATTTATTTATTTTGGCGAATTTAACCAAATCCACGTGGAAGTAACTAAATATGAGGAATAATCAATCTGTTTTCTAAGCACGGTGACGTGATCTTCCGTTTCGGTAACCTTAGTATAAGTGGTGTCTCCGCTGGTCTTTCTCTCTTTCTTTTCGTAAGCGTTTACGCGGTCTTAGATACTGATTTAGCTGTAATCAAGTTTTGTTGGCTTTATTTTTATGTAACTTTGTGGCCGGATGCCCTGACTGCCGCCGCAGTAATCAGTTACAGCTGTAAATATGAGTAAAGTTTTTGCGTCCTGTGTCTGTGAAGTGGATAAACTTTGTTCGCTGTGTGATCGTATTTTAACCCTTGTATGATACGAAAAGTGGGGACCAGCCTAGCATATGTCTAAACGAGCGTGGGAAACCGCTCAAAAGCCACGGTACGGCTGGACAGTACAGCGCTTGTTGATGGCCCAGCATTGAAATCTGCAGCAATTTGCGGAAGGGTTGCACTTATGTCACAATGAACGATTCTCTTCAGTCGTCGTTGGTCTCATTCTTGCAAGATCTTTTTCTGGCCGCAGCGATGTCGGAGTTTTGTTTTACCAGATTCCTGATATTCACGGTACACTCGTGAAATGGTCGCACGGGAATTGCTACGTCGGAGTGCTCTGTCCCATCGCTCGTGCGCCGAATATAACACCATATTCAATCTTAAATTTTAGTAACCCGCCATTGTAGCAGCAGTAACCGATCTAACAACAGTTGGTAACCTGCCATTGTAGCAGTAGTAACCGATCTAACAACCGCGCTAAGACAATTGTCTTTTATAAGCGTTAACGAGCGCAGCGCCGTATTCTGCCTGTTTACATATCGCTGTATTTGAATACGCATGCCTATACTAGTTTCTTTGGCGCTTCAGTGTAAAACTCCCTATTGTTAAATTTTACGAAGGGAAAAAGAGAGCAGGAAACAAAATTAGAGCGTCCGGAATGGATTGCGGACCTCGTCTTTTTCATGGACTTGACTGCACGCTGCTCACAGTAAGAAATTGCAAGATATGGAGCAATCTATTTCTCATTTGATGGTGACGCATTTAAAAATGAAATCGCCTGACAAAACGCACCACCCATTTCCTTAATCGCACTGTTCTTAACGAAAATGCGAGTTTTGAAGAATTCAGTATCGCCTTCAAAGAATTATAAGTTTAGTCTTCTAAACGTTTTGAGGGGAATGCCAGTCTTACATCTGTTTTCGAGGTGTTTACGAGACCGCTTGTCGGTTCATTTGAAATTGCACCTGTGTGTGTGCCGATGGAAACGATTGATCTGCAGTGTAATTCACGTTTAAAAGGCAATTTCTTCTAGGTTAAAACTGTCCAGCACCTCTACATTGTTTCCATCAGGAAGACTAACGCGGTTGGAAACTTGATAGAATATTTCGATCTGCTTATGTGTGTCAAAAACATTTTTCGATTATGAAGCTAAATAAGTCACAATAACGTAGCAACCTGAGTGCAAAAATCTATGAAATTGACTGCGTTTGTCCGTATGCCGACAGTTTGTACCACATAAAAATTTTATGTCTTCAGCGCGCCAATAATAATTAAATAATATTTAAAATTTGATCTGTGTTGTTGATAAATGTGAAATATAAAATCAAATCGTATGCACTGCGACTACGCTGCCATTTAAATGTTCTCGAGCCTAATTCCTGACCGCCCCTTCCATACAGGACCGCAACTTCACTACATGCCAACGTGTTCAACAATTGCCTTAACTTCAGGAAGTGCATGAGTCCATTCGCTGAAGGACAGACTGATGAATTGCCATGGATGGACGTCACTTTGAGCTCCTCCTATGAACAAGCGTTCAGATATCAGAAAGTTTCCACACCCAGTTCTAATGGGATAGTTATTCTTGTTTCGATGACTAGTACCACCTCTCAAAATATGCAGCACCTTTTTAAACATTTGTAATACATATGTAAAAAGCTTCCTAAATGTCGGTATCTGCATTAAAAACTGTTTAGTGAAATATCTGGAAAACTACAAATCTGATTTTAAAAAAAAGGTTGTAATAAAATCTGTTCGTCTCGAAGTGAGAGGGCAACGGCCTTGCCTTGGTGGATACACCGGTTTCCGTCAGATCACCGAAGTTAAGCGATGTTGGCGTGGCCGGCAGTTGGATGGGTGACCATCCGGGCCGCCGTGCGCTGTTGGCATTTTTCGGGGTGCATTCAGCCTCCTGATGCAAATTGAGGAGCTACTCGACTGAATAGTAGCGGCTCCGGTCAAAGAAAACCATCATAACGACCAGGAGAGCGGTGTGCTGACCACACGCCCCTCATATCCGCATCTTCATCTGAGGATGATACGGCGGTCGGATGGTCCTGATGTGCCACTTGTGGCCTGATGACGGGTACTAGATTTATGAGACGGAGTGCTCTCTTAGGGAGACACCCAGTGACGTCAAATTCGCTCCCCCCACCCTCCCGCTACCCCACCCTAAGGAGACTAGAGGGAAGTCTTAGATAGGAGCCTCCATTTTTTTTTATAGCGGATTCGGTTTCTTCGCGAAAAAATACGAAACTTTTGTAGATAACATTTTCTCGTTGGGTGATGGACAGCGCTTGTAGCAGATAAAAATCTAAATGGGTTACAAGCGCTGAAACATGATAATACCCCAAGAAATACGCGTCAGTTTAGGAACCTAGGGGATCAGAAAGGCAGTTATTCTAAAATATTTAATGAGAAATCGGTCCTTATAGCAAAAAAACTTGGTTCTCCAGAATATAATATATTACTTTGTCCATATTACTGGTGTAATTTATTTCACAGTTCCTGGGTAACATTGAAAGTAGTTTCTAATTCATTGAATAAACCAACGAATTGGTCCAACTGCTTTCCATCTTAGTAACAAATGCGACAGAAATTACACCAGACTAAGTAAAGTATTATATTCTGGAGAATCAAATTTGGTTGCTATTAAAACAGGTTTTTCATTAAAGATTTGAGAATAACCGCTTTCATAACATCTTGGGATCCTTATCTGATGTACCGGGTGATCAAAAAGTCAGTATAAATTTGAAAACTGAACAAAACCACGGAATAATGTAAATAGAGAGGTACAAATTGACACACATGCTTGTAATGACATGGGGTTTTATTAAAAACAAAAAAATACAAACATTAAAAAAAGTCCGACAGATGGCGCTTCATCTGATCAGAATAGCAATAATTAGCATAACAAAGTAAGACAAAGCAAAGATGATGTTCTTTACAGGAAATGCTCAATATGTCCACCATCATTCCTCAACAATAGCTGTAGACGACGAATAATGTTGTGAACAGCACTGTAAAGCATGCCCGGAGTTATGGTGAGGCATTGGCGTCGGATGTTGTCTTTCAGCATCCCTAGAGATGTCAGTCGATCACGATACATTTGCGACTTCAGGTAACCCCAAAGCCAATAATCGCACGGATTGAGGTCTGGGGACATGGGAGGCCAAGCATGACGAAAGTGGCGGCTGAGCACACGATCATCACCAAATGACGCGCGCAAGAGATCTTTCACGCGTCTAGCAATATGGGGTGGAGCGCCATCCTGCATAAACATCGTACGTTCCAGCAGGTGTTTATCAGCTTGGTTGGGGATGATGCGATTCTGTAACACATCGGCGTACCTCTCACCCGTCACGGTAGCAGTTACAAAACCAGAATCACGCATTTCCTGGAAGAGAAAAGGCCCGATAACGGTAGATGTGGTAAATCTAACCTAATCCGTGACTTCCTCGTCGTGCAATGGAGTTTCCACGACAGTTCTAGGATTTTCGGTAGCCCACATTCTGCAGTTGTGGGCGTTGACAGACCCTCGGAGCGTGAAATGAGCTTCGTCGGTCCACAACATGTTACTCAACCAATCGTCATCTTCCGCCATCTTTTGAAACGCCCACACCGCAAATGCCCTCCGCTTCACTAAATCGCCAGGTAACAGTTCAAGATGCCGATGGATTTTGTACGGATAGCATCGGAGGGTACGCCTAAGTGCCAACCAAACAGTAGTGTATGGAATGCCCGTGCGACGTGCGACTGCACGAGCGCTGACTTCCCCGTGCATAGACGAACCCGCTACAGTCTCCTTCCTGAACTGTCTCTGCAGCCTTACGCCTTGTGCTTGGTCGGCCACTGCCGGGTCTATCGTCTAAACAACCCGTGGCTTCGAACTGCGAAATCATTCTCGCTACAGCTGCATTTGTCAACGGACCTTTACCCGTTCGAATCCCGTTCCTATGGCGATAGGATCGTAACGCTGAACTAGCACATTCCCCATTCTGATAGTACAGCTTCACTTAAAGCGCCTTTTCAGGTAACGCCAACATGCTGCTACTGCTGGCGCATCTGATTCTCTCTCTCATTACAGCTCCTTTTATACACGATTGTCATGAGCAGTCACTGACGTTTTGCTGTCCAGTGCCATCTGTCGGACATTTTTTTTTTTGTTCTCATAAAACCCCATGTCATTCCAAGTATGTGTGTCAATTTTTACCTCTCTATCTACATTATTCCGTGGTTTATTATGTTTTCAAATTTATACTGACTTTTTGATCACCCGGGATATTTCTTAAGATATTATAATTTTTTATTGGTTTTTAGTCCATTTTGATTTTTGTCGATTACAGTACCATCTGTCACGCAACGAAAAAAATGTTAAATTCAAAAGTCAAAAGTTACGTACTTTTCCCGGAGAATCCGAACCCGCAAAAATAATGCGGGTTCCTATTTAAGATTTCAAAGTTAACGCCCCTCCGGCTCTCTGGGTGTCGGGCAGGAGTGTCGAGTTTAGCGTCATTGGATGTCCCCTTAGAGACGAATAACTTTTATTTCAACTTTTTGTAGTTCCGATTTGTAGTTTTCTAGATATTTCCAAAAACCAGTGCCCCACTTCATTGTGATGAAATCTAAATATTCTTTGCAGGACGTAAACAGTAACGATTTGTATCACATTGCTTTAAGAAATCTTACTAAGCTTACGTAAATTATGAAATGGGGACAACATCTTTTAAGTAGCAACAGCACATTTGCAAACAGACAATCAGTACTCACTCCATCCCTCGCCTCCATTCTTCTCCCCATCGACGGAGCCCTTGGTGTGTAGTTGAGTGAACAGGTCCATGAAGTCGTTTCTTTTTGTACCACTCTTCAGGCGCTGCTGTAGCGTTTCCTTTGCCATGTCATCGAAGTATTTGAAAATGTCCCTCCTACCTGCTTTGTACCTGAAAAATAAATGAAAATATGCTGAAACGAGTTTTGAAACCGGTACCGTGAAGAATGTGACAAGAGTGAAGAATGTGAAAAGAAAATCCCTTCCTAGACTGATACATTGTTTAAACTGAAAACAGTGATATTTCTGTGGGGTGATTTTGAACAATAGAAACAGACTGTGAAAGACTATTCCTAATCTGTCTTACTCCCCTGACTTTGGATTAGGCTATAACAGTGCAGTAATACTATTGTTTGCTGACGCAACTGCACCGTATCGTGTGATATAAGAAGGCACTCAGTGAATTGTATGCCAGGATTTGTACAAACGATAGAAGTCGAATGATATCGAGTAGTATTAGTTAATTTCTAGTTGTTGCCAGTTTTATATAACAAGCATTAATATGGTTTTTTTTTAAATGATCTGGATATTCAGCCAGTCGGCGTCGTCCAAATGGTGCGGTACTTCGGAAAACTGCCTGGTTGCCGTCTTCAGGCGGCCCTGATGACTGACTGTCTTCTGGTCGCTTATCCGTCGAGCATACCTTGCTCGGCTTGTGCGCAGGTTAAACATTAGCATGTTATTTCTGCTACACCTCACGTTGTGATATCATGATTACCTGACTTGCCGGATGGTGAGTTGCTTGTCCTCAGTTTCTGCGGACAAAACTACTCTCGCACAAGGAGTGGCGTCTGGTGATGTGGAAGCGAATTGTCTTCAGGCAGCTACAGAGAAAATTATTCCCTCAGCAGGTCTGGCCAACGTGTTATCGGTATGTGATGTTGTTGGCGACCCAGTTCCAGGAGGAGCCGACTGGAGGATGACTCGACTTCTCACATGGAAGGCCCTTCCGAGTTCAAAGAGCTTGCACACAAAGCCGTCGTGCCATATGGAGCCAAATGCCCTGGATACGTCGAGAAGCACATCTCCAAGGTACTAAGGTACTCACTTGTTTCCAGCGCCCTTATCGCCGGTTCCATCAGCAGCAGCAGCAGCTGGTGAGAGGTGGAGTGGCCACTCCGAAATCTAAACTGTTTGTCTGGTATGATATCCTCTTGTTTGATGTGTTGTATGCGCCTCTTCATGTACAGACTCTCGAACACATTCTAGATGGGCAGGAGGAAGCTGATGAGACTGTAGCTGGCTGCCTGATGTTGTTCCTTGTAGGTTTTTGAGATAACCACTACTTCCACATGCTTCCATGTGGAGGTATAGGTTAATGGCTGATGGATCCCTGGTGAACGGTTCTTCAGCAGGTGGTTGTTGTCCCCACCACTGTCTCCTGCCCTCCTGGAGTTCCAGTGACCAGAGTCGCAGAGCTACTTCTTCCTCTGCGTTCAGTTGAATGATGTCTGTCTCTGCCCTGGATGCCAAGAAGGCGGGCAGGCGCCCTTCCACTCGACGGAGGTGATTCTCCTTCACGGTGTCAGTAACTGGCTTGAAATTGGCCACAAATGTGTCGACCAGCACGCTGGCCTTGGCATCTGGCTCGCAGATGAAGTCTTGGCAGACCTGCAGTGGTGGGATGCGCTGCTGGTGACACAAAAAACTTTTGATAACTCTCCATGTGCTGCTGTCATTAGGATTGTCTGTGCACACAAGATCTGACCAGTTTCAGTCCCTGTGCTCTTCAACGGCCACTTGCACCTCCTGCTAGACGCGGCTGAGGCAGCGTTTCGTGTCTGATTGGTTGGTGGGCTGCCAGTCAGGGAACAGCCGGTCCTTCTCGGTGAACGCCGCCAGCATGTGGGACGGGAGTTGGCTTGAGAAGTCTCGCGACTGTTGTGCTGCTCAGTGTTCCGCAGTTGAGAGAGGCTAGTAATGCGTCGGCCCCGACTTTATCAGGAGTGAGGTAAGTCGAGCGCTCGCCGTCCATGTTTCGGTAGTTTGGGCAGCTAGCTGACAGCTTTGCACCGATAACGTCCACGTCGAAATTGAAAGGGGCGTGATTCAATGACAGGATGTTTTGCGTCATGGCAGACTTGAATTGCCCTACAACCCAGTGGAGGACAATGTAGAGCATCAAGTTACCTTCCATTAGGAATGTGGGTGCAGTCAACGACTGTGATATGACTTTCAAATGATAGAGGCCAGCAAACAGGCATCCTTTTCTTTCAGGCAAATCTAGATTTTGGCTAGTGCCTAGCCATTATCAGTGCACTATTTCATGATATCAATGCATGTCCTAGTACGTCAGTCCCCTGTTGTCTGGGGTCATTTCATTCAAGGGTAGTCTGTAACAGAAGCCCGAACAACAGGGGATGGACGTACTGTGACATGCATTGATACTACGAATGAGTAGTCTTGAACGAAATGTGGCAGAAGCCCACACAACAGGGGACTGATGTACTAGGACATGCATTGATACAATGAATTAGTGCATTGATAATGGCTAGGAACTAGCCGAAAACTAGATTTCCTTAATAAAACCTGAAAGAAAAGGACGACTGATTGCTGTGCTCTATCATTTGCAAGCAATGTAGAGCATGTCTGGCAGGCCTCTGCTGAGATAGCTGGTGGGGTCGAATGATCCCAGGGTGACAGCGCTGTTTCGTTGTACAGCGCGAGAAAAACGACGGCCACTGGCGAGAATTCCATTCCGTGCTCTTTGAAATCGACCGCAATAAAAAGTCCCCACCCCCTCCCCCAACACCACGGCGAGCAGGGGGTCGAAGTCTGCCTCTTGGAGCAGTCCTCGTGTGGCCGGTGTCCACGACAAAGACTATATTCCGGCAGTGGTGTTGACAGCCACCCCTTTGGTTGGTGTGACTAACTCCGGCAGATGGATTTGGTGATGCCGTAGTGATGTCTTGACATAGATAACAGTACCACCTACTGCCTGTATGGTAGCAGCTGTAGTTGACTGTCTGCACATTGACGCTGGATTTGAAGAAATTTTCCTGTCTTCTGCTGGACGTGGTGTTATATATCCCCAACCCTCCCTCCTGCTGTTGATCAAAAATGGTTCAAATGCCTCTGAGCACTATGGGACTTAACAGCTGAGATCATCAGTCCCCTAGAACTTAGAACTACTTAAACCTAACTAACCTAAGGACATCACACACATCCATGCCTGAGGCAGGATTTGAACCTGCGACCGTAGCGGTCGCGCGGTTCCAGACTGAAGCGCCTAGAATCGCTCGGCCACAGCGGCCGGCTGCTGTTGATCATGAGTCCGCCATGACCAGGCACTGCTTTGCTGCCGAGCTGGAGGGCGAAGTGCGCAGGTGGGGGTAAGAACGCCACTACCTCACATCCCTAACTGCCATACTGTGAAATGAAGCTGGGGTAGCAAGATGCAACTTTCAGGGTTTACTTAACGCTAGTGCTGTGGTTGTAGATTTGGTAGACACAGGAGATCCAGTGTTATCGTCAGAATTTGGCAGAGCTTTGGAAGACTTGCAAACACGCAAGGCAGGAGGCATAAATAACATTCCTTCGGTGTTTTTGAAATCTGTGGCTGAAGTGGGAACCAAACGATTATTTAGCTTAGTGTCCGAAACTTGTGGCAGAGTATGATCCTCACAATTCTGAAGATGACAACGGCAGAGGAATATAAGAGTATCACATAATCAGCTTAATAGTATATGTATCCAGGCTGCTGATAAAAGTAGTTTAGAGAAGAAGAGAAAAGAAAATTAAGGATTTGTCAGATGATGTAGTTCCAGCATTGTATGGAAATAAATCATGGACTGTGGGAAAAATGGAAAGAAAAGCAAATTCAGTTGGGGTTGAAACGTGCCGGCCTGAATCCTTGTCTTAGTGCCACTTAAAGTTCACGTCACGCAGTAGATAGTGCGCAGTGTTCCCGACCTACCTTGCTTTGCTTATTCAATATTGTCTTCTCGGTAGCTGCGTCCGTCTCACCTAAATCACACTGCAATTAAGAAGCCAGGATCCTAGATTACGTTTTCCAAAATCAAAAGTCTAGACCGTATTCCATTGTTGAACGCTTATGACAACCACAGTGCGATTTATTTGTTATCACTCACATACACAATATTCATGTGACCAGGCCTCTTACACTTAATAATCGTCACATTAGATAGGTCAAAAACTTCCAGTCTTTAACAATGTTCACAATACGCGTTAAATGCTCAAAGCCGAATACAATTACACGTTTTTGGTACTGACCGGAAAAGTTAAGCTTCTGTTTCAAGTATTATCACATCACATTCCGGCTCCGACTTGCCGCACTTTTGCTCCATGAGAATCTGACCGAGAACTAAATGAGAACTGCACCAGCTCGGACCTTATATAGACGAGTGCTTGAATATTAGACTATTTCTGTTAATATATTATAGTTTATAAATTCCCAGGGTTAAAATGATCCTTTGTAATTGGTTTTGAAGTTAACTATTGGGTTTTATTGTTTAAATACGTAGAACTAACTTATGCATCCGCAGTGGGAATTCCCGACTTATAACCATGGCAGCCCTCTTGAACAATAATTTTTACTTATTCAAATTTAGTTAATTCTTAATTAATGCACTTACAAAGTTGAGACTGGAGTCATTTTACGTAGAAAAATACAGTTAGCAAAAGTATCAAAACAGATCTCGGAATTATTCAGTAGTTTGGCCACAATTGGCACTGAAAGTCATACAGGCTACAGATTTCGAGTCTTAATATCTATTTAACTAATAGACTTTAGGTTAATTTAAACACTTTGCTGGAATCAGTAAAATTTAGGCTTTCTTTTGGATGCAGTCTTATAGCTAAATTCGATCTATTAGCTCACTCGAATTTTACATAATATGTATTGCACAATATACGTCACTGTTCATAACTTTTAATAGGATGCATTTCCAATAAAACTAATTAGCTCATTACTTTCAGAATAGACATTACAATGTACTGAAATAATAGATTTTACTAGGGGAATTTTATTTAAACTGTTTCTGTGCTATGAGGCTGAAGGCCACAGAATCTTTAGTCGGAATCTGAGTAGTGAAAATGAAAAAGAAAAAAAACGTTAATTGCTTAACTAAGTTGCTAAAGGAGTGTAAAACCAAAACAGGATAGCAGTGGGCAACCCTGCTTCGTTGCAGGGTGTTATAGAGCGATAATGAAATTAATTGGACTTATAAGATAGGAAATAGTTCTCTGTAGAAGCGCCAAAGAAAGGAATTTGTGGCAAACGTTGACTGGAAGCTGGCTGGAAGAAGACATAGGATGGCAGGGCACGTGTTAAGGCACAACGGAATTACTTGCATGGTACTAGAAGGGAGTTGCAAAGGGTAAAACCGGTAGGGCAACGAATTGCGTTCCGTGTAAGAGCTGCAATGAGATGAAGAGTTGGATGCAAGAGAGGAAGTCATGGCAGATTGCATCAAACCTGTTGGAAAACTAACAACGCAAAAATGTAAAAAGCGCCTCCGTCGTGCACGTGCGTGGCTTACGTGAGGAGTTTCCAGATGTGCGGGGCAAACGTATCCACAAGGGCTCGCTCGATCTGGGGTGGCTGTGGCCGGAAGAGCGCTCGCGCCCAGCGCCGGAAGTCGCAGTCGGGATTGCGCTGGCAGTTCAGCTTGACGCCGAAGGCCAGCGAGCCGATCACCTCGGTCGTGTAGAGCGCGCACGCCTCTCGGAACTCGATGACGCTGCACTTCTGCGCCGCTTCGGACAGCACCTCCACCATCTCGGTGCCGCACTCGTTCAGTGTCTGCGAACAAACGGGGCTTCGGCTGAGGCTCCCTGGACGAGACGGATGTGTCGCTCGTCTCTGCGACGCACGCCTCAGCAGCTCTGACACGCCTTACGCTGCCACGCAATGACTAGATGGCAAAACGCAATCACAAAAGTGAATTTTTCTTGTCCTTGAATGAGGATACCTCAAGTCGTGTGTAAATTTACTGTCACGACTTTTACGCTGATGAGCCAAAATACACTACTGGCCATTAAAATTGTTACACCAAGAAGAAGTGCACATGATAAATGGGTATTCATTGGACAAATATATTATACTAGAACTGTCATGTCATTACATTTTCACGCAGTTTAGGTGCATAGATCCAGAAGAATCAGTACCCAGAACAACCACCTCTGGCCGTAATAACGGCCTTGACACGCCTGGGCATTGAGTCAGAGCTTGGATGGCCTCTACAGGTACAGCTGCCCATGCAGCTTCAACACGATATCACAGTTCATCAAGAGTACTGACTGGCGTATTGTGTCGAGCCAGCTGCTCGGGCACCATTGACCAGACGTTTTCAATTGGTGAGAGATCAGGAGAATATGCTGGCCAGGGCAGCAGTCGAACATTTTCTGTATCCAGAAAACACCGTACAAGACCTGCAACACGCGGTCGTGCACTATCCTGCTGAAATGTAGGGTTTCGAAGGGATCGAATGAAGGATAGAGCCACGGGTCGTAACACATCTGAAATGTAACGTCCACTGTTCAAAGTGCCGTCAATGCGAACAAGAGGCGACCGTGTAACCAATGGCACCCATACCATCACGCCGGGTGATACGCCAGTATGACGATGACGAATACGCGCTTCCAATGTACGTTCACCGCGATGTCGCCAAACACGGATGCGACCATTATGATGCTGTAAACAGAACCTGGATTCATCCGAAAAAAATGACGTTCTGCCTTTCGTGCACCCAGGTTCGTCGTTGAGTACACCATCGCGCTCCTGTCTGTGATGCAGCGTCGAGGGTAGCCTCAGCCATGGTCTCGGAGCTGGTAGTCCATGCTGCTGCAAACTTCGTCGAACTGTTCGTGCAGACGGTTGATGTCTTGTAAAGGTTCCCATCTGTTGACTCAGGGATCGAGACGTGGCTGCACGATCCGTTACAGCCATGCGGATAAGATGCCTGTCATCTCCACACGAGGCCGTTGGGATCTAGCACGGCGTTCCGTATTACGCTCCTGAACCCACCGATTCCATATTCTGCTAACAGTCATTGGATCTCGACCAACGCCAGCAGCAATGTCGTGATACGATAAACCGCAATCGCGATACGCTACAATCTGCCCTTTATCAAAGTCGGAAACGTGATGGTACGCATTTCTCCTCCTTACACGAGGCATCACAACAACGTTTCACCAGGCAACGCCGGTAGACTGCTGTTTCTGTATGAGAAATCGGTTGGAAACTTTCCTCATGTCAGCACGTTGTAGGCGTCGCCACCGTCGCCAACCTTGTGTGAATGCACTGAAAAGCTAATCGTTTGCATATCACAGCATCTTCTTCCTGTTGGTTAAATTTCGCGTCTGTAGCTCGTCATCTTCGTGGTGTAGCAATTTTAATGGCCAGTAGTGTAGTATGGTCACTTACTTAAAAGTGTGTTGGTCCACTTCTGGAACGCAATTCGGCAGAGTATCTGTGTGGCACAGATTCGAGGAGTACTTGATTCCAGAGGTTTGTGGCACCAGATGCATGCGCACAAGTCACACACTTCCCGTAAACCACGGCAGTGGGTTTGTGGGTACGGGGCTGGCGTCCGATAGCGTCCCACTTGGGTTTCGTCGTATTCAGATAAGCCGAATTTGATGGCCAAAACAGCAACGTGGGTTAACTGTCATGCTCCTCAAAACCATTGCAGCAGGATTTTCGAACGATTCGCCAGTTTTAAGTACACTGACGTGGGTCGTCGTAGAGTAATGCGTTTAAATGACCTACATCATACCTCGAAGGTCTTTTCCTGAACGTGGAGAGTAACTAGTATCAAAATGATCCTGCTTCAAACGAGAAAACCATTTTCTTGTCGTGCCCTGTCCAACGCCATTATTCTCTTACTTCTGGCTGCCTCCGTTGCTGTCACCCCTCTATTGAACTTTAAAACAAGAATATGTCGGAAATATTTCTGTTTCTCCACTTGGCATATCATTAGCGTCCTGAGCTTCACTCCTAAGATGACAATATGTAAACTCAAATAGCAACAGTGAACTTCAAATAAAAATGAGAATCGATAAATAAACCCATAGCAACCAGAATACCAACATGCAAAACAAAAACGCTACGAACTTATGCGCCGAACTAATACACTGGACATAATTTGAGTCCGGCCGGGGTGGCCGAGCGGTTCTAGGCGCTACAGCCTGGAACCGCGCGACCGCTACGGTCGCAGGTTCGAATCCTGCCTCGGGCATGGATGTGTGTGATGTCCTTAGGTTAGTTAGGTTTAAGTAGTTCTAAATTCTAGGGGACTCATGACCTTAGAAGTTAAGTCCCATAGTACTCAGAGCCATTTGAACCATTTGAACTTAATTTGAGGAAGAAATTTCTGAGGACGTACGTGTGGAGCACAGCATTTGAAAGTTATTTGCTCTGACCCGATCGTTCGTTCGTTCATGAGCATTAAAATGTTTGCCTGCTTTTTACTCAAAACTTAATTTACTGTCCTCTGTTACCACTACCAAAACCAAACTATGCGCTGCCCCAAAAAATTGAAACACTGAAATTACGTAGCAACACTATGAAACACACACTGTTCACTGGCCCAATAAAATTTCAATTACAAAGAAAATTCTTAGAATTTGCGCACTGGAAATGTGAGATGAGAAGCGGAAGAACCAACAAAATATGGAAAGAATCTCACCTGAAATATTACAGCATAATCAGCAACAACAGTCCAGCATGAAGAAACGGGGCCAGCAAAAGTATGCTAAAGTAAAACGTAAATGCTGGGAGAAAGATTGGGATGATTTTCTCATACCAAAGAAAATTCTTATTTGAAATGAAAATTCTAATCTGTTCAATGCACTGACGACACTGTATTGTAAACTCTTATTTCTTAAGAACGTAAAACTCACAGGAAACCAAAATCTTTACTTTCTTTACAAAAGTCTTACAAGACAATGCATTTACGATTATGCAAATTGAAACGAATTAAGCTGAAATGACTTAAACAGAGGTGGAGAGGTGGGCTGTTCTAATGCAAGAACGGTATCAGTATGCACCGGCAAAAATTATTATCTTGAAAACATATCCATAATGCAATTCTATTCTGTCTGTTCCATAAATGCTGCGTCTGTACGTCCTTAGATCGGGTTAATAATTCACAACAATTTTCTTCAGCAAAATCCTCCTCCAACATGCACTACACTAAAAGTTCTACCAGCTTACTCCATATCCAACACTCAACTACTTTCTGCTCTACAACTGAGCTGAAGATAGGCAAGTTCAGAGATATATCTATCGCTGCCGTTAGCTTGACTATTCCATAGATGTCACACGCGACTGCTTCGCTCTCGAAACATAAAATTTCCACACATTCTGAAACTAAGTGTAAATAAATTTTCAGCCCACCTATACATGGCCACCTTTCACACTGTATGATAGTGGATCATGGACAGTGGGAAAAATGGAACAGAAGACAATCGAAGCGTTCGTAATATGATACTACAGAATGTTCAAAACCAGGTGGACTGATAAGGTAAGGAATGAGGAGGTCCTCAGCAGAATCATCGAAGAATGGAACAGATGGAAAACACTGAGAAGAAGAAGCGACAGGACGATAGCAGATGTAGTAAGGAGTCAGGGAATAACTTGCGTCATAGTGTAAGTAGGCCGTTTATGTTTTCTTATTGGCAATGTTACGTAGCGCTCTGTATGAAAATCACTGGCTGTGCTGTGTGCAGTCTGTGGCCAGTTTGCAATACGGAACAGCCACAAAATAAGAACTCAGGGCACTTCGGAAATTATGAAACAAATTGGCAAGGTGCACCGAATTTTGAGATGGAACCGCCGACACGACGTAACAATGACCGATATGCTACTCGCCGACACGATGATTTTGACTATAAGCTGTTCATTACTACACGTAAATTCAAAACGTTTAAGAATTCTGCCAACGACATTCATCCACAAGCGTGGCTCCATCAATTCTCTCATTGTTTTCCTCCCAACTGGTCATTGGAGCACAGGTTAGAATTTATGTGTGGCTACTTGGAGAATGAACCAGCTGTAAGAATGCGATCGGTCATTCACGATTGTCACAGTGAAGTGGATTTTTACCATGCCTTCCTCTCAGCATATTGGTCCCAAACTACACAAGACCGAGTAAAACATAGCATCATAATGATGAAACATTTCGAACAATCTGAATTTTCCAGTCTTGTCAAATATTTTGAAGACATGTTGCATAAGAATCAATATCTTTCAAACCCATACAGCCCTTCAGAACTCATCCGCATTTGCTTAATGAAATTGACTGAACATTTAAGAAATATTATTTTGGCAGGACGTTGCAAAGACGACATTGAAGCTTTTCAGGGACTCTTACAAGAATTAGAAATTGACACAGACAGTCGCAGGATGCGAAAACAGGAAAACAATCACTACAGATCACATCCGTCACAATTCTGTGACAACAGAAACAATAACTGGACACGACAAGTCTATTCTTACAACGCAAATCGTGACCAAAACAGACACCACCCATATGACAACCACTGGCAGAGTAATAATAGTTACAGAGAAAGATCGCATTTCCGTAGCAATGAATATGACAGAGATTACCTTAGAAACAGACAATATGGGAACCAAAACAATTATTATCAAGGGAGACAGAATAACTTTAGACGCAACGGTCCAGCGCGTAGCTACGACTCAGGAAGAAATTTTCCACCACATGACCGACAAGAAAGAAATTATGAAATCTACCGACATGACGACAGACGAGGTAATCATAACGACAGACCCGAATTTCATCAGAACTGGCGGGATTCAAACAGAGCAGGGCACTTTCGACAACGTGAATTTGTAGAAGTTAGGTCTCCTAATCCCAATAACGACGCGCGCCAACAAAGGAACAGACAATGACTCGCACCGCAGGTTGCCGCGTGCGCCGGCTGGCTCAGAGAAAAATAACATAGACGCTAACCTTGAGAAAAATTCAAGTATTCTTTACAGACGGATACCACATGATAATTGCGTTAGAGTTGAAACTGTGCGTACTAGGAAGAGTAATGGTTTACACCACATTTCACACGTAAAACCGTTTATTGAAAGATAATCTGCTTTTTAACTTTGTCTTTCCCATAAAACGTTTCACTTCACATTTCTAGTGTGCATTGTCAGACTTAGAAACTGTTACCATGCAACAATGTTTGAAGTTAAATATCCAGTCAAGAACCAAGAGAAATTATTTAAACAGAAATTACGAATGCATTGTTATTGTGAACAGATGACACAGTGTTATTGTGTGTGTGCATTCTTGCTTGTTAGTTGCACGATTACGTAACGACTATAAGGCTCACATACTTAGAACATATACTGGTACTGCTAATGAGATTCTAATGCAACATTTTGGTTTACTTGAAAATACATTTTGGATTTAAGGTACTTTCTGAGAGATACCAGATGACACAGTGGTTAGTTTATGTGACAGCTACACGATTATATCACAACGTTACTAATGAGTGACAATTTACAATGTTGCTTTTGCTGTTTTACATCTGCACAGTTTTTCTGAATTATTCTGGAAAGTAAAACATGTTTTAGTAGTAACTTTTGTGGTATAGCTACAAGGAGACAGCCTTTTCCATAGCACAACAATACGTTACAGCCCAGTACTTTCATCATCACAACAATAAGCATAATAACTAAGATATCTCTACGCAAAGCATTTCACTTTTGTTTATCATGAGGTAAGTACATTGGCTTCTGCAGAACTTAGCTTTCGGAGGACGATAATTACGACACTTCCACAGAGATTATCTTACAGCAAGACGCACATTTAGCGCTACAGGACACGTATTTGAGTGATTAATTTTGTACTTAAATCATTTATTTTTAAAGATATTTGAAGTATAATGATACAAAGGTTATCCGTAATACATTTCATTCCATTCTTGTAATCTGTAACACCTGAGGGTATAATTACATTAATCCTCAGGGGGGTACACGCTTACTTTGTGTACCATGTGTGTGGCAAGCACAAGGAGCCCTAGCTAATATGGTATTTGCTTACACAACTTTACACATCAGTACCATATTTCTCTAACACATAAATTACACAGCTATCTGATCATTTAACTGAGAGAGACAAACTTTTTTACTACGGCAGTGACAGATGTTTACGTAATTACACCGTTGGATAACTTCACACTTACGAAATTGTATATTGTCTGTACTTTGTGAACTGTTCATATTTTTTTCGGACGCATTGTGATATTATGAGAGCTTTGAATTATGTAATTGGTATGGTACCATGATTTTTAAAGTACGTTTGAGGCAGATGACACTTTTGACATGAGCAGAGAATTTTTTTAGGTTTTGAAAATATTGGAGGAAGCTATGACGATTTTGAGAGTTGACTGAGGTGTTATGATGTTATTATTACGATGACTATGTGTATTATGCTGTTGCGGTATGTTTATGATCAATACGCTGATGCTATATGAGTTATTTGATTATGCTACGTATCTGTTATGATGAAATATTGAAGAAGTGTCGACGAATAAGGTAAGGAATAATGAGTAGTGGTTAGGGACTCTGGTTTGGGAAAAAGGTTGTTGGAAACCAAGAATCGTACTTTAAGAGTTATGAAATGTATGTAAATGTGTGAATGTATTACAATACTGACGAAAATTTTTTGGACACTGTTATATTTATAGGATTTTGTTTCTACACATTTGCAACGCAAATTCTCGACCCGTGAAATTTTGTATATGAGACTGTCACTGTAGCGGAAACTGCTGTCGTAAATATTTCCGTAAGAAAGTTAAGTGACCAACTGCACGTAATGTGTCGTGGGCACCCAGCTGTGTCAGACGCCTGGAGAAAAAGCCATTAGGGTGTGCCTTTCCAGAGGCACAGGTAGAAAAAAAAAAAGGGAGGCCATTATCCTCGCTGTTGACATTCCTTTGTAGAAAGCATCGTAAATACGACACCCTCAACCTTGAAAACATGATAACACTGTGGAGCTCTTAATTTATGATATTTACTGCAATTCCTAATGAAATGACGAGAAATATTTTTATGTCTTTACACCTGATTATGACTACTGTCTTTCTAGTTGAGAGAAATGCCATATGGCTTGCTTTATGTATTTATTTGCTCATTTTCTTTAATATCTAGTTTCTAGCTGCACTGCAGCATTGTTTAAAATAAAATTTTATGAATGTACTAATATAAATATTTTATGCCTATAGATCCAGTAAACAATAACTTAAAAAAAAAAAAACGAAGGAGCACAAAAAGACATTTCCCTTCACAGGACTTGCATACATAATTTTCTTTTCAACTACTTGGTAATATTTTTCGTAGAATAAGTTGTGGTGCACCACTTTAATTACATAGACATTAAGATGTGAATAGACATTTCCCTTTTCTGCATTGTTGTTTTTACTGTAATATTTTTTCTGCTTGAGCTATGTCATGTTTAGGTATAATTTGCTGCTGCTGTTTGCCAGGCATAGTGTTACTGAATTTGACTTTGTGTTACTCTGCTAAGCCAGTTTATTACTGATTTATTTTTCTTGTTTGCTGCTCATTGCATATTAGTTGTAATATTGTTGCTTACTTTGCTAATTTGAATTTTTTGTCATTGCTGTTCATGTTAATTGTTTTGTGCTGCTGCATTGCCTCGTCCCTTAGTTTAGCATCTGAGCTCAGTAGATTAAAGTTAGCTTAAGAAGGGGTAGACTATATAAGAGAATGAGTTGCGATGAATTTGAAGAAATGCACTGAGAGGTTATACGAGAAAAATACAGAAAGCATGTTTGGATAGGATTTTTTTGGTGGAAGCAAAGGTTGAAATAAGACGAACGATCTATGGAATGAAGTTTTGGGTTGGACTGCAGTACCAAATGTTACACTGAAAACGAACCCTGTCCTTTCCTTTTGTGTTATCCCACTATGTGTTTGTGTACTCTTGTGTATTTGTTTTCTTCCTGTCTCTCTGTAGTTTCATAGAATTTTTTCTTCTTTTAATATTAAGCTACATTCACTATGATGAGGAATACTGTTCTCCTCAAATATAATTGGCATTAATAATATGTTATTTACCTTGTAAATATGCTTAGACATTATTTATTCTGTTTTGTTTTAATGCTCATGTGTAAAGTTGATGTTTCAAAAGTTATTCTGATCTTTTATGTATTTACTTATGTCATAATTCCTGTAACACTGATGTACTGTATATGTTATTTCTATTCTTTTGTAAAGCCTGTATTACTACAAATGTTATCTGTATTGTTATGTTTTTAATGATGTATTTTGTACCTTTGTAATTGTATTCTCATGTTATAATATTGTAATTGACACCAGTTCATCAAATTAAGTAACTTGTAAGCATTCATTTCACTGCACACATTTCTGTTGGTCATAGTAATGCACAATATGTGAGAAGTAGGGACTGATAGTGTTTGCACGTGTGTTAATAATTCAGCAAGGGACTGGATAACAGCATTGCTGGTTCGAAGGACATTTCAAAAAAATTTTTGTGAGTGCACAAGTGGTGGTTCATGGACTTGCTATATTGTCCACAAGACTCTTCGATGGTGATTGTGGCACCTGCACAGTCGCAATAGGTGGTTACTGCTGTCTCTACAAGGACTACAGTGGGTCTGCATCTTTGATGATCCACCAATACCATTATTTCTACAAGGACTACAGTGGGTCTACACCTTTCATGACTCAGCAATACCATTATTTCTACAAGGACTGCAGTGGGTCTGCACCTCAGGTGGCCCACCAATACCATACTCTCTACCAGGACTACAGTGGTCTGCTCTGTGATGACCTACCTACCAATATTGTTGAACTTGGACTGACTCTGCTGTGGGTTTGCTCTGTTGTGGCCCATTACCTGTCAGCATGTCGAGAGTCAGCACTGTCTTTCCGTTGGAAGGACAACACTACTTCTTCAAGACTGCATGGAAATCCGCCTACTTCCATGTGTATTTTCTTTTGCTGCTCAGCCTTTGAGAAAAACACTGAAATTTTACTGTGATGAATGATCAGGACTGTCTTTATAGACTGTGAGAAAATTTTAGCTTTTGACCAACATTGTATTAATAAGTGTGTGCATTTGATATCTTTGTTATTGTAATTGTGAAAAAATTTTAACAAATATGTATTGGCCAGTGCCCAAAACAATTTGTAAAATTTTTTGTGGGGAGCATGGGGGCTATGTAAGTAGGCCGTTTATGTTTTCTTATTGACAATGTTACGTAGCGCTCTGTATGAAAATCACTGGCTGTGCTGTGTGCAGTCTGTGGCCAGTTTGCATTGTTGTCAGCCATTGTAGTGTTGGGCAGCTGGATGTTAACAGCGCGTAGCGTTGCGCAGTTGGAGGTGAGCCGCCAACAGTGGTGGATGTGGGGAGAGAGATGGCGGAGTTTTGAAATTTGTAAGACTGGATGTCAATTATGAATATTAAGGTAAATACATTGTTTGTTCTCTATTAAAATCTTTCATTTGCTAACTATGCCTATCAGTAGTTAGTGCCTTCTGTAGTTTGAATCTTTTATTTAGCTGGCAGTAGTGGCGCTCGCTGTATTGCAGTAGTTCGAGTAATGAAGATTTTTGTGAGGTAAGTGATTTGTGAGAGGTATAGGTTAATGTTAGTCAGGGCCATTCTTTTGTAGGGATTTTTGAAAGTCAGATTGCGTTGCACTAAAGATATTGTGTGTCAGTTTAAGCACAGTCGTGTATAAATTGTTCAAAGGGGACGTTTCAATAGTATTAGAGAGAACTCTAGAGGGAATATACTGTAGGGGAAGACACGAGAGTTTAATACATCCAACAAATAATCGAGGATTGCTACTCTGTGATGAAGAAGTTAGTGCAGGAGAGACTTTTTTGAAACCTATTTAGACCGCCTTAAACGCTAGAGGCAATTGTTCTAAAAATCGCAGCTTCCACTGATACTACACTACTGGCCATTAAAATTGCTACACCACGAAGATGACGTGCTACCCACGCGAATTTAACCGACAGGAGGAAGACGCTGTGATATGCAAATGATTAGCTTTTCAGAGATTCACACAAGGTTGGCGACGGTGGCGACACCTACAACTTGCTAACATGAGGAAAGTTCTCAACCGATTTCTCATACAAAAACAGCAGTTGACGGCGTTGCCTGGTGAAACGTTGTTGTGATGCCTCGTGTAAGGAGGAGAAATTCGTACCATCACGTTTCCGACTTTGATAAAGGTCGGATTGTAGCGTATCGCGATTGCGGTTTATCGTATCACGACATTGCTGCTTGCGTTGGTCGAGATCCAATGACTGTCAGCAGAATACGGAACCGATGGGTTCAGGAGGGTAACACGGAACGCCGTGCTGCATCCCAACGGCCTCGTATCGCTAGCAGTCGAGATGACAGGCATCTTATCCGCATGGTTGTAACGGATCGTGCAGCCATGTCTCGATCCCTGAGTCAACAGATGGGGACGTTTGCAAGACAACAACCATCTGCACGATCTTTTCGACGACGTTTTCAGGAGCATGGACTATCAGCTCGGAGATCGTGGCTGCGGTTACCCTTGACACTGCGTCACAGACAGGAGCGCCTGCGATGGTGTACTGAACGACGAACCTGGGTGCACGAATGGCAAAACGTCATTTTTTCGGATGAATCCCGTTTCTGTTTACAGCATCATAATGGTCGCATCCGTGTTTGGCGACATCGCGGTGAACGCACATTGGAAGCGTGTATTCGTCATCGCCATACTGGCGCATCACCCGGTGTGATGGTATGGGGTGCCATTGGTTACACGTCTCGGTCACCTCTTGTTCGCATTGACGGCACTTTGGACAGTGGACATTACATTCAGATGTGTTACGACCCGTGGCTCTACCCTTCATTCGATTCCTGCGAAACCCTACATTTAAGCAGGATAATGCACGACCGCATGTTGCAGGTACTGTACGGGCCTTTCTGGATACAGAAAATGTTCGAATGCTGCCATGGCCAGCACATTCTCCAGATCTCTCACCAATCGAAAACGTCTGATCAATGGTGGCCAAGCAACTGGCTCTTCACAATACGCCAGTCACCAGTCTTGATGAACTGTGGTATCGTGTTGAAGCTGCATGGGCAGCTTGTAACCTCCCCCTCACTTATCGACCTTAATGACAGTGAAAAATTAAACCGCGTGTACCTAATGGAAATTTGGGAAAAGCAATCGTCACCGAAGTTAATCTGTCGGTAAAGAGGGAGGAAAGGGTTACATCTGGTTGAAAGGAAAAATGCAAATGAAGCTGGTGGAAATTAATTTTTAAAAGGGGTAAAGTTAATAAAGAAAGTAAATGTGCGGCCGTTACATTAACAATTAACTAGCGGTAATTAGATATTTGAGATTTGGGGGAAATAACGGTTGCCAGTCCTAAGGACAGTTACTATAGTAACTGAAAAAGAAAGGTTATTACACGTATAATTAGCACTAGAAGCGTGGCAACTGAAGGTTGACACGTGTAGTGTGAAAACTGAAAGTTTGTCAGAAGTAATAAATTTCGCTACACTCTGATTAATTTAGCAAAAGAATGAATAAAACCGGAAAATTGAAAGTTAATTTAGTGACTGAAGTTAATAGTGAGCTTTCTTTCTGAAGCACATCGAAATTCCGTAAAATACGGTTAGTCTTGGACTACCTCAACAATCATTTCAAAAGCTACTTGAATCTACGCAATTTAGAAATAAGAGATTTAACTTTGAACTTGAATTAAATGATTCTGAACAATTAACAATAGTAAAATTTAGTACATACCAAGCTGAGCTCCAGTCACAGGTAAGCTAAAATACGGTAACAAAACTCGCACTCTTAATTTGTGCTTGTGTAATCTAAATATTGTAGCCAGCTATGAATACCTTAACTGAACTTTGCAATTAAAGGAGTGAAATCGAATGATGCTGGCGTTTGAATTTCAACGACACTCGGGTTCATTCCGGAAAAGGAAGGGACCCTGCTTGGTAATGCAATTGGGACAATGAGCAACAAAGGTTCATGCTACGTTGCTGTAATTTAGTTATGAAAATGGAACAGTTTGAAAAGCTGAGGTCTGCCATACAGTTCTAAAACTTTACGTGCTTCCAGTCTTCCTTGTTGGTTGATTGAAGGTTTGAAGCCGTCGATCGAGGAGGTGGCGACAGTCACTCATTGTCGGCCGTCGCTGTTGCAGAAGCTGGATGTTGGCGCGCCTTTTCGCGACACGGTCACCAGGCGAAACGGGCTCTTGATGTGCGTCAGCTAATGCTTCCCGTTCGCGACACCGTGTCATAAACTATCATAGCAAGTCGAGCGCAATTACATGCTGCCACACCCCGAAAGCGGGGACCGATGACCTCTGCAGTTTGGTCTCTTTAATCCTTAAACCAACCAACCAACGCCGAAAGCGCGGCAACTCTCGGGAGCGTCACACAACACACCTGCTCAACCGCACTACCCCAGCCAGACTCCCCCTCTGCACGCGCTCCACGCGGCAGAGTTAACACTACCAAAGATCCTAAACAACTTGGTTCTCCACACGACCTATCGATGTAATCGTTCGATAGCATAGGTTTCCCTAGGCCAGATCCAGTGTAGAAATACAAATAATCGTTACACAACAAACCAATTATACATCTACATAAGTGCATATATATACAAATAGTAAAACAATTACAACATACAAAGACACAGAAACGTCATATCTTCAGGTAACAAAATAAGGAAAAAAAATTATAGTACAATAGATGGAAATACGAGGATATGCATTTCCGGCGTTACAAGCTGTACCTGTACACGCCATCCAAGCTCTGTTTGACTCAATGCCCAGGCATATCAAGACTGTTAATACGGCCAGGGGTGGTTATTCTCAGGATCTATGCACTCAAATTGCGTGAAAATGTAATGACATGTCAGTTCTAGTATAATATATTTGTCCAATGAACACCCTTTTATCATCTGCATTTCTTCTTGGTGTAGCAATTTTAATGGCCAGTAGTGTAAATGCGTATGCTACGTGTTTTGCATCAAAGAATCAAGAGCTGTGAGAACCGCAAAATCGAATTTTTGTGCAAATCGTAGTACGCTTCCCATTTACACTGAGGCGACAAAAGTCACGGAATACCTCCTAATATCGTGTCGGACCTCCTTTTTCCCGGCTGTAGTGCAGCAGCTCGTCGTGGCATTCACTCAACAAGTCATTGGAAGCCCCTGCAGATATATTAAACCACGCTGTCTCTATAGCCGTCCCTAACTGCGAAAATGTTGCCGATGCAAGATTTCGTGCACGAACTGATCTCTCGATTGTGTCCTACAGGGTGTTTCAAAAATGACGGGTATATTTGAAACGGCAATAAAAACTAAACGAGCAGCGATAGAAATACACCGTTTGTTGCAATATGCTTGGAACAACAGTACATTTTCAGGCGGACAAACTTTCGAAATTACAGTAGTTACAATTTTCAACAACAGATGGCGCTGCAAGTGATGTGAAAGATATAGAAGACAACGCAGTCTGTGGGTGCGCCATTCTGTACGTCGTCTTTCTGCTGTAAGCGTGTGCTGTTCACAACGTGCAAGTGTGCTGTAGACAACATGGTTTATTCCTTAGAACAGAGGATTTTTCTGGTGTTGGAATTCCACCGCCTAGAACACAGTGTTGTTGCAACAAGACGAAGTTTTCAACGGAGGTTTAATGTAACCAAAGGATCGAAAAGCGATACAATAAAGGATCTGTTTGAAAAATTTCAACGGACTGGGAAGATGACGGATGAACGTGCTGGAAAGGTAGGGCGACCGCGTACGGCAACCACAGAGGGCAACGCGCAGCTAGTGCAGCAGGTGATCCGACAGCGGCCTCGGGTTTCCATCCGCCGTGTTGCAGCTGCGGTCCAAATGACGCCAACGTCCACGTATCGTCTCATGCGCCAGAGTTTACACCTCTATCCATACAAAATTCAAACGCGGCAACCCCTCAGCGCCGCTACCATTGCTGCACGAGAGATATTCGCTAACGATATAGTGCATAGGATTGATGACGGCGATATGCATGTGGGCAGCATTTGGTTTACTGACGAAGCTTATTTTTACCTGGACGGCTTCGTCAATAAACAGAACTGGCGCATATGGGGAACCGAAAAGCCCCATGTTGCAGTCCCATCGTCCCTGCATCCTCAAAAAGTACTGGTCTGGGCCGCCATTTCTTCCAAAGGAATCATTGGCCCATTTTTCAGATCCGAAACGATTATTGCATCACGCTATCTGGACATTCTTCGTGAATTTGTGGCGGTACAAACTGCCTTAGACGACACTGCGAACACCTCGTGGTTTATGCAAGATGGTGCCCGGCCACATCGCACGGCCGACGTCTTTAATTTCCTGAATGAATATTTCGATGATCGTGTGATTGCTTTGGGCTATCCGAAACATACAGGAGGCGGCGTGGATTGGCCTCCCTATTCGCCAGACATGAACCCCTGTGACTTCTTTCTGTGGGGACACTTGAAAGACCAGGTGTACCGCCAGAATCCAGAAACAATTGAACAGCTGAAGCAGTACATCTCATCTGCATGTGAAGCCATTCCGCCAGACACGTTGTCAAAGGTTTCGGGTAATTTCATTCAGAGACTACGCCATATTATTGCTACGCATGGTGGATATGTGGAAAATATCGTACTATAGAGTTTCCCAGACCGCAGCGCCATCTGTTGAAAATTGTAACTACTGTAATTTCGAAAGTTTGTCTGCCTGAAAATGCACTGTTGTCCCAAGCATATTGCAACAAACGGTGTATGTCTATCGCTGCTCGTTTAGTTTTTATTGCCATTTCAAATATACCGGTCATTTTTGAAACACCCTGTATAAATGTTCGATGTGATTCATGTCGGGCGATCTGGGTGGACAAATCATTCGCTCTAAATGTCCAGAATGTTCTTCAAACAAATCGAGAACAACTGTGGCCCTGTGACATGTTTTGGAACATGAATGGATGCAAATGGTCTTCAAGTAGCCGAGTATGAGAGAGGCACTGCAGGTGATGTCGCGCTGTTGACAAAGACACTCGCGTCGCTCGTCTGCTGCCGTAGCCCGTTAACGCCAAATTTTCCCACACTGTCCTAACGGATACGTTCGTCGTACGTCCAACAGTGATTTGTGTTGTTATTCCACGTAGTGTTTGTTGTCTGGCAATTGTACACAAACGCCGCTGCTCTCGGTCATTAAGTTGTCCGTGGTGAGAGGCGACGCCTGAAATTTGGTGTTCTCGGCACACACTCTTGACACAGTGGACTACTGAATTCCCTAACAATTTCCGGAATGGAATTTTCCATGCATCTGCCTCCAACGAGCACTCTGCATGCAAAGTCCGTTTACTACCGTCGTGCGGTCATAATCATGACGGAAAGCTTTTGACATGAATCACCTGTGTGCAAATGACAACAGTGCACTGCCCTTTCACATCTTGTGTACGCAATAGTATCTCCATCTGTACCTGTGCATTTTGCTATCCCATGACTTCTATCGTTCGCAGCTCGTGGTCGTGCGGTAGCGTTCTCGCTTCCCACGCCCAGGTTCTCGGGTTCGATTCCCGGAGGGGTTAGGGATTTTCTCTGCCTGGTGATGACTGGGTGTTGTGTGCTGTCCTTAGATTAGTTAGGTTTAAGTAGTTCTAAGTTCTAGGGGACTGATGACCATAGATGTTAAGTCCCATAGTGCTCAGAGCCATTTTTTTTACTTCTATCTCCTCAGTGGTTACAGCCAGAAGCAGCTAAGATACATTACACAAATACAGTGAATATATCGAGGTGTGATTTTCGCTAAGCTATTGCGGACTATGTGGCGTATATTCTACGTATGCAAGTAATTTTTAACGATTTTTTTTTATCGTTTTCGTAATTCGTTAGCTATTACTGTCCGCTTTTTCTTATCGAAACCCGTACCACGACTTAATTACCGGTTCTGGGTATATCTGGGATAGCCTGCGGTACCTACATTGCCCTTTATAATAGGCATTTTGTGGATTAACGCGTTGAGCGCGGAACCGATGTTACTCGGCTTTTCGTTAAGACGGCAGTCCCGCGTGCTGGCGAAGACTTGACGTGTTGTATGTTAGAGTATAAAAGGGCAAGTAATGATGCTCTTGGCAGCCCACAACTCATCGGACGGCCGGGCAATACTTGTCACCTAGAACATAGGCGTTACCGTGAGAGAAATTTCTCGGCAACCGCGGCCGAGATGGGTAAGTGAACAAAATGTGAGTGCACCACTTCACGCTTGTTGAGATGGAGTATAAACTACTAAGGAGACTGCCTACACTATGCTTGTCCGTCCTCTTTTAGAGTACTGCTGCGCGGTGTGGTATCCTTACCAGATAGGACTGACGTAGTATATCGAAAAAGTTCAAAGAAAGGCAGCACGTTTTGTATTATCGCGAAATATGGGAGAGAGTGTCACAGAAATGATACAAGATTTGGGCTGGACATCATTAAAAGAAGGGCGTTTTTCGTTGCGACGGAATCTTCTCACGAAATTCCAGTCACCAACTTTCTCCTCCGAATGCGAAAATATTTTGTTGACACCGACCTACATAGGGAGGAACGATCACCAAGATAAAATAAGTGAAATCAGAGCTCGTACGGAATGATACAGATGTTCATTCTTTCCTCGCGCTATACGAGATTGGAATAATAGAGAATTATGAAGGTGGTTCGATGAACCCTCCGCCAGGCATTTAAATGTGATTTGCAGAGTATCCATGTAGATGTAGATGGTATGGTAAGAAGACTACATCCATGGGACGACCAGTTGGAGAAAGTCGCAGTTGTGTAAGGAGGTATTAGTTTCACAGCGATTATTTTCAAAAGGCAAAAGTAGCAAAAATAGCACTAGGGGAATACAGTGATTCATTGAGTGCTTTAATTGTACCACGTAAAAGTCTCTGTGTAACGCGACTGCCATCATACTAAAGTAAGAATTCCTCTGATGGTTCAATAAGTGATCAGTACCGCGGAATGATCTTCGAGGCAACTACGCGAACATTATGCATTTTACGAAAGCCAATATTTACAAATTGAGTGATGAAGATGTGGAAAAGTGTAACAAAGTCGAGAATTCTTATGGCCATTTTGTCACACGTGAAATATTTGAACACATCAGTGAACAAACACATTTTGGTTCTTTCCACCAAACATTCGAGTGAAACGAAAACCATAACAACCGAAAGAGGTTTTACCCAGGATAGCAATGTCATCAGCGAATCGTGTCATTGATATCCCTTCACCTTGAATTTTAATTCCATTCGTGAACCTTTCTTTTATGTCCATTATTGGTTGGTTGGTTGGTTGGTTGGGTTGGGGAAGGAGACCAGACAGCGTGGTCATCGGTCTCATCGGATTAGGGAAGGAAGTCGGCCGTGCCCTTTCAGAGGAACCATCCCGGCATTTGCCTGGAGTGATTTAGGGAAATCACGGAAAACCTAAATCAGGATGGCCGGACGCGGGATTGAACCGTCGTCCTCCCGAATGCGAGTCCAGTGTCTAACCACTGCGCCACCTCGCTCGGTCCATTATTGCTTCCTCGATGTACAAATTGAACAGTAGAGGCGAAAGACTATATCCTCGTCTTACACCCTTTTTAATACGAGAACTTTTTTTTTGGTCGTCCTCTCGTATTATTCCCTCTTGGCTGTTGTACATGTTGAATATGACCCGTCTCTCCCTATAGCTTACTCCTATTTTTCCCAGAATTTCGAATATCATGCACCATTTTACATTGTCAAACGCTTTCTTCAGGTCGACAAATCCTATGAACGTATCTTGATTTTTCTTTAGTCTTGCTTCCATTATTAACCGCAACGTCAGAGTTGCCTCTCTGGTACCTTTACCTCCCCTAAAGAAAACTGATCGTCATCTAGCGCATCCTCAATTTTCTTTTCCATTCTTCTGTGTATTATTCTCGTCATCAACTTGGATGCATGAGCTGTTAAGCTGATTGTGCGATAATTCTCGCACTTGTTAGCTCTTGCCGTCTTCGGAATTGTGTGGATCATGTTTTTCCTAAAGTCAGATGGTATGTCGCCAGACTCATACATTCTACATACCAACGTGAATAGTCGTTTTGTTGCCACTTGCCACTTCTCCCAATGATTTTAGAAATTCTGATGGAATGTTATCGATCCCTTCTGCCTTATTTGACCTTAAATCCTTCAAAGATCTTTTAAATTCTGATTCTAGTACCGGGTACGCTATCTCTTCTAAATCGAGTCCTGTTTCTTCTTCTATCACAAGAGACAAATCTTCCTCCATCATAGAGGCTTTCAGTGTATTCTTTCCACCTATTCGCTCTCTTGTCTGCATTTAACAGTGGAATTCCCGTTCACTCTTAATGTTATCACCCTTACTTTGAATATCACCGAAGGTTGTTTTGACTTTCCTGTATGCTGAGTCAGTCCTACCGACAATCATTTCTTTTTCGATTTCTTCACATTTTTCATGCAGCCATTTCGTCTTAGCTTCCCTGCACTTCCTATTTATTTCATTCCACAGCGACTTGTATTTTTGTATTCCTGAATCTCCCGGAACTTTTATGTACTTCCTCCTTTCATCGATCAATTGAAGCATTTCTTCTGTTCAAAAATGGTTCAAATGGTTCTGTTCTGAGCACTATTGGACTTAACACCTGAGGTCATCAGTCCCCTAGAACTTAGAACTACCTAAACCTAACTAACCTAAGGACGTCACACACATCCATGCCCGAGGCAGGATTCGAACCTGCGACCGTAGCAGCCGCACGGTTCCGGACTGAGCGCCTAGAACCGCGTGGCCACCAATGCCGGCCCCTTTGTAGGGATATCCATTCCTGTAATGCCTACTGAGCTATTCCTTACTGTTGTATCTATAGCCTTAGAGAACTTCAAGTGTATCTCGTCATTCCTCAGTACTTCCGTATCCCACTTCTTCACGCATTGATTCTTCCTGACTAATGTCTTAAACTTCAGCCTACTCTTCATCACTACTACGTTGTGATCTGAGTTTATATCTGCTCCTGGGTACGCCTTACAATCCAGTTCTGATTTCGGAAGCTCTGTCTGACCTTGATGTAAAAATCTAACTGAAATCTTCCCGTATCACCCGACCTTTTCCAAGTACACCTCCTCCTCTTGTGATTCCTGAACAGAGTATTCGCTGTTACTAACTGAAGTTTATTATTGAACACTATTAATCTTTCTCCTCTCTCATTCCTCGTCCAAGCCCATACTCTCCTGTAACCTTTTCTTCTACTCCTTCCCCTACGACTGCATTCCAGTCCCCCATGACTCTTAGATGTACATTTCCATTTACATACTGTATTACCCTTTCAATATCCTCATACACTTTATCTATCTCTTCATCTTCAGCTTGCGACGTCGGCGTGTATACCTGAACTATCGTTGTCGATGTTTGTTTGCTATCGATTCTGACAAGAATAACCCTATCACTGAACTGTTCACAGTAACACTCTCTGCCCTACCTTCCTATTCATAACGAATCCTATTCCAGTTATTACATTTTCTGATGCTGTTGATATTATCCTATACTCATCTGACCGGAAGTCCTTGTCTTCTTTCCACCTCACATAACTGATCCCAGCCGGCCAGAGTGGCCGGGCGGTTCTAGGCGCTACAGTCTGGAACCGCGCGACTGCTACGGTCGCAGGTTCGAATCCTGCCTCGGGCATGGATGTGTGTGATGTCCTTAGGTTAGTTAGGTTTAAGTAGTTCTAAGTTCTAGGGGACTGATGACCTCAGAAGGTAAGTCCCATAGTGCTCAGAGCCATTTGAACCATTTTTAACTGATCCCTGCTATATCTAGATTGAGCCTTTGCATTTCCCTTTTCAGATTTTCTAGTTTCTCTACCACGTTCAAGATTCTGATATTCCACGCCCCGACTCGTAGAACGTTATCCTTCCGTTGATTAGTCAATCTTTCTTTCATGGTAACCTCCCCCTTAGCAGTCCCCTCCCAGAGATCAGAATGGGGGACTATTCCGGAATCTTTTGCCAATGGAGAGATCATCATGACACTTCTTCAATTGTAGGTCACATGTTCTGTGGATACACGTTACTTGTCTGTAATGCAGTGGTTTCCATTGCCTTCTGCATCCTCACGCCGTTGATCTATGCTGATTCTTCCGCCTTTAGGGGCAGTTTCCCACCCCTAGTACAAGGAAGTGCCCTGTACCTCTGTCCGCTCTTCAGCCCTCTTTGACAAGACATTTGACAGAATGAGCGTGACTTTTTATGCGGGAAGTCTTCGGCCGCAAATGCTGATTATTAATCAAAATTGAAGCAGCGGCGGGATTCGAAACCGAGACGAAGACATTTTGATTATGAATCTAAGACGCTCACCTTTCTGAAACTTGGTGAGTTACTCCTCAGGCATGTCCTCAAGTAGTAATAGACCTACTTTTTTATTTTCATTTATTCATTGGTTGTTGAAGAATACAGACCAAAAACATACTTCAGTACCATATCTTTGTTTCAGGCGTCTGCTGTTTTTCATTTTATCATATTTCAGAAAACTGTGGTACTACCTCCTGCACAATAATCTAAAAATTAAGAAAATTGTTAGTTTTCTTATTTCAAATAAGATTTGCAGACTGCAGGACTTCCGTCATGGACACACTTCAGATGGACAGAGCAACTTTAACTCCTCCGATGGGGGGGTTTCATGATGCCTGAATTTCTTTTTAAAAAATTAGAAAATGTTGTCTAAGAGTCAATATACAATGTACAAAAAGATCTATGTTGATTTATTCATTAGTTTTGCGAAAAAAATTCGGAAAAAGTCTTATAATATAGGCTGAGTGAGGAAAATGGGCCCTAAGTCCAGTATTTGCTTAATGACCAATTGCCTGGTTGGTGGAGAAGTTGAGTCAGCCCTGTGAATGCTCACCCCATTCTCAGTGCCACACAGAATTTGATTTTTACCTTGGGAATTAACCAAAGAGTTACACTGGAGGTAAAGATGTTATGTCAGTCACGCTGGATTGGGGTTGACAAAAATTCGTACCCAGGTCTGTCATATGTAGAATTCCAACAGAAATCACTTTGGTCCTTAAAGCACAATGAAGTGAAAATCTAAACTATTGTGAGACAACATTTTACGGCGTGAGTTGTTCTTCTTCTGGTAAAGATTACTGAGTTTGAGTTGTAATGTGCATGTATTTTTCCATCAGAGTTACAGATATCTTGTCACTGCACAAGAGACATTATAGCTTAAATTAAATGTTTTATTTTATAACGTAGGTAGGAATGACGGGAGTGGAGTTTAATTATTGATTTTTTGTTCTTATATATAAAAAAATCTGCTGTTGAACACTCTAGAGAAAGGGACGATCCGAGAAAACAATGAGAATACCATCTGGCTGTGAGCAATAAAAACTTGAGAGACAGAGAGAGAGAGAAGAGAATTAGCTACAGTTTAATTACGTCTCACTGGCCACGTTCTAAAAGTGTATAATGTTCTTTAGTTTAGAGGTACAACAATGATATACAATTACTGCGATTGTAAAATGGAGATGGGCATTCAAAACGTTGTTCGAGATTGTAAAGATGTATCGTGTAATTTGTTCTAGATGCAATACGGGGCACATTACTGAAAGGAGCTATTATTCATTGTTCAGATTCCTGGCTGTTATTTAAAAAAAATCCGTTTATAGAGAAATGAATATAGGCTTTTGGGTTTTCCGTAAGGTGTATCTCTACAGCTACATCTACGTGATTACTCTGCTATTCGCAATAAAGTCCCTGGCAGAGGGTTCAATGAACCACCTTCAAGCTGTCTCTCGACCGTTCTACTCTCGAACGGCACGCAGGAAAAACGAGCACTTCAATTTTTCTGTGCGAGCCCTGATTTCTCTTATTTTAACGTGATGATCATTTCTCCCTACGTAGGTGGGTGGTAACAGAATGTTTCTGCAATTGGAGGAGAAAACTGGTGATTGAAATTTCATGAGAAGATCCCGTCGCAATGAAAAACGCCTTTGCTTTAATGATTGCCACTCCAATTCACGTGTCTCGCCTATTTCATGATAATACAAAACCAGCTGCCCTTCTTTGTACTTTTTCGATGTCATCCGTGAGTCCCACCTGATGCGGATCCCACACCGCACAGCAATACTCCAGAATAAGGCGGACAAGCGTGGTGTAAGCAGTCTCTTTAGTAGACCTGTTGCACCTTCTAAGTAATCTGCCAATGAATCGCAGTCTTTGGTTTGCTCTACCCACAATATTATGTATGTGATCGTTCTAATTTAGGTTATTTGTAATTGTAATCCCTAAATATTTAGTTGAATTTATAGCCTTCGGATTTGTGTGACTTATCGCGTAATCGAAATTTAGCTGATTTCTTTTAGTACTCATGTGAATAACTTCACACTTTTCCTTACTCTGGGTCAATTGCCACTTTTCGCACTATACAGATATCTAAATCATTTTGCAAGTCGTTATCATCATCTGATGACTTTACAAGACGTTCAATGACAGCATCATCTGCAAACAATCTAAGACGGCTACTGAGATTGTCTCCTATGTCGTTAATATAGATCAGGAACAATAGAGGGCCTATAATACTTCATTGGGGAACGCTGGATATTACTTTTGTTTTAGTCGATGACTTTACGTCTATTACTATAAACTGTGACCTTTCTGATAGGAAATCACGAATCTAGTCGCACAACTGAGGCGATACTCCGTAGGCACCCAGTTTGGTTAGAAGAAACGTGTGAGGAACGGTGTCGAATGCCTTCTCGAAATCTAAAAATATGGAGTCAATTTGACATCCCTTGTCGATAGCACTTATTACTTAATGAGTATAAAGAGCTAGTTGTGTTTCACAAGAACGATATTTTCTGAAACTGTGCTGACTATGTGTCAATGAATCGTTTTCTTCGAGGTACTTCGTAATGTTCGAACACAGTATATGTTCTAAAACCCTGCTGAAAATCGACGTTAGTGATATAGGCCTGTAATTCAGTGGATTACGCCTACTTCCCTTTTTGGGTATTCGTGTGACTTGAGCAATTTTCCAGTCTTTAGGTATGGATCTTTCTGTGAGCGAGTGGTTGTATATAATTGCTAAATGCTTGAAGGGGGAAACCAGATGACGCTATGGTTGGCCCACTAGATGGCGCTGCCATAGGTCAAACTGATATTAACTGCGTTTTTTAAAATAGAAACCCCCATTTTTTATTACATATTCGTGTATTACGTAAAGAAATATGAATGTTTTAGTTGGACCACTTTTTTCGCTTTGTGATAGATGGCGCTGTAATAGTCACAAACATATGGCCCACAATTTTAGACGAACAATTGGTAACAGGAAGGCTCTTTTAAATTACAATACAGAACGTAGGTACGTTTGAACATTTTATTTCGGTTGTTCCAATGTGATACATGTACCTTTGTGAACTTACCATTTCTGAGAACGCATGCTGTCACAGCGTGATTACCTGTAAATACCACATTAATCCAATAAATGCTCGAAATGATGTCCGTTAACCTCAATGCTTTTGGCAATACGTGTAACGACGTTCCTCTCAACAGCGAGTAGTTCGCCTTCCGTAAAGTTCGCACATGTGTAAGGTGTCAGGCAAATCCAACACCTTCCATGAAAACCCTGACATGATAAGCAAACCCAGTAGTATGTCACATAGCTCCGAATAAATCCTGACATTAAATTAACCAAAGTAATACGAGTAATGAGTGAGCAAATGGAATACCACAGACTAACACAAGAATTCCTAAATGCATGTCATACCTTCCCACCGTGAGACAGACGCAGTTCCGAGGGGAGAAACGAGAACAGAAGCCGAGAGCAGAACCGTGTTAAGCTAGAAGGCCCTACGATAAGGGACGGACACCCACGTCGCCAGCTAACCACGAGGACCACCCTCCAGCCCATGTTAAAAGCTAGAGCCCTCCAGAAGAACAATATAGATCTTACGATAACACTAAAAGGGCCACACCAGCCGCAAGTTTTAGCGTGAGACTTTTTCGCGTCTCTGTTACGTTGCAAACTTTAAAAACATTGCCCCACCACTAAAAGTAACCGACAGGACCACCCCCCAGCCCATGTTAAGAGATAGAGCCCTCCAGAAGAACAGTATAGATCTTACGACAACATTAAAAGGGCCACACCAGCTGCAAGTTTTAGCGTGAGACTTTTTCGCGTCTCTGTTACGTTGCAAACTTTAAAAACATTGCCCCACCACGAAAAGTATAACGTTTCTCATTGGATAGACAGAACGTTTGTAGGCGGAGCTTAAGGTTAACATTGAGACCCTGATTGGTCAGATGAAAACACAGCCAGATAGTTTTTTTTTAAACCAACTTCGGTAAATTGTAGTAACGAGAAGTTAGGGGGGAGTTGCTTCCGAGACGGCGAAGGTGGAGCTGCGCCGCCCGCTGCCCCCCTGAAGCTGCCTAACCAACGACAAGGTAATGAACGCACGCGATGCCGCATAACAGCGCATAAAGCTTCACTCAGAACTGCAGAAGTCTCATCTGTTATATCCCCGTTTTGCGTAATACTAGTGTCTATCGTCAATTAAAGCTCATGGTATTCACATTTGCTACGTAAGTTAAAATCTGAAACGCGATGATTTTTCTGTTATATAATTATTGAAAAGCCACATCAACCACTGTAATTTACGACAAGTTAGATAAGTAATTAAAGATAATTGACGGTCACTGTAGACCAGTTTGATAGTTTTCTCTTTTGTGAAACTTAATTTAAACCTAGATTATAGATGTAATATGGCATAGGTCATCCTTCGATCCATTGTAGAACTTGGAAACCCACTCAGGGAATATTCGTTCACATTCTTGTTGAACGCAGTTGGTTTTTATCATCCTGTATTAAAATATTTCCTTTTATCAATAGTGCAATTTATAAACAATGTTTTGTGAGTAGAATAAAATTTCCAATGGTAAACTTAACTGCTTTTTCGACGTTATTTTACCAGCTAACTAAAAATAGGAAAGCCTTGAACCCCTTCCACTAAATTTAGTTAGCATTAAGATTCTTTTACAGGGAGTGCAGTGGAGCTGACGCTGAAATCATTAAGTATTTGGTTAGGTTAGGGAACTCTTCTGAACTCTACATGTCATGTGTGGTCTGGCGTCTGCTTACTAGCAACAGGTCCCAGGTTCAAACTAGTCAATTCCCTAAAAAACACGCTCAGAGCGTCGTTGCGCGAAAGTGGTAGGGAGACATGACTTAGAACAAACAGACACCACGCAGAATGTTAGACATGCATTGACAATTCGCTGACGCATGTTGTCAGGCATTGTCGGTGGATCACGATAGCAAATATCCTTCAACTTTCCCCACAGAAAGAAATTCGGGGACGTCAGATCCGGTGAACGTGCGGGGCATGGTATGGTGCTTCGACGACCGATCCACCTGTCATGAAATATGCTATTCAGTACCGTTTCAACCGCACACGAGCTATGTGCCAGACATCCATCATGTTGGAAGTACATCGCCATTCTGTCATGCAGTGAAACATCTTGTAGTAACATCGGTAGAGCATTACGTAGGAAATCCGCATACATTGCACCATTTAGATTGCCATCGATCAAATGGGGGCCAATTATCCTTCCTCCCATAACGCCGCACCATACATTAACCTGCCAAGGTCGCTGATGTTCCACTTGTCGCAGCCATCGTGGATTTTCCGTTGTCCAATAGTACATATTATGCCGGTTTACGTTACCGCTGTTGGTGAATGACGCTTCGTCGCTAAATAGAACGCGTGCAAAAATCTGTCATCGTCCCGTAATTTCTCTTGTGCCCCGTGGCAGAACTGTACACGACGTTCAAAGTCGTCGCTATGCAATTCCTGGTGCATAGAAATATTGTACGGGCGCAATCGATGTTGATGTAGCATTCTCAACACCGAAGTTTTTGAGATTCCCGATTCTCGCGCAATTTGTCTGCTACTGATGTGCGGATTTGCCGCGACAGCAGCTAAAACACCTACTTGGGCATCATCATTTGTTGCAGCTCGTGATTGACGTTTCACATGTGGCTGAACACTTCCTGTTCCCGTAAATAACGTAACTATCCGTCCAACGGTCCGGACACTTGGATGATGTCGCCCGGGATACCGAGCAGCATGCATAGCACACGCCCGTTGGGCATTTTGATCACAATAGCCGTACATCAACACGATATCGACCTTTTCCGCAATTGGTAAACGGTCCATTTTAACACGGGTAATGTATCACGAAGCAAATACCGTCCGACTGGCGGAATGTTACGTGATATTACGCACTTATACGTTTGTGACTATTACAGCGCCATCTGTCACAAAAGCGAAAAAAGTGGTCCAACTAAAACATTCATATTTCTTTAAGTACTACACGAATATGTAATAAAAATGGGGGTTCCTATTTTAGAAAACGCAATTTATATCAGTTTGACCTATGGCAGCGCCACCTAACGGGCCAACTATAGCGCCATCTGGTTTCCCCCTTCAAGCTAGACGAGTTTCGTTCTTAGTAGGTTTTTAGTTTGATGCTTATTTCGTGAGATATTTGGTCCGGTCACTATCAATGGACCGCCCTGTATACCACATAAATTGGTCAGTGATGGTACTGATCCCCCGTGGTGCACAAAACGGATCAGATCGCTGCTGCAGAAGCAGCGAAAAAAGCATGCCAAATTTGAAAGAACGCAAAATCCTCAAGATTGGCTTAGTTTTACAGAAGTTCGAAATATAGTGAGTGCTTCAATGCGAGATGCTTTTCATGTCCGCAGCTCGTGGTCGTGCGGTAGCGTTCTCGCCTCCCGCGCCCGGGTTCCCGGGTTCGATTCCCGGCGGGGTCAGGGATTTTCTCTGCCTCGTGATGACTGGGTGTTGTGTGATGTCCTTAGGTTAGTTAGGTTTAAGTAGTTCTAAGTTCTAGGGGACTGATGACCACAGACGTTATGTCCCATAGTGCTCAGAGCCAGCGAGATGCTTTTAATAATTTCTACAACGAAACTCTGTCTCAGAATCTGGCAGAAAACCCAAAGAGATAGTGGTCATACATAAACCATACCTGTGGCAAGACGCAATCAATACCTTCACTGCGCCATAACAACGGTGAAGTCACCGATGTAATGGTTCTAATGGCTGTGAGCACTATGGGACTTAACAGCTGAGGTCATCAGTCCCCTAGAAGTTAGAACTACTTAAACCTAACTAACCTAAGGACATCACACACATCCATGCCCGAGGCAGGATTCGAACATGCGACCGTAGCTGTCGCGCGTTCCAGACTGAAGCGCCTAGAACCGCTCGGCCACTCCGGCCGGCAGTCACTGATGACAGTACCACTAAAGCAGAGTTATTGAGCACGGTTTTTCGAAACTCCTTCACCAAAGAAGACGAAGTAAATATTCCTGAATACCAATCAAGAGCAACTGCCAAGATGAGAAACGTACAAGTAGATACCCTCGGCGTAGCAAAGCAGCTTAAATCAGTTATTAAAGGCAAGGGATCCGGTCCAGATTGTATAACAGTCAGGTTCCTTTCAGAGTACGCTGATACAATAGCTCTATATTTAGCAATTATATACAATCGTTCGTTCACAGAAAGCTCCGTACCTAACGCCTGGAAAATTGCTCAATTCTCACAAATACCCACAAAGGGAAATAGTAGTAATCCGCTGAATTACAGGCCCATATCACTAACGTCGATTTGTAGTTGGGTTTTGGAACGTATAATGCCAACGGCCTTGCCGCAGTGGTAACACCTGTTCCAGTCAGATCGCCGAAGTTAAGCGCTGTCGGGCTTGGATAGCACTTGGATGGGTCACCGTCCGGTATGCCGAGCGCTGTTGGCAAGCGGGGTGCACTCAGCCCTTGTGTGGCCATCTGAGGAGCTATCTGACTAAGCAGTGGCGGCTCCGGTCTCTAACATTGAAAACGGCTGGGAGAGCGGTGTGCCGACTGTGATGTCACCGCCAGACACTACACTTGCTAGGTGGTAGCCTTTAAATCGACCGCGGTCCGTTAGTATACGTCGGACCCGCGTGTCGCCACTGTCAGTGATTGCAGACCGAGCGCCTCCACACGGCAGGTCTAGTGAGACGTCCGAGCACTCGTCCCAGTTGTACAGCCGACTTTGCTAGCGAAGCTACACCGACAAAAACGCTCTCATTTGCCGAGACGATAGTTAGCATAGCCTTCAGCTACGTCATTTGCTACGACCTAGCAAGGAGCCATGACCAGTTTATATTTAGATTATATAATGTATCAACAAGAGCGATGTTCACCAATTGTGGATTAAAGTTAAGTATTCCAGAAGCTATGTACTATTTTTGGCTACTATAATTCCTTGTCATTTTCCAGACCTCACGCCAGCCTGCGTGAGCTTTAACGCGTGCATTTCGGCCTCCTCTAGCTATACGGTGTTGGCTCTTCTGCCAACACATCACCGACCACATGCCCCTCGATATCCGCATCCAATGACGCCTATAGACTGAGGATGACACGGCGGTCGGTCAGTACCGTTAGGGTCTTCCGTGATCTGTTAGGACGGACTTTAGTCTAGTTTTAGTTTTGAGCACATACTGTGTTCGAACATTATGAATTACCTAGAAGAAAACGATTTATTGACACATTGCACGTATTCAGAACACATCGTTCTTGTGAAACACAACTATGTAGCTCTCTATACTCATGAAGTAATGAGTGCTATCGACAGGGGATGTCAATTGATTCCATATTTTTAGATTTCCGGAAGCCTTTAGACGCCGTTCCTCACAAGCGTCAACCAAACTGCGTGCCTGTGGAACATCGCCTCAGTTGTGCGACTGGATTCGTGATTTCCTGTCAGAAAGGTAACAGTTCATAGCAAGAGACGGAAAGTCATCGAGTAAAACAGAATTAATATCTGGCGTTCCCTAATGAAGTGTTATAGGCCCTCTGTTGTTCCTGATCTATATTAACGACAGAGGAGACAATGTGAGTAGTGGAACGATCACATAGATAACGTTGTGGGTAGAGCAAACCAAAGGACACATTGGAAGGACACTTAGAAGCTGCAAAATGAAATTCGCAACACTAAAGTAAATTTCGAACGTAAAATCGATCGTTAGAACACAAATGTTATGTTTGTCGACTACAGCGGCGTCTACCACGAATGAGAACGATGGTTTGAGGAAACAGTACGTACTTTTTGACATAGAATCCGAATATGCAATAAAAATGGGTGTTTCTCACAAGGAAATACAAAGTTGACCTTGTCCAAGCGGGCAGGTTGGTTAGTAGGCGGCTAAGTGCAGTACAGACAAATGTCCCCTTTACTAATATCAACTTTTCACGTAGAACATTTTTTTTCGTATGATGCATCACTTTCGGAATTCTTAGTTGTCTCAAGTTAAAACAAACACCCTGTGTTTTAGGATAGTTTCATCTATTGTTCATTTTTTGACTGAAGAGTGTGTTAATGACACGATTGAATTATTTGGCTTGTGCATTTGTAGATCGCCTATCGATGTGAGCACAGGACTTTGTAACGACTGTGGTTTTCTTATTCCGACCCGGCCGCTGTGGCCGAGCGGTTCTAGGCGCTTCAGTCCGGAACCGAACTGCTGCTACGCTCGCTGGTTCGAATCCTGCCTCGGGCATGGATGTGTGCGATGTCCTTAGGTTAGTTAGGTTTAAGTAGTTTTAAGTTCTAGGGGACTGATGCCCTCAGATGTTGAGTTCCATAGTGCTCAGAGCCATTTGAACCATTTGAATCTTTTTCCGAACAACGTTAACGTAGTTAGTGAAGTAACTGACATCACTCGTGAAATTTCAACTACTTCGCTTGATCTTGAAGAAAATATATACCAACAGTTGTAATTTTATTTAATAATTTTATTTAGCCACCAGTATCTGTGCCTCATTCACCCCATCCTTAGGCCCCTACACACGTAGCTAGATAAGTCATCTAATCGTTTGCACTATTATAGGGACTACTATGTCCAGCTGGATTCCGTAGACCTTCTTGGCAGACGTGGACCCTTCACAAGCTACAATAGAACATACGATTAGATGACTTAGTAGTAGTTACGTCTCTAGGGGCCTGAGGATAGTGCCAGTAAAACTGGTAGCTAAATGGAAATGAGCGTATGGCATCATTGGCTGGGAGGCCCCATTCGGGGAAGTTCGGCCGCCAAGTGCAATTCTTATCTCATTCGACGCCACACTGGCCAACTTGGGGGCCGGCGATGAGGATGAAATGATGGTGAGGACAACACAGCACCCAGTCCACGAGCGGAGAAAATCTCCAACCCGGCCGGGATTCGAACCCGAGCCCGCTTGCATGGGAGGCAAGCACGTTACCTCCCAGCTAAGCAGGTGGACTGGTAGCTAAATAAAATTGTTAAATAAAATTACGGCTGTCGGCATCTATTTTCTTCAAGTCTTCGACCAGCCGCAGTCCAATTCCATCTACAGAAGATGGAGTTACAGAAAACTTTGCTTCATAGTCTGCCTGATCTTGGATACCCGAGTCACGTATAGTAGCACCTCATTTCAGTCAACAGGACCTGATCAAAATTCTGATTCCTCGTCTTTCACGGTGCTGAGACAGTTACTTAGACTGATGACGCCAGGTCACTACAATTTACAGAACTTTGAAATCTTTTCTGTTACGTTCAGATCCATGAACAGAAGTTTCAGTGGAAAAGAGGTCACTACAGTGGACACAGTGTTAACATTTGTAGGGGGAAGATTATACACTGAATAACGGATGTTAAAACCATTTGCAACGTGATTCAATTGCTGAGGTGTGTCAGCTTTCATATAAGTTACTGTACAACAGCTTGACCACTGTAATGGAAGAAGTGTGGAGCCTGATACTTCTCTTAACTGACTTGCAGAAAATGCTATAGAGCTCATTAGGCACCTCACAGCTCAGCTTTTGTATACGCTAACGAAAAGTAAAACACAGTGAAATTAACCTGATCACAAATGCATGAAATAAAACTGGAAAAGCTCTCAATGTGAGCTATCGGCGCATGAAGGATTACTGGTTAATTCCTCGGTTTCAGCAGAACCATTTTGCAATGTACTATTTGCCTATGAGACAACAGTTTTTGGCTTCGGTACTTCAATAGCTTAATACCTACTACTTCTCTCCAGAGAATGTCAAATGCTACTCTAAGGTTAACGTACTCTTGTTTCCAGTTTACAGTTTGGTGAACGCAAGGCTGTAATGACCATCGTCGATAGCAAAGTTCCCGTAACTATTCTCCTACACTATAAGTAGCTTCATCTTTGCAATAAACACTTACCTGAAACATATTCTTCAGCTTCCCACTGGTGAATAAGGGGCTGAGTTTGTTGCGCAAATGCCGCCATCTTTCGCCCTTCATGAAGAACAGTTGATTCTCCAGTACCGGTTCCTTGAAGGGGAGACTTTCTCGGTCCATGAAGAAATCAAAGTCTTTGACGAATACTTGACGAATGAGTTCTGGATCGATGACTAGCAAGCTGGGAGTCCGTTTGCGATAAATCCCTACGTAACGCTTATCTGAAACAAATATTGACATCTGTTTTGTGAGTCAAATAAACAAATGTGTGCTCATTGTGGACTTCACATTCAAAAAACTGATCAAAACTGGGAAAATTATAAACTGGAAGAGAAAAGATGATTAATCACTGTAAATGAACATAAAAATTTTTCACAACCTGAATTGCGCTCTGTAAGCAGAACACTTGTAATCTACTTCGAAAAGACACTTGAATCATCGTAATGAATAACAGTACATTAGATCCAATATATAGAGCATGTCAGAGTGTTTACATGTGTAGTGGTGAAACTAAGAAGCGATATGAAATGGCACTGGAAGAGAAAAGGAGAATGAAAAACTTACATGTAATGAAAGGATTTTAGGAAGTTCACTTAATCTCTGAATGAAATGACACATAAGGTAACAGCGTAACAAGATCTAGAATATTGCCCCAGCGTTTAGAGATCTATCAAGTCACCACGACAGAAAACATCTAAAGAAATCAGAGGCGCGCTGCTAGGATCGTAAAAGGGCAGCTTAGCCCTGACGATAGTGCAACAGATATACTCGGGAAGCTTAAATGGGAGCACTTTGGAGCTTGACATTCTCGCAAAACCCAGTTGACTAAATTTATGGAATTATTTTTCGAGAAAGACCGTGGGAAAATCCTACTTTCGCAGTCGCATATCTCTGGTAGGGATCGTGGGAACTACGTAAGAGAGCTTAGGGTGCTTGCAGAGATAAGTTGACGATCATTTCTCTTCCGCTCATAACGCCAACTGAGTACAACGAAGTCGCTAATATTGACAGATAGACTACTTATGGTACTTTAGAGAAGACCAGAGAACTAATCTGCCTGGCTCTTGCAAGTTCAACATCAAAAGTAAAATTTCTTAGGAAAAAGTAAAATTCCTTCGTAAAGTCTCTGAGCCTTCAGACATACGTACTAATTTTCGACAACGAGACAGTCTTTCCCCACTCGCCTCCCCCTCTTCCTGCTGTTGCTTGACTAAATCCTGGACGGAAATTACGAACGCAAAATCAGTGTTAACTGCTTATCCTTCGCTGATGACTTAGAAACTAATATTAAGGCTAAGACTGAAATTAAATATGTCAGAGAAAAACTCAGCAAGGTAGCGACACTGAGAAAACCCGTTACTTTGAAATCTGCGTCAAAACTTCGGTTATATTTACCCCGCTATTGGTTGCGAACATCGGTAAAGACATTACATCTCACTGTAAAGTTTATTTCAGTCAATACTTACGGGATTATTTTTGGTTATACCGGTTTAGATTTTATGCTGTGAGTCAGTATTTCATTGAGGCTATTACTAGAAGAGCATTGACCGAAATAAACTTTGTAGTACATCAAAGCAGCACGGAAGTTCCATTGAAGATAAAATAGCGGATTGTTTTACAAGCATCCTTCTTCGGATTCCTTGGAGAAGTCATCAGAATTAGAAAATAGCACAAATTTAGAAACAGCCACCAAACTTCGAAAGACATTGAGAATAGCGTGAAACCACTTCAACAAAAAAAGTAATTCTGTCCAAACAAAAACTGCAGTATAAGGAAACAGTTCTTTAGCTGGAAGCAGTAAATCCATAAAAGGTAACAAAATATAATGCCCTGCGAGAGAGAATTGATTTCGGATGAAGCGGAGAAGTTCACGCAAGTGATGTTTGAAATTCTATGGCCATATTTATAGGGTGGTCAATAATAGACTCTCAAAAGATGACTCAACGTTATGAATTCAAAGAGGCGCAAAATCAGTTAGGGGCGATTTTCATGCCATAAATATCGCAGAGAAAAGGCGTAGTAAACTGTCTAACCTTTGGAATACTGTTTACAAACCATAGATTCATGGAGAAGCTTAAGAAGAGAATTTTATAGTTGTGGGCAGAAGAATGAAACAAAAAATAAATAATAGTGAATACGTGAAAATATTTTGGTAGGATAATAGGCAGAAACCGTCTAGCCAGTTACCAAATTTAAGGCGCTCTGTACGCGGACAAAACGAAAAATGAAGAAGGTACGAAATATACTCTGTCAAGCAGTATATAGCGCCTTCCGGAGTATACACAGGTAAATATTTCAGTCACATTTGCAATATCTTAGTGAGCATGGCGCATTATCTTAGTGAAGTTAAAATCTTAATGGCACAAAGAGGCCACTTAGATTTTGATTCGCATGGGAGAGTCCGTCCATTGTATGTAATCTCTCCAAATAAACTTTTGAAGTAACAGCGCGTTCCACACACTTAATGTAAAACAGAGTATATGAGTTTGTCTGTCAAAGTGCAATGCCTGAGGCTTTCAGCGACTACTGTAGCAGTATCTTATGGCAAAACCTCTCACAAAATCCAAAGAAATTCAGAACATAATGTGGCACCAAAGTTAGTGTCCAGACGTTCATGAAGACGCAGAAACTGAAACTGGGATTAGCAAAGCACAAGCAGAAATGCTAAAATCTGTTTTCAAATTTCTCTTCGCAAAAAGAAGATACAAGACGACTCTTCCAGATCAGTTCTTGCACCACTGCAAAGATGGGTGATATAGATATTAGTGTCAGATATTAAAAGCAACTGAAATCGCAAATACTGAACAAAGCTCCAGAGCACAGAGGAATCTCTATAAGGTTCTGTACAGAATCTGCGACTGATTTAACACCTCCTTTAACCATAAAATCCTCACACCTAGAAGAAAGTAAAGGTCACACTCATCTACAAGACGGGTAGTAAACGTGATTCATAAAACAACTGTCAAGTGACATTCATCTGTTGTAGAATCTTTGGGCATATTCCGAGGTGCAAAGCAATTCCGTATCTCGAGCAGGATGGCCTTCTCTGTGACACCCAGCATGGATTCCGAAAACATCCATCATGCGAAACCCAATTCGCACTTTTCTGACATGACATCCTGAAAGCCATGGTTTAAGGCAATGAGATAAATGCTTTATTTCATGAGTTCCGAAAAGCATTTGACTCAACACCACTCTAACTGCCGGCCGGGGTGGCCGAGCGGTTCTGGGCGCTACAGTCTGGAACCGCGCGACCGCTACGGTCGCAGGTTCGGATCCTGCCTCGGGCATGGGTGTGTGTGATGTCCTTAGGTTAATTAGGTTTAAGTAGTTCTAATTTCTAGGGGACTGATGACCTCAGAAGTTGAGTCCCATAGTGCTCAGAGCCATTTGAACATTTTCAACCACTCTAAGTCTTGTTAACGAAAGTACGATCGTATAGAGTATCAAGTAAATTTGCGACCGGATTAAGGATTTCTTGGTGGGAAAGACGTAGGAGAGTCACTGGCGGATGTAGAAGTAACTTCAGGAGTGCCCCAGGGAAGTGTGTTAGGATCGCTGCCGTTCATATTGCGTATTAATTGCGTGGCAGACAAGTTTATAGTAGCTTCAGATCTTTTGCAAATTACGCTGTTATCTATAGTGAAGTATTATCTGAGTAAGGCTCCACAAATATTTTGTCTGGCTCTGATGGTATTTGAAAGTGGTGCAAATTTTGGTAATTTGCTTTAAATGGTGAAAATGTAAAATTACGCACGTCACAAAATGCGTTAACTTAGTATCCTATGACTACAATATCTGTTTGAAAGTGGTGCGAATTTTGGCAACTTGTTTTAAATGTTCAGAAACGTACAAGTGTGCGCTTCATAAAACGCAAAAATATCAGTGAGTAACAACTGGGATCACTCCCCTTCTACAAATACCTGGACTCAACACTTTGTAGGCATGTGTAATGAAGTGATCATATACGCTCAGTAGTAGATGAAGCAGGTGAGAGACATAATTTCATTGGCACGATACAGGGAAAATGTGATGAATCTATAAATGAGACTGCTTCCAAAAAAACCTGTGCTACTGATCCTCGAATATTGTTCAAGTGTGTAGGACCTATACGAAGTACACTCTCCAATCACGTTCATGCGACCACCTGTCAAAAACCTGTGTAACCAGTTTTTGAAGCGCGGACCGCTGCGAGACGAGCAGGAAGACTGACAGTGAGGTTCTGGAAGGTACCGACTGGGATGTGGATTCATGCCAACACCATTTCCGTAGCCAGCTGCGCCAGGTTTCTCGTTTCCGTGGCGCGGACGTCCTGAACGACGTGGTCCCACGGATTCTCGATTGGGTTTCAATCCGCGGAGTTTGGTGATCAGGGGTGTACGGTTTACTCACCTTGGTGCTCTTCGAACCACGCACGTACTTGCCTAAGTGTGTGGCACATTACATTGCCCCGCTAGTAGATGCCCTCGTGCTGAGCAAAAACAATCTGCATGTAGCGGTGGAGATGGTCCCCAAGTATAGATGCTTACTTGTGTTGATCCATTGTGCCTTTCAAAATGATGAGATGCCACCAAAACATTAAACATTCCCCAGACTACAACGCTCTCTCCCTCGTCAATAATTTCTCACAAGAACTATTTTTGTTGTGCTTTGTACGATTAGGGTCGTGATAGGAGCTCTGAAATTCACACCAACGCCTTGGCTGTCAGTACTCGCCAATAATGCCCCTCTAAATCTCCGAGGACAACAAGCAGTAACATATGAATGGGTTAAACTCAAAAGATCCAGACGCCTACCTATTCATGAAACATTAAACAACTTACCAATCACTCGATTAAAATCTAGAGAACCAGTCTGGATAAACGCTGGCCAACTCGTCCTAGAAAGCTATAATCTAAGAGATGAATGGCGAAATCAGTGGACGGCCTTCCACAGTCATAAGAAATTAGGCGACATATGTCCGATCTTCCAACTGCCTGAAATGAAACAGCCAGGAAAAATATGGATCTTCCTCAACCGTATGAGAACTCGCCACAGCAAAGCTACACAAGTGGGGACTTACCGATGATGACTAGTGCGACTGCAGAACATCGGAACAAGAACACATTTTGCACGAACGCCCAAGAAGAAAATTGCGGGTACCTGCAGAGACTTTGCAGAAGCAACTCCCGCAGCAATTAACTGGTTAAAGTCCTTGGTTATCGAGCTAAGATGAAAAATGGATCGTTCAACTTCTTCTGTCTACTGCCGGTTCTCCAGCTTCGTTTACTTCCTGCGCATACATATTTTCTGCGTGTATATTACATTATATCAACTAAATTGTATGTACTTTTAAAATACTTATAGTTCTGTAAGCCACTCGCTAAATAAATAAACTCTACCTCCTCTGGCCTGGACCCCTTTGGTTTATGCTGCCCTGTGGGGTCCGCTGTTTTTCCAAGATTTAGCAATGTTTGTGTTAAGTTGGTGGCGGGGATGCCCCTTCTATGGCCACAGTCGTCGGTTAACCTAAAAGCGTCTGTGAATAATGTAAACTTTGTTCTGTGTGTTACCCTATTTTAACTGTTTACATATCGTATTTTCTGAGGCCGAGATTGAGGAACACCCCAGAATTTCCCTCAATGTGCTTGGTGCTTGGACAATCGCCAAAAAATCACACTCAGGCTGGCCGGTATGCCAGACCGACGATTGTTAATCCGCTGCAGTATATCCCATCCGGTTCTGGTTCACCTCCCTGTCTCGTAAGCTAGTGTACAACGTACTACTATAACCTAACGCACAATGCGTTAGGTTATAATACAGGGTCTACTAGTAGCGTACAAATTTGTAATAATTTTAAACGAATTGAAAAGACATATACAGTGAAAAAAAACTACACTTCTATAAAGTATCTGGATTTTGTGAAAATTTTCTTCCCTGTTAGTCCATATGGAAATTTCTGTCTGTTGCTTGAACTCGATTACATAACACCACAAGAAATTAATGTACGATAACGATGGTCGCTTGGGCGATCTAGTTCACTCAGCGTCGTTGTACCCTACGGATATACTACACTTAAGATCCAAAGAAACTGGTACACCTGGCTAATATCGTGTAGGGCCGCCGTGAGCACATAGAAGTGCCGCATCACGGCGTGGCATGGACTCGAGTAATGTCTGAAGCAGTGGTGGAGGTAATTGAAACCATGAATCCTGCAGGGCTGTCCATAAATCCGTAAGAGTACGATTGGGAGGAGATGTCTTCTGAACACATCGTTGCAAGGCATCCCAGATATGCTCAATTATGTTCACGTCTGGAGAGGCTGATGGCAGCGGAAGTGTTTAAACTCCGAAGAGTGTTACTGGAACCACTCTGTAACAATTCTCGACGTTGTGGTGTTGCATTGTCCTGCTGTAATTACCCAAGTCCGTCGGAATGCACAATGGACATGAGTGGATGCAGGTGATCAGACAGGATGCTTACGTACTTGTTATCTTTCAGAGTCGTATCTAGACGTATCAGGGGTCCCATATCACTCCAACTGCACACGCTCCGCATCATTACAGTGCCTTCACCAGTTTGAACAGTCTCCTGCTGACATGCAGGGTCTCTGGATTCATGATGTTGTCTCCATACACGTACACATCCATCCGCTGGATACAATTTGAAACGAGACACGTCCGACCAAGCAATATGCTTCCAGTCATCACCAGTCCAACGTCGCTGTTGACGGGCCCAAGCGAGGCGTAAAGCCTTGTGTTTTGCAGTCATCAAGGGTACACGAGCGGACCTTCGTCCCCGAAAGCCCGTTTCGATCATGTTTCGTTGAATGGTTCGCACTCTGACACTTGTTGATGGCCCAGCACTGGAATCTGCAGCAGCGGTGGGTTGCACATCTGTCACGTCGAGTGATCGTCTTCAGTCGTCGTTGGTCCCGTTCTTGCAGGATCTTTTTCCGGCAGCAGTGATGTCGGATATTTGATTTTTACCGGGTTCCTGATATTCACGGTACACTCATGAAATAGCCGTACGGGAAAATCCCCACTTCATCGCTACCTCGGAGTGCTGTGTCCCATCGCTCGTACGCCAACGTTCAAAACCCACTTAAATCTTGATAAATTGCCACTGTAGCAGCAGTAACCGATCTAACAACTGCGCCGGACACTTGTTGTCTTATACAGGGCTATTTACAAATGACTGAAGCGATTTCATAAATTCACTGTAGCTCCATTCATTGACATATGGTCACGACACACTACAGATACGTAGAAAAACTCATAAAGTTTTGTTCGGCTGAAGCCGCACTTCAGGTTTCTGCCGCCAGAGTGCTCGAGAGCGCAGTGAGACAAAATGGCGACAGGAGCCGAGAAAGCGTATGTCGTGCTTTAAATGCACTCACATCAGTCAGTCATAACAGTGCAACGACACTTCAGGACAAAGTTCAACAAAGATCCACCAACTGCTAACTCCATTCGGCGATGGTATGCGCAGTTTAAAGCTTCTGGATGCCTCTGTAAGGGGAAATCAACGTGTCGGCCTGCAGTGAGCGAGGAAACGGTTGAACGCGTGCGGGCAAGTTTCATGCGTGTATCTGGCCTTGCTGGAAAATTGGCTCATGCCACAACTGGAGACCGACAGCGCCGACTTCATCTTTCAACAGGATGGTGCTCCACCGCACTTCCGTCATGATGTTCGGCATTTCTTAAACAGGAGATTGGAAAACCGATGGATCGGTCGTGGTGGAGATCATGATCAGCAATTCATGCCATGGCCTCCACGCTCTCCCGACGTAACCCCATGCGATTTCCTTCTGTGGGGTTATGTGAAAGATTCAGTGTTTAAACCTCCTCTACCAAGAAACGTGCCAGAACTGCGAGCTCGCATCAACAATGCTTTCGAACTCGTTGATGGGGACATGCTGCGCCGAATGTGGGAGGAACTTGATTATCGGCTTGATGTCTGCCGAATCACTAAAGGGGCACATATCGAACATTTGTGAATGCCTAAAAAAACTTTTTGAGTTTTTGTATGTGTGTGCAAAGCATTGTGAAAATATCTCAAACAATAAAGTAATTGTAGAGCTTTGAAATCGCTTCAATCATTTGTAATAACCCTGTATAGGCGTTGCCGACCGCAACGCCGTATTCTACCTGTTTACATACCTCTGTATTCGAATGCGCATGCCTATACCAGTTTCTTTAGCGCTTCAATATATATTGAAGAAAGAGGAGCGTTGTTATGGTCTGAATAGTTTTCTTACTACCTCTGTCAGGCTACGGCGCATTGTACTTCATCACAAAAAAAAAAAAAGAAAAAAAATGTTCAAATGTGTGCGAAATCTTAAGGGATTTAACTGCTAAGGTCATCAGTCCCTAAGCTTCCACACTACTTAACCTAAATTATCCTAAGGACAAACACACACACACACCCATGCCCGAGGGAGGACTCGAACCTCCGCCGGGACCAGCCGCTTACTTCATCACGTCACGCGCGTATCTCATAAACGATGATAAATGATCTTCTGTAACTGAAATATAATTCCTCAAAATTTGTCCGTACTGCCTTGAAACATCCTATACAGAAATGTCGTACAGTCATTCGTTTAATTGATGAACCCACGCAGAACAGCGCTGAAGCCATTGGCTATGAGAAATGCATACGCTAGGAGGTGTTCTTCAAAAGTGAGGTGACTTACTGGTGAATAACGCTGTCTGCCACTGTTCAGAGCGTAAGTGGCGTAAATCGTAAGCCGGGTCGTATATCACTGAGACAAGCTAGTCAGCGCACAGCTTTCACACCGACCCGGTACAGTACTTCTCTGTTCATCACTCGTTTTAACCTATCTCAACTGTATGCATTTAACCCTTGAGTGTGACATGAGAGATTAAGTGCAAAGGCTGTTACTGTTAGGAAATATTTGTGCTGTATTGCTACCGCACAGTTAATATTCACGTTACATTTTAATTAGGAACATGGCGATCCGTTTCGGGAGTATTTCCCCGATCCTCTCAAATGTGATCCCTGAACCTCAACCACTGTGGAATCTAGCTCGATTAAACGATAGACAAAGTACTCAGAGACTTTATATTTTACTAGCTGCAGTGTTCGGCATTGCCCGTTGTAAGAGGTACGCGCTATATGCGCTGCCTGCAATAGGCAAGGCATAGGAGAGTCTCTGACCAGACAGCAGTATGTAGTTAGTTGTTGCTTGTCGCTAGTCTGCAGTAGTCTTGAGTAGTCCGCGTGAGTCTGCAGTAGTCGGCGGTAGTCGGCGCGTGTCGGTAGTCTGCTCTGGTCGGGACTCTGCAGGATGAGTATTATTGTAGAAGGTAAAGAAGCAGCCTTGCGCATATCTAGTAATGTATGTTAACTGTCATCAATTTCTTTTAAAAAATCCCCCAATAATAATTTTTATAATATAAAGTAATTTTTTTTAAAAAAGCATTCATTCAATTTAAAGATTTTATTCAATGGATTATCTTTCCTTTCATGAATCACAAAGCATAGGCCAGCATTGCACGGAGCTGTGCCGAAAATTTTTTATATAAGAGCAGATATATTCGCAGTTTTTATTGAGGTAAGAATTTTTGCTTTTTTTATTCAGAATACAGGGCCGAGGCGCAGCGCTGCTGTCGTAATAAAATTTACCAGGTTACTGAATTTTTCTTATTATTTTGGTGTTTAGGAATTTTTCTGTTTCGAACTTAACATTAAATGAGAAAAGAATTTTGTGGGAACATTAAATGTGAATGCATTTCTGCACAGAGATTATAAATGGGAGCCAATTTTGTTCCGAGGTTACAATATTTAAAATTCATATTTTTATTTAATATTTCCGTGGGAAGGTTACACTTGGTTCGTTTTCATATAATTTGAATATTTTTGTGGGGAGGTTACATTAAAATAGAATCACATTCATTTTATTATTTTGGTGGGGAGGTTACACTTGGTTCAATTTTAATATTATTTTTGTGGGGATGTTACACCGTGATGCTTAATAATTGGCACACAAAGAAATTGGATCTGCGCTTTATTGACACTCATAGTAAAAGCAAGCCGTATTGGAAATAGCCGTCGCTTTAAATCGAGGGACATTTTTTGGATGACTGGATGTCAACAGAATGCGACGAATGAGTTCGTCTTCACCCGTTTGAAAAGACGATTAGTTGCGCGGCCTGTTGTTACAAAAAAATGGTTCAAATGGCTCTGAGCACTATGGGACTTACCTTCTGAGGTCATCAGTCCCCTAGAACTTAGAACTACTTAAACCTAACTAACCTAAGGACATCACACACATCCATGCCCGAGGCAGGATTCGAACCTGCGACCGTAGCGGTCGCGCGGTTCCAGACTGAAGCGCCTAGAACCGCTCGTCCACTCCGGCCGGCACCTGTTGTTACATTTTGCGATAAGTATCACATTGTGTTTTTGGAGAATACGTCTTCCACTGTTTAAGCTCTGTTTTCACTTTTTCAGATATGTCTGTGATAACGTCACTGTTTGGGAATTCTTCGGTTCTCTTCGATCTTTTGGTCGGCCGCCGACCTACCGATCTAGTGATTTTATTGGAACTGTATCCACCCCCTGCATTATGGCACTGTGGATTTTAATAATAAAAATAACTATGTAACGCGGACTAAAGTGTCTTCTATGGTATATGCCATATGTAATAACGGCAACTAATCAATGGTTCAAATGGCTCTGAGCACTGTGGGACTTAACATCTGAGGTCATCAGTCCCCTAGAACTTAGAACTACTTAAACCTAACTAACCTAAGGACATCATACACATCCCTGTCCGAGGAAGATTCGAACCAGCGACCGTAGCGATAGCGCGGTTCCAGACTGAAGCGCCTAGAACCGCTCGGCCACACCGGTCGGCAACTAATCAATAAATATGAGTTTACAGTCATGTCAAATTATTTTTTTCTAATATATATATATATATATATATATATATATATATATATATATAGATCGGTCAAGAGTTTTTTGGTAACAACCTTTCCCCTTTATATATTACATACATATATGTTTCAAATGAGGTTACGATATCTCGTGTAGGCAATGATCTTTCTCTTGTCCTGAAGGCAAAGCGTGCAGAATAAAACTGTAGATTTGTATGAATTACAAACAAACGAACAGACACTCTTCTTTGTATATAAAGATAATTAATGTTCAAATGTGTGTGAAATCTTATGGTACTTAACTGCTAAGGTCATCAGTCCCGAAGCTTACACACTACTTAACCTAAATTATCCTAAGGACAAACACACACACACCCATGCCCGAGGGAGGACTCGAACCTCCGCCGGGACCAGCCGCACAGCCCATGACAGCAGCGCCCCAGACCGCTCGGCTAATCCCGCGCGGCGATAATTCATGCTAAAGGCAGAAACTGAAGTTTCAAATTTAAGTAATGGGTAAGAAAATGTTGCGTATCAACGTGGCACGTGGTCGTGGTGTCTTTAGGCCTGGCAATCTTAGTCTCATTTCTCCTGAAGACGGTCAAGATACGTCAGACCCGCGGGACTGCTACGGTCGCAGGTTCGAATCCTGCCTCGAGCATGGGTGTGTGTGATGTCCTTAGGTTGGTTAGGTTTAAGTAGTTCTAAGTTCTAGGGGACTTATGACCTAAGATGTTGAGTCCCATAGTGCTCAGAGCCATTTGAACCATACGTCAGACCTGCTTATCAGATCGTGACTAGTTGCATGGGACTCTCCATCTATCAGAGCAAGCAGGCATTGTGAAAACGTGTACTCTGGTAAAACTGACGCTGCCGAGGTCAACTGCTTTCCTGCAGTCAACAAAGTACGGATAACAGGGCTCACAGTCAACTAGCTGGCACTATCCACAGTGGATGCACTATCCACAGTACGACATTTCAGGAATGGCCAACAACGTATGAGCTGCATACAACCTATAACCATCTTGAAACTTCCTGGCAGATTAAAACTGTGTGCCGGACCGAGACTCGGCAGAGCACTTGCCAGCGAAAGGCAAAGGTCCCGAGTTCGAGTCTCGGTCCGGTACACAGTTTTAATCTGCCAGGAAGTTTCATATCAGCGCACACTCCGCTGCAAAGTGAAAATCTCATTCTGGATACAACCATCTTACTAATCAGGCACGTTATCCAAAGCTCTGTAGGCGTACACCTGAAACTGCAACTCACTTGGCACACAGAGATTAGCATGGGTGCAGGAACATCAGCATTTGTCCCTCGGAGACCAGGGAAAGACCATCTGGACTGAAAAGTCGCGGCACACGTTGGTACACACCCAAAGAATGATACTAGTACGTCGTACAGCATACGGTATGAGGTTTTCCTCTAACCAGCAAGATACAAATTAAGCCGATGGTGGTCTGTGTATATGAATTGTGTAAAATGGGACTCCGAAGTTTTTCTAAAGCGAGCAGATCTGATGTAGCTCTTTATTAGGTATCCAATCACTCTAAAAGTGTTCGTGCAGTGTATGGTGAACACTTGATGGAGCTGGCAGTAGTTGCAATGTTTGTTCGTGCAGTGTATGGTGAACACTTGATGGAGCTGGCAGTAGTTGCAATGTTTGACTGACTTCACAGCTGTTGCGTACATTTGACTTTCTGTCGATAGACGTTTAAATATGTTAAATCCTGCTCTGACTAATCACCGTGAAGTTTACTCCACGGTCAAGTGATTGAGTGTGGGCAACCAATGGTCAAATTTTTTAATAGAGACCATCCCACAACAAATCATAAGGGGCACTAACTCCCCTTCGAAAAAAATCTTGCAATTCAACCTCTAATTTGTGATCGACACTGAAATATACGATACGCTACGATTTACCAGTAGCTCACAGAATTCCATGTGTAATGCAATGTGACTATGAGAGTGGAAAATGAGTCGTGCGCTCCTGTCGTGTTATCTTCTGAGAACTTGATACGGGTTTGTTTGCAATAGAATTTAACCTGACAACAACCTCTGAACTGTAGAGAACAAGCGCCACAGATGCACGTATGCGTTCGCTACATGTTTGCTACATTCGTAGGGAGATTAATGCAAGAATCGAATACGGTAGGTGAAAAACAAAAACTGAGCTTGCTGTCAAAACTGATGTAGTGCAGTTACTGATCACTTGAAAGTGGTCATTGGGACCGAAATCAGCTGACTGTGCGAGATGTGTCGGGCCATAGAGTTCCGACCGACCGCCGTGTCATCCGTTGCCAATGGCGTCATTCGGATGTGATACGGAGGGGCACTGGGTCATCACACCACTCTCCCGGCCACTGTCAGCTTCCCAGGACTTACGAGGAGAACACGGCAAGTGCCATAACTCGATTTCGCAGGGACTTAGATTAGTGGAAGTAAAGACAAAATAAGCGACCATGTTTGTCGTCTTTTCCGTAGTCGACCGTTTCTGGGGAAACGTCCATCAAAGTTTTCGAAATACCTCAGATGCTTTTTAGCGTACGATAAGCTCAGCACAACTGGTTGCTAGCGTTGTAGCCTCTCACTTTCGCGTCCCGTGTTCGAAATCTGATTACTGTTTTTAATTACTTAATTTTTTCATTTATCTATTCATGACCATAGCAGGTTACTACACGAATGTTTCTTATCAAATTGGAGGATATAAAGACGTTATATTAACCGTAATATTACAACTAGATTACGCTACATGTGTCATACATTTATTTCATGATGTATGAGTGTATGCTATTTTCTGGATTTACAATCTTTTTAAATTACCATGTTCTTATACTTCATTCTTATATAAATTCTTATGGTAACTCTTATATTTTATTCTTGTGTCTTCTTTAGGAAGATATGGTGCATTTCTTTGGGGGATACCGATTGTAAAAACATTCGAAACATAGTGATTCCGAACACCAGGAACATCGCACAAAGGCAGGTTTGCAACAGCGAAATTTCTTGATATGAATCTCACTCGGGAAAGAAACGTCGTTAACATTGCAGAAGACTTCACGCGTTGGCAATAATTTCGCTGTAAAGCACTTATAAAGGATAACTTTTCCAAAAAGTGGCCGCTGCAACTGATTGAATGAATCAAGATGCAGTAGTGGAATTTCACAGAAAAAAATTTCAAATTGTTTTAATTCAGTTCTTATACTTTCTGTTCATTCACTATACATACAATTAGTAGATGAATAAGATCAACGTTATTACAATATACGTGGGAAAACATTCGAGCAGTAATCTTCTACGCACACGGGTAGATAAAAGAAAACCAACAAGAAAATTAAAAATAATAATCAAGTTTCGAACACGGGACGCTAAAGTGTTAAGCCGCGACACTGGCCACTGTGCCACCGCTTTGGTTGAACTACACTACTGGCCATTAAAATTGCTACACCACGTAGATGACGTGCTACAGACGCGAAATTTAACCGACAGGAGGAAGATGCTGTGATATGCAAATGATTAGCTTTTCAGAGCATTCACACAAGGTTGGCGCCAGTGGAGACACCTACAACGTGCTGACATGAGGAAAGTTTCCAACCGATTTCTCATACACAAACAGCAGTTGACCGGCGTTGCCTGGTGAAACGTTGTTGTGATGCCTCGTGTAAGGAGGAGAAACGCGTACCATCACGTTTTCGACCGTCGGATTGTAGCCTATCACGATTGCGGTTCATCGTATCGCGACATTGCTGCTCGCGTTGGTCGAGATCAAATGACTGTTAGCAGAATATGGAATCGGTGGGTTCAGGAGGGTGATACGGAACGCGGTGCTGGTTCCCAACGGCCTCGTATCATTAGCAGTCGAAATGACAGGCATCTTATCCACATGCCTGTAACGGACCGTGGAGCCACATCTCGATATCTGAGTCAACAGATGGGGACGTTTGGAAGACAACAACCATCTGCACGAACAGTTCGACGACGTTTGCAGCAGCATGGACTATCAGCTCGGAGACCATGGCTGCGGTTACCCTTGACGCTGCATCACAGACAGGAGCGCCTCCGATGGTGTACTCAATGATGAACCTGGGTGCACAAATGGCAAAAGTTCATTTTTTCGGATGAATCCAGGTTCTGTTTACAGCGTCATGATGGTCATATCCGTGTTTGGCGACATAGCGGTGAACGCACATTGGAAGCGTGTATTCGTCATCGCCATACTGGCGTATCACCCTGCGTGGTGGTATGGGGTGCCATTGGTTACTCGTCTCGGTCACCTCTTGTTCGCATGGGCACTTTGAACAGTGGACGTTACATTTCAGATGTGTTACGATCCGTGGCTCTACCCTTCATTCGATCCCTGCGAAACCCTACATTTCAGCAGGATAATGCACGACCGTATGTTGCAGGTCGTGTACGGGCCTTTCTGGATACAGAAAATATTCGACTGCTGCCCTGGCCAGTACGTTCTCCAGATCTCTCACCAATTGAAAATGTCTGGTCAATGGTGGCCGAGCAACTGGCTCGACACAATACGCCAGTCAGTACTCTTGATGAACTGTGGTATCGTGTTGAGGCTGCATGGGCAGCTGTACCAGTACACGCCATCCAAGTTCTGTTTGACCCAATGCCCAGGCGTATGAAGGCCGTTATTACGGCCAGAGGTGGTTTTCCTGGGTTTTGATTTCTCAGGATCTATGCACCCAAATTGCGTGAAAATGCAATCACATGTCAGTTCTAGTATAATACACTCCTGGAAATTGAAATAAGAACACCGTGAATTCATTGTCCCAGGAAGGGGAAACTTTATTGACACATTCCTGGGGTCAGATACATTACATGATCACACTGACAGAACCACAGGCACATAGACACAGGCAACAGAGTATGCACAATGTCGGCACTAGTACAGTGTATATCCACCTTTCGCAGCAATGCAGGCTGCTATTCTCCCATGGAGACGATCGTAGAGATGCTGGATGTAGTCCTGTGGAACGGCTTGCCATGCCATTTCCACCTGGCGCCTCAGTTGGACCAGCGTTCGTGCTGGACGTGCAGACCGCGTGAGACGACGCTTCATCCAGTCCCAAACATGCTCAACGGGGGACAGATCCGGAGATCTTGCTGGCCAGGGTAGCTGACTTACACCTTCTAGAGCACGTTGGGTGGCACGGGATACATGCGGACGTGCATTGTCCTGTTGGAACAGCAAGTTCCCTTGCCGGTCTAGGAATGGTAGAACGATGGGTTCGATGACGGTTTGGATGTACCGTGCACTATTCAGTGTCCCCTCGACGATCACCAGTGGTGTACGGCCAGTGTAGGAGATCGCTCCCCACACCATGATGCCGGGTGTTGGCCCTGTGTGCCTCGGTCGTATGCAGTCCTGATTGTGGCGCTCACCTGCACGGCGCCAAACACGCATACGACCATCATTGGCACCAAGGCAGAAGCGACTCTCATCGCTGAAGACGACACGTCTCCATTCGTCCCTCCATTCACGCCTGTCGCGACACCACTGGAGGCGGGCTGCACGATGTTGGGGCGTGAGCGGAAGACGGCCTAACGGTGTGCGGGACCGTAGCCCAGCTTCATGGAGACGGTTGCGAATGGTCCTCGCCGATACCCCAGGAGCAACAGTGTCCCTAATTTGCTGGGAAGTGGCGGTGCGGTCCCCTACGGCACTGCGTAGGATCCTACGGTCTTGGCGTGCATCCGTGCGTCGCTGCGGTCCGGTCCCAGGTCGACGGGCACGTGCACCTTCCGCCGACCACTGGCGACAACATCGATGTACTGTGGAGACCTCACGCCCCACGTGTTGAGCAATTCGGCGGTACGTCCACCCGGCCTCCCGCATGCCCACTATACGCCCTCGCTCAAAGTCCGTCAACTGCACATACGGTTCACGTCCACGCTGTCGCGGCATGCTACCAGTGTTAAAGACTGCGATGGAGCTCCGTATGCCACGGCAAACTGGCTGACACTGACGGCGGCGGTGCACAAATGCTGCGCAGCTAGCGCCATTCGACGGCCAACACCGCGGTTCCTGGTGTGTCCGCTGTGCCGTGGGTGTGATCGTTGCTTGTACAGCCCTCTCGCAGTGTCCGGAGCAAGTATGGTGGGTCTGACACACCGGTGTCAATGTGTTCTTTTTTCCATTTTCAGGAGTGTATATTTGTCAATTAATACCCGTTTATCATCTGCTTTTCTTCTTGGTGTAGCAATTTTAATGATCAGTAATAAACTTATTCGGTAAGAGGCACAAAGTTTGCTCAGTAAAGATCGAATACCGACACCTAAGCCGAAACACGTGTTCACTTATTTTGACCACTCTTCCACTCAGTGAAGCTTCTGAGAAACCGAGATACGGCACTTGCCGTGTTCTCCTCGTTAGAGCCGCTACATTTCGCTCATATAGCACCTTAACTGGCATCAGAAGGTTCAATGCACCTGCCTCCAATCCTTCCACCAGGGAAAAATCTCTGGCAGTGCCGGAAATTGAGTCAGTGTCGTCCACATAGCTGTCAGACACACTGACCATTTAGCTAAGGAGGCGGAGAAGGTGCGTAGAACTGGTCTCATTAGTACAGCCAAATAGGTGAACAATGACTTCAGCTAGGACATTAAAACCGCGAAATGCCCCTTCTGATGTCAGTGCTCATACGTCCATTTGGAGCGTGTTCTCACCTCTGAACCGTTGGTACATCTCGTCGAGGTCATCGGCCAAACTCCTGGTGCCGAGAATGCTCTTGCGTGTGTTCCCAAACGGCGTCCAGGGCCAGAGCTGCGGCACGTCCCTGGTGCTCCAATAGATGTAGTGCCTGTAGTAGCACACCCACAACAGCACCAGCACCGCCAGCGCCGACAGCACCAGCTCTCTCGGGCACCACTCCACACCCTCCATCAAAGCGACTCTCTGCTGCGGTCAGCGGATGTCAGGATTATGCAGATTCTGAAAAGAATGAGCACCAGATGCATATGACCAAGAACCGAATGAACCATTTAAAGCTTCGTTCTCGACGCAGTCACTTTCTTAGGAAGATGGAAACGTCAGCTCCTCCTGTGGTTTTCCTCAGTCACTTCACTTGAATGCCGAGATGGTTCCCTCAACAGCTCTACACAATATGGTCAAAACTCTACGGTTGCTCCACTGAGGGCTTTCTGTGGAACACTAGGTTACTCGTCCAAGTCTGTCACAATACCCCTTTTAGTCCGTGAGCTACTCAAAATATCGAAACGAGGTTGTCGGCAAATGGCAGCACTCAGAGTGTCGTGTAACTCTATTGTATGGTTAATACTCATAAATCTCGTATCGACTGATACAGTGAAGCAAGTATATTTCTTGGAGAATGGAATGATACACGAAGGGCGTTCAATAAGTAATACAACACATTTTTTTCTCGGCCAATTTCGGCTGAAAAAATACGGAATCTGTTGTGAGTAATCGTGGAACATTTCCGTTTCATAAACTGCCGACTGGTGGCGGTTCTACAGGTAGCCTAAAAAATGACGTCAGTAAGGGAGGCGCGTTCCAAGCTGAGAGCTGTCATTGAGTTCCTTTTGGTGGAAAAAAAGGGCATCACAGACATCGATAGGTGCTTGCTGAAAGTCTGCGAGACCTGGAAGTGAACGAAAGCACGGCGAGTCGTAGGGCGAGACGTCTGTCATCATCGCAACAAGTTACGCAAACCTGTCTGATCTCCCGCGTGCCGTCCGGCCGCACACAACTGTGACTTCTGTAATGTTGGAACATGCGGATAGGTCACAACTAAACACCTCGCTGCTCAACGGATCGTCTATGTTGGTAGTGCTGACACACTCGTCCACTAGTCAGGTCCTCAAAGGTGTGTACCAGCTCGGTTCATCGCCGCCTAACACAAGACCATAAACAATGAAGGTGCAATCTGTGGGAAGCAGTACGTGGAAGATCGGGAAGTTATTGACGCAGCAAAGCGTTGGCTCCGACGTCGACCAGTAGGGTGGTACCATACGGGTATAAAGGGCCCTCCCAGTAAGGTGCCGTAAGGTTGTCGCATTGATCGGAGATTATGTTAAAAAATAAGGTTTTTGTAGCCGAAAGAGGGGGAACAATTTGAAAGCCCCTCGTACATTTTAATGACAGTCGGAGTCTCTTGAAAAGGCTAATACTGTGATATAATGCTTGCTAATGTTGCTTTGGAACATTTCGTTAAAGTATTCGAGAAATCTGCTAAAACTTAATGGCTATTGTTATGTAAACACCGCCAAGTTCTGATGCCAAACTCCTTCGTTATATGCAACAAGAAGATAGGCCTAATATATGAAACTGACTATGGAGAATAGGTAAAGAATGCATTGCTAAGTTATATGAAAAATATTTGGGCCAAAATGAGTATTGTACAATGAGAAATAATTATTTTGAAAGAAATATGAATAGAATACAGGAAGGAGGTATAGATAGGACTTTTTGGGAATAATGATGGATGAAGGGAGATCTCCAAGAAGCAAAGAAAATTTTGTTTGCAAAATACTGCAGTAAAACAAACTCTGTCCTTTCCTTGTGTTATCCCACTATGTGTTTGTGTACCCTTGTGTATTTATGTTCTTCCTGTCTTTATATGTTTATCTGATAAGACTTATGCTGTACAGTTTTTCTAGTGCTAAGCTACATTCACTATAATGAGGAATACTGTTATCCTCAAACATAATTGGCATTAATAATATGTTATTTACCTTGTAAATATGCTTAGACATTATTTATTCTGTTTTGTTTTAATGCTAATGTGTGAAGTGGATGTTTCAATAATTATTCTGATCTTTTATGTATTTACTTATGTCATAATTCCTGTAACACTGATGTATATGTTTATTTCTATTATTCTGTAAAGCCTGTATTACTGCAAATGTTATCTGTATTATTATGTTTTTAATGATGTATTTTGTACCTTTGTAATTGTATTCTCATGTTATAATATTGTAATTGACACCAGTTAATCAAATTAAGTAACTTGTAAGCATTCATTTCACTGCACACATTTCTGTTGGTCACAGTAATGCACAAAATGTGAGAAGTTGGGACTGTTAGTGTTTGCACGTGTGTAAATAATTCAGCAAGGGACTGGATAACAGCATTGCTGGTTCTAAGGACAATTCCAAAAACTTTGTGAGTGCACAAGTGGTGGTTATGAACTTGCTATATTATCCGCAAGACTCTTCAATGGTGATTGTGCACCTGCACAGTCACAACAGATGGCTGCTGGCCATCTCTACAAGGACTACAGTGGGTCTGCATCTTTGATGGCCCACCAATACCATTATTTCTACAAGGACTACAGTGGGTCTACACCTCTGGTGGCCTACCAATACCGTAATCTCTACCAGGACTACAGTGGGTCTGCTCTGTGATGACCTACCTACCAATATTCTTCAGAACTTCGAATGACTCTGCTGTGGGTTTGCTCCATTGTGGCCCATTACCTGTCAGCATGTCAAGAGTCAGCACTGTCTTTCCGTTGGAAGGACACCACTACTTCTTCAAGACTGCATGGAAATCCACTACTTCTGTGTGCAATTTTTTTACTAATGAGACTTTGTGAAAAAAAACTGTAATTACTATTATGATGAATGATCAGGACTATCTTTATGGACTGTGAGAAAATTTTAGCTTTTGACCAACATTGTATCAATAAGTGTGTGCATTTGATTTCTTTGTTATTGTATTTAAGAAAAATTTTATCAAATCATTATTGGCTACTGGCCAAAAAAATTTGTAAAATTTTTTGTGGGGAGCATGGGGGCTATGTAAGTAGGCTGTTTATGTTTTCTTTATGTAACTAGGCTGTTTATGTTTTCTTATTGGCAACGTTATCTAGCGCTCTGTACGAAAATCACTGGCTGTGCTGTGTGCAGCCTGTGGCTAGTTTGCATTGTTGTCTGCCATTGTAGTGTTGGGCAGCGGCAGCTGGATGTAAACAGCGCATAGCGTTGCGCAGTTGGAGGTGAGCCGCCAGCAGTGGTGGATGTGGGGAGAGAGATGGCGGAGTTTTGAAAAATGTCATGAACTGGTGTATATATTATGACTTTTGATGATATTAAGGTAAATACAGTGTTTGTTCTCTATTAAAATCTTTCATTTGCTAACTATCCCTATCAGTAGTTAGTGACTGCCGTAGTTTGAATCTTTTATTTAGCTGGCAGTAGTGGCGCTCGCTGTATTGCAGTAGCTTGAGTAACGAAGATTTTTGTGAGGTAAGTGATTTGTGAAAGGTATAGTTTAATGTTTGTCAGAGCCATTCTTTTGTAGGGATTTTTGATAGTCAGATTGCGTTGCGCTAAAAATATTGTGTGTCACTTTAGTGAATGTTTGAGTACGTTCAGTAATGCTCAGCTGTTTGAAAAGCAAATAGTGTAAGAGGTTTATAAGCACAGTCTTGTATAAATTGTTCAAAGGTGACGTTTCAACAGTGCTTGCTGATAGATTTGTTATCGGTGATTTCGATCAACACGCGAGTGTTACGGAGATGCTTCCATCACTCGAACGAGAATCCCTGGAGGGATGACGATGTCCTCTCTGCGGAACACTACCGATAAAATATAGAGAACCGGCATTTTCGGCTGACTGCAAAACGATTCTACTGCCGTCAACATACATTTTTTTTTCGATGACCGCGAAGACAAGACAGGAGTAATTAGAGCTCGCACGGAGTCATAAGACAGTCGCTTTCCCTCCCTGCATTTGCGCATGCAACGGTAAAGGAATGTCTAGCAGTGGTGCAAGATAACGTCTGTCACGCACAGCACGGTGGCATGCATAGTGTGGCCGGCCGTGGTGGCCGAGCGGTTCTAGGCGCTACAGTCTGGAACCGCGCGACCGCTACGGTTGCAGATTAGAATCCTGCTTCGGGCATGGATGTGTGTGATGTCCTTAGGTTAGTTAGGTTTAAGTAGTTCTAAGTTTTAGGGGACTGATGACCTCAGAAGTTAAGTCTCATAGTGCTCAGAGCCATTTGAAAACAAGTAAACAGTCTGAAGGCTTGATACACCGCTACCGAATGGCACGAGAGCTGCACTTCACGATGTTTACAACGGAATGTCTAATTCAGGATCCTTGTTTGTCAACATTTATCGGGTTCAAAATGGCTCTGAGCACTATGGGACTTAAACTTCTGAGGTCATCTGTCCCCTAGAACTTAGAACTATTTAAACCTAACTAACCTAAGGACATCACTCACATCCTTGCCCGAGGCAGGATTCGAACTTGCGACCGTAGCGGTCGCGCGGTTCCAGACTATAGCGCCTAGAACCGCTCGGCCACCACGGCCGGCCATTTATTGGGTATTTTTGCTAAAAGTTTCGACTTCAGCATTAAGAAGCTTTGCATCACTGTACTACATCTACATCTGCATGGATACTCTGCAAATCACATTTAAGTGAGGGTTCATCGAACCACCTCCACAATTCTCTATTATTCCAATCTCGTATACCGCGCGGAAACAATGAACACCTATATATTTCCGTACGAGCTCTGATTTCCTTTTTTTTATAGTGGCGACCGTTCCTCCTTATGAAGGTCGGTGTCAACAAAATATTTTCGCATTCGGAGGAGGAAGTTGGTGACTGGAATTTCGTGAGAAGATTCCGTCGCAACGAAAAACGCATTTCTTTTAACGATTTACAGCCCAAATCCTGTATCATTTATGTGACTCTCCCAGTCCTATCTGGTAAGTATCCCACACCGCGCAGCAGTATTCTAAAAGAGGACGGACAAGCGTAGTGTAGGCAGTCTCCTTGGTAGATCTGTTACATTTTATAAGTGCCCTGCCAATAAAACGCAGTCTTTGGTTAGCCTTCCCCACAACATTTTCTATGTGTTCCTTCCAATTGTAATACCTAGGTATTTAGTTGAATTTACGGCTTTTAGATTAGACTGATTTATCGTGTAACCGAAGTTTAACGAGTACCTTTTAGCACTCATGTGGATCACCTCACACTTTTCGTTATTTAGGGTCAACTGCCACTTTTCGCACCATTCAGATATTTTTTCTAAATCGTTTTGCAGTTTGTTTTGATCTTCTGATGACTTTATTAGTCGATAAACGACACGTCATCTGCAAACAACCATAGACGGCTGCTTAGATTGTCTCCCAAATCATTTATATAGACAAGGAACACCATAGGGCCTGTAGCACTACCTTGGGCAACGCCAGCAATCACTTCTGTTTTACTCGATGACTTTCCGTCAATTACTACAAACTGTGACCTCTCTGACAGGAAATCACAAAACCAGTCACATAAGTGAGACGATATTGCATAAGCACGCAATTTCACTAAGAGCCGCTTGTGTGGTACAGTGTCAAAAGCCCTCCGGAAATCCAGAAATACGGAACGGATCTGAAATCCCTTGTCAATAGCACTCAACAACACCTCATGTGAATAAAGAGCCAGTTGTGTTTCACAGGTACGATGTTTTCTAAACCCCTGTTGACTGTGTTTCAATAGACAGTTTTCTTCGAGGTAATTCATAATGTTCGAACACAATGTACAGGGTGTTTCAAAAATGACCGGTATATTTGAAACGGCAATAAAAACTAAACGAGCAGCGATAGAAATACACCGTTTGTTGCAATATGCTTGGGACAACAGTACATTTTCAGGCGGACAAACTTTCGAAATTACAGTAGTTACAATTTTCAACAACAGATGGCGCTGCAAGTGATGTGAAAGATATAGAAGACAACGCAGTCTGTGGGTGCGCCATTCTGTACGTCGTCTTTCTGCTGTAAGCGTGTGCTGTTCACAACGTGCAAGTGTGCTGTAGACAACATGGTTTATTCCTTAGAACAGAGGATTTTTCTGGTGTTGGAATTCCACCGCCTAGAACACAGTGTTGTTGCAACAAGACGAAGTTTTCAACGGAGGTTTCATGTAACCAAAGGACCGAAAAGCGATACAATAAAGGATCTGTTTGAAAAATTTCAATGGACTGGGAACGTGACGGATGAACGTGCTGGAAAGGTAGGGCGACCGCGTACGGCAACCACAGAGGGCAACGCGCAGCTAGTGCAGCAGGTGGTCCAACAGCGGCCTCGGGTTTCCGTTCGCCGTGTTGCAGCTGCGGTCCAAATGACGCCAACGTCCACGTATCGTCTCATGCACCAGAGTTTACACCTCTATCCATACAAAATTCAAACGCGGCAACCCCTCAGCGCCGCTACCATTGCTGCACGAGAGACATTCGCTAACGATATAGTGTACAGGATTGATGACAGCGATATGCATGTGGGCAACATTTGGTTTACTGACGAAGCCTGGACGGCTTCGTCAATAAACAGAACTGGCGCATATGGGGAACCGAAAAGCCCCATGTTGCAGTCCCATCGTCCCTGCATCCTCAAAAAGTACTGGTCTGGGCCGCCATTTTTTCCAAAGGAATCATTGGCCCATTTTTCAGATCCGAAACGATTACTGCATCACGCTATCTGGACATTCTTCGTGAATTTGTGGCGGTCAAACTGCCTTAGACGACACTGCGAACACCTCGTGGTTTATGCAAGATGGTGCCCGGCCACATCGCACGGCCGACGTCTTTAATTTCCTGAATGAATATTTCGATGATCGTGTGATTGCTTTGGGCTATCCGAAACATACAGGAGGCGGCGTGGATTGGCCTCCCTATTCGCCAGACATGAACCCCTGTGACTTCTTTCTGTAGGGACACTTGAAAGACCAGGTGTACCGCCAGAATCCAGAAACAATTGAACAGCTGAAGCAGTACATCTCATCTGCATGTGAAGCCATTCCGCCAGACACGTTGTCAAAGGTTTCGGGTAATTTCATTCAGAGACTACGCCATATTATTGCTACGCATGGTGGATATGTGGAAAATATCGTACTATAGAGTTTCCCAGACCGCAGTGCCATCTGTTGTTGAAAATTGTAACTACTGTAATTTCGAAAGTTTGTCTGCCTGAAAATGTACTGTTGTCCCAAGCATATTGCAACAAACGGTGTATTTCTATCGCTGCTCGTTTAGTTTTTATTGCCGTTTCAAATATACCGGTCATTTTTGAAACACCCTGTATATTCTAAAATCGTGATACATATCGACGTTAACGATATTTAGTGGATTATACCTTTCTTGAATATTGGTGTGACCTGTGCAACTTTCCAGCCTTTGGGTACGGGTCCTTCGTGTAGCGAACGGTTGTATATGATTGTTAAGTATTGAGCTAATGCATCAGCATACTCCGAAAGGAAACTAATTGGTATACAGTCTGGACCAGAAGACTTGCTTTTATTAAGTTATTTAAGTTGCTTCACTAATGCGAGGATATTTACTTCTACGTTACTCATGTTGGCAGCTGTTCTCGATTCGAATTCTGGAATATTTACATGGTCTTCTTTTGTGAAGGCATTTCGGAAGGCTGTGTTTAGTAACTCTGCTTTGGCAGCTTTATCTTCGGTTGTATCTCCATTGCTATCGCGCAGAGAAGGCATTGATTGTTTCTTGTCGCTAACGCACTTCACATACGACCAGAATGTCTTTGGATTTTCTGCCAGGTTCTGAGACAACGTTTCGTTGTGGAAACTGTTACAGACATCTCGCACTGAAGTCCGCGTTAAATTTCGAGCTTCTCTAAAAGATCGCCAATCTTGGGGATTTTGCGTCTGTTTAAATTTGGCATGTTTGTTTCGTTGTATCTGCCACAGTGTTCTAACCCGTTTTGTGTACCAAGGAGGATCAGCTCCGTCGTTTGTTAATTTATTTGGTATAATCTCTCAACTGCTGCCGATACTATTTCTTTGAATTTAAGCCACATCTGATCTGCACTCATATTATTAATTTGGAAGGAGTGAAGATTGTCTCTCAGGAAGGAGTCAAGTGAATTTTTTTCTGCTTTTGTGAATAGGTATACTTTTCGCTTATTTTTCGGGTATTTGGGGATTACAATATTCAATCTCACTACGACAACCCTGTGTTCACTAATCTCTGAATAATTTTTGATGCTCGTTATTAACTCAGGATTCACAAGCTTTCAAAAATGCCTTTAAAAAGATAGTTCCACTTTAAAAATCATACTTCCGTAAGTATGTCTGTTTGATACAAGTTTCAAGAGTGTACACACAACATATTACGTGCCTGTGAGCGTAGAACCATTGGCCGAAAACCTTGTGGCGATTACTTTGAACCGTTCACGAAATAGAAGAGCTGTTATGTATTGCGATATTCGCCTTGTTCAGCTGTAAGTGCACTCTGTCAACATCACACCCTGTTTTCTCTCAGAATGAGCCCGCGGAGAGAACAGAGTGAACTCATACGGAGTGTGGCTGTAGGAAACCATAAGATTTTACAGTCCATTTGAGGGATGCGGCAGGATTTGCGTGTACCCAGATCATCTTAATAGTTGTTTTGGTGCGAACTTAAACGTCAGGGATGCAACCTATCGCTAGAACAGACATAATGGAGCCGACCAGTTCTGAAGTGTGCTTTGCAAATCAGTCATCAAAGATTGGCGTTAACGTCCCGTCGACAGTGAGGTCATTAGAGACGGAACGGAAACTCGGACTTGAAAGGAAATCGGCCTTGTGTTTTTCGAAAAGAGTAGGGAAACGACGCCAATCGCAAATCTGGACGACCGGAAGGGAATTTGAAGACCAGAGTCTTACCACTGCTTTACCTCGCTCAGTACCAGTTGTCCGACATGCGCCTCAGCTAATCATAGAGTATCAGAAACCGAAATCGGAGAAGGTAGCTATGTTGGACGCTGCGTTCTGCAGTAAAGTCGACTTTCTAACTCATCCCAAAGGTGTTCCATTGGATTCAGATCGGGTTTCTCGGCAGGCCAGCCCATTTCACGAATGTTGTTGTCCGCAAACCACTGCCTCAGTAATTCTGCTTTATGACAGGGTGCATTGCCATGCTGATACAGTCACCGTCTTCGAACTGTTCCTCTCCTGTAAGCTGTACACAATGCTGTAAAGTTCTTCATATCCTTTCTCATTTAGCATTTTCTTAAGCGCAATGAGTGGACCACACCCTAATGACAAAAAAGACACCCATACCGTAACACCACCTCACCCGTACTTCACACGGTGGCAAGTAATGGTCTCCAGGTATACAGAAAAACCAAACCCTTCCATCGGATTGTCACAGGATATAGTGTGATTCATCACTCCAAGTCAATTGTTTCGAGTCATCCACCATTCACTGACGTCACTCTTTATTACACCTCAACGGTCACTTAACACTGACTATCGAAACGTGTGGCTTATGAGAAGCTGCTGGGTCATTGTACCCCATTCTTTTTAACTAACTACCCAGATTCATTGTGCTAGCTGAACGGCTAGTCGCAGTCTGGAACTGAAGAGTGATTTCTTTCGCTGATTCAATGAGATTTTTCGCAACAACGCTCTGCAGTGTTCGCCGGTCCTGTTTGTCCGTATTTACGGTCTACCTTGTCTTGGTTTAGCTGAGGATGTTCCTTCGCATTTGCATTTCACAGTCACCAACACTCTACTTGGGCAGATTTAGAAAGTTTGAAATCTATCTGATACAGTTTGTTACTGATAAGACATCGAAAGAGCAATGCACGTTCGAAATCTCGAGCTCTCATGACCAATCCATTCTGCTGTTATGGCTTCTCTGCTGATTTTTTTGTTTTGTTTTTTTTCTTTTATTGTTATTTCAATTCTGCACAACGGGGGAGGGCTGACAGCGGACAAAAGCCGCTCTTCAGCCAAAGGCTACAAAAACTGTATTAAAAAATACTTGAAACATATAAAAGATGACAATTGCAGATGATTTTGTAAAAAATGCTTAAAAGTGACTATTTTTACATAAAAACAAGTGACAATAAACGAGGATTTGTAAAATACACGTAGATGAAAATACTGATGGTTTTTATAACTCACCTAACTATTTTATAACACAGTTAATATAGTCACTCTTGAACGTGAATGATCCAATGGTGTAATGCTGATGCTAGGTGACACGCTAAAAAATTGTCATGATGAAGGTGCAGTGATGAATATGAGACCCTGTAGAGCCGCAGACATCGACTAGAGGTCAGCAAGGTGGATGAAGGGGAAGGAGAAAATTGGAGGATGGCGTGAGGTGGAGGGTTGGAAAGAGGGGTATATGTCGAGACGGATTTCATCGTTTGGGAGTATGACGTGCTTAAAATTCTGGCGAGAGAGGATGAATGAGGCAAGGAGGTGCACGGAAGGTGGAATATGGATGTAGTGGCGCAACAGGGTACCAGGATTGTTGGTCAGTCGGTGGGAAACTGAGTGCCGGGACCAGGTTTTGCGAATTATGCATCGGGTCGGAATGTGCTCCAGGAAGAGAAGAAGACGTGGGAAATGGGTGAATTAGTACAGGATTGCGCATTGTAGAAGGTAGGCGGATGCGGAAAGCGTATCTTTCCAGGATTTCAAAGGACTTGTAGAGTTTAGACGAGGGACGACAGGATACTAACCGCCTACTTTTATACACCTCTTGTGACATCTAGTGGTCAGTCGCGTATTATGTAGGGTGTCCGGATACCTCAAATCAGATAGTGTACGTCTATAAATTTTGGGAATGTTTTCTTACAGAAAAACAAGAAAAACTCCGGATAAGCGTACTTGAAGCGCAAGTATACAGGGGACAGTGGACTTCACCGAGCAAGTTGAAAACAGCTGATTGCTCTGAGCACTATGGGACTTAACTTATAAGGTCATCGGTCCCCTAGAACTTAGAACTACTTAATCCTAACTAACCTAAAGACATCACAAACATCCATGCCCGAGGCAGGATTCGAACCTGCGACCGTAGCGGTCGCGCGGTTCCAGACTGTAGCGCCTAGAACTGCTCGGCCACCCCGGCCGGCCAGCTGATTGCTGTCACATGACGGGAATGAGTGCTGAATTCTTGTTTACTGCTGTGGAATGTCTCGCGCCCCTTCTGGATGCTATTCTGCAGGCTGATGGCCTTCGCGGAACATACGTAATCGCAGCGGGTTTGGTGTTCGTACTAAGCCATTACTCAAACAAAATAAACAGAAAAGAGAAAAAAAAATGAATAATCGCAAAATGTGGAGAGATGCAGTTTTCAAAGACTGTACAGAAAAAAAGTGGAAATTTTTATACCTCATTGAAATTACTGTCAGAATAGTTCCCTTTACACCGACTGGTCAGGCTGCTGCTCGGTCACACTTCGGATATCTGATTATTCTGACAGTAACTTTAAATGATTACAAAAAATTTCCACGTTTTTCCGTACAGACTTCAAAAACAGCTTCTTACTGCTCCCCATATTTTGCGATTATTGATTTTTCGCTTTATACGTTTCGTTTGGATTTCCTGATATGAGAGTATTTAGACGCGAAGTCATACTATCTCTGTTTTCTATCATACAAAGAACTAATTGCTGTTATCTGGTAGCGATAGGGTGGATCTCTGCGTCGCACTGGGAATCAAGAAGGCCTTTCTGAGTGAGTGAAGCGGTGCTCCAGTCAAGGATCTAGCCTCCGTCTCTAATTCCGAAGATTACTTTAAAACGTTCGATTACTTAGTCGTTTCCTGACAGATTTTGTGCGTCATCTTCGACATCATCGCTGTCAGTGGGTCGTCAAAACACAAACAAATGAAACATTTAGCATTGCACAACAGTGATTCTCAGTAAGATGTACGACACCCAAGTAAAAGGAGTGAGATGCTCTTTAGTTGTCATTTATTCTAGACTACACTCGAATAAGAACGCGTCCGTTGACGAAGAAATGCGAGTGGATGCGCAATGTTTTATATAGGTATTAGGTTATTTTTTAGACACTTACCTATCAGCCCAGGTCTACAGGTTTTTGACTTTCGGCACGGCAAGGGCGCGACTTCACTTTGCAAATATCTTCGTGGACTGTGCTCCTTGCGAGCGACGGAGATTGTATATAAGAACGGCGCAGAGACAGGTGCGCCTGATAACGCGATAAGGGCGCGTGACTCCACAGGAAACAGGAAGCAGCTTCTTAGGTACCGACAATGATTACGAACGTGTCGACTACTTGAGACAGAGGCAGCTTCTACACTACGTGCGAGAAGTTGCCGTCTCACTCTTGGCTTTGCACAACTGGGAAAATGAATAGACGTCTTATTGGCTTTCCTGCTTTGAAGCTGACTAAAAATTTTGTTCTCAATATTGAATTTTGTTCTCAGTATTGTTTCAGATGAGAAGCCATACGTGATGTAAGTGTACACAGTTGGACGTTTGAAGAGCAATTAGTATTGTGTATGTGGATGCATGAAAGTCCAGAGGCAGGATAAGAAATGACAGAATTTGTTTCGGGAGCGCTCCACCTCGTAAAGCAACCCTGCTTGATTCGGAGAAACTTGCTTTTGTTTCCAGCAGTATCAGGGACAGGCCGTGTAGCGACGTAAGAAAAGACGAGAGGAAACGTGTGCGGCCATAGCCCAATCGACTGAGCGGCATCCAGTGCAATCTGTTTGCAAAAGAGCAACTGACCTTCAAGTATCGATTTTAACAATCCATGAATGCTTTAAAAATGATTTGAAAACGTTGAATTCAGGCAGATTTTTGTTAATAAATTGTTTGACAACGACATAGAGCAGTCTGCTGTGCTTTTTTGGCACAATTTACAAATGCTCTGGAGACGCCTGATTGAGGGAGCAAGCACAGCAGAAGTGGCACATATATGTTCATTGTCGACCAACCGCACCGTCAGCGGGGATTCGTCCAAAGTATTCTATGGGGTTTCGGGATTGCAGCCGGATCATGTTGACTTCTTGCCACAACATTTCAGCTTGCAACCGTCCAGCCATCTTCAGGCGAGTGCCCGCCACTGGAGACAGTTTTTTTCCCCTTTATTGTGATTTCATTCCCCTGCCCCATATGGGAAAGGGAGGGCTGGCACCAGCGCAATCCGCTGCTCTTCAACCGAGTGAAACATTTATTAAAAAGATGAAAATGATATAAAAGACGATAAAAAGGGGGACATAAGAACATAATAAGGAGAGACGGTGGGGGTTAAAATGTACACTTACACGGAGACGTTCATTGTGGGACAGTTAAAAAAGTCGACATAAAGTTAAAAAACACAGTTGGCGAATCGTAGAGCACGTAAAATACACCGAAGTCACACGCACAACCTAATTGTATTCTCATGTCGTAAATTTGTAATTGTATAGACACCAGTTCTTCAAATTAAAGTTTCATTACACTGTACACGTTTCTGTTGGTCATAGTATATGCACAATATGTGAAAAAAGGGACTGTTAGTGCTCGCACGTGTGTTGATAATTCAGTAAGGGGTTGGCTTACAGCATTGCTGGTTCTAAGGACATACCAAAAAGTCTGTGAGTGCACAAGTGGTGGTTTATGGACTTGCTATATTGTCTGCAAGACTCTTTAATGGTGATTGTGCACCCGCACAGTCGCAACAGATGGTTGCTGGCCATCTCTACAAGGACTACAGTGGGTCTACACCTTTGATGACCCACCAATACCATTATTTCTACAAGGACTGCAGTGGGTCTGCACCTCTGGGGGCCCACCAATATCATAATCCCTACCAAGACTACAGTGGGTCTGCTCCATGATGACCTACCTACCTACCAATATTTTTCAAAACTTCGACTGACTCTCCTGTGGGTTTGCTCTGTTGTGACCCATTACCTGTCTGCACGTCAAGAGTCAGCACTGTCTTTCCGTTGGAAGGGCAACACTACATCTTCAAGACTACATGGAAATCCACTACTTCCATGTGCATTTACTTTTTCTGATCAGACTTTGTGCCTTGCAATTACTACTTTGATGAATGGTCAGGACTGTCTTTATGAGAACAATATTTGCTTTTGACCAACAGTGTTTGAATAAGTGTGTGCATTTGATATCTTTGTTATTACAATTATGAATTTTTTTTTCAAATCTGTTTGGGGCACTGCCAAAAACAATTTGTAAAATTTTCGTGGGGAGCATGGGGGCTATGTAAGTAGGCTGTTTATGTTTTTATGCTGGTAACGTCACGTAGCGCTCTGTATGAAAATCACTGACTGTGCTGTGTTCAGTCTGTGGCTGGTTTGCATTGTTGGAATTTTTGCTATTGTAGTGTTGGGAAGTTGGATATGAACAGCGCGTAGCGTTGCGCAGTTGGAGGTGAGCCGCCAGCAGTGGTGGATGTGAGGAGAGAGATGGCGGATTTTTGAGAGCGGATGATCTGGACGTGTGTCCATCAGAAACAGTACATTTGTAAGAATGGATATCATGGACTGATATATATATTATCACTTTTGAACACTATTAAGGTAAATACATTGTTTGTTCTCTATCAAAATCTTTCATTTGCTAACTATGCCTATCAGTAGTTAGTGCCTTCAGTAGTTAGAATCTTTTATTTAGCTGGCAGTACTGGCGCTCGCTGTATTGCAGTAGTTCGAGTAACGAAGAGTTTTGTGAGGTAAGTGATTCATGAGGGGTATTGGTTATTGTTAGTCAGGGCCATTCTTTTGTAGGGATTATTGAAAGTCAGATTGCGTTGCGCTAAAAATATTGTGTGTCAGTTTAGAGGACCTGCTTTCGATCCCTGGCTGACGCCACTTTTTAAATAAAGGTGCAACGTTCTGTGAGTCTTTCAGTGAAGCGTAAAATAACCAAAGATGCAAAAAAATCACTATTGCCCAGGACTGGTTATCGCTAGATGGTTGGTTCGTGTCTCGTGCAGTCATTACTTTTTTAGTTTTATTTTCGGTTCAGTTCGAATACACACATTATTTAAATATAAAACTCAACTAATACATGCTTATTAATGCACTGAATAAACTCTGTCCGAACAGACCTCGGTAGACCCATCACTATCGACCGACCGCCGCCGTGTCGTCCTCAGCTGATGGGCGTCTTGCTGTATACGTACGAGGGGCGTTTGAAAAGTCAGTGCAAAGTCCGAGAGATGGTACCACCGGCTCGTATCCAGGTCATCTTTAGTTAGTCTTTGGAAAGAAAGCACATTGGTCTATTTCCTTGTGTTTGGCATTCGTGTGAATCAAGGAAGTCGAGTGATTCTCAAAAAGTGGACGAAAATGAATTCCGTGTGGTGATTAAACATTACTTTATGAAAGGCGATACGCCTCAGGTGACTAAAGAGAAGCTTGAAAACATTACGGTGACCCTGCACCTTCGATTAGAACAATTTATAAGTGGTTTCAAAATTTTCGGAGTGGCCATATGGGTACAAGTGATACTGAACGTTCTGGACGCCCTGTGGAGATTACGACTTCAGAAATCATTGATAAAATCCATGATATGGTGATGGATGGCAGAAGAGTTATGGTGCGTGAGATTGCTAGCGCTGTGGGCATCTCGAATGAACGGGTGTATAATATTTTGCATAAACATTTGGACATGAGAAAGCTACCCGCAAGATGGGTTCCGCGATTGCTCATGCTTCACCCAAAACGGAATCGTGTGAAGTGTTGCAAGGATGGCTTGCAGTTGTTTAGGAAGAATCAGCAGGACTTCAAGCGTAGTTTCGTCACTGTGGATGAAACATGGATACATTAATATACTCTTTAAAATTTAATATTTTTTTGTGGTATTCAAAAAATTTAAAAACCTCTCTCACACCGGCCTGATTTAGCTTCACTGATCAGGATAGTAAAAACATGCGTATGTTAAGGGAATTTTCATTCACAAAGCAGGCTTATCACATTCACACAGTTCAATACTGTTCTATCCTGATTAAATTGAGCTTAACTTAAATTCCATAAGGCAGTGAAGCAATTTCGAAGTCTCGATCTCCTGAAAACATTTGTAATAATTATTAACTTTCGGTGATCACATGGGGAAGACCGGAGATCTGCTGGTAAGACCGTGTTAGCCTATTTATTTGAAGTAACTCGATATCTTGAGCATACAAAACGGCAGGTTCGTCCAGTGTAAATCAGACTTTCCCCACTGATTCCGTGCAACACAGCGTAGTAAGCAGACACTGTCAATAATAATCAGTTAAATAATACGCGAACACACTTACTTTAGTTTAGTTCATGTATTGAATTCCTTCTCATACAGAAACTCATCAAGATGGCGACTAGCTCAACAATACATACATATACATCCTCCTTCTTTCACGGTTAATCGGCAAGATCCTTCATTCTTTTCATAAGAGAAAACATATATAGCAGAGAAGCTATTCCATGTAGTAAATGGACGCTCCAAGGAATAATAGGGCTTGAAACTACTTTGCATTGATAACCATCGTATATTTAAGTTTAGGAATCGGTAAGATAAGAAGAGATATTTCGAGATATATACTGAGTTATATAATTTATAAAATTTCTGAAAATATCGCGGAGAGACCGGTGCAAGAGACATTACAACTCCTGAGACCAAACAACAATCTAAACAATGGGTTACCAAGGGAGAATCTGCACCAAAAAAGGAAAAGACCATTCCTTCAGCCGGCAAGGTTATGGCGACTATCTTTTGGGATTCGCAAGGAATAATACTCATCGACTATCTGGAAAAGGGAAAAACTATTACAGGTGTATGTTATTCATTGTTATTGGACCGTTTGAAAACCTAGCTGCAAGAAAAACGCCGGTGATTGTATAAGTAGGCTGTTTATATTTTCTTATTGTTAACGTTACGTAGCGCTCTGTATGAAAATCATTGGCTGTGCTGTGTGCAGTCTGTGGCTAGTTAGCATTGTTGTGTGCCATTGTAGTGTTGGGCAGCTGGATGTGGACAGCGCGTAGCGTTGCGCAGTTGGAAGTGAGCCGCCAGCAGTGGTGGATGTGGGAAATGAGATGGCGGATTTTTGAGTACAGAATGGATGTCATGAACTGCTATATATATTATGACTACATTGTTTATTCTCTATTAACATCTTTCAATTGCTAACTATGCCTATCAGTAGTTAGTGCCTTCTGTAGTTTGAATCTTTTATTTAGCTGGCAGTAGTGGCGCTCGCTGTATTGCAGTAGCTTGAGTAACGAAGATTTTTGTGAGGTAAGTGATTTGTGAAAGGTACAGGTTAATGTTAGTCAGGGCCATTCCTTTGTAGGGATTTCTGAAAGTCAGATTGCGTTGCGCTAAAAAAATATTGTGTGTTAGTTTAAGCACAGTCACGTATAATTTTTCTAAGGGGACGTTTCATAATTGGACCGCAAAATAGTCCTTTTCGATCATGACAGTCCAGCAGCACACACCTCAGCAGTTGTGGTCGCAAAATTATTGGAAACAGTATTCCAACTCGTTTCACATCCCCCAGATTCTCCAGACTTGGCTCACTCGGACTACCATTTATTCCCCCCCAATTTGAAGAAATGGCTGGCGGGACAAGGTTTTTATTTAAACGAGGAGGTGATTGCAGCAACTAATAGCTATTTTGCAGACTAGGACAATTCCTATTATCCGGAAGGGATCAATAAATCAGAACAGCGTTGGACGAAGTGCATAAGTCTAAAAGCAGACTATCTCGAAAAATAAAAAAGGTTTACCACTAACACGTAAGTAGTTTTTATTTTTGCACGTACTTTTCAAACGCCCCTCGTATATGGAGGGGCATGTGGTGAGAACATCGCTCTCCCGCCCATTTTCAGTTTTCGTGACCGGAGCCGGTTCTTCTCATTTAAGTAGCTCCTCAATTAGGCTCGTTTCACACTGGGACACTTGTGACGGTCACCGGTGACGGTCACTGATAGAGATACCTTCGTTTGAATTGGAGCATTCACACCGGGACACTGCACTGAGTCACCGAGTCACGGTGACCCAGCAGTGACTCACCCCCGCCACATGTGACGGACACCGACACTGTGTTCGCTGCGGTCACCGCCGGACATGCATTAGCTTGTATTGGAGGGTTCACACTGGGACACCGATCACAGACACAGCAGTACAGAGTTGCCAACAGACAGGCAGCCGTTGCTGAGCCTAGTGGCTCTCCACACAGTGCAGCCATGAGTTTAGAGTTCATGAACACAGGAGATTTTATAAGTGAAGTGGAAAGTCGTCCCGTTATTTGGGATATGAAAAGCGATGACTACAGTAGCAAAGTCATGAAAATGAAAGCGTGGCAAGAAATTATTACGAAGTTTGTGCCTGATTTAGATGAAAAGAGCATAGATGAAAGAAACAAAATTGGTAAGTTCTATGTTCTTTTTTCACTTTAATACCGTATTTTTCGGACCACAAGAATAGCGAAATATATTTTCTACCCCTGTACGAGGCTAGGAGGTTAATAACCTACAAGGAGAATGCTAGTAGTTCATCAAATGAAGTTTTTGACATTCGAAAATACTGAAAAAACTTCTTCTCAGATTGTTTCAGATCGTCATAAAGGGTGTAATACAATCCTTTCTCCAGCCGATCACGTAGCAGTGGATGTATGTGTAATGAACGTTTTGTCTTCATTCTCCTCCTCTTCCTCCTCATTACAAGTACTAACAACAGTTCCTCCTCGCTCGAGTCCATTTCACCAACTAATCAGTTGGCAATAGCTGCAGTGTGGGACACCAGTGACCCAGGAGTGTTCGCCACAGTCACCGGTGACCGTCACCGGTGACCGTCACAAGTGTCCCAGTGTGAAACGAACCTTAGCCTCCCGCTTACCAATAGCGCTCGGCAGACCCTGTCGGTAGTCATCCAAGTGGTAGCCATGCCCGAAGTGCTAACTTCGGTGGTATGACGGGTAGCGGTGTTACTACTGCTGCAAGGCTGTTGGCGAATTAACAAGAATATAACTGTAATTTTTATGAAAAATGCACGTACTCTTATTTCTAGTTACGCACAGCACACACAGTCCTTATAAAATATTATTAATAGGGAGTGTTTCAGTTTTTTAAAAAAATAATTTTTTTGTCTTTATGTATTTACGCTTCACGAAAACGTTCGTGGAAAATGCATCTTTGACTAAATTTTACCACAGCCAGGACTCGAACCTGGTTTTTCTGAACGCACATAGCAGTAGAGCACTCTACCACAGGACACGAGGTCCCTAGAAAAATGTAACTTTTATTTAGGAAATTAAAGTCGCTCGAAAAACTTCGGAGTACATTCCTCGAGAATTTTTGAGAGATACATCGAACTGCTTTGCCAGATTAGTATTTGAGTCGTGAATTTTGCTTACCATTAATACACTGACGCAAAAAAAGTCGCAACACCAATAAGGAGTTGCGCGATATAAACAATAGTTGGTAAGTGAGTTTTTACATCTGAAAGCTCATGTCTATTAAAATTTCACGACTGTCGCACAAAAGTGGCGCTAGTAGCGCCACTACGACGATGCACTGCACTGCACTCTAAATCTCTGGTTGCATCTACCAGGAGGGAGACAGGCTAAGCAGCGAAGCTGCTGTTCCTGTGTGGACCTCAAGAACTATTGTTTGGCCTCACGGTTAGGATTGGCCTATGTGATTGGCCTATCTGCGTCAAAGAACGTCATAGGGGCCGCGGAAGAAGCTACTCCCGCAGCAGATCAGGCCAACGCGTGGTCGGCCTGCGGTGGACTGGGTGGCCCAGTCCGCGTATAAGACGACTGCCAGAGCGTTCGGCAGAGGCATAGAACGCCCTGGCGGACTGCCTGATGCGATCCCGCAGCAGCGGGATGCCAGCTTCCTCATGAAGCAGCCTCGTGGAGTAACGAGGCGGCTTGTGGAGAGCGAGTCGCAGCGCCCGATTCTGGACACGCTGGAGCATCGCAACGTGCGACGGAGCGGCATTGCCCCACACGACGGCGGCGTACTCGAGTACCGGCCGGACGAGGGCCAAGTACACGGTCAGGCCGTGCCGAGGGGGGAGGGTGGATGTCGGGTTCAGCAGCGGGTAGAGCGCCTGGAGACGCCCAATCGCCCGCCCCCTGATGTCACGGATGTGCGGAAGCCAGGTGAGACGCCTGTCCAGCGTCACACCGAGGTATCGGCCGGCCGGTGACCACGGGATGGGGCCTCCCGAGATCGAGACAGGCGGCAGGGCAGGAGGCAGCCGTCTCCGAGTGAAGACAACCGCCTGGCTCTTGGCGGGGTTAAATTTGAGACGCCACTTGGTGGACCACGCCCCCAGGACGTCGCACGCTAGTTGCAACCGGCGGCACATCGCGACCACGTTCATGCTGCGGGTGAACAACGCAGTGTCGTCGGCATAAAGAGCCAACTCCACGCGCGCCACCCGCGGTGCGTCAGCGGTGTACAAGGTGTACAGCCAGGGGCCAAGAACAGAGCCCTGCGGCACACCCGCACGAATCGGCCGGTCGGTGGAGGTGCCGCCGGCGGCCCGGACGTGGAAGGTGCGGCCCGCGAGGTAGGACCTCAGCGATCACGTTCGCTTTAAATACACGCTGTAACAGTCGTGAGCGTTAGTTACTTTTGAGACTGGATGTGGTGACTTGATGTTAGTCAAGAATGACACAATGATCAGCCCCTAATTGAGTTTGAAAGAGGTCGTCCAATAGGGTCGTGAGAAGCTAGATGTTCCTTCTCCGATATTGTGGAAGGACTTGGCACGAACGTAGTGACTGTTGCATGGGGGCTTAATTATATAAAAATGCAAATAATTTTAATTTTTTTCGCTGTCTGTCCGGTTACGCAGTCTCGTAACCGGTTGGCCCTGACTAGTATTAGTACGCAATCTGACTGCATAAAATAACAGCAAACCATGAAAGAAAACTTCCGTTAACACAATTAATTAATTAAGTCCCCAGCAACTATAAAAGCTACGAAACAACAAAGCACAAGTGTAACTGTTCTGTGTAATTTCTGTTAGAACGTCTGTTATTGTCATAAGGCTGGTATCTATTATCCTGTCTGTTTCGTCTGTCATTCTCAAAATTACCCATATAACGTCCGTTCCGATCATTATCCCTTCTCTCTGAAAATCTATTGTGATAACTGTTACTGAAAAAATTACAAGAAGTCCCGTCGTCGTTGTCATACTCAAGTTCTTGTAGCAACGTCTTAAAAGACTCAATCTCGTCTTTACATCTTCCGGCTAAAGCAATTTGTCTTATGGATTGTGGCAGCTTAGTTAAACAAATGCGAATTAATTCAGTCGGGCTATAAGGGTTGGAAAGGAATTGATTCTTTCGAATCATGTCTTCAAAGTATTCTGCCGGCGTGTGGAACTCAGACTGTTTAAAATTACGCTGGATAATAAGATTATGTTTGACTCTGTCTTGCGTGTTTTCGGACCAATATGCCGATAGAAATGCATGATAAAAATCATTCAGATTATTACAATCTCTAATAAGTCCGCGCATGCGCGTCGCCGGTTCGTTTTCTAAATATCCACACATAAATTCCAGTTTGTGACTTAGTGGCCAATTTGGTGGAAGTGCGTACTTAAATTGATCTAACCATGTACATGGATGTATGTCATTCTTAGAATTGCGAAAGATCTTAAACTTCCGAACAGTTAAAAAGTGTTTATAGTCAAAGTTTTCGCCTCGTGGCGACAAAGACCTACCGCGTCTATCCCAGTCCGAAAGTGGATTATTGTCAAGTTCGCGCGCCTGGCGCTCTCTTGTTGCATCTCGTAAATGAAACAAATTATTTTCTTCAAACCCCTCTGATATCTGTGATTCTAAATTTCTTCTACTGTCTTTTCCTACGATTTCGCCTTCAATTTGTTTGACTTGCTTTCGTAACGCCTCAAATTCCCTTTTAACGCGTTCATTAAATTTTCCCTGATTTTCAACATGCTTATTTATGTTCTGGTACTCTTCGGTTTCTGCAAATGGCAATGGAGCTGTATCATCCGAATCTCTGTCCCCATTTAAACTAAGACTTGTCAGTTTATCTGAAATCTCCTCAACTCTTTCCGATAAGTCACCTATTTCTTCTTTCTGTTTATTTACATCTTCCGTAAGTGTCGCGACTCGGGTTTCAGTATTGACACATTTAGTAGTTAACTGTTCATACTGTTGTGTTAGGTTATTTATTCTGTCATTTGGTTCGGATTCCTCGATTCTTTCAAGTATTTCTTCCTTATCGTGTGCATGTTGTAAATTTAACTCTGAAAATTTTTGTACTATCACGCGATCTCTTTCTTCCTGTTCTCTATCCTGTTCCTTTTGTCTGATTTCTATTGAAATTAATCTATTATTGTGAGCATTCAAAATCGGTTGTACTTCTTCTCTAATTTCTTTCTTTAATTCATCTTTCAAGTTTTTAAAACATGTCCCTATTCGTGAGTCTAACCATGTATCTATTGTTCCCATATCAGTTTCTAACAGTGTTGCCACTGTTTTTAATTCAGATCCTAACTGTGATCCCAGTGAGTCTAACCGTGTATCCAATGTTCCCATATCAGTTTCTAACCGTGTTGCCACTGTTTTTAATTCAGATCCTAACTGTGATCCCAGTGAGTCTAACCGTGTATCCATTGTTCCCATATCAGTTTCTAACCGTGTTGCCACTGTTTTTAATTCAGATCCTAACTGTGATCCCAGTGAGTCCAACCGTGTATCCATTGTTCCCATATCAGTTTCTAACCGTGTTGCCACTGTTCTTAATTCAGATCCTAACTGTGATCCCAGTGAGTCTAACCGTGTTTCCATTGTTCCCATATCAGTTTCTAACCGTGTTGCCACTGTTTTTAATTCAGATCCTAACTGTGATCCCAGTGAGTCTAACCGTGTTTCCATTGTTCCCATATCAGTTTCTAACCGTGTTGCCACTGTTTTTAATTTAGATCCTAACTGTGATCCCAGTGAGTCTAACCGTGTATCCATTGTTCCCATATCAGTTTCTAACAGTGTTCTAACTGGTTTCTGTTCGCAACAGACATAAAATTCACACCCAGCGACAGCATAGTTTCTGTTCGCAACACGAGAAAGACGAACAACACTGAACATTCACTGGAACACTGCACTAAAGAGTTAGCAAATGTGACATACCACAGCCGAGAACAGTTGGGGGGAAACTGAACAGATGATGGGAAAATAAAAAGAGGGGGGAAGGAGAGGAAAAGCGAAGGGGGGAGGCGGGAAAGGAGCTGATGGAGGATGAGGACCCATAAGAGGGGTGGGGGGTGCTGGGCAGACACGACAGGGAGTGGGGAAGGCAGAGGAGGGGAATACAAAAGGACTTGGGGGGGGGGAGAAGGGAGGTAGGGAGAGGTTCGGCGGGGAGAAAACAGGTTGGAACGGGGGGGGGGAGAGGGAGCCCAGGGAAAGGACAGAGGAAAGGAGGGGGGTGAGGATCACAGTTGATAAGAGGGATAGATGGAGGGAGAGAGGGCATCATCCGGAAGGGGGAGTTGATGGAGGCCACCTTGGGAAAGGAGATGAAGGGTGTAGAGATGGAGGGTAGAGGGGACACAACAGTGATGGTGTGGCAGGGGGAGGGGACGGGAGAGGAGACGAGCAACCTGGGGGTGAGGGGGATCAAGGCGGCGGGAGGTGTAGAGTATGTGGAAATGTTCGAGGAACAGGAGCAGATGGGGGAAAGGAATGAGGTCATAGAGGATCCGCATGGGGGGCGGGAGGCGTATACAGAATGCGAGGCGAAGTGTATGATGCTCAAGGATCTGGAGGGACTTATAGAATTTGGGGGGTGGGGCAGATATCCAGGGGGGACTGGCATAACAGAGGATGTGACGATTTAAGGATTTGTAGGTGCTGAGGATGGGAGAGGGGTGCAACCCCCATGTCCAGGCAGTGAGGAGTTTGAGGAGTCAGAGGCGGTTGTGGGCTTTGGATTGGATGGAGCGGAGATGAGGGATCCAGGTGAGGTGATGGTCAATGGTGAGGCCAAGGTAGGTGAGGGTGGGGGTGAGGCGCACAGGATGGGCGCAGACGGTAAGGGAGAAATCCAGGAGCCGGAAAGAGCGAGTAGTACGACCTACGATGATTGCCTGGGTCTTGGAAGGATTGATTTTCAGGAGCCATGCGGCAAAAAGGTCAAGGTGATTCTGGAGAAGGCGTTGGAACCGTTGGAGGGTAGGAGCGAGGGCGAGGAATGCGGTGTCATCGGCATATATGCAAGAGGTGTACTGGAGGGGGGGGGGTTGGGGCATATCTGCCATATACAGGAGGTAGAGGAGAGGGGAGAGGACAGAGCCCTGGGGCACACCTGCAGAGGGGTAGAAGGTGTGGGAATTGGCATTATGGATGGTAACATAGGAGGGGCGGCGGAGAGGAAGGAGGCCATCAGACGGATGTAGTTGACAGGAAGGGCGTAGGTTTGGAGTTTAAACAGGAGACCGGTATGCCAGACACGGTCGTAGGTCTTTTCGAGGACTCGCTGAGTGAGAGGCAGCCGCCTAAATACACGACAGGGTATGTTACTATTGGCCTCTGGGACCACGTGCTTCACAGTGGCGCCCTCACGTTAGACTCGGGGCCAGCAGCGCGCGCAGCCACGGCTTACGGCGCGACTGCTGCAGCGACCTCTAGTTCCATGCCGTCTGGCGCGGATTCGAAACCTGCGGCGCTCGGTACCAGAGACTTCATTATTATGCATGACGCTGCTGGACCTCATCGAACAGCGCTCTTGGAACGAGAGTATATTCGGCCAGAGGACTGACCTGCCCATTCCACCGACTTAAATCTCATATAGCACCTGTGGGATGCGTTGTGGAGTCGTTGTGCAGAACGTCCACATGCACCAATGACCATACAGGAATTCCCAACCGCGCTGGTGGAGGAATGGAACGTCGTACCACAAGAACGCCTTGCCAACCTTGTGGGCAACATGGGAGAGCATTTACTGTCGTCTGTGGTGACCAGAAACCTTACTAAGAATGACGTCCCACCTTTTACATCGCAATGGCTTCAGTCTGATTGTTGTCTTTGAATAACGGTTTCATTTCCGATCGTCTCATTGCGTGTTTGTTTCAGTTAGTTTTGTACTATACTGTAGCAGTTGTTTCTACATGTGATCCATGTTTCATTGAGCTGTGTTTCCTTACAGTGACATATCATGCGAAAATTAGGAGTCATGGTGGCGTAAATTCTCTGATCACCAGTCTTTGCCCCACTGTCATGGATTCAGTTCCAAGCCTCTCTGCAGTATCTCATGAAGTGATGCAAAGTAAGTAAATACATCAGCTGCTATTGGCCACTGAAATACATCAAGTGGGAAAATTGAGAATTTGTGCCAGACCGGGACTTGATCCCAGACTTTAGTGTTTCTCGCGAGTGGTCGCCTTGCCCGCTTTTTCTTTTTTAATTTTTATTTTTTTGTTATATCATTTTAGTTTTTTTTTTTTTTGAGAAAGTAGAGCAGTCGGATTCAGGCTGGTGGAAGCAGGTTGGACAGGATTCGAAACCCTAGGCCTGGCCACAATGCTTTCCCCTTCGTGCCCCTAAACCACTTCCTTTATTTTATTTTATTTATTTATTTTTTTTTTTTGTGGAGCAGGAAGACAGGTTAGGCAAAAAATTTTATTAGTGCAATGATGCCCTTCAGGGGTAAGCAAAGTAACTAACAACATAAAAACCACCCTTCCAGCGGAACCAACATTAGACACTACACCCGCTGTTACCATTGATCAACACGTCCATGGATCCTTCTAACCTGCCATTAGGGCTGGGCATTTCTTCACAAAGAGAGGATCCATATGGTTCTGTCGCCTGTTGCGGTGTATTTCGTAAAATTGACATGCAAATAAGGTTAAATTCTCATACCTGGCACTCCTCAATTGTGGTGAGGTTCCAAAAAGACACTACCCAAATAATTAGCAAACTACTGGTGGCAGCGCAAGTGGCGTCGTAGACGAGGGGATCGTTCCAGTAGGAAGGCCCAAAATCGGGATAGTGTTTGTCACCATCCCAGTAAAGATAAATACATGAACTGCCAGAGACTCCATTCCATACATAAGGCATATTCTCTGTTATGTCCTGAGTGCCTGATGCAGATAAACACCGTCTGGAATGTAGGTCTGTCATGGAGATGTGTGTAGGCCTTGTAGGAGACGAGTATAGGTAAGATGCGCTGTCCATCGACTGTCACTCGTAAAGATGACCCTCAAACATTTGATCATATCCTGGAGTAGGTAAGGGCTGAAGCTCCCTTCCAGGGGCCGCTGACAACGACCATCGCCCCAGACTTCTCCAACTTCACCAGACTGCTGTCTATGGCACTGTATTGGGCAACCTAGACCATTGATCTTTGGACTTCTTCTAGGGCACGCACGAAAAATATCAGATTCTCCACATATGCAAGACAGATGAAAGTATGCTCTGTCAGCATAAGTAGCTGCAGCTGGCATCACAGTCCATATGACAGTGACTTCATGGCAATGGCATACATAACCACCGACAGGGGGCAACCTTGTCTCATGAGTAGGTGACAGAGATCTTGCCCACTGTACATCCATTGACCTTAACCTGTGAAGTCGCGCCACGCAGAAGTGGCATTATGGTACTTATGAAGGACTGGAGGAAGGCCAGCTGCCGCAATATCTTGTCAAGATAGTCGTGAGGTACCTTATGAAGGCGTGGTCAAAGTCCAGTAACACAGAGGCACCACATGTGCGATACGCCACTGCCAGTGTGATGACATCGTGGTAATCACTGAGTGCTGTCTGTATGTTGTTGTTACTGCTAAGACACGTCAACTGTGCAGAGACGACTTGGCGCAGAACACTCTGAATGCAGGCAACCTGAATTCTCGTAAAGATCTTGAAATCACCGTTGAACACGTATGAGGCCGGTAATGCTCAACTCCCCCTCTGGCAGATGGCTTAGGAACTGATATAAGGATGCTGTCAACAAAGACAGGTGGCAACTGCACTGCAGGGTTCATCAGTTCTTAATACATCCTAAGCCATCGGGGCATTATAGCATCAGGGAACGTACTGCATCCCAAATGCGTGTTTGGCTGGCCAATTACGATGGCACGGCATCTGCTGATGTTCAAGTGGGATGGAACATGCTTAATAATGTCTATGCACACCTGGTACACCGCATTCAGAACTGGGTACATGGTAAAGTGAACCCATTTTTCCACTGTATGGCCTATCACAGTGCCATAGAGTCTAAATGCTGTGATTACCATCTTTTCTGGCAGCTCAAATGGCAACTCGAACATGCGCACCGTCCTCTGGCCGACATCTGCATGTTCCACTTCACAGGGCAATGGGTACATCCGAATGTCTGAATTGAAGGTCGCTCATCTTACTGAGAATACTTTCACAAGCCACTCTGTCTACCGATTTCACATAGACCATGACACTCACGATGGAGAGGTGAATCCCTACTAGTTCATGATAATCGATGCGAACGTAAAAATTGTTCAGTTTCCGATGCTTTTGGTCACGCATACCCTGTTGTAAAACTGAACTTCAGTGTTGACCTTCGTTGTGATGCTTTTAGTCGCACATATTCTGCCGTAAAACTGGAGTTCAATGTTGACTTCTGTTGTAAAAATGCCATGGTGCCTCAAAGGAAGTAAGCTGCACGGAGACGACTGTAAACCACAACATCGTGAGGGCGCTAACGCGGCAAGGACGTAAGCAAGATGTTAGAGACATTCCCCTGCCGAAGACAAACTGCGTCCGCCTTGGCCATCCAGACACGGTCCATAACTGACTCAAATTTCTGACTTATCCACGCACTACTGACGTAACGTCCCTGACCATAACCCTCACTACTCGCAACGATTCGCTGATTCCCGTACAAGTTCGACTCTATTTGCGCATCTGCACTGAAGGTATCATTGGACCCTCTCAACCTAGTTATATATGTGCGATGTCTGTTCTTTAGGAAATGTCCGAAAGAAAATAAACCGCTTTTATATCTCACAAATTGTCGATGGTGGTCCGTCCATAGAATGGGGACGTTCATCACAGCGGCCCGTTTGGTGCTCTTCGAGTGAGTTGTCCATGTGGATTTTATCCTCTCTCTTCCCTCAGCATCACCCAGTACGAACATTACACAACGCTACACACACGCGCCCATTAAAGTCACCTATACTTGTTGTTGTTGTTGTGGTCTTCAGTTCTGAGACTGGTTTGATGCAGCTCTCCATGCTACTCTATCCTGTGCAAGCTTCTTCATCTCCCAGTACCTATTGCAACCTACATCCTTCTGAATCTGCTTAGTGTATTCATCTCTTGGTCTCCCCCTACGATTTTTACCCTCCACGCTGCCCTCCAATACTAAATTGGTGATCCCTTGATGCCTCAGAACATGTCCTACCAACCAATCCCTTCTTCTGGTCAAGTTTTGCCACAAACTTCTCTTCTCCCCAATCCTATTCAATACTTCCTCATTAGTTATGTGATCTACCCATCTAATCTTCAGCATTCTTCTGTAGCACCACATTTCAAAAGCTTCTATTCTCTTCTTGTCCAAACTATTTACCGTCCATGTTTCACTTCCATACATGGCTACACTCTATACAAATACTTTCAGAAATGACTTCCTGACACTTAAATCTATACTCGATGTTAACAAATTTCTCTTCTTCAGAAACGCTTTCCTTGCCATTGGCAGTCTACATTTTATATCCTCTCTACTTCGACCATCATCAGTTATTTTGCTCCCCAAATTGCAAAACTCCTTTACTACTTTAAGTGTCTCATTTCCTAATCTAATTCCCTCAGCGTCACCCGACTTAATTCGACTACATTCCACTATCCTCGTTTTGCTTTTGTTGATGTTCATCTTATATCCTCCTTTCAAGACACTTTCCATTCCGTTCAACTGCTCTTCCAAGTCCTTTGCTGTCTCTGACAGAATTACAATGTCATCGGCAAACCTCAAGGTTTTTATTTCTTCTCCATGGATTTTAATACCTACTCCGAATTTTTCTTTTGTTTCCTTTACTGCTTGCTCAATATACAGATTGAATAACATCGAGGAGAGGCTACATCCCTGTCTTACTCCCTTCCCAACCACTGCTTCCCTTTCATGTCCCTCGACTCTTATAACTGCCATCTGGTTTCTGTACAAATTGTAAATAGCCTTTCGCTCCCTGTATTTTACCCCTGCCACCTTTAGAATTTGAAAGAGAGTATTCCAGTCAACATTGTCAAAAGCTTTCTCTAAGTCTACAAATGCTAGAAACGTAGGTTTGCCTTTCCTTAATCTTTCTTCTAAGATAAGTCGTAAGGTCAGTATTGCCTCACGTGTTCCAATATTTCTACGGAATCCAAACTGATCTTCCCCGAGGTCGGCTTCTACCAGTTTTTCCATTCGTCTGTAAAGAATTCGTGTTAGTGTTTTGCAGCTGTGGCTTATTAAACTGATTGTTCGGTAATTTTCACATCAGTCAACACCTGCTTTCTTTGGGATTGGAATTATTATATTCTTCTTGAAGTCTGAGGGTATTTCGCCTGTTTCATACATCTTGCTCACCAGATGGTAGAGTTTTGTCAGGACAGGCTCTCCCAAGGCCGTCAGTAGTTCAAATGGAATGTTGTCTACTCCGGGGGCCTTGTTTCGACTCAGGTCTTTCAGTGCTCTGTCAAACTCTTCACGCAGTATCGTATCTCCCATTTCATCTACATCTACATCCTCTTCCATTTCCATAATATTGTCCTCAAGTACATCGCCCTTGTATAGACCCTCTATATACTCCTTCCACCTTTCTGCTTTCCCTTCTTTGCTTAGAACTGGGTTTCCATCTGAGCTCTTGATGTTCATACAAGTGGTTCTCTTATCTCAAAGGCCTCTTTAATTTTCCTGTAGGCAGTATCTATCTTACCCCTAGTGAGATAAGCCTCTACATCCTTACATTTGTCCTCTAACCATCCCTGCTTAGCCATTTTGCACTTCCTGTCGATATCATTTTTGAGACGTTTGTATTCCTTTTTGCCTGCTTCATTAACTGCATTTTTATATTTTCTCCTTTCATCAATTAAATTCAATATTTCTTCTGTTACCCAAGGATTTCTAGTAGCCCTGGTCTTTTTACCTACTTGTACCTCTGCCGCCTTCACTACCTCATCCCTCAAAGCTACCCATTCTTCTTCTACAGTATTTCTTTCCCCCATTCCTGTCAATTGTTCCCTTATGCTCTCCCTAAAACTCTGTACAACCTCTGGTTCTTTCAGTTTATCCAGGTCCCATCTCCTGAAATTCCCACCTTTTTGCAGTTTCTTCAGTTTTAATCTACAGGTCATAACCAATAGATTGTGGTCAGAGTCCACATCTGCCCCTGGAAATGTCTTACAATTTAAAACCTGGTTCCTAAATCTCTGTCTTACCATTATATAATCTATCTGATACCTTTTAGTATCTCCAGGGTTCTTCCATGTATACAACCTTCTATCATGATTCTTAAACCAAGTGTTAGCTATAATTAAGTTGTGCTCTGTGCAAAATTCTACCAGGCGGCTTCCTCTTTCATTTCTTAGCCCCAATCCATATTCACCTACTACGTCTCCTTCTCTCCCTTTTCCTACACTCGAATTCCAGTCACCCATGACTATTAAATTTTCGTCTCCCTTCACTATCTGTATAATTTGTTTTATATCATCATACATTTCTTCAATTTCTTCGTCATCTGCAGCTAGTTGGCATATAAACTTGTACTACTGTAGTAGGCGTGGGCTTCGTGTCTATCTTGGCCACAATAATGCGTTCACTATGCTGTTTGTAGTAGCTTACCCGCATTCCTATTTTCCGATTCATTATTAAACCTACTCCTGCATTACCCCTATTTGATTTTGTGTTTATAACCCTGTAGTCACCTGACCAGAAGTCTTGTTCCTCCTGCCACCGAACTTCACTAATTCCCACTATATCTAACTTAAACCTATCCATTTCCCTTTTTAAATTTTCTAACCTACCTGCCCGATCTGACATTCCACGCTCCGATCCGTAGGACGCCAGTTTTCTTTCTCCTGATAACGACATCCTCTTGAGTAGTCCCCGCCCGGAGATCCGAATGTGGGACTATTTTACCTCCGGAATATTTTACCCAAGAGGACGCCATCATCATTTAATCATACAGTAAAGCTGTATGCCCTCGGGAAAAATTACGGCCGTAGTTTCCCCTTGCTTTCAGCCGTTCGCAGTACCAGCACAGCAATGCCGTTTTGGTTATTGTTACAAGGCCAGATCAGTCAATCATCCAGACTGTTGCCCTTGCAACTACTGAAAAGGCTGCTGCCCCTCCTCAGGAACCACACGTTTGTCTGGCCTCTCAACAGATACCCCTCCGTTGTGGTTGTACCTACGGTACGGCCATCTGTATCGCTGAGGCACGCAAGCCTCCCCACCAACGGCAAGGTCTATGGTTCATGGGGGGGGGGGGGGGGGACCTATACTTAGTGTATACCTATACTTAGTGTATACCTATACTTAGTGTATACATATACATACTCAGCTCTCATACTTTGCTACGTAAAGATGCCTACAGGCACAGAAGATAGGAAAAACCTTCCCTAAGGCAGCTGAACCCGGGCCTCCCAGCCATTAATGCCGTATGACTTTACTCTTTTACTTTTTATGCGAAAGTTACTTTCGTGCTTAAGTTCTGCACATCGTTATTCGTAGTTGTACTGTCTCTGCAACTACAGCGTTTTTGTCGTTACGACACTGTCTGGTTCATAGATGGGTCGAAATCAGACTAAGGCGTTGGGGCAGGGGTGTACAGGGTTCAGCCAAGACTGGAGAGCATCATCTCTCTAGGAAAACCAGCCTCTGTAATCCAAGCTGAAATTACTGCAACCGGGGCATGTGTGGAGGAGAATATGCGTAGGTGCTACAATGATCGTAGCATCCACATCTATTCAGACAGCCAGGCGGTCCTGAAATCACTGGCAGCTCCTGCAACAAGATCTAAGATTGTTGCAGAATGCCAGAGGGATCTAGTGGAGCTAGGGGGAAGCAACAGGGTAAACCTAGTGTGGGTCCCTGGTCACTCAGGGATCTGTGGCAATGAATAAGGCGACAGATTGGCCAGGATGGGGGCAACGACTCCATTTATTGGACCGGAACCTGTCCTGACAATCACCAAGGCTATGACCAAACTAGAACTACGGAACTGGCTCAGGAAACAGTACGTAAAATATTGGACCAAGGTCCATAAACAAAAACATGGTTAGGTAATGATGCCCATGCCATGTTTTAAAAGAAGCTCTGTAATCCTGGGATTGAACAGGAAAGAGATCAAACTCATGATTGGACTGATGACCGGCCAAGGGAATTTCAAAAAACACCTACACACAATGGGTATAAAGGAAGTAGACCCTAAATGTAGGATCTGTGATGAGAGTGGAGAAACTGCATCATACCTAATCATCGAATGCATGGCATTGGAGAGCAAAAGATACAGAATCTTCGAGACAACTAGACCTGAAGAAATTGTGTCTAGTAAAAAATTGGTAAAGGGACTCTTTGCATTATTTAAGGGCATTGGTTGGCTTTACTAGATACACAGGGAGCGATACCGCACAATAAACTCGGTTTTGGTGCGTGTTAGACGTAAACTGTTTTAGCTTCCCTGCCAAAATAAAATAAAATCAAGAATGAAATTTTCACGCTACGGCGGAGTGTGCGCTGATATGAAACTTCCTGGCAGATTTAAACTGTGTGCCGGACCGAAACTCGATCTCGAGTTTCGGTCCGGCACACAGTTTTAATCTGCCAGGAAGTTTCAAATCAAATCAAATCAAATTCTCTCGAACAATTTAGAGCCTTCAACCCGTTGATGCCCAGTGGTGTTTTATTTTACCTGTCTTAGAATGTAACTGAAAGATGAGATGTTCTTCTCGAATAACTTTCTACTAGGTAGAAAAATTTTGTATATAGGTCATTTATCTTACTGCGTATAATAGCCGGAAGTTATCAATTGATAACATACATGCAGCAACCGATAACACGTGATAAAAAGCCCTGACTTCAGATACGTTCACTTACTGATAAGCTCCTATCGCTGACAGGCTAAGATAGGTCAATTCTGTAGATCCATAAACAGTGAGAAAAACAACAGCATTCAATAAGCAGATAAAATATTCACATGCAACATTGATTGGTCGGCATGTACAACTCCAACACAAAGGAATAAGGCCCGAATCCCTATGTTGCTATTTTAATGAGTTCTGCTGTCTGATTTCGGTTTCCTGTGATATTTGATAATACTTATCAAGTGCGATGTATCACAGCGAGAATAACTTTATGAAAATTCAAGCAATACAAATTTCATGCAGTCTACCTACACGAAAATAATAATAAATATTGTGAATGAAAAGCACTATAGCGCGTATGTTCTACAGTATGAATTTATTTTGTTAAGTAGCTGTACTCTTACAAGATCATAATCAGACTTTGACTATCGCCGTCATCGAGAGTACAATATTCGTGGAAAACATTGAAAAACATGTTACAAAAAAAATGGCTCTGAGCACATGCGACTTAACTTATGAGGGCATCAGTCGCCTAGAACTTAGAACTAATTAAACCAGGGCTTCACAGCATACGTGCTTGCAGAGCAAGCTGTGAGCAGCAAGGCGCGAGCACGGAGCAGCGCGAGCACGCTACCCCCACTACTGGACCAGAGCGGAGAGTGGGGAGAGTCACGTGGGGCACACAACAGCTGCCGCCAGTCAATGTAAATCCGCGGCCACCTGCAGGGATATCACTCACGAATTATTACTGTGACAAATGAAACAAATAAAGGAGAATGTACACGTGCCACATAATTTTATTAGCTTAGTGTATGCCTCTACATTCATATTAATTTGTGAACTGTTACACAATAAAAGGTGTCACTGAAGTGTGGGATTCTCTGTTATCTTGTACTTTTTACCCTTTACAATTGCGTCTATGTTCGGAGTAATTGTTCTTGTGCATCGTAGGCGCAGCGTGCAGTTTAAATTTCGATCAGACAATGCGTTTCTCAGGCGCGTCTTGTTACATTTCATTGCAGAAACATACATGGAACCGAACATTGAAATTATTGTAGCCGCCAGTTTGTGCAAACGAGGAAATCTATCCTGAGGGAAGTGTCTGTAAAATTCCACAATGTATTTCTTGTTCTGAAACTTGTCTCTGTATTCTCTGTCACACTGCAGGTCAATAATTTCTAGTTGCAGCTCAGGACGCATATCTTCAATATTCGCTGAATATGGAGAGTAGAACAGATCAGAATCACTGTCTAGTGCTGTCAGATGTTGAAAGCGTTGATCAAATTCTTCCTTAAGGGCAACTAAACTATGTGAATAACGTTCACAGTCTTTGTGAACATCTTGCATGGATGATAATTTAGGAAAATGAGCTAGATTTCCTGTTTCCAGCTGACTCACCCAAAGTGTCAATTTCATTTTAAAAGCTCGTATTCGATCTATGAAATGAGTAATTAGCAGATCTTTACCTTGTAGTGAAATGCTCAAAGCATTCAGATGGCTAGTTAAATCTGCTAAGAACGCGAGATCACATTTCCATGAAGGCTCTTTCAATTCAGGGAAACACATGTTATTTATTTCCATGAACATATTTATCTCATCTAATAGGCAAAAATTCGATTTAATAATTCGCCACGACTAAGCCAGCGGACCTCGCTGTAATAAGGCAGGCTACCACACTGGCTTCCTACATCCTCAAGAAAGCTTTAAATTGTCTGTGTTGTAGCCCATGCTTCCTTATATAATTGGTTGTACGAACAACAACACTCATCACATTTTTTAGAGTGACACTCTTTGCACATAAGTTTTCCTGGTGGATCACACAGTGAACGCCCCTTATTTCATTCGGCACGGTCAGTTTTTGCATTTTCTCCTTCAACAGCGCAACGAAACCTAATTTTTTCCCTGTCATCGCTGGTGCACCGTCTGTAGACACTGAAACTAAAGAATTCCACGACAATCCTATATTTTCAACACTTTCTTCAACACTACTTAAAATGTCACCTCCGGTTGTAGTGTTCTTCATGGCTACTACATCGAGGAGCTCCTTCCTCACCTGAAGATCTCTATTAACACCTCTAATAAATATGGAAAGCTACGCTGTTCCAGTGATATCAACACTTTCGTCCAGAGCTAGAGAATACGCCATAAAATCTTTATAGATATTTGCAAGCTGGCTCTGGACGTCGTCTGCCATGTCCTGTATGCGACGCATAATGGTCATGTCAGATAATGGCACAATCCGAAACTGTTCAACTTGAGATGGACACAAATGTTCCGCTGCAACTACCAAACATCTTTTATTAAATCGCCATCAGTGAAGGGGCACAGGGATTTTGCTAAAAACAAAGCAGTTTTGTAGCTCACTCTGAGAGCTGCCTCAGTTGATTTTTCTTCGTCATCCAGATCTTCTTCGGATAGCTTCCTTTTAAGTTTCATAACTTCCTGTGCACGATCTGGTCCATCACATTTTCCACTTCCGTAGTCTTTCGCGTGGTACGACATATAATGTCGCTGCAAATTAAATTTCCTAAAAGAATTCAGCGTTTTGTGACATACTAAACATTTTGCAACACCATCTTTTTCTGTAAACAGATACAATTCCTCCCAATCGGGGTTGAACTGCGAAAGCATGGTTGGGGTTACACAACGGCGACTTGACACGATTCTTAACCAGCGAAGTGACAGTTAGAGCTGATCGTAGTACTTTTAACGTTACACAGTCGGCGCGAATTCAATAGGCACGCTGCGGTCCTATTCATACGTGCGCGCGCATTTCCCCTCCCTCCCTACTCCGCGACCTTGCACCTGCTCGCGAGCACGTGCCTGAGCAGACGCGAGTACTCGCGCTCAAAACCGGCCAGTTGTTAAGCCCTGAATTAAACCTAACTAACCTAAGGACATCACACACATTCATGCCCGAGGCACGATTCGAACCTGCGGCCGTAGCAGTCCCTCGGCTCCAGACTATAGCGCCTAGAACCGCACGGCCACTCCGGCCGGCAATAACATGTTACATATCGAGAGTGAAGGCTGCTTAATATATCGAAAGCCCAGGAAATCAAAAATCATCTCGCCACAGCCCTGACTTAGTGGCCGAGCGGTTATAGGCGCTTCAGTCCGGAGCCGCGCTGCTGCTACTGTCGCAGGTTCGAATCCTGCCTCGGGCATGTCTGTGTGTGACGTCTTTAGGTTAGTCAGGTTTAAGTAGTTCTAAGTCTCGGGGACTGATGATCTCACATGTTAAGTCCCATAGTGCTTAGAACCATTTGAACCTGTTCTCACTTATTATTAAATCACCAAACACAACTCAATGCTTTCACTCTTCACTTAATGGTTCAAATGGCTCTGAGCACTATGGGACTTAACATCTTTTGTCATCAGTCCCCTAGAACGTAGAACTACTTAAACCTAGCTAACCTAAGGACATCACACACATCCATGCCCACGGCAGGATTCGAACCTGCGACCGTAGCGGTCGCCCGGTTCCGGACTGAGCGCCTAGAACCGCTAGACCACCGCGGCCGGCTCTTCACTTAATCCTAACAGTTTTTCAGTGCTTCTCACACTATCTGTCCAAGTCGTTCCTCCAGTCTTCCTGTATTTATTTATTTTATTGTGTTTGTCTAGGTGCTCCACATATTCTGTTGTTTTATAATATGTATAACTGCCCTACAGTATGAGAAATTCTTCATCCAGCAGGTATATAAATTTATCTTATTTATTCCATTTTACAACTGTCAATTCTGTCTTTACATCTGCATCTAAATCCATACTCCGCGGAGAGTATTTTGTGTGTCACTATCACTTCACCTTTTTCTTATTCCAGTCGCCAATGTCTTCAGGTTCTTCTCGCGAGATATATGTAGTAGGAAGCAATATATTCGTTGACTCTTTTAACAACGTACGCTCTCAGAGCTTTAACAGTAAACCATACCCTGATGAAGGACGCATCTCTCGCAGCTTCTGCCACTGGAATTGGCTGAGCATCTCCGTGACGCTTTCGTGCTTGCTGAATGAACCTGTAACGAAACGCACTGATCTTCTATGGATCTTCTCTATTTCCTCTATCAAACCTATCTGGTACGGATCCCAAACTGAAGAGCGATATTTAACTATTGGTCTAATCAGGAATTTGTAAGCTACCTCATTTGTTGCTAGACTGTATTTTCTGAGGACTCTCCCAATGAATCTCAGTCTCTCATCTTCCTTATCTGCAATTAGTTTTATGTAGTTGTTCCACTTTAGATTGCACCGTATACATACTCCTTAACATTTTAAGAAAGCTATTGCATCCAGAAATTGCTCTGTAACAGCGTATTTACACGATAATTGGTGTGTGTGTTCAAATGTGTGTGAATTGCTGAGGGACCAAACTGCTGAGGTCATCGGTCCCTAGACTTACACACTACTTAAACTAACTTAAAGTAACTTACGCTTAGGACAACATACATCCATGCCCGAGGGAGGACTGGAGGCGCGCGATTTGTAACATGGCACCTCTAACAGCACGGCCGCTCCTCGCGGCCAACAATTGGTCTTTCTATGTATTCGCAATACGCTGCATTTCTTTCGGTTGAGGACCAACTGCCACTCCCTGCATAAAGCGTCGATCTGCTGCAGGTCTTCCTGCATTTCGCTACAATTTTCCAGCGTTGCGACTTCTCTCTATATAATAGCATTATCCGCGAAAAGCCTCATGGAGCTTCGAGTGTCTACTAGGTCACTTATGTACGAGAGCTTGCTGGAAACTAATGCCTTCGAATTTTTATCTGAAAACTATTGAAGTGTCCTAAATAAAACGAACGTTGTTAACATACTACATCTTTTGTTCATGCTTACATATTTATTTCTCAACATAATCACCGTAGCGACGAACACATTTCTCGACGGCTACCAGCTTACTATGTTAACGGAGCCACAACCTAACCTCTGCCAGCAACGCTTTATCACTATCATAGTGAAATCCTTGAAAGTGTTCTTTCAGTTTTGGAAACAGATGAAAATCGGAACGGGCCGAATCGGGACTGTACGGAAGATGATCAAAGACAGTGAACCCATGGTGTAGGATTTCGGCATACGTCGCAGCTCTCGTGTGTGGTCTGGTATTGTCAAGCAGAAGGACAGGATACTCCATGTGTAGATGAACTATTCGAATTCGAAACTCGATTCTAACATGCTATTTCTCACACAACGACATCGTTTTGTTACACATCACCATGTTACAGGCCACAATTCTGAGCCCTCCAGCGGCAGAAGTTATGTAGACGTGATGAATAAAGATGTAGACTGTTGATAACGTTTGTTCTATTCAATAAGTTTTAAGAGTTTTCACATAAGAAATTCGAAGGTATTACTTTTCAGCACGCCTGCTCCTATACCACTCTCTTGGCGTACGCCTGAGGTTGCATTTAAATCTCTGTTCAGAATGACATGCTGTGTTCTGTTTGCTAGAAACTTTTCAGTCCAATCACAGCTTTAGTCTAATATTCCGTAGGCTCGTATTTTGTGCATTAGATGGAAGTGTGAAACTGTATCGAATGGCTTCCGGAAGTCAAGGAACATGGTGTCTACCTGGACGCCTGTACCCACTACCTTCTGAATCTCATGGCTCTGAGCACTATGGGACTTAACATCTGAGGTCATCAGTCCCCTAGCGTTAGAACTACGTAAAGTTAACTAACCCAAGGACATAACACACACATCCATGCCCGAGGCAGGATTCGAACCTGCGACCGTAGCAGCCGCGTGGTCCCGGACTGAAGCGCCTAGAACCGCTCGGTCACAGGCGTCGGCCACAGCGGCCCGCTGAATCTCGTGGTCGAACACAGAGAGCTGGGAGTGACGCGATCGCTGTTTCCGTAACCCATGTTGATCTCTACAGATGAGATTTTCGGCCTCTAGAATTGTCATAATACACGAGCGTTAAACGTGTTCCAAGATTCTAAGACAGAGCAACGTTTCTCACTTTGTTTCTGTTAACACATTACACCTGCAAAACCTTTTAACCTATTCTCCAATAGGCCTACTCTTGTATTAATTTTATTTTGTTATGATTGTTAATTTAGTTTAAATTCTTATATAGGCACTGTATTTTCGAGCTTTAAAGTTTCAAAAAATGGCTCTGAGCACTATGGGACTTAACATCTATGGTCATCAGTCCCCTAGAACTTAGAACTACTTAAACCTAACTAACCTAACGACATCACACAACACCTTTTTTTTTTAAACGTAATAAACTTTTATTTACAAAATAACAAATACAGTCATGAGATTCCAAGGTATTTTCAATTTCTATTTCTGTTAGTTATCGAGTCTTTTTCTTTTCTTTTCTGATATGTAACTTTGTTGCAATTGTCTGTTTCGTTATATTTTGTGCATTTGCAGGTTGATTTACACTGTTGCACTGATTTGTAAGTCAGTGGAGCAAAAATATTTCATTTTTTCCTGTTTATTTTGCATTTTTGTTAATTTTATGGGTTTGATTCAAACACTTCTAAGTTCTAGACTTTAGGTAGAGTTGTTGGTCTGGTGCCATTATGTGGCATGTAACTATTATTAGAGTTGTCTTACTGGCTAAGGCTTACATCTAGGAGGCAAAGGACAATGACAAATATGTATGAATGAATATTATATATTTATATAGCGAAGGTGTCCACGAGATGGTGGTTGAGAGGAAGAGAGCGAGAGCGGGATAGAGAGAGAGACAGAGAGACAGAGAGAGAGAGAGAGAGAGAGAGAGAGAGAGAGAGAGAGAGAGAATTAGAGTGAGAGGGCGATATGGAACACATTTGAGACATAATTAAAGAAAAACTCTATAAGTGGACAAATATATTCTACATAAGCTTAACATGATTAGATAGAAATTGCAGAGAGTTGTTTCTTTTGTTAGTCTGCTCACATAGTCATCTTCGGCGTAGCGAGTGATGTTTCGCACATTTTTATGACGCTACCTGGGTATGCGCTATATGTGTAGCCGTAGCACTCATCTAATAATATTTACACTTTTTTTTCCGTTGCGGACACTGTGATTGCACTGCACAAATTTTACATCGCACTCACTTTTAACACACAACACTTTGGGGGTGTTGGAGGGTCTGCATCGGCGACGACGGAGGCGTGGAGGACTAGGGGGGGGGGGGGGCGTGGTGTGGCGGCGGCGGTGGCGGCGGCGGCGGCAGCTGCGGAGGCAGCGCCGGCGGCGGCGGCGGCGGAGACGTCGGAGGCGGTCGCGGCGTGTGGGGACGGAGGGCGTCCTTGAAGGCGGCGTCCAGCGCTATCTGTAGGTAGTTCTGGAACGTCTGCCTGTAGTTGTTTTTCCGCTTGGCTCGCTTGTGTTCCTCCCAGAGATCGGTGAGGAACTGCACTCCGTCCGTTTTTTTTTTTTTTTTTTTGCGATTATGGCGTGCGCTGTCATCGCGAACGTCCACATGGTCGCGACGCGTTTGGGTCTTGGGAAACATTTTGCAGCCGGGATCATGAGGGCTGTGGCTTCTAGAGTTCGGTGGTCTGCCCTGTTCATGAGTGCCACAATTTTCCTGCATGTCTCCCATATCACCTGACTTGTCGGACATGTGAAGCGGTGTTCCACGGTGTCGATCTCGTTGCACGCTTCGCAGTGCGGCGACTCGCGCATGCCGATGCGCGCTAGCCGCTCGTTCGTGGGTATCTTGTTGTGTACGACTTTGTACCACGTGTCTCTAGCTTCCGGAGGCATGCCCCAGTCATCACGAGGCAGAGAAAATCCCTGACCCCGCCGGGAATCGAACCCGGGAACCCGGGCGCGGGAAGCGAGAACGCTACCGCACGACCACGAGCTGCGGACTTTTAACGTTTATCTGGTCTGTTCCCCTTATATCAGGCTAGGTCACAGCGTACTAAACTGCATGCGAACACAAAGTGTGGGTCGCTTGTGCCTGAAAGAAACCTGTACTTCTGTGATGCATGCCCATTCAGTAGCAGATTCCTGTACATCTGTGTCAAATGAACCGTTCGATACCATTCATATTCTGACGATGTTTCTTTCTAATTGCAAGGTTCATTTTTGTTATGGGTGTTTTTAGAATCATTATGACATTTGGCGAATATTATTTGAAATTCCGCTTATCATATTATATCCTATCCGTTATATTTTGAAAATACATTTCTTTCATTTTCGTGCTACTTGGAATAAGATCTCCTTCTATCGTTAGTAACTGGCAATCATTAGAGCATTTAACGTCATTTAGATACCAAAACTACGTTACACTATTATACGCGAAATTGATTGATTGGATTGTTACTGTGAAACTTGTTTATGTCTTGAATATTAATTTTTCGATAAATGTGAAAGTCAGCTTCCGTAAATATTCATCTTTGACTCATTGCACCATTGAGTCGTGGCATCTTTTTTTACTGTGTATTTTTATGAGTTTGCGGAGTCTTTAGTGTGTCCTGAAGAGAGGAGATGTGGTGAGACATGACAGCGATTTGCCTCTTTGTAAGATGAAGTGTGACTATTGTTTTGTGAGCTGAATTCTATTCAATACGTTTGAAATCAAAATGTTAATTTCTGAAAATCTACAATTTTGAGAAATAATACAAATATTTCAAGCTGAAAGCCAGAGTTCATTTCCAAAGCTAACCGATTTCATTCAGACTGTTGTAACAGAGTTACTACGACAGTTTCTTTCTTGACAACTGCCGCGCGGGGTTGATCCGTGCTGCCTAGCGCACCTTGTCGCGGTTCGCGCGGCTCCCCCCCCCCCCCCCCCTCCCCCCGCCTGTCTGAGGTTCGAAGGTTCGAGTCCTTCTTCGGGCATGGATGTTGTCCTTAGGGTAAGTTAGTTTAAGTTAGATTAATTAGTGCGTAAGCCTAGGGACCGATGGCCACAGCAGTTTGGTCCCATAGTCCTCACCACAAATTTCCAAACTTTTCTTGACAACTAAGTGTCTTCACGCAAAGTCGTCAGACCTGAACCTCTTATGATTCTTCTGCTGGCAGATTACTGGACGACGAGCTGAGCCATCGAATCAACGACAAAATAAGGACGTGTATTTATATTTCCTGGAGAAGTTTACGTAACAGTCATTTTAAAGTCAATCTACAATGCGGTTTCCCATCAAATGCAATCAAACACTCGTACGTCAGATTGTAGTGCCAGAAAATTTTTGAGAACTTTATGAATTTCAGTATCTGAATGTTAGTTAAACGAAGGAGCTGGCCATTTAGAGGACCCAGGCTCGGTGCTTCTCGGAAGTACTTGGAACTGTGCGACGTTTCATTTAGTATTCCGGTGGGGCACTCTTCGAGCGGCACAACTTGTTTCCGTTCGACAGAATCGTAGTGTCAGCGCTGATTATCCATCGCTATTTGTTCGTGGCATAAAGGAAGTTCACGGGTCCATTGGCTGTTTGCAAAAAAGAGGCAGCCTAGCGATCTATCGTCAGTAGTCTTTGAAAATGAATGGAAATGACAGAAGTATAAGAATTCTCAATATTGCATACAGTCTCATAATCGACTGGTACCTCAGATTTGCTACGCAACAACATTACAGTACAATATAGAAAGAATTTAAAGATTGAAATATATACTAAGATGGTACCTGTTCTTCCGGACATGTCCGATCGGTGACCATGCAGCTCGTTGGAATGAAATTACAAATGAACACCCTTAGCTGCTTACAGGCATTGACATACGTCAGCGGGGACAGATGAAAATGTGTGCCCTGACCGCGACTCGAACCCGTGATCTCCTGCTTACATGGCAGACGCTCTATCTTTTTTTTCCGCCTTAGACCGCTTTTTTTGTGTAAAAGAGAAGGGATCAGGTAGTGGGGTGGCGGAGGCAAGGTGGGCAGGGGTTGCAATTCGAGGCCTGGCCACGATGTCTTCTCCCTCCCATCCTGGGGATGTGGTACAAAGCATGCAGTTGGTGTATTATTGTGAATTTTTTTATTTCATTTATTCATTTATTTTTAAATTTTGTTAGATTTTTTAAAAATTTATTTTTATTTTATTTTTATTTTTTTTTTACAGTAAGGAACTGAAAAGTAGTAAGTGCACTCGTTGCGTGAAACAAAACTGAAGGGTGGAATCCATACCACCATTAACCAGTGCTACATCTTGCACCGCATGGGAAACAAAAACTGCGAAGACTTTTTCGCACCGGGGACAAAAAGAAGAAATGGGGGAAATACTGCTACAGAGTGTGAGGGTTCACGACGAAACTCTCCGTCTGCTGTATCATCCAGGTATGACTTCTCGTAATGACCAAGGTAGATCCCACGTTGTACCGTGTAGTGTTCTATCATCGTCTTGTAATTTTCAGCTTCTCTTACCCGTGATGTTCCAGCTACGTGGAGAGTCGTGGAACGCACTCCACAAATAATTGGAAAAATATTGTCGATACTTTGGGTTACGGAGGATCTTGCAATGTCGTTCCTGCAAATAGTTCCAAAAGTCTAAAGTGTCCTTAGTGCCGTCTTGAAACAAATAATACACTGCATGTCCACGAAGCCACGTCATTGCATTAGTTTTAGTGCGTGGGTAATACGTCTCATCCGGGAATAAGATAGTCTTGGGGTCGATATGAGTCGGCGTTACTCGAAGGAAGTATGCTGACATTTGCCTCACTAAGTGCCACACTGCCGCAGACTCGCCACAGCGAAGACGGTGTTATCCAAAATTTTTGAGATTATCTAAAATTTTTGAGAAAATAATGTATTCAAGAGTAGCTTCACATATCTGTAACAATGAAGTACTAACAAAATGTCAGTTTGGTTTCCAGAAAGGTTTTTCAACAGAAAATGCCATATATGCTTTCACCAATCAAATTTTGAATGATCTGAATAACCGAACACCACCCATTGGGATTTTTTGTGATCTCTCAAAGGCTTTTGATTGTGTAAATCATGAAATTCTGCTAGACAAGCTCAAGTATTGTGGCATGAGTGGGACAGTGCACAAATGGTTTAATTCGTACCTAACTGGAAGAGTGCAGAAAGTTGAAATAAGTAGTTCTCATAATATGCAAAGATCAGCACATTCCTCAAACTGGGGAACTATCAAGAATGGGGTTCCACAGGATGATCTTCACTATTCAAGATTAAATCTAACTTTGGCACAGAAAGGGGTGAATTATACTGGCACTAAAGTATTTGGTCACTTATCAAATAGTATCAAAAGTCTGACAGATAACCAACAAGTATTTAAGAAGAAATTAAAAGAATTTCTGAATGACAACTCCTTCTACTCCATAGAGGAATTTTTAGATATAAATAAAAAAAACAAATATTTAAAAAATAAAAAATAAAAAAACACAAAAAATGAAAAAGATGTTGTATTAACTTAAGTATGTTGTTAAATTAACTTCATTATGTCATGTATTGGAAAATTTGACTCGTTCCACACCATTACGAAATATCGTATTCATGATCCATGGTACTAGTATTAATCTAATCTAATCTAATCTAATCATCGTTGTCTTGAACGCCACAGCTCGTGCACGTGGGTGAGTCTACCATGTGGATCGCATATAGCCTTGATCTGGTCACCTGCTTACCGTTGACAGTGATATACCACATCGCCGTGACGTCAGTGTCCAGTGTTACGTCGTGAATTGTCCTCCACACTACTCGCCAGTTGACGGTCGGGTGCTTCCTCTCCACGACGTTATTGGGTCGTCCACATTGCAGGACCCGATAAATCGTCTTTGCCGTCGCCAGTTGAGTCGCTGGTAAGGCAAGTCGAACGTAACTGAGTTCGAGGTAAAAGACACCGATGTAGAAGAGCGAGGAGGGGACGTGGTGTATCGACACAGGTGGCAACAGGGAGGGCGGTGCTAGTTCTTCTATCAACAAACTCGTCCGACTGTCTGGACGGCGGTGCCATAGTTTGACTAATGTGCTCACAAATAGGGCAACCGCCCTGTCATGAACGTGATAAAGGCCAAGCCCTCCCCGAACCGGGGGAAGGGTGAGAGTCTCATATTTGATCCTGAAAAGCATTCCTGAAGTCACGAAGGACCCAAAAGCCGCAAGTATACGGCGAGCTAACATCACAGGTATAGGTAATATTTGGGCGATGTGCGGAATGCGTGACGCTAAATGTGTGTTAACATACTGGGTCCTTTGGACGATATCCAGGGCTCGTAGGCGGTTGTTGGCAATTCCAGTCCGAACATTTCGTAAAAGCCGTCGAAAGTTGTGAGCAGCGGTCCGTCGTATATCGTCTGTGAAATCAATGCCGAGACATTTCAAACTATCTCTGAGCTGTAAGGGGGTGACACTGTTCTCAGACAATCCGACCCCGATGTTCATCGACACTGATTTTGCGACGTTGATACGACTACCAGTGGCCATGCTATATTTCGCTATCCAATTCAGTGCGCTAGCGGTGTCGTCACCGTTGCGGATGACAATCACCAGGTCGTCAGCGTACGCTTTACATCGGAAAGCGTGACCTCGTAACGTCATACCCGTTAGTCGTTGGCGCAGGCCGCAGAGGAGAGGTTCCATGGCCACAGCGTAAAGTAAAGCGGACAGAGGGCAGCCTTGGCGTATCGACGAGAAATGGTGAGGGGCTGCGAAGGTCGGCCGTTGACGACCACCTTGGACGTCGCGCCACGGAATAGTCGCATGACGATAGTGACGAATGGCTGTGGGTACCGCATATGTTGGAGGACCGCTTCCAAATAGTCGTGGTCCACTCGGTCGAAAGCTTGACTAAAATCGATTGCCGCCAGTGCACCCTTCAGACGACATGCCCTCGCCAGTGAGATCAAGTCACTGAGTGCTGTTTGAATATTATTGTCGCCTCCTAATGACGTTTGATCGGGTGAGATAACTTTTTGTAAGGTCTGGCGTATCCGCGCCGCCAACAGTTGAGAAAAGATCTTAAAGTCGCAGTTCAATAGCGTCAACGGGCGGTAGTCCTGCAGTCGTGAGCCACCGGACGGTTTGTGAATAGGAATAATCATCCTTTTCACAAGGGCCGCAGGGAGCGGCACTTCCGGGGATAGTAGTTCGCGACAGATGTCCGTCCATCGGGAGGCTAATAAATATTGAAAATTCCGGTAAAATTCCAAGGGCAGGCCATCAGGACCCGGAGACTTGTTGACAGCTCCGTTTCGAATGGCGTCGATCACTTCTTCTTCTGTAATTGCTTCCATCAAGGCCGCTTCCATTGCCGGAGTGACGGTGCCGTAAATCGTCTAAGAGACGTCCTCCAGTGCTGTCGGATCAGGGGTCTGAGCGGAATAGAGCTGGGAATAATGATTGTAGAACGCTGTGTTTATGTCTTGTTGCGTGGTGAGGCGACGACCGTCCTCCGTGTCGATGAAGCGTATCAGCGCTCGTTGGCGTCGTTTACGTTCACGAAGGACGTGGAACATTGACGGGCGTCCGATCGGTATCCGATCCTGCGTCCTCGAGCGGATGACTACCCCCTCTAGGTGGCGTCGCATATGAGCGATGATCTGAGCCTTAGCACGGTGGACTGCCGTTTGCCGTTCCGGAAACGGCGCCATAGCATCACAGTCGCGCAGTACCCTGAAGTAAAAGTCGAGTGTATGTCTACGCCAAGTGGCGTGGTCGCGACCGTAGGTTATCAACGTTCGCCTCAGTGCCGGTTTGGCGCAATCCAACCACCAGCGGATCGTTGTGGGATATGCACGGAGGCGATTTTCACACGAATGCCACGTATCCTCAACGGCTTGGCGGCAATCCGGGTACGACAGGTGAACGATGTTTAATTTCCACGGTCTGTGGCTTCTCCAAACTTGTTGCCGCTGCAAGGTGACGGCACAAATGTAAGCTGAGTGGTCCGAGAAGGCTGCAGGCCACAGTTCCGCATCCTGTGTTCCAGCGGCGAGAGAGCGTGAGACATAAATCTGGTCGATACGACTGGAAGAGTGACTTGTAAAGTGCGTGAATCCCGGTCGGTGGCCGTGAAGATGTTCCCAAGTGTCCACCATCTGCAGGTCTCGAATTAGCGTCTCGAGTTCCGGGCACGGATTATGTCGTGGGAGTTGGTCTCTGGGCGCCAGTACGCAATTGTAGTCCCCTCCAAACACCAGATGGTCGTGGCGGCCTTGGAAGAGCGGGGCTACGTCTTCCGCAAAGAATCGTGAACATTCGCGACGTTTGTCCGTCCCGGAAGGTGCGTAGATGTTGATAAGGCGGACACCCAATACTGTGAGTGCCATTCCTCTTGCCCCAGGCAGAAACAGGATATCGTCCGCCACTATCCCTTCCCGAAGAAGTACAGCGACACCGCTGCCTGTAGGGGAAGCTGGAGAGACGCAAGCCTGGGAAGTCGGCGACATACACATCCTGGAGAAGGGCTATATCGATGGAAGCAGAGTTCAACATATCCTGAAGCAAGGATAACTTAGCGCGCGTCCGTATAGTGTTGATGTTTATAGTTGCAACGTGATAAGTTTGAGGTCTATCCATAGCACCTGTGTTGGCCATCAATACCCTTGTAACGCTGTCTCGTCACTGTACCTGTTGGCGGAAAAGGATCAACACTGGTGGGGTAAATTTCCCCGCGTGTCGTCCGACACGATGGATAAGGAATTCTCCTCACTGTCGTCCGCCCAGTCGCCATGAAATACCGTCGGCTGCTAGTGGCTGTTAGTGGCTGCTGCGGCACTCGGCGCTGACTCCATCGGCTCTACTGGCTGGGAATCGGCAGCGGCTGTCTGCTTGTGATCCTGCTGTTCTGCGGGGTCGGAGGGGCTGAAGCCGTCACCACGGCGATCTGTTGAGTTTGATGGTACAGCGGCCTCTGTACATCCGGTACCGTCGTCGGAGTGTCCACAGTCCATGTCAGACGATCGCTGCAAACACTCGTCCGATGGAGCACGCCGCCGTCTCTTGTGTTTTCGCGGGGAACGCTGTTTACGGACGTGTGTTTCAGTATCTGAATGTGGGTGGATTTCTTCAGCTGCTCCGGTGTCTGGTAGAAAAGCCGCTGTCGGCACAACCTGTGGGTCAATGTCCATCCTGGCATCCACGCCTTCTTGCAAGGTCGGTCGGTATCTTCAGGTGGGGGCGCTGTTGTAGACGCCGGATCCCGTACTGCAGAATCCATCATGGTCTCGCTATCGGGGCCGGCTATCGGACTAGTGTGGTCAGCATCGGAAAGGGTTGCTGCTCGTGCAACTTCGGCGTAATTGAGAGGAAGGGTCGTCACTGTAGAAGGAGCCATAGATTCACCTGTCGGGATTTGAGTAAGTCGTCGTCGGAGACAATCCGACCGGACGTGCCCTTCTTGGCCACATCCAGAGCAAGTGCGTGGCTGACCGTCATACATAATGATCGCCCTACATCCGCCGATGACAAGATATGGCGGTACATGTTTGGTCAGTTAAATTTTGATCTGTCGTACCCCATTAAGAACGGGGTACGTTGTAAAGGTGGCCCATTTTTCGGCCATATGGCTGATCACTCTGCCGTAGGGCTGGAAAGCCGCGGTGACTACGTCCGGTGGAACTGCGAAAGGGAGTTCGAAGACGCGTATCGTATGAAGGCCAAGCCCCGCGTGATCGATAGAGACCGCCCCAATATGGCCATCAGAATGTTTGAATTTAAGATCGTTCGCATGTGCGCGCACGATTCTGTTGCACACCTCGTTACTTACTAACTTGACGTAGACAACACTGCTCGTGATAGAGAGATGGATACCAATTATGTCTCGCGGTTCAATTTTAACGTCGTCACGTAGAAAACGTTCCACTTCAAAAGCTCGCGGTCGTGCATGATCGGGTTGAAAACTGATCTTGATGGTGGTTTGTCTGTACAGGGTTATTACAAATGATTGAAGCGATTTCACAGCTCTACAATAACTTTATTATTTGAGATATTTTCACAATGCTTTGCCCACACATACAAAAACTCAAAAAGTTTTTTTAGGCATTCACAAATGTTTGATATGTGCCCCTTTAGTGATTCGGCAGACATCAAGCCGATAATTAAGTTCCTCCCACACTCGGCGCAGCATGGCCCCATCAATGAGTTCGAAAGCATCGTTGATGCGAGCTCGCAGTTCTGGCACGTTTCTTGGTAGAGGAGGTTTAAACACTGAATCTTTCACATAACCCCACAGAAAGAAATCGCATGGGGTTAAGTCGGGAGAGCGTGGAGGCCATGACATGAATTGCTGATCATGATCTCCACCACGACCAATCCATCGGTTTTCCAATCTCCTGTTTAAGAAATGCGGAACATCATGATGGAAGTGTGGTGGAGCACCATCCTGTTGAAAGATGAAGTCGGCGCTGTCGGTCTCCAGTTGTGGCATGAGCCAATTTTCCAGCATGTCCAGATACACGTGTTCAACCGTTTCTTCGCTCACTGCAGGCCAACCCGTTGATTTCCCCTTACAGAGGCATCCAGAAGCTTTAAACTGCGCATACAATCACCGAATGGAGTTAGCAGTTGGTGGATCTTTGTTGAACTTCGTCCTGAAGTGTCGTTGTACTGTTATGACTGACTGATGTGAGTGCATTTCAAGCACGACATACGCTTTCTCGGCTCCTGTCGCCATTTTGTCTCACTGCGCTCTCGAGCACTCTGGCGGCAGAAAACTGAAGTGCGGCTTCAGCCGAACAGAACTTTATGAGTTTTTCTACGTATCTGTAGTGTGTCGTGACCATATGTCAATGAATGGAGCTACAGTGAATTTATGAAATCGCTTCAATCATTTGTAATAGCCCTGTATGAATGTGCCATGGTGCGTCGGTAGTGATGGACTCTAAACTAGCGACAACGCAGTAGTAAACAATTACGGACACTCGCGACCGCGCGGACGGGACGCAAACAAGACGTCCTCGCCGCAGCGCTGCGGAAAGCAGGCTTTTCCATCTGAACCACAGAGGACACAGAGGATAGTGCGACTGCAGGGATTTATCTCTGGCACGCCTCCCGCGAAACCCACATTCTCAACGTATTGTCCCGCACTACATTCGTAGTGCCCCCGCCCATTATACTCATTACTCGCGGCGCGTTGCCGATTCCCGTAAGAGTTCGGGCACTGTTTGTGCGTTCTAACGAGCTGCATGGTCACCGATTTTATCTGTTCTTTCGGACATGTCCGAAAGAACAGGTACCATCTTAGTATATATATAGTTAAGGCTCACCGGCCGCTTGACCATCTTCTGTGCGAATGCACAAACAGTGCCCGAACTCTTGCGGGAATCGGCAACGCGCCGCGAGTAATGAGTATAATGGGCGGGGGCACTACGAATGTAGTGTGGGACAATACGTTGAGAATGTGGGTTTCGCGGGAGGCGTGCCAGAGATAAATCTCTGCAGTCGCACTATCCTCTGTGTCCTCGGTGGCTCAGATGGATAGAGCGTCTGCCATGTAAGCAGGAGATCACGGGCTCGAGTCCCAGTCGGGGCACACATTTTCATCTGTCCCCGTTGACGTATGTCAACGCCTGTAAGCAGCTAAGGGCGTTCATTTCATTGTAATAAAGATTGAAAGATTGAGTTGACGACAAAAGATAAAAAAATAATCACAACGATTGACAGAAGGAATTCATTGTTCTGTACATTAAGAAGCACTTAGTGTTAAATTTACAGGCATGGGGCACGTAATGAAACTGACGGTACTTTTGTTTGAAGTCGCGCGCGTTATCCCACTGTTAGTTTCAACAATTGTCGATGGAACTGAGCGAAGAGTGTACAGACTTTATATATTACTGCAAAGGACGTTAGTTAAGTCATGGGTCGTGCTTGGACCGTTTTTGCGGTTTAAAACCCTCCATTGTTGAATTTGAGGAAGAAAAAGTGGTGCAGGAACGAAAATTAGGACATCGGCAACGGATTAGAGACCTCGCATTTTAAGTGGACTTGGCTGCACACTGTCCACAGTAAGACACTGCAAGGCGAAAACCAACTTTTTTCAGATTTGATGGGGATGCATTTAAAATGAAAATCACATTGTGGAACGGAACTATGACAAAAAACACAGTCCATTGCCGTAAGCTCATGGCGTTAAAGATATCGGTAAATTTGAGGAATTCATTGTGGCCTTGAAAGAATTACAAGGATGTTTTCTAAACGTTTTGAGGAAATCGTCAGTCTTATGTGTGTCTTGGAGCTTGTTTCTGAGACCATTTGCCTTTTCATTTGAAACTACCCCTGTGCATGTGCAGACGGAACTGACTGATCTACAGTGTAATTCCCATTTAAAAGAAAAATTCTTTTATGTTAACACTGTCCAGGAGGTCTGCATTGTTTTCCTCAGGAAGAGATACCAAATTTCTATAATGAGGCTGCAAACGTGATAAAATATTTCGACCAACGTACTGTTTTCGATTATCACAATTACGTGACAACCTGAGTACGAAAATTTGTAAAATTGTCTGCCCTGTCTATATGCAACAGTTTCTACCAGATAAAATTATGTCTTTCGTATCAAAGTAGTTAAATAATATTGAAAATTTGTTTTGTTGTGACCTTTGTTGGTGAGAAATACGAAACCAAGTCGTACGCAGTGCGACTGCATTGCCATCAATACATGGCACTTTCACGGTTCCCCCCTCTTTCCTCACCACTCAGTGCGATGTGTGGTAGAGGAAGTATGCAGCCAGGCACGAGTGGTATGACATGCGAGCCAGAGAAATGGTCGCATGACGAATTCCTAGTCGCCCTTGCTTTCTATTTATTTCCTGGTTAAAATTTTTAGTTGTATTACTACCGCACTGTCAAAGATGACATTTACTTTGTGTTCGTTCCTCACTCTTGATGTGTAACATCAGTTTCAGTATTTTTCTCGAATATTGCGCAATCATCAGCCGGAACTTTTAGTCATCCAACAATTAATTGAGAAAATTACAGTTTTATTACTGGTAGGCGTGAAAAGATATCGTGTTAAACATTACTAAATGCCTTCTCTAAACACTATCTAGAACAGATAGTTCTGAACCCCACTCACGATGCAAGTATATTGGACCTAAAGGCAACAAATAGACATAACCTCTTTGAGGTTGCCCTCATGGAAACTGGTAACAGTGAGCATGACTCCATTGTGGCAACAACGATAACTGAAGTACAAAAGACGATTAAAACCAGCAGAAAGATATATATATATATATATATATATATATATATATATATATATATATATTCAGTAAACTACATAACAATCAATAGTGTCATATCTCAATGAGCTACTTGAAACTTTCAGCACAGGCAAGAAGCACGTAGAGGAATTATCGGTCAAGTTTAAAAGAATAGTTAACTATGCACTAGACATATATGTGCCCAGTAGAGCAGTCATATGGGAGTGATCCCGCTTGGTATACAGTCACTTTAAACAAGCTTCTAAAGAAACAGAAACAGAAACTACTGTATAATAGGTGAAAACAAAGCATGGGACTATAGATAGATGCTGAATGATATGCGTTTGTCAGTCAGAGAGCATTGCGTGAAGCCTTCAATGACTGTCATAGCGGCCGGCTTGGGTGGTCGAGCGGTTCTAGGCGCTACAGTCTGGAACCGCGCGACCGCTTACGGTCTCAGGTTCAAATCCTGCCTCGGGCATGGATGTGTGTGATGTCCTTAGGATAGATAGGTTAAAGTAGTTCTAAGTTCTAGGGGACTGATGACCTCAGAAGTTCAGTCCCATAGAGCCATTTGAACCATCTGAACTGTCATAGCAGAATATTGTCAAATGATCTTCCACAAAACCTAAAGAAATTCTGGTCATATGTAAAGGTTGTTGGTGGCACCAAAATTGAACTTCAATGCCTAGCGAGTGAGACAGGACATGAAATTTAGGTTGACAAAGCAAAAGTGAAATGTTTGACTCTGTTTTCAAATGTTCCACCAAAAAGGAAAATGCCACAATATAATCCTCGTACCACTGAAAAAATGGGAGAAATATTAGTACGGATCGTGTTGACAAACAGATGAAATCGTTAAAATTGAACGAAGCTTCAGGGCACGATGGAATCGCTATCAGAATTCTGTACTGAATTTGCGATTGTGTTATCCCCTCTTCGAACTATTCTCTATCGTAGATCCCTCGAATAAAAAACCGTGCCCAGTAGTTGGAAGAAAGCGTAGGTCACACCCATCCACAAGATGAGTAGTAGAAGTGATCCCAAAACTACCGTCCAGTATTCTTGACATAGATTTGTTGTTGAACCTTGGAACATATCCTGAGTTCAAACATAATGAGGTATCTCGAACGTCCTATCTAGCACGGATTCCGAAAATATCGATCATGTGAAACCCAACTCATACTTTCCTCACATGACGCACTGAAAGCTATGGATCAAGGCAGTCAGGTAGATGCAGTATTTCTTGATTTTCAAGAAGCATTTGACTCAGTACTACATCTAGGCTTACTGTCAAAAGTACGATCTTTTGGGTTATCAAGCGAAACTTGTAACTGGATTGAGGACGTTTTGGTAGGGAGGACGCAGCGTGTTACCTTGGATGGAGAGTCATGGTCAAATGCAGGAGTAGCTTCGGGTGTGCCCCGGGGACGTTTGTTGGCACCCTTGCTGTTCATGATATATTAATGACCTTGTGGAGAATATTAACAGTAACCTCAGACTTTTTGTAGATGATGCTCTTCTCTGTAATGAAATATTGTCTGAAAGAAGCTGCATAAATATTCAGTGAGTTCTTGATAAATTTCAAAGTGGTGCATATACTGGCAACTCGCTTTAAATGTTCAGAAATGTAAAACTGTGCATTTCACAAAGCGAAAAAAAGTAGTATCGTGTGAAAGCAATATCAATGAGTCAGTGTTGGATTCGGCCAAATCATACAGATACCTGGGTGTAACACTTTGTAGAGATATGAAATGGAGTGATCACGTAGGCTCAGACATGGGTAAAGCAGGTGGTAGATTTCGGTTTATTGATAGAAAACTGGGGAAGTGCAATCAGTCTGCAAAGGAGATTGCTTACAAATCACTCGTGTGACCTGTTCTAGAATATGGCTCAAGTGTGTGGGACCCGTACCAAATAGGACTAACAGGGGATATTGAACGTATACAGAGCACGGCAGCACGAATGATAGCAGTATTGTTTCACTCATGGGAGAGTGTCACAGAGATGCTGAGAAAACTGAACTGACACACTCTTGAAGATAAACGTAAACTATCCCGGGAAAGTCTACTAAAAAAGTTTCAAGAACCGGCTTCAAATGATGACTCTAGGAAAATACCACAACCCCCTTCGTATCGCTCAAGTTCGGACCGTCAGAAGAAGCGTACAACAATCACAGCACGGCCAGAGGGATTCAAACAACCGTACCTACCGCGCTCCATACGTCAATGGGGCGGGAAGAAACCCTAGCAACTGGTGCAACGGGACGCATCCTCTGCGAAGCAATTTACGTTGGTTTGTAGAGTAGATGTAGATATATACGTATTTGACAACGATAGACAGTTAATGTTGATAAAGGCCTCGTAAGCCGAAAACCAGTTAACAAAATGAGTTAATACTGTAGAACATCTGGTAAAATATCGTTACAATGCATTTTGAATAGGACTGTGTTTTTCATTTCTGATTATGAAGACATTCTACCAAGAAGCAACGGAAGAATCATTTAAAAATGTTTATTGTACAGCAGTGTCGAAATCATACAAAATTTTTAAATGTTTCTCGCCGAACGGTAACGGTCTTCATTCACCTGTCCACAAATCACCTCACATTCCTGACGAGAAGGGCTCGATGACCGGCTATAGTTAGGAAGACGACAGTTCAAACCCGCCTTCTGCCATCCTGGTTTTTCTTGGTTTCCCAAAATCGCTTAAGGCGATTGCTGGGATTGTTCTTTGAAAAGGCATAACCAATTTCCTTACCTATACTGTCGCAATTCTGTCATGTGACTCGCCTCTAATAACCTCGACGTCGATGAGACGTTAAACCCTATCTTCCTTCCTTTCCTCGCAACTGCAACTGAGCTGAGATTTTTATTTCTACCATTATCCCTGTCTTGCAGGACTCGTATCATTAGAGTCTTCGTCCTTGCTTTGGTGGCAGAAAGCAATTCGAACCTGCGACCGTTGCTGTCGCGCGGTTCCAGACTGAAGTGCCTAGAACCACTCGCCCACACCGGCCGGAGCGAAGCGGTCAGACGCACTGACCTGTCAGTCACTGAGGCAGTCGTTCCACTTAGCATTTGGCCTCTACTCCTCACAAAAAAAGCATTACAAATCTACTGCCTACGGACTCTCGAACAGCACCTAGTGCGTTGGTTGTATTACAGGATGACATTGAACGACAAACTCTTAATCATACTGATGTCACCGTCTACAGGAAATCGTTATCACTGTAAGATTATTATCAACACCCGCACTCTGTCAGCCCCCAGTACGACTCCGCAAGGACGCATATCTTATCTCACCGGTTAAGGCCACTCCACGTTTCCACATTATGATCTGAGGATCCCGTATTTTATTTATCGTATCGTAATGTTTCACGGGCAAGTTGCAAAACAGTTCATAAAGCGGCCATGCATTACAGTGAGAGAATACTGACGACCACTGCTTTTGTGGGCAGAGGCCAGAGCCGGCTCAGCCTTACATGCCAATAAGCAGACGATCATGGCGCCGAAATTTAGAAGATACTTAATTTTGAAACGGAAATCTAGAAAAATTCACTAAATGTGGTCTTCTATTAGTTTTAGTTATTGTCGACTCTGCCTTCTGCCTACTGTGATATAAACGTACTAGTCTTGCAACCCTTCACAAGCGCCAGCCATGTACGGTGATGTCTGGCGCTCATTGACAATATAGGATTTTTGGGTTTAAAAATGTGGCGAATAAGGTACGAAACGGTGCAATGTTTTATGCGGAAAAGACTCTAAAAGGGTCCAATTCCAAATGCGAAAATTTGTTATGGAGTCAACTTAAGCATTCAAAATTTAGTTATACGAGGGCAGTTCAATAAGTAATGCAACACATTTTTTTTCTCGGCCAATTTTGGTTGAAAAAACCGGAAATTTCTTGTGCAATATTTTCAAACATTCCTGCTTCGTCTCGTATAGTTTCATTGACTTCCGACAGGTGGCAGCGCTGTACGGAGCTGTTAAAATGGCGTCTGTAACGGATGTGCGTTGCAAACAACGGGCAGTGATCGAGTTTCTTTTGGCGCAAAACCAGGGCATCTCAGATATTCATAGGCGCTTGCAGAATGTCTACGGTGATCTGGCAGTGGACTAAAGCACGGTGAGTCATTGGGCAAAGCGTGTGTCATCATCGCCGCAAGGTCATGCAAGACTGTCTGATCTCCCGCGTGCGGGCCGGCCGTGCACAGCTGTGACTCCTGCAATGGCGGAGCGTGCGAACACACTCGTTCGAGATGATCGACGGATCACCATCAAACAACTCAGTGCTCAACTTGACATCTCTGTTGGTAGTGCTGTCACAATTGTTCACTAGTTGGGATATTCAAAGGTTTGTTCCCGCTGGGTCCCTCGTTGTCTAACCGAACACCATAAAGAGCAAAGGAGAACCATCTGTGCGGAATTGCTTGCTCGCCATGTGGCTGAGGGTGACAATTTCTTGTCAAAGATTGTTACAGGCGATGAAACATGGGTTCATCACTTCGAACCTGAAACAAAACGGCAATCAATGGAGTGACGCCACACCCACTCCCCTACCAAGAAAAAGTTTAAAGCCATACCCTCAGCCGGTAAAGTCATGGTTACAGTCTTCTGAGACGCTGAAGGGGTTATTCTGTTCGATGTCCTTCCCCATGGTCAAACGATCAACTCTGAAGTGTATTGTGGTACTCTTCAGAAATTGAAGAAACGACTTCAGCGTGTTCGTAGGCACAAAAATCTGAACGATCTTCTCCTTCTTCATGACAACGCAAGACCTCACACAAGTCTTCGCACCCGAGAGGAGCTCACAAAACTTCAGTGGACTGTTCTTCCTCATGCACCCTACAGCCCCGATCTCGCACCGTCGGATTTCCATATGTTTGGCCCAATGAAGGACGCAATCCGTGGGAGGCACTACGCGGATGATGAAGAAGTTATTGATGCAGTACGACGTTGGCTCCGACATCGACCAGTGGAATGGTACCGTGCAGGCATATGGGCCCTCATTTCAAGGTGGCGTAAGGCCGTAGCATTGAATGGAGATTACGTTGAAAAATAGTGTTGTGTAGCTAAAAGATTGGGGAATAACCTGGTGTATTTCAATACTGAATAAAACAACCCATGTTTCAGAAAAAAATGTGTTGCGTTACTTATTGAACTGCCCTCGTACATATCACTCAAACACTAGCTACTTGACACTAATTCAGAAAATCATTGAAATAATTAAACATTTTTAGTGACACTCCATCTGCGATCACAGCACCATTTGTAAACGGAATAGCAATGTTCTGCATCAAGAGACACATTTTATTTTTAAATACTGATCAGTGCTCTTGCTTGTGTTCACGTCCTCCGCGTCAGCGAATTTGGCTCAGCTTTCTTCGAGCTAATCTTTCACAGTCTTTCACATATATCAACATGTTCCACTGTGTTTCGCTCCTAAATCGCCCCTTTTCCAGTTTCCTCATGACTGTTGTCAGGGGCGAATGTCCGTACACGACGGAAATTTCATCTTACAGTCCCGTTTTACCTGATAGTTCTTTAGCTTTCCTTATAGCTGAAAAACGTCGCGCAGCAGAGCATGTAATTATCTGTGTATAGCTCGAAAATTATTGCAGTTAAACACCGTATCCTCCAATAATCCCATGTAGTTACGATGGGGCGAGATGGTAAAGGAAGCCCTATCTTTTGTTCATTTGTATGCGCTTTTGTATTCTGTCAGGAGATTTATCAAGATTTTCCTAATAACAAATACAATTCATTCACTTGGGAGAACTCGTCTTTTAATTAATGCGGACTCGATGAATACGAAGGCCGTTCAACAATTAATGCAACCCATTCTTTCTCTCGGCCAATTTCGATTGAAAAGGTTTCATGAAGTTCCGACAGGTGGCGGCGTTATGCTTAGCCATCAAAATGGCGTCTGTGAAGGAGGTGCGTTCCAAACAGAGAGGTGTCATTGATTTTCTTTTTTTTTTCGGAAAACCAGAGCATCGCAGATATTCATAGGCACTTGCAGAGTGTCTACGTAGACCGGGCAGTGAACAAAGGCATTGTGAGTCATTGGGCGAGGCGTCTGTACTCATCGCAACAAGGTAGCACAAACTTGTCCGATAACCCGCGTGCTGGCCGGCACGCCTGCAGCGTCCGAACGTGCGGACACTCTCATTCACAAACACCTCGCTGTGCGACTGGGCGTCTCTGTTGGTAGCGCTTACACACTCGTCGAGCAGTCGCTGTTCTCAAAGGTGTGCATCCACTGGGTTCCTCGCCGCCGAACTGGAGACCATAAAGAGCAACGAAGGACCATCTGTGAGGAATTACTTGCACTTCACCAGGCTGATAGTGACAATTTTCGTCTAACAATGCCACAGGCGATAAAACATGAGTTCATCACTCCCAACTGGAAGCAAAACGGCAATCCAGGGAGTGGCACCACACTACACCTTGAAAGAGAGGGCCGCGAAAGTGAAAGTGATCTTGGCAGGGGACGGAAAAAAAGTAAGGAACCCGTTTGGAGGCTGTATAAAAAAATGACTGATTGAGAACCTGGCAGGGGCGTACACAATGAAAGATGGCGCTTGGGGTGACTGTATAAAAGCGATGATTTCATTGCGAAGGTAAGCAAAATTTAGTTTATTGCGACATTTATTTTTCGCAAAAAAAAAACAAAGGCAGACATAATTAAAGTTAAATAAGTTATGCTAGAATACCCTAAACAACTAACAGGCGGTTTAAGACTATAATGGACAAGAATCCTGGGTGGCAAAAGTGAGTCAAGTAGGCCTACTTTGGCCCTAGAAATGTGTATGACGCGATCTGATGTTCTGACGCTGAGCAGACTTCGACTGATGATCTACAGAAGTCTATATGGGTGCAGCAGAGAGCAAGTGGTGATTGGGATTGGTACGCCCAGACAAGGCCAGAGCAGCGGTACGTTACCCTGTTTGCTTCGGGTAGCGATGTAACTTGCAGCTGGCGGGACGTGTGTGGCAGAGACGAGACTTAAGGCGACACCTGTGAATGTATCGCGGCCACAAAAGAAATCCAAAAATCTCACGGTCTAGCGATTAGGCAGACGGATCGCAATTTACTCTCTACCAGAGCTCTGAAATCACGGTAGATTTCAGTGTATGGCACATCCGTTTGCTGGTCGTACCAAGGACCAATCTGGCTCACTTATACGACAGAGTGCACAAGGATGCCAACCAAACGTCAAGACCGGTAAACCAAAAACGAATAAGTGTGCTCACAGCAAACGAGTAGTCCGAGACGTTTGAAGTCACACTGGAGGTACAGTAAGAACTTCACCACAGGCTCCCCAATGTAACTACTCGCAAATGAAGTCGGTCTTACGACAGGTTCCAAGCACCAACCACACATGCCAGAGCTTCGACCAGAAGTTGCTTCCAGTCAGAAGTCCATAACCCGAGTGCCTCTAATCTCTCCAGATCAAACAAAAATTTCGTTTTCCCGCATAGTGCACGAACGACACCGCTTTCATTCCGTCTTGAGCCAACCACAGAGCTTTAGAGGCGCTAAATCTCATGACAGCACAAGCTCACAAAAAGCCAGCGTAATAGTTAAGAGACCTGCGTCTCTGAAAAAAAAGAAACCTCCAATTACTGACTTTTTTAAGTTTTTGCAGTAGAAGAAGATGTTTTTCTCTGAAGTTGCGTCGCTTCCCACGCAGCAAGCGAACAGATACGATGTTACAGATATTTATCTAAATTGCTGTACCTTGGAGCAACTTAGTGCTAGGTATGAGATGTAATTAAGATTCTATCTCTAAACGTTTCCCAGATGCCAGCATTTCTTTTACGACCAAGGCGGTCGGTGGAAATAGGTCACAGGCCTATTTGCAGTTTCGGCGAATACGAAAACTAGTAAATTTTTTATTAGACGTGACGTAGCCCACAATGTCCGGTTCACAACTCCACTGAGTAGACGTGTCCCTTCAGTCCATTGCCCCCAGCCCAGCTTTCGGCTGGCGCCTGTGCTGGTATAGCAGACATTATCCCGCTGGAGACCTATCTCGACGAAGGGCTCCCCTATCTGCCCTATACGGCCGTGGGCCTCTCCGGCAAGATTTACTGAGGGATGGGCTCGCCGCCACTTGCTTTCAACTTCCAAACATGCCGTTTCTACCAACTAAGAACCATAAAAATAAAAAAAAATGGTTCAAATGGCTATGAGCACTATGGGACATAACTTCTGAGATCATCAGTTGTAAGTAGGCTGTTTATGTTTTCTTTATGTAAGTTTGCTGTTTATGTTTTTTATTGGCAACGTTACATAGCACTCTATACGAAAATCACTGGCTGTGCTGTGTGCAGTATGTGGCTAGTTTGCATTGTTGCCTGCCATTGTTGTCATGAACTGCTATAGCTGGATGTGAACAGCAGATAGCGTTGGGCAGTTGGAGGTGAGCCGCCAGCAGTGGTGGACGTGGGGAGAGAGATGGCGGAGTTTTGATAATCTGTAAGACTGAATGTCAATTATGAATATTAAGGTAAATACATTGTTTGTTCTCTATTAATATCTTTCATTTGCTAACTATCCCTATCAGTAGTTAGTACCTTCAGTAGTTTGAATCTTTTATTTAGCTGGCAGTAGTGGCACTCGCTGTATTGCAGTAGTTCGAGCAGCGAAGATTTTTGTGAGGTAAGTGATTTGTGAAAGGTATAGTTTAATGTTTGTCAGGGCCATTCTTTTGCAGGGATTTTTGATAGTCAGATTGCGTCGCGCTAAAATTATTGTGTGCCAGGTTAAGCACAGTCATGTACAATGGTTCTAAGTGGACGTTTCACATGTAAAATTGTTCTAAGGGGACGTTTCATATGTCGACCCTTAGCCTAGGATACCTCACTGGAATCTTCTGATTTTTTCTTGTAGTTTGTGTATTTAGTGTAGCTTTTGTTTATAGCTAGCGCGTAATTGTAGAGAGAATCTCCTTTGTAGTTGCAGTCTTTCATTGTTGTACTGTAAAACAGTTGTGGTATGCATGTAGATTTGCACCAAGTATTTCGCAGCTGCAATTAACTAGATATTATTTTCAGTGCTATGTTAATGTGTTCTCTTATTTTTGCTATTCAAATTGTGCTTTTCTGTGTTATCGTGTGAAATATTGTGACAATAATGGCGTGTGAAAAACGTAATACTCGGCTCCAAAGTAAACTAAGAAATGACAGTGAAGACGAAAGCAGTGTGTTGGCCCCACCATGTAATGAGTTAACTAATGTTCAAAGTAGTAATTTGGAAACTGTGCATAGGGAAATGGAGCGGGCGTCAAACAATGGCGTAGACAGTCAAACAGGTAGTGAACAGGGAAGCATTATCGCTCGATCGGTCGGCAACAGCTCACCTCAGGAATCCGAAATGATAGGACACAATTTTGCAAATACTGTAGATTCAGGTTTTGCGTCCTCACCGTTTTCTCAAATGAGTCAAGACACATTTTCTGCTTGTCAAAATGTGAATGCTCCCGGTGAAAACGCACTGCCAAAAAGCATAGAGAAACAGATTCCAGACACTAATACATTATTATTGCAATTAATGCAACAAATGGAACAAAATCAGAGGCAAATGGGACAAAATCTTCAAAAGTTAGACACAATGGAACAGAATCTTCTAAAGTTAGACACAATGGAACAAAATCAGAGACAAACACAGCAAAAGCTTCAAAAGTTAGACACAATGGAACAAAATCTTCGGAAGTTAGACACCACACTTGAACAAACACGTGAAGATTTAACTACTGAGTTACATAACATTGAATCGAAATGTCAAAAGGTCTGTAATGACGTAAAAACACAAATTTGTGAGCATTTTCAGCCTATTTTTTCGCGGCATGAAAACGCATTACAGAATCACGAAGCAGCCATAAAAGAGCTGCAAACTATTGTTCATGAAAATCATGAGACCTTGCAAGCTAAAATGGACTCAGTTGCATCTACCGATTCGGTTACGCAACTTGCAAAAACTCAGGAAAACTTAAAGGACACAGTAGAAAGACACATGGGGGAAATTAGTTCATTATCAGAGAAAGTAGCCGAACTTTCGGATCAGGTCACTAACTTATCTACAAAGGTAGATGATGATCTGAATGACACAAGACCCATAGCCTTCACTGACACAGAAGAGTATGAACAAATTAGAAAATTCAAACAAAATCAAAATCAAATCAATACACAGTACAAAAGAGAAATCCGGGAAGTACAAGATCAGTTGACACAGGTAATACAAGAATTACATATTTCAGAGGATACTCGCGCTCCAACATGGGAAGAGGAACTTATAAATACGGAAAAGCCACAAAATAATAGCACAGGGCATTTCGGTAATTATGAAAGAAATTGGCAAGGTACACCGAATTTTGAGATGGAACCGCCGAAACGACGTGACAATGACCGACATGCTACTCGCCGACACGATGATTTTGACTATAAGCTGTTCATTACTACACGTAAATTCAAAACATTCAAGAATCCTGGCAGGGTCGCCATATGAAACGTCCCCTTAGAACAATTTTACATGTGAAACGTCCACTTAGAACCATTGTACATGACTGTGCTTAACCTGGCACACAATAATTTTAGCGCGACGCAATCTGACTATCAAAAATCCCTGCAAAAGAATGGCCCTGACAAACATTAAACTATACCTTTCACAAATCACTTACCTCACAAAAATCTTCGCTGCTCGAACTACTGCAATACAGCGAGTGCCACTACTGCCAGCTAAATAAAAGATTCAAACTACTGAAGGTACTAACTACTGATAGGGATAGTTAGCAAATGAAAGATATTAATAGAGAACAAACAATGTATTTACCTTAATATTCATAATTGACATTCAGTCTTACAGATTATCAAAACTCCGCCATCTCTCTCCCCACGTCCACCACTGCTGGCGGCTCACCTCCAACTGCCCAACGCTATCTGCTGTTCACATCCAGCTATAGCAGTTCATGACAACAATGGCAGGCAACAATGCAAACTAGCCACATACTGCACACAGCACAGCCAGTGATTTTCGTATAGAGTGCTATGTAACGTTGCCAATAAAAAACATAAACAGCAAACTTACATAAAGAAAACATAAACAGCCTACTTACACAGTCCCCTAGAACTTAGAACTACTTAAACCTAACTAAACAAAGGACATCACACGCATCCACACCCGAGGCAGGATTCGAACCTGCGATCGCAGCGGTCGTGCGGCTCCAGACTGTAGCGCCTAGAACCGCTCGGCCACTCATGCCGGCCCATAAAAATACCTCATACTTTTAGCTCTCTAATAGGCTCCTTCTCAGGTCGTTAACTTTCTGGAGTCTCGCATAAGTCGCGTAACGTTGTAACAAAATCTTTATGAAAAACAGGTGAGATATTAATTTGTCCTCCTTCAATTTACTCTGAAGAAAAAGTTCAAAGCTGCACCATCAGCTGGTAAAGTCGTGGCGACGGTCTTCTGGGACTCTGAAGGCGTCATCCTGTTTGCTGTCCTCCCACATGGTGCAACGATGAACTCTGAAGTCTACTGTGCTACCCTGAGGAAACTGAAGAAACGACATCAGCTTGTTCGTCACCACAAAAATGCAAACGAGCTTCTCCTTTTCCTGATCACACAAAGTCTCACACACGTCTCCGCATCCGAGAGAAGGCCACCAGAACTTCATTGGACTCTGTTTCCTACAACCCGGATCTCTCACCTTCCGATTTCCATATGTTTCGCCCAATGAGGGCCCTTCGTAACTTCCACAGGGCAGATTACGTGTTTCGAAATACAGAACATAGACTTTAGAATGGGAAATGAAAGTAACGTGTGAGAAGCTTAAACTGTAAGCGCTAGCAACCCTCTATCATATTTTACCCAATTAGGTCATTACACAAACCAAGCATTGTGAAACTTCTTATCCCTGTTGTCTCAAACACTTAATAAGTGCATGAGTGTCACTTGTTCTCCTTTCAGGGGACTTACTAAAATATTCAAGACATATCTGTTCTGCCTCAGTGATTTCATCCAGATTGAAACACACTGGATCATTCGGTAATAATTGTCTGATCGGTGGCTCTTTATCGTACTGATATTACAGATACAACTTTGTTAAGGTGCTCTCATTGGAAACAGACTTCTCGATATACATCTCCAGATACAATTTGATAATGGGTGCTGATTTTTAAATGCCTCCGCTGTGTCACAAAAAATCCATTTCTACTTTTTGAACTGGAAGAGCCCGTTGGCTCAGTAATAAACCGCCTTCTCTGCGTACTGGTGACACGTTGCAGTTTTTGGCGTCCTTCGTATTTTTTGCATACTGCTGAACACGATTTTGTTGCTGTGCTGCAACATATCAATTGTCATGAATAGTTACTTCTTACCTGTTCAACAACGTATACCTGCTTCCAGTGCTGATTTTTCATATCGGCGTCTTTAATATAGACAAAAAAGAAAAATTAAAGATGCAGAAGAACATCACAAGTCACTCTCACTGTACTTGCCACTGTGTGTGACGTATGGAACCACAATCAAAGAGTGGACATCCTGCAGACAGTAGTGCGGCGACCTTATTTGAATTGACGTACACTCTTTGACATAAAACTCGACCGGCGGCCGGCCGCTGCAGAGGCTAAGTCCGCGCCGATCGCGAGATGGGACAAATAAACTGACCAGCTCGCTAATTCTCTAAGTCCAGCTATCTGCACAATCTGGCAACACTGTAGACTGCGGCACTTCCTGGAGGAAGGCTTGTCCCATGTTAGAGAAAACGTATACTGTTTATGCCCGTGCCCTAGCGGTAGCATGCGTTGTTCCTATCTACAGTGTCTGTGGATCGAGACTAGCTGGCGCAGAAGAATTTTATAGCCTCTTCTGTTGGAATGCTGAAGACGTGAAATTACTGGTAGCGCAGATTCAATCTATTTCACTTTCTGACACACCGATAACTAAATTTTATCCAGTAACCATTTTGCGGCAGATTTCTCGCAGACTGTCGTCCTCGGGACTCCGTATCCGGCAAAGCTCCGGGATCCACTTGCTGGCTACCGGCAGCGGCCGTGGCGACAGAGGCTGCGCTGCACTTCCCCGTTCTTAATCGAAAGCGCCTGCTACCGCTCATCGCTTTTCATACTTTAAAACGGTTTATTATTATTAAATGTTGCTCCACAGAAAATTTCTACGATTTCCATTCACGCTAGAAAGCAATTACATTAATCGGCAAGAGCTGAGTATGGCCCGAAATTAATTTTATAGACTGGGACGAAATTAAACCACCTCACTTCTTTCGATTAATTTATACATGTTTCATACCTCGTTTCTTTTTCTTTTAAAGTCATTTATTTGTGCAACTTTTGGCCAATATTCGGATGTTTTCGTCAAGGCAGAGTGAGCGTCTGTGGTGTAAAGTGTATTACAGTTTTTGTTTCACTCCTTATGGTAAGTCTATGCGATAGACTGTGTGAATACCTTGCAATGCATGCTCTGTAGCAGTGCAGGAAATTGCACATTTGTAGTTCCATGTATGGATTCATGAAATATTTAGTGGTCCAAACGTGTGGAAATCACTTGGGGCAAGGTCTGGTGAGTATGGTGGATGAGGAAGACACTCAGAATGTATGTCTGTGATTGTTGCAACTATTGTATGGGCAGTGTGGGGCTATCCACGTCGCCTTGATTTGATTGCAGGCCGCAGATGATTTTTTAGGAGATCTGTGTATGATGCACTGGTGACAGTGGTCCCTCTAGGCATGTAATGCTCCAAAATGACGCCTTTTTCGTCCTAAAAGAGAGTCAGCATAACCTTCCCTTCCGATGGCTCTGTTCGAAACTTCTTTGGTTTTGGTGATGAGGAATGGCGCCATTCCTTGCTCGCTCTCTTTGTTTCCGGTTGGTGGAAGTGAACCCAGGTTTCGTCCCCATAACGATTATTGCAAGGAAGCCATCACCTTCTCATTCAAAGCGCCGAAGAAGTTCTTCACAAGCATCAACAAGTCGTTCTCTCATTTCAGGAGTCAGCTGCCGTGGCACCCACCTTGCAGATACTTTGTGAAACTGGAGCACATCATGCACAATGTGGTGTGTTGACCCATGACTAATCTGTAAACTTGCTGCAGTGTCATTCAGCGTCACTCGGCGGTTTTCCTTCACTGTGACTTCAACTGCTGCAATGTTCTGTGGAGTCACAACTCGCTGTGCCTGACCCGGACGAGGAGCATCTTCCGCTGAAGTCACACCATTTGCGAACTTCCTACTCCATTCGTAGACTTGCTGCTATGACACACATGCATCACCGCTATGAACCTTCATTCGTCGATCAATTTCAATAGGTTTCACACCTTCACTACGCAAAAACCGAATAACAGAGCGCTGTTCTGCCCTGGTGCGAGTCGCGCGTGGGGCGGCTATCTTTATACTGATAGTGCGACGGTATGTGTGCATCTGCACTATGCTGCCACCTACAGGCCATTCCGCACGCTGTTTGTAGCACGCTTACCAACTTACAGGATAATGGCGCGAAATTTCGATTTGTTATTACAAATTTAAGGTTTTCATTTGACTCACCCTCGTATTATGTGACTGAAGAGGTTTATGTTTACTTCATTTGACAACATCTTTCAATGTAGGGTGGTCTAAATAAAAGAGGCTCCATGTCTTATGAACAACATACACTCGTTAATTGAAAATACAGAATACAGAGTAGTAAACAGTTATTGTAACGAAAAACAACGTACTGAACCTTCAGGAGGTCAGTAGTTAACATGAGGTACTGAAAATGTTCACCGTAAACTTCGATACGCAACTCAGCACGTCTCAGCGTGTTGCAGGATTTTTTTTTTCTTTATTGTATTTCAATTCCCCATCGGGGCGGGCTGGCAGCAGCATATACGCTGCCACCGAGCGAGGTGGCGCAGTGGTTAGCACACTGGACTCGCATTCGGGAGGACGACGGTTCAATCCCGTCTCCGGCCATCCTGATTTAGGTTTTCCGTGATTTCCCTAAATCGCTTCAGGCAAATGCCGGGATGGTTCCTTTGAAAGGGCACGGCCGATTTCCTTCCCCATCCTTCCCTCACCTGAGCTTGCGCTCCGTCTCTAATGACCTCGTTGTCGACGGGACGTTAAACACTAATAACCTCCTCCTCCTACTCCATATGCGCTGCTCTTCAGCCGAAAGACATAGAACAAACAATAGAAGACAGTGAAAAATATACAAAGGAGAGAATATGGTGAACATAGATATAAAAAAGGGGGAACATCATGGAAGGCAATAGACAAAAAAAGGGGCGACTGTAAAATGGAGATAAAAAACTGTTTAAAAGTAGCACACACAAAAAGCCACACACTGCGACAATTAAAAGAACACAAGGCACAGTATGACTGGAGCATAAAAAGTATCGACGGATGGCGTAGCACATAACAAACACTGACAGCGAACCTCAAGGCAGTACACAATTAAAATCACACGACGCACAGGAGAAACAGCACTAAACACAACAATGACGTGGCACACTGACGATGATCAAACCTGAGGATCTGCCAGGCGCAAGGAGATGAGGGAGAAGGGAGGGAGGGGAAGAGATGAGGGAGATGAGCGGGGGGGGCGCGCTGAAGAGGGCTAGGTAGGGAGGAATGTCGAAAGGAAAGAGGCAAGTATGGGGTGCAGGGTCTCAGGGGGGGGGGGAAGGAGGAAAATCCGCTCTGGGAGAAGGAGGGGAGAGGAAAAAGGGGGCCCTGGGGATGGGGGGGGACAAGGCCAGGTTATAGTTGGAAGGAAGGGTAGATGTCACGGCGAAATTCGTCATCTGGGAGGGGGAGGCGCTGGAAATTGCCCTGATGAAGGAGATGGAGGGTGTGGAGGTGGAGAGAGGGAGGGATACAGCGATAGAGGCGCGGCAACGGGCGGGGGGTGGGGAGGAAGGACGAAACCAGAGGGTGGGGGGGATCAAGCCTGCGGACAATGTAAAGGATGCGGAGATGGAGGAACAGGAGGAGGTGGGGGAAGGGGATCAGTTCATACAGGAGCCGTGTGAGGGAAGGAAGGTGGATATGGAAGGCAAGGCAGAGCGCATGGCGTTCAAGGATTTGGAGGGCCTTGTAAAAGCGGGTGGGGGTGGAGATCCAGGCAACACTGGCATAACAGAGGATAGGATGGATGAGGGATTTGTAGATGTGGAGGATGGTAGAAGGAAGCAATCCCCATGTCTGGCCAGACAGGAGTTTCAGAAGGCGGAGGCGGGAATGGGCTTTCTGCTGGATGGTCTGGAGATGAGGGATCCAGGTGAGGTGTCGGTCGAGGGTGAGGCCAAGATATCTCAGGGTGGGGGGGAGCTGGATGGGATGACCATAAAGGGTGAGGTAGAAATCATGGAGATGAAAGGAGCGAGTGGTGCGGCCTATGATGATTGCCTGGGTTTTGGTGGGGTTGAGACAGATGAACCACTGGTTACACCAAGTGGTGAACTGGTTAAGGTGGTTTTGGAGGGTACGTTGGGACCATTGAAGGGTAGGATAGAGAGCCAGGAAAGCGGTGTCATCAGCATACTGGAGAAGGTGGACTGGTGGGGGTGGCTTGGGCATATCAGCCATATACAAGAGATAAACGAGAGGGGAGAGGACAGAACCCTGGGGGACGCCAGCTGTGGGATAAAAGATACTGGAGTTGGTGTTGTGGAGGGTGACATAGGAAGGACGGTGCGAGAGGAAGGAAGCGACCAGACGGACAAAACTGATAGGCAGGGCGTAGGTTTGGAGTTTAAAGAGGAGACCGGGATGCCATACACGGTCATAGGCATTTTGGAGGTCAAGGGAAACAAAAATGGTGGAGTGATGGGAGTTGAGCTGGAGGGACAGAAGGGGAACGAGGTTTAGGAGTTAGTCTTCAGCAGAGAAGGAGGGTCGGAAGCCACACTGGGTAAGGGGGAGGAGGTGGTGATGAGTAAGGTGCTGGTGGATACGGTGGGAGAGGATGGATTCAAAGACCTTACTGAAGACGGAGGTGAGGCAGATGGGACAATAGGAAGAGGTGGCAGAAGGGGGTTTGTTGGGTTTGAGGAATAAGAGGACGCGGGAGGTCTTCCACAGGTCAGGGTAGAAGCCAGTAGAGAAGATGACATTATAGAGATGGGCGAGGACAGTCAGGAAGGAATAGGGGCTTTCTCGATGTGGCGGTAGGTGACAGTCGTGACCAGGGGCCATGTTGCGTTTGGACCAGAGGATAAGTTTAATGTCTTGTGCTGTGATGGGAGTGTTTATGTCAGAGGGGGGTGTTGCAGGAAACTTTCGCCAATTCATGTGGTGTGACATCCGCAATCTCATTGCGAGTGTTTGTTTCCAAATCTTCAATTGTATGCAGATTATGACTGTAGACTTTAGCCTTTAAATTACCCCACAAATAAAAAATGAAAGGTAGACAGATCGGCCTATCTGGGAGGCCATAAACCTGCGGAAAGTGTATGTTCTACTCAGAAATATTCATGGGAGTATGGTGTCGAAGCGCCATCTTGCTGGAAAAGCGCATATTACCGTTCTTCCTATGATTGCAACAGCTCAGTTACAAATACTTGAGAGTTCATGGTGTAAAAGAAAATGGGGGCTGCAATCCACTGACACACCAAACGCCTGGTTTCATACCATGCAGAGGTATCGCAAAGCGTTCCCTGGTATTGTCTGTTGACCAGCAGCGTGTGTTTTGATAGTTCACGTATCCACTAAGGTGAAACCCTGCTTCGTCTGGGCTGAACTAAAGACTTGGATCCAGATAACCATCAGCGACATGTGTGGATAACCATCTGCAATAGTATTGTCATTATGCGTAATCCGTAGGCTTTAATGCGTGCATCACACTAAGTTTGTTTGATCACACGTGTTACAATTTCATAATGTTCTGGCATGACGTTAGTTTGATATTTTGTCGCGGGGATGGACGTCTAGTTGATTCCCGTGGATGTCTTGCCATAGTCTCGTGAACACGTTCAATATTTTCCGGAGAACAAACTAGGGACTGAATCTGTTGCTCTAAATTTAGTGACCAGTTTCTGCACAACACTTTTTGCAAGAGCAGCTATCTCTGGATATTTTATCGTAAACCTTTCATTTAACGTTTTAAACGGTTTACATCGTAAGTTTGAACAGTAAAACACTCTTTGTTCGATTGAAAAAGGCATTCTGCAGAACTGTATTCACAACGAGCTTCAAACTGATTAATCACGACGTAGCACTGATCACTAAATCACCACTCGACGTCACGTGACATCACGTGACGCCACTCGAGTGCCGCTCTAGCGCTAAGAAATAACAACACTCAGATCGCTTCAAATATCACGCTCAGTATAACACGGGACCTCTTTTAGCTTGGCCACCCCATATTTGCTGACCCGAAAGATTTCCACTCGTGAGTTTTTCTCAAGAGTTAATAAAATTTGTAGAGATATAAAAGTCTGAAATTGTTAACTAAATGCGTGAAATACTGGAAGTCATATTTCTTTCTTTCTTTCAGTGGTGCCATGTCCCGCGCTGACACAGGGTCGGCATTGTTATGAACGGATTTGACAAGGTTAGTGGAAAGGGGTGGCCGGATGCCCTTCCTGCCACCCCCTGGGATGGAATTAGTGTACCCCCTGCTGTCTGCGACTAGTGTACGCCATGGAATAGTGCGAACGTGTTCAGATGTCTGCGAGTAGTGTAACTGAGGCGGAACGTGAGGACCAGCCTGGTATTCACCTTGTGGGATGTGGAAAACCGCCTAAAAACCACATCCAGGCTGGCCGGCACACCGACCATCGTCGTAAATCCGCTGGGCGGATTCCATCTGGGGCCGGCGCGCCAAACCGAGTCCAGGAAGCAGCGTGTTAGCGCGCTCGGCTACCCTGGCGGGTTCTGCATGTCACATTGGCTGTAACTTAACCGTGATGAATTCTCCAGTGACTTATGGATCCGTCTGTGGTGTAAGCTTGCTCTCTAAACGAAGTGCAGTGGATGGAAGCAGAAAACTTGGACGATATGCCTTGTGTTAATAATATTTATTTAATCTTATATTATGTACATAGTCGAAACGATGTCAAAAAATTGAAAGACAGTAGACGATCAGCTACATAGAAACGAATTATATATACAAATATATAGATATTTATACAGATCTTGTCGGGAAAATGTCCGCATAAATAATATCACTCTCAGAAGTAATAGAGACACGCAGAAGTAGAAACAGCTTTGTTCTCGCACTGAGCACTCTAGGCAGCCTTCCGACTGGTGATTTTCAGGTGTACGCCGTTTTTGGTGGCGAGGATGGCAGCCATGGGGTCCAGCGGAAGAGGGATATCCGTCTCACTGCAGACGTCCACCTTGTAGTGGGACAACAGGTGCACCAGGCCCAGCTTCGACTGCAGCAGCCCCAGGCGCATGCCTGCGACAACACCAACATGTTCTCAACTGTGTACATAGCGCTACACTAATTACAATGCCAACATTAAAAGTGGCAGTCAAAAAGTTACTGTCATTATCATTTTGGCAAATTAAGAGATTGCATAATACGAATAAGCTTAGGGTTTTTCACTAGAAGAATTTTCACTATCTGTCGACTCATATGGCCAAAGGCCTCGTCGCAGTGGTAACACTGGTTTCCATCACAACACCGAAGTTAAACGCTGTCTGGCTTGGCTAGCGCTTGGATGGGTGACCGTTCGGTCTGCCGAGCGCTTTTAGCAAGCAGGGTGCACCCAGCCCTTGTGAGGCAAATTGAGGAACTACTTGTTTGAGAAGCAGCGGCTCCGATGACGAAAATTGACACCAGCCAGGGGAGCAGTGTGCTGACCACGCACCCCTCCATATCCGCATCCAGGGATGCCTAAAGTCTGAGGATGACACAGCGGTTGGTCACTGCCGTTAGGGTCTTTCGAGGCCTGTTCGGACAGAGTTTAGTTTTAGTTTAGCCCACCCATATGAGGGCCTAATATTTTCTCATTCACTTCATAGGTCACAGGGAAATGGGTTGGTATGACCTGTGGTAGTCAGGACTCATGAAAATTTTGATACATCTAGGTGAGACAGGCACTCGTTGGGGATACGGTTTGACCTATGGTCAGGACTCATGAATATTTTGATACATCTAGGTGAGACAGACACTCGTTGAGGGTACAGTTTGACCTATGGTCAGGACTCATGAATATTTTGATACATCTAGGTGAGACAGACACTCGTTGGGGGTACGGTTTGACCTATGGTCAGGACTCATGAATATTTTGATACATCTAGGTGAGACAGGCACTCGTTGGGGGTACGGTTTGACCTATGGCAGCGCCATCTAGCGGGCCACACATAGCGCCATCTGGTTTCGCCCTTGAAGGTAGACAGGTTTGGTTTGTTGTAGTTTTTTCGTTTGATGCTTATTTCGTGAGATATTTGGCCCGGTCATGATCAATGGACCATCCTGTATACCGCCTCATTCCTTACAACTGGTTACCCAGAACTCGCCCTCAAGCGCTAGGCAGATCACCTCCAGCCTAGCACCGCCAACTCCATGGCGATTATAATCGTTCATCGTCACATCAGGATATCTGTGAGATAAACCATCCTGTTATCCACTTTAATGAATTAATGGATACCAAACTCAGGTTGGCTAGACAGAGAGCTGGAGTTTTGAACTGTCGCCTTTCTACATATATATCCAGTGTCTGAAGTACTTCACTGCTTCAGTACTTAACAGGGATCACTTAGACAACTCTTATTAAAACATTTTTATGAACGTAGCACTGGCAGAATTATATGTGAGTACACGAATAAGAGGTTCTATCGGCAAATCATGGAATAATTATGTTGACCAGTAGTGTGATTACCTATCTAGCACGTCGTCTTGCCTGGATAGAGAGTAGCAATGGATAGTTCGATTTGAACCACATTGATTAAACGAAAATTTTCAACAGGAATGACATTCGGCAGTAAAAGTGAAAGTTCCATGTCGAAATTGCATTTAAGACTTAGCTGATCAATATCAATTAAACATGTTGGTATCAACAGGAATTGTGAGCGCACAAAATCAACATAAAAAGTAAACTAAATTCCGTCTGAAAAGGCCTCAGAAGGCCCAACGGTACCGACCGATCACCGTGTCATCCTGAGCCGATAGGCGTCCCTGGATGCGGATATGGAGGGGTATGTGGTCAGCACACCACTGTGCCGGCCCTTGTCAGTTTTCGTGACCGGAGCCGCTACTCCTCAATCATGTGACTCCTCAGTAGGTCTCATAAGAGCTGAGTGCACCCTACTTCCCAACAGCGCTCGGCTGACGTAGACAGTCACCCATCAGAGTGGTAGCTAAACCCGACAGTGCATAACTTCGGTGATCTGACAGAAACCAAAGCTACCACTGCGGTAAAGCAGTTGGCACCAAACACACACATTACCTCGTTTCCTTGACAAAAAAAGATAGTGAAATCACGGAAGTTGCATAACTGACCTATGCAGAAGCGCGGACCCTCGCCGAACGGCATGTAGACGAAGGGGTGTAGCGACGCCTTGGCCTCGTCGGTCCAGCGGTCCGGGTCGAAGCGGTGGGGCTCCGGGAAGTAGGTGGGGTCGTAGTGCAGGCTGAAGGCGGGCACCATCACCACGACGCCCGGCTCGAGCAGCGCGCCCCTCTCGGCCTCGCCGTTGGCGCCGGGCAGGCGGTACGGCCGCTGCACCTGCCGCGTCAGCGTCGGCACCGGCGGGTACTTGCGCAGCGTCTCTGCAACGGCGCCGAACGTCCCGTCACCACACGCAGTGTGGGCCGCCAGGTGTAGGGAAGCTCAGAGGAAACGACACAAGTGGGGAACCAAGGATAGGTAACTGGATTCAGAGTTATTACAAATCAGTGGGACTGACAACTGTCTTAGAGAGATGCAGCAACTACTAACCAGCATAATGCAATATATAGCTACACTTCAGCAACGACTGCGCTTAGGCTGCACTTATGTGTGGGGTACCTAAGAAAGCTGACAAGTTGAAAGTGATGAATGGAGAGTGGGTATGGAGTAGTCGAAAACAACATATTAACCAGAAGATATCTACATGTCGCAAAAATATGAGCCGTATCAACGACTTTTACTTCACCTGGAATATATTTACTGGGTATGCTGAAATACAGTGCTCAAATATGTTTTGCACATCCTGCATATCAACAAATATAAGTGGGTTGAGATGCAATGTGTACAGGGGATGAAAAGTAGGTGTTATGAAAGTAAAAACAAAAAAATAAAATTAAAAATAGCCTGTTTGGAACTGTACATATTTGTACATCTGTGAAACATAAAGCTGCTCTTGAGTAATATTCAATACCATGTTCTTCCACCCTACCCATTTTCACGCTGTCTGCAGCTCTTGGAGAGTGGTACTGCTGTCATCTAATGTTTTAGTAGCATTCCAGCGACTACGCACAGCAGTTTTCAACTGTTGCCAAGCACGCTCAATCAGTTTCGTGGTATTCCATTCAATTGTATCTTGCGCTCTGGTAGAAGGTGTTCCCGAGATGAGTGAGGTGTGTTTATACATTATCTTCTTGAAAGAGGGAGCTACGAGAAATGTGACTGTACAACTGGATAAGATGTTGGAGAATCCTGTCCCAACACTGAATAGCATTCATGCTACCCTTCCAGACCACGAGAATCGCCCGACATATCTACATAGTAACGTCCCAAAATGCGGCTGACCCAGCATTGATGAACTCGTAAGCTTGCATACCTAAGACGTACATTGGTAGCTGGCCGCCTCTCATTCTTTTACAGGAATCATCAAGTGTCAGAAAAATCCTACGCTTTCAGTATATCCATCTTGTGGTATGTATTCGGATCTTGCATGTAGTAAAGACAACAACGTCAGCTGTGTTTACTGATTTTATTCGTTTCTGTGCACTGGAGCACCAAATAAAACCAGTATACCAAGGTGACAGTGTTGTCCTTAATACATGTAAGAATACTGCACTCGTCGACCAGTAAAACATAGCAACATTGATGCAAGTCTCATTCCATGCATTTCGTTGCTCACCTAATTAGACCATCACGGTGCTTGAAGCTATTATTCTCGCAATGGACACCTACAGGCTAAATTAATCGTGTGGAGACATTTTTCAACTTTGCAAACGTCGACAAAGCTGTTCCAGTTTCCACCAAAATTCAACGTGCAACTCTGTTGCATTTTGCTCGGGGGACAAACGAGACATATAGTTCACCACGGGCGATCAGTATGACACAAATCTTCAAAATTTTCCGTTCCCTAATAGTGGATGAATATTCGAATGACGTCGCTGTGTGGTTTGCCAGCTACTGGGGCACTTTGCCAGCTGACAAACCTTACTGCTGTGAAGATACGCTGTTAACACTGACTCTGTTTTAAACGATCATTCAAGGCATGTTGACAGATTCAGCACTGTATGCACACCGCTTATCCCGATCATGATTAAAGACACACCACACTGTTGAACTGCTCTGAAAACGAAGGTTTATCTAGGTCGTAGTGGTTTGACAAGTCATTCCAATTCGCAGAAGAATTTTTAAATCTGTAGCATTATAGAGTTACGAATAAAAAACTATGTGAAAAAAATTAAATCTAGCGTAGAATTCACGTGAAATGAAGTCACTTAAGTTTTAAGTATGCTACCAACTTCTTCACTGAAAAAGTTTACACAAAATGACACGTTCAACAACTTACTGAAGATCGCATTTATCGTTCATGGAACACCAAATGACTAACATTTGATGAACGCACACACTTTGCTATGAATCTGGAGAAAGCTCGAATGCAGTCTTACGATAACAGTGGGCGTGTTACCTGACAGCACTCTGTCGAGGTACTTCATCTTGGCGAGAGAGTCGTACGAGATCTCGCCGCTCTCTGCCAGCACGGAGTCGATTTCCTTCAGCACCCGCTGCTGGATGTCCGGGTTGACTGCCAGCTCGTAGGCAGCGAAGCTCATCGTGGTCGACGACGTCTCGAAGCCGGCGATGTAGAACAGGAAGGCCTGCGCCGACACTTCGTTCTCCGACAGTTCTGCGAAGCAAAGAGAGTGGCTTTTTTAACACGGACAGTTCAGATTCTCCCCTCACTGCACGGGACAGTATCTTTATAGTATAGTTCTGAGTGAGTATGTGTGGAATGTAGAGTTCGGCGCGAAACTTTGGACATTTGCCAGGTCAAGGTGAACTATTATTGGAACATATGCCCTCAGTGTCTTACGCTTGTCCTATCTGGAGGATGTAGTTAGCGTCGATCACATAAAAGTTCAGATTTATCGAAGAATCACCCAATCCTTTTTTTACATCTGCTTCATCCATGAATTTTATCCAGCCAAAAAAATTAACAAATAAATAACTAAGAATAAAAGAAGTAATCCAATTTCCTCAACTGTCTACATGAAATTCTTTGTCTGTTGACCGTTTTCCCTGTTCTTCTGCTGACAAGACACCGCACAAAATGTCTTATGAGGATTTCGCCTTGTACAAGGTGAGGGGCCCAAACAGCGAGGTCATCAGTCCCATCGGATTACCGAAGGATGGAGAAGGAAATCGGCCATGCCCTTTCAAAGGAAACATCCTTGCATTTGTCAGAAACGATTTAGGGAAATCACGAACGTGGGTTTGAACATTTGTCCTCCCAAATGAGAATCCAGTGTGGTAACCACTGCGACACCTCGCTCGGTAGATGTATTTGTTGTTGAAGCCAACATAAATGAAAATAGTGATTTTCCTGAAGAAAATGGCTTCAAGAAGACTTAGATAGACTTTTATTTAACGTGCGTACTCCTAAATTTAAGTCAATGATCAATGAAAACAACCAACTCTTGTATTACAGATATATCGTGCTGTGACCGGTTTCGTTCGTCGAACATTTTCAGGTGCGCTGTTATGCGCTGATGGCACGGTACGATCTCGTCGAAAATATGAGGCGCCGGTCGGTGTGGCTGAGCGGTTCTAGGCGCTTCAGTCTGGAACCGCGCGACCGCTACGGTCGCAGGTTCGAATCCTGCATCGGGCATGTATGTGTGTGATGTCCTTAGGTTAGTTAGGTTCAAGTAGTTCGAAGTTCTAGGGGACTGATGACCTCAGCAGTTAAGTCCCATAGTGCTCAGAGCCATTTGAACCAATATGAGGCGATGCAACCCATTGTCCAACAGGGCATTGTTTTGGCAGTAATTGGAGATATCCTTCCGTGGGGGATGTTTACAAGATGTCAGCTAGATCCCATGACACGTCTGCCGTTCGCAGTGGTGAACAATTCCCTATTATCACATGAAACACTGAGCGAGGTGGCGCAGTGGCTAGCACATTGGACTTGCATTCGGGAGGACCACGGTTCAAACCCGTCTTAGGTCATCCTGATTTAGATTTTCCGTCATTTCCCTAAATCGTTTCAGGCAAATGCCGGGATGGTTCCTTTCAAAGGGCACGGCAGATTTCCCTCCACATCCTTCCCTAATACGAGCTTGTGTTCCGTCTCTAATGACCTCGTTGTCGACGGGACGTTCAACACAAATCTCCTCCTGCTCCTCACATGAAACTATCTGAATGCCTACAGCAAACTCCAGTCGACCTGAACATTTAGAAAGACAGTGCTTCAGCCCATCGCTCCCGACTTTCGAGAGGATGATTTGTGGGCCACACCATGTACATGAAGGTTAGTCCCCTGGTGACATGACCTGATTTCTGATGATCCAAGCAGTCTGCTTGAGTGGCAGGGGTGGGCGGTTATGGACTACGAAAGTTCTCCAACAAATTCTCCTCTCGTTGATCCATAGGACGATGCGTTGGATCCGTCATCAGGGCAAAACGGGGTGCTACGTGCTATACGCGCATATGGCTTTTCTGTAGTATTAAAGTATCAATAGATACATTTACTCGTAAAATAATAACTGAACAATTCGGTACTTACTCCAGTCAGTGCCTCCTTGCTTCTCGCCTTCGACGAAACCCTTCGTGTGCAGCTGGATAAACAGGTCCATAAAATCGTTCCTTCTGATGGAATTTTCTAAGCGATCGTGGACTGTCTCCTTCACCATGTTATCGAAAAACTGAAGAGCATAGTTCCTGGGAGCTCTGGAACTGAGGTGTAAAAGGAAAATTGTGAAATATGTCAGAAGGATTTTTGTATAGCTTACCAAGAACTACATTTATTACAAAATTTGAATCGATAAATTTAGGAAACGACCTGTAATTGGCTACAGTAATGTATGTCATTTAGTTATTTAGGTGAGATATTTACCGCAGTTTTATTTTTTATAGTTTGTTAATTTTTTGCGGTTGTGTGTGAGTAATAATTTGCAATACAACCGTGCTAGTGGCCTTCATGAGTATTAAATTAAAAACTACAACAGTGGAGCAGAGCACATGTGTGCAACAGCGACCAGATAAAGTAATGCGGATATCAACGTACATACAATAATTCTGCAGAAATTATCTGACGTTATGGAACTTCTAAGCTAATAAGAATATGCAGTTAATCGTAAAGTGTTTCCTGGCACTTGGCAACCCAACAGTAGTACATTGAATTACTCCCCGCCCCCGTATGCACATGTATCGTGGACGTTGGACATGGGCATTACTCAATATATAGTCTTCGTGAAAACAACATTAAAATTTATTGCACTTAAAACTCACGTTGTCCAATACTGTACACGGATGGATAAGACTATTATTAATTTTTCGGACCAGAGTGGATGTCTGCTATATTTACACTGTGAGAATATTTGGAGAATGTGCAGGGTATGTATCGTACATATGAGTACAATAGAGGGCGAGGGAGATATAAAGGTATGGTATAGGTCTTGTGATGGAAAGGGCAAACAAATGAGAATTCTGAGAAGCAGAACAAGGCGTAATAGAATTTTAAAATGATAATAGTGGGGCAGAGATAATCGTGGTGAGGTTTACATCGAGGAAGATGTGCTACTTCAACGCTTTAAAAATGTGGACGATTTTGGGATAATGCAGTCCCCGTATTCGACCTACAATAATTTTGGGGACTTTTAGACTATTGTGAGTACTGCGTTCTATGTTAGGAGGTAAGAGATATGTGCTGTTTTGCGCTCTGAGGTTAGTGGGAGAACGTTTTGAAAACAGCACTCACTCCACAATAGAGTGAAAGCAGGTTTATGGAAACAATCGCTACGTTGTGAGAAAGTCATTACTCAGTGATGTGATTTCTTCTGGGGTGGTTAGTCCAGTAAGGGGTGCAGGAACGCAGGCAAGAGACATTGCCCGAACTGAAGCTGTGGAGGGATCGTCAGTCGTGCCTGAATCCATAACGCAGTAAGAATAGCGTCTGGCAGAGCAGGAGCAGGAGTTTTCAGTCAGGCACACAGTTTCAATGTCATTAAGTTACAGGACAGCTTTTAGCTGTCATGTACAGACCATGGAGGCAGAAGAGTAACTTGGTTCGTCCTGTAATTATTGCCTAGGTGTTAGATAAGTTCACTATCACGTCTACACCTGACTGTTCCAAACTGATGACTTAAATAATGTACAGGATGAACAAAACAACGTTCAAAAGGTACTGAGCAAAGAACAGTTTCATTTGAAGGCACTAGAAAGTAAATGCTGATATGCTGTTAGTCAACAGTAAAGGAATATATAAGAAAATCTGAACACTTTCATAGTGCTTTGAAGTCCAGATGCCATTTTAAATTTTGGTACAGTTTCCACAGTAAAAAGATGAGTTACTCACTCGTAGTACCGCTTGAGCGGAGGCGTAAAGATTTCGGTGGCGATCTCCTTGAAGGGCCTGGCCCGTGGCTGGAAGAGGATGCGGCCCCACATCCTGAAGTCGCAGTCCGGGTTTCTCTGGCAGTTGAGCTTGACGCCGAAGGCGAGCGTGGCGATCACCTCCGTGGTGTAGAGGGCGAACACCTCTCGGAACTGCAGCACCTTGCCCTCCCGCGCGGCGTCCGCCAGCACCTCCACCATCTCGCTGCCGCACTCGTTCAGCGTCTGCGAAGGGAACGCACCTTCAGCTGAGTCCTCCAGGTCAAACTCGACTCGTCACACAGTCCCTACTTCGTCAGGTTAATAACCACAAACCAGCTATCCATTTGTCCCTTGACTTCTAAAACCCCTTGACTGTGTATGGCATTCCAATCTCATTCTCAGACTCTTAACCCAAACAGTTACATTTAACTACGTCAACTTGTTGCACCTGCCACGCACAATAATCCATCACATGTAACCATTAACAACCCCCAACGAATTACATCTGTGCCCAAGGATCAGTATAACCTACATTTTTATATACCCTTGGCAATACTTAAATGGTTAAATCACCATAGCTGTATGCCAATGACACCACTTTCCTGACCCTCTGAACATCATAAAAATCCCACCCAAAACTGGATGAAGAAGGCTGCATCTTCGTCAAACACATTGGCCCTTATGATAAACTCTACGGACCTACAGTAGAGACATCAGAAGATGTCTGCCTCTACATTTACGACCAACATATCCAGCTCAATAAAATACCTCGGCAAACTTTCCTCCTTAAATTAATAGTTGACATCCTTCCCCTACTGTCCAACAAATATTAATCCCACAGTAAACTAGAACCAATAGAACTACTAATCATCCGTACATGGAAATTGCATCCTCCATACACGCAAAGCCTTCATATGACATATTCTTCTCTATAGAGTTACCTAGGTTTCCGCTCCACCAAGCTACCTCCCTCCCAAAGCCATGTGCACTCTAGCTTGCTTTCCGCTCACGCTTACCCACCTCTTTAATAATCGTTTATCAACTCATAAAATTACCCTTCAACCTCATCTACATTGAACGCCTGTGTTTACATTTTGAGCTTCCCAGAAAACAGACCCCAGTAATCTTATTACCCTAACGCTAAAACCCGAATTTCCAATACTGAAAAACTTTTGCACTACTGTATCGACACATTGCACGTATCCGATATATATCCTGACTTCCTTTCTTCTTACCCATACTCAAACTCCTCTGTCCCACCCCAACTTCTGTCTCACTTCTTGTAAATCAAGATTCCATTGACCATGACCCCGCGGTACCTAACTTCTTACGTCTCACCTATTAAACTCACCTAATTTATTCTTTCCAATTGCAATTACTTTCCAGTCAGCAAAGTGCAGTACTTCCTTCGATAAGTTCAGCATCTTACAAACACAGCTTTTGAAGTCTACAGTGACTATTTGTAGTTTTAATAAGGTCACTATAAAAACTAGTTTCAAAATCATAAAAAATAGAAATATTCCATCCTATTTTTGATAATTATATCAGACTTCGTATTTCAAAAGTTTCTCGGCTGAAGAGGTTAATAGTAGCTTGTTGCCAGCCACCCTTAAGCGTGAGGGACGAGAGAGTAAAATAACACCAAAGGAAAGTGTTGAACATAAGAGTAAAAACAATAAAAACTTGATCATCGGTCTTCTACGATACACTAGTATGCGTCGGATTTTACCGAATTATAAGTCTTATGTTTGTTTCCCTTATCCTTCTGGGATGCGAAAGTCTGAAAATAGGACCCTCACGCACTTCATTATTGTTTTATTAAGTACCTAAAACCATTGCTGTAGCCATTTAAAAAATTGCGCGTTCACGCTCACCAAAGTGACAGGGTGTCTATAGATACCAACTAATAAAACACAAAGCATTATATCTTATTTCTAAAGGTGGCAGTTTGATGCGTATCATTTTCACCAGTATTCAAGGCCTCTCACAGCAAATAAAAGTTGCTGTTCAGAATGTGACAAATGCCTAATAATCTTACTATCATCCCAGGTAGAAGAAACACCTCGCTGCTCAAAATGCGTGACTGGGCTCGTTAAAATTTTCTGTGTTCGTTGGAACATTTGCTCACCTGGAACATGTTCTTCAGCTTGCCACTGGTAAACAGTGGGCTCAGTTTGTTGCGCAGACGGCGCCATCGATCGCCCTTCATAAAGAACAGCTGACCCTCCAGTATTGGGTCATCTACAGGGACAGGTTCTCGGTCGGTGAAGAAGTCAAAGTCCTTGACCAGTATTTGACGAATGAGATCTGGGTCGATGACCAGCAGGCGGGGTTCAAGTCCACGGTAGTAGCCCACGTAGCGCTTATCTGAAAAAAAAAATCCAATTAGTGACTGTTAAAAGTCTTGGTAAGAACTTATTCTGAGCACTGCACCTGCTATATGATATGTGTCTTTTAAAATGAACCGACCAATTGCCTCAAGGACGAAATGGTTGTCACGGTTCGTTAAATGAAATGAAAGTACAGTCATTTTACACTTAATATTTACACAGTCGCATAAAAGTTTTATACTGGTAACTAGAGCAGTCAGCACTGGCCTTAACGAGAACAATTGGAGAAACTTGAGGATGGTTACCCGTAACGCTTATGGCGTGAACCAAGGCTTACGTCAAAATTACGAAGTGTCGTATGACTCAAATTGCCGCTTGTACGCTTTCAGGTGGCACTGAAAGCCTGTTATCATTACGGTTCAGTGGAGTAAAATAGAATGTAGTTTCCATCACAGATTGGCGCTTCTGTTCGCCTGCAGGTCATGTCAATAATACCACATTACTCTCATTAGATCTTTTTGTGTGATGAAGAATGAATACCACTGTCCTTCACTACGTAAGGTCCTACTGGAGGTGGTACGGCCTTACAACTTACTTGCTAGGCCAATTGTAGGGGAACTTAACAGTTTTATGCCGATCGCAAATACCATTGAAATTTAATATTTTTTACATATCGATGGTAGGCGATGAAAACATTGTAACTTCATTTTGATAAATTTTGCAGGAGGAGCAAAAAAGTGATAGAGATAAATTTCCTACATGTGAAACTACGTAGTAAAAGCCGATTTACTGACACATTAGAGAAACCCATGCACTTTCAAATTTGTCTTTGATAATGGATTTACGTTGTCCTCGATGGTGAGTGTTCACCGCAGGTGAGGGTATCATCTGGAGTGCCCCAGGGAAGTGTGGTAGGTCCGCTGTTGTTTTCTATCTACATAAATGATCTTTTGGATAGGGTGGACAGCAATGTGCGGCTGCTTGCTGACGATGCTGTGGAGTACGGGAAGGTGTCGTCGCTGAGTGACTGTAGGAGGATACAAGATGACTTGGACAGGATTTGTGATTGGTGTAAAGAATGGCAGCTAACTCTAAATATAGATAAATGTAAATTAATGCATATGAATAGGGAAAAGAATCCTGTAATGTTTGAATACTCCATTAGATGTAGATGTAGTAGTGTAGCGCTTGACACAGTCACGTCGATTAAATATTTGGGCTTAACATTACAGAGCGATATGAAGTGGAACAAGCATGTAATGGCAGTTGTGGGGAAGGCAGATAGTCGTCTTCGGTTCATTGGTAGAATTTTGGGAAGATGTGGTTCATCTTTAAAGGAGACCGCTTATAAAACACTAATACGACCTATTCTTTAGTTCTGCTCAAGCGTTTGTGATCCCTATCAGGTCGGATTGAGGGAGGACATAGAAGCAATTCAGAGTCAGGCTGCTAGATTTGTTACTGGTAGGTTTGATCATTACGCGAGTGTTACGGAAATGCTTCAGGAACTCGGGTGGGAGTCTCTAGAGGAGAATCGCTACTGAGGAAATTTAGAGAACCAGCATTTGAGGCTGACTGCAGTACAATTTTACTGCTGCCAACTTATATTTCGCGGGAAGAGCACACAGATAAGATAAGAGAGATTAGGGCCCGTACAGAGGCATATAGGCAGTCATTTTTCCCTCGTTCTGTTTGGGAGTGGAACGGGGAGAGAAGATGCTAGTTGTGGTACAAGGTCCCCTCCGCCACGCATCGTATGGTGGATTGCGTAGTATGTATGTAGATGTAGATGTACTGGAATTACGAGGTTTTCACAGACAGTTGGAGTGACGAGGTTTTATTGCCTATCACAGATGTGTAAATCGTGCCAGGCTTGAAAGAAGCTTACTGATTCCTGTGTCTAGACAGTTGAACTGCCGAAAAGTATCTGATCTAAATGTGATGTTGCATTCCATAGCATTTTGCAAATTGATGATTTCTTCTCTGCAGTGTACATACCTCTGAACTGTCGGTAGAGATCGTCGAGGTCCTCTGACAGCATTTGTTTCTGCACGATGGACTTGTAACAGTTTCCAAACGGCGTCCAGGGACGCGACTGTGGGGCGCCCTTCTCTGTCCAGTAGCTGAAGTGCCGGAAGTAGCACACCCACAGCACCAGCGCGGCGGCGATCACCACGAGGGCCAGTTCGTCCATCCACGAGTCCAGCTGCACCACCATTGTGAGGGTCTGGTGTAGGCTGCGCTTATCAAGACGATCCTGAACTCTGCGAACAGCATACAGATACTACCGTAAAATCGGAGTAGAGCAGCTCAACTGATGGTGGGTCTGATGAAGTAAAATTCCTTTACTCATGACTGACTGGTTGTATGTTGACAATGGAGGACACTCAAAATGGGTGTGGTGAAATACACGACTGGCCATTAAAATTGCTACACCAAGAAGAAATACAGATGATAAACGGGTATTCATTGGACAAATATAGTATACTATAACTGACATGTGATTACATTTTCAAGCAATTTGGGTGCATAGATCCTGATAAATCTGTACCCATAACAACCATCTCTGGTCGTAATAACGGCCTTGATACGCCTAGGCATTGAGTCAAACAAAGCTTGGATGGCGTGTACAGGTACAGCTGCCCATGCAGCTTCAACACGATACCACACTTCATTAAGACTAGTGACTGGCGTATTGTGACGAGCCAGTTGCTCGGCCACCATTTACCAGACGTTTTCAATTGGTGAGCGATCTGGAGAATGTGCTGACCAGGGCAGCACTCGAACGTTTTCTGTATCCAGAAAGACCCGTACAGGATCTGCAACATGTGGTCGTGCATTATCCTTCTGAAATGTAGGGTTTCGCAGGGATCGAATGAAGGGTAGAGCCACAGGTCGTAACACATCTGAAATGTAACGTCCACTGTTCAAGTGCCGTCAGTGCGAACAAGAGGTGACCGAGACGTGTAACCAACAGTACCCTATACCATCACACCGGGTGATACGCCAGTATGGCGATGACGAATACACGCTTCCAATGTGCGTTCACCGCGATGTCGCCAAACACGGATGCGACCATCATGGCGCTGTAAACAGAACCTGGATTCGTCCAAAAAAATGATCTTTTGCCATTCGTGCACCCAGGTTCGTCATTGAGTACACCATCAGAGGCGCTCCTGTCTGTGGTGCAGCGTCAAGGGTAACCGCAGCCATGATCTCCGAGCTGATAGTCTATACTGCTGCAAACGTCGTCGAACTGTTCGTACAGATGGTTGTTGTCCTGCAAACGTCCCCATCAGTTGACTCAGGGATCGAGACGTGGCTGCACGATCCGTTACAGCCATGCGGAAAAGATGCCTGTCATCTCGACTGCTACTGATACGAGGCCGTTGGGATCCAGCACGGCGTTCCGTATTACCCACCTGAACCCACCGATTCCATATTCTGCTAACAGTCATTGGATCTCGACCAACGCGAGCAGCAATGTAGCGATACGATAAACCGCAATCGCGATAGGCTACAATCCGACGGTCGAAAACGTGATGGTACGCATTTCTCCTCCTTACACGAGGCATCACAACAACGTTTCACCAGGCAACGCCGGTCAACTGTTGTTTGTGTATGAGAAATCGGTTGGTAACTTTCCTCATGTCAGCACGTTGTAGGTGTCGCCACCGGTGCCAACCTTGTGTGAAAGCTCTGAAAAGCTAATCATTTGCATATCATAGCATCTTCTTCCTTTCGGTTAAAATTCGCGTCTATAGCACGTAATCTTCGTGGTGTAGCAATTTTAATGGCCAATAGTGTATTTATTTCCAATGACTGATTCACTGATTTAGTGTTTATATCAAAAAATAACATATAATTTATGCTATGTTATTTAGAAAAATGTAAGTCAGGTGTCATCCTGATCTGCAAAACAGTTGTGTTCTGAAAGTCCACATTGCCTTTGAGCTGCATTTTGTTGGAATAGATAGGCTCGAATACAGCGCTGTCATATGCTGCTTGTTGTGGACGTTTTATTACAAACGCGAATACAAGCTTGGGAACAGCAGGCTGTGGAAGAGTCGGTAAAAAGAAGACGCCTAACAGCTAGCAGCGCTGATGCGGACTTCCACCTGCGAAGCTTCGACAGCTGCAGTCGTCTGCTGAGCTGTGATATCACCATTGCCGTAGAGACGTATGCAAAAGCGCATTAAGTACTTGGTTGACGTAGAAGCACGAAGCACGAGCGCCAACCCCACCACAGTCAGCGATCTTGTTTTGTATATTCTACTACACCTTCGTGGTTGGACAAAGGACTGCCTGGCAAATGGAGCTCAGCGCGTCTCTCTTAACGGGGAGCAATCGTCAAACGTGTAAGGTACATCAGGTGTGCCACAAGGGTGTGGTATGGGACTGCTGATGTAGGTTTACAACGAGTATCCTTTCAATAGTTACCACATGGGGAGCTGAACTGAAAAAAGAAACACAGAGTAAGAATGCAATGTTATATTGCGTGTTTGTTGGCAATAAATGATGTATGAAACACACGGTCTAGACACGTTAATGTGAGCACCTATTCAGATGCCTGAATATGCAGCTTTTGCAGTGTAGACGTGTGGGAAGAGTGAGATTCTGGAAGATATATGGAACCATGCTGACACAAGTGCTGTGGCCACCAGTCCCAGATTTCTCGGTTGAGGATCTATGGCGCGAACAGTGGTCCCATAGACCCTCGGTTGGTACTCTACGGACCATAGACGTACACCGCGAACTATGTGACGAGTTGCGTTGTCCTGTTGGTAGATGCAATAGTGCCGAGAAAAACAAAACTGCATGTAGAGGTGGATATGATCCTCAAGGAGGAGAGCACACTTGTGTTGATCCACTGTGGCTTCCAGAATGACTAGATTACCTAGGAAAGGCCGCGAAAACGTTCTCCACATCATAACGCTCTCTACTCCGGCCTGGATGCTTTGCTGTAAGATGATTCACGATATACTCGCCAATGGAAAAATGTCAGATGGAGGATAAAACGTCTTCGGCTCGGCCTATCGCTTGGCCCCAGAGGCTCAGTCCCATCTTAGGTCCTCGGCCGGAATTTTCTCTCTGTTCTTGGCGAGTTTGGGGGCTCAGAAATAATCTGCACAGATGGATCACGGGTCGACGGTCTTGTTGGCTTCGCTTACGCTCACGTTGGCCATACGGAACAACGCTCCTTGCTGGATGGCTGCAATGTATTCACTGCAGAGCTGGTTGCAATCTACCGCGCTCTTGAACATATCCGCTCCTGCTCTGGTGAGTCCATCGTCATTTGTAGTGACTCCTTAAGCAGCCTACAAGCTCTCGACCAGTGCTTCCCCAGGCAACCTTTGGTACTGTTAATCCATGAGTCTCTTTATGCCCTCTGCACTAGTGGCCGATCAGTGATCTTTATTTGCACTCCAGGCCATGTCGGGATACCGGGCAGTGAACATGTTGACCGCCTGGCCAAACAGGCCACCAGTAAACCATCTCTGGACATTGGCCTCCCGGAGACCGATTTGCGAGCAGTCTTCCACCGCAAAGCTTTCGCCATTGGGGACACTGAATGGCGCACCCTGAGCACACCAAATAAACTTCGTGCTATTAAGGAGACGATGAGTGTGTGGCTTCTCGCAGGGAATGAGTTGTCCTTTGCCGGCTCCGCATTGGCCATACGTAGCTAACACATGGTTACCTTCACTGTCGTGATGACCCACCACAGTGTCGCTGTGGCCCCTTCTGACTGTCGTCCACATTTTGGTGGACTGCCCAATTTTAGTCGCTCTACGACCGACTTTTAACCTTCCCAGCACTCTACCTTCGGTGTTGGGCGACGATGCCTCAGAATCGAAATAGATATGATCTAAGTGGCAGATATAAATCACTGTTTCAACTGCTTTCGCGTGTGTTTACGTACACTCGATCTTCAGCAGAGATTTTCAACTGTTTCTGCCGACATAATGACGGTAAACACAGTCTAGCTCGGTGCAGCCCGACTGTGTGTGTTTCCAGGCGGCAGCATCATACTTATACGAGTGGTTTCCATAACATTATACGTAAAATTACGGTTTGTTGCCACATGGCAATACCATGCGATAGTGGGTTCAGAATCAAAAGGGCTTATCAATTAAACAAAGATCTGGTATCAGTGACCAAAAACGTGCTGCAGCGCAGATGATAACGAGATCGAAAATAAAGAAAGAAATTAAGAAGAAACGAGAATCGTTTTGTTTAGAATGTCCAAGCAGATGCAAATGTTTTATTATACAGGCAGTCAAACACAGACATACTGGGCTTTAGAAGGAACTGTACACGAGTTGTTAACTAGCCATGAAGTGATCTCTAAGCTCCCAAGCTCCTTTACTGTATCAGGAAGACATACGGAGGCTACACCTTCAGATCCGTCTGCATATTCGGATCCTTTCCACCATACGCAACTAGTGTACAACACCTAAAACAGCGTTTGCTGAGAACATGTATTTGTCAGATGCTTACCAGGTGCAGTCCCAAGATATCTTCACGTGGCTGATTTAGGCAGTTTGCAGTGATGTACCTTGTGCTCTGACTGGCGTTATGGCGGGGCATCTGTGTTTATATGAGGTATGTGTGATCAGATAACGAGATAAGCGACAGAGAGACGATTCAAACCGACAGGAAGACTGCTGTTAATTACGTTCACACTCTCTCACCTCTCTCGCGTTTATCACCATGTATGGAATAAGCTGTGTTACGTTACTCGGCAATTCCATTGTACTGAACTTTAAGGCCGGATGGCCATCCTGTCGCCACACTACTTCAGATAACCTAACGGAGGGAAATCGTGTACGTCATCTACTAGTGAATCGTTTGAACTTTGTTCTGTGCGTATTCGTATTTTAAAAGTTGATGTATCGTATTTTCTGTGACGGCGACAGCCCGCCCTTTGCCTAAATGATCATGGAAAACAGCCGAAAAATTACTCTAGGCTGGCTGGCTTACCAGACTAACGACCGTTAATCCACCACGTGGATTGTACCTTAGTCTGTTTCACCTCCATGTCTGTAAAGATTGCAAGATGTACGTTGAGCTATATTTCTAGGTAAAGTTCGTTCGCACTAAACTATCTGTATTCCAAGATTAATCGACAGGAATCCGTGAACTTGTGATGATTTGGTGTCCAACTGAAATACATTGTCGGACTAGCACATCAGTCGATCATTCTACGAGGGTAGTCATAAAACATTATCACCTCCAAACATCAAGCTGTGACCTTTAAATTTGGTCCTTTCATACACATTCACCCTGGACTGTAGCTCATTGTTCCCTGCTGTGCATGACTTGTCGGAGACTTTTTTTTGTAGAACTGTACGTTCACACCGGAAGTTCTCTATTTCTTTTTTATGCAAGGAAACAGGAGGAAATCGCTGCATGTCGTGTCACTAGGATAAGGGGGGCGGGAGGGAAAATTTAGTAGTCAAAAGCAGCAGCATGAATGACTGTTGCCGGTGAAAAATAGTTGGGGCGCTGTCATTTATTATAAACACTCCCTTGGACAGCCTCGAGCACCACTTCAACTTGACACCCTCACGCAAACTTCACAGTAGATTTCGTTAGAATGCTCCTGTGACGGTTTCCCTTACGAGCATAGTATGTTAGCACTTATCATGGCATCCCAAAAAAAACCACTCAGCACCACCTTTCCCCGATGGTGGTTGGGTTTAGCGCAAAGAGGTATATAATTTTGTAACGTCAACACACTCAACTTGTTAACAAGGTGGGTATAACACAACGACCTCAATAAACATACTGGTGCAACATTATCTTTCTTTTGTGATCGAAATCTAACGTGGAATTATTTTAGTCTAAATTATGAATCATGCCTAGTTATTGTTCAAAGTGGCAGAAAGGATATTAAAAAGTCGTCAAACGTCAATAGGTGAGATGTATTGAGAATGTTGGGACATAGACCTAGTTTATATATGTGGTGTCTTCTTTTCGATATGTCCTAAAAAGCAGACGCCATTTTGATCCTGCAGCCTGTATCATTCAAGACACAAAGAAATTAAAGACATTAGCGGCCTGTAGCCTTTGATTTATATCAATGGGGCAAGTTCAAAATTCGGGTTTGAATCCTGGTCCGGTATATATTTTCAACTTGAACCATTGTTACAAATGAATGCCCACAGGCAGCTAGTGTCTTTAATTCCTTCATGTCTATAGACAGAGTTTGTTTACTGGTTTTGGTCACCTAATAGTTTCCTCTGAATTTGGAGAGGAGTGTTATTAGTCAATTCTAATAAAGCTGTTGTTCTAAGGTTACTGGCACTTCACTTGTGGGTTACATCATTTGTGCAAAACTAAAACAATGAAGGGCAGAGGAAAACAGGTAAGACAAATGTACATAAATTTAATTCTGTTTAAAAGGCAATTACGGCCCTTTCGTGTAAATTGTCCTACTTAATGTAGAAATATAGTCTTAGATACATTTTACTGTGGAACAACTGTAGGCCTAGGTAACCGGCAATGTTTATTATTATTGAACTTGTCAGTTACTGTACATCATAAACGTTTTTTGTTTCATTTCTTTTTATTCGTATAAGCCTTATAAGAGCAATATTAGATGGCCAGTAGATATTTGTTTTTTAACTCAGTGCACGACACACAACAATACGTTACAGTTTCACTTTATCCACTATCAAATGGTGCTTAAAAGCCTTCTTCGCTAAAAACAATGATTTTGCTTGCTAAACAGTAAGATTTTTTATGCAATGACAGTATTTGGCTGATATGAGATTTACGGTGTCCTGTAGGATGCTGAATCATAGAGGAGGTTACGCAATTATACACTCCTGGAAATGGAAAAAAGAACACATTGACACCGGTGTGTCAGACCCACCATACTTGCTCCGGACACTGCGAGAGGGCTGTACAAGCAATGATCACACGCACGGCACAGCGGACACACCAGGAACCGCGGTGTTGGCCGTCGAATGGCGCTAGCTGCGCAGCATTTGTGCACCGCCGCCGTCAGTGTCAGCCAGTTTGCCGTGGCATACGGAGCTCCATCGCAGTCTTTAACACTGGTAGCATGCCGCGACAGCGTGGACGTGAACCGTATGTGCAGTTGACGGACTTTGAGCGAGGGCGTATAGTGGGCATGCGGGAGGCCGGGTGGACGTACCGCCGAATTGCTCAACACGTGGGGCGTGAGGTCTCCACAGTACATCGATGTTGTCGCCAGTGGTCGGCGGAAGGTGCACGTGCCCGTCGACCTGGGACCGGACCGCAGCGACGCACGGATGCACGCCAAGACCGTAGGATCCTACGCAGTGCCGTAGGGGACCGCACCGCCACTTCCCAGCAAATTAGGGACACTGTTGCTCCTGGGGTATCGGCGAGGACCATTCGCAACCGTCTCCATGAAGCTGGGCTACGGTCCCGCACACCGTTAGGCCGTCTTCCGCTCACGCCCCAACATCGTGCAGCCCGTCTCCAGTGGTGTCGCGATAGGCGTGAATGGAGGGACGAATGGAGACGTGTCGTCTTCAGCGATGAGAGTCGCTTCTGCCTTGGTGCCAATGATGGTCGTATGCGTGTTTGGCGCCGTGCAGGTGAGCGCCACAATCAGGACTGCATACGACCGAGGCACACAGGGCCAACACCCGGCATCATGGTGTGGGGAGCGAACTCCTACACTGGCCGTACACCACTGGTGATCGTCGAGGGGACACTGAATAGTGCACGGTACATCCAAACCGTCATCGAACCCATCGTTCTACCATTCCTAGACCGGCAAAGGAACTTGCTGTTCCAACAGGACAATGCACGTCCGCATGTATCCCGTGCCACCCAACGTGCTCTACCCTGGCCAGCAAGATCTCCGGATCTGTCCCCCATTGAGCATGTTTGGGACTGGATGAAGCGTCGTCTCACGCGGTCTGCACGTCCAGCACGAACGCTGGTCCAACTGAGGCGCCAGGTGGAAATGGCATGGCAAGCCGTTCCACAGGACTACATCCAGCATCTCTACGATCGTCTCCATGGGAGAATAGCAGCCTGCATTGCTGCGAAAGGTGGATATACACTGTACTAGTGCCGACATTGTGCATGCTCTGTTGCCTGTGTCTATGTGCCTGTGGTTCTGTCAGTGTGATCATGTGATGTATCTGACCCCAGGAATGTGTCAATAAAGTTTCCCCTTCCTGGGACAATGAATTCACTGTGTTCTTATTTCAATTTCCAGGAGTGTATTAATATTCATCGTAAATAAAATGATCGTAGGGGATCTCGTGTTTGCTCTTTTCCTAGAAACAAATATCCTAACGCAATATGGTGTAATACACGACTGTCCTAGCTTCCATTACAACTGCTCAAAGCCACACAAAAATGACATAACGCTATAAGAATTAAAACCCTGCCTACATATATGCAGTTCTCCTCAACGACAACAATAATTAGGAATACGAAGAGCGTTTCCTCTTCAACAAAAACTATAGTTAGGAATTCGAGGCACGTTTTTAAATCTTTATTTACTCAACATTTGCTTTTATTATAAATACCAACGACCTGTTGAAGATACCTCTGATGAATATGCAAGACAGTACCTCAAAGGATGAAATGTCATTTGAGTCAGAAATAGAATAAACGAATCTAAAGGTTATAAATGAATTCGCTTCTGTCTATACGGAAAGATGCATCTGCAATTACAAAAATACGCTTGTTGACTTTACAGCAATGTCAATAAAATAATGTAGGAGCTCGAACATCGCAAATATCTCGCACTTGATGACGCAGTACACGACAAACGCACTTCATTTTCGGGATCATTTCCCGAAACGGGTCGTTTCTGCGACTGGTAGCAGCAAATGCTGTTGTATACTAGAAACAAACGAAATACGATCCCGTGCCAGCAGACGACTAGTTCCCAACCTGACATTGCAAAACATGGCGGCAAAGTTTTCAGTTGCCTTCAAATATGGCGTCGTCTACGCCAGTCTATGATGTTTATGTACGAGGAAGATGTCGAAAACTGATTCATGACTGATTTTCACGTTTTCCACTATTCCTTCGATTGTGTTACTCCGGTATTCGGGCACCACCTCCACTTCTTACGTGATTTCCTGTTTCTATAAAGACGATGGTGTATCACTGGCTGTGAAGGTCTTGTAGTTCAAAATACAGGGTGCGTCAAAAAAATGTATACACACTTTGAACTGTCATAGATAATTTATTTCCCGTTCTACAAGGTTAAATATCTGTGAGAAAGAAATGTTATGTTTCTTCAACAGGTGGCAGCAGTGGGTCAATCCCGTCTCCGGCCATCCTGATTTAGGTTTTCCGTGATTTCCCTAAATCGTTTCAGGCAAATGCCGGGATGGTTCTTTTCAAAGGGCACGGCCGATTTCCTTCCCCATCCTTCCCTAACCCGAGCTTGCGCTCCGTCTCTCATGACCTCGTTGTCGACGGGACGTTAAACACCACTAACCAGGTGGCAGCAGTGGCAAAGAAGTAACTGCAACATGGCGGACGTGCGTTTGAGCTTTGAAGCGCGGAAGCAGATAATTAAGTGCTACTGGAAGTTTGAGAATGTAGATGCGGTTCGAAGACAGTGGAGAAGTGAGTATGGTACGGAACCACCTTCAAGGTTAACAATTACACTTCTACGAGACAAATTCGAAGTTCATGGGACAGTGTGTGATGTGCATAAAGGTCGATCAGGGCGACCTCGTACAGCGACAAGTGATGATTCCACAACTGCGGTCATGGAACTGTTTCAGCGTTCGCCTCAAAAATCTTCAAGGCAAGCGGCACGTGAGAGTAATGTAAGTGCTAGTAGTGGGCTACGCATTCTGAAGAAAGGCAAGTTTTGTGTGTACATTCCAAGGCTAGTGCAACAGCTAAGTGACGACGATCCAGATCGAAGGTTAGAATTTTGTGAATGGATTCAGGAGATGGTGAGACGTAAACTGGGATTTATGGGTAGCATAATTTGGTCGGATGAAGCCCAATTCAAACTCAATGGAACTGTCAATAGGCACAATTGTGTTACTGGGCTGAAGATAATCCTCACATTACAGTTGAAAAGGCTGTGAATTTGCCTGGTGTAAATGTGTGGTGTGGTTTGTCTGCAAGGGGACTCATTGGGCCTTTCCACTTTTAATGTACTGTTACTGGAGAAACCTACCTAACAATGCTTGCTGACTCCATATTCCCCGCCATTCGTGCATTATACGGTAATTATGAGTTTTATTTCCAACAAGATGGCCCCCCGCCGCACTATCATAGGGACGTACGAGCATACTTGGATCACAATGTGCCAGGCCAGTGGATAGGACGCAGGGGACCAATCGAGTTTCCTGCACGCTCTCCAGACCTCACGCCGCTGGGTTTCTTCTTATGGGGCACAGTAAAAGATGAGGTGTACAAATGTAAACCACATAACCTGGACACACTTTGGAATGAGGTTCAGGTGGTGTGTGCAGAAATTTCATTGGACACTTTGGTACAATATACGGAATCAGTGGTGACTCGTACTCAGAAATGTATTGATGCTGAAGGCCACCAGTTTGAACATTAATCACATTTGCAAAGTATATTTATTTTTGCAATTGGACTTAAAGCTTTCCATTTCCAGAAATTTAACATTGTAGAACAGGAAAAAAATTTTCTATGACGCTTCAAAGTGTGTATACATTTTTTTGACGTACCCTGTATAAATGGTGTGGATAAGATGACTAGTTGAACTAACTGGGCCTGATATTGTTAATTTCGTAAACCTATCGTCATTCAAACAAAAACTTCGCGATATAACCTATGGAGTTTAAAATAGTGTGCTTATCTAATGACAGTATTATCCATACTAGTGATATATCAAAATTATCTGTCACATTACCAGAAACGCAACCACAGGTAGAACCCATCGCCCGACAAATTACTTAGTGAATAACGACAAGCAAAGAACTTGCGAGGAGTACCTATAAAATACCTGGAAGGCATAATATTATATATCAAACAAAAAAAAATAAAAACAAAAAGATGTGACTTGGTGATCCTTACATATCAATTACTTGATGATCAGATACTACGAAGGAACAAATAAGGACCCCAAGTGCCATATTAATCAAGGGGAGTCTACCGAAAATCTGAGCTGACTATGTAATTACTGTTCCCTTGGGAATATAAGATGTCACACTATCGTGTCGTTTATGGAATGACGAAACCCATCTAAACGTCTACATCTATATCTACATTTATATCTACGTGATGACTCTGCTATTCACAATTAAGTGCCTGGCAGAGGGTTCAATGAACCACCCTCAAGCTGTCTCTCTACCGTTCCACTCTCGAACGGTGAGTGGGAAAAACGAGCACTTAAATTTTTCTGTGCGAGCCCTAATTTCTCTTATTTTATCGTGATGACCTTTTCTCCTTATGTAGGTGGATGGCAACAGAATGTTTTCGCAATCGGAGGAGAAAACTGGTAATATAAATTTCATGAGAAGATGCCGTCGCAACGCGATAATACAAAACGAGCCGTCCTTCATTGAACTTTTCCAATATCATCCGTCAGTCCCACCTGATGCGGATCCTACACCGCATAGCAATACTCCAGAATAGGGTGGACAAGTGTAGTGTAAGCAGTCTCTTTAGTAGATCTTTAGTAGATCCAATTTAGATTATTTGTAATTGTAATCCCTGAGTATTTAGTTGAATTTACAGCCATCAGATTTGTGTGCGTTAACGCCTAATTGAAATTTAGTGAATTTCTTTTAGTACTCCTGTGAATAACTTCACACTTTTCTTTATTCGGGGTCAATTGCCACTGTTCGCACCACACAGATATCTTATCTAAATCATTTTACAAGTCGTTTTGGTCATCTGATGACTTTACAAGACGGTAAATGACAGCATCATCTGCAAATAATCTAAGAGGGCTACTCAGATTGTCTCCTATGTCGTTAATACAGACCAGGAACAATAGAGGGCTTATAACACTTACTTGGGGAACGCCGGATATTACTTCTGCTTTACTCGATGACTTTCCGTCTATTACTACGAACTGTGACCTTTCTGACAGGAAATCACGCATCCAGTCACACAACTGAGGCGATATTCCATAGGCACGCAGTTTAGATAGAAAACACTTGTGAGGAACGGTGTAGAAAGCCCTTTGAAAATCTAAAAATGTGGAGTCAATTTCACGTCCCCTGTCGATACCTCTCATTACTTCATGAGTATAAAAAGCTAGGTGTGTTCCGCATGAACGATATTTTCTGAATCTGTGCTGACTATGTGTCAATAAACCGTTTTCATCGAGGTACTTCATAATGTTCGAATACAGTATATGTTCCAAAACCCTACTGCAAATCGACATTAGTGATATGGGCCTGTAATTCAGCGGATTACTCCTATTTCCTTTTTTGGGTATTGGTGCGACTTCAGAAACTTTCCAGTCTTTAGGTACGGAACTTTCTGTGAGCGAGCGGTTGTATATAATTGCTAAATATGGAGCTATTACATCTGCGTACTCTGAAAGGAACCAGGCTGGTATACCATCTGGACCGGAAGCCTTTGCCTTTATTTAGTGATTTAAGCTGCTTTGCTACACCTTCTATGTTTCTCATGTTCGCAGATGTTCTTGATTGGAATTCGGGAATATTTACTTTGTCTTCTTTGGTGAAGGATTTTCGGAAAACCGTGTTTAATATCTCTACTTTGGTGGCACTATTATCAGTGACCTCGCCGTTGTTATCGCGCAGTGAAGGTATTGATTTCGTCTTGCCACAGGTGTGCTTTGTATATTACCAGAATCTCTTTGGGTTTTCTACCAGATTCAGAGACAGAGTTTTGTTGTGGAAATTATTAAAAGCATTTCGCATTGAAGCACGCGCTATATTTCGAACTCCTGCAAAATTTTGTCAACCTTCGGGATTTTGCGTTGTTTTACATGTAGCACGCTTTTAACGCTGCTTCTGCAAAAGCGATCTGACGCTTTTGTGTACCATGGGGAATCAGTACCATCATTTATTAATTTATGTGGCATATATCTCTCAATTGCCGTCGATACTATCTCTTTATCTCTTTCAAATCATTCCACACCTTTTCTACGCTTACGTGATCAGATCGGAAGGAGCCGGCCGCGGTGACCGAGCGGTTCTAGGCGCTTCAGTCCGGAACCGCACGACTGCTACGGTCGCAGGTTCGAATCCTGCCTCGGGCATGGATGTGTGTGATGTCTTTTGGTTAGTTAGGTTTAAATAGTTTTACGTTCTAAGGGACTGATGACCTCAGATGTTAAGTCCGATAGTGCTCAGAGCCATTTGAAACATTTTTCAGATCGGAAGGAATGGAGACTGTCTCTTAAAAGACGTTAAGAGCATTTTTATCAACTTTTTTAAATAGGTGTACTTTGCGTTTCTTTTTGATGGTTGTGGGTGTTACGGTATTCAGCCTAGCAGCAACTGCCTTATGCTCGCTAATCCCTGTATTCGTCATGATACTCCCTATTTGTCCAGGATTATTTGTTGCTAAGAGGTCAGGTATGCTTTCGCAACTATTTACGCTTCGAGTAGGCTCATGAACTAATTCTTCAAAATAATTTTTTGAGAAAGCATTCGGTACCATTTCGGATGACGTTTATGCCTGCCGCCGGCTTTAAATGAATAATTTTTCAGCATATCGAGGTTAGACTGTAGTCGCCACCGACTATAATTGTATGAGTGGGGTACCTGTTTGAAATGAGACTCAAGTTTTCTTTGAAATGTTCAGCAACTATATCTTCTTTAAGCGGGGGGTCGGTAAAACGATCCAATTAATAGTTTAGTCCGATTGTCAAGTATAACCTCTACTCATACTATTTCGCAGAAACTATCTACTTCAATTTCACTACAAGGCAAACTACTTCTGACAACAATAAATACTCCACCACCTACTGTATTTAATCTATCCTTTCTGAACGCTGTTAGATCGTTTGAAAAAATTTCGGCTGAACTTATTTCCGGCTTTAGCCAGCTTTCTGTACCTACAACTATTTGAGTTTCATTGATTTCTATTATGGCTTGGAGCTCTGGTTCTTTCCCAACACAGCTATGACAATTTACAACTACAATACAGATCGTTTCTACAACTGCCTTACTGTGTTTTACCTGCCCTCTTTTAGACGGAAGCCCTTTCTGTGGTTTCTGAGACCCTCTAACCTAAAAAACCACCCAGTCCCTTCCACACAGCCACTGCTACTCGTGTAGCCGCTTCCTGTGTGCAGTGGACTCCTGACATATCAAGCGGAACCTCACAATACACAGAATTACCCAACATTTGATCCGGGGAATATGTCAGTTTGGGTAAAAAATGCAACAGTCTAAAAAAACTATGCAAACGAATTGATTACAGCAAGTCACACCACAGGGTAACAGCAAAAACCTCACTGTTCTAAATCTCAAGGAGACATAACTATGAGTTTGCAAGTTCTAAGGACTTTTATTATTAACTTCATTTTCTGTAATGTCAACTGAGGCATACCTTGACATACACTACATGCTACTTGTTTTTAATATGCAAGGGCCTGAAAATGGCCTTAATGAAATGCTGAAACTGGTCGTCTAAATTAAATAACAACTTCCGAAAAAGTACGCCTGTTTGGTGATTTTTCTTTGTTAAAAATTGCTCAATTATGGTTGAATCTTCGCCTTTCTCAGCGAAGGTGAATCTAGATCTTTGTCTGTGGGTCATAGTGGTACACCCAGCACTCGTCCATGGTGATTTGGGGGCTAGAGGAGTCCTCTTGATTGGTCTGTCACAGCTGCAACGTTTCCGTTGCTGTCTCGGTTCATCGTGCTTTTGGTAATGGTGTGGGCTGTCGCGAAATACAGCTGGTGGCGACCATTTCATGATCAAAACGTTGTGCAAGATATAATCTACTGATCCACGACTTATTGTCAAGTTTTCCACTAGTCTCTCAACTGTGATACATCGCTCTTCGAGCACCATGGGCTCAACTTCTCATCCGATTTCTGGTTCTTTCCTGGTCATACAGACTTGTTTGGCAACATTAACTGCTTCATCAGTTTGCCCACAATAGACCACTTTATATGTGGGCTACGACATTTTGTCTTTTCTTTTCTAGCGCCGTGCTATGATATTGTGGTGTGGGCTGCGCCAGGACTGCAAACAAACAAAAAATTAATTACATAAATTTATATTTTTGATGAGATAATTAACAGCAGACGTGCTAGTATTTTGCTGGCATAACCAGAGAGGGTTTTCTTCCGACCAATAACGAACATTGTGAATATGTTCCTCGCCGTTAGATTTGAATTTAGCTTCAACAGCTACAGTTTGGCTTCCGTGCGGTTTAAATTTTGACGTAGAAACCGAGGTACAGAAGCTAATTCACTTATAGAAATTACTTTCTTGACAGTCTGTTGAACATGGATGCGATGCGAATGTAGAGAACTGTTATACAGAATTCTGTCGTAGGATATCGTGCTATTCTTTATGCGAGAAATAATGGTCGTGATTTATTGCACTTTTGTCGTTTCGTAACGTGTCTTCTGACATACTACAAGCTGGTTGGTTTCGCCTGCCACCATTGTGAATCTGACAAGGGAATGGTCAGACTTGTCATGTCGAAACCTGTGTTGCTTTTTTTACCACTGTGAGTTAACATTGCAAGAAGTCTGTATGCAGAATTTTAGCTGCTGACATGACCTGGAAGTCTGTAAACAATTTAATGAAGTAAGACATTATTGTCGCATGGTTTCCACGCTTATAACTGCCCCTTGTACAACCCTGACCTCTCTCGCTACGTTATACCAACGCCATCTAGGGACAAGGTGGCGTTAGCTACGCGCCGCTCTCTTGGCACAGCGGTGAGAGAGCTGATTCCCCCAGTGAAAGCGATCGTATGATAATTAAACATTCGTTGACAAATATGGCTGATATGTTATCTACGACATTCTTTCCAAATAGCTATGAAATAGACACAAATAAATATACGGTTTAGAACACGTCCAAATTTTATTTCTTGTAATTACCGCAAAAATGCGAAACATTGATACATTGTTCAAAACATAGGTTTTTTGTGCACCAAGAACATACAAGTAAAGACGACATATGACAGCCCTGCGAATCACAGACGTTGTTAGATGTCCGTAGACAAAACTGGGCTGGTGTTAGGAACGAATCAGATATATTTCGAGAAGTGCCACGCATATTTAATCAAATTCTGAAATCGTGGGGAGGAAAATTGATAATGTACTACTGATTGCAGCTTGAGAATATTGTCACGGTGATAGACAGGAAATTGCAGTGATCAGCACACAATAATTTTCTCTGTTAGTTTTCTGTAAAATGCCTTCCACTGGCGGAAAAATTCTCTGTCTACAGGTTGAATTACGTTGGTCGTGTCGGGTGGAATCGGAAGCATCTCTACTTCTTTGTCAGGGTGGGCTCGAAATACAGCTTTTAATGAATCAGACCCTTTATGACCTGACCACGAATCTAGAAGGAGAAGAGACGTATGAAAAGTGTAACATTTTCGTTTGCCTTTTTTCCAGATTTCGATGCGTCTACTACAAGACTTTTTGCGTAGAACATTGTTCTTTTGACACGTGGTCCAAAACGTCCAGTTGGTTCTTGAAGACACACATAAATTTTAGGCAGCAATGAACCACCCAGACTAATTATGGGCATTATAGTGTATGAATGGGTGAGTTCAGTCGTGGACTGCGCAATCGCCTCAATATGTTTTTCCCCTTTGAATGACAGTGTTCTTTTCGCACGCATTTCTTTTTGAAAACCTGACTGATCTGCATTGTACACGTATGATTCGCTAAAACTAGCGATCTTATTTTTTGCATTCGTAAGAGAAGCTTCTATCATTTCGATTTGTGTCACTTCATTTTCCGACCTGCTTCTCGATACAAATTTTGTTATTTTTCTTGCCACAATTTTATGTGACCTTTTGAAGCGACTAATCCAACTTTGAGAAGCTGTAAATTCTTTAGCGCCTATCGCTTTGGCAATCTCTAACGCACAGTCACTCAAAGTTGTATTGCTCACACCAAATGACTGTTGTCTGGCATCGGTAAATAACTCAAAAAGTCGCGCATTTATCTCCTTCGCAATTTCCAGTCGACTATTACGTCGTCGAGCGACTTGCTTTTTCCATCTATACAATTCACGTTCAGAACGGACAAAGCGATACTTATTTTGAACAGTACTGACACGTAGGCGTTTCTTACCACTTTCGTTCAACCAATACGTCACCGCTTTTTCTTTGTCTGATAAGGTAATTGTAGTTGCTGGTGTTACTTTCGGAGATAATTGATGATGGTACGCGGCACTATCACTCGAAGAGTCTTCACGAGTGCAACTTTCGTCGGTGTCTTCGCCATCTGTAGAGTCACAGTCTGCAATATCGAGTGTTCCAGTTGTTTCTAGCCACATGTCTGCGCCATTTACATGCTCGTCTAGAAGTTTAACAACCATGTCGCACAACACGTAGTCTTCACGCGTGTTTTCTGTCGATTGCTTCTTTTGGCGTCTGTGGTATATCTCTATGGCAAGCAGCAAAACATTTACAGGGTTCGCCATCACCTGTGACGGGAGATTGAATGTTCACCGTAAAGTGGCTTGCGTAGTATAGATGAACATGTACAGAACATCTTTCATATCTCTAACCAGTTTCAGGACGGTATGTTTCGAAATACGTACCAGAAATTAAAAGGACGTGCATGCCTCAGAAACGAATATTCGTTCCCCCTTTCCATCAAAACCTTGCAGCGATATTCCTCTTTAGTGAACGCCGCGGTAAGACGGCCGCTCTTCCCGACCATGCGCACAACGCTCGCGACTCGCCATTTCCAGGGGTGGCCAGCCGTCACTGCATTCGCCAAGCAGGAAAAACAGCCATGTTCGTGATTTTTTTTTTAGGGCTTCCAGTTCATGTCAGCAGCTACAATTTTGCAAACGGACCTTTTGCACAGTTAAATAACAGTGCTAAAAAAATCAATACATGTTTCGGCATGACAAGTCTGACCATTCCCTTGTGAGTCTTCAACCGCTGATACCGCGTTCCGACCTGTGTGGTTGATCTGCATATCTCTATACAAATCCGCTCTGCTTGTGAGTAACTCTGGCGACATTTTCCCATCACAATAAGCATTTATTCGTTAGAATATGACGTTACTGAAAGAGTAACAAAAACTAACTGAAGGCGGCCAGCAAAACGTCCCACTTAGTCGCGAGTACTAGCAGTACCAGCGGTGAAATGCTAATAACGCTGTCTAGGGTAGACTGACACTCCCCATTAGCTTCAGTTGAGTGGTATACCTTGGCGTGGCGTAGCGCTTTGCAAATATGAGATTTCTCTTGGTATTACCGAAATGGAGCAAAACAGCAAAGAACTTTTTAGACAAAGAAAGATCGGTTTTGAAAGCTCTTTTCAAGGAATTACTTTTTCCCCATGTTCCCATTTGAAATTCTGCCGTTGAGATTGTTCTCTCTATTTTTCCAGCAGTCCCCAGTCAATATAAGGTTTACCATTCCATCCCTAAAACGCATTTCAATAAAAGAAGATGGGACGCACCGATGCAGGCAAAAGGTCTTCGTACAGTAGGCTTCAAGTAATCTGAGTATTCTGCGTTTGAACTAGACTTCGGAACAACATTAAAGCCTCATCTCTCTTCCTTCTAATTATTCCGTATTGTTTTTAGTTTGCGGCCGTAAATCAGTTTCGCACAAATCTTTATCAATGCTCCTAACCAGTAATTTATTACTATTCGAACGGTATCTGAGGTGAGTGATCGTTCGACAGGAAAATTAGTCTTCTTTCCTTATTTTCATTCGCTTATGTCGTATGGTATTATATTTTGGGGTACTCTTCCCATTCTAAAATGATATTTTTGGTTCAGAAACGGGCGGTTGGGGCAATAAGTGATGTAAGTTCGAAAAACCTCTTGTCGACCCCTGTTCACGAGTCTGGGTATTTTGACGCTGGCCTCACAATATACAGGATGGTCCATTGATAGTGACCGGGCCAAATATCTCACGAAATAAGCATCGAACGAAAAAACTACAAAGAACGAAACTCGTCTAGCTTGAAGGGGGAAACCATATGGCGCTCGCTATGGTTGGCCCGCTAGATTACTCTACCATAGGTCAAACGGATATCAACAGCGTTTTTTAAAATAGGAACCCCCATTTTTATTACATATTCGTGTAGTACGTAAAGAAATATAAATATTTTTGTTGGACCACTTTTTTCGCTTTGTGACAGATGGCGCTGTAATAGTCACAAACGAGTAAGTACGTGGTATCACGTAACATTCCGCCAGTGCGGACGGTATTTGCTTCGTTGGCGACGACTTTGAACGTCGTGTACGGTTCTGCCGCTGGGCACAAGAGAAATTACGGGACGATGACAGATTTTTTGCACGCGTTCCATTTAGTGACGAAGCGTCATTCACCAACAGCAGTAACGTAAACCGGCATTATATGCACTATTGGGCAACAGAAAATCCACGATGGCTGCGACAAGTGGAACATCAGCGACCTTGGCGGGTTAATGTGTGGTGCGGCATTATGGGAGGAAGGATAATTGGCCCCCATTTTATCGATGGAAATCTAAATGGTGCAATGTATGCTGATTTCCTACGTAATGTTCTACCGATGTTACTGCAAGAGGTTTCACTGCATGACACAATGGCGATGTGCTTCCAACATGATGGATGTCCGGCACATAGCTCGCGTGCGGTTGAAGCGGTACTGAATAGCATATTGCATGACAGATGGATTGGTCGTCGAAGCACGCTCACCAGATCTGACGTCCCTGGATTTCTTTCTGTGGGGAAACTTGAAGGATATTTGCTATCGTGATCCACCGACAACGCCTGGCAACAAGCGTCAGCGCATTGTCAATGCATGTGCGAACATTAGGGAAGGCGAACTACTCGCTGTTGAGAGGAATGTCGTTACACGTATTGCCAAATGCATTGACGTTGACGGACATCATTTTGAGCATTTATTGCATTAATGTGGTATTTACAGGTAATCACGCTGTAACAGCATGCGTTCTCAGAAACGATAAGTTCACAAAGGTACATGTATCACATTGGAACAACTGAAATGAAATGTTCAAATGTACCTACGTTCAATATTTTAATTTTAAAAACCTACCTTTACCAAAACTGTTTGTGACTATTACAGCGCAGTCTATCACAAAGCGAAAAAAGTGATCCAACTAAAACATTCATATTTCTTTACATACTACACGAATATATTATAACTAATGGGGGTTCCTATTTTAAAAAATGCGGTTGATACCCGTTTGACCTATGGCAGCGCCAACTAGCGGGCCAACCATAGCGCCATCTGGTTTCCCCCTTCAAGCTAGACAAATTTCTTTCTTTGCAGTTTTTTTCGTTTGACGCTTATTTCGTGAGATATTTGGCCCGGGCAACGATCAATGTACCATCCTGTACATCTTCCTTACTGTAAACAATATTAGCTTATTCCCAAGAATAAGCAGCTATCGCTCAGTTAATACTCGGCAGAAATCAAACCTGCATTTGGATCGGACTTCCGTAATTCTTGTGCAGAAAGGTGTGAAGATACTGCTGCATCCATTTTCAATAAGCTACCACACGAATTCAAAAATCTTAGCAGTAATCCACGCGCTTTCAAATCGAAACTGTTTAGTTTCGTCGTGGGTGACTCCTTCTATTCTGTGGAGGAGTTCCTTGAAAAATTAAGCTGATTCTTGTTGTATTGTTGACTGCGTTTGCTTAAACTTATGGACTGACTTTTTTCGGGTTCATAAACATTTATTTTTACGTGTTTTTACTTTTATGTTTTAATTTCATGTACTGACACGTTCCATGACCTTGGAGATTTGCTCCTCAATTTGGTCTTACGGTGCTTGACGTGTAAATAAAAATTAATAAATTACTTAATAACTATCAATGGAAAAATAATTCTGTTAAAAATGCAAGATCATAAAATTATTGCATCATAACAAGGCTAACTCCGAAGCGATCTACTGCTCCTATCGAAAAAAGGAAACTGCCTGTGGGCGACATTTTGCTTGCGCACATCCTTCTTTATGAGTTATCGCCCATGCAAACAGCTCGATAAACTAGTTGAGATCGTCGAACAGGACGGGACAGAATACAATACAGATAACGTGGAGAGTAGAGTGGGATTTCAAAGTAAAAGATATCAAAAAGTTTCCGGTGCATAAAGTTAGTCAGATTTGGAGTTCTGACGACTGGTGATAAGTTCGTGATATCATATCCGCCTGCCGGACGAGGTCAATTATTGTTTATGATCAAAGTAAAACTCAGTTACCCGCGGTTTGATTAAAGACTCACGACTGCCGATGGTACGTTCCCAAGGAACGATGTAGCTGCCATCATGATTTGTTAAAATTACTACAATTTTAGCAGCAAGGAGAGAAGCATTTTTACAAAACTAAGCAAATTTCTCTTTAGAATGAGATTTTCACTCTACAGCGGAGTGTGTGCTGATATGAAACTTTCTGGCAGATTAAAACTGTGTTCCGGACCGAGACGTGAACTCGGAACCTCTGGTGCCCGCGAAAGGCAGAGGTCCCGAGTTCGAGTCTCGGTCCGGCACACAGTTTCAATCTGCCAGAAAGTTTCAATTTTCTCTTTGGTATCCAAAAGCTAAGTGCTTGATGAAAACTCGCTCCTCTGTTCGGGAGTCCTAACTTAGTAGAAATTTAATGGGATCCAGCGTGGAACTTGTTCTTATTTGCGTAGTAGGTACGACTCAGGAACAGCATTATTTCAAAAGATGCTTTAAATGTCGCCTTCCCTGTTTCTCATCGCTCATTCTAAAGTGGATAATGGTATAAAACACATGAAAACAGACTTAAAGTATGCAACATATGCTTACGTTATTGTTGCAGGTTCAGAGCATCCAAGGCCCTGTTACTTTAGTCTTACGGGTTTAGAATGTCCAACACCTTCTTACTTTACTGTTACGTGTTCAGAGCCCCCTACATCTTCTTACGTTACTGTTATAGGTTCGGAGCCCTTAACATCCTCTTACCTTACTTCTATGGCTTCAGAGCATCCAACACCTCCTTGCATTACTGGTTTTGGTTCAGAGAATCCAACATTTTCTTACATTACTGTTATGGGTTCAGATAACCCAGCATCTTCTTACGTTATTGTTGTGGTTTCAGAATGTTAACTATATACACGCTGGGCAAAATGAAACTGGCCTGGAAAATATTTATAAGACTGATGCAAATAGATCCTTGTTAACGAATAAGAGAACTGCCTGTCAGTGAAGACGCTAGCAATAGTTACTTCGATGCATCAGTCGGTTGCTCTCACACGTCTGCACATGTGCATCTCCCGCGTGCTCTGTTCAAAAAGTGGCTCTGCGCACTATGGGACTTAACATCTATGGTCATCAGTCCCCTAGAACCTAGAACTACTTAAACCTAACTAACCTAAGGACATCACACAACACCCAGTCATCACGAGGCAGAGGAAATCCCTGATCCCGCCGGGAATCGAACCCAGAACCCGGGCGTGTGAAGCGAGAACGCTACCGCACGACCACGAGCTGCGGACCGCATGCTCTGTCCCAAATACTTTCCTGCGTCCTTAAGTTTGAATAAGTTAGAAGAGGAGATCCATTTAGTGACAAACTGGATGCAACACACAATAGCGTTTATAATAAAACAGCGCGTGTATCTGGTCTAGAGGTGTACAAATTCCCCTTGCAGCCTGCTTGCCCCTAGCTCCTCTGCAACCCCTCATGCAGGTCAGCCTGCCTCGACGTACACGCAAGAGTGCGCGTGTACTGAGGCATAGTGGGTAATGCGGCCGACTTGGGCTCCCGCAAGCCCGGGCTACCTGGGTTCCCGCAGGCCTGCCAAGCTTCACAGGACCCGCTCAGCTTGCTGAGCCTGACAACACGTTGCGCTGTCAAGCTACCGTGACTAGAGTAGCCAGGTAGTTAGCCCGCAGTTCATTTATCGCAACGGTGGGGACAGCACAATGAATAGGTCGAATTTTAGTGAGATTAAAAAAAATTGACAACTGGCGAATACATGCTGGTAACGAAACAGAGCACAAGTGCCGCATGGGAAACGTTTTAGTGTGTTTATGAGGCCGCTTCAAATAAATCGGTAGGTGTGTCTCAATGCAAACTATGTAAAAAGCTCTTAAGTACTTATTCGGGAACCTCGAGTATGTTACGACATGTGTGCAAATTTGACAAGCAGTTCCCTCACTCCGTAAATATCTTGAAAGATTACAAAGATTTAGTGGCCGAAAAGTGCATCGAAATCTGTGCTAAGGACCTGAGACCATTTAGCAGTATAGAGGGAGAAGGATTTGATGGTAACCCGCAAACGATGTCCAAATCTTTTGTAAGGTACTCTATTCCATGCACTGTCCGAAATATTATGTAGACAGTGATGTTCCTCTTGATGGTCAAGTGTGCAAAATTTCTTCAAGATCGGAATAAAACTGTAGGTTGGTGTAGAAGTGTGTAAGTAACGTACCCTCCGCCATGCACCATTCAGAATTTTAAGCAGACAGCGCTCTTCATCCTGCTTTGAATATCAAGTGTGCCAAATTTCATCAAGATCGGAATAAAAACATACAATTTGTCGAATTCCGTTAGGTAAAGTAACCTCTGCCATGCACCCTACGAAATTTTATGTACACTGTGACCTTCCTCTTGGTTTCAAGGTATAGTGTGCAAAATTTCATCAAGATTGTATGCAATACAAACACACGGACACAATGAAAACGCACTTTCAGTTTTTCCCAAATTTTCCAATTTTTCGGTCGAGTTTCCAAAAAATTTATTTCATAAAAACCTTGTCCTGAGAATTACGAACACAGCAAAAAAAAAAAAAAAATTGCCGAATTGGTCCAGCCGTTCTCGAGTTTTACGCTTATCAACGCATTTGGCAACTCATTTTTATTTATATAGATAATAAGCCCGAAATATACGCGTAAAGGAAGAATGTACAAATAAAACCCAATATTTTTGACCTTAAATTAATATATATATATAATGTTGGGGTTTGTCTTTTGGTGCTCAGGTAAAATAAAAACTTTTAATTAACGTTCATATTACTACAATGACGCGCGCAGACTAAACGGCTCCGTAGCGCAGCTCAGCAGTAATATGGGGCAGGCAAGCAAGTTTCCCGCAGCCCGCCCGGGTTGGGTTGTGCTTGGCTTGGCTGGGAGTGAAGCAGCCTGCCCGTTCTGTAGACAAGGCGCGGCGGCCTGCCCGCCTCGCCACCGGGCAAGCATGGGCGGGTTAAAAGCGGAACGTGTACACCACTGATCTGGTCGAGTGTGATGCGAATCATAATTCGTGGAAAAAAGTAAGCAGAACTGCTCCCACGAGTGTTTAGGACCGGAAGCGTTTTGATAAAACCTCCAGGAATGTCACCAACGCAAAACGTAGTAGCAAAATGGCGAGAAACGGACTCTAGCGAACAAAAACCGTTAATATCCGAAAAGAGTTCGAACACCAGAAAACATTGCTCCAATCTTAGAGTAAGTACTTTCTGGGACAGTTTTGGTTTGCCCACCCTGTATGCTAGAGAAACTTGTCACGTTCATGATTCGAGTTCGGCTCCCGCGTTTCGTATTACGATACATGGAACTGATGGCTTATCTTCAGACAGAACGCATGTAACGCCAAAGATACACGTGCCAATTTTTCGCTCGCTTTCCGCAAGGTGTCAATACCTGCTGCAAAAAGTTTAAGCGCTCTGTGTCGTCAGTTACATGCAACAGAATCAACAGCTTACGAGCTTCCTACAGGTAACAGGATAGGAGGATGAGTGAAGACACCATAGAAAGAAAAAGTCACAAGTGGAAAGTTAATTAGGAAGTTCAGAAAGTAAGTTACACGTGGTGTCCCACTCTAAGTCCACCGCGTAACAACTGACACACATTTTCAGAAGAGAGTGCGTGTTCCAGGTTACCTGATGGCAAATCTCTGCTGCGATATTTGTAATACGTGCATCATAGGATGTGATTGAAATAGTGCGCCATGTGGGCGTGAGCTCCAGTGTTGAAGTATGCGGGACAGTACAATTGCTGTAGACAAAACTTCTAAAATGAGCACACATTTACTGTGATATTCTGGTGGTATATGAATCAAATGCAATGTTACGCCCAACTGTGGTGAAATGTTGTCAACAATTTCACCTCTAAGGTTTCGCAGGGTGTTGCGGATCGGGAAGTCTGGACCTACTTCCACGCTGTTTCCATCTTTTCGGCAAAGTGAAAGAACGTCTGGTAGAGGGGGGGGGGGGGGGAGAGAGATTTTTCCAACGATAAGGAAGCTAACTCTGTTGTTCTCGGGTACGTGACCAAGGAGTGGATATCTGTCGTTCTGTAACTGACCGATCAGTAGAATGTTCCGACCGTTGTTTACACAGACTTGGTGACTAAACTGCAAAATAGTGTCACGTAACTGTGACCCTTTGAAGTGTAGTTCAGCATTCAGTCAAAATTATCTGGCCTTACTTGTGTACCTTACATTTTTAGTTTTCTCGTAACTACATAATTACAGTTGCAAGACAAACATACGCTTCATAGCAAAATGGCGTACAAAGTCACTCTTCCTACAAAGTCTGTGAAGGTCAACGAAGGTCAAAAAGGTGGCATGAAAGTCCGTTTACAGAGTGTGTTCGAAGTGATGACCATTGGTATCAATGCAATGGTGCAATCTTCTTATCATGGATTGAGTGGCATTCCTTGTCACATCGGCACTTATCGAAGCACATGCTCTGCCAGTCCTCTCTCGCATATCTTCAGGTATAGTTGGAACGTCTTTATTAACAATGTCTTTTACGAATCCCCACAAGAAAAAATCCAGAGGCTTCAAGTCTGGCGAACGAACCGGTCACGACACATCTCCTCCGCGTCCAATACAACGATTTGGGAATTGACTCTGCAACTCATTTCTAGCAATCAGCGAAAAATGTGCCGGACACATTGCACTTTCTATTCCTTGTTCCTACAGGTTGATAGCACTTTCTATTCCTTGTTCCTACAGGTATTTCTTCCAATAACAGACCTAATGTTACTTGCAGGAATGTGGTGTACTTCCTACCATTAAGATTTCCTTCGATGAAATAGGGGCCTATTATTCTGTCCTCCAGAATCCCATACCATACATTCACCGACCACTGTTTTTGGTGTGCAACTTGCCGCTGCCAACATTGATTTTCGGTTGCCCAATAATGCATATTATGCAAATTAACATGTACATGGTTCATGAATGTAGCCTCGTCAGTAAATAAAATCAAATTAATGAATGTGTCATCCCTCTGAATCTGTAATTGAGCCAGTTGGCAGAATTCAATGCGACGCATACAATCTGTACTAGTTAATCCTTGGTGGAGACTGATATGGTAAGGATAATATTTATGGCGTTGCAGAACACGAACGACAGTACTCTGGCTCATGCCAGATTCCCTTGTGATTTGACGCGAACTAACACAAGGATCTCGGACCGCAGAGGCAAGAGTACCAGTTTCCGTTTCCTTGTTAGTAACTTTCCTTTGCCGGATATGTTTCCGTTAAAGATCCAGTTGTTCTCAATTTATCATACATAAATTTAAATGTACGACGTGTAGGGCGAGTACCTTGAGGATATCTTTGCAGCATATAAGTCTCTAGCTGTCACTGTATTTCGTTGGCATTCTCCGTAAATGAGTAGCATATCGACTTGTTCTTCGAAGGAATACATCATTCACATTCGCTTGATTCGACCTATTAGGGTTGTATTACGAAACAGTCGAATGGTGTTTACATGTCAATGGCACGTTAGATGGATACTCCGTATTCGGCGAATATTTACTGTTTGCACGATATACGAGAGAGAATTGTCAGAGCATGTGCTTCGATAAGTGCCGAAGTGATAAGGAATACCACTCAATCCATGATAATAAGATTGCAGCGCAGCACTAATATCAATGGTCATCACTTCGAACACCTTCCGTAAGAGGGCGTTCATGCCACATTTTTGACCTTCGTTGACCTTCAAAGACCTTACTGTTACACATCATTGGATTCGTCTCGATAGCCGATATCAGAAAATAAGTACAAACTATAGCATTCCATTAAAAAAAAAAAAAACAAAGCTGACCTTCATATCTCCGAAGCGACCCCACCTAGCAACAAAAAACCAACGTCATATTATGGCCTCCGTTGTGCCATGCAACATTTGTCCCACAAACATTTCAGCCCCTATCATATTTTCGGAGTTATTCTAGTTGGCAATAATTAGTGTATATATATATATATATATATATATATATATATATATATATGTGTGTGTGTGTGTGTGTGTGTGTGTGTGTGTGTGTGTTTTCTGTGGTTTTTTCTCGCAAAGGCTGGGGAGGCGATCATAAAGTTAGCGAAGTTATTACTGGAATTTCCCTCTCTCTCTCTCTCTCTAACTACAAGACTTTTTTTTGTACACGTGACGCAAAAGAACAGATCGGTACACTCTCTTTATCGGAGGTCAGTTAACGACATGTAACATATTACCACATCGTAAGTATTAGTATTTCCTGAAGTAAGCTTGTGTCCATGTGTGTACATGAAACAATTCTATTAACTCACACTAGCAGACGTAGCTATATGCATCTACAAATTCCGCAGACGATATGGCTGGCTGTTGGGTTGGTTGGTTTGTTGGGTAGAGGGACTAAACTACTGAGATCATAAGTCCCTTGCAGACGATATGCACCTACACTTTCACATCTGGTTACTGTAAGCAAACTGAGCCGACAGGCACGATGTTTGGATGGAGAATTCCACAATGATTTTCGTAATTCCATTATGTTGACTTATATATTGTATGTCTGATACATAGTCCTCACATGGTAGTAAGCTTCTAACAATTTCAAGTAAATCAAATTCATCATTACAGCTTTGGCAACCCATTTTTCTGACGGACATTAATGTTGCTCTGCAGTTGCGTCGATTCAGTCTTGGATGAAGAACTGTCCTCAGTAAGCAACGATACGTCAGACGAAACTTTACTATGAGAAAGAGTCACACACAAAATGACACATGAGGTACAGTTTTTTTAGGCGTCGGAGGAAACAGATACTAACAGTTTGGATTTAATCAGAAGTATTTCCTCACGTCCAAATTATGGGAGAGGCTGTTTTTCAACGTTTTGGGCTATGCGAGTTGAATTTTCATCATTAAGATGGAAGAACTGCTTCACGTAAGACAAAGGAATAGAATAGTAGAGAACTGATGGCCTTACTCGTGTTCTAGAGTCTTAAGCAGTGGCATCGAAATGAAGTTGTCCCAGTCTCTCCCAGTCATTTACTGATGGCAGCTAGGTCGCAGAAATTAATAAAAGATATGTCTCTCGACCTCAGAATAAATGTGATATCTTTAGCAAAAGAGTATCTGAACTGGGATATTCGTTCACTGTAGAAGAAAGTGGCCTCGATCCTAAAGTCATTTTCGGGAAGTTATTTCTGCAAATTTCAATTCGCAGGAAGGTTGGTTATTTTTCTGTAGCAACGACTACGATGTCACTGCAAATGGAACACCAAGCATTGCATGCAAAGAAATGCTAAATATATTTTAGAGAGGTGCGTGTCACCCAGAGGGCAAAAGCTGCCTTTATTTGCACAGTGTTCTAATCACGTTTCAGAACAACAGGTGGACGTTTGAAGCTGCGGGTGAATTTGTTTCAGGCAGAAAATATCGGACTTTCAAGAAGACAACAGTGGTTGTATTCTTCATCGTAAGGAGAGTATTTAATACTTTACTATTGGACACTAAAAAGGCGATTATTGAGAATACCTGCCTCAATATCCATCGATGTCTACGGAGATTGAACAATATGGGAATACCGCTTTACAAATGCGTGCTTCAACATAAATTCAGATGATAGCCAAGCCTGCGTGTTGCGCTGTTGTATTTGATAACGAACGGCGCCTATACAATGTGCTCAATAGCTAAGTGAATTCGAACGTGGGAAAATTGTTGGTTCTCGTGTGGTGAGTGCTTCCTTAACCGAGGTAGCCGAAGTGTCTGATGTTCCAAGACGCACCGTATCGAAGATTTATATCACATACAAGGAAAGCGGGAAAACATCTTGGGCTACGTCACAACGCGGGCGAAAATGTGTGTTGGGTAATCGTGACAGAGGGTCATTGAAGAGGACTGTGACGAAAAACAAGGGGACGAATGTTGGAAAAGTCACCGCAGAACTTAATATCACACTCGCTAATCGTGTTAGCACCAAAACAGCACGAAGGGATCCCCGTATGCCGAGAGTTGTAGAGCGAGCTCGAATTCCAAGACCCGTGACAGGAAATCGTGGTGCCGAGAGGATAAAACCTGGACAACGGAGCAATTTAAGACATTCATTTGGTATGAAGAGTCTGAAACATTTGCGTTTGAATTACGTAACTGACATTTGCCTGCAACACAACGGTTAGAATTGGAGTGACATACGAACGTGCATTTTATGTCGTCACTTATGCGCTTTGTCCTGTACTGAACTTTTACGACTGCGAGAATGTACACTATCAATAACTATAAACCAGACCAAAGCTACATGAATTTACATAACACAAAAACTGAATCTCAACCAACACTATTGATTTGAAATTGGCCTTGGCAATAAAACAGAACTTGACTGATTTGAAAATAACGGTCCCTAGGCATAATGAATGCTATCTCTTAGATAATAAAATTTCTTACTTTATCTGCGCAATGGTAACGCTCTTCGCACTCCTCTCTGTTAGTAGGTACTTTAAATTGCATTGTTAGCAAAAAGCTATTGTGCAAGGCTGTTGCTTAGCATACATTTTAATTAAATCTAATATGACTGGGACAATAACTTCTTGCGAAAAATAGTTAATCAAAAACGACATCGATCTGGGAACTGGTAATTACTTGTGGTAAGTAAAAATATAGCACTAACTTTAAAACTTGTATTTGACTCTTTGAAAATTAATAATGCTTACAATTAGAACACAATAAACTGATTATACATTAAAAGTTAGCTTTACAAAATCATTGGATGTGAGTGCTATCATCACTTATGATTACGTGCATTGCATTGATAAGAAAACAACTATCTTTACCTTAATTATTTCCAGTATGGTATCTTGCAAATAAAAATCATTACTACCCATAGCAACTAAGCACAGGGTGGTCCAAAAGCCCGGAAACACCCTGATAAAATCCAAATGGAGTAGCAAACAAGGAACAGAGTCCCTATACACGAGTTGAATCCAAGATGGCGACTTTCAAGATGGTCGCCATGTTGGTGGCATAGCCTATAAAGTTTCCCCCTTCCTGTTCCTCAAGTGTGGCGACTTTGTTTCCTTGTTTGCTATTCCATTTGAATTTTATGAGGGTGTTTCCGGACTTTTGGACCACCCTGTATATATCCAGCACACATCAGATTCAAGACTTTACATTTGAGAGTCCTCCATACATCTCTCTTCCCAAGTTGCTCTAACACATTACCTATAACACCTTGAATCAGCGATTGCAGTTGAGCAGTGATGCTACTGCACAATCGATACCAAATTTGACCATCTCTGGTTCAATATCAAATTTTACTATGTGTATATACCTTTCAAGTTTTGTTGCCCACTGTTTCCAATATCTGGCAGAGTTTACGGCCCAAGAGTGATATATGGAGGAGTTAAGCGAAGAACTGAGCAGACATATTATAATATTTCCTGGGCGCCTGCATTACTCTGCAAGGTCGCATTACTTCTTCTTCTGCTGGTTAAGTGTTTAAGGAGACTAACTAACGAAGGTCATTGGTCTCTTATCCTTCCTTCCAGGAAAGAAGCATTGTACTGAATCTGTGTGCATGTAGAGGTAATTCTGTGTGCAAGTGTGAGAATGTGTTCTCAAAATTTGCGTAGTGTATATCTAAGGTGGAACATGGGAACCAACTAGGTATTTACCTAGTGGTATGTAGTAAACCGTCAACAAACCATATCCAGGTTGACTGGTACACCAACCCCTTGCCATTAATCAGCTGGACGGTTTCGATCCAGAGCTGGTGTAAACCTCTGTTACAGATGCGGTCATGTTAGTGGAAGAGGGTTTCTTTCCATAAAATGATGATTAGGGACCCTAGGCAGGTCAGCCAAATGTCGGGGGGGGGGGGGGGGTTTAACAAGAATGGTTTTACTTGTTCACTTTCCCTACTGGATCGGGTCGTTGGCTCTGTCTGAAGGCCTGTTATGAGACCCAACCTGTTAATTAAAACTGCCTCTTTACTAATTTTGATTAATATTTAATAATTAAATAGTGTTCAGGGAACTGATCACTACTAAACAAACAAGAATAGCATTGAACACATTTATTTAACAATAATCTTCCTAACATCAAAGTGAACAAAGAGATACATATTGTTGTTGTTATGGTCTTCAGTCCTGAGACTGGTTTGATGCAGCTCTCCATGCTACTCTATCCTGTGCAAGCTTCTTCATCTCCCAGTACCTACTGCAACCTACATCCTTCTGAATCTGCTTAGTGTATTCATCTCTTGGTCTCCCCCTACGATTTTTACCCTCCACACTGCCCTCCAATACTAAATTTGTGATCCCTTGATGCCTCAGAACATGTCCTACCAACTGATCCCTTCTTCTGGTCAAGTGGTGCCACAAACTTCTCTTCTCCCCAATCCTATTCAATACTTCCTCATTAGTTATGTGATCTACCCATCTAATCTTCAGCATTCTTCTGTAGCACCACATTTCGAAAGCTTCTATTCTCTTCTTAGCCAAACTATTTACCGTCCATGTTTCACTTCCATACATGGCTACACTCCATACAAATACTTTCAGAAATGACTTCCTGACACTTAAATCTATACTCGATGTTAACAAATTTCTCTTCTTCAGAAACGCTTTCCTTGCCATTGCCAGTCTACATTTTATATCCTCTCTACTTCGACCATCATCAGTTATTTTGCTCCCCAAATAGCAAAACTCCTTTACTACTTTAAGTGTCTCATTTCCTAATCTAATACCCTCAACATCACCCGACTTAATTCGACTACATTCCATTATCCTCGTTTTGTTTTTGTAGATGTTCATCTTATATCCTCCCTTCAAGACACCATCCATTCCGTTCAACTGCTCTTCCAAGTCCTTTGCTGTCTCTGACAGAATGACAATGTCATCGGCGAACCTCAACGTTTTTATTTCTTCTCCATGGATTTTAATACCTACTCCGAATTTTTCTTTTGTTTCCTTTACTGCTTGCTCAATATACAGATTGAATAACATCGGGGAGAGGCTACAACCCTGTCTCACTCCCTTCCCAACCACTGCTTCCCTTTCATGTCCCTCGACTCTTATAACTGCCATCTGGTTTCTGTACAAATTGTAAATAGCCTTTCGCTCCCTGTATTTTACCCCTGCCACCTTTAGAATTTGAAAGAGAGTATTCCAGTCAACATTGTCAAAAGCTTTCTCTAAGTCTACAAATGCTAGAAACGTAGGTTTGCCTTTCCTTAATCTTTCTTCTAAGATAAGTCGTAAGGTCAGTATTGCCTCACGTGTTCCAGTATTTCTACGGAATCCAAACTGATCTTCCCCGAGGTCGGCTTCTACTAGTTTTTCCATTCGTCTGTAAGACATACATATATAAGTGATAAAATCAAGCTAGTAATGGCAATGACACTTAAATTCCAAAACTAACTCTTAAGGTCGGATAACGCATCTGTACTTGTTATTTTTTTTCTACTCTCTCCCCTTGTCAGACGGCATAAAATACGTCAGACAAATCTACTTCAATTACCAAATTCTCGATAAGAGCGTGGCTGGAAAACTGAGCTCTGGTAATCACAGGCGTGCGTAATATAGGATTAAATGCCGAAGCTGAGCATCACGTTACCAAATGTAGCCTCGTGGACAGGTCAGAAAGCTGCTGATGGCGTCTGCGTCGTCGAGGAGCCTCAATTGCAACAAAATGAATTTATTTTCGCGAACAGGCTTCCTGTTCGTAAACTCCTATTCAAAAGCTAATTCTGCTTTCTTTCCAGTCGTCTCGCACTCGTTAAGACGGGACTCACCAGCCCAAAGGCGGAATCCAGTAACGTCTTTAATAAAGTGTGGCTCGAGGAAATTGCTCTGCTCCTGTCTGCTTCCTGTGAGATAGTATTCCCAACCGTAATTAGCGGAATCAGCCTGTCTCTAACAGTAAAACATGACAGTACTGAATACTAGTTTCAGTTGCAACTGGCAGACTTATTCAAAGTCCTCCACAACACACTGAAAAGAATTTACTCTCCTACAGCAGAGCCGAAAGCACGACGTCCGCTCGCTACAGGAGCTAAGACGCTTCTCTCTGCAAAAATCAGCACCCACACGCTATTTTTCGAGCTGGCCAATCCCGTGGCTCTAGACCAGCACAGTTCGCTCCCACTATTATTTCCTCGCTTCTTCCAGCCAATTAAAACATTCTGCGCCTTACTGCGCCTAGAATGTTCTGGAACAAACTGAAACTCCATTCAAAATTGAACCCACCAATGGTGTCTCTCTGTTCGCCCTCGCGCGGGAAACGGTCATTGCACTAGCTTAACCGCGTTTCTTAGAAAGTCCCTGAAAACGTTAAGATTCGTGGGAAGGCTCCCTTAGGCGGCAGCTCATCTCCACATAGTGGCGTTGGCGTAACGTCCAGCGCCAACGAGGCGCCGTCCTTCGAAGGCCTGCCTGTGTTGTCCGCGCAATGGGTGCCTACCTGCTCCGGCGGCGCGTCTCCCCCAGTGGGACGCTTTCGCATGCCGACTCGTAATGGTCGGTTGTAAACTTCCGCACCCCTCTGCCCTGCCTTTGAGCAGTGCCGCTCGTCCGCTCCAGCCAAACTCCATGAAAATATCACCTGAACCCCGACTTCATGCAACATGCAAATTTCTTAAAGTTAATACGCGTCTTATGATGTCTGATACTCCCTATATTAATTTCAATAGGCTGATTGCCTGATAAATAATAACTGATATCTAACTCGTCTTTGCAACAATTATTATATTACAGTAAAGTGCAAAATACTGCTACCTTACATTAGCACTCGCAGCTACTCGCATAGATGGTCACATTACTGCCAAGGATTATGTAAGCATTTGGGCTGATCACAACCATCCCATGATACAATATTTGTTGCTCAATGGTGATGCTGTGTTTCAAAACGACAGGGCTCCTGTTCACACAGGTCACATCGCTCAGGACTGGTTTTGTGGGCACAAGGGTGAATTGCCTTTAGATATATTTGGTAGGTTCTTGATCATTTTATACTAAGGAAAAAGTGTCCATAAATCACAAAATCCTCCAGAATTTCGTGATCTATGTCTCCTTTTCTATGGAAAAAATAACCCAGAACCTATAAAATATATTTGCTATCCTACTTTCTTACAACTCATTCTTCTCAATCTTAAGAAAAACAAATAAGTAATTGAACATGAAATGACCAATTTTACATATATTTATTTATGAAGATTTCTGGGTTGTCACGAATTTGTCAGAATGCAAAAACATTGCCTTAGTAACCATATTTTGTTTTTTATATTTTTTAAATCATTTTATTTTATATAACTTTTATAGTTTTATATTTTGTCAATAGTAAGTAACCACATTGAGTGCCCTTGGGGGAGGAAAAAACGACTATCTGTTAGGGTAAAGATAATGACCCAGCACAGTAGCAAGTAATAGTTACAATAATAAGAAATTGAATGTAAAATTTCAATTAGGTGAAAATTCTAAATAATGAAATTCATTACTTTTATTTTTCATTTTCTTCATCCCATTGTACCTCAGTTTAATGTGTCCATCTTCTTAAAACTGAAACTTCCAGTCAGTAATGAATTTCAAATGTCTATCTTGCAAAAGAATCTTAAACACATTATTGAGCTTCATACAAATTTTTTCACGACGTCTAGTATTCAAATATTCACATCCAGTAGTATTATAAATACATTTACTTTGAGTTCACTAATTTTTTGAATAAATTAAAATTGATTGCATCGTTAATCATCTTGAGCGGAAGATCCATTTATATAATAAAACTTTTTAATAAGCAAATTAAATTTTAGTTAAAAGTTAACTGCTCAAAACCTAGTTTTTTCTGCAAGCACTTGTCTCATGTGGAAAAAACCCTGGGCTACATTACATGTGCAGTATTTGAGAAGGTTTCGAACCCTCAAGTGCTAGTAATAAACATTTCATGATTCAAAGCACGCTTGCCTTATATGCTAAGCTAACCACACAAGGCAGTGTAAGCCACTTTAATTTTATACTTCAAGCATCATGACTGCTCTGCATTATCTTGCCACAGCTAATTATCCTTTGGGCTGTATCTCATTTCTTCTTCTGCTTGCAGCCACACAGTTGCAGTTTCATTCAGTTGACTTCTGATGTCTGACAAAGGCACCTGTGATAGCTGAAGGTCAATAAAATATTAGAACTGTGCACAAAACCCTCATTTTAATAATTTTTTATTTTTCTGTTGTTAACTTTAAGAACTTACATGCTTCTTTTATCAACAAGAGATGAAGTCACTCGCATCAAAACTTATGATGAAATAACAGTGTAATCAGTTATAGATAAAACATTATTTCCTTTGTTTATAGATATAAAATCAAATAGATTTGCCACATAATTACATATTATTTTTTTGGGTTTTCAGTCATATATTGGGTACTGTGCTCCAGTCCTAAAGCTCATGTATACATCTGTCTCCTACATGAATGCTAATCTCAATATCCTTGTTAAGAACATTTAAGTTATATTTAATTCTCTCATTCACAGGTAATGAGTAAAACTGATAGCTCATGATCTTATTCATTCAACACAAATAAAAACTTATTAAGCCATTTCTAAAACAGCTGTCACACAGTTACCATTGCAGACAATTGAATAATTGTTTTCATCAGTTACAGTTGTTTACAAGTCCTCAATTTTATCATGAAATAGAATAAATACAGGATAATGTGGTTCACTAAATTCAGCATTAGACTTGAATGAAAGTATGATATTATTTTCTCAATAAAAGTGATCAGAATACTTCACAAACTTTCTATCAGATACATTAAAATTTATATTGACTAATCTGAATGGAACAATTTTAGGAACATCATAGTAACATTTTTTCATTAGCAAGAGTAGTTTGGGCACTAAATTCAGCAGGCTCCCAACACTATTATTTATAGATATATACAATTTAACATTACTTTCAGTAACAACTCTATTTAAAATGTCATGTATCTTAATACGAATATTTATCTTTTTCGAATAAATAGACTTTTCTAAACTTTTCAAAGAGTATTGACCAACAGTGATTTCCATTGTTTCTCCATCACAATATAGTATATTATTTTTTTGACATAATGTCTGGAGTTAAAAGTCTTGTATAAAAACCAACTAGTGCAGCATTACTCTAACTGCCTAGTATAGATACAGTCTATCTTTGTTTGAGAACAGGTGACTTACCACTCAGCTGATGTAGGTAAATAATTTACTACCTATAAAAATAGTTTTAATTAAATGAAAACAGATTGGGAACCAAAAATAAGAATTTCAAAGAAGAAATAAGAAAGAAGGGATTCACATGCATAATTCTATGCAATTAGTAATAATAGGGCCAAGTGGATTTGGAAAAACAACATTAATTATCAACAATTGTATTCTAGCTGTGGGATGGCTGAAATGGAATAAAATCATTCATCTGTATGTTTACTCTAGAAGCTTAGATCGACCAAAATACCAAGAGTTTAAAAAAAAAGCATGCAAAAAGTTGAAGACAAATTTAATGATAGGATTCCTACTTTTATTGAAAAACATGATGAAATGGCACCACTAGATCACTGTCACGATAATTCAATGGTAGTATTCAATCATTTCATTCTCAGAAATCAGGATGTATTCAGAGAGTACTTTACTAGAGATAGACACAAAGGAATAGATTACTCCTGTTTAACTCAGACACATTCAAAAATAGCAAAACAGTTAGTGAGAGATAATCTAAATTTATAAATTTTTTTTAGATAAGATGGTACCAATTAAAATTGTAACTGTATTGGTGGTGATATTTAAGTGATGAATTTTTAAAAAATATTTTAACAAATGTCGGAATGAGAATCAATTTGGATTTTTTGCGATAGACATGACAAGGAAATACAACGAAGGAAAGTACAGATATCATATTAAATATTTTCAACATCTAAACATTAAACATAAAAGTTATTTTATTCACTTTTTGTTTATGGTAAATTTTGGCGAAATATGAGCAGAAGTTTGTTAAAAAGCTAAAGAAATAGAAAAAAATGAAGAATTGAAAAAAAGTATTCAAGCTATAGAAAAATAAAAAAATAAAATATTGTTATTGATACAATTGAGAGGGTAAAACAAAGACTTGAAAGATTAGTTGATAATTTTGTGAAAGCTATTGAAGAAACTAGATAAGCTGAAAAACTAATGACTCCATATGCACACACTGCTCTTTCAGAAGTATGTGAAGATTTACTGCAAATGAAACAATATGAAAGTTTATAGTTTGATTGTAATTAAGTGAATCAGAAATACAGGATACACTGAATAAAAATGTAGAAGAGAAACATAAAGAAGAAGTGAAGAAAATAAAAAAATTAATGTAACTGGAAGAATGTTAGAGCACATCAATCACAGTGAGGATAATATTTTTGGGTTGAGAACTATCGATTTTTTAAATTTGATGGTTCTTGCCAGTTGAATTCAATATAGATGGATTAAAAATTGATGGAAAATACTATGAGGTACAGATGGACTGTTGGATCTTTTAAATAAAAACACATATGACCATGAATGATTTAAACACAAATTTGATGCTGTTGACTTGTCAAATTATGCAGATATATTGTACCATTCAGGAGCATTATGTTCTGACCATACTCTAAATAAAATCAAGTGGAAGTAAAAATATAAAAGTTTGAAAAGTATATTGTTGCTGATATCTGTTTCCCAACATGAAAAGCAAATATAGACTCAAGAATCGTTGAGTTAACAGATGAAGGCTTAATAAAAAATATGCTGGAAATCCAGTTGAATATATTTGCATGAAATATGCAGAGGAATTGATCGACAGATTAACAGGAAATCATAGAGAAGAAATGGCTGGAAATAAAGATTATCATAATGAAAAAGTTGGTGTAACACAGATCTTAATGAGTAAATTTAGTGGTTTCATCATCAACAATCCTAAGAAAATCCCATATCTAATCAGATCTGTCATCAATATTCCTCACAGTGAAATATATGGAAAACGATTAATAAACTGGATGATTAATCAAATTGAAAAGCATAACATCAATTTAGCACTTTCTATGCATAAATTTTGTGGTCTGGGTACCCCACTAGATAAATAACTTCCTGAAGGACTTCAAGGTAGAAACGGAGTAGGTGAAACATGTAAATAACACAACATTGCGTACAGAGATAATCAAGCTTCAGAAGGCAGCAAAAGAGAGATTTCTTAGTTGTTGTTGTTGTTGTGGTCTTCAGTCCTGAGACTGGTTTGATGCAGCTCTACATGCTACTCTATCCTGTACAAGCTTCTTCATCTCCCAATACGTACTGCAGCCTACATCCTTCTGAGTCTGTTTAGTGTATTCATCTCTTGGTCTCTCTCTACGATTTTTACCCTCCACGTTGCCCTCCAATACTAAATTGATGATCCCTTGATGCCCCAGAACATGTCCTACCAACCGATCCCTTCTTCTTGTCAAGTTGTGCCACAAACTTCTCTTCTCCCCAGTCCTATTCAATACTTCCTCATAAGTTACGTGATCTGCCCATCTAATCTTCAGCATTCTTCTGTAGCACCACATTTCAAAGGCTTCTATTCTCAAATTGTCCAAACTATTTATCATCCATGTTTCACTTCCATACATGGCTACACTCCATACAAATACTTTCAGAAACGACTTCCTGACATTTAAAACTATACTCGATGTTAACAAATTTCTCTTCTTCAGAAACGCTTTCCTTGCCATTACCAGTCTACATTTTATATCCTCTCTACTTCGAGCATCATCAGTTACTTTGCTCCCCAAATAGCAAAACTCATTTACTACTTTAAGTGTCTCATTTCCTAATCTAATTCCCTCAGCATCACCCGATTTAATTCGACTACATTCCATTATTCTCGTTTTGCTTCTGTTGATGTCCATCTTATATCCTCCCTTCAAGACACTGTCTATTCTGTTCAACTGCTCTTCCAAGTCCTTTGCTGTCTCTGACAGAATTACAATTTCATCGGCGAACCTCAACGTTTTTATTTCTTCTCCATGGATTTTAATACCTATTCCGAATTTTTCTTTTGTTTCCAGTCAACATTGTCAAAAGCTTTCTCAACGTCTACAAATGCTAGAAACGTAGGTTTGCCTTTTCTTAATCCAGCTTCTAAGATAAGTCGTAGGGTCAGTATTGCCTCATGTGTTCCTATATTTCTACGGAACCAAGCTGATCTTCCCCGAGGTCGGATTCTGCCAGTTTTTCCATTCGTCTGTACAGAATTCGCGTTAGTATTTTGCATCCGTGACTTACTAAACTGGCAGTTTGGTAATTTTCACATCTGTCAACGCCTGCTTTTTTTGGGATTGGAATTATTATATTCTTCTTGAAGTCTGAGGGTATTTCGCCTGTCTCATACATTTTGCTCACCAGATGGTAGAGTTTTGTCAGGACTGGCTCTCCCAAGGCTGTCAGTAGTTCTAATGGAATGTTGTCTACTCCCGGGGCCTTGTTTCGACTTAGGTCTTTCAGTGCTCTATCAAATTCTTCACACAGTATCATATCTCCCATTTCATCTTCATCTATGTCCTCTTCCATTTCCATAATATTGTCCTCAAGTACATCGCCCTTGTATAGTCCCTCTATATACTCCTTCCACCTTTCTGCTTTCCCTTCTTTGCTTAGAACTGGGTTTCCATCTGAGCCCTTGATATTCATACAAGTGGTTCTCTTTTTTCCAAAGCTCTCTTTAATTTTCCTGTACGCAGTATCTATCTTACCCCTAGTGAGGTAAGCCTCTACATCCTTACATTTGTCCTCTACCCATGCCTGCTTAGCCAATTTGCACTTCCTGTCGATCTCATTTTTGAGACGTTTGAATTCCTTTTTGCCTGCTTAATTACTGCAATTTTATATTTTCTCCTTTCATCAACTAAATTCTGTATTTTTTCTGTCCCCCAAGGATTTCTACTAGCTCTCGTCTTTTTACCTACTTGATCCTCTGCTGCCTTCACCACTTCATCCCTCAAAGCTATCCATCCTTCTTCTACTGTATTTCTTTCCCCCATTCTTGTTAATTGTTCCTTTATGCTCTTCCTGAAACTCTCTACAACCTCTGGTTCCTTCAGTTTATCCAGGTCCCATCTCTTCAAATTCCCACCTTTTTGCAGTTTCTTCAGTTTTAATCTACAGTGCATAACCAATAGATGGTGGTCAGAGTCCACATCTGCCCCTGGAAATGTCTTACAATTTAAAACCTGGTTCCCAAATCTCTGTCTTACCATTATATAATCTATCTGATATATTCTAGTATCTCCAGGGTTCTTCCATGTATACAACCTTCTTTCATGATTCTTGAACCAAGTGTTAGCTATGATTAAGTTATGCTCTGCGGCTTCCTCTTTCATTTCTTAGCCCCAATCCATATTCACCTACTATGTTTCCTTCTCTCACTTTTCCTACTCTCGAATTCCAATCACCTATGACTATTAAATTTTCGTCTCCTTTCACTACCTGAATAATTTCTTTTATCTCATCATACATTTCATCAATTTCTTCGTCATCTGCAGAGCTAGTTGGCATATAAACTTGTACTACTGTTGTAGGCATGTGCTTCGTGTCTATCTTGGCCACAATAACGCGTTCACTATGTTGTTTGTAGTAGCTTACCCGAACTCCTATTTCTTTATTCATTATTAGACCTACTCCTGCATTACCCCTATTTGATTTTGTATTTATGATCCTGTATTCGCCTGACCAAAAATCTTGTTCCTCCTGCCACCGAACTTCACTAATTCCCACTATATCTAACTTTAACCTATCCATTTCCCTTTATAAATTTTCTAACCTACCTGCCTGATTAAGGAATCTGACATTCCATGCTCTGATCCGTAGAACGCCAGTTTTCTTTCTTCTGATAACGACGTCCTCCTGAGTAGTCCCCACCCGGAGATCCGAATGGAGGACTATTTTACCTCCGGAATATTTTACCCAAGAGGACGCCATCTTCATTTATCCATACAGTAAAGCTGCATCCCCTCGGGAAAAATTATGGCCGTAGTTTCCCCTTGCTTTCAGCCGTTTGCAGTACCAGCACAGCAAGGCCGTTTTGGTTAGTGTTACAAGGACACATCAGTCAATCATCCAGACTGTTGCCCCTGCAACTACTGAAAAGGCTGCTGCCCCTCTTCAGGAACCATACGTTTGTCTAGCCTCTCAACAGATACCCCTACATTGTGGTTGCACCTATGGTACGGCTATCTGTGTCGTTGAGGCATGCAAGCCTCCCCTCCAACAGCAAGGTCTATGGTCATAGGGGGGGGGGGGAATTACTTAGTAAGGATGCAAAATGAAAGACTTGCTTCTGCGACCGTAGCAGTCGCGCAGTTCCGAACTGAAGTGCTTATAACTGCTCGGCCATCGCGGCCGGCGACTGGTCATTGAGATGAAGCTAGAATAGGAAATCGAAAACCCATCTCTACTCATATGAGCAGTTTAGGAATTGAAATTTAGATCCGAATGTATAAGCTTTGTTGTAGTTTCATCAAGGAAAGACCTCAGAATTGAAGAGTAGAACGAAACAGATAAGTATGATAATCAGTTTATTTTAATGTACCTTTCGCACATGCTTACACCCATGAAAAGACATGAGACCAAGAGAAAAAAACTCAAAATTATAAGAGATTATTATCATAGACATATGCAAGGTCCAGAATGGTGTGAAATTAAAAGAAACAGAAATCAACTGAGCACATGAAAACAACAAAGTAAGGTAAAGCTATTGACTGAAGCTTTTAAGGAGTTATGTAAGATAGAGATATAAAATGCAGTCAAGGTGAAATATTCGCTAGAGGAAAACAAGTATTAATCCATTACATGAAGTACGTAAACAACATGACAGCACATGTAGAGACAAAAAGTTTTAGAGAAAATATAGGAGGTAGATAAACAACTTCAACTAGCTGCAAAACCGAGAATGTATGCACCAGATGCATCCGTTGGAGATAAATTAGCAGCAACTGGAGTTGGAGGAGTAATATATGGAGGAAGAAAGTTAGGTTTAGCTACTGACCTTATTGAAAATGGATGGGGACTATAAAAATTTTGGTGTCACCATATCAATGCTATGTAAAAGTATTCATTCATCTTCACAAAATTTTCGTTCTATATAAATGAATAGTTTCAGCATCAATTACATTTTGCTACCTAGTAGCACAACTAGGGCAAAAGCAGTTAAAATTAAACTGAATAGTGATCAACTATATAGTACTGATAATTTTTGGCTGGTGCTCAAAAGATAAAGAGAGATTAAAAAAGTTTCAGCAATTTACTCATAACACTAGGCATACCTATTTGAAAAAATATTGAATATCTAACAAAAAAGAAACAAGGGTCAGGACTAACAAGACAAGAAAGTGGTTTTCTATTATTATTTATCGATATGATGTGGAAGAAGTCAGATTACAGGATATATATACACACATGAATAGTGCCAATATTAATATTACTGAAATTTTTAGTTCTACACATGCAACTGCATTTAGAGGTACAAATTATTTTTTTATCAGTTCTGAAACAGAAACTCGCCCATGGAATAGAAGGAGTTGTCCAAAAGAAATAATTTTAAGCTAGATTTAAAACTTGATCTGCCACCTGCCAGACACTTCATGTTGTTGGGAAAATGATCAAGGATTTTTGTTGCTGAGTAATGTACTCCTTTTAGAGCAACTGACAGCTTCAATAACAGATAGGAAAGGTCATTTTTCCCTCTAGTGTTGTATGTATGAACATCATTGTTCTTCAGGAATTGAGATGGATTATTTGTAACGAATTTCATTAGCGAATATATGTACTCCTTGAATAGGTGCTTACATGACGACCTTGGGTGAACAACACTAATTATTCTTACTGCTCTCTTTTGTGCAATCATTATTGAGTGTAAAAGATATGCAAAGTACTTTAGAAGGTTGACCTGTTTATTACCAAAACTAGCTTTATTGCTAAGGTATGCTGTGCACTGTCGCACTGAGCCATCTCCCGTTTGACAATATTCCATATAGTTTTAATCATATTATCCGTATTATTAATTTCTGACAGAACACATAAGCTTCTCGACTTATTAATGACTTTCCTTAGAATATTACAGTATCTTTTGTAGTAAGCAAGTAACTTCGGATCCTGACTTACTCTGGCCTGTCTGTATATTCCCATCTTCCTCTTACATGATATCTTAATTCCCTCAGTAATCTATGGTTTGTTTGACTTTGTAATGGCTTTTTTGGATAACGTTTCAGGAAAGCAACTCTCAAATATTGACACAAATTTACGGTGGAATAAATTAAATTTGGCATCAGCATCATTTTCTGAGTATACTTCATCCCATTCTACCTCTTATAGGCTGCTCTTAAAACTCTGTACCCTGTTCACATCAATAAGCATCCCTGCCTTGTATGAACATGCCTGAAGCCTGTAAAGTGCTATATTTGTAATTTCAATCAACTGTGCATCATGAACAGATAGCCCATTAACAACAGGGTACACATTAATTGTTTCTACCTGAGCACTGTCTATGAAAATGTTATCAATATGTGACTTACTATCCTGCTCCACACAAGTTGGAAAATTTACAACAGATACGAGATTCAAACAACCAAACAAAGATTCTTCCTCATTGTTCCTATCTGTATCTTTCAAGAAGTCTACATTAAAATTACCACAAACTACTAACTGCTTCTTTTTGTCTGACAGGTAGCTCAATAATGTCTCTAGATTTTTCATGAATAGCTGAAAGTTACCTTGAGTGGATCTGTAGATTGTTACAATTACTATAGAAGTATATTGATGTAGCAACTCACACACACATGCTTCAAGGATCTGATCTACACAAAAACTATTTGTTTCAATATTTTTGACTTTGTGTCCAGTTTTTATATAAGAAGCTCATCTATTTTATTTTTCAATCCTCTAATGTTCTGATGAAATACACTAATTTTATTTCTTTGTGTACTGCTACAAACATTATCGAAATGTTCTGTTTTAATCACTTTCAATACTCTCTGTCTGTAACCTGACTCTAAAGTAAAAAAATTGTGTCCCTCTGAGTCCAGTAATCACAGGTAATTTGTCTTATGTGCGTGTGGCCCCCCTTACTTTTTCTGCAAGAAGATAAACTAATCCACTGTTCTCCTTCCTAGTCAGGTGCAGGCCATGACTAGTGTAACCCCACCTCCTAATTGCATCAAAAGGTACAGCAGAGATATGAGATGTAGTTTCTGCCAATACTAACCCCACCAGCTCTCTGTTAACATGGTTGACAGCTGTATTAACCCAGGGGTGGTCGTGGTGCTTCAAACATCCACAAACCCCACATGAGTGTGAGATGTTACAAATACATCCAGTTCACATCTAATAGTGTAGTCTGAATTGCTAGCCAGGCTGCTTCCTGCTCCTCCTGCTATAAGAACATGGTACTCAACATCAAAACTATTTCTAGTTTAGCCTGAAGGGGACAAATCTTTTTTCCCTGTTCCACGATTTTCTTGTCATGGCTACATAATCTACAACTCCATTGGTGAGCCTCGTCTGGCACTATAACAGCTTCCCCACTACAATCACCCCAGCGAAACACAAACACACAGTCCTCTCATTTCACTCCCATGCTCACTAATTTACGCTAACATCCACATTTGTCACACATGATGGCAGATTAAACAACACAAATACAAACAATAGAAATGACACTACAAAGAATATCCACTACACCAATTAATAATTAGTAGAAAGTAACTTAGCTTCTGGTGACATGAGCAGAGAACTTCTGGATGTCAGGCGAATGTAGCAGCAGGCGAATGTAAGCTGCGTAATGTGAGGTGGGAATCACAAAACGAGTAAGAAACTGAAGAGGCCTGATATTTTCTAACGACAAATTGGAACAGGCGCTATCACTGAATTATGTATAAATACACTAATGGAAACAGAAACACCACTTAACGACTTTTTTGCACAAGGAAAATTAACTGTATAGAAGGTAGAAACACAGAAAACGCGAACTGAATGCAAACTATATACAAACGATACTCTTTACAATAAAGTTACACAACACTACCTGGAAATTATGGAATAATCACATAATTTACTGCAGTCGACAACGAAAACAAATCCACATCAACGACTAGAACTTTAGAACAGTTATCGTTTCACGAAAACTACGCAAGTAAAAGCGAAACCTTCAATATATAAATCACAATAGATGCTAATTTACATATTTAAGCTACAATATTGCCTTAATTAATTGTTTTTCCAAGAGTGAACACCTATATTTACGAGTACACTGAGTAAACACACACGCCACTGTCTGCTGTAACAGATGCACTAATAAACAAAAAAAAATGTGATGAAGAATTGGAAGGAGCAAAAAAGCATAATCAAGCAGCGGAAAAAATATTTCACATTTAAAAAAAACGTAATAGTTAGAATGTATCGTAATCCATTAAGTAATTTCGATACAGAAAAATTTGCTAAACAATTAAAAATTTAACATTTTCGTGATGTCTTCATGATTGATGAATTACAAGACAAACCATAAAATATGAATGTCGATTAGTAAATTTAGAGAAATCTATCATGTCTGCAATTACTGGATTGGTTACCACAAGACAAATAATACAAAATATGTTTTTGATTCATTTGGTGGCAACATACGAAAACAGCTAGGTAACCATATGGGAAAAAATGAACTACACTACAGTTTCGAGAGAAAGCAAACTTTTGATGATGTTATTTCTGTGTATTTGTCTTAATGCTAATGTAGGATATTTATGAATTGAATATTACTTTAAACTTAATAAACAGACATTTTTGGAAATAAGGCACAGCCTTTAGACCACTTCAGCAGCCGCTTGTTTAATGTGCAAAGTACTGCAAATTAGAATAAAAAATCAAAAATTTTCAATTGCAGCTTAACAAAGAAGAATTACAAAATATAAAATATAGATTTCGATTAAAAAGTCTCACAGATTAATGAAGTAGAATTAGAATCTTTGAAATTAAATACAATTAAACAATTTCACAAAGAATTACTTAGCATTTTAGATTAGCTAAAGGTTATTGAGATTTGCTAATAAAAGATTATTAGATGTAAATGATCCAGCTCACATTACGATGTAGCACTAAAGATATTTAAAAAGTAAATGAAATAATCTTGTTACCAAAGCTGAATACAGAAATGTTTTAACACTATTTAATAACTATGCTACTAAAAATTATATGAAAAAGAATTAAAAAAGCTAGCTGTTAAGGATGAGTATATCAAGATTCTTTGAGATTTTAGGAAGAGAAATGCTCTCTACCCGAGGGCAATGAAGGATAACCATAATAGTAAACCACATAAAAAATGACAGACATATTTCAATTAATTCAAATATATTTAGTGTTAACAGAAAATGATCTTCATATACATTTATACAGATAAATATTAAAAAGTATGTATAAACTTATAAATGAACAAATCCAATCGAATTAAAGTTAAATGCCCATTCTTATAGGATGCATGATGAAAAACATGAACCTAGTGATTTTTATTACTATATCAAGCACATCAATGGAGACTAAAAGATCCAGTCATATATTGAGAAACAAACTGTCAAAAAATCATTGAATATATAAAAAATAGTTGAAGAAATTGAAAGAATTTATTCAAAAATTCTAAAAATAAAACCATTAACATGTGAAGAACAATCAAGGCATACAAGATCTAAAATATGCTCATTACAGAGATATCATTGTACAAGAAATAATGAAAAAGTTTGTCACCATGATCATCTGACTGGAAAATGTATAGCTTCATTATGCAGTCAATATAATCTTCAACTGAAGCATCCAAAGTTTGTTCCAATTTATTTACATAATCTTTTAGGATATGTTACTCACTTGTTCAGAAAACAACGCAGATATGATAACAATGACATAGATGTAACAACGAACAATGAAGATAGATAGTATTAGTTATGGCAAGAAGACAAAACATTTAAAGATGAGACTTACTGATACATTTACATTCATGGTTCAAGCTCTAACAAACTTTCATTAAATATCAAAATGAATCAAATAACCAACATTAAAAAGTATCTTCCAGTCAATCTAGTCAATCTAGTAATCACGAAATGTGTTTCTACTATGTTTATAGGGATAGTTCAAAGGAATTTGAAAATACGCAGCTTTCATAAACACAGGAGTTTCACTATAAAGTGAATGATTGTGAAATAAGTGATGAAGGTTATAGCCATACAAAATTAGTTTGGGAAAAATTTAATATGAAAAATTTTGGTGAATATTCTGAAAGTGATGTCTTGTGCTGTATGAGATTTTTAGTAAAAAAAATGAAAGCATACGTTTTGGATCCATCTTATTATTTTACTTCACATGGTTCATCTTAGGACAGAATGCTAAAAATGACTGGACTAACACAACAATTGTTACATGATTACAAAATGATTGTAATGATAGGAAAAGAATAAGAAGTAGTAAATCCCAAGGTTGTAAAAGATATGTGAAGATGAATAATAAATATATGATAAATTATGAGATGAAAAACATATCAATTTATTTAGCATATTTAGATGCAAACAATCTGACTATGCTATGAGTCAATATTTACCATATAGCATATTTGAATGGGGCAATTAAGATTCATTTAATTCAAAAAAATAATTGGCATGTCAGACACCTCTCAAGCTCGATACGTATTTGAAGGAAATCTAGAATATCTTAGAGAACTGCATGATCTGCACAAAGATATGTCGTTAGTACTCATAAAAATAAAATTAGGCTGGAACTAAAAAAAGTAAATTGTTGACTACTCTGGATGATGCAAATAATTATGTAGTTCACTACAGAAACCTTAAACGTTATCTTTCTCTAGGAATGAAGATAGCAAAAATACAGTGAGTTTTAAAATTTAAACACTCCATTTGGTTGAAAAAATTATATAGATATGAATACAGAAATGAGGATGAAAGCAAAGAAAGATTTTGAAAAACAATTCTGCAAGTTGATGAATAATTCAGTATTTGGAAATACAGCGAGAAATATAACAAACAATGTGGATATAAAATTACTTCCAGGTGCAGATGAGTGTAAAAGACTTGTGGCAAAGCCAAACTTCAAAGGGAGAAAAATATTTAATGAAAATTTTGCTGCAATTCATACGAACAAAACTAAAATTCTGTTTGCTAAACTAATTTATACTGGTATGAGTATACTTGATGTATCTAAAGAACTGATGCACAGTTTTCACTATAGAGTTATGAAATCAAAACACAATGAAAATATTGAGCCTTGCTATGGAGATACAGACTGTTGTATCTACAACATACAGAGTAAAGATTTATATGAAATAATGAAATCAATGATCGATTAATTTGATGCTAGTGGTTATCCAACAGATAATACATGCTATATTTCACAAATAAACAGGAAACGTTTAGGAAAACTGAAAGATGAATGTAATGGAAAAATAATAGAAGAATTTTTGGTCTTAGAGAACATATGTATGCTTATAAAGTTGGTGACAGTGAGCAGAAAAAAGCAAAAGGAGTGTTGTTAAAAATAAAATAAGCTTAGATGATTATAAATATTTCATTTTTAATAACACTAAACAATCCAAAACTACGAATTTAACATGAATAATTAGACACGAAATTTATTCTGTTGCCGTAAATAAAGATGGATAAGGTCCTCATTATGATAAGAGATATGTTTTGGAAAAGAAAACAGATTCTGTGCTATATCGACGTTATGCAGTCTGAGACTGTATGCAGCCCAAAGGCTGCTTCAGCTGCCACTGCTTCAGCTGTAGCATTATCGTCTTCTTCTACATCATCCAAATCTTCTTCTTCATCTTTAGAAAGTAAATAGTATACTTCACATTTAGTACATACCATCTCTGGTATCTCTCCATCAGTATAAACCCTTACAGGTTTTTCATTGTTTTCTGAGTATCCTTTTGTGAGAGAAAAAAATTTAATAATAAAAATACAAAAATAAGAAAAGAAATTCAAATTTCTTTATTAAAATTTTTATCTATATAAACGGAGCCCCTACTCTAGCTCCTTAATAACTGCAACAATTCTAATTTGTTTAAAAAATTAGTGAGCTTGAAGTAAATGTTTCATGCAACATTCTTGGATGTGAATATTTGAATTCTAGATATATTGGAAAAATTGGAATGGAGCATAATAACCAGTTTAAGATTCTTCTGCTAGACAGATAACTGAAATTAATAACTAATTGAGACTTTCGATTTATTAAAGATCGATGAGTTAAACTGAGATGCAATGGATTGAAGAAAATGAAAAGTAATAATAACGAATTTCATGAACTAGAATTGCTAGTTCTAATATTTTTCTTGTTAATATTGCGGAAGATAAGATTACAGTTTTTTAATAATTGTCAGGCACTGGCCTCACATAACCTGAAATATATAAAGATACCACAAAATTAAAATTACATATGAATGAGGTAAAATGTGGGCAAATCTTATCTCAAAAACACGTAAAACCAATAGTTCACAACAATTTTATTTCTACTGAAGATCAAAAAATTGGTTACTAAAGTCAAGGTTATCAAATCCTTGACAACCTGGAAATCTTCATAAATAATAATAAGATCAAAAAATTGGTTACTAAAGTCAAGGTTATCAAATTCTTGACAACCTGGAAATCTTCATAAATAATAATATAGCTAAATTTGGTCATTTCTGTGCTCATGTAGTTATTTTTTTTTTTAAGATTGAGGTGAATAAGTTGCAAGAAAGTAGGGTAGTAGATATACAGTATGTGGTAGGTTCTGGGTTATTTTTTCTATAGAAAATACGACAAAATTAACGAAATTCGGGGGATTTTGTGATTTATGGAGATTTTTTCCTTAGAATAAAATGAGCTAGAACTTAACAAATACATCATCTATTGTCACATCTTTCCTGGCCAAATCTCAATACTGAATTATTCTTTGTGGTCGGCTTTGTAGAAAAGTGTGTGGTCTCTATCCAATTCTATCATTCTTACGAGAACTTCCACTATTTTCCAGGAAGCATGGTGTAGGATTCCCTCGAAAACAGCATGGCATATGTATTTATCTATTCAGAAAAGACAGAAAGGTGTTTTGAATGCCAACAAGTTTCTTATACTGTATTAAGCATGGTAATGTGTGTTTTTGGTGCTTCCATTTTTTGTCCAGCCCCTAGACATCTATACCCTGCAGGCCGCGTTAACGCCTGTTGCCAAGATCTTACGGCACCCCTATTTATTTCCCCATTCTCTGTTCCATTCAGGAGTGACGTGTAGGAAAAATGACTGTCGGTGAAGTTCCACATGACATCCAGTTTGTCTAACTTTCTCGTTTCAAGAGATGTATGGGGGAGGCAGTAACATGTTACACAACTCTTCTTGGAAGAAAGCTCTCTAAATGTCAACAATGAACATCCATGCGATGGACAACATCTCTCTTACACCGTCTGCCACTGGAGTCTGTTGAGCATTTCCACATCCCTCTCCAACCAAGTAAAGGACACCGTGAAGAAACACGCTCCTCTTCATTGGATCTTCTCTCTCTCTGTCTCTCTCTCTCTCTGTTTCTCTCTCTCTCTCTCCCTCTCTCTCTCTTCTGTCTGTCCTACTTGGTGGTAAGTGTCCCAGACTGATGAACAATACACAAGAATCGGCCGAACGAGTGTTTTGTAAGCCACTACTTTCGTGGCTCAATTATACTTCTGTGAGATTCTACCAAGAATGTCAGTTTGGCATCTGCGTTTCGTAATATTTGTTTCATGTGGTCGTTCCACTTTACATACAGCTCTGGTATCAAACGGTTTTTTTGCTGTTGTTACTGTTTTCAGGGATTCGACGCTTATAGTGTAAGCAAACTGTAGTGGATCTTCCCAACTATTTAAGTGCAGTATGTTGTGGGTCGACTGCCAATCTCTGCATCAATGATCGATCCTCTCTAGGACTTCCTCGCATTTTGCTACAATATTTTGGCATTGCAACTTTCCTATAGACGACAGCATCGTCCTTGAATAGCCTCATGGAGCCATCAACTTTACTCGCTAGGTCATTAATATAAATTTCAAATAGTAGTATACCTATAACACTCTCCAGGAGTACTCCCATAATCACCATTACAACTTTAGATTTTCTTCTGTTAATGATAATGTTTTGAGTTCCGCCTGCAAGGAGGTCTTCTATACAGTCACAAATCTGGTCCAACACTCAGTAAACTTGTAATTTTTTTTACTAAACTACAAAGAGGAACAGTATAAAATGCCTCATGGACCACTGCATCAAACTGAGCGCCTTTGTGTAGGGCACCCTGGATATCATGGAGGAACAATCTTAACTGAGTGTTGCAAGATCTCAGTCTGCGGAGCTCATGTTGATTTTTATAGAGGAGACTTTCATTATCCAAGAATGTCATAATGTATGAGCATAAAACATGTTCCCTAACTGTACAACAGATGGGCATGCCTAATATCTGCCTATAATTAAGCAAATCTTTCTAATGACCATTTTAATATGGGAATAACCTGCGCTTTTTTCCAGTCGCTTGGTAAACTTCATTGTATGAATACCCTAATACAGACTGCTGCTAGATAGAGAGCAAGTTCTTTCCTATAACCTTCGTAGGCCCTCATAGGTTTCTCGTCCTGTCCAATTGCCTTTGCACTGTTGAACAGTGTTAATTGATTACCTATTCTGCGACAATTTATCTCAGTGTTGACAGTTTAATTTGCAAGTCACTAAATGATTTTCACATCGCTTTCCTCACACTCATTTTGGCGTCATTCAACTGATTTGTCTAGTAGACCTTAGCTTCATACGACTTGGAGATGAAGCTCTCTTTGCTTTCGCAGCATCTTTCTAACATGTCTATTGAACTGCAGTGGGACTTTTCTCTCCCTTGGCACTTGCGTACACTTTTGTAGGGCATGTTGTACAACACTTTTGAGTTTTACCCATTTGTAGGGGAGAGTGTTACACTTAGAGGATAGTGTACCTAGAAACACGTGCTTTGGTAGGTACTTCACTCTGGTGACTACTTCATTGTAGTGACTGATTTTAGAATCATGTGAAATAATTGGCACTAAGGACAGTCGTAAGCAGTTTCCGCCATTTTCTATAATTTTTGACCTTAATACATGTAGTTGTGTTTTGTGAAGCATTTGTAATTGTTTTGCTTACAAAATATTTAAGTGCTGTGAAACATATTTCAAAATCTGTTCAGCTTGTAAGTGTTCTCTGATAATATTTCAGCTTAATTTGATTTTACTTACCAATTATTGATGTATAATAAAATAATAACAGATAATAACAGCTAAATAATAATAGATAATTAATTGCAACATCTACCAGATTTTCTCGGTGTAAATGCTTTTAAATTTCAATAGAATATTCATTCCTAAGTACATGACCACGTTGTACCTTGGAAGATGTTTTCACATTTCGAAAAACCTTAAATTTCTGGAGCGATTTTTCTAATTTCAGGAAAAACTGCAACACGTAAAAAGTGAATACCATCATTTAAAAACAGGAAATATATTAAACTTCTATTATGGGGATGGCTAGAGGCGAAAGTCTGCAGTTGTATCAAGGTGCAGGTGAATTTATGATGTTGACTACTGAGATAAAGTCCAGTTTGTCTTTGTTGCTCACCAAAAATATTTTATTACGTTTCTTTTAATATTCCCTTCAATCCTTGTAATCGTTGATGCCATCTATAATCACTGATTCGCTCCTTGACGTTAACTGATTTCAATAGTTCGAATCTGCTGGTTACTTGTAGATCTAAATAATTGTCCTCATAGGTAGGTTCTTTAACTAAATGCTTGAAATAATATTCAGATAAGACTTTCAGAATAATATCGCATGAATCCCTTTTTCTGACACGAGTTTCAATTGTGTGACTTTCCCATTCTATAGATGGCAAGTTCAGGTGTCTCCCTATTATGGTAGCATGATCAGAAAAATTAATTGTAATATTATCTAAGTTGCCTGTGAAGCACTCTACCATTACAGCTCCATGACTCAGGTGATCCATAAGGACATTTGACTATCCTGTTTGACCCACCTTTGATGCTTACATTCACCCAGAAGATTTTAAAAAAAATGTGGAGAGTATATCAAAGAACAAGGGGACAAGTTGTGTTATTTGTTGACAATACGATACGTATGATTAAATTACATTTATTACAATTAATACCATAATATCTAAAGCCACTATCTAATACAGGATTTTGTAAAGATATTGTATTAAATGGCATAGTAAACACATATTTAGTAAACACATACTCAGGTAGAACATACATATTCTTTAAAGCATTTAGTTAAAGAACCAACCTAAGAGGATAGTTTTTTAGACCTCCAAGTAACCAACAGATTCGAACTATTCACATCAGTTAATGTCAAGGAGCGAATCAGTGATTATAGATGACATCAACAATTACAAGAATTAAAGGGAATATTAAAAGAAACGTAATAAAATATTTTTGGTGAGCAACAAAGACCAACTGCACTTTATCTCAGTAGTCAAGCAATTTAAAAAATAAAGTTCGAAGACTTATGAACAGACGATTTTGTAGACTGCCTACAGGAATATGTTCTGCATTCAGATACTTTAAAGTATTTTTATATTTTTCAAGGATAATGCATTCTTTGAATATCAATTTGTCTCTGTTTCTCACCTAAAATATTTTGCTACGTTTCTTTTAATATTCCCTGTAATTATTGTGATCATTGATGCCATTTATAATCACTGATTCGCTCCTCGACATTAACTGATTTGAATAGTTCGAATCTGTTAGTTACTTGGAGGTCTAAAATTTGGTCCTCATAGGTTGGTTCTTTAACTAAATGCTCGACGTAATATTCAGAATAATATCGCATGAATCCCTTTTTCTGACACCAGTTTCAATTGCATGACTTTCCCATTCCATAGATGGCAAGTTCAAGTGTCTCCCTATTGCAGTAGCATGATCCGAAAAATTAATTGTAATATTATCTAAGTTGCCTCTGAAGCGCTCTACCATTACAGCTTCATGAGTCAGGTGATCCATAAAGGCATCTGACTATCCTGTTTGACCCACCTTTGATGCTTACATTCACCCAGACCATTCCACGCAACACCAAGCTGCAGTGAAAATGAAGGTATTGCCTAGCACAGGTGGAGGGTGGATGGGTCTTCCCCACCCTCAATAAACTCCTACACATGGTGTAGCAAAAATATATGGCTGAAGTTTCTGGAAACATTCCTCACATATAGAGGAATAAAAAGTGTTATACGATTGGTTAGGAAATGCTTCATTTCCACCTAAGAGTTCATATTCTACTTCACTTCATATAGATCTAGGATGTAAGATCAACGGATTGATGTTGATCTCCGTGACGCTTTCGTGCTAACTAAATGTAGCTGTAACGAAACGTACTGCTCTTCTTTGGATTTTCTCTATTTCCCCAATTAATCCTAGGTGATACGTACAGACAGACGAGCAGTTATCAAGTATTGGTCGAAGGAATCCTTTGTTGACGGACTATACTTCATGCGGATTCTTCCAATGAGTCTCAGTCTGCCTTCTGCCTTAGGTGGTATTAGTTCTATGTGATTGTTTCATTCAGGATCGCTCTGTACGCATACTTCTAGGCATTATATGAAACTAACTACTTCAAGTGACTGTTTTGCAATCGATTAATCGTCTGTCTGAGTAGACGCAATACGTTACATTTGTTCATGTTAAAGTTAAATATTGCCACTCCCTGTAGCAAACGTCGATCGTCTACTTGTCTTCCTGCATTTCGCTACAATTTTCTGGCATTAATACGTCTTTGTATACAACAGGTCCTCCGCGAAAAGCCCCTTGAGATTTCCAATGTCGTCTCCTATGTTATTTTACACGTATTGTGAAAAGTGATAGGACTGTAACACTCCCTTGAGGCACGCCCCAAGTTACTCTTACGTCTGAAGATCTATCTCCATTGAAAATGACGTGCTGTGATCTGCAAAGTCCTCAGTCCAGTCACACAGTTCATCTCATATTCCGCACGTTCATGTACTTGTTTATTAGGCAGCAGTGGAGAACTGTATCGAACGCCTTCCGGAAGTCAAGGAAAAAGGCATGTATATGGAGACCTGTACCATCTAGGTCTCGTGGGCGAACTCAGCTAGTTGGATTTCACATGATCGCTTTTTTCGGAATCCACGTCGATTCTTAGAGAGGAGATTTTCGGTCTCCAGAAATGTCATAATACGCGAGCATAGAACATGTTCCAAAATTCTACTACAGTCTTGTTCTTTGTTTCTGTCTCACCTTAGATATGTGATACTTCTTTAAGTTATTCTTACATGTACTTGCTTTGTATTTATTTTATTTTATTATGAATGTTAGTTGTATAGGTACTGTATTTTCGAGTTACTGTACTGTTTAACATTTTGATTAGTGGTACCACTGCACTGTCAAAGATGTCGTTTACTCTGTGTTAGTATCTCACTCTTTATGTGTAACATCGTTTTCAATATTGCTCTTGAATATTGCATCCTCTTTAACGGCGATAGACCGTTCAAGTCTGATGATTAGCGGAAAATCAGTCAACAAGATGATTCAGCACTGTAGAACATAAAGAATATTGTGGTTTTCATTTACAATTACGAAGTTTCTGCCAAGAAACAACGGAAGAACTAACCAAAATATTAATTATTGTTCAACAGCGTTGGACTTTGTAAATATTCTTCGCAGAGCACTATGGATCTTCATTCAACTGTCCACGAGTCATATCCATTTCCTGACAAATACGGCCAAATGACCGGTTGTACTCGAGAAACCAACGGTTCAAACTGTCTCCTGCCGTCCATGTTTTTGTGGTTTCCCTAAGTTGGGTAAGGCCAATACCGGGAAGATTCCTTTGAAAATTCTCTGTCGATTTCCTGTCCCGTCATTCCCTAATCCGAGCACGTGTTCCGTCTTTAATTACCTCGACGTTGATTGGGCGTTAAACCCTAATCTTACTTCCTTTCCTCGCATCACGCAGCTGAAGTAACACATTTTTACTTCTAGCGTCATCCTTGTCTTACAGGGCCTGTACCTTATGAGTCTTCGTCCTTGTTTTGGTACTGAGCAGGATGGTGCAGTCGTTAGCACATTGGACTTGCATTCGTGAAGACGACTGTTCCAACCCGCGTTCCGACATCCTGATTTCGTGTTTTTGTGATTTCCCTGAATTTTCTTCAGCTAAATGTCCGGATGGTTCCTGTGAAAGGGCAAGGCCGACTTCCTTCCGCATCTTTCCCTAATCCGATGGGACCGATGACCTCGGTTTGTTCCCCTCCTCCAAATCAACCAGGCAACTTTGTTTTGGTGGCAGAATGACTGCCTGTGTCACATTAATGCAAGAAGTGCAGCACTCGTTGCTTGCCTGCAAATCGTGTTTTTGTTTGGATTGTTTGGGGGAGAAGACCAGACAGTGAGGTCATCGGTCTCATCGGATTAGGGAAGTCGGGGCAGGAACTCGGCCGTGCCCTTTCAAAGGAACTATCCCGGCATTTACCTGGAGCCATTAAGGGAAATCACGGAAAACCTAAATCAGGATGGTCGGACGCGGGATTGAACAGTCGTCCTCCCGAATTGCAAATCGTGTCTGGCAACTAGTTTGAGGCTGTTTCGAAGATGACGTTAAAGTTCTTTGGACTTAAGGGGTTTCTTCACTTCCCTGTCTACATCTACATCTACATTTATACTCCGCAAGCCACCCAACGGAGTGTGGCGGAGGGCACTTTACGTGCCACTGTCATTACCTCCCTTTCCCGTTTCAGTCGCGTATGGTTCGCGGGAAGAACGACTGCCGGAAAGCCTCCGTGCGCGTTCGAATCTCTCTAAGTTTACATTCGTGATCTCCTCGGGAGGTATAAGTAGGGGGAAGCAATAATTCGATACCTCATCCAGAAACGCACCCTCTCGAAACCTGGCGAGCAAGCTACACCGCGATGCAGAGCGCCTCACTTGCAGAGTCTACCACTTGAGTTTGCTAAACATCTCCGTAACGCTATCACGGTTACCAAATAACCCTGTGACGAAACGCGCCGCTCTTCTTTGGACTTTCTCTATCCCTTCCGTTAACCCGATCTGTTACGGATCCCACACTGATGAGCAATACTCAAGTATAGGTCGAACGAGTGTTTTGTAAGCCACCTCCTTTGTTGATGGACTACATTTTCTAAGGACTCTCCCAATGAATCTCAACCTGGCACCTGCATTACCAACAATTAATTTTATATGATCATTCCAATTCAAATCGTTCCACACGCATACTCCCAGATACTTTTCAGAGTAACTGCTACCAGTGTTTGTTCCGCTATCATATAAATAAAGGATCCTTCTTTCTATGTATTCGCAATACATTACATTTGTCTATGTTAATGGTCAGTTGCCACTCCCTGCACCAAATGCCTATCCGCTGCAGATCTTCCTGCATTTCGCTGCAATTTTCTAATGCTGCAACTTCTCTGTATGCTACAGCAGCATCCGCGAAAAGCCGCATGGAACTTCCGACACTATCAAATAGGTCATTTATATATATTGTGAAAAGCAATGGTCCCATAACACTCCCCTGCGGCACGCCAGAGGTTACTCTAACGTCTGTAAACGTCTCTCCATTGAGAACAACATGCTGTGTTCTGTTTGCTAAAACCTTTCAATCCAGCCATACAGCTGGTCTGATATTCCGTAGGCTCTTACTTCGTTTATCAGGCGACAGTGCGGAACTGTATCGAACGTCTTACGAAAGTCAAGAAAAATGGCATCTACCAGTGAGCCTGTATCTAATATGTTCTGGGTCTCATGAACAAATAAAGCGAGATGGGTCTCACACGATCGCTGTTTCCGGAATCCATGTTGATTCCTACGGAGTACATTCTTGGTTTCCAGAAATGACATGATACGCGAGCAAAAAACATGTTCTAAAATTCTACAACAGATCGATGTCAGAGTATAGGCCTACAGTTTTGCGCATCTGCTCGACGACCCTTCTTGAAAACTGGGACTACCTATGCTCTTTGCGAACCATTTGGAACCTTCCCTTCCTCTAGAGACTTGCGGTACACGGCTGTTAGAAGGGGGGAAGTTTTTTCGCGTACTCTGTGTAGACCCGAACTGGTATCCCGTCAGGCCCAGTGAACTTTCCTCTGTTGAGTGATTTCAGTTGCTTTTCTATTCCTTGGACACTTATTTCGATGTCAGCCATTTTTTAGTTCGTGCGAGGATTTAGAGAAGGAACTGCAGTGCGGTCTTCGTCTATGAAACAGCTCTGGAAAAAGGTGTTTAGTATTTCAGCTTTACGCATGTCATCCTCTGTTTCAATACCATCATCATCCCAGAGCGTCTGGATAAGCTGTTTCGAGCCACTTACTGATTTAACGTAAGACCAGAACTTCCTAGGATTTTCTGTCAAGTCGGTACATAGAATTTTACTTTCGAATTCACTGAACGCTTCACGTGTAGCTCTCCTTACGCTAACTTTGACATCGTTTAGCTTCTGTTTGTCTGAGAGGTTTTGGCTGCGTTTAAACTTGCAGTGAAGCTCTCTTTGCTTTCGCAGTAGTTTCCTAACTTTGTTGTTGAACAACGGTGGGTTTTTCCCGTCCCTCACAGTTTTACTCGGCATGTACCTGTCTAAAACGCATTTTACGATTGTCTTGAACTTTTTCGATAAACACTCAACATTGTAAGTGTCAGAACAGAAATTCTCGTTTTGATCTGTTAGGTGGCCTGAAATCTGCCTCCTATTACTCTTGCTAAACAGATAAACCTTCCTCCCTTTTTTTATATTCCTATTTACTTCCATAGTCAGGGATGCTGCAACGGCCTTATGATCACTGATTCCCTGTTCTCCGCTTACAGAGTCGAAAAGTTCGGGTCTGTTTGTTATCAGTAGGTCCAAGATGTTATCTCCACGAGTCGGTTCTCTGTTTAATTGCTCGAGGTAATTTTCGGATAGTGCACTCAGTATAATGTCACTCAATGCTCTGTCCCTATCACCCGTCCTAAACATCTGAGTGCCCCAATCTGTATCTGGTAAATTGAAATCTCCATAACATACTGAGGAAATTTATGTGAAATGTATTCCAGATTTTCTCTCAGTTGTTCTGCCACTAATGCTGCTGAGTCGGGAGGTCGGTAAAAGGAGCCAATTATTAACCTAGCTCGGTTGTTGAGTATAGCCTCCACTTATAATAATTCAGTGCTTAACGTTTACAAGAAAACTACTAAAATTATGTATTTTCCCAAATAGTTGTTTTAAGATAATGCTGTACATCCTTTGCTCTTCCAACGTGTGAAGACTCTTTTGGGTAAAATGAGGACCGTGTAATCATAATCAAAACTTTTCCTGTGTCTGAACGTAGGCTTTTCCGTAGTACAGAACCTAGTGGGTTTCTGGACTGCCCTCAGTGTCGAGAAACCGCGACGTTTCGACGAGTGTCAGTTTCAACACCTTCAACTGTCTAGAGTTGCATTATCGCAGCACTGCGATTCGGCAGGAAATTCGAAAGCTTTTCATTAAAACTCTGTCTAGCTTCATAATGCAAGTGAACTGATATTGCTCTTTGTTGATATATACCTCTAGTATCGCTCATTCTAAATTTCTTGAAGCTTTCTACAAAGCAAAAATTGGCGTTTCTGTCTATTCTCATCAGACAATAACTTGTTTATCCTGTTTCTTGAATACATAGCATACATTGTTGACACTTCCGGTTTTATTTCCCCCATGAAATCTGAAAGGTCTCTGTTGGATTCCTTTCATGTTAATTTCTTAAATCTGTTGTCATTTACGGCATAAATTCCTCTTCTAAATTTACTGTGGCGTTTCTGACTATCTAGGAGGAGACTGAGTAGTGGAACGTGTTACTTTTACACACAAACAAGAACGATCTGTCACACTACTACACTTTAAAACACAGTTTATATGTAATTCATGTCACACAGTCGCATACGGAACCTACATCCGCTTTCTTTTATATACTGTATATGATAAGATACTGTCAACCCCCTTCCCTTCTGTGTGAGAGGATGAATGAGCAAATGTATTTCTAGTTGCATGCTTGAGGGTAGCAGACAAGCCTGTCTGCTAGAGAACAGTAGGACCAACGTCGGAACAGGTAGCTACACTTTCTAAAAGCAAAGAGGTTTCTATCCTTAGTATGGTCCTGTCCGTCTCTTGTCATGTTGGTATAAGAAGCTGCCCCTCTGGCCACTTCCGTTTGTATTTGTGAGCCACCCTCAGAAAGGGACCAGGTCAGTCTGTCCGTGGCGAGCGTCTGAAGTGGTAAGATCTCCTGCTAAGCGCGTGTCTCCTAAGTCCGTACAACAATGGATTTCTTAAGTTCAGCCTAACTGAAAATTTAATCACCTTTAATTCAGGTTTAGCTCTAAAATATCTAATGTTATCTTAAATTGCAGCGCAGTGTAATTCTCGTGTGAAGTTCAGAATATTTTCTGGTAGTTGCTTTGTCACTACTTTGTGAGTAAAGTGGAACCATGTGTTAATCAGTAACTCTAACTAAGTTCATCAATCTTAAATGCGAATGTGCGTGAGATTATAAGGTCTCGTCTTGACAATATTTTTCAATATAGCAACTTTTTATTATGTTCAACCCACGTGGGGTGTACTTTGTGAAACCAGTACCACGTGCTTATACAATTGTTTGACCCATCAGGTTAATAGTAAGACGATAGTAACCAGTTCGAGATTTTTCTTTTGTAAATTGCTTTTCGATCTAATTTATTCTAATTATCAAAATTATTGTGGAGTTACACGCTTTGTGTAAAGCAAGTTGACCACGTGAAGCATGTGGTGTAATCATCAAAGTAGCCCTCAGCTATTCTTTTCGCAAAGATTTCACAAAGAGTTAATATGAATTTAGTATACCAGTGTGTGGTAATTACATGACGGACAGGATTGTGCTACGAACGTAACTTCTTTGGGTGAAAATTGAATCGGTTGGTAGTGGTTAATTTTCTCTTGCATATGTTTCAACGTTCTTTGTGTGTTGTTTTATGAATGCAGTGTTGTATGCAGTCTCCCAATCTTGGCTCCATATTTGATGTGTTCCGTAAGATTACAATCTCACATTTTCACAATCCTAAATAAGGCACCAGTTTAGTTAGGAATCAAGTTTAATATGCTGAAATTTCAATGATCAATGTTAAAATAAATTTCCAAATATAAACTGATTTATTTCTTTTTATTTAAATTATCTTTTATATATATATATCCGGTTGTCGTATGACTATTAAAAGATTATAATTAATGTTAGTCTGGTTGGGAATTTGGTAAGCTAGACTGGATACCTGGTGAAACAGTTGCTCAGTAATGCAAGGTTAACTTCCCCAGACAGCTCACAGCTTTTAAACCGCTTTTATTGGCTAGCAGCACCGCTTACACCTCAAAATAAAGCAACAACGTTATAAATCTATCGAAAAATTTTAAAGCTATTGGTACAAGTCTTAAATCAATAAGTCACGCCTCTTAACCAGGTAAACAGAATGGTTATAGAAACACATGTTCATGTTGAAACAATGTGTTTATATCAGAAGCAGATTATAGAAAGGCGGATGGGATGTAACATAGTGTCTCGTTTGCTTTTATTGATTTTGAAAAGAGTGTACTAGATTGACAGGAAGAAAATGTGGGCTGCAATGGAAGAAACAGATTTTTCATAGCACATCGTTGGGTCTATCAGAAGTCTTTTAAGATATATCAGCATTAAAAAAATTCTGTATGTACACCAACTGCAGGCACTAACAGCTAATCAAGATCTAAAAGAAGTTTGTAACTTTTATCCAACATTACTTAACAGTTACATTAGTTCTGTTATCAAGACAAGGTAAGACAGGGCATCAAAATAAATAACACATTTGTTGATGTTTAAATTACAAATTCCAAAAACAAAAATGAGTTTCAAAGAGTCCTCCGCCACTGTACACTGAATTTACCTGAAATAAATCAATACTGAAAGATTGTCATTGCTGACCAAGCCATAAATCAAGTGTCATACTTCAATTATATTGGACATAAGCTATGACAAAATGAACGAGAGGTACAATATGATGACATGAAACGGACACATTGTACTGGATATATACTCCTAAGCTTTGAAGGATTGATTCCTCTCGCCAAAATAAGATCGGATGTCCATAAAAAATGTATGAACCAAAATCATTATGAGTTGCTAATAAAAGAAAATTTTGCAAAATTTTCAAAGTCATAACAAATATTTAACATCTTGCTGTCTTGCATTCACACAGGTGTGCAGTCCTAGGATCATGGCCTACTGCACCATCTCAAATACCTCTGCACGATCTCAAAGGGTTTTCAGGCTTCTTCAAGAAGCTGATAGAAATGTCTGCTGAGAAATAAAGAATCTTAGAGAAGACACACATCTCATTGTGGAACTAAAGTATTGTTCGTTCTCTATTTTCGAGATGTAAACATAAGTTCATATTATGAAACACCTGCAATTTCATCACTTTTGCGAGAACATTTGATATAAATATCATACAAAGCACCATTATAAAAATTTACTATGGTAAGTCAAACAAGAAAATAAAAAAGTTATACCAGGGGGCAAAAACGATTAAAAAAGTCATCCGCTGTATCACTGTCAACAATTTTCTTCACATCTTCCAACTTCTTTTATTCACTGTAACAACCCTGAAAGATAAGTCAGCTGGAAAGCCTCATGTGATTTTTTAACCTACATAAAGGATACGCTAAGCCAGTAGTATAGTCTACATGTTGAGGATTACAAGTCATTTATGTTTCGAATCATACTGAAATCTCATACATAAGGCGAAAACATAAGAGACTTCCCTGGTGATTCCACAGCTGCAGTACATTTACTGCAATACAGTGTTTCCCAAAAAAAATTTATCCAATTTGATTAATTTTAACTTCATGAAATATGAACTAGATATGGATAACATGCACACTGCTGGAAATAAGAGGACCTAGAGTTTCGTTTACCACCAACAGAGAGCTGATAGTTTTGCAAACGACCAGTGGAGTTCTCGTGTCAACAAACAGCCAGTTCACGTCGCTTTTCAGTAAGATATGAATCACGCAGCATAAGGTTTTCTGCGTTCTTTAATTCGAAAGAAATGAGACGGAATTTCAGGATAGATGGGATTTCCTCTACAATTCAGCGTTGAACTACCAACTAAGACAAGCATAAGCTGTTGGTTTAAGCAGTTTCAGAGACTGGATGTCTTTGCAAAGCCTGAAACACAGATCGACCATGCATGGGATGAGTTCGGCTATAGCTTACATTTATGTGTGTGCTGCAGGAGAGTGTGATATGGAACATGTATAACCTGTGTTTCTAAACCTTAACTCCATCTTTTCATCTATGCGTAAATTAGTCACGTCGAATTTTTCAAGAAATAAAAAAGAAACTGGGTCCATCTTTTTGAATAACCTTGTTTTTTTTTTCACCAATTACCAAAATCCCAGAAAAATACGATCACTTGAAAATTAGCACATGATTGTTTGATTATAGTTTCATACTATTCTTGAACATACGTGAGCTCATATTATTTGAGTCCTTTATAGCACCAAAAACTCAGTTGCTTGGAAGAGAGGAATGGCCTCTAGCAGGAAAATACATTATCTAGCTGTCCACAGCTGGAACAAGACGAAATTGAATCATTTTGTGTGCATTTTTTGGTAAGGACAGCCACCATAAAAATATAAGGTAGGGGTTTCAAACTTCGTCTCTTTAGTACATGAGAATCTGTATAAGCCATGAAAGGTTACAGAAAAGGATACAAATTGTTATACATATTCCTGAATTTGTGCTCCACTTCTAGGCAAGTTACAGTTAAATTGTTATAATAGACTATAACCAGTATTTGTCATACATGTTAGCAGGACAAATACAAAAACAGATGTTGTGTACATAGTTCCGCGTAGTCAGCGTGTACACAACTTTCCCACTAGGGCACACCCCGCTAAGTACAACAGCACAGGCGCAGCGCTCGTCCATCTCCACACTACGAGATGGTGCTGCCATAGAGACGGACCAAATTCTGCTACCGCCGATCCGCGTACTAATATGTAACGCAGCCAATGAGATTGCTGCTAATGTAGAACCTTTTCTCCTCGCGGATCACACCCGTGCAGTGACACCTGAACGCGCGAGGTATTATAACGAGTGTACAGACCTCCGATTAGTCAGTCTGCATTAGTCTGCATTTGTCTGCATTAGTCTGTACCAGTCTGCATTAGTCTGTACCAGTCTATAGTCAAGTTTCAGTCTGTGCTTAATAAGATTACCATATTCCTGTACATAGCCACGAAGATAAATGAATAGACATTTTGTCAAGTATCAGAGATATGTGAGAATAAGATTAACGTACCAAGACCGAAGGAACTTCAGATTGTCAATTGTAGACAGCATCCAGAATCAAGTTAAGTAATTTCTATGCTTTTTATTGTTTTAATAAATGCGTGTGAAAATTAATCAAGTTCTGTTTAAAACTGGTCACCGTCAATCTGTTACTCTAAGAAGTGGCACTTCTATCGTCTGACCTAATGGTAGAAGATAAACACGCCACGATAAGACCACGAGACACATTGCTGACACTCGCCTACTTCATTAGAGTGACAAGTCAAATAATCTGATGGTGTGTGTACCGAAGGTCTTACAGTACGCACACCACAACAGAAAAAAGAGTTTTTGTCTTGATCCCCCACGAAAACTTTCAAAAATTAAATTAGTTTAAATATATTTTCCCATTCTAGCATAGCCAAGCATTTTCACTATTCTAAAACACATGAAGGCAATGAGAAAACAATGTTTTCAATTTTTTTGAGCTTTATAAGGATGAGTCACATAGAAATTTGTATGTCGGTATAGATGTTTGGTCATTACAAACTAAGCATTTCGTGAAACGAATCCATTTCTCCCCATTTACGTTTTCCCATAGAAAAGTAATCTTTATAAATAGCAAATAAAATAAATTTTTAGTTATAATTCCAAGTCTCATCCCTGGAACGAAAATAGGAATCACTTGGGCGATAAAATTACGAACTTCCACAGATCTGTTTAATCGCTGCTATAGCAACATAGGCCAAACTTCTCACTGTAGCGGTTACACACCAAAAACTACAACCCACTACTGAAAGCTGCACAAATTCACTTCAGCATAAAAAAACTGAATTTCTTCTTGTACTCAAGTTACACATGTTCCACACAAAAAGCTATTTCAACAAAACAATGGACTCGGGATATGCATGCATGCACAGCTGAATATTTGTTACCATTTGTAGAAATTAACAGGGGGGATGATATTATGGCCCCATATGTTATAGATGTTTCATCATGGGAACTAGGTATTTCTGTAGTTGACCATTATGGTAGAAAAGACTTTTTGGTTTATGTGAGTACATGGTGTCTTCAACAGGAATGTTTGCTTATGGAGATTTTGCATGAAGTCAAATAAGCACTCACAGTGTCATCATATAGTGTTCGTCACTTTCCTGTAAAATGTCTTTAGTCTCCTTTTGTGAACTTATAGTTCTATAGGGGTCTGGGATGAGACCCGTACTTTTGTTCGGATGGTAGAGCATGTGGTATGGTGGAGCACAACAGTCGGGGTGCTGGGCGCTAATGATACAACATTAGCTAAACAGGAATTTATTACATTAAATTTACAATAATGTATTCTTCTCTGTGTCGGAGTCCAGGCCAGCAGCAGCGCAGTGCTCGCCTTGGACCATGCTGATACTGTGTCTGCCGGTGGCGTTCGGTTCAAGCAAACAGGCTACCGGACAGGCAGTAGATCCCACTGGCTGCTGGAGCAGCCCCTACAGCAGGCGTTGCTGCCCAGGACAGCGACTGAGTATTATCAGAGAACTCTCACAGACATCACAGCGGTGAATTGGGGTGATCTCTCTGCAGCCCAACACAGTTTGTTGATGAACAAAATCGTAGCCCTGCCACCAAGAAGGGTTGGAGATGTCGATCAGTGGTTGCAGATACTATTCGGCCAAAGCGGTTAGTTTGCCTCCCGAATGCTGCTACAGGTTTACAGTGCGCTCCATCATTTGAGCTCAGCAAGCCGGAGATAGATGTCCCTAAGTCTTCTCGTCAGTGATGACCAGGTCGGCAGTTCAGAGCGTCTGAGTAAAACAGACCAGACAAGTAGCAGTCTCAGAGGTGGAAGCCATCTTGACGAATGGTAGAAATAGATCACAGGTTCCGTCTCATACAGGGTGTTTCAAAAATGACCGGTATATTTGAAACGGCAATAAAAACTAAACGAGCAGCGATAGAAATACACCATTTGTAGCAATATACTTGGGACAACAGTACATTTTCAGGCAGACAAACTTTCGAAATTACAGTAGTTACAATTTTCAACAACAGAGGGCGCTGCGGTCTGGGAAACTCTATAGTACGATATTTTCCACATATCCACCATGCATAGCAATAATATGGCGTAGTCTCTGAATGAAATTACCCGAAACCTTTGACAACGTGTCTGGCAGAATGGCTTCACATGCAGATGAGATGTACTGCTTCAGCTGTTCAATTGTTTCTGGATTCTGGCGGTACACCTGGTCTTTCAAGTGTCCCCACAGAAAGAAGTCACAAGGGTTCATGTCTGGCGAATAGGGAGGCCAATCCACGCCGCCTCCTGTATGTTTCGGATAGCCCAAAGCAATCACACGATCATCGAAATATTCATTCAGGAAATTAAAGACGTCGGCCGTGCGATGTGGCCGGGCACCATCTTGCATAAACCACGAGGTGTTCGCAGTGTCGTCTAAGGCAGTTTGTACCGCCACAAATTCACGAAGAATGTCCAGATAGTAATCGTTTCGGATCTGAAAAATGGGCCAATGATTCCTTTGGAAGAAATGGCGGCCCAGACCAGTACTTTTTGAGGATGCAGGGACGATGGAACTGCAACATGGGGCTTTTCGGTTCCCCATATGCGCCAGTTCTGTTTATTGACGAAGCCGTCCAGGTAAAAATAAGCTTCGTCAGTAAACCAAATGCTGCCCACATGCATATCGCCGTCATCAATCCTGTGCACTATATCGTTAGCGAATGTCTCTCGTGCAGCAATGGTAGCGGCGCTGAGGGGTTGCCGCGTTTGAATTTTGTATGGATAGAGGTGTAAACTCTGGCGCATGAGACGATACGTGGACGTTGGCGTCATTTGGACCGCAGCTGCAACACGGCGAACAGAAACCCGAGGCCGCTGTTGGATCACCTGCTGCACTAGCTGCGCGTTGCCCTCTGTGGTTGCCGTACGCGGTCGCCCTACCTTTCCAGCACGTTCATCCGTCACGTTCCCAGTCCGTTGAAATTTTTCAAACAGATCCTTTATTGTATCGCCTTTCGGTCCTTTGGTTACATTAAACCTCCGTTGAAAACTTCATCTTGTTGCAACAACACTGTGTTCTAGGCGGTGGAATTCCAACACCAGAAAAATCCTCTGTTCTAAGGAATAAACCATGTTGTCTACAGCACACTTGCACGTTGTGAACAGCACACGCTTACAGCAGAAAGACGACATACAGAATGGCGCACCCACAGACTGCGTTGTCTTCTATATCGTTCACATCACTTGCAGCGCCATCTGTTGTTGAAAATTGTAACTACTGTAATTTCGAAAGTTTGTCCGCCTGAAAATGTACGGTTGTCCCAAGCATATTGCAACAAACGGTGTATTTCTATCGCTGCTCGTTTAGTTTTTATTGCCGTTTCAAATATACCGGTCATTTTTGAAACACCCTGTAGCTAGTTAATGCAACACAAATATGTCAAGGCTTGGCAGCTTGAATATGTATTACTGCTTGTCTGAGGCAATTATTTTATATCTGGTCAGCAACGATCGAATGTGGCCTACTTTCCCGGGTCCATCATCAGTCTTCACCAACCCTCTATTTCGCATGAATGGTTTTCAGGGCTTCCAAGTATTGCCTTTCCGCCATATTAGCCAACTCAGAGGAGTTCTTGTGAAACTTTTATTCTCCCTTGCGAACTCAAGCTCTACTGTTAGAATAACGTGCTGTCTTTCCTCGTTGAGATCATATTGCTGAGTTTTCGATTCCAGCCTCTCACTCATGGCACTTGAGACAATATCTCCCGGGTCTGTTCTGCTTTCCACAATGCTGGCGTTCTGCCTCTTTACTATTTTGATTGCGTGACGAGGCGTTGGCATGAATTGCCTTGGCTTGGTGCACACTGGAGAAGACTTGGAGAAAATTTTACATTTGTCCATAATGCATTCGTGTAACTGATCCCCATCAACCATTTTTTTTTGACATAATGTGGCAACAAAGAGATAACAGTTCAGTAAGCAGAGAGTTCGACTAAAAAACCGGTTAATGCTTCCTTTACAATAATCTAGGTAAAGGTCATATTTCACATTTGAAATCGTATATAGGTATAGGTATGTAGAACATATTTCTTCACATCAATTCGAGATGTAGGTAATTTATCTCCTACAGATGGAAATTATTGACCATCATTGGAAACTATTCAATATTGTAATGACTCTGGGCATCTTTATGGGATTTGTGGTGTCACCGCCAGACACCACACTTGCTAGGTGGTAGCCTTTAAATCGGCCGCGGTCCGCTAGTATACGTCGGACCCGCATGTCGCCACTATCAGTGATTGCAGACCGAGCGCCGCCACATGGCAGGTCTAGAGACACTTCCTAGCACTCGCCCCAGTTGTACAGCTGACTTTGCTAGCGATGGTTCACTGAAAATTACGCTCTCATTTGCCGAGACGATAGTTAGCATAGCCTTCAGCTATGTCATTTGCTACGACCTAGCAAGGCGCCATTATCATTTGCTATTTATCTTGTGATGCATGTACCGTCAGACCGATGTTCACCAATTATGAATTAAAGTTAAGTATTCCAGTAGTTACTTACGTTCTTTACTACTATAAATTCCCTTAACTGTTCCAGACCTCACGCCAGCCTGCGTGAGCTTAAACGCGTGCCTTTCGGCTTCCTCCTAGCGGCTTGGCTGTCTAACCAAGTCACAACAGGATTGTTACATTTCTTTGGAATTTCCCCTTCGCTTATCCCGCGGGATATCCGATAGTATCTCTGTGAGTTGTTGCATGCTGTTTTCTGTTACACCAGGCAAGATGTAAATGGTACTTTGGAAACTTCTTATGCCATTAATTAAAGTACTATTTTTGAAGCAGACAGGAGGCAATTTTGGAGAGGTGTTACAAGGCTTACGCTCCTTCATATAATTAGTGCTTTAAAATGAGTTTTTGCAACGAAATATCTTGTTCATCTTTGGTTTGACACGAATTAATAGTGTTCACCAAGTACTGACGTTTTGTCAACCCTTAATTCTGAGAAACGCTTCAGTGAGGACATGTTTCTCATGCTGGCAAGATGTAACCTCTTCAGTTTTCTTATTCTTCGGCCTTTTCCTTTGACGGAAATGGAAATGAGCGTTTGGCGTCATTGGCCGGGAGGCCCCTTGCGGGGCGGGTCCGGCCGCCTTGGTGCAGGTCTTATTACATCCGACGCCACATTGGGCGACCTGCGCTCCAGGTGGGGATGAAATGATGATGAAGACAACACAACACCCAGTCCCTGAGCGGAGAAAATCCCCGACCAAGCCAGGAATCGAACCCGGGCGTATTAGGACGGCAGTCTGTCACGCTGATCATGCAACTATCGGGCGGACTTTCCTTTGGTGATGTGATAAGTTTTCATCTACATTTTTCGCTCTATTGTTTGCTCTTTATTTGTGCACTTTCAGCACCAATTTCATTCAAACTCTATGAAATATCTACACCCCAGAAGAGCCTCAACGAAAGGAGGCAGTTTTTGAAAAACAAAACATTTTTATAAGCGCATCCAGGGTCCCATTTCTACTCACTGCGCAATATAAGCATCACCTGCTCTTGAATATATTTATGTAACCATGGTCAGATAACATTACGTATCATTTCTTGAGGCAAAATTATGTATAAAAGGAGCACATGTCCAGGGCATTTTACTGAAGTCACATGTTTTCATGTACTTAGTTCAGCTACAGAAAAGAGGTGGGAGGCTTACAACATTGCATCTTATCGCTCACGATAAAACTTTTGACCACATAGGTACTGTCTTAATTGAAACTTCCTGGAAGATTAAAACTGTGTGCCCAACCGAGACTCAAACTTGGGACCTTTGCCTTTCGCGGGCAGAAGTAAAGCTGTGAGTACCGGGCGTGAGTCGTTCTTCAGTAGCTCAGATGGTAGAGCACTTGCCTGCGAAAGGCAAAGGTCCCGAGTTCGAGTCTCGGTCGGGCACACAGTTTTAATCTGCCAGGAAGTTTCATATCAGCGCACACTCCGCTGCAGAGTGAAAATCTCATTCTGGAAACTGTCTTAATTGTTGTGTACGACTTTGTACACAAGTGTAAGTAGCTGTGGACTGCAGAGTGGTGCAGCAACTGTCATCCTGAGTAAACTGGATGGGAGCAGAAATGTTTAGCGAACAAGTTAACATAGTAAATAGAAGATCTACTTAACTTGTATTTCTCCAGCTCTCAGTGTGAACAAGGGAGGGACTCTCTGAAATAAAACCAGAATGACGGCGACGGAGCTACGACTAGGCTGTGTCTGTGTAGCGTCGTGTAGTGAAGTGGCTCCGGCTGTGTGTGGGTCTGCTGTCTGCCATTATATATCGCAGCAACAGAGGGCGCTCGTGATGTGGAGCTGCTGGAGGTATGATTCAGCAGGAGTGAACCATTGGGTTCCCCTGATCCCATATGACTGCTGGCGGCTCTGAAGGAAACTTGTGTTGCTGTTGCCAACTCTGAGACGCCCATGGGGTGGTATCGATACATAATACCACAATACTCTTGTTGGCTCATAATATGAATTCATCTCATTGCATGACAGTTGCTACTGATGATGTCTTGAATGCACATTCAACCTGTTTTTACGTTTTAATTGATATGAAGAGAAAGGACTCACAAACTAGTCATCCTGCTTTAATTTATAACGAATACTGCGTTCTAGGCATTAAAAGATTTTACATTAAATTTTTTTCACTTAACAGGTTACTTTAACACCGCTGTCTCCTTCCTGCCAATGTCAGGTTTCACTGAACACTTTTAATTGCAGACCACAGATAAAAGAGCAATAACATGCGAAAACGTTCTTCTTATTTTACTCTAGGTATAATCTAAGTAAATTCTTCTAGTTAGCTATTTATTTAGGACCTGAATTAGAATGTTCAGTGCCATGTATATGTGTATATATCAAAACATACACTTAGTTTTCTTTCAATTTGCTACACATCACAAACTTTAAGTAGAATAATGTCATTATTAATTACTGTCTGGCAGTATCCTGCGTAACAACATCTACACATGGCAGCTCTTGCTCATACACTAATACAGTGCCCACCACTTTCTTCTGCACTCTACAGTTTCATACATGGAAGAATTACCTCATATGCCATTTGCCTTAGAAAGTTCTAAACTCTGCTGTCAGTGTTTCCATAGTTCACTCGCTAGTCGACATGACCAAACTCTACGGTCTCATTTACTTGCAGTTCCTAAATAAAGTTTCAGTCTTCGTCTCCACTTGATTTTTCATCTCCTTATCTAGCTCCTTCTTGTTCAGCATCTGTTGCTGTATCGTAACACATGCGACCACTTTGTGGTAGCTATTTGTTTCCATGTTGTAACCTCCGATTCTTCCGTGTTTTAGGGAGAAGCTAAAACAGAACAGAATCTATGTGACGGTGTGATAGGTAGTCCCGATCAAGCACACCAATACTGTCTAGCGGACAAGTCCAAAGATTAAAAATTGCTCTGGCTCACCTCTATATCTCGCAGCCTGATGCTCTGCTTGTTACAACATATGAACAGGTCATTACTTAGAGATAATAAGTACATTAACTCGCTTAGTAGTCACGTCCTAAAATTCGCAATTTCGTTTTCTTTTTCCTTGATATAATTCAAACTTCCTACTTCACAGAAACTATAAACTACACTTCCTATTCATTTTTTGTAACTGTATGTGTGATTAACAGTGCAACAGAATATACTTCTTGACTGCTAACCATAACAGGGCATACTTCGTTTTCTGAACTTTTTTTTTCCTTGATGTAATTCAGACTTCCTACTTCACAGAAACTATAAACTACACTTCCTATTCATTTTTTGTAACTGTATGTGTGATTAACAGTGCAAAAGAATATATTCTTGACTGCTTACCCCGAAAAGGGCATATAGCTTTCAAATCGCTGACACTCTTACATGATACGTTTTTTTCTCCTGATATACTTCGTTCTGCACACTAGCGAGAATTTTAATTTCGTTAGTTTGTCTGTTTTAAGCTTGCATCCTGTTCTCAAATGTCCACTGAACTAAATATTCCGTCTTCAAAGCGTTTACTGAACCAAGCAATTCTTCGCCAAAATGTTTATCGAAAAAAATCCATGATTTTTGTTTTATAGTTATAAACTGATTTTGAAAACACCGAGACACTCTAAGCCATGGTTTCACTTCAAAAATGAAAACAACTACGGTACCAATATTCATTAAATTTGTCTTGAAGACGATGTTTTTTGGGAAATAATTTTCAATTGTGGTGATACAGCGTATTTACAGTATCAGTTATTGCAGCAATGACATATGGCAAGTGTCCGCCTTAACTTATTCATATTAAGTACAGTATAACACAGGCAATATTTGCATTAATTATGTCGGTTTCTGTTTTGAAACCTACAAATGTGTGTGTTTGTTGTTTCTTATGAGTGGCGCAGAAGCTCAGTGGCAGAAGGAATCATCCACCTGGATCGGAATGTTGAATTCGCAGGGCGCAGATGTCAGAGAGCCGACGGCCGTGCGCAGGAAGAAGATGCCAGGAGCTGTGGCCTTTGTTTTCAACAATTAAATTGTGTTTCATAAACGAAAATGTAATGTGTAACTTAAGTTCTGAGTCAGAGTTCTCCAAGAGACACACTTGACGGCAGATGTATTTTGAAATTCTTAACATAGCAAACATCTGTGCATGGTGTTACGAAATAAAACGTTTTGCATCTTCTGAAAAGTAAATGTTAAAGAATGAATTATTCTGGAAACTGATGAATCCAATTTATTTATACTGAGATGTGTATGAGTGTCAGGAAGAACGGTGATTTTCACTGGATGAAAATTTATATACCTTACGATGCTAAAGTAATGTTGAGTTTAATCTTTGGCCTATCGGGTTTACATGAAGTGACGAAAATTGTGAATCTAGAAGTGATTTTCAAAGCATAGAGATCTGATAGGGCGTATTGGCGAATCATTATCAGTTTTACTATTCAAGAGGAGCCGAAATTGAACACAGATTACTTAATTAATAATTTCCTGCATCTGAGAATTTTTAATACGCTTACTGGGGAAATTGTGCTTGCAGATCTTGCTGTCAACAGTCATCCTTGGTTCGCATTGCGAAGCATAAACCAATAGAATAATTTCTTTGGTTTCAACCATAGAGTAGAAATATCTCTGGAGTGAGCATTCAGAAGCGCAGATTTGATTTTGTGTTGTCAACATTCGTTCCCACAATGGTCACGTGATCTCGGGACGCCGTAGATTTGTCCGAGATCTATAAATTTTGAATGTTGTCATATCGCTAGTAAAGACAGATTCCCTTTGTAAGTGCTGTGGATTTAGTACAGACGTTTTGCAGGTACCATAGCAGTTTATGCCTGATATTTGAAATAAATTGGGCTCTTAGATTTGTAGAGCAAAATGAACGAGCATGACGTCACAAAAGCTTCACATCAGCATTTATTTACAATGTATTTCATGTCACATCTCGTAAAATCGCTTAACACAGTACTGAACGGAGAAATTGGGGTTTAGAGTCACCATCCCTAATGTGCATAAAATGTTATAGTATCAGAACTGAGGAGCTAACAATGACAAAATTTGTCAATGGCTGAAGCAAACTTTATAATCTATGTTCTTGATCAATTATGTTTGGTAAATTACTGAGAAGTGAGACAACGTTTCAAAACATACACAATTATTTGCTACGGAAAATATGTACATTCATACACATCAAAGAAAGCTTCAAACGAATTAATGAAGCCTGTTAAACTTATCCATTATGTGTTTCCTTACGTAATTAATAACGTCCTAAGCAACTGTATTTTACTCCTTCATTAAAGCTGACTTTTTTGGTTAAGATGTCATATGGTGGAATTTGCTTCGTCTACTTATGTTCTTATACATATACATTGTGGGCGTCAGCGCCGTTGTGTTTTCGTAAAACCTAAATAACTTTTCGCCTTCCGATATACGACCTCGGTTGTGTAAGAAAGTGGAAAAAATATCCCAGTCGTCATGGAACATCTCCAATTTGTCACTAAAACAAAGCGCTATTTAAAACAAAGTTTATGAAGATACAACAGTACAAAATCCACTATTATAAGGAGAATAAGCGGGGCGAAAATAGGTTAACTTAAGATGTTAACAGACTGGTACCGTTAAAATTTTCTTCCCGAGAAACCTTGACGTGCCGTGAAATGACGTGACATTCCGCTGACGCCCTTTGCGAATGCCTCCATTCGAAAGGTATTGTAGAATGTTTTGGTGTTATGTGACGAGACGTGACGTTACCTGATGGCGGACGCGAATTGGCGCTAAACAATCGACGTCGTCCCTAGATCACGTGACAATTCCAGTTTAATGTTGACAACATGCTCAGGACGCAATACTCACTCCAAAGATATTTCTACTCTGTGGTTTCAACTCACATAATTACACAAAAAGATAATTTTTCTGAAACGTTTATACTATTTAGTGTCCACAATTCGACCGATAGAGCGGAGTGAACCTGTCTAAGTAATAATTTTACTAATCTTTGGGTAATTAAAGGTGCGATTAGGGGCGATCTCCATCAGTAAGCTATTGGAACTTACTTTGCCTACGAGATACATAAGATACACTCGGTCAGAAGAGTCTTTAAGCTTCTGAACTAGAATATATCTATAAAGAGATTGCGATGTGACTCACACTGAGATAGTAACATCTCACACTCTAAAGCGCGTTTCTTTTTAATTTAAGTTGTCATAATCTAATAAAAATTGCAGTCTGCAATTTGAATTATATCCTGAAAGGTGCATGTCCAAGATTAATAGCATATATAAAAATAATGACTTACAGAAACAAATGATTTGGTATTACAAACAGAACTATGCAAATTTCTATTTGTATTTCCTCTTATATGTTTTTAAAGATATTTTTAGAGCAAGGACGTATATGTAACTCTGAAAACAGTGGAAGCTACAATTTTAATTTCTTGTGTTTTGGTTTATGTTACAGTATTATACAGAATTAATCTTGGCTAAATAATGATTTACTAATCTGGAATATCGTCTTGGACTTAAAAGTTTAGCAAAATCCCTTAGCTCACGATACTCATTTATGTCCATAATTTCTAAGGGCTACATTTTTCAGATATTTTCCTTAGAGAAATTTGCTCACTACAGTTAAAAACTTCTTCTCCTCCTATCTACCTTTCAATTGTACTTGTATCTATAATCTGCTTCGAAGTAACCAGTAATACAATCTCATATTAATATTTATTTATTGCGTGAATACGGAAGTGAAAATGATGATAACTCTTCCAATTTTCGCCCCATATTGTGGCTGCATGTTCTATTTAGCTGAACAGAGCTACATTCATTTTGTTAGATAATATCTTTAAATATTTGTGAACCTTATGAAGATATTTCTAATTATGAGAGATATTTTTTCTTTTTCTTCTTTATTTGCTCTTGCTTCATTTGCTGTGTACGTATATCTTTGATGATCTAGAATTTTTTGTTTTTTTTTTCTATAATGTGAAATGTTACTATGTTTTACCCCTTTTAACTGAGTATACAAAAATATGAATGGATGTTTCGTTGTCTTACGTGTAATGTGCGGTGTAAAACTAAATGTAACATGCAGCACTGTTGTATGGACTGTGATGCGAGAGCTATATCGATAGTTACAGCGTGACAGTGAAGTCAGTTAGAAGGTGTGCAGTGTCATGACATATGCGCGGTTTGTGTTGCATACTCGTGTTAGACAGAATCACACTAAAATTCATGCCTGTGTTCTTATTTTTCGGTTACGGTATAAACTAAATTTCGACATGGGCATCGTGAAAGGAAATGGTAGACTATGAATACTGTGACAATGCTTAAGCAAATGGGCTGTGAGTGTCATGGTGAAATTGTTAGAACCGAACTGTTTTACATGCAAGAGATTTGCATGAACTAATGTATTTTGAATTTCTTATCACGTGTGCAACTTAATCAGTTACCACGCTTGTTAACAGATTAACTGTCTCCGTGGAGACTCACAAGCAGATTAGATGTGTTGATTCTTATTTCTTCAGAACTGTAAATTCGAGATTGTGATTTCTAACAGTATACGGACTGTAATATCGCGATCAGCTGATAGAAATGAATACTATACTGTTTTAAAACTGTATGTGGAACATTATAAATAGTAACGTGATTATATGGAACGCTCCAATCGCACAAATGCAAAATTGGATCTACACAACAACAATTACGTTCGACCAGCCTGCTGTAACGGAAAATCCAAGGATAATAAAATATTGCATGGTGGAGCCTATACCAGTCATGAGAATATATCCAGGGCAGTTTTATGAGAAATAGAGCCATAAGAATTATGCCGTCAGAACCAACGAGCTGCTGCTGACGTCACGACACTTTGTCTACAAGAAGATAATCTGCAACCCAAGTGCTCACTCACCTTGTAAAAACTCAAAGAATTTCATGTAGTTTTAAACGTAATTTTTTTCTTTTGTGGCGAACTTTTCTTCATGCGTACTTTCTTTAGAAATAAATGTAATTGCAGCGTAGTATAGTATGTGTTGAAATTATTGACCTACTACAAACAGTAGTTATTGCTATTTCTCACCTCTACCTTTCTCTTTATGTTATTGTAGCTGTTATTTCATGTGTTTTTACGTATTCTTTTGGAGGTTGTGTTTTCATACGTGTGTGTATCGTTATTATCGGGCGCATTTTCATGCTTGTTGAGGTATGTGTTATTCTATAACTTGCAGCGTCAACCATTAAATTGTGAGGGTCAACGAATTACACTTAGACGACTAGTCCACTATTGGTGCAGTACAGGCTATAGGTGAGAACTTTGAATCTAACATCTCTGAACTACGCAAACTGCGTTTACATTCAATAAGCAGTCTTATTACGGCATTCTCAGTACCAAGTGCGAGTTTATTTGGCTTTTACAGTTATAACTAAAGAAAATTATAGTCGTTTCCTTAGTTATTTACGATTTTATTTTCGGGAGTTTTCGTGTTATATATCCTTTCTATGTTTGTTGTCAAGCTCTGGCTTGGTTACTTTCGTTAAGTCTGGGAAGTAAAATGGGCTTCTTTTGAGTTTAAATAATCGTAATTCACGGTCAAAATTACACAAAGTATATCTCTGAGGACTGAAATATTTTCACTTGGGAGTTTTTCTCAAGAGTTAATAAAATTTGTGGGCAAAATCCAGAAGTTCTTGTAACTAAAAGAATGCATTTCCAGAAGTCACATGGGCTGCATGTAAATGGTGATGAATTTTTCAATGACTTCTGGAGCCATCTGCGTTTGAAGCTCCTAGAAAAATGCAGTGGATGGAAACAGGAAACTTAAGACGATATGTCTCGTATTAAACACATTTAATGTTACATTATGTACATAGTCGAAGTGATGTAAAAAAATGTAAATGCAATAGACGATGAACTACATATAAAACGTATTATATACAAATGTACAGATATTTATACAGATCATTTTTGGACAACGTCCACATAAATAATCAACGTCACACTCAGAAATAACACAGAGACGCACGAGTAATGAGAGCTTTGTTCTCGCACTGAGCTCCTTAGGTAGCTTTCCGACTGGTGATTTTCAGGTGGACGCCGTTCTTGGTGGCGAGGATGGAAGCCATGGGGTCCAGCGGAAGAGGGATGTCTGTCTCGCTGCAAACGTCCACCTTGTAGTGCGACAACAGGTGCACCAGGCCCAGCTTCGACTGCAGCAGCCCCAAGCGCATGCCTGCAGCAACACCAACGTGTTCTCAACTCCGTATACAACGCTACACTAATTACAATGCCAACGTTAAAAATAGCAGTCAAAAAGTTACTGTCATTATCCTTCTTATCCGACCACAGACGTAACGGGAGGGCGGGGAGCCTAATATTTCTTCCTAAATTCACTTTCATGAGCCACAGGGAGGTGGTTTGGCTTGACATATGGTGATCATGATGAATGATGTGGGTGAGATGGAGACTCGTTGGGGCCACAGTGACCAACGCTGTCGTTATTATAACATGTTATAACATGTACGTACTTCATAACGGCAGTGAATGTTATCTCGGTACTTTCATCAGCTTGGATGTGGTCATTAGACGTTTTTCTTCATCGATCTTGTCAAACGCCAAACTGACACGTAATTAATATCAGCTTCAGAGTAAAAATACGTAAACTATTTTAACTAAACTAATAGGCAGATAGACAGCACAATGGACAGAACCGTTACATTATAACCCCCGCCCCCTCAGGGGAGGCTCGAGTCCAGAAAAAAGAAATGAAGATGCCATGGTGTAGTAGAAATTAACAAACGTTTGTGCTACAGTAAGGACATATTTTTTGTCTCTTTTTAGTGTGTAGCTCGGTTGCAGTACAGGTGACTAGAGCAGACATATTTTCTGCTGCCTATTCTCTGTATCAAAAATTAAATAAAGCTGTCCTCGATCTGAACTTTGGTGAGTGGGCCATAACGTTCTTCCATGCTTAATACTACTGAAGGTGTTATGCTCTCCTACTACTTTGATTTCTGAACTGACTTAGCAGGCAGTTCTAGAATGACATACAGTGTAACGAAAATCCTAGCCATTATGCAACTTAGCATTTTTTAAGTACAAAAATCATTTTCAGAGCGAGGAATGATCATATTCACATTTGAGATTACCATGTTGTTGGGAAACTATGCAATTTATTCTTCACCCGAGGATCTTTTGCTTTTTATTTATTTACTTCACCGCAACATAAGTATACACTGCTCAAATCCACAACTTAATCGAGTTATCAATTACATATATCATGCACAGTGGCGCGGCGGTTAAAGCATTTGACTCTCTTTCAGGAAGCACAGGATATCAAATTCTGAACTAGTAGGCAGTTAAGAGAAAAGGCAAATGGAGTGTTCCAATCTCCCGCTGCAGAATCTCCAGTCCTTCTGCACCCAGTCCCCACCACAATTACAGCTAAACTCTGTTGCTTTACCACAGCCTCCCTCATCCGCTCTGTTCCACAGATATGTCACTTCCAGATTACTTCCAAGATATACAGTCGATGCAACTATTTATATAGATCACCTGGAGAACCACAGCATCTCCAACGTCAACATCTCTAGCAGCACAACGCCAGCTCTATAACCATTGCAGTCATTAATCGTTACATCAAAATTGCCTGTTTAACAAAATCTCCATTTTTACTTATTTTGATATTCCTGTTTCCAAATTTGTTGTGTCAAAAATCAGAATGGTACGAAAGGAGCCATGTTTTTGCTGCCAGCCTCCTCCAATAGAGGAATGACAAACATCAAAGAAAAAAAGCAAGTTCTCTGGTGGGATCTATGAGTCTTCAGAGAGCAATCAAGTGAAGGACGTATAAAAAAATATATAAGAAGAAAAACTTCTTATCGATACGAGATCATTACAAATAGAACTGGTACTCAGATTGGCTATAGATGGGCAGGCAATTGATAATGTCTTTATCACTGTCATCTTCCTGTCATGCACCATAAGTGATGTACGTAAATCATAATCTGGACGCCTAGACAGAGATTTCTTGTTTTCCCAGACACAGATCCAATGTCTCAGTCATTGTAATACTTCTTTCTATAACACAGATGAGGTCTAGCGCTGGCGACTCTTATTACAATGTTCCAAATTAACATGCTAATGGCGAAGGTGGCTGTTGGTAAGCGAAAGTGGCTATTGTTAAACCAGTAATACGTTTTATCGGTCGATAGTGATATAATTACGTTGAATAGTGAGATTACATCAGAAGATCATCGCTTGGGTAGCATTGGGGGTCACTTCAGAAGGTTCTCCCTCACCCTCATACAATGAACATATCCAACAGAAGTGTGCGTGCTGTAGTAAAAGTGAGAATTCAGTGTGGAAAATTTAAAAAGAAACTAGAAGGTCCAAATCAGTTAAGCATAATGGAATGGATCTACAATTCTGAATCCACTAAATCAACATACTATATTTCCCCATGCTTCACATGAAACTGTTTTTTTGTTTACATTCCTCACCACAGGAATTTAAGTGTAGGGTGTTGAAAATCACAACACAACAGATTTATCAACTTCATATAGGGAGTTATGCAGTACAATGGTTCAAGTACTGGACTCTCACTCGGAAGGAGTATGGCTCACAAACTCTGAACCCAGCAGAACCCAGCAGGTAGTTAAGAGGAAGGGTTGATATGCACAATCACACCATAGCAGCACCTCCATTCCTATTGCAAAAAATTCCCACAAACACAGTCATATGTTGCATTTTTACCCTAACCCTCAAAATGATCCACTGACAATTACTTTCCGCAAGAAACTTCCCTATTTCAGCTCTCTTCCCTTTATAGACCATTTTATTCCACACAACTGATTACCCAAAGGTCGTGTTCAAACCCTAGACAGATCACCACCACCCTAGCTCCATAAACTCCACCGCCATTATAATGATTCATCGTCACATCAGGATATCTGTGTAATTAATTCAAACTTTTAATGTTTGTATTTTCAACTCATTTTATTAAAATCAGTCTAGTTGAAAGGATAGTCACCTTGTTGATGCCATACCTTGGGAAAATGGGAATGAAAAACAGTAAAAAGAAATAGACCTAGTGGACACACCAGTGTGTCTTTGGAGAACAATCACATGGGAAATTTTGTAAATAATCAACAAACGAATAAGAAGAGATGCTTCAGTTTAATTAGTCATCCACACTGAAGTCATTATGGACAGAGCTGATGCTCTAATTAGATATGGCGGGCATGATGTAAGATGTGATCTATAGAAAGGAACCATCTTGTTATCCACTTAAAGAAATTGCAAAAATACACTTATTTAAAAAGGCAGCTAAAAGTACCTGTTATGCAATACATTTTATACATTGAAGAATTATGTAGCTAAATAGGAGCAGGGGTTTGATAAAAAAATGTTATACAAATAAATAATAATAATAATGACTATAAAATATCCAACATTCCACACAGCACCTTCACAATATGTTTTCTTCCTTCTTTTTTTCCTTTCTAGAAATATTTATCCCAAGCTATGCATAGCACAATATTAACACCTCTTCCTCTTTCTGAGCTCAACATCTCACTCATTATGGAGGGATGCTGACTCAGTGTTTCAGGATAGTAAATGGGAAGTTGCAGTACAGACAATGGCCCAGAGATCACCAGTGTGTGTGTGTGTGTGTGTGTGTGTGTGTGTGTGTGTGTGTGCGTGTGTGTGGGGTGAGTGAAGTGTTATGAAACAATGTGTGTATAGTGTGTGCAGTGACTGATAGTGAGATATGAGTGAACAATGCGGCATTACATTATTTAATAAGTTATTTGTAAAAAAAGTATTGTATACCAGGAGTAAATCTAATGATTGTCTCTAACTAGAAGTCTGTAAATATATGTGTATACGAATTAGCTTATTTTAAATTGATATAAATTTGTAAATACTTTGACATGTCCTATATCCTTGTAAAAAGAGATCTACGGATGAATAAAGCTACTACTACTTCTACTACTACTACTACACTTTAATGAATTTATGGAGGCCAAAGTCAGGGTGGGTAGACTGAGAGATGGGGATTTGAACTCTTGTCTTCCTGCATATAGATCCAATATCCGAAGCACTGTGCTGCTTTGTTACGTAACCGGGATTAAACGTGCTCCTCAGGTCGAATTAAAATATTTTTTGAACGTAGCAGTGGCAGAAGCACACGCAAGTCCACGAATAAGTGGGTTTATTGGCCAATCGTGGGATAATTACGTTGAATAGTACTGGAATTATGGGTTTAGCACGTCGTCTTGCCTGCATAGAAAGTAGCAATGGATAGTTAGATTTGAACTGCTCTGATTAAACGAAAATTATCACCAGCACTGGGATTCGGCAGTATAAGTGAGAGTTCCATGTCGAAATTGTACTTATAACCTAGCTGATCAAAATCAATTAAACATGTTAATATGAACCTGGAATTGAAAGCACAGTAAAGCAACATAAAAAGTAGACTACATTCCGTCTGAACAGTCCTCGGAAGGCCCAATGATACCGACCGACCGCCATGTCATCCTCAACAAATAGGCGTCACTGGATGCGGATATGGGCAGACGTGTGGTCAGCACAGCACTCTCCTGGCCCTTGTCAGTTTTCGTGGCTGGAGCCGCTACTACTCAATCATGTAACTCCTCAGTTGGCCTCACAAACACTGAGTGCACCCCACTTGCTAACAGCGCTCGACGGATCTGGACGGTCGTCGATTCGAGTGCTAGCCAAACCCGACAGTGCTTAAGTTCGGTGATCTGACAGAAACCAGTGCTGCCACTGCGGTAAAGCAGTTGGCACCAAATACACACATTACCTCAATTTCTTTTAGAGAAAAAGATAGTATCAGGAACGTCTTGTAGAACTGACCTATACAGAAGCGCGGACCCTCGCCGAACGGCATGTAGACGAAGGGGTGCAGCGACGCCTTGGCCTCGTCGGTCCAGCGGTCCGGGTCGAAGCGGTGGGGCTCCGGGAAGTAGGTGGGGTCGTAGTGCAGGCTGAAGGCGGGCACCATCACCACGACGCCCGGCTCGAGCAGCGCGCCCTTCTCGGCCTCGCCGTCGGCGCCGGGCAGGCGGTACGGCCGCTGCACCTGCCGCGTCAGCGTCGGCACCGGCGGGTACTTGCGCAGCGTCTCTGCAACGGCGCCGAACGTCTCGTCACCACACGCAGTGTGGACCGCCAGGTGTACGGAAGGTCAGAGGAAACAAGTGGGGAACCAACGATAGGTAACTGGATTCTAAGCGACTACCAATTACTGGGACTGACAACTGTCTTAGAGAGGGTTGGGTTGTTTTGGGGAAGAGACCAAACAGCGAGGTCAACGGTCTCATCGGATTATGGAAAGGATGGGGAAGGAAGTCGGCCCCTTTCAAAGGGGGCGACTTTTGGGGAAAGAGACCAAACAGCGAGGTCTTCGGTCTCATCGGATTATTGGAAGGATGGGGAAGGAAGTCGGCCGTGCCCTTTCAAATTAGCCATCCCGGCATTTATCTGAGGCGATATAGGGAAATCACGGAAAATCTAAATCAGGATGGCCGGACGCGGGATTGAACCGTCGTCCTCCCGAATGCGAGTCCAGTTTGCTAATCACTGCGCCACCTCGCTCGGTGTCGTAGAGATAGACGCCAACTGTTAGCAGTAAAACGGATTATATCGCTACGCCTCATCAAAGACAGCGCACAGTTTTGCTCTTGTGCGTGGTATAGGTAAGAAAACTGGCAGTGCATGCATCTGTCAAGTTGGAGGCAACGAATGGAGAGTTGCTACGAAGTAATTGAAGACAACATTTTAGCCAGAAGACGTATATGTATTCAAAAAATATGAATTACATCAACGACTTTTGCTTCATCTGTTCCATTTGCTCAGTATTTTAAAAGAAAGTGCTCAGGTATGTTTTGCAGCACCTACACATTAGCGAACATACGTGGAATGGTACTCAGTGCTTGCAGCGGATGAAACGTAACCGTTATGAAAGTAAAAATAAAATCAAAAACACTCTGAAATAAAGACAAAGCAAGAAACAAACTAGCCTGTTTGGAATTTTACATTTTTGTACACCTGTGAAATAAAATCTCCTCTTGGGTAATATTCAATACCGTGGTCTTCCATCCCATCCATTCCAACACGTTGGATCATTGTTGAAGTATAGTCTTCAATTCTTTGAGGGTGGCACTACTATAATGTAATGGCTGAGACGAATTTCATTGACTACGCACTGCAATTATCAACGGTTTCCAGGCATGCACAATGGGTTTCGTGTCATTTCATTCACCTGAATCTTGCCCTCTGGAAGAAGGTGTTTTCGAGATGGGTTTGACGGATTAATGCATTATCTTCTTGAAAGAGGGATCCAGCACTGAAATATTAACTGTAGAGCTGAACAAGAGATTGGAGAAACCTGTCCCAACACTGTACAGTCCTCATGCTATCCTTAATAGCCACGAGAAGCGTCTGACGTATGTACGTTTTGTACGATCCCGTAACACGACTGGCTCACACCACTGCTGATCTCGTAAGGCTGCATGCCTGAGACGTACATTGGTACCTGGCCAGCCGCTCCTTATTTGACAGGAATCAACAATCGTCAGGCAAATCCTGCTCTCTCCACACATCGATCTTGTGATAATTGGGACGAAAGCAATTACTGTATATTATACGTAGTAAGGACAACAGCATAAGCTGTGTTTACTGAATCTGTTCAGACACAAGCAGTTTCTGTGTACTGGAACAACCAATAAAACCAGTATATGAAGGTGATAGTGTTGTCCTTACTACATATAAGACTCCCACGCCGATCTATGGGATGATCCACATCTCATTCAGTGGGTTTCCTTGCTCACCTACTTCCTGCACCCGCAGTGCAGGACACCTAGAAGCCAAACTGATTATGTGGAGATTCTTGTGTCTCGTGAGAAGGCAACAAAGCCGTTCCAGTTTCCTTTAGAATTCAGCGCGCAACTCTGTTGTATTTTGTTCTGGGAACAAATGAGACTTAATTTGAAGGCAGCGTTTGCCAGCTCATGTAGTTCACCAATGGCGATCACCATGTGGCAGATCTTCAACATTTAGCGTTCCTCAGTAGCGGATGTATATTCGAATGACGTCTTTGTTGGGTTCTGCAATTTGGCGGGGAACTTCCCGGCCTGGCATACCTTAGTGCTGTGAAGCTGCATTTCTAACACTGACTATGTTTTAAATGATCCTTCAAGGGACGCTGACAGACTCAACACTGTATGCAAGCCGCTGGTCTCGTTCACGAGTGAAGACAACACGCTCTACTGAGCTGCTCTGAAAACGAAGGTTTATCGAGGCCACACCGGTTTGACAAGTCTTTCCAATTCCTAGAAGAATTTCTAAATGTGTACTGTTATAGAGTTACGAATAAAAAAAATCTAGCCTAAGATTCACGAGAAAGGAAGTCATGTAAGTTGTAAGTATGGTGCCATATTTTTCACTGAGAAAAGTTCAAACAAAATGACACGTTTAACATCGAACTTATCATTCATGCAACATCAAATGATTAAAATTTAATGAATACACGAACACTTTCGCATGAATCTGGAGAAAGCTCGAATGCACTCGAAACTGTAAGAGTGGACGTGTTACCTGACAGCACTCTGTCGAGGTACTTCATCTTGGCGAGAGAGTCGTACGAGATCTCGCCGCTCTCTGCCAGCACGGAGTCGATTTCCTTCAGCACCCGCTGCTGGATGTCCGGGTTCACTGCCAGCTCGTAGGCAGCGAAGCTCATCGTCGTCGACGACGTCTCGAAGCCGGCGATGTAGAACAGGAAGGCCTGCGCCGACACTTCGTTCTCCGACAGTTCTGCGAAGCAAGGAGAGTGGCATTTGTAAATACGGACAATTCAGATTCTCTCTTCACTAGATAGGACAGTATCTCGTATTCCACGGATAGTTTCCAGTGAATATATGTGGCATGAAGGATTCGACAGTGAAACATTTGCCAAGCCTAAGTACTGTTACAGGTACATATGCCCTCTGTGCCGTACGCTTGCCCCGTTTGGACGAGGTTAGTTTCGGTCGGTCACGTAGAATTTCAGATTTATCGAAGAATCATGCAATGACATTTTTACATCAGCGTCATTCATAAATTTTATCCAGGCAAAAGAAAACTAATAAATAAGAATAAAAAATAAGTTCAATTTCCTCTTCCGTTTGTACGAAATTCTGCGTCTGATGTGTGGATTCTCTGTCCCACGGCTAACAAGACGCAACACTACATGTACAATATGAGGTTTTCGCCTCGTTCCTTTTTGTTCAAGGCAAAACTCTCTAAATATATCAGCTGTTGAAGCCAACACAAATGCACATAGTGATTTTTGTGAAATAGAGTAGGTCAGACTTTTATTTAACGTGGGTATTCCTAAATTTGTTTTAATGGTTGAAGGAAACCACCTCAGGTTTATTATTCTACATTTATTGTGTTACGAGCAGTTTCGTTCATCGAACATCTTCAGGTCACATGAAACTGTCTGTAAGCCTAACAGCACACTCCAGTCGACCTGAACATTCAGTAAGACAGTGCATCATCCCATCTCTCCCGACTTCTGAGAGGGTGCTTTGTGGGCCGTTCCACGTACACGACGATGTCTCCCAGGCCACCATACCTCAATTCTGTTGATTAGATTTGGATATTATCGACGGAAATATGCGAACTTTAGTCCAAGCTCTAAGCAGTCTGCCTGTGATGTGGAGTTGGGCGATAATGGACCACGATGTGTATCTCCAATATTTTCTCGTCTCATTGATCCATAAGACGATGCTTTGCCTCCGTCATCAGGGCGAAATGGGGTGCTACATGCTACGAGTGCGTATGCACTTACTGTACTATTAGGGTATCAGCAGACACATTTAATTGTAAATTAATAACCAAACAAGTCGGTACTTACTCCAGTCAGTGCCTCCTTGCTTCTCGCCTTCGACGAAACCCTTAGTGTGAAGCTGGATGAACAGGTCCATGAAATCGCTCCTTCTGATGGCATTTTCTAAGCGATCGTGGAGTGTCTCCTTCACCATGTTGTCAAAAAACTGAAGTGCATAGTTCCTGGGAGCTATGGAACTGAAATGTAAAAAGGAAAATTGTGGACTGCGTCACAAAGAAAGATTCTTGTAAGGGTAGCTAAGAACTGTGTGTGTTACAAAATTTGAATCGAAAAAGTCGGGAAACGGCCTAAAGCTGGCAACAGCAAGATCATTTCTGTTACTTATTTAAGTCAGACATTTACACAAATTTTATTTTTCATATTCTGTTTCTTTGTTTGCAGTTGTGTGTAAGGAAAAGTTTGCAATAGATCCGTGCTAGTGGGCTTCACGAGTCTCAAATTAAAAAGGAGAATAGTGGAACAGAACACGTGTCTGCAACAACGAACAGATAAAGCAATGCGAGCAATCACACAAATAAAATCAATCTGCAGAAATTATCTGACTTGATCTGGCCTTAAACTATTAAGAATATACAATTTATCGTAAAGTCTTCTTTAACACTTGGGAACTCAACAGTCGTATATTGAAATATTCCCCTCAGTATGTACAAACGTTCGTACGCATTGAATTTGGACAGCTCAATATATAGTTTTCGTGACAAACACATCAAAATTTATTGCAGTTAAAACTCATGTCTGGAACACTGTACACGGATGGATAAGACTATAATTAGTTTTCTTGGACTGGAGTGGATGTCGGTTGTATTAACATTGAGAGAGTATTTGGAGAATGTGCTGAACATGTTTCGTACAGACGCAGTATTGAATCAGGATAATAAGTGAGGGGAGGAAACGAGATGGTTCGTATCGAGTTCGAGGATCGTAAAACAATACGGACAGATGTGTCGAAGGAGGGGCAAGAGACATATAAAGGTCTGGGATAGGTTATGTGATGGAAAGGGCAAGCAGATGCGAATTCCGAGAAGCAGTACAATGCGTCGCAGAATTTGAAAGTAATGATGTAATACTGCGTAGAGATAATCAGTGTGAAGTTTATATAGAGCAATACGTGTGACTTGAACGCTTTAAAAATATGGACGATCTTCGGGTAATGCACTCCCCACATTCAAGTGACAATAAGTTTGGGGACCTTTAGCTGCAAGCATCGTATTTGACGTTAGAAGGTAATAGATACATATTATTTTACACTTTGAGGTTGGTGCGAGAACTTTTTGAAAACAGCGCTCACTCCACAGGAGAATGAAAGATTTCTGGAAACAACCTCTACGGTGTGGAAGAGTCACTGCTCAGTGATGCCGTTTCTTCTAGGACGGTTAGTCCACCACGGGATGCAGCAGAGCCTAGTTGTATGTGGAACCAGGAACGCTGGAGAGAGATACTGTCAGAATTGAAGCTATAGAGGGAGTCGTGAGTTGTATCTGAATTCTAACCCAGCAAGAATATTGTCTACGAAGGCTACAGTCTGAGTAGTAGGACTTTTCAGTAAGGCACACAGTTTTAATGTTAGTAAGTTTCAGGAGAGCTCTAAACTATCTGGTAGACTCCATGAAGACGAAACAGTAACATGGTACGACCTACAGGTATTACCTAGGTGCTGGATGACTTCGGTATCACACCTACACCTGACTGTTCCAAACTGCGGACAAGAATAATGCACAGACGAACAACGCAGCATTCAAGAGGTGTTGAGCAAAGAATAGATTTGAAGGCACTAGAAAGGAGATACTGATATGCAATTAGTCAACAAAAAATAATGTATAAAAATTTCTGAACACTTTCACAGTGCTTTGAAGTCCAGATGCCATTTTAAATTTTGGCACAGTTTCCACAGTAAAAAGATGAGTTACTCACTCGAAGTACCGCTTGAGCGGAGGCGTAAAGATTTCGGTGGCGATCTCCTTGAAGGGCCTGGCCCGTGGCTGGAAGAGGATGCGGCCCCACATCCTGAAGTCGCAGTCCGGGTTTCTCTGGCAGTTGAGCTTGACGCCGAAGGCGAGCGTGGCGATCACCTCAGTGGTGTAGAGGGCGAACACCTCTCGGAACTGCAGCACCTTGCCCTCCCTCGCGGCGTCCGCCAACACCTCCACCATCTCGCTGCCGCACTCGTTCAGCGTCTGCGCAGGGAACGCACCTTCAGCTGAGTCCTCCAGGTCAAAATCGACTCGTCACACAGTCCCTACTTCGTCAGGTTAATAACCACAAACCAGCTATCCATTTGTCCCTTGACTTCTAAAAACCCTTGACCTTGTATGGCATTCTGATCTCATTCTCAGACTCTAAACCCAATCAGTTACATTTAACTACGTCAACTTGTCGCACCTGCCTCGCACAATAATCCACCACATGTTATCATTAACAGTCCCCAACGAATTACATCTGTGCCCAAGGATTCGTCTAACCTACGTTTCTATATATCCTTGGCACTACTGAAATGGTTAAATCACCACAGCTGTGTGCCAATACACCACTTTTATGACCCTCTGAACATCATAAAAATCCGATCAACACTGGATGAAGCAACTTACATCTTCTTAAGATAAGCTCTACTAAAATCCAATAACCTACAGGAGAGGGCACACCATGACGTCCACCCCTAAATTTACATCAACACATACAGTTAACTAACACGATAAAATATCTCGGTAAACTTTCTTAAATTATCACTCGACGACCTTCCCCCACCATACAAGCAATATTAATCTCAATGTAAACTAGAACTACTAATAATCCAAACGTGGCAATTGCATCCCTTCACCATCTTCCACACCTACAAAGCCTTCAAATGACCTATCCTCCTCTATGGAGCCACCTAGGTTTCTAATCCACCAAAACACCCCACTTCCAACGCCAGATGCACTCTATCTTGCTTTCAGCTCGTACTTATCTTCCTCTACAGTAATCATGTATCAACTCATCAAATTACCTTCCTTCCTCATCCATACTGATCGCCTGTGCTTACATTTTGTGCATCCAAGAAGACAATCCCATGAATCGCATTACGCTAACCCTCACCTCCTAATTATCAATACTGGTATAATTTTGCACCCCTATATGCATCCACACATTGCACCGATGCTTAATGTGAGTCTCTTTCTTCTTACCTATACTTAAACTCCTCTGTCTCACCACAACTTGTGTCTCATTGCACGTAAATCAACATTTCATTCACCATGGTCCAGTGGCACAACACTCCTTACGTCTTCATGAAGCCAGTCAACTTAAGCTCGCTTAATTTATTCTTTCCGTTGCAATTCCTATCAAGTCAGCGAAGTGCAATACTTCCTTAAGTAACTTCATCATCTTAGAAACACAACTTTTGAAGCCTGCAGTACTCCCTTTAATAACTTCATCATTTTAGAAGCACAGGTTTGAAGTCTACAGTGACTATTGTAGTTTTAATAGGGACAATGTAAAACGTTAGTTTAATATTCTTAGAACAATAGAAACATTCCATTTTCTTTTTATATTTATATCAAAACACGTATTTCAAAATTTTGTTGGTTGAAGGGCGTAATAGTAGCACACTGCCAGTCACGCTCACCTGTCAGGGACGAGGGAGTAAAATAATAATAAAAGAAAAATGGCCACAATTTAAATCGGTGTCAATGGGACCTTAACTATCGAATTTCCATGATATGGCGGCAAGAGTCGGATGTTATTGGCACAGAAGTACCTTGTTTGGCTGCCTAATCCTTCTTGGGTTTGTTTGAAAATAGTTACCCTCAGTCACTTCATTGTTTTATTAAGTATCTAAAACAATTGTCACCATTTGATAAATTACTCGTCTTCGTTCACCAGAGTGCCAGTGTGTTTATAGATAGCAAGCACTAACACAGAGTGCGTTATATCTTATTTTTAAAGCTCGCGGTTTCATATGTGACATTTTCACCTGTATTTATGTCCTCTCACAGATAATAAAACTCACAGTAGTTCAGAATCGGACAAATACCCGATAATCTTACTATCATCCCCAGTAGAAGCAGGAAAATACATGATAGGGCTCGTTAAAATTTTCTGTAGTCATTGCAGCATTTGCTCACCTGGAACGTGTGCTTCAGCTTGCCACTGGTAAACAGTGGGCTGAGTTTGTTTCGCAGACGGCGCCATCGATCGCCCTTCATGAAGAACAGCTGACCCTCCAGTATTGGGTCATCTACAGGGACAGGTTCTCGGTCGGTGAAGAAGTCAAAGTCCTTGACCAGTATTTGACGAATGAGATTTGGGTCGATGACCAGCAAGCGGGGCTCAAGTCCACGGTAATAGCCCACGTAGCGCTTATCTGAAAAAAAAAAATCCAGTTAGTCATTGTTAAAAGTCCTGGCTAGAATTTACTCTGAGCATTCCAACTGCTAGATGACCTGTGTCTTTTAAAATGTACCGGCCAATTGCCTCAAGGACAAAATGGTTGTCACGGTTCATTAAATGTAATGAAAATACAGTCATTTTACTCTTAATATTTACACAATCACATACAAGTTCTGTACTGTTCACTGGTATCGCATACCGTTGACCATCATTGGAGCAACATCAGGATATCAGAATGGTTCCCATGTGATGCTTATGGCGTCAGTTAAGACCTATGTCAAAACTGAGAACTGTCTATGAATCAAATTGTCGTTCGTACAGTTTCAAATGCCACTGAAGGCCAGTTTACTTTACGATTCAGTGGATAAAAATAAAATTCACGGACCATCTCATACTACTGCTTCTGTTCGTATGCAAATCGTGTTAATAAAGTACACATTGTATTGTCAAATGTAAACCGGGGACCTAGAAACGACGGAGAGGCTCCGTCCCCGCCGCAGCCGCAGTGGTCCGCAACCCGACGACGACTGCCGCAGTCCACTTCACCCCTCCGCCGCCCCACACCGAACCCGGGATTATTGTGCGGTTCAGCCCCCGGTGGACCCCCCAGGGAACTCTCACACCAGACGAGTGTAACCCCTATGTTTGCGTGGTAGAGTAATGGTGGTGTACGTGGAGAACTGGTTTGCGCAGCAATCACCGACATAGTGTAATTGAGGCGAAATAAGGGGAACCAGCCCGCATTCGCCGAGGCAGATGGAAAACCGCCTAAAAACCATCCACAGACTAGCCAGTTCACCGGACCTCGACACAAATCCGCCGGGTGGATTCGTGCCGGGGACCAGGCGCTCCTTCCCGCCCGGAAAGCCGTGCGTTAGACCACACGGCCAACCGGGCGGGCTAAAGTACACATTATTCTCATTAGATTCTTTTGTGTGATGAAGAATGGTTTGAATATCACTGTCCTTTACGACGCAAGGTAGTACTGGAGATGGTATGGTCTTACAAGTTACATCCTTGGGCAGTTGTAGGGCGGCTTAATAGTTTTATGCCGATTGCAATCACATTGCTACTTAATATTTCGCATACATACAAGTCATGCCAAACATCAGAAAAACAGTAACCGACAGACAAAATTCTATGAACGACTGAGGTTTGAACCCCAAAGGCAAATACAAAATATGTAAACTTACTGATTTCAATGTCTAGACTCTAGAGCAGGGGTTCCCAACAAAATTTTCTCGAGGACCCCCTCATCGAGCATGATTGGTACCTTGTCATATCACAGTATCAAGTACCTAAAAAAGCCAAATAAAGAGTCTTTTTATACGTTTTCTATTTTTGGTACTTAGAAAAAACATTGCCATATTCATTATGGAAAAAATATTGAGCTTAAAACTGCTCATGCAGGAAGCGACCAAAACAAAAAATCTGTCATCATACGAAATATATTTAATATATTTTTTATTCTAATAGCATCTTGCGGACCCCTCTGGCATGTCACGGACCCCTGGGGGTCCGCGGATCACCTGTTGGGAACCACTGTTCTAGAGAGTTGGCAATTGATCTTTTCATAAAAACGTAGCTCATTTAAATGTTATGCTGCAGTCGATAGCTTTTCGCAGATACGATGATTTCTTCTCTGCAGTGCGTCTGCAGCTTGTGGTGTAGTGGCTATCGTTGCTGCCTCGGGATCACGGGGTCCCGGGTTCGATTCCCTGCCAGTTTGGGGATTTTTCTTTGCCCGGGGAGAGGGTGTTTGTGTTGTCCTCATCATTCTTGACAGTGGCTAGATTGGTTTGTGTAAATATTGGGACTTTGTACGGGCGCTGATTGCCGCGCAGTTGAGCGCCCCACACACACAAAAAATCATCATCATCATCATGTGTACATACCTCTGAACTGACGATAGAGTTCGTCAAGGTCCTCCGACAGCATTTGTTTTTGCAAGATGGACTTGTAACAGTTTCCAAACGGCGTCCAGGGTCGCGACTGTGGGGCGCCCTTCTCTGTCCAGTAGCTGAAGTGCCGGAAGTAGCACACCCACAGCACCAGCGCAGCGGCGATCACCACGAGGGCCAGCTCGTCCATCCACGATTCCAGCTGCACCACCATGGTGAGGGTCTGGTGTAGGCTGCGGCTATCAAGGCGATCCTGAACTCTGCGAATGGTAAACAGATGCTACTGTAAAGTCAAAGTAGATCAGCTGAACTGATGGTGTGGTCGATGAATAAACTACTTCGGTTCAGCAATAACTGACTGCTCCTTTATACTCGTTAGTGAACATGTTATCAGTGGAGGACACACAATGAGAATATAGTGAAATGTTTTAGCCAACAGCAGATTCACAGATATACCTTATATTAATGTATAAAATTTAGTTTTAGTTGTGTTTATCAATAATAATATTATGAGTCAGGTGCCAGCCTGATCTGCGAAATAGTTATTTTTATATGACTTCTGTAATTTCCCATTGTCATAATGTCTGCGTTTCATTCAAATGAATAGGCTGGCATAGAGTACTGCAATACAGTTATTTGTTATGGACGTATTGTCACAAACGCAAATACGAGCATAAGGAGTAGCTGGCTATAGTAAAATCGTCGTGAAAAGATCCTTGCCAACGAGCAGCATTGTTGCCACCTCTCAGCTGCGAAGTGCTAATGGCTGCAGGCGAAACAAGTAGTTGTGTATAGAGCTGAGACGTTGCCGTAGTGATGTACCTGTGCATAAAACGCGTCATGTGATTGGTTGAGGTAGGCACACTGATGCACCAGGGTCAAGCTCACTGCAGTCAGGGATTTTCTTTGCCTGACTCTTCCATAGCTTCGTGGTAACAAATGCAACTCAGCACATCGTTGTTAACGGCGAGCAATCGTAGAACGTGAAAGGTACACGAAGTGTGCTGCAAGGGAGTGTTATAGGTACATTGATGCAGGTTGACAATGCGTCTCCTTTCAGTACTCAGTAAATAGGCGGTTGAAGTAAAAGGAGAACCCGTTGGAAGAACACATTGTCGTATTGGGTGATCACAATGCAGGTTTTTTATATGTGGTACCTTAATATGTACACACAACAATAGGATGTACGAAGTAGCTAATGCAGCAGGTATGTTAAGATCATACAAGATGACAAAAATAAAACTGGCCCGGAAAATATTTACGATAAGAGTGATGCGGGGTTGACCCTTGTTAATGAACGTCACAGAAGATGCTGTAAATGGCCATCACTGACTTCGGTCCCGCCCTATGCCCGATTTATCAAACTGTGAGACATGCGTAGCAGCTCTGTCTGAAAGAAGGCAGCAATAGCATTTTCAATGTTCTGCTGCAGCTCTCTCGGTCTGTGAGGGGTGCACCTGACCGTTCACTTTGGCCCACGGGTAAAAAATCACAGGAAAAGAGATCAGACGACCGAGGTTGCCAATGTTGCTAATTATCTTCTCGTCACCGAACATCTCATGCTCTTCTAATAAGGCTGTAAAGGCCCTGTGTGATATAGTTTCGTATTGCTGAAAATATTCATACAGTCGTTCATACTCTGCGAGTTGATCCACATATGGATTAAATAATTTCTAGACGCAGTAGTTACCACTAACAGTTTGTCGAAGGAATGGTATTACGATATGGAGATCAGACACTGGGCATTGAACACCAACCTCGAGAATATGCAACGGCTCTTGGAATTATTGATAGGAATTATCTGGTGCATTATGGAGCATGCCCAGAGAGTTCTCATAAACTGACAGGCTGAATAAAGTATCATCTGAAGAAGTAAATAACTGAGGAAACAAAAGTTCTGCTGCTATTTCAATTACGAACCACACACGGAAGTTATTGCACAGCAGTAAATTTGTAAGGATGTATATGAAGGCCCATTTTGATAACGTTTTGACACGACATTCTCTTAATTCCCACTTGCACAGATAAACGTCGTTGAGTTTTCGTCGGACTTTGTTCTATGCTTTCCTTCAGTCGAGCAGTATTTTCTGGTTATCTAACTCTAGAAAAGAGTTAAGACTTTTTTTCGCTGCAGAGCCCATTTCAAATCATTTTCCCAACGTTGTTTTACCTTGGGCACAATTTTGTATTTCATTTAACAGGTCACTAAATACGTCTGCTCCTCTCATTCACTCAAATGTAGCGAAGTATTCAGCACACAAAAAATGGCTCTGAGGACTATGGGACTTAACATCTGAGGTCATCAGTCCCCTAGAACTTAGAACTACTTAAACCTAACTAACCTAAGGACATCACACACATCCATGCCCGAGGCAGGATTCGAACCTGCGACCGTAGCAGTAGCGCGGTTCCGGAGTGAAGCGCCTAGAACCGCACGGCCACCGCGCCGGCTTCAGCACAGAGCATGAGGGAGATGGGCAGGCGCAGGTATATGACAGCAACCGATCAATCCATCGCGAAATAATATTTTCTAGCACTAGCAAGAGTCAGTCCTGTGGCACTCTTTCTGAATTAGGTCCATTTTGTCTAATCTATATACGTAATTATGTACAGGAGATAACAGGACGTCGAACAGATGTGCAGAACTATAGACCTATATCTCTAACGTCGATCAGTTGTAGAATTTTGGAACACGTATTGTGTTCGAGTATAATTACTTTTCTGGAGACTAGAAATCTACTCTGTAAGAATCAGCATGGGTTTCGAAAAAGACGGTCATGTGAAACCCAGCTCGCGCTATTCGTCCACGAGACTCAGAGGGCCATAGACACGGGTTCACAGGTAGATGCCGTGTTTCTTGACTTCCGCAAGGCGTTCGATACAGTTCCCCACAGTCGTTTAATGAACAAAGTAAGAGCATATGGACCATCAGACCAATTGTGTGATTGGATTGAGGAGTTCCTAGATAACAGGACGCAGCTTGTCATTCTCAATGGAGAGAAGTCTTCCGAAGTAAGAGTGATTTCAGGTGTGCCGCAGGGGAGTGTCATAGGACCGTTGCTATTCACAATATACATAAATGACCTGGTGGATGACAACGGAAGTTCACTGAGGCTTTTTGCAGATGATGCTGTGGTGTATCGAGAGGTTGTAACAATGGAAAATTGTACTGAAATGCAGGAGGATCTGCAGCGAATTGACGCATGGTGCAGGGAATGGCAATTGAATCTCAATGTAGACAAGTGTAATGTGCTGCGAATACACAGAAAGATAGATCCTTTATCATTTAACTACAAAATAGCAGGTCAGCAACTGGAAGCAGTTAATACCATAAATTATCTGGGAGTACGCATTAGGAGTGATTTAAAATGGAATGATCATATAATGTTGATCGTCGGTAAAGCAGATGCCAGACTGAGATTCATTGGAAGAATCCTAAGGAAATGCAATCCGAAAACAAAGGAAGTAGGTTACAGTACGCTTGTTCGCCCACTGCTTGAATACTGCTCAGCAGTGTGGGATCCGTACCAGATAGGGATGATAGAAGATATAGAGAAGATCCAACGGAGAGCAGCGCGCTTCGTTACAGGATTATTTAGTAATCGCGAAAGCGTTACGGAGATGATAGATAAACTCCAGTGGAAGACTCTGCAGGAGAGACGCTCAGTAGCTCGGTACGGGCTTTTGTCAAAGTTTCGAGAACATACCTTCACCGAAGAGTCAAGCAGTATATTGCTCCCTCCTACGTATATCTCGCGAAGAGACCATGAGGATAAAATCAGAGAGATTAGAGCCCACACAGAGGCATACCGACAATCCTTCTTTCCACGAACAATACGAGACTGGAATAGAAGGGAGAACCGATAGAGATACTCAAGGTACCCTCCGCCACACACCGCCAGGTGGCTTGCGGAGTATGGATGTAGATGTAGATAGATGTAGATAATGATGATAAGTTTCCATACTCCGAGGAGCGTAGGGAACGATGCGGGAGACCCGCACCGCCGACTAGACAAGGTCGTAGCGGAGGTGGTTTGCCATTGCCTTCCTTCGACCGTAATGGGGACGAATGATGATGATGACAACACAATAACACCCAGTCATCTCGAGACAGGAAAACTCCCTGACCCCAACGGGAATCGAACCCGGGACCCCGTGCGCAGGAAGCGAGAACGCTACCGCAAGACGAGCTGTGGACAACACAAGCATAAGTGCAAATATTTCTACTGGTGACTGAGAAAGGTGTACTGAACAACATTACATCAGTATTCATACATTTGCAGACTAATAATTGTAGCTATTACAAGTCGCATGTTTTCAGGGTAGTTAAAACCTCCAAATAAATGTGGCAAGAGCAAGCCATGAATGTTTACCTGTATTTTCCACTGGGCATCAGGTCAGGACGCATTGACCCAAAACGGTTACTTTACAACGATAGACGTAATCTACTTAGTGGTTCTGTTATGGCCATGCAGAAAATATCAGTGACATGTTTGTGGAAAGACTGTTCGACGGAGAAGAAACAACCAACACATTGATGTGTGTACAAAGATCGATTCCGCAAGAGGCATAAAGTGGCACCATTTCTGATCGTACATTAGTAATAGATGTTGATTTCAGCTTACTAGTTGTTGGTTAACTGGGTTCTGTGCTTCTTGAAAGTAGCAGAGATAAAGATCCATGCGAAATAATGTTATTTACATCAGCGAAAAATTACGTTGAAAACTATTGCGTCAAGTCACTCGACATAATAGCTCTTAGATTTTCTGTCCATTAATGTGCCAGGCCTTTTGAATAAATGTAAAGTGAAATGGATGGTTAATGACCTAAACGCTGGTGCCATGCAGAAGATTAATGAGATCGAAAAAAATTGTTAAGTAGAAATAAGAATGATTTTGTTTAGACTATCCGAGGAGACGCAGACGCAAGTGTCAGATTACACAGGCAGTCAAACACAAACATACTGCGCTAGAGAAGAAACTGTGCAGGAGTTATGGGCTCATTATGAAATGAATTCCAGCCTCCCAAACTGCTTTACTGTATCAGGAACACATACGAAGGCTCGGATTCTTTCCACCATATGCAATCCTAGTGTACAACACTTAAGACAGCGTTTGCTGCGAACTTGTGTTCGTCAGACACTTACCACGTGCAGTACTGAGATATCTTCGCGTGGTTGGCTTAGGCAGCTTGGTGTGGTGCGTCTTCTGCTCTGACTGGCGTACCGACAGAGCGTCCGTGTTTATACAAACTCGGCGTGATCAGATAGCGAGATAAACGACAGAGAGATGGTGCAAACAAACAGGAAGCCGGTAATCAAGTACGTTCACAATCTCACACTTTCCTAGCATTTATCGCCAAGTAAGGGATCCAATGTTTTATGTGATATGGCAGTTTCTTAGTACTTAACTTCGTGGCCGGAAGACTGTCATGTAGCCACATACTTCAGTTATCTTATCGTAGGGAAGTCGTGAGGGTCAGCTGTCTGTAAATCGTGTGAACTGTGTTTTGTGTGGATCCTATTTTAACTATTTGTGTATCGTACAGGACATTTTAATTTTTACTCTCCTGAATATAAGTTTGATGGCTTCAATTACAAAATAGTCACGTTTGAATTCCACGGAGTGAAATACAGTGACGTGCGATAGAAGAATGCTGTGTAAAGAGGCGTGACACTGCACTTTGGCACACTTAAGACCAAATAACATGTCTTGCACTTCCTCGAACACATAAGTTTTATATATCAACCCCTGCTGAAAGATGTACGCTACAAAATGAACATATTTTTGCCCCGGTTCGGAAATATCGTAGATCCGGGGCTGGTCCTCCTCTACAGTTTTTACTCTCTGCGGCTCCCTCTAGCACAGTGGAATCTATTCCCCGATGTCTTAACAAATGTCTACCATCCTGTCCCTCCTTCTTGTCAGTGTTTCCCATATATTCCTTTCCTCGATGATTCGGCGGAAAACCTCCTCATTGCTTACCTTATCAGTCCACCTAATTTTCAACGTTCTTCTGTAGCACCACATCTCAAATGCTTTTATTCTCTTCTGTTCTGGTTTTCCCACAGTTAATGTCTCACTGCCATACAATGCTGTGCTTCAAACGTACATTCTCAGAAATTTCATCCGCAAACGAAGACCTGTGTTTCATACCAGTAGACTTCTGTTGACCAGGAATGTTCTTTTTGCCAGTGCTACTCTGCGTTTTATGTTCTCCTTGCTCCGTCCTTCATGGATTATTTTTCTGCCTAGGTAGCAGAATTCCTTAACTTCATCTATTTCACGGTCACAAATTATGATGTTAAATTCCTCACCGTTCTCATTTCTGCTACTTCTAATTACTTTCGTCTCTCTTCGATTTACTCTCAATCCAAATGCTGAACTTCAAATGGTTCAAATGGCTCTGAGCACTATGGGACTCAACTGCTGTGGTCATAAGTCCCCTAGAACTTAGAACTACTTAAACCTAACTAACCTAAGGACATCACACACGTCCATGCCCGAGGCAGGATTCGAACCTGCGACCGTAGCGGTCGTGCGGTTCCAGACTGTAGCGCCTTTAACCGCTCGGCCACTCCGGCCGGCAAATGCTGAACTCATTAGACTGTTCATTCCATTCAACACATCTTGTATTTCTTCTTCACTTTCACTGAGAAAGGTAATGTCATCAGCGATCTTAACACCAGTTTCAATTTCAGTCACGCTCTTGAATCTTTCTTTTACACTGAAGAGGCGAAGAAACTGGTATACCTGTCTTATATCGTGTAGGGTCCCCGCGAGCACGTAGAAGTGCCGCAACCCGACGTGGCATGGACTCTACTAAATGTCTGAAGTAATGCTGTAGGGAATTTATAGTATGAATCCTGCACGGCTGTCCATAAATCCGTACGAATACGAGGAGGTGGAGATCTCTTCTGAACAGCACGTTGAAAAGTATTCCAGATATGTTCAATAATGTACTTGTCTGGAGAGTTTGTTGGCCAGCGGAAGTGTTTAAACTAAGAAGAGTGTTCCTGGAGCCACTCAGTAGCAATTCTGGACACGTGGAGTGTTGCATTGTCCTGCTGGAATTGCCTAAGTCCGTCGGAATGCACAATTGATATGAATGGATGAAGGCGATCAGACAGGATGCTTACGTACACGTTACCTATCAGAGTCGTATATAGACGTATCAGGGGTCCCATATCACTCCAACTGCACACGCCCCACACCATTACAGAGCCTCCACTAGTTTGAACAGTCCCCTGCTGACATGCAGGGACCATGGATTCATGAGGTTGACTCCATACCCGTACATGTCCATCCGCTCGATACAATTTGAAACGAGACTCGTTCGACGAGGCAACATGTTTCCAGTCATCAAAAGTCCAATGCCGGTGTTGACCGGCCCAGGCGAGGCGTAAAGCTTGGTGTCGTGCAGTCTTCAAGGCACACGAGCGGGCCTTCGGCTCCGAAAGCCCATATCGATAATGTTTCGTTGAATGGCCCAGCATTGAAATTTGCAGCAATTTGCGGAAGGGCTGCACTTCTGTCACGCTGAACGATTCTCTTCAGTCGTCGTTGGTCCCGTTCTTGCAGGATCTTTTTCCGGCCGCAGCGATTTTGGTGTTTTACTGGATTCCTGATACTCACGGTACGCTCGTGAAATCGTCGTACGGGAAAATCCCCACTTCATCGCTACCTCGGAGATGCTTTGTCCCATCGCTCGTGCGCCGACTATAACACCAGGTTTAAACTCACTTAAATCTTGATAACTAGCCATTGCAGCAGCAGTAACCGATGCAACAGCTGCGCCAGACACTTGTCTTATATAGGCGTTGCTGACCACAGCGCCGTATTCTGCCTGTTTACATATGTCTGTATTTGAATACGCATGCCTATTCCCGTTTAGCCGGCCGAAGTGGCCGTGCGGTTAAAGGCGCTGCAGTCTGGAACCGCAAGACCGCTACGGTCGCAGGTTCGAATCCTGCCTCGGGCATGGCTGTTTGTGATGTCCTTAGGTTAGTTAGGTTTAACTAGTTCTAAGTTCTAGGGGACTAATGACCTCAGCAGTTGAGTCCCATAGTGCTCAGAGCCATTTGAACCATTTTTGAACCTATTCCCGTTTCTTTGGCGCTTCAGTGTATTTCTGTCACTGCTTGTTGAATGTATAGTGTCTTACATACCCACCCAGTTTTGCAGTGGATCGATCGGGTCCTTCTGGGTGCAGCTATTTCTACGATGATCAGTGTATTTTATGGTGTAGCAGACTAACGGACGTTAATCTGCAGCGTGGAAGTTTTGCAGGGTGGTTCGCATCCCTGTCTTTCGGGGTAGTGAGAGGCGCTTCTATTTCTACTACAGTGGCCGTCACGAAATTAAGACACGTCAAGGTCAATCCCGCTCCCTACAATCAGCTGGGCGCAAAACGCTGTGGTTTGCCCGCCTCATAGCTGTTACCGCACCTGCAGCAGGTCAACGTGCACTATTGTCGGTTCATATGTGGTTTCACGGTGCATTTACGTGTATTTGTTAGTGACTGAAATGCAAGAACAAGGGCCTAAGTGAAGCGTACTCCAGTCTGTGTGCCATATAAATTTCGCGTAAGTTCATAAAATGACGACAACACCTTGTAGTACACTCCTGGAAATTGAAATAAGAACACCGTGAATTCATTGTCCCAGGAAGGGGAAACTTTATTGACACATTCCTGGGGTCAGATACATCACATGATCACACTGACAGAACCACAGGCACATAGACACAGGCAACAGAGCATGCACAATGTCGGCACTAGTACAGTGTATATCCACCTTTCGCAGCAATGCAGGCTGCTATTCTCCCATGGAGACGATCGTAGAGATGCTGGATGTAGTCCTGTGGAACGGCTTGCCATGCCATTTCCACCGGGCGCCTCAGTTGGACCAGCGTTCGTGCTGGACGTGCAGACCGCGTGAGACGACGCTTCATCCAGTCCCAAACATGCTCAATGGGGGACAGATCCGGAGATCTTGCTGGCCAGGGTAGTTGACTTACACCTTCTAGAGCACGTTGGGTGGCACGGGATACATGCAGACGTGCATTGTCCTGTTGGAACAGCAAGTTCCCTTGCCGGTCTAGGAATGGTAGAACGATGGGTTCGATGACAGTTTGGATGTACCGTGCACTATTCAGTGTCCCCTCGACGATCACCAGTGGTGTACGGCCAGTGTAGGAGATCGCTCCCCACACCATGATGCCGGGTGTTGGCCCTGTGTGCCTCGGTCGTATGCAGTCCTGATTGTGGCGCTCACCTGCACGGCGCCAAACACGCATACGACCATCATTGGCACCAAGGCAGAAGCGACTCTCATCGCTGAAGACGACACGTCTCCATTCGTCCCTCCATTCACGCCTGTCGCGACACCACTGGAGGCGGGCTGCACGATGTTGGGGCGTGAGCGGAAGACGGCCTGACGGTGTGCGGGACCGTAGCCCAGCTTCATGGAGACGGTTGCGAATGGTCCTCGCCGATACCCCAGGAGCAACAGTATCCCTAATTTGCTGGGAAGTGGCGGTGCGGTCCCCTACGGCACTGCGTAGGATCCTACGGTCTTGGCGTGCATCCGTGCGTCGCTGCGGTCCGGTCCCAGGTCGACGGGCACGTGCACCTTCCGCCGACCACTGGCGACAACATCGATGTACTGTGGAGACCTCACGCCCCACGTGTTGAGCAATTCGGCGGTACGTCCACCCGGCCTCCCGCATGCCCACTATACGCCCTCGCTCAAAGTCCGTCAACTGCACATACGGTTCACGTCCACGCTGTCGCGGTATGCTACCAGTGTTAAAGACTGCGATGGAGCTCCGTATGCCACGGCAAACTGGCTGACACTGACGGCGGCGGTGCACAAATGCTGCGCAGCTAGCGCCATTCGACGGCCAACACCGCGGTTCCTGGTGTGTCCGCTGTGCCGTGCGTGTGATCATTGCTTGTACAGCCCTCTCGCAGTGTCCGGAGCAAGTATGGTGGGTCTGACACACCGGTGTCAATGTGTTCTTTTTTCCATTTCCAGGAGTGTATTTCGGAATCTACTGTATTCCATATTAACAGAGCAGTAACATCTGCAGAATTACTAGATAAGAGCACATGTTTTCATCCACAAGAAAACATATAAATGAAAACGATACCAAAATTTGATGATTTTGACAAAAAGTTAGTGCACGGAACTGTATTTTGACACTACTACAGGAGAGAGTAGCCAACGGCTAGAAACATACATAGTGATCTCGGTGAAAAAATTAATTATTCAGGCTTGGAGACCTCCGTTCTTTGCCTTCTCCGCTCACTTTGTTTTTGATTCAGAAATTGTTAATGGAATGCAGAGACATTGCTGTAGAGAGACTGCGTGCTGAGGACAATAGACTTGTACCATACTTCGACAAAACTTGTGTTTTACAAAACCACAGGTAAAATATATTTTGCTCAACTTCATCGGAAATATTGGCCTGAAAGTACCTACAGTTACTGCTGTGTAGCGTATGTTGGTGATTTGGGTGGGTGCAGTGACGAAGGGTCAGTGAAAGTTGCAAATAAAAAATAAGTTCCGGAGAGTGGGAATATTCTCTGTCGTATTAAGGCGAGCCGTTGGAACTAAAATTCTTGCGGTGGGATACAAATACTCGCGCCGTGCCGCGCACGCAGCCTCTCGTAAATAAAATGTGTTCACAGGTAACACGATACAGTAATGATGTCTCAGATGTCACCAAAATTAATTTCATCGTTTTCTTAACAACTTTCTAGCAGGAAGATTCTATAAGGTCCAACAGAAAGCAAATGTATCAGCGACGACATTTTTCGTTACACAGGCGGAACAGTTTCACATCTCAATCATTTTTTTTATCTCGGTTTATTTCTATGTTTTCAAGATAAAATATGTGTCACATGCATCTACAAATTTTAAGAATGTTCATTTATTATTATTCAGTCCAAATATGTCAGCGGTTCTGTCAACAGTTTGAACCAAAAAAAATTTTTTTTCTTCAAAATTTCTTGTAACGATAGCTTTTATTTTTATTTATTTATTTCATAGCAGCTGGCAAGACTTTTCTTTTGTAAAGTACCACCCCATATGCTAGAGTAAAAATAAAGATGTCTAATATTGTTTTTGAAATTTCTACTAACATTTGAAATTATCGCTAATTGGCAGTGCTGCAGGACGGTGAGATGAGGTTGAGGTGCGTATTTTCGTGACGGCGGCTATAGCATATGAAGAACGTTCACACCAAAAGACAGTGTGTTTCAGGATTAATACAAACTGCCTGGGGAATTAGACACTTATCTGGGAACTTTTCGAGTTTATTTGATGCCTACCGGAAAACACTGTCGGTAAATGTAAAAAATTTTGAATATCACCTCGAAAAATAGGAAGCTGCGTCCATGAAACCTGATCCTTCTCTACACTGAAATATACTTGAGCGAGGTGGCGCAGTGGTTAGCACACTGAACTCGCACTTGTTGGGGGGGGGGGGGGGGGGAGGCAACGGTTCAAATCTGCATCTGGCCATCCTGATTTATGTTTTCCGTGATTTCCCCAAATCGCTTCAGACAGATGCCGGCATGGTTCCTTTGAAAGGGGACACCCGATTTCCTTCCCCATCGTTCCCTAATATGGGCTTGTGCTCCGTCTCTAATGACCTCGTTGTAGACAGGATTTTAAACACTTAATCTCTTCCTCCTCCCATCACGTATGAGTGCTGTCTGAGAATTTCGCCTGATTTGATGCAGCCCACATAACGTAACTGTCATGCATTTCCTTCTTCATGCTGGGTCTCAGCCGCACACTGCAGGGGCAATGAGGAATCTCGTGCCGCGTTGTCAGGGGAAATGTTCGATCACACACCTTACAGCTCAGACTTAGCGCCCTCTGATCATCGTCTCTTCGATGACGAACCGCTGGCTGTGAAGACGACGCTTTGGTACAGACAACGAGCTGCAGACCACAACTGACGGAAAGCACAGGCGCTCGGATTGTTCGGCCCCTCCCGCCGGACGTTCGAGTCCTTCCGTGGGCGTGGGAGTGTGTGTTGTTCTTAGCATAAGCTACTTTAAGTAATGTGTAAGTCTAGGGGCCAATGACCTCAGCAGTTTGGTCCCTTAGGAATTCACACACACGCAAAGCACAGGCGGCCGCCTTCTGTAACAACGCTACAAAAAATATCCAAGTCGGAGTGGCGATTATGCATAGAAGTAGCTGGAAAGCGTAACGAAATGTCGCAAATAAAACATCTTTTATTTTCACTGTGGCTTCATTTCGCAACAATCAGATCTTAATAAACAAATAGTCCTCGTACAAAACCTGGGTGTAATTTTTCGAAATAAGAAAAAGAAAGATCAAGAAGTTATACGTAAATCAAGATACAGACTGCGTTTCATTGGTACGATAATTGTGAAAAGACATTCAGTCTGCAAAGGAGGGATGCTTATAATACAGTCGCCTCAGTCATCCCAGAATTTTGTTCACGCGTGTGAGAGAAATTCTGCAAAACCTAGTTTAGCTGTTGCTTGAAAATACACTCCTGGAAATTGAAATAAGAACACCGTGAATTCATTGTCCCAGGAAGGGGAAACTTTATTGACACATTCCTGGGGTCAGATACATCACATGATCACACTGACAGAACCACAGGCACATAGACACAGGCAACAGAGCATGCACAATGTCTGCACTAGTACAGTGTATATCCACCTTTCGCAGTAATGCAGGCTGCTATTCTCCCATGGAGACGATCGTAGAGATGCTGGATGTAGTCCTGTGGAACGGCTTGCCATGCCATTTCCACCTGGCGCCTCAGTTGGACCAGCGTTCGTGCTGGACGTGCAGACCGCGTGAGACGACGCTTCATCCAGTCCCAAACATGCTCAATGGGGCACAGATCCGGAGATATTGCTGGCCAGGGTAGTTGACTTACACCTTCTAGAGCACGTTGGGGGGCACGGGATACATGCAGACGTGCATTGTCCTGTTGGAACAGCAAGTTCCCTTGCCGGTCTAGGAATGGTAGAACGATGGGTTCGATGACGGTTTGGATGTACCGTGCACTATTCAGTGTCCCCTCGACGATCACCAGTGGTGTACGGCCAGTGTAGGATATCGCTCCCCACACCATGATGCCGGGTGTTGGCCCTGTGTGCCTCGGTCGTATGCAGTCCTGATTGTGGCGCTCACCTGCACGGCGCCAAACACGCATACGACCATCATTGGCACCAAGGCAGAAGCGACTCTCATCGCTAAAGACGACACGTCTCCATTCGTCCCTCCATTCACGCCTGTCGCGACACCACTGGAGGCTGGCTGCACGATGTTGGGGCGTGAGCGGAATACGGCCTAACGGTGTGCGGGACCGTAGCCCAGCTTCATGGAGACGGTTGCGAATGGTCCTCGCCGATACCCCAGGAGCAACAGTGTCCCTAATTTGCTGGGAAGTGGCGGTGCGGTCCCCTACGGCACTGCGTAGGATCCTACGGTCTTGGCGTGCATCCGTGCGTCGCTGCGGTCCGGTCCCAGGTCGACGGGCACGTGCACCTTCCGCCGACCACTGGCGACAACATCGATGTACTGTGGAGACCTCACGCCCCACGTGTTGAGCAATTCGGCGATACGTCCACCCGGCCTCCCGCATGCCCACTATACGCCCTCGCTCAAAGTCCGTCAACTGCACATACGGTTCACGTCCACGCTGTCGCGGCATGCTACCAGTGTTAAAGACTGCGATGGAGCTCCGTATGCCACGGCAAACTGGCTGACACTGACGGCGGCGGTGCACAAATGCTGCGCAGCTAGCGCCATTCGACGGCCAACACCGCGGTTCCTGGTGTGTCCGCTGTGCCGTGCGTGTGATCATTGCTTGTACAGCCCTCTCTCAGTGTCCGGAGCAAGTATGGTGGGTCTGACACACCGGTGTCAATGTGTTCTTTTTTCCATTTCCAGGAGTGTAGATGCCAGTTACCCCGTGAAAATCTAATTACACAGTTTCAAGAACCAGTTTTAAACAAGGAATCTAGGAATATACATGTGGCCCTAGCGCCGTAGGAATCGTTTAGACAAGATTGGACTAAATACAGCCCCACATCGTTGTCTGAGCATAAATGAGTTGAATGGAAAGTAAAAGTGTCCTGATTGTCTTTTCTTCCTAATCCTTACCCAGGCAGAGCATGCGTTACGTTTCTCATGAACTCGGCGTCCTGGGACATCAAACCGTCTATGTCTTTCGTTTCTACATCTACAGCTACCTCTACATCTATATACGTACTCCGCCAGCCATCCACGGCGCACCGAGCGAGGTGGCGCAGTGGTAGCACACTGGACTGGCATTCGGGAGGACAACGGTTCAATGCCGCGTCCGGCCATCCTGATTTAGGTTCAAAATGGTTCAAATGGCTCTGAGCACTATGGGACTTAACATCTTAGGTCATCAGTCCCCTAGAAATTAGAACTACTTAAACCTAACTAACCTAAGGACATCACACACATCCATGCCCGAGGCAGGATTCGAACCTGCGACCGTAGCAGTCCCGCGGTTCCGGACTGCAGCGCCAGAACCGCACGGCCACCGCGGCCGGCCTGATTTAGGTTTTCCGTGATTTCCCTAAATCGCTCCAGGCAAATGCTGGGATGATTCCGTTGCAAGGGCACGACCGATTTCCTTCCCCATCCTTCCATAATCAGATGAGACCGATGACCTCGCTGTTTGGTCTCTTTCCCCAAACAACCCAACCGAACCAACCCAACCATCCACGGCGCATGGCTGAGTTTACCCTGTACCACTACTACCCTTTTTTTTCTGTTCCACTCGCAAACAGAGCGAGGAAAAACGACTACATGTATGCCTCGGTACGAGCCCTAGTTTATCTTGTCCTATCTTCGTGGTCTTCACGCGAAATGTACGTTAGTGGCAATAGAACCCTTCTGCAGTCGCTTCAAATGCTGGTTCTCTAAAATTTCTCTGCAGTGTTCCTCTAAAAGAAAGTCACCTTCCCTCCAGGCATTTCCATTTGAGTTCTCGAAGGACATCCGTAACACCTGTGTTTTGTTCAAAAGTACCGGTAACAAGTTTAGCAGCCGGCCTCTGAATTGCTTCGATGCTTTGCTTCAGTCCGGCCTGATGCGGATCCCGAACACTCGAGCAGTACTCAAGGAAGTATCATATATGCAGTCTCCCTTACAAATGAACCACAGTGCCCTAAAACTTCCCCAATATACCGAAGTCGAACATTCGCCTTCCCTACTGCAATCCTTACATGCTCGTTCCATTTCATATAGCTTTGCAAAGTTAGGCCTAGATATTTAATCGACGTAACTGTGTCAGTTGCTGCACGGAGTGGCCGTGCGGTTAGAGGCGCCATGTCACGGTCTGAGTGGCCCCTCCCGCCGGAGGTTGAGTCCTCCCTCGGACATGTGGGTGTGTGTTGTTCTTAGCATAAGTTAGTTTAAGCATGTTTAAGTCTAGGGACCCACGACCTCAGCAGTTTGGTCCCTTGGGAATTCACATACACACTTTTGTGTCAAGCAGTACACAACTATCCTAAACTGCAAGCTAGCACAGAAGACAGCATTACTAGTAATTCATCTGTATTGTCGTTCTCAAGCTCTCATTACATTAATTCACTTTTTTTTAATTTCGTGGAATATCTAAGTCAAAACTACACGATCAGGGAACAAGTTGTTAGATACGGGTTAAAGAAGAAAACCAGCATTTGCTTACAGCGTATAGCAATTCATACAAGAGATCCTGTTAAGACATACTCTGATTTTAAATAAACATACAAGAACTAACACTTTTGGATGTACTACATGTATCTGAGTATTTTGTTCCAACAAACGACGGTAAATCATTACGAAGGGGTCTGTGCATTGTAAAAGGAGTTTTTCCACAATGAAGCCGTTTCGGTTCAGTTCAGAAAATCTGAGGGCTAAATTTTTCTTTTTGCGGTTAAGATTGAAGACTACTGAAAACGGAACAAGCGCAATAGAGTACGCCTTTCTATACGAGTATAAAATTAAGGAAGTGTGTAAGGAGAGAAAAACGTTTTACTGTATTGCGCCCACTCAGTGAATATTACAGTTTCTATAGAATCGTTCCCTGCAATTAATTACATACCCCATTAGTCACTGTCTGTACTACGAGGTGACGGCTGTGTTTTTAAGTTTGGTAGCGAGGAGTGGTCTGCTGATATTAATCTGTATTTCTGACAGAAAATAAGCAAAAATGTGACAGTAATACCCTTCATCACTGATTCCTATTGTTCCTCCAACACATCCAGTAATGAAGTTGCCGTACTCCATAAGTACTAAAGTAGGAGGAATTTCTGCCCCGAAAACAAGTAAAACAATTTCTTTAACACAACGCAACGGAAACAGGCAGAACAGAATGGCCTTAAGGAGACAAACACAATACTTAGCCGTACCTCATATATTTCTTAATCTATCGCCTGATGGATCTGAAAATGACCTGGGGGGCTTGGATAGTTACTATTACATGAATGAATTACGTAACAGGCAATTTTCTGAAACGCTATTGTCTCTTGCCAAATGAAGACTTGACAATAATTTAGCAGACAAAATGACCAGCATGGAGGGGGGGGGGGGGGTGTCTGCATGGAAAATAGGGGAAAGGATTTTATAAGCTTGTGCGTAATCCAACATGATGCTACAGAGATAAGCGTTATTGAAGACCAAGAACAAGCGAGAAAGTTGCCATTACTCATTCACGAAGATTCGTGGGGCTGATAAACTCACAAATTCGTTAACCAATTTGCGCGAGAGACGAGCAGAGCGAGAGAAAAATGAACATCAGTTGCAGTTATTGAAGCAAGAGAATGAACATAACTGTTCAGCCTAAAACAGGGCGGTGTAAGGATTTTAGTTTGTGACACACGTGACACATATATCAGCAATTCGGAAATATTTTGGTACAAATACTTGTGATAACGAACAGGCTCTAACCGCGACCTAACTAGCAGTACGCCAGCAAGGAATTGCAAATCATCTCACCGTTACTGCCACATGATACAGTTGCACAGCGTGTCCTTTCCGACCCACAGCATCTCCAACGCGTCCAGATTGTAGTTTGTTCCATCTTCAACTGTGTACCGTTCGCTCCTCAACACCCCTGAGAGGACACTTCTTGCCACATATCTCGTCCAAGTCCGGTCGCAGCACAACTCCCCAAAATGGTCGCCTCAAAAGCGTGCCGTATGAATCCCTCGTTCGGCCGTTTAAACTGATAGATTTTCTAGAAAGAAATCTAAGCGTCTACCGCGAACGCCCAGCAACCAAATGGAAATACTCGTCCACGAGTTCGGCGGGTAAGAGCATTCCACCTACGCGTACGCCAAAACGGAGAGGACTGGTGTCCTCTGTCACCATTTCTCTCCTTGTTCGTCGATTCTCCCCCCCCCCCCCCAACTTGTTACTCTCCCGTGCGTTCCAACCGGTCAGTCCTCCGTTTCTAAGCTCAGAGAGAGCAGAAAATTCGCCTTAGCCCACAGCGAAACTAACAGAATGGATTTCATAGAAGATAGAGAGTGTTCATGAGATAGACGCTGCTGATCATAATGGGAAAGTTAGGTTTAAATCTAACACATACTCCAAGTATCAGCTGGTCGTTGTGGCCGAACTGTTCTAGGCGCTTCAGTCTGGAACCGCGCGACCGCTACGGTCACAGGTTCGAATCCTGCCTCGGGCATGGATGTGTGTGATGTCCTTAGGTTAGTTAGGTTTAAGTAGTTCTAAGTTCTAGGGGACTGATGACCTCAGATGTTAAGTCTCATAATGCTCAGAGCCATTTGAACCATATTGAACTCCAAGTATCGCGTCCAATAGGCATTAGTCCGAGAAGGAAATGATACAGGTGTCATATAAAAAGGATAAAATATCGTACCTAGTTGATAGGATACATTTTAATGAAAGATGTACTTAGATAAACGTACGTCTTTCAGTGCTAAAACCACAGATCCAAATCTTGCTCGTCTTCTGTCTGAGTCACTGTAACATACTGCAGGCCATTAAACTCGCAACATCAGGGACGATAGCGTAACGAAATATTACTTATTGTCCGTATTCAGTACAACAGGAAAAATACGTGATTAAATCTGAAGTTGATTTCGGGCTATATCAGATGCGAAATTTTGTACTCATATCTGCCTTCTTTGGCAGAAACTATTACTCCAACCCGGAACAAATTTAGGACGTATGGTATCATCATCCAATGACATTATAAAGCAAGATAGCTACAGTGGTTCAACGCTTGCCGGTTGGTCACCCTTAACAAGAAAATACGTGTGTACGCTGACGGACTGCGTGTATTGTTTTTGTGACAGGTGTGGACGCGTTCGCCGCCATGTTACATCCTGAATTCCGTCAGGCCCATTCCGTGGAGTTCCACGTGCGGTCTGTCTGCATACAGACTCGAGAATTTTTCCTGGAAGCTATGCACCCCATCTCTGTCAGGTAGAAGGTCATTTGGGCGCACGAATAATGACGAACATAACTATGAACGTTGGAGTTACACCTGTTAGTGGATATTAGTCCAGTGTATGTCCACCATTCGCCTTTATGAGGGCTTCAACCATACGGACGACACTTTCGATGAGGTGTCTAAAATCTGTGGGTGAATGACAGCACTACCTGGCTGAAAATCGAAAGAGATTCTCGTCGTATGTGAAGTATGCTGGCGGCAAGAAACAATCAATGCCTTCTCTGCGCGATAGCAATGGGGATACTACCGAAGCCGGTGCTGCCGAAGTAGAGTTACCAAACACAGCCTTCCGAAATCCCTTCACAAAAGAAAACTAAATAAATAATCCAGAATTCGAATCAAGAACAGCTGCCAATATGAGTAACGTGGAAGTAAATATCTTCGGAGTAGTGAAGCAACTTAAATCACTTAATAGAATCAAGTCTTCTGGTCCAGACTCTATACCAATTACTTTCTTTTCAGAGTACGCTGATCCAATAGCTCCATACTTAACAATCATATACAACCGTTCGCTCGACGAAAGATCCGTACCCAAAGACTGGAAAGTTGCACAGGTCACACCAACATTCAATGGCTGGCTCTGAGCACTATGGGACTTAACATCTGTGGTCATCAGTCCCCTAGAACTTAGAACTACTTAAACCTAACTAACCTAAGGACATCACACACATCCATGCCCGAGGCAGGATTCGAACCTGCGACCGTAGCAGTCGCGCGGTTCCGGACTGAGCGCCTAGAACCGCTAGACCACCGCGGCCGGCCAATATTCAAGAAAGGTACTAGGAACAATCCACTAAATTACAGGCCCATATCATTAACATCGATGTGCAGCAGGATTCTGGAACATATATTGTGTTCGAAGATTTTGAATTACCTCGAAGAAAACAGTCTATCGACACACAGTCAACATGGATTTAGAAAACATTGTTCCTGTGAAACACAACTAGCTCTTTACTCGCATGAAGTGTGGAGTGCTATTGACAAGGGATTTCAGATTGATTCCTTATTTCTGGATTTCCGAAAGGCTTCTGACACTGTACCACACAAGCGGCTTGTAGCGAAATTTCGTGCTTATGGAATATCGTCTCGGTTATGTGACTGGATTCGTGATTTCCTGTCAGAGAGGTCACAGTTCGAAGCAGTTGACGGAAAGTCATCGAGTGAAACAGAAGTGATTTCTGGCGCTCCCCGAGGTAATGTTATAGGCCCCTTGCTGTTTCTCATCGATATAAACGATTTGGGAGACAATCTGAGACGCTATCGTTTATCGACTAATAACGTCGTCAGAAGATCAAAACAAATTACAAACCGAGTTAGAAAAGATATCTGTAGGGCGCGAAAATTGGCAGTTGATCCTGAATAAGAGTGAGGTCATCCACATGAGTGTTAAAAGGAATCCGCTAAACTTCGGTTACACGACAAGGCAGTCAAATGTAAAAGTCGTAAATTCAGCTAAATACCTAGGTATTACAATTACGAAGAACTTAAATTGGAAGAAAAACATAGAAAATGTTGTGGGGAAGGCTGACCAAAGACTGCCTTTTATTGGCAGGACACTCAGAAAATGTAACAGACCTACTAAGAAGACTGCCTGCACCAAGCTTGTCCGTCCTCTTTTAGAATACTGTTGCTCGGTCTGGGGTCGTTAACAGATAGGAGTGACGACGTACATCGAAAAAGTTCAAAGAAGTGCAGCACGTTTTCTATTATCGCGAAACAGGGGAGAGAGTGTCATGGACACAGGGTTTGGGGTGGACATTATTAAAAACAAAGGCGTTTTTCATTGCGATGGAATCTTCTCACGAAATTCCAATCACCAACTTCCTCCTCCGAATGCGGAAATACGTTTTTGACACCGACCTACACAGGGAAAAACGATCACAGTGATAAAATAAGGGAAATCAGAGTTCGTGCAGAAAGATATAGGTGTTCGTTCCTTCCGAACGCTATATGAGATTGGCATAACAGAGAATTGTGAAGGTGGTTCTATTGACCCTCTGCCAGGCACTTAAATGTGATTTCAAGAGCATCCACGTAGACGCAGATGTAGATGTACGATGGATGGCAGGTAACTTTCTCCAGGCATCCACCAAATACAAACCCTTCCACCGTATTACCACAGGGTATAGCGCTATTCATCATTCCAGATCACTCGTGTCCAGCAATCAGCAGTCTTGTGACATATCTTTTTACACCTCCTCAAGCGTCGCTTAGCAGTGACTACAGTAATGTGTGGGATATTAGGAGCGGCTCGGCCGTTGTACCCTGTTCGTTTTAAGTCCCTGCGCACAGTCATTGTGCGCTTTCGGACTCACGGGTGATTCCTCCCGCTGATTTCATGTGATTTTTACAACAGTCCTCGGCAATACTCGTCGGACTCTACTCGTCAGTGCTTGAGGTCTACATGGCCTTGGTTTTGCTGTGCAGTTCCTTCGCGTTTCCACTTCACAGCCACATCCGAACAGTCGACTCTGGCAGCTTCTGAATGGATGAAATGCCCCTAAAGGCTTTGTCGGGTGACGCCCAATGATTAGACCACGTTCGGCGGCACTGAGCTCTGCCAGCCGACCCATTCTGCTGTTCCTGCTTCTCAACTGACAACACAATACTCGCCGCATCCTTTTACACTCCTGGAAATTGAAATAAGAACACCGTGAATTCATTGTCCCAGGAAGGGGAAACTTTATTGACACATTCCTGGGGTCAGATACATCACATGATCACACTGACAGAACCACAGGCACATAGACACAGGCAACAGAGCATGCACAATGTCGGCACTAGTACAGTGTATATCCACCTTTCGCAGCAATGCAGGCTGCTATTCTCCCATGGAGACGATCGTAGAGATGCTGGATGTAGTCCTGTGGAACGGCTTGCCATGCCATTTCCACCTGGCGCCTCAGTTGGACCAGCGTTCGTGCTGGACGTGCAGACCGCGTGAGACGACGCTTCATCCAGTCCCAAACATGCTCAATGGGGGACAGATCCGGAGATCTTGCTGGCCAGAGTAGTTGACTTACACCTTCTAGAGCACGTTGGGTGGCACGGGATACATGCGGACGTGCATTGTCCTGTTGGAACAGCAAGTTCCCTTGCCGGTCTAGGAATGGTAGAACGATGGGTTCGATGACGGTTTGGATGTACCGTGCACTATTCAGTGTCCCCTCGACGATCACCAGTGGTGTACGGCCAGTGTAGGAGATCGATCCCCACACCATGATGCCGGGTGTTGGCCCTGTGTGCCTCGGTCGTATGCAGTCCTGATTGTGGCGCTCATCTGCACGGCGCCAAACACGCATACGACCATCATTGGCACCAAGGCAGAAGCGACTCTCATCGCTGAAGACGACACGTCTCCATTCGTCCCTCTATTCACGCCTGTCGCGACACCACTGGAGGCGGGCTGCACGATGTTGGGGCGTGAGCGGAAGACGGCCTAACGGTGTGCGGGACCGTAGCCCAGCTTCATGGAGACGGTTGCGAATGATCCTCGCCGATACCCCAGGAGCAACAGTGTTCCTAATTTGCTGGGAAGTGGCGGTGTGGTCCCCTACGGCACTGCGTAGGGTCCTACGGTCTTGGCGTGCATCCGTGCGTCGCTGCGGTCCGGTCCCAGGTCGACGGGCACGTGCACCTTCCGCCGACCACTGGCGACAACATTGATGTACTGTGGAGACCTCACGCCCCACGTGTTGAGCAATTCGGCGGTACGTCCACCCGGCGTCCCGCATGCCCACTATACGCCCTCGCTCAAAGTCCGTCAACTGCACATACGGTTCACGTCCACACTGTCGCGGCATGCTACCAGTGTTAAAGACTGCGATGGAGCTCCGTATGCCACGGCAAACTGGCTGACACTGACGGCGGCGGTGCACAAATGCTGCGCAGCTAGCGCCATTCGACGGCCAACACCGCGGTTCCTGGTGTGTCCGCTGTGCCGTGCGTGTGATCATTGCTTGTACAGCCCTCTCCCAGTGTCCGGAGCAAGTATGGTGGGTCTGACACACCGGTGTCAATGTGTTCTTTTTTCCATTTCCAGGAGTGTATATTGGCTAGTCGGCCTCTCATGACACCTATTGGTCAGTTCCGTTTTACATACGAGTGTCCGCATACTTTTCCTCAGAGAGAGTACATTACCTGTTGAAAAATGGAGGAAACGAATTTACCTTCAAAATTTGAAATGGGAACATCGGGAAAAATTTGTACCGTTGAAAAGAGCTCTCAAAGCTGAATATTTTTGTCTAAAAACTTTCTCTGTTTTCTTGCGCCCTTTCCGTGATAGAATCAAGATTACTTTCTCGAGCTAACGATTTGATCAATGCGTAAGAAAGTGTATAATAATTAATGTGCATTTTAATGTTGTAATCAGGAAACTTTTTTACATGCACCTTTAACTTTAAATAAATTGAACTACAGTGTTTAGGTTTATAACAAATTACTGGAGAACATCTTTTTTTTCACGTTACGGTTACAGGTGTTAAAAATGATTGTTCCCGCCTTGTTCTAAGAACTTTTGGTATCCAGAAGTATCAATGTATCTTCGAGTGAATTTTGTGTTTAATATCCTAGTACGATACTGTTGACATGTAATGCCTTTTCTGTGTCTCCAAACGAAAGTATTGAGAACAGTCAAACTTGATTGTAGTGGTGGTCGAACAACATTAACAACTGTATTGCCAGTCGAACTTCTTCTAGAAATTCTGTCAGTACATGATGGAGAATTTAAGAGTGGGCTCTACTGCTCACTATGTAATTGTTGATAAAAAATCAAGGTCACACATCTTTATCAGAGATGAGCCTGCACCAGCCATTTCCACGAGGGTAGTCATACAGTTTTAATCATTAACTTAAAAAAGTCTATATGTGTTCGTCAAACTTGGTGACCGTGTTATTTCTTCAAATGTTCAAATGTGTGTGAATTCCTGAAGGACCAAACTGCTGAGGTCATCGGTTGCTAGACTCACACACTACTTAAATTAACTTATGCTAAGAACAAAACACACACACACACACACACACACACACACACACACACAAGCCCGAGGGAGGACTCGAACCTCCGGCGGGAGGGGCTGCCCAATCCGTGACATGACGCCTCAAACCGCGGGGCCACTCCGCGCGGCACTGTTATTTCTTCTTTATATGTACACCCATCTGATCGATACATTTTTCCCAACGAAGGCTAACATGGCGGGAACCTACCAGTTCAGAAAACTTTGCACTTCGTACGCGTCGTCATCCTGAACATCCCGCCACGCTACGGTTTCTTCATCTGAAGAAATGGGAAAAAATCACTCTGTAACATTCTTGGTGGAACCGGAGGGAGGGGGGAGGTAAAATTTAATAGCTACAAGAAGCGGCATGTGCGACTCTGCAGCTTTGTTGTGGAGCAAGCACACTCCCTTGGACAGTCTCCCGTAACCTCGTCTTGAGATTCGATAGTATGTCCTGTGTCCCCTTACAGGCATAATCTAGGAGGCGCGTTCAATAAGTGAAGCAACACATATTTTTCTGCAAACAAGTTGTTTTTATTCAAGATTGCAATACACTATATTATTCCCACACTCTTTTGGCTACAAAACCCTATTTTTCACCAAAATCTCCAGTTAACCAGAAGCTCTACGCCATCTTTACTAGTAGGGCCTGTGTGCCCGCTTGGAACCGCTCTACTGGCCGACGTCGGAGCCAAAGTGTAGATGCATCAATAACCTCCCCATCATCCACGTACTGCTTCCTGCGAAGTGCTTCCTTCATTGGGCCAAACAGACGGAAGTCGGAAGGTGCTATAGGATCGAGGAGGAAGCTTCGTCTACATATCTGAGTGCCCCAATTGGAGGACAAGTGTGCCAGCACTACCAACATAGACGTCCAGTTGAGCAGCGGGGTGTTTCATTGTGATCCGTAGATTACCTCGAATGAGAGTGTCCGTACGTTCCGACACTACAGTGGGCACAGCCGTGTGCGGCCGACCTGCAAGCAGGAGATCGGACAGATTTGGGCGACCTTGTTGCTATGATGACAGACGCCTCGTACAATGACTCATTGTACTTTTTTCAGTGACAGCTCTCCGTAGACATTCTGCAAGTGCCTATGAATGTCTACGATTCTCTCATGTTCCACCAAAAGAAATACAATCACAGGTATCTACTTGGAACTTGCCTCCGCTCCAGAGACCATTTTGAAGATTACGTGTAGGGCCGCAACCTACCGGAACTCCATGAAACTACAGGGACTGAAGCGAGAATATTCGACGATGTCGCACAATAAATTCCTCATCTTTGCAACCGAAACTGGCCGAGAAAAAAAAAGTGTTGCATCTGTTGCCGAACGTCCCACGTATTAAAATCAAACGAAGGCAGTTACAAAAAACGCTCTGCATTACCTCACCCTATGCTGGTTGGATTTTCGTCTTTTTCTGCAATGATGACTCCAAATGTTTCCACTCCTTGCTTTGCTCCTATGCGTAGTGGTCACAGTAATGCAGCATCCGTACATGATTTGGCGCCTAAGTAAGTCATCTGGATTGGGTTGATACAGCTGAAGTATTTCTGCTGCTGCCTCGTTAAGCGGGCTTTTGAAACTGGCGTGAACAGTTGCGAAATCCAGCGGTTGGCGACCTTTTCGTGATCAAACTGTTGTAAACCGATGAATGACCAGTTTTTACGTTTTCCTCTGAAACCACGACTGTGATACGTCGGTCTTCGAGGACCAGGGCCTGAAATTCTCATGCGATTCCCGCCTCTTCACAGAGAGATGGTCTGCCAGTTCGTTCTTGGTCATACAGACTTGTGTTTGGGTGTAGCAGAAGCGCCTGCAGCATCGAACCAGTCACACGATGATGCACATGATCTGTTGTAGCGTTGTTCGCAGAAAACGGAATATTGCACGATAGACCATTTTATCAGCATGCTATGCCATTTTGCTTTTTCTTCTCTAGCGCAGTGCTATGATATTGTGGTGTGAGCACCTCAGTCTATATCAAGGCTCCCAAAAAAGAAAAAATTAATAACGTAAATTTATTTCTTGAGGTGATAATTAAAAGGTGCCACCAGCACTCAATTATTCGGAGGGGGGGGGGGGGCATGACTAAGGGAGTTTAAACGAAAGATCCTCTTGAAAAAAGTTGAAAAAAGTAGGACCTAGAACCAATTTTTGAAGCATTCTGGGTGTCTCAGATCGTGTGTTTCAGTGGCACATAAAACTCAAAAAGCGTACTAGTTTAAGCCTGTATTGAAAAGTGTTTTTGAATTGCCAAATACAAAAGTAACAAAAGAAGACCTTTAAATTTTTAAATACTCTATTAATTTGATTATAAAAACCAGTTTCAAAAAGTTAAAATAATCCACCAGAAAAAACAACGAACTTTGTAGTATTAAAGTATAGACACATGCTTTTAAAACATGGACAATGCCGGAAATCTACTACTTAACAAGAATGCCCTCCAAAAAGTCACAGTGTAAAGTTTTCTCTTACTGAGCAACATGTGCGAAGCTGCGACCGGTACATTGCTAGTTTATTATAAACCTTTTTGTAGGGAAGAATCAAGGAAAAATAATATGCATGGAACACAATAGGCTCTATGCTATATTTAGGTCAGTTTGAAAACAATTCATAAATTCCTGTAAACGAAGTGTTCTGATACTCTGTAGTACTAAAAGTGATAATGAGACATTGCAGAGAACTCTCACTTCTGATACAGTGATATGCTGCATAATGTTCTTAGGGAAGTTGATCGTAATTACTTTGTTGCTATACCTGGATATGATCTGCCCTCAACAATCATGATGCCCCCCCCCAAGAACCATGGACCTTGCCGTTGGTGGGGAGGCTTGTGGGCCTCAGCAAAACAGATAGCCGCACAGTAGGTGCGACCACAACGGATGGATATCTGTTGAGAGACCAGACAAACGTGTAGTTCCTGAAGAGGGGCAGCAGGCTTTTCAGTAGTTGCAGGGGTAACAGTCTGGATGATTGACTGATCTGGCCTTGTAACACTAATCAAAACGGCCTTGCTGTGCTGGAACTGCGAACGGATGAAAGCAAGGGGAAACTACAGCCGTAATTTTTTCCGAGGGCATGCAGCTTTACTGTATGGTTAAATGATTATGGCGTCCTCTTGGGTAAAATATTCCAGAGGTAAAATAGTCCCCCATTCGGATCTCTGGGCGGGGACTACTCAGGAGGACTCGTTATCAGGAGAAACAAAACTGGCGTTCTACGGATCGGAGCGTGGAATGTCAGCTCCCTTAATCGAGCAGGTAGGTTAGAAAATTTAAAAAGGGAAATGGATAGGTTAAAGTTAGATATAGTAGGAATTAGTGAAGTTCGGTGGCAGGAGGAACAAGACTTTTGTTCAGGCGAATACAGCGTTATAAATACAAAATCAAATAGGGGTAATGCAGGAGTCGGTTTAATAATGAATAAAAAAATAGGATTGCGGGTAAACTACTACAAACAGCATAGTGAACGCCTTATTGTGGCCCAGATAGACACGAAGCCCACGCCTACTGCAGTAGTACAAGTTCATATACCAACTAGCACTGCAGATGACGAAGAAATTGAAGAAATGTATGATGAAATAAAAGAAATTATTCAGATAGTGAAGGGAGACCAAAGTTTAATAGTCATGGGTGACTGGAATTCGGTAGTAGGAAAAGCGAGAAAAGGAAACGTAGTAGGTGAACATGGATTGGGGCTAAGAAATAAAAGAGGTAGCCGCCTGGTAGAATTTTGCACAGAGCACAACTTAATCATAGCTAACACTTGGTTCAAGAATCATAAAAGAAGGTTGTATACATGGAAGAAGCCTGGAGATACTGACAGGTTTCAGATAGATTATATAATGGTAAGACAGAGATTTAGGAACCAGGTTTTAAATTGTAAGACATTTCCAGGGGCAGATGTGGACTCTGGCCACAATCTATTGGTTATGAACTGTAGATTAAAACTGAAGAAACTGCAAAAAGGTGGGAGTTTAAGGAGATGGGACCTGGATAAACTGACTAAACCAGAGGTTGTACAGAGTTTCAGGGGGAGCATAAGGGAACAATTGACAGCAGTGGGGGAAAAAAGAACAGTAGAAGAAGAATGGGTAGCTCTGAGGGATGAAGTAGTGAAGGCTGCAGAGGATCAAGTAGGTAAAAAGACGAGGGATAGTAGGAATCCTTGGGTAACAGAAGAAATATTGAATTTAATTGATGAAAGGAAAGAATATAAAGATGCAGTAAATGAAGCAGGCGAAAAGGAATACAAACGTCTCAAAAATGAAATTGACAGGAAGTCCAAAATGGCTAAGCAGGGATGGCTAGAGCAAAAATGTAAGGATGTAGAGGTTTATCTCACTAGGGGTAAGATGGATACTGCCCACAGGAAAATTAAAGAGACCTTTGGAGAAAAGAGAACCCCTTGTATGAATATCTAGAGCTCAGATTGAGACCCAGTTCTAAGCAAAGAAGGAAAAGCAGAAAGGTGGAAGGAGTATGTAGAGGGTCTATACAAGGGCGATGTACTTGAGGACAATATTATGGAAATGGAAGAGGATGTAGATGAAGATGAAATGGGAGGTAAGATACTGCGTGAAGAGTTTGACTGCGCACTGAAAGACCTGAGTCGAAATAAGGCCCTGGGAGTAGATAACATTCCATCAGAACTACTGACGGCCTTGGGAGAGCCAGTCCTGACAAAACTCTACCATTTGGTGAGCAAGATGTATGAGACAGGCGAAATACCCTCAGATTTCAAGAAGAATATAATAATTCCAATCCCAAAGAAAGCAGGTGCTGACAGATGTGAAAATTACCGAACAATCAGTTTAATAAGTCACGGATGCAAAATACTAACGAGAATTCTTTACAGACGAATGGAAAAACTGGTAGAAGCCGACCTCGGGGAAGATCAGTTTGGATTCCGTAGAAGTATTGGAATACGTGAGGCAATACTGACCCTACGACTTATCTTAGAAAATAGATTAAGGAAACGCAAACCTACGTTTCTATCATTTGACGATGTTGACTGGAATACTCTCTTTCAAATTCTGAAGGTGGCAGGGGTAAAATACAGGGAGCGAAAGGCTATTTACAATTTGTACAGAAAGCAGATGGAAAGCAGAAGACTTTGGAAACAGGTTGGAGACTATGGGTCAAGCTGCTGGAAAACCATTCTGGAGTGTAATTAGCAGTCTTCGAAAGGGAGGTAAGAAGGAAATGACAAGTATTTTGGACAGGTCAGGAAAACTGCTGGTGAATCCTGTGGATGCCTTGGGCAGATGGAGGGAATATTTTGAAGAGTTGCTCAATGTAGGTGAAAATGCGATCAGTAATGTTTCAGATTTCGAGGTAGAATGGGATAGGAATGATGATGGAAATAGGATAACATTGGAGGAAGTGGAAAAAATGGTCAATAGATTGCAGTGCAATAAAGCGGCTGGGGTGGATGAAATTAAGTCGGAACTCATCAAATACATTGGAATGTCAGGTCTTAAATGGCTACACAGGATAATTGAAATGGCCTGGGAGTCGGGACAGGTTCCATCAGACTGGACAAAAGCAGTAATCACACCAACCTTAAACATGGAAACAGAAATGATTGTAACAACTACAGAGGTATCTCTTTAATCAGCGTTGTGGGTAAAATCTTCTCAGGTATTGTTGAAAGGAAAGTGCGAGTATTAGTTGAGGACCAATTGGATGAAAGTCAGTGTGGATTTAGGCCTCTTAGAGGTTGTCAGGACCAGATCTTTAGCTTACGGCAAATAATGGAGAAGTGTTATGAGTGGAACAGGGAATTGTATCTATGCTTTATAGATCTAGAAAAGGCATATGACCGGGTTCCTAGGAGGAAGTTATTGTCTGTTCTACAAGATCATGGAATAGGAGGCAATCTTTTGGAAGCAATTAAAGGTCTTTACATGGATAGTCAGGCAGCAGTTAGAGTTGATGGTAAATTGAGTTCATGGTTCAGAGTAGTTTCAGGGGTAAGACAAGGCTACAACCTGTCTCCACTGTTGTTCATATTATTTATGGATCATATGTTGAAAACAATAGACTGGCTGGGTGAGATTAAGATATGTGAACACAAAATAAGCAGTCTTGCATATGCAGATGACTTAGTTGTGATGGCAGATTCGATTGAAAGTTTGCAAAGTAATGTTTCAGAGCTAGATGAGAAATGTAAGGACTATGGTATGAAGATTAGCATCTCCAAAACGAAAGTAATGTCAGTGGGAAAGAAATATAAACGGATTGAGTGCCAAATAGGAGGAACAAAGTTAGAACAGGTGGACGGTGTCAAGTACTTAGGATGCATATTCTCACAGGACGGTAACATAGAGAAAGAACTGGAAGCGAGGTGTAGCAAAGCTAATGCAGTGAGCGCTCAGCTACGATCTACTCTCTTCTGCAAGAAGGAAGTCAGTACCAAGACTAAGTTATCTGTGCACCGTTCAATCTTTCGACCAACTTTGTTGTATGGGAGCGAAAGCTGGGTGGATTCAGGTTACCTTATCAACAAGGTTGAGGTTACGGATATGAAAGTAGCTAGGATGATTGCAGGTACTAGTAGATGGGAACAATGGCAGGAGGGTGTCCACAATGAGGAAATCAAAGAAAAATTGGGAATGAACTCTATAGATGTAGCAGTCAGGGCGAACAGGCTTAGATGGTGGGGTCATGTTACACGCATGGGAGAAGCAAGGTTACCCAAGAGACTCATGGATTCAGCTGTAGAGGGTAGGAGGAGTCGGAGCAGACCGAGAAGAAGGTACATGGATTCGGTTAAGAATGATTTTGAAGTAATAGGTTTAACATCAGAAGAGGCACCAATGTTAGCACTGAATAGGGGATCATGGAGGAACTGTATAAGGTGGGCTATGCTCCAGACTGAACGCTGAAAGGCATAATCAGTCTTAAATGATGATGATGATGATGATGATGATGAGCAGATGGCAGTTATAAGAGTCGAGAGACATGAAAGGGAAGCAGTGGTTGGGAAGGGAGTGAGACAGGGTTGTAACCTCTCCCCGATGCTATTCAATCTGTATATTGAGCAACCAGTAAAGGAAACAAAAGAAAAGTTAGCAATAGGTATTAAAATCCATGGAGAAGAAATAAAAACTTTGAGGTTCGCCGATGACATTGTTATTCTGTCAGAGACAGCAAAGGACTTGGAAGAGCAGTTGAACGTAATGGACAGTGTCTTGAAAGGAGGGTATAAGATGAACATCAACAAAAACAAAACGAGGAATGTAGCCGAATTAAGTCGTGTGATGCTGAGGGAATTAGATTAGGAAATGAGACACTTAAAGTAGTAAAGGAGTTTTGCAATTTGGGGAGCAAAATAACTGATGATGGTCGAAGTAGAGAGGATATAAAATGTAGACTGGCAATGGCAAGGAAAGCGTTTCTGAAGAAGAGAAATTTGTTAACATCGAGTATTGATTTAAGTGTCAGGAAGTCGTTTCTGAAAGTATTTGTATGGAGTGTAGCCATATATGGAAGTGAAACATGGACGATAACTAGTTTGTACAAGATGAGAATAGAAGCTTTCGAAATGTGGTGCTACAGAAGAATGCTGAAGATTAGATGGGTAAGTCATACAACTAATGAGGAGGTATTGAATAGGATTGGGGAGAAGAGTAGTTTGTGGCACAACTTGACTAGAAGAAGGGATCGGTTGGTAGGACACGTTCTGAGGCATTAAGGGATCACCTATTTGGTATTGGAGGACAGCGTGTAGGGTAAAAATCGTAGAGGGAGACCAAGAGATGAATACACTAAACAGATACAGAAAGATGTAGGTTGCAGTAGGTACTCGGAGATGAAGAAACTTGCACAGGATAGAGTAGCATTGAGAGCTGCATCAAACCAGTCTCAGGACTGAAGACCACAACAACAACAACACATCATGATGAAATAGTTGGCAGTTGTTAATGCTCTCGCTTGTGTGCTCTAGTGAAGGAATAGTGGTAAGCTTTACCTGTGTTCAAAGGAAGAGGGTGCCGATTGAAACGACTGCAGTAAAAGCGTTCGGCGGCTCAGGGCCGAGGGGAGCGTTTTATCGGCGCAACCTGGGTGAAAGCATTTGCGGACTGTCCCTTGGTCTCCTTGTGCAGACACGTTGGATGGCGCCAGTCGGTCAGCAGTAGCGTCCAGGTAGGCTGACTAGCGCCAAAGAGTAGCCGTTGCTATGGGCAGAGCATTTATGACCTGCAATAAAGCAGAGGATGGGCCCTTGTCAGGCAGGAAGCCGATGAGACGACTGTGTGTTTCTGAGAATTTCCGTCGGACAGGTCAGTGGCACCCAGACGTCCAGACTCTGCTACAAAACATTTGTGAAGGCATGTGGCTTTTGGCGAGTTTATGACCGTTCTTTGGAAAGTTCGAAATGGACGCAACAGGGAAGATAACGATAATTTTATGGAGGGCTGTAGTTCCATCCAGGTCATGCTTTTAGCAAAAGACATGGCGTAGATGTGTGGGAAAAAGGTCGTGAAGCTGAATCTTTATTCCTTTTCTCCCAATTAATTTTTATAGTCGCTGATTGGTCAAATCTGTGTACGCAGAGCAAGCGGCGGACGACCAGCTTCAGGTGCCACACTCCAGCTTATGATTGGCTTCGGCTAAAGTGGCAATAGTCTAAGATGTAAATGTACTAGGCTACCGAGCTGACATGGAAAGCTGAGAGAAAGAGAAGAGGACACTCTTGTACTGGCGCTTCACTAGCAAATAACTGCAGGTCTTTACCTAAACGGTGATACTCGTGTCCTTTGCTTAGTGAGCCATCTAGAGCCTGTGCCAGTCACCATCTGAATCATCAGACGTACTGCTTCTGGCATCACGCACACAATGAGTGATGCGTGGATGTACTTGTTTGTTTTGAGTCGCCGGCTAAACATTTGACATATTCCGCCATGCATAGTAGTGGCACGGATTCAAATTGGTTTGGCAGACCAGCAAACGGGTCCACCTGCTCACTGGAGTCCACTGGGCTTTCAAAGGCCCATAGGGAAGTACCTGCGTTCCGAATTAGGCGAACGCGAGACCGCGTACTTGAATCTTTCGGGCACGCGACATTAATAACACATTGCGGCCGTGCATGACTCCAGTCGCCGAACGCATCGTGGTGTGTCGACCTGACCTGAGCACTATGGGACTCAACGTCTGAGGTCATCAGTCCCCTAGAACTTAGAACTACTTAAACCTAACTAACCTAAGGACATCACACACATCCATGCCCGAGGCAGGATTCGAACCTGCGACCGTAGCAGTCACTCGGTTCCAGACTGAAGTGCCTAGAACCGCTCCGCCACCGCGGCCGGCGACCAGCAGGAGGGTAAAGTATTCGTTGCTACGGCGTAGGGCTCCGATATATGCTTCTCAGCACCCTGTTCTTTGGAACCATATTTTTCAAAATGGTTCAAATGGCTCTGAGCGCTATGGGACTTAACATCTGAGGTCATCAGTTCCCTAGAACTTAGAACTACTTAAACCTAACTAACCTAAGCACAACACACACATCCATGCCAGAGGCAAGATTCGAACCTCCGACTGCAGCGCCTAGAACCGCTCGGCCACTGCGGCCGGTTCCATATCTTTCTTTATGGAATAGTATAGTACAGACGCTTGATAGTAGCGAAGTTTTTGGGCCATGCCACGGATTCCCATGTATGAAATCAGGTAAAGCGATTAGTTCTTGTTAGTGTCGTGTGTTGATCCCCAGTTGATCACTTTGTTCACCATAGACCGCATATCATTGACAGCGTTTGTCCAATAAACAAAAATGTTTATGTGTCGTTTCTTTAGCCATTTTTTGTTGTTTTTGTCTTGTGACGTTAAGAATGAATAAATCTGTTGTTATTTAGACCACAACTCCTTCCAGTGTTCTGTTTAAAATTGACTTTGCCATTTTTATTAAAGTCTTGATTACAACTGAAAGTTGGGAGCTTGCAATAAATATTTATTTGCTATCATCTCGTTGTCTTTTAAAAAAACAGACAGTATCGATGAACTATTTTGAACTCTCTTCATTGCAGTTCCTCTTGCAAACACACTGGCTATAACTTATTTACTATATCAACACCGGACTGTAAGTGATTATCATTTGGCGACTGATTGTTTGCCGTTTGCCTCCTGGCCATCAGTGGCAACACCAAGCAGATTCGTGCTTATCTACCCCGCTCCTTTATCAGCCGTAGTCGTACCAACTTAATTCATTAAAATTTGGAATATTGTCTTTTTAGCGAATAATATAAGTGGATTTGATTTACTGGCGCGTTAATAAATCTTGCAATCCATTAATTCTTACTGCACAAGAGCTTTCAGGATGTGTAATTAGTTAAACTTGAACATAATAGTTCAACGATATCATTTTCTTGTCAACTAATATTCGAAAATTATGAAACTGTTTTTCAAAAAATATTCAGGGGCCACCACGCCCTCCTCTCTTCCTGGCGTGACGTCCATATTTATGACTGATCCAGTACTCCAGACGTGCAAACTGATTTGCATAACAAGAGAGGGCTTTCTTCTCACGAGTAGTGAGCATCGACAGTCACAGGACGACTCTCGTACAGTCCAGATTTTAACGTAGAAACCAAGGTACAGAAGATAATTCGTGTTCGGAAACTATCTTCGCTAAGTGTCTGATGAGCGAGGAGAAATACGAATGTAAAGAACTGTTATATAGAACTCTTTTCATCACAGAATAAATGCTGTTCTTTGTTTAGACAAATGTCAGCCAAGATTTATTGCACTTCTTTCCTGTCGTAAAGAGTCTTCCGACGTATTTCGAACTGGTTGGTTTCACCTGCCGCTATCGTGAATCTGCGCCTCCAACCGTCGAGAAACGCTTAGTGCCCAACGTGGACAGAAAAACCATAAACCTGCTCTGCTTTTACTCAGTTCTGGCGAAATTCTACGAGTACCACATACATATCAGGTATCTCTTTGTTAGAATGTACCATTACTGAAAGAAAAAGAAAAATGAAGACGGCTACAGAAACGTCGCCAGTTAGACACGTGTAATAGCTGTAGCAGCTCTCCCATGAGGCACCGCCTTATCGTAACACTGTCCGTGTGGGCGGCAGAGTTTGTGTGCTCCAAGGAAACTGAGAGCTATATCGGCGGTAGCGTAGCTACTGGCAGGTCCAACCTAGCCGGGCAGGTCTCAGCAGAGGAGCCAGACAAAGTGTGCCTCACAACGACCCGTCTTATATCCTATGTCCTATATATCCTATTCCCTACCCTCTCCTCAGTTACCATTCCTTTTCTTTCTCTAATTACCTTAACACACCACTGCCTTGTGGTTGGTCTCGGGAGGGGTGAAGGCTAAGGGAGAAAACCCTGAAAGAAAATCTGGAGTGGGGCCCCAAAGGCGGTTGGAAGGCGTACTACGTCCCCTTTCGGCAGCTCCTGCAACCGAAGTGATACCAGACGTATTGGCTTGCCTTTTCTCTGGATATTATCATTTAGGTCGAGAGGGAGACCGTGATAATTGGGCCACTCACGTGTCTTCATATTTATCGCTCAGGCTTGTAGCATCCTGGAGAGGACACTTCAGCGACGTTCAAGGACTTCGTCACAACACGGGAAGAGGCAGTTACCGGTTATAAGCTCTGTCTGATTGGCGTAAGACTCGAGTGCCAGGGGTCACTTCCGACGGTGGGAGAGATCACTGCATCTCATTGGACAGCTACCGCCCGCCTCAAGCTGGGCAGCCCCCAGCCAATAAGGTGCTGTCCCGCCACTATCCGCCTGCTTCATGGGGTGTGTGAGGCTTAGAAGTACTCTTCGACATGCGGGTTGATATAGTACACCTACTAACAACAAAAATGAAATAATAAAGAAATCACTATTTCGTATTGCCACCTGGAATGTTAGGACCATGTGTCCAAGGCACATTGACGATGCCCAAGAGGTTGATTTCATCCGTAAGACTGCCGTAATTGACAGAGAGCTCCATCGTTTGAATGTAGACATCGCGGGACTGCAGGAGACGCGGCTTCCAGACGCGGGCTCTAACAGAGAGGATAATTACACATTCTTCTGGCAGGGGAAGTCTCAAGACGAGCCAACACTTCATGGCGTAGGATTTGCTGTTAGAAACGCCCTCCTGGACTGTACTGTGCCACCATCCGGTGGAATAGAGCGAATTATTGATTTAAAAATACGCTCCTCAAGTGGCACTGTCAACATCCTAAATGTATACGCTCCTACCTTATCATCCAGCATGGAAGAGAAGGATCTGTTTTATGACTTACTCAGTGACAGAATAGCCAAGGTACCTAGCACCGAGACACTGTATATTCTAGAGTTGGATCAGATAGTGACATATGGCCGAATTGCCTGGCACATCATTGGGTGGGAAAAATGAATGAAAATGGCCAGAGACTGCTTGAAGTTTTCTGCTTTTATGGACTCTGTATCACAAACACATATTTCCAGTTTAAGGATCAGCACAAGGTGTCTTGGAGACACCCGCGCTCTCATCACTGGCGTCAACTTGACTTAGTCATAGCTAGGCGTACTGGTCTCAAAAATGTGCTACTGACACGAAGTTATCATAGTGCTGATTGCAACACAGACCACGCCCTAGCGGCGTGCACATTGAGGCTCACTCCTAAGAAATGTCACCACGCTAAACCGAGAGGTCATCCCCGTATCAACACAGATCATGTTCATGACACACAAAGAAAGCAGGATTTTGCCAGTAATTTTGAAAGTGCTTTCCCAGGAAACGTGCAAGCAGAAAGGAATGTTGATAAGAAATGGGCAAAACTCTCGGGCGCAGTCTACAACTCAGCAGTATTGGCCTATGGAATAAAAGGAAAAAGAAATAAGGACTGGTACGAGCAAAATTTGGAAGAAATGGAACCAGTCACTGACGCTAAACGGAAAGCCCTGCTTGCTTACAAAATAAACCCAAATGAAAGGACTCGAGATGACCTACGAAAAGCAAAGAACAGGGCACAGCAAACATCCAGGAGACGCGCAAATAACTACTGGCTGAATTTATGTACAGGTATAAAGAAAGCGGCCGACTCTGGGAATGCTAAGGCAATGTACGATGGTATTAAGAAAGCAATTGGACCAACTGCCAGAAAAGCAGCTCCTCTGAAGTCCAAGACGGGTGAATTCATTACTGATGAAGGCAAACGAATGGAACGCTGGGTTGAACACTACCTCGAGTTGTATGCAGCCGAGAATAAAATTAGCAAAGATGCATGTGACGCCATCAAACAAATGCCAATTATGGAAGAACTAGATGCAATGCTTACTATGGAAGAACTTAGTAGAGAAATAGATTCTCTTGCTAACGGAAAGGCCCCAGGTGAAGATGGGATCCCTGCAGAGGTTATTAAGTATAACAAGTCTGTTCTTCTCAAACATTTATATTCACTTATCACAACCAGCTGGGAAGAAGGTTATGTCCCGATGAGTATGCGGAATTCGAGGATAGTTACTCTATATAAACAGAAAGGGAACAGAACTGACTGTAACAATTACCGAGGCATTTCATTACTAAGTGTAGCCGGGAAATCTTATGCAAGAGTCATCCTAATGCGACTACAGATCTTAGCTTCCAGAATCTACCCAGAATCTCAGTGTGGCTTCAGGCCCGACCGATCAACCGTAGACACGATCTTCTCCTTAACACAGCTACAAGAGAAACGTTGTGAGCAGCAGAGGTCACTTTATATTTCTTTCATTAACCTTGTTAAAGCGTTTGATTTAGTGAGCAGAAATGGGCTTTTCAAACTGTTGCAGAAGATTGGATGCCCACCTAAACTACTACAGATAATTGTCTCTTTCCATGAGAAAACACTAGCAACAATTTGCTTCAACGGTAAAACATCAGAAGCATTCCCTGTTAATAGCGGTGTGAAACGGGTGTGTGTTAGCTCCTACATTATTTGGGATTTTCTTTTCCCTTCTGCTCAGATTTGCCTTTGAAGACTGTAAGGAGGGAGTGTATCTACATACGAGGTCTGATGGAAATCTTTTCAACATTGCTCGCCTCAAGGCCAAGACCAAAGTAAATACAGTTGTTATCCGTGAGTTGTTATATGCGGACGATGCAGCTCTGGTAGCGAACACAGAAGATGAGCTGCAGTATATAATCAACAAAACATCAAATGCCTGTGAAAAGTTTGGTCTACTCATCAGCCTTCAAAAGACTAAGATCATGGCGCAGAGCACTGCCAACCTTCCATCCATTAGCACTGATGGCAATCCTCTCCAGATAGTTGATGACTTTACCTACTTGGGATCCACAATATGTAGCAACTTGTCCATGGACACTGAACTTACTAACAGAATCGCAAAGGCATCATCTGTCATGGCTAGATTGAAAAACAGAGTATGGTACAATGGACTGCTTACCACAAAAACTAAATTAAAAGTCTACAACGCTTGTGATATAAGCACCCTTCTCTATAGCTGTGAGACATGGACAACTCTTTCTAGGCATGAATCTCGACTCAACAGCTTCCATCTCCGCTGTCTCCGGAAGATCCTTCAGATCTCTTGGAGAGATAGAGTACCCAACACCGAAGTCTTTCATCGTGGAAGCACAACCAGCATCTTTGCACTCCTGAGTCATCGACGTCTAAGATGGTTGGGACATGTCAGGCGCATGGATCCTGAACGGATACCGAAACAGCTGCTGTACAGCGAACTTCAGGAAGGTGTGAGGCCAGTGGCACGACCGCATCTTCGTTTCAAGGATGTCTGCAAGAGAGACCCGACCAAGACCAGAATCAATCCAAGTCGCTGGGAAAGCATTGCAGATGACCGTGTCAAGTGGCGAGTAACTGTGCGCAACGGCGTCAAGCTCTCGGAGGACGAACGCACACAGGAACAAATCAGGAAGAGGACAAAGCGAAGAGACGGAGCGGCTTCTGTTCGAAGTCCCTCAAATTTCACATGTCCAAACTGCAGTAGGGACTACCACTCTCAAGTGGGACTTTTTAGCCACAGCAGACGCTGCAGACTCTAAACCAAGCATGCTACACCATCATCCCTCAAGGATGGACGGATGCCATTATTATAGTGGGAAAATGCTAATATTATGCTGTCTTGCGTCGACAGTTTCCAATCGCTTCTGTTGAGTGGTGTGGCAAACTGTGGCACAGCGCGTTGCCAGGATGATATATTTTTATTTTATCACCCAAATGAGGCAAAATTACATTTTAGACAAAAAATGATCAGTGGAAAGAAATTTCTTCTGAAGCCAGTATCGCTAAGTATTATTTCACGATGAGTGGTTTCGACAGAGCTGTTGTCATCTTGTTTTCTTTTCCTTTATTGTCATTTCATTCCCTTCGCCCCATATGGCGGCGGGGAGGAGGGGGGTGACAGGTGGGGTGGGGGAGGAGCTGTCAGCGAATAATATAAGGCGCAGGTCTTCAGTCACATGCGAGTAAAAAGTTGAAACACATTTTATAAAATTGGACACGATGGTTGACAAAATGGACATAAATTCAGTAGCTTAATTTAAAATATAGAAGGCATATTTGTTGATTAACTACAAGACGGACACAGGTGAAATGGCGAATGAACGTTTCACAAATGATAGGAAAACAGAGGGACATTTGCACTGTGTGCTGACTGATTAAGATAGAGACATAAATGAGTGAAGTGATGAGTGGGTCTAGACTGCCAGGAAGAGGTGTATCATGGGAATGTAGTAGTTGAGGTAGTGCGTAGCAGTGTGTTTGGGTGGGCGGATGTTTGGAGGAGGAATTCGGGAGAGTGAAGATGGATCCCGTTCAGGACCAACCCTTTGGATGTGGGTGGAGAGCATTGGAGAGAAGGCAGTCCTAACTAGGGGAGGTACGGTGGGTTCTACTAGATCCTGTAGGACGGTGTCATCCTCTGATCTTCGGGAATTTAAAGTGCATGCATGTTGTCGTTGTTGTGGTCTTCAGTCCTGAGACTGGTTTGGTGCAGCTCCCCATGCTACTCTATCCTGTGCAAGCTTCTTCATCTCCCAGTACCTACTGCAACCTACATCCTGCAGAATCTGTTTAGTGTATTCATCTCTTGGTCTCCCTCTACGATTTTTACCCTACACGCTGCCCTCCAATACTAAATAGGTGATCCCTTGATGCCCCAGAATATGCCCCACCAACCGATCCATTCTCCTAGTCAAGTTGTGCCACAAATTTCTCTTCTCTCTAGTTCTGTTCAATACCTCCTCATTAGTTATGTGACCTACCCATCCAATCTTCAGCATTCTTCTGTAGCACCGCATTTCGAAAGCTTCTATTCTCTTCTTGTCCAAACTATTTATCGTCCATGTTTCACTTCCATACAGGGCTACACTCCATACAAATACTTTCAGACACGACTTCCTGACACTTAAATCTATACTCGATGGCCGGCCGCTGTGGTCTAGCGGTTCCAGGCGCTCAGTCCGGAACCGCGCGACTGCTACGGTCGCAGGATTCCGTTTAGCTGCTCTTCCAGGTCCTTTGCTGTCTCTGACATAATTACAATGTCATCGGCGAACCTCTAAGTTTTTATTTCTTCTCCATGGATTTTAATTTCTACTCTGAATTTTTCTTTTGTTTCCTTTACTGCTTGCTCAGTATACAGATTGAATAACATCGGGGATAGGCTACAACCCAGTCTCACTCCCTTCGCAACCACTGCTTCCCTTTCATGCCCCTCGACTCTTATAAATGCCATCTGGTTTCTGTACAAATTGTAAATAGCCTTTCGCTCCCTGTATTTTACCCCTGCCACCTTCAGAATTTGAAAGAGAGTATTCCAGTCAACATTGTCATAAGCTTTCTCTAAGTCTACAAATGCTAGAAACGTAGGTTTGCCTTTCCTTAATCTATTTGCCTCATGTGTTCCAACATTTCTACGGAATCCAAACTGATCTCCCCCGATGTCGGCTTCTTTGAATCATATAACGGGAACAGATTCCATTCATAACATAACGTAACCACATTGGTTTGTCTGTAATAAATAAGATGAGAATGTAAAATACAGATAGCGCCATTGCATTCGCTGTAGTAACATCGGTGTAAAATTCCAAGTTGTAAACCGAAAACATTAGGTCAAGAACGCATCTTGTCGGTCATCGTGAAATAAATAACCCTTAGCGATCTTGGTTTGAGAAGAAATTTCTTTCCATTAAGTTGACAAACGGCTCGCTTCACAAAAACATGTGTAAACTATAAAAATGTTCAGCTTTGAGAGGTCTTTTCAACGGCACTAATTTTTCCCACGTCCCATTTTGAATTCTGCACTTGAGTTAGTTCTCTCCATTTGCCAGCAGCTTCGAGGCAATGTAAGGTTTACCATCGCACTGACCCTTATCGCTGTTCCTGAAACGCATTTCACTCAAAGGATATGAGACCCACCGTTAACGACAAAAAGTGTCCGCACGGTAGGTTTGAAGCATTCTGTATATTCTGCCTGTGAACTCGACTTCGAAAGAACAGTAAAGCCTCATCTTGCTTCCAGTTATTCGGTGCTATTTTTCGGTATCGTACGTAAGTTTAGCACAAATCTTTATCTCTGTCGCTTACGAGAAGCCTTTAATCACTTCCTATTAGTAGCTATCAGTACAGAAATTATTAAGATATGATGATGAAAGTGATGTGTTATTACAAGGCTTTCTCTGAAGAGATTTACTGCTGCGATCGAAAAAGGAAACGTCCTGTAGGGGCAATTTTCCGCGCACATCCTTTGTTACGAGTCATCACTTACGCAAAAACCTTGATAAACCGCTTGTCGTCGACGAAAAGCGCGAGGCAGGGAACATACTCGACTGATAACACGGTGAGTTACGTGAGATTTCAAAGTAAAAGATAGCAAGGCTTTTCCGGTGCATCAAGTTCATCAGATCTGAACAGCTAACGACTGGTAGATAAGTGGAATCATTTCCGCTTGCAGAGCAAGAACAGGTGTTCTGTACTATAAAAGTAAAACGTAATCACACGCTGAGCTGGTTATGAGTCGTGACTACTGTACGAAATGGCTACGATGATACGTTCCCAAGGAATTATAAAGTTGCAAGCAAGAGTTGTTTAAAATTACTGATATTTCAATAAGAAGAAGAAAAGCTTAACAGTGAAAAGTTAATAATAGGTTTCTCTCTGCAATCCAGAAATGAAGTTAATGATGCAAACTAGATTTTCTGTCAGTGAATCCTAGCCTGTTAGAAACTAAATAGGATCCAGCGTGGAATGTATTATTTGCTTAGTAGGCACGAGAGTCAGTAACAGTGTTATTTCAATAGTTACTTTAAATATTGCCTCCCCTGTTTCCCATCACGTTCGTGAGACCTTTTAATGGAGGGACGCGTTTGTTTCTGTGCAGTGTGAATGGCTATGACGAGTTACGAGCAGTCTAGAGCTGTGTTCGTGTTGTTATGAGTCGTCCTCAACCGATGGATGGATCACCATCAACAGTGCCTCACAGCGTCACTTCATTAGATATCGCAGAGTGGTTCGGAATTTTAACCCGTGTCACTGGCGTATAGAGTAGGGAATGGGAAGTATACGCCACAATCTCTCCCTCATCTAAATCTACATACACAGCGTGGTCAGGAACTTGTAAGAGTACTGCGGGGTAGGTTGTGCTGATAAATGACTGTTAAGAAAAAAATTCGATACGTTGCGCCGTTTTCGATTTAATTAGCTCTGAAGTTAGCCAGTGGGGTTGTTGCGCGCGCAGATTCAAGTGGTCCTCCAGGTACTGTTAGTGCCAATCGCTCTCATAGCGCAGATGATAGCGCACGACACCGCTCAGCCTTTGGCTTGGTTCGATCCTTACTACCATCCCACGTCCAGTTTTTGTATCGCCATGTCCAGCTTTTGTATCGCTGTCTTGCTCGGTTTCGGAAACGAAACGAAGAGCACGTTTGACGACGAAATCTCTAGTGGGCCGCTTGAATTTGAGCGTGCAACCTGTTGATTGGCTAAATTCAATGCTATTTAACTTGGAAACGGCGCAACGTATCGAATTTTTTTCCTTAACTATTCTTTCTCAGAGCAACCTATTCTACAACACTTTTACAAACTTTTCAGTCTGCTTGGCACCTTGTATAACATACACTGAAGCGCCAAAGAAATTGGTATAGGCGTACTTATTCAAATTCAGAGATATGTAAACAGGCAGAATACGGCGCTGCGGTCAGCAACGCCTATATAAGACAACAAGTGTCTGGCGCAGTTGTTACATCGGTTACTGTTGCTACAATGGCAGGTTACCACGATTTAAGTGAGTTTGAAAGTGGTGTTACAATCGGAGCACGAGCGATAGGACACAGCATTTCCGAGGTAGCGATGAAGTGGGCATTTCCCGAACGACCATTCCACGAGAGTACCGTGAATATCAGGAATCCGGTAAAACATCGCTGCTACCGGAAAAAGATACAGCAAGAAAGGGAAGAACGACGACTGAAAAGAATTGTGCAATTTGACAGAAGTGCAACCCTTCCGCAGACTGCTGCAGATTTCAATACTGGGCCATCAACAAGTGTCAGCTTTCGAACCTTCAACGAAACATCATCGATATGGGCTTTTGGAGCCAAAGGCCAACTCGTGTACCCTTGATGACTGCACGACACAAAGCTTTACGACTCGTCTGGGGCCGGCCGCTGTGGCCGAGCGTTTCTATGCGCTTCAGTCCGGAACCGTGCTGCTGCTACGCTCACAGGTTCGAATCCCGCCTCGAGCATGGATGTGTGTGATGTCCTTAGGTAAGTTAGGTTTAAGTAGTTCTAAGTCTAGGGGACTGATGATATCAGATGATAAGTACCACAGTGCTTAGAGCCATTTGAACTATTTGAACCTCGCCTGGGCCCATCAACACCGAAGTTGGACTGTTGATGAGTGGAAACATGTTGTCTGGTCGGACGAGTCTCCTTTCAAATTATATCGAGCGGATGGACGTGTACAGGTATGGAGACAATCTCATGAATCGATGGATCCTGTATGTTAGCGGGGGACTGTTCAAGCTGGTGGAGGCTCTGTAATGGTGTGGGACGTGTGCAATTGGAGTGATATGGGACCCCTGAGACCTCTAGATAGGACTCTGACAGGTGGCACGTACATAAGCATCCTGTCTGTTCACCTGCATCCATTCATGTCCATTGTGGATTCCGACGAACTTGGGCAATTCCAGCAGGACAATGCGACACCCCATACGTCCAGAATTGCTACACAGTGACTCGAAGAAAACTCTTCTGAGTTTAAACACTTCCGCTGGCCACCAAACTCCCCAGCCATGAACATTACTGAGCATATCTGCTATTCAGAAGAGATCTGCACCCCTTCGTGCTCTTACTGATTTATGGACAGCCCTGCAGGATTCATAGTATCAATTACCTCCAGCGCTACTTCAGACATTAGTCGAATCCATACCACGTCGTGTTGCGGCACTCCTGTGCGCTCGCGGGGGCTCTGCACGATATGGGGCAGGTGTACCTGTTTCTTTGGCTGTCCAGTGGTGTACAAGCCGCCGTGAGACTGTGTAACACCAAAGCTGAAATGAGGAAAGCGAGGAGCACTAGAAACACTTCTGGACGGGCTTGTAGATATCTGGTGGAATGTAGTGCTTCGCTGAAGCTGAGTTTGCAGCAGGCAAGAGATGGAGTGGTACCGAAGTACACTTTAAAATTTTTAGCAGACGGCAGTGGAAGCCGAGCAATGTTGTGACGTGTTATTAAGCCGTCGTATACGGGCTTACATGGACATACGGTGCTCGGCGTCGAGGAAGCTCCTAAAAATAAGAAAAAAAAAGGTTCAAATGGCTCTGAGCACTATAGGACTTAACTGCTGAGGTTATCAGTCCCCTAGAACTTAGAACTACTTAAACCTAACTAAACTATGGACATCACAACATCCATGCCGGAGGCAGGATTCGAACCTGCGACCGTAGCGGTCGTGCGGTTCCAGACTGTAGCGCCTAGAGCCGCTCGGCCACCCCGGCCGGCCTAAGTTCCTCGTTGTAGCTGGTCGGGTTTCCGTTGAAACCATATTGGGCGGAGGCATTTGGAGGCTCTCTAAAAGTAGAATACGATCAGTGCTAAGAGCCTTTAGTTGCTGTCACATTGGGAAGGCGTTGTGAGCTGATGGAAAAGTTATTCTGTTTGGTTGAACAGAATTGAGCTTCGGCGTGTTGTGGGTGAGCACCTGCAAGTGTGTAAAACTTTATGAAACTTGGTTTATTGCTTGTGCTGTAATTTTCAGTATTTTTCACTGAGCTTTATTGATCTTATGTGAATTTGGCTTTTCAATGTGCTAGTTGATTTTCAAGATATTGGTGTTTTATTTTCATATGTGTGATAAAGTTCTCTTTAAAGTTTTTGTGTGATTTTCCTTTTATTGAACTATCGTAAGCGGGCCGAGTTTATCGAAACATACTATTGTTTAGAAACTTTAAGCTTGCAATCACTGGCCCATTAGTTTGTCACAGCAACCGTTCACTACTTGTTTGTTATTGCACGGCTGTTGCTAAAGTGTATTTATTGCCTTTTTCAAGCAAAGTAAGTGCTCAGTAATTTTGCGGTGCTATTAACTGCACCGTGTACGTTTTTTTAAAGTTGGATTTCAAAGTTTTCATATTTATGAAAATGGTTTATTAATTGCAGTTATTACCATTGTGTGGCACAATCCCGAGCTCGGTGCTGGCTGTGCGCTTGTGTAACTATTATGTATCTGTTACGTGTACACTCGTTTCTTGTTTTACAAATTTCCTGTGCCAATCTGTAATCAGAGTGTTTGTGATCCGGCAGGCGACCTCAGTTGGCATAATATGGGACCTGGGTGCGTGTTATGCCAGTTTGTAACAGCGTTTCTTCAGCTACATTTACTTATTTGATGTAAAATTGTACAATGAAGTGTTGTGAATTTAAAATTGTTGCCTCTGGGTATGTTCCTGTGCACTTCCGGAGTTTGAACGTAACTTAGTTCTTCCTCTTGTGCTCATGGTTGTTCTTGGGTCGGATTTAATGTGTTTGAAATTTACACAGAGTGCAGTGTTTGTGCAGATACAAGTGTTTCACAACACATCATTCTGCGGACATTACTCAACATGAGGCTCTGCAGCAGACCACTCCGTGTTCTTGTGTTGACCCAAAATCAGTCATGATTGCATTGGGTATGGATTCATCGAACATGGACAGTGATTTTTATTTATGATGTTTCAACTGGTGTTGGACACAGCTTGCGCTTCTGTCCTTATTGTCTGGGTGGGCTGGTGCTGGACGAGGGCCACATGCATTGAGAGTGGCAGAAAAAGGTGAGATCGCGCCGGACCGGCTTTTTTTGCGAATACGAGGGGGAGTGGAAAATAGCGCGTGGTGGCTCCTCAGGGTGACCCTCTTGACCATTGCATTGGGCATGACGCGCCAGCGAGCGTGACTTGCTGGAGCGAGCGTTTAATGTTTTATAGATGTTTGCCGTCTGGGCTTCGCTTGGCCGATGCCAGATGCTAGTATTGTTTTCATTGTTTCCGGGAATCTGTAGTCTGAAGCCACGGGACGCCCGACACATCGGTGCCTAGTTTCCAGGCGATATTTTGTTCGTTCTTGGGGGCAGTTTTCAAGGTTGCTTTCGTGTACCCTGCGAAATGGAAGGAGCTGATTGGTGTAGCGTTGCTCATGGGGGGCGAAAAGAAAAAGAATTGTTATTTTATTTTATTTTATTTTATTTTAAATGTCGAAAAAGTGAATATTTTGGTGGGCCACTTGGCAACAGAATCAGGGATTGATTACACTATTATAATAACATACGTTGAGCATTAAATACCTGAATAAGAGCAGCATATTGATATATTTGAGATCGTTCGGAAGAAACATTATCATTTCTGTGCATTTTTATAGTCGCAAAGTAGTCATACCTGGATCAACACTAAGGGACCAGAAAATTTATAGACTTGAAAAGAAATGCAACACTACACAATTAAAAAAGAGTTGGTTCAGAAATAATAGGAAAACGATAACGTTCCTTCTGCCTCATGCTGCGTTCGGCCCATCAGCGTGATCGTAATTTCTGGTGATGAAGTAACACAAAATAATTACCATTCAGGTAAATAAGGAGATGGAAATCATCAAGGTTAATTTACTAAAATAAGCACACTTATCTTTAACACACTTTTTTTAATGCTATGTACCTTTTCATATTAAATTACAATAGATGACCATTGTGGTTAAATACTTTATACATAACAGTCAAAATGTCCTCTTGATGCTGTCTGGTCGTAATCAGTTACAAGAAACTACATGTTTTCTGATTGGAAAAAATAACAATTAGCATATTCACTCAATATTTTCACATAAAATATGAAATACAGTTGCGGAACGCAGCAAGTCCGCGTCAGCCTTTCATAGAATACAAACAGTAAAAGGTGAGGCGCTAAATGCCTCATTTGTCTTGAAACAACAGAATTCTTTTTTATACCATTAATCGATACATGTACATAGAGATTTTCAGGCACCGCGCAAGAACGGCAAAGATAAAGAATAATAGACTCTGTCACTGCTATGTGATGGTTCATTTCTTTTACTTTACAATTGTTCGATAACCTTAGGCCATCGGGCGTTTACTATTGAGCGTATATTAATGTTTGTGAGGTGAAAATTACTAATTTTATTACACTGGGCAACTCAAGAAGATGCGATGTGACGTCGGAGAGACTATTGAAAATTGGCGGTAACGACCTACATGGTACAAAAATATTGCTTGGTCGGATTTTGCAGTGTGCACTGAATACGGATGACTGGTGGTTTTTCCCGCGGCCTCCTATGACTTGAAACATTCGAGCGTGTGGGGTCGCGAAGCACCAGTTTTCTGCGTCGGTGTGCTGTGCACGAGGTGCAAAGAGTCTCCTCTGGACCACCAGGGGCAATGGGTGTACTGATAGTGTCTCCTACTGGAGATACTTTCGTGCTGATTTAGGCGTAAGACTGTCTCGGTGATCTGAACACTAGTTTGTATTCTTTCTGCTCTTTATCTCATCGCGTTTCATCTGTGGTCATCGAAGCACAGAGGTCAGCTACTGCACCATCCGACTGCTGTTCGCTGTCTACACACTGCCTGAGATCTTCGCGATAAAGTATTTGAATTGGGACGTGTAATTCTTCTCTGGCGCCAACAGCAACATATTCTCTCGTTTTGGCGCTGCAGTACCCACGATTTTGCATGTGGATTTTTCACAGAGTTCTCATTTCCGAGAACATTCTGTTGCGCAGCTGGGGAATTATCTCTGTTGATTGATCCACCCATAATTGATATCCATATTCAGTATTTCAGAATGGGTGCCCCTTTAAAAAACCTACCAACTACTTATTCTCAACACCATTATTTTGTGCCCTAATTATATTAAAGCATTGTTGAGTGAACCGCATATTTAATTGTTTATTATATCAAATAAATCTCTTTGTGATGTTTGTTTACCTTTTAGTAGTCAGCTGATAAATTTCATTTCGAGCCCGTTCTCTTATAACTATTGAGCATACAAATAAATTAGAAACTTTACTAAGTAATAGCGTGTGTGCAACCCTTTTTACTACTTATCTACAGGGTTATTTTATTAATCCTGTTAGCGTTCATTTCTCAATTATTTATTTATTTTCGTTTGGTGTGAAACAACCTGAAATAGTAGTCATCATAAGAGGCTTTTTTATTAATTTGAAAGTGTTTTGTACAGATGATTTTGAATTTATGACACTGGCCATCTCAGCTTCTCTCCATCCTGGTTTGTGTCACTGCAGACTCCCACAGTAGCCGACACAACATTTTGTTTATTGTTATTTATAAATAAACAAAACGTGCGAGTATTACCGTCCCATATCTCTGCCCAGCATTTTTGTTAAAAATTGTTTAATTAAAATTTTTTCGATATTAACCCTCATGCAGTCCCTTAAGAAAACTACCATCCATCGAGAGTAAAAGATGTAAATAAAACGCCAAAGTAAGGCCAGGGAAGCGTGCAGGAGTAAATTACCGTCATCGAATTTTCTTATAGAATCATTTATATAAAACATAGACAGTTTTATTGCGAATATGATAATATTGGGCTGCCTTAGCAAAAGTGGTTGTCGCGGTTTTAAGTTTCAGTAACTGAATACGAAAGCGTGGTGCGGCGCAGAAATACTGTATGTACAGACCTTTGAGATAGAGAAAGACGCAGAATAAAAGCTGCGTGTGAGACAATCGCCGAGTAAAAGAAACTGGGCATTCTCATTTCTTGTGCAACCGGAGTCCAAGAATATGAGTCGCGAGAACTCCTTCTGTTTTCTTGAAACCGCTACTGCAGCGCTACCATTTTGGAACACGTATTGTGTTCGAGTGTAATGACCTTTCTGGAGACTAGAAATCTACTCTGTAGGAATCAGCATGGGTTTCGAAAAAGACGGTCATGTGAAACCCAGCTCGCGCTATTCGTCCACGAGACTCAGAGGGCCACAGACACGGGTTCACAGGTAGATGCCGTGTTTCTTGACTTCCGCAAGGCGTTCGATACAGTTCCCCACAGTCGTTTAATGAACAAAGTAAGAGCATATGGACTATCAGACCAATTGTGTGATTGGATTGAGGCGTTCCTAGATAACAGGACGCAGCATGTCATTCTCAATAGAGAGAAGTCTTCCGAAGTAAGAGTGATTTCAGGTGTGCCGGAGGGGAGTGTCATAGGACCGTTGCTATTCACAATATACATAAATGACCGGGTGGATGACATCGGAAGTTCACTGAGGCTTTTTGCAGATGATGCTGTGGTGTATCGAGAGGTTGTAACAATGGAAAATTGTACTGAAATGCAGGAGGATCTGCAGCGAATTGACGCATGGTGCAGGGAATGGCAATTGAATCTCAATGTAGACAAGTGTAATGTGCTGCGAATACACAGAAAGATAGATCCTTTATCATTTAGCTACAAAATAGCAGGTCAGCAACTGGAAGCAGTTAATACCATAAATTATCTGGGAGTACGCATTAGGAGTGATTTAAAATGGAATGATCATATAATGTTGATCGTCGGTAAAGCAGATGCCAGACTGAGATTCATTGGAAGAATCCTAAGGAAATGCAATCCGAAAACAAAGGAAGTAGGTTACAGTACGCTTGTTCGCCCACTGCTTGAATACTGCTCAGCAGTGTGGGATCCGTACCAGATAGGGTTGATAGAAGATATAGAGAAGATCCAACGGAGAGCAGCGCGCTTCGTTACAGGATCATTTAGTAATCGCGAAAGCGTTACGGAGATGATAGATAAACTCCAGTGGAAGACTCTGCAGGAGAGACGCTCAGTAGCTCGGTACGGGCTTTTGTCAAAGTTTTGAGAACATACCTTCACCGAAGAGTCAAGCAGTATATTGCTCCCTCCTACGTATATCTCGCGAAGAGACCATGAGGATAAAATCAGAGAGATTAGAGCCCACACAGAGGCATACCGACAATCCTTCTTTCCACGAACAATACGAGACTGGAATAGAATGGAGAACCGATAGAGGTACTCAAGGTACCCTCCGCCACACACCGTCAGGTGGCTTGCGGAGTATGGATGTAGATGTAGATGTAGACGCATGTATAACACACTGTGAAATGGTTGTGTATTGTATATATGGATTGTAGAAGCACGCTCAAAACATGTTCCGTGTTTTACTTCCCGCTAAACTTTATAAATGCACAAAACAGTAACAATAAGGAATATTCACTGACATTTAACGTTTTACGTATTTATTCATAAAATGGGATTAATAAGTGAAGAAAATAAATCTCTTAAAAACCGATGAACATATTTGTTGTAATAGGAAAAATCTAAATGTGAAACATCCCCTTAGAAAAATTAACGAATTACTGTGCTGATAAACCTCTTACGTTATTTGATTTTCAAATAACTGAGCATAACTGAACGTACTCAGACGTTCCTCTCTTTACTTATTCTGATCAACACTAAACTGACACACAATATTTTTAGCGCAACGCAGTCTGACTTTCAATAATCCCTACAAAAGAATGGCACTGACTAACAATAACCGATACCTTTCATGAATCACTTACCTCACAAAAATCTACGTTACTCGAACTACTGCAATACAGCGAGCGCCAATACTGCCAGCTAAATAAAAGATTCTAACTACTGAAGGCACTAACTACTGATAGGCATAGTTAGAAAATGAAAGATTTTGATAGAGAACAAATGATGTATTGACCTTAATAATATTCCAAAGTCATCATATATATGTCAGTTCATGATATACAGTATTACAAATTTACTCTTTCTGATGGACACACGTCCAGATCGTCCGCTCTCAAAATTCTGCCATCTCTCTCTCTCCCCACATCCACCACCACTGGCAGCTCACCTCCAACTGCGCAACGCTACGCGCTAGACTTGGCCACTATTTCTATGTTTCGATACAGTGTATCGATACGTGGAACTGTTTCAGTGTTTCGGAACGGTTGTGGTTCACTGTTTCGAAACAGTGGTGTTTCATTCCGCCCCTGTCTCGGACCAGATTCGATCTCGAGCCAGAAACAGAAACTGTATCGTTGTTTCAAAATAAGGCTGTTTCAGTCCACCTGTGCCTGGAACGGCAGTGATGTTTCATTCCACTCTGTGTCGGACGAGATTCGGGCTAGGCACAGGTACTGAAACACAACATACCACTTCATGAAACTCTTTCAAGAGTGTCGAAATCTTTTTGACAAGCAATAGCATGAAGCTTAAGATATCCCAAAATAAAGCTTTGTTTCTAGCTGACTGTCCTGTTTCGAAATGGCGTAACATCTGCTTTATAAACACTAACCAAATAATAAAACAACGCATACTATTCACATTCAAAATAATAAATATGTGAAAATCATTCAGTTAAATTACACTTTTTTTATAACATACGCTTCTCTGTTCATGTACAGTAATCATATTAAGAAACGCAAGTAAGCCTACAACATTTTGAATAAAAAAAGGCGTAGAGTGACAGTTATTAGACATATACATAAATTTGATGTAGGTATAATTGCAAGCAATCTGCTTGACAAATCACTGATAGTGTAATGGTGTACGGGAAGGGCTGGGAAGCATGGTGAATTTATAGTAACGGTTCGAAACACCTTGAAAGACAAAAAAAATTTCTGTTATATTTTGTTATTTATTCGAATTATTTGTGAGTCTATAGTCACTGTGCCTATTATTCACAATGATTCCCTTTGTGTAGATGGAATTTAGCAGGATGGGTATATTACCCATACTAACGGAATGTGTGTTTCTGCAGGTTGCTCCCACCTCCAGTTCCGTTCGTGGTGGTTCTTCTGTCTTCAGCTATGGCTGTCCTCAGCCAATTGAAAAGTATGAAAGTCACGCGACACGAAAGCAGCGCATTTGCTGCAGAAAATACGAAACTGCCAAGACGCCTAAGTGATAGTTTCATACTTTCTGCGAGATGATTAGAGCTCTCGCACCTCATTTGTGTTTATATGGACATACTCACACAGTAGACATTCAAGATGATGAAATTTGTAGGTTTATTAGAATACAAAACACAAACTGTTTCACTGTTTCGAAACAACGTATCGGAACATTACTTTGTACTGTTTCATTTGTTTCGAAACATTACATGTTTCAGTTTGCCCATCTCTACTACGCGCTGTTCTCATCCAACTGCCCAACTCTACAATAGTAAATATTCCAACAATGCAAACCAGCCACAGACGTCACACAGCAGTCAGTGATTTTCATATAGAGCGCTACGTGGGGTTACCAACATAAACACCTAAACAGCCTACTTACAAATGAATCTATTTTTTGTAATAGAAACAATGCAATTTATTGTACACTTATACATACAAAGTTTTCACATACCAATACTTATTCAAAACCCGATGCCTCAGAAGTTGAAATGTTGAAAGCGATTTCTGAGCGACTGTCAGCATTATTATCCCTGTCTGTAGCCCGTAAAACTTCGTCAATTTATAAGGGTGCTGAATTCCCGAGGATTGGCTTTAACTAGCCACTCATGTATAATCCACATGATTCAGGATGTAGTTTTACGCAATAAGGTTTGGTAACATTAAGCCACACAAAATTTTCAAATATTGTGGCTAAAATTTTTTTCAACGATTTTCAGAATGGTGATATCATATTTGAATTCAAGCCTTCAATTTTTTTTTCATAAATTGTTCATTATCTTTATCGGCTGAATAATTCGTGTGGAAAATTCGAAATCTCACGTCATTAACACTACTGCACTACTTTATGCACTCTGACTTTCCCCTTATTGCGGAAAACAGCGATGTAATCGTAGCGTGTAAATTTGTGGAATCCTGATAGAGTTAGACATAATGAGAATCCCAAATTCGATGATAATGCTTTATTTTTTTTTTTTTGTCTTAGTTGCTGAATCTGCCAAGCAAATTTCAGATTCAAAAGCTTCATGCGTATTGACCAGTAACATTATTAAAACATCAGTATCAGAGCTTTTACTAAAATGTTTGAAGCTTGTTACATTTTGCTAACATCAAACATAATCCACGTTTGTGCTTGTTAATGTTGGCATTCATAACAATTTCTTCAGTTTTTGCGACATTGTTTTCATATAGCCTATGTGATAATAGTAGTAGTAGCACTAACTGCCAACAGTTTTAAAGAATTTCTTAGTCTGCATTATTGATGAGAATGGTCATTCTCCCAATAATAGGCTAATAACTGTACCATACCCCCTTAATACGATAATTTTTGATCGTAGGTGTGATTTGTAGAGGCCCTGTAATTCTATGAGGAACATCAAACTCTTGTCGATTTTAACATTCAGCACCTATGATTGCATGCGTTAAAGAGCGACCAAATATAATATACTCGTATATCTCTGCAGCATTACTTGAACAAAGTTTTGTGAGAGTGGATTCAGTTACATTATCAAAGGTTTGTAGCAAGGAGGATCCTATCCGGTATAACAGGTAAAATTCATCTACTATTTCAACGTTGATTTGTGTCGGCTGAACCATATGGACTTGAAATTTGTAAGTCTTGGCTAACATAGACATGTCTGTCTTCAACATTTCGCCGATCCACGAGGAAAAAGCTGGCGGCATTGGTACTAGTGGAAATGTCACACCGTGCTCTACACTTCTTTTTGTCAAGGCTAATTGCGAGTAGTCGACCAAAGATGTCCCGTTCCATTTTTAATTCTCACCTGAACTCAGGAGGCGCACTGTGATGCGAAATTAAGAATTCTGTTTCGTGAGACCGGTTTCTTAAATCTTCCGATAACAGATTTTTACTTCCTGCTGACTTAACACAAAGCAGGAAATCAGTAACATCGGATGGTGGTGCTTTACCTATAGAAATTCTAAATGACACATGTCTATCGATAGTATCATTAAATTGTATGATGGTGTTTTTAATCGTTTCAATAATAGTGTGAAGATTTGCTTTATCTTTCTTTATTCTGCTTCTTTGCAAAGAATATGATATCATCTAGTTGTGACAAACCAAGATTCACCTTGACAGCGGTCAATATTTTCGTACTCATATTATGGCTCAGAGCCCATCTTCGACGCGCAGATATGGAGCCCATGACAATACTCATATGTTTTTATATTCTTTCACTTTCAGCGGAGTAAGCCGCAAACACACACATATTTGAAAGTATTTCTTCAAAAAAGTTGTAGCTTATGTCACTGAATCACTGTGATTTGGCCATTTCTACATATATTTCAAGATAATTCATGTCTTTTGATACTTTACTAATGAATGAAAGGCTAAAATATAACAACTATTCTATTAATTAACAAGAAAATAATTAAAAACAAACATCTTACCCATGATGCATGTGAGTATCTGCTTTCTCACCGCTTGGAGCGCTTATGTCGCTCCAGCTGACGAGCTTTTGCACCAGAGCGTGTCGTGACTGTATTTATTAGACTGTGATAATGAGACGCGGAAACTCCCACAGTTTTCTTGCAACCGCTAATGGCAGCGCTGCAAAGCAAGTGAAAGTTAGCTAACAGCTAAGTGTAGATTTGGGTTTTGAGCGTGCCTCTGCACTCTATATATACAATACACAATCATTTCGTAGTGTGTTTATACTTTCCAGTTGCTTAGCAGCACTGCAGTAGCGATTGCAAGAAAACTGTGGCAGTTTTCGCGACTCATTGTCACAGTCCAATATACACTCCTGGAAATTGAAATAAGAACACCGTGAATTCATTGTCCCAGGAAGGGGAAACTTTATTGACACATTCCTGGGGTCAGATACATCACATGATCACACTGACAGAACCACAGGCACATAGACACAGGCAACAGAGCATGCACAATGTCGGCACTAGTACAGTGTAAATCCACCTTTCGCAGCAATGCAGGCTACTATTCTCCCATGGAGACGATCGTAGAGATGCTGGATGTAGTCCTGTGGAACGGCTTGCCATGCCATTTCCACCTGGCGCCTCAGTTGGACCAGCGTTCGTGCTGGACGTGCAGACCGCGTGAGACGACGCTTCATCCAGTCCCAAACATGCTCAATGGGGGACAGATCCGGAGATCTTGCTGGCCAGGGTAGTTGACTTACACCTTCTAGAGCACGTTGGGTGGCACGGGATACATGCGGACGTGCATTGTCCTGTTGGAACAGCAAGTTCCCTTGCCGGTCTAGGAATGGTAGAACGATGGGTTCGATGACGGTTTGGATGTACCATGCACTATTCAGTGTCCCCTCGACGATCACCAGTGGTGTACGGCCAGTGTAGGAGATCGCTCCCCACACCATGATGCCGGGTGTTGGCCCTGTGTGCCTCGGTCGTATGCAGTCCTGATTGTGGCGCTCACCTGCACGGCGCCAAACACGCATACGACCATCATTGGCACCAAGGCAGAAGCTACTCTCATCGCTGAAGACGACACGTCTCCATTCGTCCCTCCATTCACGCCTGTCGCGACACCACTGGAGGCGGGCTGCACGATGTTGGGGCGTGAGCGGAAGACGGCCTAACGGTGTGCGGGACCATAGCCCAGCTTCATGGAGACGGTTGCGAATGGTCCTCGCCGATACCCCAGGAGCAACAGTGTCCCTAATTTGCTGGAAAGTGGCGGTGCGGTCCCCTACGGCACTGCGTAGGATCCTACGGTCTTGGCGTGCATCCGTGCGTCGCTGCGGTCCGGTCCCAGGTCGACGGGCACGTGCACCTTCCGCCGACCACTGGCGACAACATCGATGTACTGTGGAGACCTCACGCCCCACGTGTTGAACAATTCGGCGGTACGTCCACCTGGCCTCCCGCATGCCCACTATACGCCCTCGCTCAAAGTCCGTCAACTGCACATACGGTCGCGGCATGCTACCAGTGTTAAAGACTGCGATGGAGCTCCGTATGCCACGGCAAACTGGCTGACACTGACGGCGGCCGTGCTCAAATGCTGCGCAGCTAGCGCCATTCGACGGCCAACACCGCGGTTCCTGGTGTGTCCGCTGTGCCGTGCGTGTGATCATTGCTTGTACAGCCCCCTCGCAGTGTCCGGAGCAAGTATGGTGGGTCTGACACACCGGTGTCAATGTGTTCTTTTTTCCATTTCCAGGAGTGTATATATATATATATATATACATACATATATATATATATACATATATATATATATATATATATATGTTTATATATGTGTATATATATATATATAGTCACGCCACATTCTCGTGCAAAAGTTGTCAGCGTTCTACAACTGGAGCGACACAAGCGCACCAAGCGGTGAGAGAGCAGATACTCACATGCATCATGGGGAAGATGTTTGTTTTTAATTATTTTCTACTTAACTAAGAAAATAGTTGTTATATTTTAGCATTTCATTCATTAGTAACACACATAAGGACATGAATTATCTTGAAATATACTCAGAAACAGCCGAATCACACTGATTCAGTGACAGAAGTTACAACTTTTTCGTGAAGAAATACTTTCAAATATGTGTGTATCTGTGGCTTACTGCGCTGAAAGCAAAAGAATATAAACACTTATTTCATGCATGAGAAGCATCTCCGGCGGTAATTCATTTGAATACCGCCCTTCGATTGTGCTTTTACGGTACCAATCGGAGTGATAGGTGTTACAGGTGCCAGCAAGCCAGCCAGCCAGTCCAGCCAGCGTCGGTCCTCGCCAGCAGCCAGCAGCCAGCAGCGGTGCCCGCCGGCAGCCAGCAGCGGTTCCTGCCAGCACCCAGCAGCGGTTGCCGCCAGCAGCCTGCAGCCAGCGTCCAGCAGCGGTCCCAGCCAGCGTCCAGCCGCCAGCAGTGGTTCCTGCCAGCAGCCAGCGTCCAGCAGTGGTCCCTGCCAGCGTCCAGCAGCGGTTCCTGCCAGCAGCCAGCGTCCAGCAGCGGTTCCTCCCAGCGGCCTGCGTCCAGCATCCAGCGTCCAGCGTCCAGCGTCCAGCAGCAGCAGCAGCAGCAGCAGCAATAGCGTCCCCACTGGCCTGCCAGCCGGAGCTGCAGCAGATTGGGGCTTCGGCCCCAGTCTCCTTCATAGTTTCTCTGTCCCTTCTACTCTGTGTTTCTCGTCACCTTCTTTGTCCTGTCCTGTCCTGTGCTTTTCCCCTTCTCGTAATGTCGACCCCCACCACCGCCACTACTGCCACCACCACTGCCTACACCTCCCCCTCTGCCGCCGCCACCACTATCACGTGGTGTGCCGCATCACTCCCCCCTCAGTCCCCACTCCTCACTCTCCCGTATCCCTCCCTGTTTGTCGCCCCATCACCGGTTCCTCCCTCCCGCACCTCCTCTGATCCTTTCCCTCCACTCCCTCCCTTTGCTCCTCCCGTTTCTGCAGCCCCCGCTAGGGTGGTCGCCCGGAGGGCTACGGCCCACACTCCACTCTCTCCTTCGCTTTCATCATCATCATTGTCGTCTTCACCGTCGCCTTCGCCATCGCCCTCACCATCTCCGACGCCGCCTTCAGCACCGGGACCTGCCACTCCCCGCCACATTCCAGTCATTCCCATCCCCCACACCTCCGCCGCCGTCAAGCGCCCCAGTGGCACCCCTGCCTCCTCTACTCCCAAAATGGCTCCGCCTCGTCCCCCTTCCCCCACCCATGATGCCATGGATGTCTCCCCGCCCGTCCCTGCCCCCTCCTCCTCCTCCTTCTCTACCCCCTCCTCCTACCGCTACCTCCTCTTCCGTCCTGATCCCTCCCTTCTTGAAGCCCGTACCCCTCACCCTCTTCCTTTGCCAGAATTTTCCTGGTGCCCCCATTTCCCTCCTCACTCCTTGTCGTGATTCGGTGCTCATCTCCTCCCCCAGCCCTACCCTCCACACAGACCTCCTTTCCCATATCCCTGTCACCCGCTCTGGCCCTCATGCCTCCCTCACCCCTGCTCCTTCCCCACCTCCCTCCCGCCAACCCCAACCCCGCGCCACCCACCGACCCTCACCGCCATGATCACTCGGCTTAGTCCGACGATCACGGAGGAGGAGGTGTTGGCGGAGCTTCAGGCCCATCCACATCTGGTGGTGCGTGCGGTTCGTTGCATCCACAACGCTGCCAGCCCCACCCGCCTTATGCGGGTTTTTTCCGAGCACGCCCCCTCCATAGACCGTCTCCTGAAGGAGGGTGCCCTCCTTTATAACCAACGTTATAAAGTTGACCCCTCCCGTTCCCCTCCTCAATCCCTCTGCTGCCAAAGGTACTTGCGGTATAATGTGCACCCAACATCTGAGTGCCGCGAGGCCCCCACCTGCCCGCACTGTAGGCAAGCCCACTTTTTACGGCAGTGCCCCAATCGCCAGTCCCCCCCCTCCTGTAATACCTGTAACCTCCCTCATCCTACCTACTCCCAGAAGTGTAAGGCCCGACCCCCTCCTTCCACACCTGAACTCACCATTCCTGTTCGCCCTCTGGACGCCCCCACCCCTCCTGGCAACTCCCTTCGCCCACCCCCTACCGCTGAGGACATCATCAGATTCCTCACCATCGTCCTTCAGAATGTTCATCCTCTGCAGCGCCCGCACACCCTCCAACAGATCTCCCTCGCCGCCCGTTCCTTTTTCCAACTCAAAATGTACGCCACCTACTCCAACAACCAGGCCCATTTCACCTTTTCCCGTCTTGACACCCTCGTTTAAATCCCTGTCATGGCGCGACAGCACCGTATCCTTTTCAACAACATCCGCTCCCTTCCCGCCAACAAGAACCTCTTCCTGCACACACTCGCCACCCACCGCGTGGATGCCTTCCTCCTCAATGAAACCTTCCTCCAACCCCACCACACCGTCCACACTTCACCCTACCTCCTCCATCACTCCGATAATCCCCTCCCGATTGCGCGTGGCGGAGTTGCCATTTGGGCACCACCGCCAGCTGCCCGTTCGGCTCCAACCTCTCCTTCCAAACCCCACCGAACACCTGATCCTTAGTCTCTTCTTCCCCGGCCTTACCATTACCTGCGCCACCATCTATGTCCGCCCTAACGCCCCTATTCCCTTCGACTTCCTCTCCCACATTGACCGTACCTTCTCCTCCTATGTGATCGCTGCCGACCTCAACATCCATAGACGTTCCGCCGCCCAGTTACGGCGGTGGCATCGGTTCCTCTCCTCCCTTCAAGGCGACCTCATCCCCATCCCCCAGCACACCCGTCCTGAATCCAACTCCACTCCCGATGTTATCCTTTCCTCCCCCAACCTCCTTTGCCCCATAACGGTGGATGTCCTGGAGCCTATTGGTAGCGACCATCTCCTTGTCCTCCTTGCCGTTTTAGACGGTCATCGCCCCCGCCCTGACCCTCGTCATGACCCTCCCCCTAAGTACATCCATGACTATTCCCATACCAACTGGAATGCCTACCGGGATACCCTTTCCACCCAGGTCGATCGCCACCCCCTGACCTACCACCACCCTGACGATGTAACCCATGCCGCCTCCTTTCTCCAGCAGACCTTGTCTGAGGCTGTGGAGGCCCACGTCCCTACTGTCGCCGTCCACCCCCACCGTCCTACCTTACCCTCACAGGCCGTCCTCCTCCTCCATGACTCCCGTTGTCTCTACCGTGCCTTCCTCCGCATGCGTGACCTGGATACACTACGACGCCACCGGCAACTCCAGCGTCACATTCGTAATTTGTTCACGGTTAAGAAACGCCGGGACCGGTGACAGACATGCACCCATTTAAATACTACCCTACCTATCAACTCGTCCAAGTTCTGGTCAGCCTTCTGTCGCCTTACCGGAACTAAACCCTCCCCCTACTATCCTCTTCTCCATGATGATCACCCCTTCCCTGACTCCCTTAGTAAGGCCAATCACTTTGCCTCTTACCTCTCCGATGTCTTTTCCATCCCCGATGATCCCCAGTTCGATTGCTCCCTCTTCCCGGATGTCCGCGACAAACTGACACCTCTGTCCCTCCCCTCGCTCCTGGTTTCCAGTACTTGGACAACATTGCACACACGGAACTCAATGCCCCTATCACTACCCAGGATCTCATTGCTACACTCCGCACAAAACACAACACCGCTCCTGGTCACGATCGTGTCACCTACCGTCACCTTCGTGAAGCTCCTGTCTCTTTCCTCCCCACCCTGGCCAGGCTCTACAATGTAGTCCTCTCCACCGGTTACTACCCAGACCTGTGGAAAACCTCCCGTATCCTGATGTTCCTTAAACCTAGCAAACCGCCGTCCGCCGTCTCCTCCTACCGTCCCATCACCCTTACCTCGGTCTTCAGCAAGGTCCTGGAATCTATCCTCACCCGCCGCGTCCACCAGCATCTCTGCCAGCACCGCCTCCTTCCCGTTACCCAGTGTGGCTTTCGGCCGTCCTTCTCTTCCGACGATCTTCTCCTTCACCTCACTCATCTCCTTTCTGACCAGCTTAATTCCCCTCGCTCCGCAATCTTCCTCTCCCTGGACCTCGATCGCGCTTATGACCGCGTATGACATTCTGGTCCCCTCTTCAAGCTCCAAACCTTCGCCCTTCCCCTTAACTACGTCCATCTGATCAGCTCCTTTCTCTCCCGCCGTCCTTCCTATGTCACCATCCATAACACGGATTCCTACACCTTTTTCCCCTCTGCTGGTGTGCCCCAAGGCTCCATCCTCTCCCCCCTTCTGTACCTTTTGTACACGGCGGACATGCCGCCGCCGTCACCCCCCATCCACCTTCTCCAGTTTGCCGATGACACCACCTTCCTTGCCCTTGCCCCCACCCTGCAGCGCTCCCAACACCTTCTCCAATCCCATCTTGACTGGTTCACCGCTTGGTGCAACCAGTGGTTGCTCAAGGTCAATCCCTCCAAAACCCAGGCGATCATTGTAGGCAAAACCACCCCTTCCTTCCGCCTCCTTGATTTCTATCTCACCATCTATGGCCGTCGTATCTCCCTCACTCCCACCCTTAAGTACCTTGGCGTCACCCTCGACCGTCGCCTCTCCTGGACTCCCCATCTCCGGACAATCCAAGCCAAGGCACGCTCCCGACTCCGTCTCCTCAAGCGCCTTTCCGGCCGTACATGGGGTCTGGACCCCTCCACAATCCTCCACACCTATAAATCCCTCATCCGCCCTATCCTTTGTTACGCCCATCCAGCCTGGATCTCCGCCCCCCCTACCTTTTATAAATCCCTCCAAATCCTTGAACGCCATGCTCTCCGCCTCACCTATCGCATCCGTCTCCCCTCCCCCAAGCGGATCCTGTATGATCTCATCCGCTTCCCCCCACCTCCTCCTTTTCCTTGAAAGGATACGGATCCTGTACACCTCCCGCAAACTCGATCCTCCTCATCCGCTTGTCTCACCCACCCTCACCCACCCCCACCTGCTGCCGCGCCTGTATTCCTCTGTCCCACCCGGTCTCCATCTCTCCACCCTCCTCACCCTCTCCCAAGGTGGCTTCCGCCAGCTCCCCCTCCCTGATGATGTCCTCCTCCCCTCCATCTACCCCTCCTATCAACTTTGATCCTTCCCCCCCCCCCATCCTGTGTCCTTTCCATTAGGCACCCTCCCTCCCTTCTTTTTCCTTTTTCCCCATCCCCTCCCTCCTTCCCTCTTCCCCCGGGCTTCCCCTCCCCTTTCCTCCCTCCCCCTATCTCCCCTGCCCATGGCATCTGGTCTCCCCTCTCCCTCTCCCACCCCCCCCTTCTCTCTTGGCATGTCCCCGGACTCGAACACGGATAGTGAACATTCGCGCGCCGGAGATCAACGCCTCGTGTTCTTATGTGTGCCGTCGTTTTGTGCTTAAGTGATTCAGTGTTATTCGTTTTGTGCCCCTACGTTCACGTGTGACAATTTTCGTCTCTGTCTGTGTCGAAGTGTCTGCACAATTTTATCTAGGACTCTACGCCCGTGAACGGCACCTTGTCTTTTTAACAGTGTTTGTCTCCGTTTATATGTCCACCATGTTTTTTCTTTGATTGTCTTCATTTGTATATTTGTGTTCTCTGCGGCTAAAGAGCGGCGTCGTCTGCTGCTGCATGGCCTGCCTGTAATACAGGTTTCAGAATAACAATAAAGAAAAAAAAAGCATGAGAAGCATATGTTTATGATGTTGTCTGCTGTGATTATCATAGGGACTGTCATTAAGAGTCAGCAAATTTTTATGGAGTCTAATGATTCGCCCATTCTTACACTTCATTCGACTTTGTATTAAACGAACATTTTTGTAAATGTAATTACTTTTACTTCAAAAGCCAATGTGTTGAAGATTGTTGCTGTTTTTGGCAAAGATGTAGCAACTATATCGTGGATTTCTTTCTTCTATGACGGGGAAATAGTTTTATTGCTTTTGACGATTCATTATCATGTCTGGGTGGTTTTCCCTTAGGTTACATGTGTTGTGACTTATTTGGTAAGCTAATAATGCAGTTATTACATTCCATATAGCTTTCTTACGTTCCACATTCACTGATTTGGCTGAAAGTGTAGGGAAGAACTCTGCTTTTTTGAGTAGATATATGACGTCTTTCTGCAAAAGGTCACGTCTTCTGGTATTTACTAGCAATTTCTTGTTAATACAGGAAAATGACATTATTCAGTAAAAATCTGTACGTTTGTAGAGAATAGTAAATAAACTGCCCTGTAATATACCGTTTCGTACCTCCCAGACTCCTTTTAGGAAACTAAAGAATGACACATGTGGTGTCATTTCTTTGTTATTGTCGATTTTTATGGCACTACACACAGTTGTTATTGTAGAAACTATGTTACAAATCAATATAAACGTTAGTATTCGCACTCATCCGTCAACTTATTCAGAAATGTCGCTTGCTGCCCACTTTGGGCGTTGCGATCGCTGTGGGTAGCAAAAGCGAGACTGATTGTGAGTGTCACGACTGTTATGTTGGACTGTGTCATTATCTTGTACTCTTCTTACACGAAGAAATGAGTATGGCAGTCTCATTTGCTCGGCAACTGTTTCAAACGCACTTGCTAACCGCGTCTACCTCTATCGCACATTCTGTTTCTCTGCCGCGCCACGCTCTCGTAGTCGGTTATTGAAACTTAAACCGCGACAACCCCAAGCCAGGCCCATTTTGTTAAGGCAAAGCTATGCCACTGTGTTCGCTGTAAAATTATCTGCATTTTATATATGATTGTATAGGGAAACTCGATGAGTGTAATTTACTCCACACGATTCCTGTTTTCACCTGGCAATCTTTCATTATCGCCCGGAAAAAGGTAGCAACCTTACTTTGGCGTTTTATTTACAACCGTGGATTGATGGTAATGTTTTTAAGAAACTGCTTGAGGATAAATATAAAAATATAATTCAACAGTTTTTAATTAAAAATAGCTGTGCAGGGACATGAGACTGCAACTGTTGAATGTTTCGTATATTTATACATTACAATGTACAAAATATACCTTTTATTATGAAATTCGATGGGGGAAGGTCGGTTTAAGTTGGGATCTTAGACTATGAGTGAGACGTGCAGACGTGTTTAAAGACCAGTTGAATGTGACACACAATGGTGCTCACAACAAAATAGCAGGTGTTCGTTGTCGAATATTACTTGAAACACAAGTCATGGGAAACACGTGCAGAACTGTTTGCACGAGAGTTTAAGAATGGATGTGTTTTGGCAAAACAGCCAGCAATGTGTGCAATAAAAAATACTCAGTGACGAAATGGCGCGAAATGGACTCTGTGGCGGATAAAAACCGTAATCGTCGGAAAAAGAGTTCGAACATCAGAAGATATTGCTCTACTATTATTAGAAATGTTTACCCGTTTTAAATTTTCCTCCATGTGTGATGGACAAACTTGCAGTGTTCGTGGAACGAGTGAGCACATCATAGCTATGTGCATGGAAATCAGATAAACAAATATATTGACAGAAGCTGGCTGCGCGGGCGGTGAGGTAAAAGAAGGTTCAAGTAAAGAGATGATGACTAGACGTTCGTGTTGATCAGACAAGTACCATGCGCATTATCAACCCTAACCGTAAATCTTTTATGCGAGGATGTTAAAAGTTTAGCAAAGCACTTTCGCGTTGATAGGATTCGTTGTCCTAGAAAACCATTCAACGACGTAACAGGGTGCAAGATTCTCGGGTAAATAGGTGTAAGCTACAGGGAAAGACGTGTAACCGTTACAGCGCGAAAGCGCAGTAACAAGTATATTACCCCGCACCATCGCCCATTTGTATAGCAATTCGCTGGGTCTTACTGTAGCTGTGTTACAATACATTAAGCAAGCTTTGAATGACGAACCGGACCTATACCCAGGCAAATTGAGTGAGCCGATGAATTTCTTTTGCTAAAGATTTTAATCGGGCTGATGGACCTTGCCGCTGGTGGGGAGGCTTGCAGGCCTCAGCGATACAGATAGCCGTACCGTAGTGCAACCACAGCAGAGGGGTATTGTTGAGGGGCCAGACAAACGCATGGTTCCTGAAGAGGGGCAGCAGTCTTTTCAGTAGTTGCAGGGGCAACAGTCTGGATGACTAACTGATCTTGATTTGTAACATCAACCAAAACGACCTTGCTATGCTGGTACTGCGAACGGCTGAAAGCAAGGAGAAACTACAGCCGTAATTTTTCCTGACGGCATGCAGCTGTACTGTATTGCTTAATGATGATGCAGCATTTCCGAAGAAGAGAAATCTGTTAACATCGAGTATAGATTTAAGTGTCAGGAAGTCCTTCCTGAAAGTGCTTGAATGGAGTGTCGGATGCGTGGAAGTGTAACATGGACGATAAACAACTTAGATAAGAAGAGAATACCAGCTTTTGAAATGTGGTGCCACAGAAGAGTGCTGAAGATTAGATAGGTAAATCACATAACTTATGAGGAGGTAATGAATAGAATTGGGGAGAAAAGAAATTTGTGGTACAACCTGACTAAAACAAGGGATCTGTTGGTAGGACACTTTTTGAGGATCACCAGTTTAGCACTGGAGGGAAGCGTGCGGGTTAAAAATCGAGGAGGGAGACCAAGAGATGGATACAGTAAGCAGATTCAGAAGGATGTAGGTTACACTAGTTACTTGGAGATGAAGAGGGTTACACAGCATTGAGTAGCTGGGAGAGCTGCATCAAACCAGTCTTTGGATTGAAGACTACAACAACAACAAAAACAACGAAATTAATGCTCAGCTAATGGCACCATTTGCATCTGCACCTTTCGGATTTTACGTGGAAAAACAGTCACCCTTTAATAAGTTCGGACTGGATCGAGACCGATGGATCAAATTTGGTCCACCGGTGTCTCGGACCTTTATCTAAGATAAGTTTTAAGAGATTGAAACATTTTGCGTCTCTTTGAGTTTATGTGAAAAAAGACACTTTTTTCATGGAAGTTCTTGAAGCGAGCCACTTTTATTCTTTAAATTTGTACGAACCAGTTCAAACTTCACATGTTGGTAGACAAATGGATAAAGCCGCAAACAATTTTTTTATCCACTAATCTTTATCCGTCGTCGAGATACGATGGTTTAAAGTCGAGCTAAATCTGTACAAATCTTTCGTACGTTAATTGAATCAGCGGAAACGGTTTAAAGTGAAACAAATACATAAAAATGCGTTGTCACGATAAAATTGAAAACTCGCTTTAAAAAGCTAGCTTCATTCGCAATTTACGTACAAAAAACGTTTTTGGGAGTTTTTACACTCGCCACTTCTATGTTTCAAACTTGGGCAAATCGGTTCAAATTTTGTAAGAAGTTAGATAAATACATGTAATTAGTGATCATCTTGTTCTTTTGTGAAAGCTTTATCCGTTGCCACGATATAAGCAACATGGTTCGAAAGATAATTAAAAAGCCTATATAGGATCAGTCTTCGCTCGAGTGAACAAAAATCTGCATCGGTTGCCGAGCTATGGCGGACTAATGTCAAAATAATGGCAGAGTAAAAGTTGGGAGCCAGAATGGAAAAGGCTCCTATCGTAGCACAAAAAGGGGGTATGTTCTAGGCAGAGTTACGGATGTAAAAGAAGGGAACTAGCTTTTTGACTTATCTGGCAGCTACAGAGACAATTAAATCAAAGATATTTTCATACTCGCAATTTCTTACGAGTTAACACTACTTCCTCAGCACGAAGAGCTCTTTTAGACCCACCCAATGTTGCAAGTATGGTGAGGGGTGTAAGAACAAATAGGCACCAATTTATGTGCCTCTAGAGAGTGGGGTGCATCTACATTAGGAAGTATCCGAGAGTGGAGATGCATCTATAATAGGAAGGCTCCTAGAGTGGGGATGCAAGCATCCTAAGCTTTAATGACACGTTGTGTCATACTGCACACATGACAAATGTCCTGTTGGGTGACATGATGGAATTCTTATCTTATATGACATGACATCATGTATCATGTTACTTTACTTAACATGATGCATTATATTACACGACGTGGGTACTAACACTAACAAGTAAAAAAGCGTGAATGTGTCAAGATGTTTTGATTTAAATGTCATTGAAACTGCCTGATATGTTGAAAAGCTAATGCCCTTCTTTTACTTCCCTAACTCTGCCCAGGCCATATTCGCCTTTTTTTGTGCTACGATACAAGCATTTTTCCATCTGCTATACAACATTTTCAAGAATCAAGAGGAAACAACAAGAGTAGAAGACCAGGAACGAAGTGCTCGGATCAAAAACGGTGTAAAACGGGCATGCAGTCTTTGGCTCTTACTAATCAGTCTATAATCGGAAAAGCAACGATGGAAATTAAAGAAAAGTTGTAATGCGCCAAAATCTGTGCTGCGTTAAATCGGCATAACTAGTTGGTGTCACCTCATCTTATTATCAAATTTTGTTGTTATGAAAAGAAACGATGTTATAATTAGTTGTTTGGAAAGTGTTCTTGTATGTATTTTTGTAAAATTTTGAAGAGACTGTCGCCTGAAAACATCCGAGCAACAGAATCCGGTCGAAGTCATTGAGCTTACTACGCACGGACGACTCCAGAGTTGCGGCTTGCAGCAAACGTAACTTCTATGGCTTAACTGGCCACCGCAGGACTCCAACGGTAGCTGCAAAGAAAAACCAGCTATTGTTAAAAAGAGAGAATTAGTGTGGTATGTGTGTTCGTTGCAAATTGTTCTGGGTCCGTGGCATGAGAAATTCAGTTAGTCGTTATTGGTTGGTAGCAGGACTAAAATCAGTCCGAATCGGTGTCATCTACATCTACATCTACATCCATACTCCGCAAGCCACCTGACGGTGTGTGGCGGAGGGTACCTTCAATACCTCTATCGGTTCTCCCTTCTATTCCAGTCTCGTATTGTTCGTGGAAAGAAGGATTGTCGGTATGCCTCTGTGTGGGCTCTAATCTCTCTGATTTTATCCTCATGGTCTCTTCGCGAGATATACGTAGGAGGGAGCAATATACTGCTTGACTCCTCGGTGAAGGTATGTTCTCGAAACTTTGACAAAAGCCCGTACCGAGCTACTGAGCGTCTCTCCTGCAGAGTCTTCCACTGGAGTTTATCTATCATCTCCGTAACGCTTTCGCGATTACTAAATGATCCTGTAACGAAGCGCGCTGCTCTCCGTTGGATCTTCTCTATGTCTTGTATCAACCCTATCTGGTACGGATCCCACACTGCTGAGCAGTATTCAAGCAGTGGGCGAACAAGCGTACTGTAACCCACTTCCTTTGTTTTCGGATTGCATTTCCTTAGGATTCTTCCAATGAATCTCAGTCTGGCATCTGCTTTACCGACAATCAACATTATATGATCATTCCATTTTAAATCACTCCTAATGCGTACTCCCAGATAATTTATGGTATTAACTGCTTCCAGTTGCTGACCTGCTATTTTGTAGCTAAATGATAAAGGATCTATCTTTCTGTGTATTCGCAGCACATTACACTTGTCTACATTGAGATTCAGTTGCCATTCCCTGCACCATGCGTCAATTCGCTGCAGATCCTCCTGCATTTCAGTACAATTTTCCATTGTTACAACCTCTCGATACACCACAGCATCATCTGCAAAAATCCTCAGTGAACTTCCGATGTCATCCACCAGGTCATTTATGTATATTGTGAATAGCAACGGTCCTATGACACTCCCCTGCGGCACACCTGAAATTACTCTTACTTCGGAAGACTTCTCTCCATTGAGAATAACATGCTGCGTCCTGTTATCTAGGAACTCCTCAATCCAATCACACAATTGGTTTGATAGTCCATATGCTCTTACTTTGTTCAATAAACGACTGTGGGGAACTGTATCGAACGCCTTGCGGAAGTCAAGAAACACGGCATCTACCTGTGAACCCGTGTCTATGGCCCTCTGAGTCTCGTGGACGAATAGCGCGAGCTGGGTTTCACATGACCGTCTTTTTCGAAACTCATGCTGATTCCTACAGAGTAGATTTCTAGTCTCCAGAAAAGTCATTATACTCGAACACAATACGTGTTCCAAAATTCTACAACTGATCGACGTTAGAGATATAGGTCTATAGTTCTGCACATCTGTTCGACGTCCCTTCTTGAAAACGGGGATGACCTGTGCCCTTTTCCAATCCTTTGGAACGCTACGCTCTTCTAGAGACCTACGGTACACCGCTGCAAGAAGGGGGGCAAGTTCCTTCGCGTACTCTGTGTAAAATTGAACTGGTATCCCATCAGGTCCAGAGGCCTTTCCTCTTTTGAGCGATTTTAATTGTTTCTCTATCCCTCTGTCGTCTATTTCGATATCTACCATTTTGTCATCTGTGCGACAATCTAGAGAAGGAACTACAGTGCAATCTTCCTCTGTGAAACAACTTTGGAAAAAGACATTTAGTATCTCGGCCTTTAGTCTGTCATCCTCTGTTTCAGTACCATTTTGGTCACAGAGTGTCTGGACATTTTGTTTTGATCCACCTACCGCTTTGACATAAGTCCAAAATTTCTTAGGATTTTCTGCCAAGTCAGATGTGGGAGTGTTTGAGTCAAACGGTAAGTCGTTTAAGAGAATTCCGTGCGATTGTTATCGGCTTATTTGAAAGATATTTACGCCGATCTGTGATAATTTTCATGTCACTTTGTAGGGCGAAAAGCATCACGTGAATGATTGGGGTGAGAACATAGAATTTTGTCTGAGGTAGCAGTTGTGGCTACGGTATATTGTTGTTTAGGATTGGTTCCTCGTGGTGGATTAGTTTATGCGAAAACAGTTACTCAAAGGCGATCCTTATCTCGGTTGGATTGGAAATTTTCCATTTTGTTGTGGGAGATAAGTGACGTTATCTCGTGAAGTTTTTATTTGAATTTGAAAGTGGAGATAGCCCGCACAAAGGAAATAGTGCCTCTGCGTTGATGTATTAGTGGATTTGAAGGTGAAAGCAAGCTATATTGCGTTAGGGATTGTTTAGGGAGTTCATCGTGAGCGTCGATGTATTTTAGTTAACGTATGGAAATCTCTATGTAGATACACGGACTGTGTTAGCTTTGTAATTAGGAGACCGGACGTCATACGGTTGTATGTGATATAGCGAGAACCAGTCTAAGTTAGTAGGAGATCTGCAAAAGTGGTCTCAAATTTAGTAGCTTTTCCTACAAAAATCCTAAACGACAAAGAACCATTGTTATTGTGGACACGCTGATGTCTCTCCTATCGTGCGAGTGCTGTGTTTTAAATAATTTCAGTAGTAGTGGGTCCGCGGAAATTCAACGCCTGAAGTGGCAGAAGTTTTGTGTCTATTTCAAAGATCAAGCAGTTTAAAAGTGACAGAGACATCCAGGTTTTTTTTTTGTTTAATTTTTTTTTCTTTTCCGCTTAGAGGGGTTTGTTTGATTGACCAGCAGTCCAAAGCTGACTTGTACCTATATATGAAAGAAGCTAGAAAATAAAGGCAGAAAAGTTTCTGTTTTAGTCCTCCTCCATAGCTGAGTGGCCAGTGCTGCAGAGCGACATGCGAGGGGCCTGTGTTCGATATTCCCAGCTGGGTCGGAGATTTTCTCCACTCGGGGACTGGGTGTTGTCTTGTCTTCGTCATCATTTCATCCTCATCGACACGCAACTCGCCGAAGTGGCGTCAACTAGAAGGACTTGCACCAGGCAGCCGGTCTACCTGATGGGAGGTCTTAGCCGCATGACATTTCATTCTTTTTCTGTTTAAATATAGAAATAGTGTTCCGAGTCTCATTTGTCCCACATTTAATATTCAAGGGTATTTCAAAAGTAAAGTTTAATTTTACAGCAAACTAATAATGTGCAAATATCGTAAAGTGGTGAAAGGAAGTGAAACATTAGATGAAGAAAAGTCTGCAACGTTGTAAAAAGCAAAGATATTAATTCCCAAAGAAATAGGAATATTAGTTCAGATTTGTTAATTTCCAAAGCGATAAATACTTCTAATGTTAAAAAGGTTACAACTTATCTCTAGAATTTCATTTAAAGGGAAATATGATTAATTCCTGAAAGAAAGATAATTATTTATTGCTAAGATGGAGAGAATTTTAACTAATTAATACGTTGGTATTCACGTTATGCAACGATATCGTTGTAGCATGGTTGCTACGTACAGAAGTTCATTCTGATTAATATCGTCAAGTAAACAGGACAGTAAATTACACCACTGAAAGTGCAACATAAAATAAATATTATTTAAAAGTTCAGACAAGCACACGGCAATTAACTGATTCTACGCAATTTGGTTGTAGCTTTGAATGGCAAAGATGTTTTTTCGGTATTATCGAGCTCTTATGTTATAAAAAACTGAACTTTTTTGTTACACCATTGCTTGGAGGGGTGACGTGTCGTATAATAGAGTTGCACACCGGAAGATTTAATTTTTGGGTGTGGAAGGTGAGGCCGAGGTTCTGATTTTTTATCAAACGTATACTACAGTGCATAAAATTTTCCACTGAAGCTGAGATCGTCTTTGGTGGTAGTTATTCGTACGAATCTTGCAGATCTTTTGATAGTCAGATGCGTTATTAATACCATATTATCATAATATTCCAGTAGCTACCACTAGCCCGTAAAACCACAAATAATACCTGTGGAAATTCTGTTGCGCACAACATCTTCGTAGTGGTACGTAGTGTGGGCTGTATCGAAAGAATTTCAACATCCAAGTAAAAGTGTCTACGCTATGATCTGGACAGACGATATTTCCAATACAAAAGTTCTACCCGCTGGTTATCTTAGACATAGTCTTACCTGTGAAATCGAGTGACGTACTACCACAATATAGTTAACGTTTCAGATTCTTGTGTTGTGCTTCTTGAGTAAGACTGAGCGAAACTGAGTTGATGGTTTCTCCTGTACGATGTTGCTCTCCTTTTCGTGTCAGTTTGCCTGTGTGGTGTCTAATCGTTTTGTTGTTTCTACGAGAGTGGTTGTGTCTGTAGAGTGGCGCAGTATGAGGTCCAGCTGTAGGATTAAAATTCAGGGCAAAGTGACATCAGATTCGCTGATGACATGGCTCTCCTCGATGAAATTAAATGTGCATATGACATACTTTTGCCAGGAGTCCATTATTGGGAAGTTTGGCAACCTGGTGCAAGTCTTTTTCATTTGGCGCCATTTAGGCTATTTGCGTATGGATGATGATGAGAACAACACAATAACCAGTCCCCGACCGGAGAAAATCTCCAATCCAGCCGGGAATCTAAGCAGAAACCTTGCATGGCATTCAGCCATGCTGAACACTTTTTTGTCTTCATTTTGTTTGTCATTGTTCCCGTCATCTGGTCTGGGCAGACGTCACACAACACCCCTTCAAATTCATCGTTGAATATTTCAGTTAGTTTTTATTATTATTATTATTATTATTATTATTACAGAGAGCAGCCAGCCCTCTGATCACACTGTGCTATCGTGCCGGCAACCACACAGCCATAAAGGCAGACACTGATCTCGATGAAACTGAAGAATTATAATAGCGGTCTATCTGTTGAATTGCATAATGGTCCAGTGAGTAAACCGAAGAAAGACGAAGGAATTCTGCTGCCTTAGAAGCAAAATAATCCATGACGAGCTAAGTAAGGAGAACGTGAAAAGCAGGCAAACTCAGGAAAATAGGTCATTTCTGGCCGTTGTATTAAACATCGGTATTAATTATAAGAAATTTCTGAGAATGGACGTTTGGAGTACAGTATTTTATGTAAGCAAATCGCGGTCTGTGGGCAAACGGTTGAAAAAGAGAATCGATGGGTTTAAGACGCAGTGCTGTAGAAGGGTATTGAAAGTTATACGGACTGGTAAGGTAACAACTAACAATGTTCTCTGCAGAATAGATGAGGAAATAAGCATATGGAGAATACTGACAACAGGAAAAGACAGGATAATAATAACTTCCATGGCAACACAAGAAGGTGTAGAGAATACAAATCGTAGGGCAAGACGGAAATTGGAACATATCCAATAAATAACTGGGGGTGTTCGGTGCAAGTGATCCTTTGAGATGAAAAGCTTGGCCCGAGAGAGAAGGTCGTAGCGGTTCGCATTTCAATGTCTTCCGAGCGCTACAGTTCTGCATTAACGTACCTACTTTTTAACACTTTCCCTCACAAGGAGCGCCGCTCTAAGGGTCCTAGTTAAATATCTCCTAGGAAAACGGTGTTATCCAGTATAAAAATCATAACTGGGCTCTAGGGCCCTAGATTAGGAGCGGGTTGTGTCTAAAACGTTCCGCTATTCCGACGCCGCTAACAAAACAATTAATTTAAAAATAGCAGTTCCGTGGAATAAATGTTTGTTGTAGCTTCATGGAGTGACACTTCCATATAAGTTCACTTGGCAAAATAAACCATTAACATCTGATTCAAATGCACGATATTTTCTTCCAGTAGTATTACAGACACTGCGCCTTGTGGAAGTAACTTTCATCACAGTTTGAATAATTAATTAAAACAGCGATAGCGCTGCCCTAGTGCAACTATAAACACGTCAGTCTGGAATGGGTACAGTACGACTGCCTGTATTGTTTTTCCATTTTTGTCTCAATTGTTGAGAAACCTGGGGCTACTTGTGAGTGTAGCGCCTTTCATACATTTAGAGCATTAGCTCCCCTCCCTCCCTCCCCCCCCCCAATCCCTCAATCCCTCTGCCACACCAACATCATCTCCCGCGGACTCCACACCCAAGAATGCGATGATCGGCACCAGCCTGGAACATTCATTTCCCATTGTAGCGTACAACAGATTTTTAAAACAGTTTTTCCTAGGGTAGCCGAGAGCGCTAACGCGCTGCTTCCTGGACTCGGGTAGTCGCGCCGGCCCTGGATCGAATCCGCCCAGCGGATTACCGACGAGGGCCGGTGTGCTGGCCAGCCTGGATGTGGTTTTTAGGCGGTTTTCCACATCCAGCTAGGTGAATACCGGGCTGGTCCCCACGTTCCGCCTCAGTTACACGCGTTGCAGACATTTGAAACATGTCCGCACTATTTCACGATTTACACTAGACGCAGACAGTTGGGGTACACTGATTCCGTCCTGGGGGGGGGGGGGGGGGGGGAGGGGAACGGGTTGGCCATCCCTAAAACTAACATTGCCAAATCCGTTGTAACCACAATGGTCCTGCGATCGCTGTGGGTCTATGGCGAAAGCGAAAGAAAGAAAGAAGAAACAGTTTTTCCCAATTGTGCTCTTTTCCCAGTCATTCGGTAAACGTTTAATATTCATTATATTCCTCTTTGTATATTAGATTAATACTTTTATGGGAAATAAGAAATGTATGTAACTGGACATTTACGTCATCTGCTGAAGTGCGCACTTGGCTTTGAAGCTTTGCTGTGAATCAACAGCTGGGCATATATCTATGTCAGTAAGATAACATTGAAACTAAAATCTGTGCATCTAAGAAAAGCACAAAACAACTTTTTTCTTTATTTAAGTTTAAACCATGTTTATGAGAATAAAATTTCTTAGCCGTTCACTGGCCATGGTGGCCGAGAGGTTCTAGGCACTACAGTCTGGAATTGCGCGACCACAACGGTCGCAGGTTCGAATCCTGCCTGGGGCATGGATGTGTGTGATGTCCTTAGGTTAGTTAGGTTTAAGTAGTTCTAAGTTCTAGGGAACTGATGACCTCAGAAGTTAAGTCCCATAGTGCTCAGAGCCACTTGAACCATTTTTCTTAGCCGTTCACCAGTTTTTCTTTAATATTTTACTGCTCATAGAATAAGAAGTAAAAGCTGAACATGACTGCATTTTAATAAAACGTAGCCTGCTCTTTCGGACATGACCACATTTAATAAAACATCGCCGGGCATATTCTCGATACAGTCCGTGAAATTACATCATTCTGTGGTAATTATCTACACTAATAATAAACCTATAATATCACCGTGAATGACTGTCTTTGAACACGCTAATACCCAAAACTACACGAATTTTCACGGGTTTTCGCAGGTAACTTGAGAATAACTTAAGGCACCGTATAGGTTGTGTTTCGGATAACGGAAAAAATATCTATTCATATTATAAAAATATTTGTATGTTACACATCTCCTCCGAAACCACTGGACCGATTTCAACCAAATTTGCTACGCCCATTACTTATTGCCTGGAAATAATCGCCGTGGGGATAAGAACAATCCACGTATAGAAGGAGTGCGGGTGAGGTGAAATAGAAGAGTAGGCCACACGACTCGCAAATGCCCACATTTTGTTCACGAGAGCACGTAGTGATTTGCAACAAACTTTACACGTAGTTTCAAACCTTTACGAATCTTTCTCTCGCTTACAACCCCACAAAATGATAAAAAAAAGTTTATCACTTACTACATTTTCGGTGTTCATACAGTAAAACTGCTTCTTTTTTGCTAACTGTATTCACGACACCATTTTACAGACAGCGTTCACATGTACCACTTGAATGTAGCTGCAAAATTATATCGCTGTATGACACATAGTTCAGGATATATGTATGAAAAACTGCCGCTCATGTATTATACTGAAATTTATAATTACTAACCATTTGAACCGATTTCGATGAAATATGGTAAGGAAAAAGCTAGGCCCCTGAGAAAGAATGTAGTCTTTGTAAGACGTCGTGGTCTCCTGACCTTCATTGCTTACATATTCCGCCCTCACAATCATATTCCGCACATCAAGACGCTTCATTCGAACCCAAACTCCATAAGATAAAGTCAATGTTGTATGAATTTATGTAAACGATATGCAAATAACTAATAAATCGCAAGTGCGCACCATGGCTGAAATACTCGAGGCTGGCGTACACACATACATTCCAGACACGACGGTCACAGGAGCTTTTAGTTCGAGAGAAGCAACCGCACGCCAGGAGGTCGGTCCCAACCCATCTATGTCGGCCGGTGACCGCTCGTGGAGCGGACAGCGTGTGCCCGAGGGAAAGGAGGAACAACCCAGTGTTCGGCTTAAAAGCAAATTCCGCTACATTGTGTGGGAGCGGCCAGCCTACGCATTCTTTACACATAGCATGCAGTTTCAGAGATTTTCACAGGGAGACAGCAAACGCCAAACGCCAATGCTACGGATTTCTGGATTTGTCGCCTTAAACGAAACGTCATTCTCCCGTTTTAGAAGAGCAATGCTGATTGGCAGATGATATTTCTGTCGCCTTGAGCTGAAGGAGTAATGGAAGAGAGCGAAAGATATACCCCTTCACGTCTGGTGTGGAGAGACGCCGTTCCGTTGTCACTCTTGGAGCGAGGAACAAGTCTCTCCTCAGTACTTCACTGGGAGAGCACCTCTCTCAAGAGTGAATCGAAGTGCGACTCTCTATATTGAGTCCTTGCAATTAAGCGCTGTTCACTGTGTTGGCCAACACACTTATTGTGTGGTGTGAATGGACAGAGTTATAGTTAAACGGCTGCGAGCGAATTTTTGAGTGGCATCGCAGTGGACTGGTTATCTGACCGGTGTACCACGCCAATAGTTAGACTAGGGGCGAATAGGAATCCTTGACTTCATCAAGGCGTAGGGAGAGTTTGATTGGGGAAGGTCAATCCAGATAGAACGAGAGTTATCTTATTTGTCAGCAGCGAGCGGCGCAGACAGCAGTCATCGTAGCTCACGGTATTGTGCGCTACAGCTATTGCGATCCCCATATTTCCTCCACAAAAGTACACTTCACTGCATTTCACACGTGACAGCCTCGACTGTACCTAGCAACATTCTAAAGGATAATTATTCAAGTTGAGTAGGCACGCCTCTCAGCCATTCTGCCAAGTCAACAACCATCTTAAACTTTGTATAGAAATTTCATTAGCGAATCCTATCTTTGAGAGGTAACTTCACATTCCGAAAAGAACCAGGATGTCACTTGTTCAATTCATAACTAAAAGTGGAATTGTGATTTCTCAGAATTTTTGCAAAATAAATAATTTTGTAAATTTTTGTGTCATTTCCTTACAGCGGACGACTCCAGAAGATATTTATTGCAGAAAGTTTTTCAGGCATTTCTCTTTAGAACGTTAGGAGCGTCTGTCTGACTTCTGTAGTAGTGTGGGGGCGGAAATTGCATCTTGCAGGAGCCACAGGGTAAAGGGTACATCTCAGATTAATCCGCTGCGCAGAATAACAGAATCTCAGATCAACCACACGCTCACAGCTTCTTTAGGCAGTGTGTAGTACAAAATAGTTATTGACTTGTCTAATATTACGTAGATTACGGAAACATATTTGCTCTTTGACATTTGAACTTTCTCATATTTGTAAAACTGCTTGTATATGTGTCATGTGACCCAATTCAAAGCAATGGATACAATGCTTATTCAAGCTTCAGTGTATTTAATCCGTAACTCCACACTACTACACTACTCGTTGCATAATGTACACGTTGTACAATATACAGCTGCTTCAGTAGTACAATACAGCAGTAGCCAACCGCGACAGTCGCAGCAACAGAAAAGTAAACCGCTTTTGTGACATTTACGAGTTCCTAACCAGGAGCGAATTTTATTATATCATCTGTGTGCTTTAGTAGTTTAGTTTCTTGAGTTTCTGCGTGTAAATTTAAAATCTAATAGCCACAGTTCTCGCGTTTTCGTTTGCGTCAGAAAGTAAACCGATTTTGTGATATATTACAAGTACCTTATCAGGCACAAATTATTTAGTTTCACCTGAGTGCTTCGGTAGTTAGGTTCTTGAATATCTGCGTATTACTAGACACAGTTCTCCCGCGCCTGGGTTTCCGGGTTCGATTCCCGGCGGGGTCAGGGATTTTCTCTGCCTCGTGATGACTGGGTGTTGCGTGATGTCCTTAGGTTAGTTAGGTTTAAGTAGTTCTAAGTTCTAGGGGACTGATGACCATAGATGTTAAATCCCATAGTGCTCAGAGCCATTACATTACTAGACACAGTTCGTGCGTTTTCGTCAGGGTCTACATTAGAGTTACGTAGCACGTGCCGAAAGTCCGTTTATCGGCATAGTTTAGTTTTCCACAGTCTTCGGTATGGACAGGGACTGCGATTTTTGTGTGCGGAGTTGGTGACACTCGTCTCTCAGCTTCAGGCTGTGATTGCTTCAGTTACACAGCTTGAAGTTACAGTGGATGGGCACTACTGTTGTGGGCCGGCCGTGGGGATCCAACGGACGTCCAGCGCGTCAGAGTCCTCCGATCGGTCCTCACCGGTGGTCAACCCAGTTACTGCTCGTACTGAGGCTGCCCCTCACCTGTGGTCGAGTGGGAGGTCGCCCCGGGGCGAAGCAGGCGGCGAAAGATTTCCCAGGCGGCCGCACGTAAGGCCTCCCCAGTTTGTCTGACAAACAGTTTCCAGGTGCTATCTGTGGTGACCCTGTCGCTGAGCCGGATGCTGTTGCCTGTCCTATTTCAGAGGAAACCACTCAGCCTGCAAGATCCGGGCAATCGCAGAGGGAGGGATTATTGGTAGTTGGGAGCTCCAATGTTAGGCGCGTTATGGGACCCCTTAGGGACTTGGCTGACAAGGACGGTAAGAAAACCAATCCGCACTCTGTATGCATACCGGGTTTAGTCATTCCAGATGTGGAAAGGATCCTCCCAGATGCCATGAAGAGCACAGGGTGCAGCCAACTGCACGTGATTGCTCACGTCGGTACCAATGATGTGTGTCGCTTTGGATCAGAAGAGATTCTCTCTGGTTTCGAGCACCTAACAGAAGTGGTGAAGGCTGCCAGTCTTGTTTGCAAGATGAAAGCAGAGCTGACCATTTGCAGCATAGTCGACAGGACCGATTGCGAACCTCTGGTACAGAGCCGAGTGGAGGATCTGAATCAGAGGTTCAGACGGTTCTGCGACCGTGTACGCTGCAGATTCCTCGACTTGCGCCAAAGGGTGATTGGGTTTCGGGTTCCGCTGAATAGGTCAGGTGTCCACTATACGCAGGAGACGGCTAATGGGTATCAGGGGCTGTGTGACGTGGACTGGGCGGTTTTTTAGGTTAGAGGGTCTCGGGAAAACGCAAGATGGGCTTCAGTAACAAAGGGTGCAGGCTGAACACAGGAATAACTTAGATACAGGAACCATTGGTGAAACAGTTGTAAATTGTCGTAGCTGTATTGGGAAAATACCAGAGCTCCAAGCGCTAATAGAAAGTACTGATGCTCAAATCGTTATAGGCACTGAAAGCTGGCTAAAGCCGGATATCAGCTCAGCCGAAATTTTTGCGAAGAACCTAACGGTGTTCCGAAAAGATAGGCTAAACGCGTTTGGCGGTGGCGTGTTTGTTGCTGTTAGAAGTTGTTTAACTTGTCGCGAAATTGAAGTAGATACTTCCTGTGAGTTAGTATGGGCAGAGGTCATTGTTGGCAACCGGAATAAAATAATAATTGAATCCTTTTACCGACCTCCCAGTTCAGATGATACAGTTACTGAAACGTTCAAGTAAAACTTGAGTTTGATTTCAAACAAGTGCCCGACTCATACGATAACAGTTGATGGTGATTTTAATTTACCCTCATATGTTGGCGAAAATACATGTTTAATTTCGGAGGTACGCATAAATATCAGCCAAAATTGTGCTAAACGCATTCTTTGAAAATTACACTACTGGCCATTAAAATTGCTACACCAAGAAGAAATGCAGATGATAAGCGGGTATTCATTGGACAAATATATTATACTAGAACTGACATGTGATTACATTTTCACGCAATTTGGGTGCATAGAGCCTGAGAAATCAGTACCCAGAGCAACCACCTCTGGCCGTAATAACGGCCTTGATACGCCTGGGCATTGAGTCAAACAGAGCTTGTATGGCGTGTACAGGTACAGCTGCCCATGCAGCTTCAACACGATGCTACAGTTCATCAAGAGTAGTGACTGGCGTATTGTCACGAGCCAGTTGCTCGGCCACCATTGACCAGACGTTTTCAGTTGGTGAGAGATCTGGAGAATGTGCTGGCTAGGGCAGCAGTCGAACATTTTCTGTATCCAGAAAGGCCCGTACAGGACCTGCAACATGCGGCCGTGCATTATCCTGCTCAAATGTAGGGTTTCGCACTGATCGAATGAAGGTTAGAGCCACGGGTCGTAACACATCTGAAATGTAACGTCCACTGTTCAAAGTGCCGTCAATGCGAACAAGAGGTGACCGAGACGTGTAACCAATGGCACCTCATACCATCACGTCGGGTGATACGCCAGTATGGCGATGACGAATACACGCTTCCAATGTGCGTTCACCGCAATGTCGCCAAACACGGATGCGACCATCATGATGCTGTAAACAGAACCTGGACTCATCCGAAAAAATGACATTTTGCTATTCGTGCACCCAGGTTCGTCGTCGAGTATACCACCGCTGGCGCTCCTGTCTGTGATGCAGCGTCATTAGGTAACCGCAGCCATGGTCTCCGAGCTGGTAGTCCATGCTGCTGCAAACGTCGTCGAACCGTTCGTGCAGATAGTTGTTGTCTTGCAAAGGGCCCCATCCGTTGACTCAAGATATCGAGACACGGCTGCACGATCCGCTACAGCCATGCGGATAAGATTCCTGTCGACTGCTAGCGATACGAGGCCGTTGGGATCCAGCACGGCGTTCCGTATTACCCATCTGAACCCACCGCTTCCATATTCTGTTAACAATTATTGGATCTCGACCAACGCGAGCAGCGATGTCCCGATACGATAAACCGCAATCGTTATAGGCTACAATCTAACTTTTATCAAAGTCGGAAACGTGATGGTACGCATTTCTCCTCCTTACACGAGACATCACAACAACGTTTCACCAGGCAACGCCGGTCAACTGCTGTTTTTGTATGAGAAATCGGTTGGAAACTTTCCTCATGTCAGCACGTTGTAGGTGTCGTCACCGGCGCCAACCTTGTGTGAATGCTCTGAAAAGCAAATCATTTGCATATCACAGCATCTTCTTCCTGTCGGTTAAATTTCGCGTCTGTAGCACGTCATCTTCGTGGTGTAGCAACTTTAATGGCCAATAGTTTATTTTGAGCAATTAGTTCATAGTAAACGGTTGTGAAAACACACTTGAACTCTTAGCAACAAATAATCCTGAGTTAATAACCAGCATCAAAACCGATATAGGGATTAGTGAACACAGGGTTGTCGTAGCGAGACTGAATACTGTAATTCCCAAATCCTCGAAAAATAAGCGAAAAATATACCTATGCAAAAAAGCAGTAAAAAATTCACTTGACGCCTTCCTGAGAGACAATCTCCACTCATTCCAAATTAATAATATAAGTGTAGACCAGATGTGGCTTAAATTCAAAGAAATAGTATCGGCAGCAATTGATAGGTTTATACCAAACAAACTAACAAACGACAGAGCTGATCCTCCTTGGTACACAAAACGTGTTAGAGCACTGTTGCAGAAACAGCGAAACATACATGCCAAATTTAAACAGACGCAAAATCCCCAAGATTGGCGATCGTTTACAGAACTCGAAACTTAGCGCGGAGTTCAATGCGAGACGCCTATAACAGTTTCCACAATGAAACTTTGTCTCGAAACCTGGCAGGAAATCCAAAGAGATTCTGGTCGTATGTGAAGTATGTTAGCGGCAAGAAACAATCAATGCCTTCTGTGCGCGATAACAATGGAGATACTATCGAAGACAGTGCTGTCAAAGCAGATTTACCAAACACAGCCTTCCGAAATGCCTTCACAAAAGAAGATGAAGTAAATATTCCAGAATTCGAATCGAGAACAGCTGGCAACATGAGTAACGTGGGAGTAAATATCCTCGGAGTAGTGAAGCAACTCAAATCACTTCATAAAAGCAAGTCTTCTGGTCCAGACTGTATACTAATTAGGTTCCTTTCGGAGTATGCTGATGCATTAGCCCCATACTTAACAATCATATATATCATTACAGTACATAATTTGAATATATTTTTATTTCTTCTTCGATTTAACTGAAGAGATCGGAAATAGCTGATATACTATCGTTGTGTAGAATAACAATTTACCAGTACACCTTTGTGAAACTTCCACACTTTTGTAGCTCTAAATTAAATAATGACAGTATTTGGAACAACTAGTAGTTGCGATAAAGAAGAGAAAACAGTTTCAAAAATGACCCAAATTGCTTGAAATAACAAACATAAATGTATGATAAATTCTTGTACATACTTTTTCGTTCACATAATTTTGAATGGTATTCCTTACACAGCATTAGAATGCCTCATTGTAAACAATGTTTGATGTAAGAGTGTAATCTTCGTGTATTTTTTTCCTTTTCATTTCTTTGAGGTATACAACGAAGTTAGTTGGTTTAGTTTCCATTGAAAAGGCTACGCACAGTTGTCCATGAGAAAAGAAAAGATAGGATTTGGTAAGTACAATCCTACTCTTTGATGCATTTGTCCATGCAGCCTGTTTACAGTGATCGCAAATGCAATTTTAATAGGCACTGTCTTTCAAATGGTTCAAATGGCTCTGAGAACTATGGGACTCAACTTCTGAGGTCATCAGTCCCCTAGAACTTAGAACTACTTAAACCTAACTAACCTAAGGACATCACACACATCCTGGCCGAGGCAGGATTCGAACCTGCGCCGTAGCGGTCGCGCAGTTCCAGACTGTAGCGCCTAGAACCGCTCGGCCACTCCGGCTGGCACTGTCTTTTTGTCAATTGAAAAGGTATGCTTGGATCAGGTGATGTTACAACAGTTTTCCTGGTGTCAACCAGCTGAGCATTAATTGTAAACAGGGAACCTGTGCAAAGCTTTCGCACTTTTATAGTTTTAAATAATATCATTGTTTGGCATAAGTACTTGAAAACAAATAAAATTGTGTTTTTAATAAGATAAAAATATGTAAAGGGGGTTTCTTATTCGTGGTTAATAGTTTACCTTCGTAAAATACAGGTATGAAGCTAGGCATCCATGACACCCTTTTGCCTATGATAATAAAGTCTTTTTTGTTAAAATTTTCCACAAATACACTCCTGGAAATTGAAATAAGAACACCGTGAATTCATTGTCCCAGGAAGGGGAAACTTTATTGACACATTCTTGGGGTCAGATACATCACATGATCACACTGACAGAACCACAGGCACATAGACACAGGCAACAGAGCATACACAATGTCGGCACTAGTACAGTGTATATCCACGCTGCTATTCTCCCATGGAGACGATCGTAGAGATGCTGGATGTAGTCCTGTGGAACGGCTTGCCATGCCATTTCCACCTGGCGCCTCAGTTGGACCAGCGTTCGTGCTGGACGTGCAGACCGCGTGAGACGACGCTTCATCCAGTCCCAAACATGCTCAATGGGGGACAGATCCGGAGATCTTGCTGGCCAGGGTAGTTGACTTACACCTTCTAGAGCACGTTGGGTGGCACGGGATACATGCGGACGTGCATTGTCCTGTTGGAACAGCAAGTTCCCTTGCCGGTCTAGGAATGGTAGAACGATGGGTTCGATGACGGTTTGGATGTACCGTGCACTATTCAGTGTCCCCTCGACGATCACCAGTGGTGTACGGCCAGTGTAGGAGATCGCTCCCCACACCCTGATGCCGGGTGTTGGCCCTGTGTGCCTCGGTCGTATGCAGTCCTGATTGTGGCGCTCACCTGCACGGCGCCAAACACGCATACGACCATCATTGGCACCAAGGCAGAAGCGACTCTCATCGCTGAAGACGACACGTCTCCATTTGTCCCTCCATTCACGCCTGTCGCGACACCACTGGAGGCGGGCTGCACGATGTTGGGGCGTGAGCGGAAGACGGCCTAACGGTGTGCGGGACCGTAGCCCAGCTTCATGGAGACGGTTGCGAATGGTCCTCGCCGATACCCCAGGAGCAACAGTGTCCCTAATTTGCTGGGAAGTGGCGGTGCGGTCCCCTACAGCACTGCGTAGGATCCTACGGTCTTGGCGTGCATCCGTGCGTCGCTGCGGTCCGGTCGCAGGTCGACGGGCACGTGCACCTTCCGCCGACCACTGGCGACAACATCGATGTACTGTGGAGACCTCACGCCCCACGTGTTGAGCAATTCGGCGGTACGTCCACCCGGCCTCCCGCATGCCCACTATACGCCCTCGCTCAAAGTCCGTCAACTGCACATACGGTTCACGTCCACGCTGTCGCGGCATGCTACCAGTGTTAAAGACTGCGATGGAGCTCCGTTTGCCACGGCAAACTGGCGGTGCACAAATGCTGCGCAGCTAGCGCCATTCGACGGCCAACACCGCGGTTCCTGGTGTGTCCGCTGTGCCGTGCGTGTGATCATTGCTTGTACAGGCCTCTCGCAGTGTCCGGAGCAAGTATGGTGGGTCTGACACACCGGTGTCAATGTGTTCTTTTTTCCATTTCCAGGAGTGTAGTTATTTCTAGCGCAAAATCGGTAGGCATTGTCAGAAGCCGGTTAAACAACATTCTTAACGATGCCTTTCATTCTGGTACGATTAGTATGTATTGAAAAAAAGGTTGTTGGTCTGAGAAATAATACATGAGTATGTGAGTGTCTTCATTTCGAAATCAGTTTCAAGCAGCTTTATTTGGGGGGGGGGGGGGCTATAATTCTCCCACCATCAGGATTCAGACTACCTCCCGCTCGTACGCCACCGTAATACGATGCGTTAGCGATCAAGCGTTATCGGGAGTGACCGGGAAAACAGCGTTCTTGTTAAAACAAGCTCATTTACATGTGCATGGATCTTCGTGAACAACGGAATTGTGCCATGCGCACTCAGTACCCACAGTTGAGTAGAGAAAACAAACACACACACACACACACACACACACACACACACACACACACACACACAGAGAGAGAGAGAGAGAGAGAGAGAGTGTCCTGCATGTCATTATATTCTCTGCCAGTGAATACATTGTCAGTGTATCGAATTGCTGCTTGGTATGCCGCAAGGAGTACTAGATTAGAACACGTATTATGATTCATTGTTTACGTAAATGTGCCGGGAAATGTGTCATTATATTTGAGCAGGATGAGATAACTTAGGTCGACAATAACGCGCACCGGTAATCTGGGAATTGAGATCAAACAGGATTCAGGTACCTTCGGCCTTCCGTTAGATATAATTGCTCAAACGAGATACAGGGACCTTTGCCCCTCCTCTGCGTTATGTTGCCATATCTCAAGGACTGATAGGTGATAAAAAGCAATATCATATCCAACGCGAAGTCTATGCAGCAACGGCTTGATTTACTTTACCTGTACTCATAGCCTTCAGTCAGGATATAATCATTGTAACGGAGAAATGAAATTGAAATTGTCCTGTCTGACAGTTTGTATCCTTTTTAGGGTTCCGTGATCAGTCTGTTAAAACCGAAGCCTTATGAGATAACTTTCTTGTCTATCTGTCCGTGCGTCTGTCAGAAACCCTTTTCCTCAGGAATGTGTTGAGGTATCAAGTTGACATTCATGTCAGATACTAAGAGCTTTAGTCCCTTAGTTGTATACAAAACTGAAGCTTTTAAGCCAATACAGTCAAAATGTGTAGGGTACATCCGTTGGCCTACAATCATTCAATTTGATAAGAAGAAAGGTTTCGCAGTAAGACAATACAACCAAAAGAAAAAAGTCCGAAAACTGTAAATTCGTAATTTCATCATACATTTTTTTTTTTTTTTTTTTTTTTTTTTTTTTTTTTTTTTTTACGCAACTGTCTGTATGTCCGCCGGTCTGTTAAGCCCGCTTTTTGTCAGCAACGGATAGACGTATAAAGCTGAAATTTATGTCACATAGTAAGGTCTAGTGCAATTTGTTACCTGTGGGATCTTACCCACTCGTGTAATGTAGGGAGCCTAGGATGCTGCTTTCTCGGATAGCTAAACAACAATTCAAGCAAATCACATTAATTGTTGTTATTACAATAAAGTAGATTGACAATACTTACCCTGGCGTCTTTACAAAGATTGGTCGCAAGCAGTTGGCGACATGCAAGTAATCAATGTCCTTCGATACAGCCGGCCGCTGTGGCCGAGCGGTTCTAGGTGTTCCAGTCTGGAACCGCGCTGCTTCTACGGTCGCAGGTTCGAATCCTGCCTCGGGCATGGATGTGTGCGGTGTCCTTAGGTTAGTTAGGTTTAAGTAGTTCTAAGTCAAGGGGTCTGATGACCTCAGATGTTAAGCCCCTTAGTGCTTAGAGCCATTTGAACCATTGTTTGTCCTTCAGTGTATACAATTTCCATGCAAGTAAAAGATACTGTTCACAAATCACGGCTCTTCTAGTGGGGCCCTTCTAGTGCGGTCGAGGCTAGGCGGCGCGTCACTTTTATTCTCTTCGTGTAGAGGCCGCTCCTGTCGTAGTGGCGTCCTAGTCAGTGTGCTATTGGCTGATGTCTTACAGCCTTCTCTGCTGTATCGTTCTTCATCTTCCTGCCGGCCCCTTGTCGTTAAGCCGGAACATGCCTCTCCCGCCCCCTCCCCCCCCCCCCCCCGCCCCAGACCGTCGTCGTGTGGGGAGCACGACACCGGCGGGGGAGGCAGAAGTGGGACGCAGTGCTGGACCGGAGGCTATGGCTGCAGGGAACGTCAAGCTTCCGGTCGTACCCCGCCATCCGGCCTTCATTTGGCGGAAACATCCCCCAGAAAACAACCAGAAGGGTACACTGATGCCATGAACCAGATGAAGAAGGCGGCGACTGCTGCGGTGTGGGCGGGTTCAGCTCCATCGGTAGGACGAGAGGAGGCGCAGGCGTCGTCTCCATGGGGTCGTCCCGCGGTGTCGTGACGAAACCCTCTGACGGCTGCTGTGGCCGCGCTGTCCTCGGGATCCGCGAATCTGCGGGAAGAGAGACTGAAAGATCATCGTGCACGTGACAGAGGCGAAGTTCATTTTGCTGTCGGCACTGCAAGCCATCTAGACCTGAAATAAGATACGCGCAAACGCCAAGTCGACGGACGATCTCGCCTCGCGCCCACCGTCTGCTGCCGCTAAAAACCCTGTAAAAGACAATATCACGCAGCGCGAAGCGATACTTGCGGCCTTACTTCGGCGCCGGATACTTTGGAGGGTGGAGCAGTGTCCGAAGGCGGCAGCCGTGAAGCAGTTCCGTCGGCGATGGTCCATCTCGTTGGTGCGAACGATAGGAGACGAGAAACAACTGCAATGCTTGATTCCTGGTATGTGCGGAGCGAAGCTTGGCTATCTGTTGCTTGAAGGTTCTGACAAAACGTTCTGCTTCGCCGTTTGACCGTGGATGGAACGGTGCACTAGTGACATGCCGTATGCCATTGCGTTCACAGAATGTTTCAGATTCATTTGACGTGAACTGAGGGCGATTGTCTGACACTATGACTTCAGGTAAACCTTCGAGGCAAAAAATAGAGGACAACACCTGAATTGTGCTACGTGATGTCGTCGAGTTCAATGGCACAGCAAAAGGAAACTTGCTATAAGAGTCTACCTCAAGCAACCAACGTGTGTTCCAAAACGGTCCCACAAAGTCTACTGCACACGTTGCCATGGTGATTGCGACTTAGGCCAAGCAGAGAATTTTTGTGGCGCAGCGGAATAATTTTCCCAACATGCGGGACACTGTGACGTCATCTGTTCTATTTGGGCATCCATACCCCGCCAAGTATAGTGTCGACGCGCTAACTGTTTTGTACAAACAATCCCTATAACCTCCCAAAGATATTTATTTAATAACCTCCCAACAGTAAAAAATATAATTCTATAATCCACATTCAGTGTAACTGCCCAACAGATAAGTTCCAAAACCTATTAATAATACAATGTGACTAATCTCTCAATAAAATTATGGCTCACCTATAACCTTTCAATAACTGACTGTGAATTTAAACTCGTGAATTTTGGACGTCAGCAGCGCTGCGTCATGGCCCTGAAAGATCATTCTGAATAAATTGAAAAATCTTACCTCAATTAGGTCGCCGGATAACGCGTATATATCTGCTCCTATAAGAAATTTATCTGGCGCAGCTCTGTGAAATGCTGCCCGATAGATTTGTCATGTATAAAAGGAAACAACTGATTTTTCTTTTCAATAATCGGGATGACCAAGGATTGGAGAAATTAGTAAATTCTTTAAATTGAAATGAATGATTGTCAAAAGTTACTTTTTATGAGAAAGATTATTATTAAGAGATTTTTTAAAAACATTTACATGGGACTTGTAACAATACTACATATGCGCGAGGCTGCTTTTACCTTATATTGTATCGCTCAGGTTCCGCCATCGCTCTCCCACGACCGGCCCAGCCAACTTGATACACACGACTGCTCGCTAGCAACAACTTACTCCTAGTACTACACAGCTCCTACTGCATACAACACTGCTCTTTGGTCTGAGATTCTCTTATAGCTTACATATCGCACGCAGCGCGAGCAATCCATCGAAATTACATCTGCTCGAGTGCACTAGCAACAAATTCTTTAATCATGGACCTCTTACATAACCCTCCACTGGGGGGGGGGGGGGGGGGCAAAAATTTGGCAGCGATGGTGAGTCAATTGGACTTGCCATGAGCAACAAATTTTTCTATAATGTATTTAGTTACTAAGTCTACAGGCACAGGGTATATACATTACTGATAAGTGCAGAACATATTAAGAAATGAAATAGAGTGCACACGTACTGAGTACAGAACATATCAAGAAATGACAAAATGTATACGCAATGAGTACAGAACATATTAAGAAATGAAATAGCGTATACGCAATGAGTACAAAATATATTAACAAATTACATAAAGAAGCACACGCACTGTATAAGTCTTTAGCATTTTTTACAAGAACTGAATACGTTAAGAAATGAAATAAAGTGCACACGCACTGTAAAAATCTTCAGCACATTTAGGACAACCGATCATATTAACAAATGAAATGAAGTGCACACGCACTGTATAAGTCTTTGCATTTTTTTTACAAGATCTGAAAATATTAACAAATGAAATAAAGTGCACACACACTGTAAAAGTCTTCAGCATTTTACAAGAACTGAAAACATTAACAAATGAAATAAAGTGCACACACTGTAAAAGTCTTTAGCATTTTACAAGAACTGAAAACATTAACAAATGAAATAAAGTGCACACACACTGTAAAAGTCTTTAGCATTTTACAAGAATTTAAAAGCACTGTATAAGTCTTTACCATTTTACAAGAACTAGGAAAGGAATGGGAAGGATTGCATCATGGTTGTAGCACAGTAGGTTGCACGTAGCTGCACTGAAAGTCCATATCTTTCTACAGAAGCACAACACCAAGTGAGACAATCTGAATTTCTCTTCCCTGAAGTATTTATCAGTGTAGCCAAGACACTGAAATGTTGTATTAATATTGTATGTTATCATTTTGGTAGTACATTAGGTACACCAAACAGTAGGACCATAATGACATCTCCTTCGTTCAAGGTGGTGGATAGCTTGATATGTCAACACCACATTCTTGTAGAATCCATACTCTCACATCAACAGAGAATTAGTGCAAAAACCAAATATAGTGCTCCATGATCATGAGGATGGACAGGACGTATGGATATTGCAGTAATTGCTGGTAATTAGGTCAGAAGGTGAAGGATACATTACGTCTTATGCTAGTCATTATAGAATTACACTAGTGTATCAACCGACCTGAATAATTATTGGCATTCATTGGCTATTTATTAAACATTTAGGTGCTATGTATGGAGTATTACAAAACATTATTCATAAGTCATCTAATTACAGTAATTATTGGCATCGCATTTATGCATAAGACATCTCATTACAGTAATCATTGGCATTCAGTTATGTGTATGTCATCTCAATACAGTAATCACTGACATACATTTATGCAGTATTACAAAACATCTTTCATAAGTCATCTCATTACAGTAATCTTTGACATTGCATTTACACATAAGTCATCTTACAACAGTAATCATTGGCATTGCATTTATACATAAGTCATCTCATTACAGTAATTATAGGCATCATAAGACATTACATTACAGTAATTATTACAGAACATTATTCATAAGTCATCTAATTACAGTAATTAATGGCATTGCATATTCATGATTAATCTCATTACAGTAATTATTGGCATCATGTCATCTCATTACAGTTTATAGTAATCATTGGCATCATAAGACATCTAATTACAGTAATCAGTGGCATTCATTGGCCAGTTACTAAACATGTAGCAGGTATTGAGTATTACAAAACACTATTCATAACTCATCTGATTGCAGTAATTATTGGCACTAATTGGCCAGTTACAAAGTATTTTTATGCATTATTCTGAAGTCATCATTCAAAACAAGAGTTAATGATTGGCTTAGCATGTATGCATAAGTCATCACATTATAGTAATCATTGGCATCATAAGTCATCTCATTACAGTAATCATCAGTATTATTCAGAAGACATCATTCAAAACAAGAGTTATTGCGTGTAGCATCAAGGTGCTAGTGTCTATATATATGATATCATGCAAGTGACATAAGACATATTTAAAATGTAAGACATTGTAACTGTTACTCAAGGTCTATAGTCCAATAATATGTAGATATATATCAGAGAAATTTGCGTTATATTTAGGACTAGAAATATGTCTTAAACTGGTAGCATTATTTAGTTGTATACTGGTAATAGTTGGGACTGGTAATCACTTCTTTTTTTGTGTAGCAATGCATTGCGTTGGGATCGATAATTAATTGCTGGGGCATAAAAATATTTGCTTTTGACTTATTGCTGGAAATAAGGATTAATAACGTCATTCATCATGAGTCAGCTGAAGCAAGGTTATGAAACAAGTACAGTATATGTGATCACATTCATAAATGATAGACACAACTGGGTATGAAAATGCAAGTATTAGAACAGGTTTAATAACTAACTGCTTATAGCATATTAATGTCATGAAAAGCTTCTCCTGGAAAAAATACAAAATGGATTATTGAGCTGAAAGAAGAAATGTATTCATATTGTGCTGAAAAGTAGTAAACTTCGAATTAGCAGGTAATGAAACGTGTACTTAAGATGTATGTACTCTAGCTGTCTTTCCCAAAACATTCAGTCATTATACTATGCAACATAAGACATACTGTCAAAAGGAACTGCAACAAATACTTAAATAACTACATAGCATATCTTAACTAATAGTAAATATATAAACTTCATTATTATCATCATCTGCAAAGAAAAACTTCATTATTCATATTACCATATTCTTCTTATAACTATTCATCATCTGCGAAAATTAGACACTTCATTACCCATATTCATATTACCATTTACTTCATACAACTATTCATTATCATTCATTACTTCATTGAGTATAGAGTTTCTTACGTCTAGCATATTTCATCACTAAAATTAACATGTGTAGTTCTGTCTGACAGCCTGCATTAATCGCCTCGTATTCTGAAAGAAAAGTAATTAGTCAAAACTACTATCATACGATGTGTGTAGTATATTCTTGTTAATGCTTGTTAATTCTGATCCATTTACTCTTCATGAGAAGTTACTGCAATTTCTTTCGTTCATTCCGAAGGTGAAATTTCCACTTCATAGTAAACCAGTGTGGTTGTATAATTTATTTCCTTTACATGGTATTTCTTTCTGAAAATGATGAATATGGATTAATATTTTACATTTAATTCATATACCCATTAAATAAAAACTTGTTTCTAGTGATATAACTAAGCATACAGCATAGGATGACAGAAAACGTATTAGGTCAAAACCATAGACAATTTTCTAGTGCAAAAAATGTATACACAGTATCATAATGGAGTAGCAAAATGTAGAATAATGAATATATTGAGATATCATGAGGAAAAATGTCAAAGTCAACTGGTGTTTGTTACATCTTAAAGATTACATAGTGCATACAGAGAAAATTCTACTTTCTATAGGAAAACAATCATACATATACAAAAAATGGGTAATGTGCACGGTCTGATATATAACGGCAAGAAAAGCGACCTGCTAACCTTACCTTGCTGGACACTTGCCAAGAAAAAAATATGATTATCATCAGTAAGTAGTCACACAGATATAATTGCGTACGTGGTCATACAAATATCAGGAAATGGCATTGCAGTGTGATAAATCATACAGTATGTTCATTCGGTAAAGGGTTTAATATTGGAGACATTCTGATTGCCTTTCCTTTTTCTGGTTCTCAAAGTTTCGACATGTACTACATTGGGGTGAGGAATGCTACGAATTCTATATGGACCTGCGTATAGAAGCTCAAATTTACTGCATCTACTCTTTCCTCTGTTGGATAAATAGTGTGTGCGTAGTAATATCTTCTGTCCAATGTGAAAATCACGGCGTGTACAAACCTATTTTTGCTGTCGCCTCCGCCGCTCTGCGGCACGTTTGATTATTTCATGGTGACGTAGTCGACGAGATGTAGGAAAAGATACTACTTCTTTAATTTTGTTAGGTGGTTCAACATTTTTCAATATAACAGTCGGAGATAGCATAGTAGATTCATTTGGTATGGAGTTAATTACATCCTGGAAAGAGAGTACGTGTGTGTCCCACTAAATATGTTTTTTATGGCAGTATATTCTACATAGTTTACCAATTTCTTTAATCAGTCGATCACAAGGGTTCGAAGAAGCGTGATACTTGGATATATAGATCGGAGAAATGTTTCTAGCTCGTAACATACGCGTCCATATAGTAGATCGAAATTGTGGTCCATTGTCGGAAATTACTTTCAATACATGCCCTACATGAAATAGAAAATGTTTTACAAATGCATTCGAAACAGATTTAGCAGTAGCTTTGCGTAACGGAGTGGAGGTAACAAATTTCGAGGTGAGTTCAACAGCGACAAAGATGTAACAAAAACCTCTACTAGATCTGGGAATCGGACCAAAAATGTCTACAGCAGCCATATGTCTCAATTTAATCGGTACAAAAGGATGTAACGGAGGAATATGTGAAGTAGTGTCTGATGTAGCTTTCTGGCAGATTTTACATGACACTAAAACTCGTCGAATACATTTCTCCATGTTCGCAAAATAACAGTTCTGTCTCAGTATAAGAAAACATTTTCTGGCTCCATAATGTGCGTAACTTAAATGAATATACCAAATTAATTTGTTAACGAGCTCGTCAGGAATACATAATAACCAGTTGTTGCTGTCAGGGTGAGAGCGGCGAAACAGAATATTCTTGCGTACAGTATAATGGTTTCTAATGGTAACATTATTCTTATCTTGCCAAAGGCTTTTAATTTCTTTCCATACGTTGTCTTTACTCTGCTCTTGTGCTATATCTCGTAATGACGACGAAATGAAATTTTCGAATGCAACTTGTTGAATATACATGACGCTAAAATTTTCTTGGCAGAAGTTGGTTGCGATGACTTGCTGATTGTTGCCGAGAGAACGGGATAGTGCGTCTGCTACAACATTTTGTGTACGGATATACGGAATAGGACAATGTTTAGCTTTAAACGTGTCATGCTGTTTAACTTGAAATTTATACATAAAACCGGACATAGTACCAGGGATGTTGTCAAAAACTGGAGCTTGCTTTAAAAGAATATTGTGTAGTTGAGTACGTTCAACGTCTGTATTTGCACTACTTTGTTTTACTTTATCAGAAATCATTTGCATAACGTCATAGTCGGCTTCGTCTGGTGTACTATACACTCCTGGAAATTGAAATAAGAACACCGTGAATTCATTGTCCCAGGAAGGGGAAACTTTATTGACACATTCCTGGGGTCAGATACATCACATGATGACACTGACAGAACCACAGGCACATAGACACAGGCAACAGAGCATGCACAATGTCGGCACTAGTACAGTGTATATCCACCTTTCGCAGCAATGCAGGCTGCTATTCTCCCATGGAGACGATCGTAGAGATGCTGGATGTAGTCCTGTGGAACGACTTGCCATGCCATTTCCACCTGGCGCCTCAGTTGGACCAGCGTTCGTGCTGGACGTGCAGACCGCGTGAGACGACGCTTCATCCAGTCCCAAACATGCTCAATGGGGGACAGATCCGGAGATCTTGCTGGCCAGGGTAGTTGACTTACACCTTGTAGAGCACGTTGGGTGGCACGGGATACATGCGGACGTGCATTGTCCTGTTGGAACAGCAAGTTCCCTTGCCGGTCTAGGAATGGTAGAACGATGGGTTCGATGACGGTTTGGATGTACCGTGCACTATTCAGTGTCCCCTCGACGATCACCAGTGGTGTACGGCCAGTGTAGGAGATCGCTCCCCACACCATGATGCCGGGTGTTGGCCCTGTGTGCCTCGGTCGTATGCAGTCCTGATTGTGGCGCTCACCTGCACGTCGCCAAACACGCATACGACCATCATTGGCACCAAGGCAGAAGCGACTCTCATCGCTGAAGACGACACGTCTCCATTCGTCCCTCCATTCACGCCTGTCGCGACACCACTGGAGGCGGGCTGCACGATGTTGGGGTGTGAGCGGAAGACGGCCTAACGGTGTGCGGGACCGTAGCCCAGCTTCATGGAGACGGTTGCGAATGGTCCTCGCCGATACCCCAGGAGCAACAGTGTCCCTAATTTGCTGGGAAGTGGCGGTGCGGTCCCCTACGGCACTGCGTAGGATCCTACGGTCTTGGCGTGCATCCGTGCGTCGCTGCGGTCCGGTTCCAGGTCGACGGGCACGTGCACCTTCCGCCGACCACTGGCGACAACATCGATGTACTGTGGAGACCTCACGCCCCACGTGTTGAGCAATTCAGCGGTACGTCCACACGGCCTCCCGCATGCCCACTATACGCCCTCGCTCAAAGTCCGTCAACTGCACATACGGTTCACGTGCACGCTGTCGCGGCATGCTACCAGTGTTAAAGACTGCGATGGAGCTCCGTATGCCACGGCAAACTGGCTGACACTGACGGCGGCGGTGCACAAATGCTGCGCAGCTAGCGCCATTCGACGGCCAACACCGCGGTTCCTGGTGTGTCCGCTGTGCCGTGCGTGTGATCATTGCTTGTACAGCCCTCTCGCAGTGTCCGGAGCAAGTATGGTGGGTCTGACACACCGGTGTCAATGTGTTCTTTTTTCCATTTCCAGGAGTGTAGTTGCGTACGTACGTATCTGTGAACAATGTGGAATGACAGTCCGTAGAAAAGACCTGTGTTCGGTTAATTGCCTGTTCATCTGCAGATAAAGCGTGCTGAAATTCTAATGCCAGTTGTACATTCTCATCCTTTAACATAAAACAGGAATTTTGAAAGTCAATAATTGCGTCATGTTGTACCAGAAAATTCGTACCTAAAATAACGTCTGTTGTCAATAAGGGAACAATCCAAAAATTTGAGTGGAACGTATGACCTGCAATACAAAACGATAAGTGTGTCTGTAATTTTACATCTACTCCTTTACCAGATACTGCTCCTTTTACTTTAGTTTTGCCTAATAGTAACGTAGGATAGGTATTCTCTTTGTTACATTCGTTGAAAGTTTCTTCATTTATAACTGACATATGTGATCCAGAATCAATTACTGCTGAAAATGTGGATGATCCAATCTTTACTTCAATGACTCGGTGGGAAATGGTTTTTTGAATAACTGGTTTTTCATGCAAAAGTGTGTCTCGGATGTCGTCAAAAGTAATAACATTTTCGTGAATAAGATTCTGTCTGTCAAAAGTATTGCTTACGTTGATGGAAGATGCAACCTGTACTGTATCTAGTCAAATTCTTTCTGCCTTGCTGTTATTTGCGGGAGGATGCTGTGGCATTTCGACTATTTGTACTGTTCTGTTAATCCTTCCTGACGTATTAGGTTCGGGATGATACCGACTGTCTGGTTCATTCATGATAATCTGTTGTTGCGAATGATTCTGCTGTTGGTAAGACCGACTGTTACGCTGAAAACTATGCTCATTACTTTTACATCTGTCATGATAGTCATTGCAATATGGCGCGTTGCGATAGGAATTGAAATGATGGGTTTTCTGTACGTACTGATTTCCTTGTTGCTGCGCGCTACTATTTGGTGGAGCCGACGCTATACGTGTAGGCGGCAAAACATTGAAGCTTGGTTGACCTTGTACATTACATTGTTGGTTAGGTATACTAACCGGCTGGTTTTGTTGCTGTTGTATTGAAAAACCTCTATTGTTACCAAAATGTGTTTGCTGTTGCTGATAATTCGACGATACTGATGATTAAAATTTTGTCTGTTATTAAAATTACGCTGGTAGTTCTTGTCATTTCAGGAGTGGCTAATGAAAACTGTCACTTTCAGGTAAAACTTGTCGTATCAGGTTTTCTTTACTCATTCCTAAATCCTATATAGACCGATAGTTGAAGAGCTGTTTTGATAGATATAAAGGATAGTAGAAGAGAAAGCAGCAGTGCAGAAAACTAAATATGAAATAGCACTACTACGGCTCGGGGCCCTGTGCACGCTACGGCACATATTCATCGAAGTGTAATGAATCCCCTGAGGTCCCTTACACGCTGCAAATAAATTTTAGTTTCTGCGTTACAGGCAATGCCGGTGAACATTCAAAAGCAAATTGTTGTATCCAGTCCAAAGAGTGTATCTTTGTTCTGTCATTCTTAAATACCTTAAATATTCTCACGGATAGAAAGTGCTTATAATCAAAATTATCGTCTCTGAATGTCTGAACTGGTTCAGGATTGTATGATAATCCGTTTGTCTGTGACTGTTCGGAATCTAAGTCACATACACTCTGTAAATTATCTAAATTACACTGGCTGTGTGAATGTGACAAATGTTCACAATGTGGCGTATGCTGTGACGCGTTAGAGGCTGAAACATTTTTCATTTCTGTCACTTCTTGCTGTAAAGACGACACTTTTCTACGCAATGTATTATTGGACGAACTTATCTCACTGATTGTCTGCTGTAAGTTTTCGAATTCGGGTGTTTGATTGAACGAAATTGGTGACGTATCGTCTGATTTGGTGTCATTGTTATTTTCGATAACATCAATACGACTGGCCAATTCAACAAATTTTTCAGTCAATGCTTTAACCTGATCATCATTTTTAGTGTCACAAGCATTAATTTGTTTTAGGATTTTACGTGTGATTTTGCTTAATTTCTTAACGCCTGCTTTAATGGCATCGGGATCCTGTATTAATTCCAATTGTTCAAGTCTGCTGGTTACCGTCTGAAAGTCTACTGTGTGTGCGTCTATTTTTTTTTAAGATCAGAGATTTCATCATGCAATTCGGTGTTCAACTGTTTGATAGTATTGATTTCGTCTGATACTGCAGCAATGTTGTTGTCTACGTATGTTTTTGCTTTCGTAACAATTTACGCTTCTTCCTGTCTCTGTGCAGTAATTGTTTCCATGACTTGTTTCTTTACTTTGTTCTGTTCCTGTACAAATTTACGGTAACGCGTTTCACTGTTTTGTAGGTGGTGATTAAAACGTTCGCCCGCATCTCGTGGTCGTGCGGTAGCGTTCTCGCTTCCCACGCCCGGGTTCCCGGGTTCGATTCCCGGCGGGGTCAGGGATTTTCTCTGCCTCGTGATGGCTGGGTGTTGTGTGCTGTCCTTAGGTTAGTTAGGTTTAAGTAGTTCTAAGTTCTAGGGGACTTATGACCACAGCAGTTGAGTCCCATAGTGCTCAGAGCCATTTGATTAAAACGTTCGTCAATTTGGCTGTTTTGTTGTTCAAATTTCGTATCTACTTTCGCATCCAGTGTGCGTGAAAGTTCTGATGACATTAATTTAAACTCGTCGCGTAACTGTGTTGCGTTTTCAGAACATTGTTTAGCGACTGCACTAATTTCATCTCTAAGTAATTTCGTTGTGGCTGCATGTGTATTACTTAATTCTTGTGCAACAGATCTAATTTCTTCACTACTATTCCTAGCACAAGCCTTAATTTCCTCACGTAATTGTTCTTTAGTATCATGACATTGCACGGCAACGGCTGCAATCGTTTCATTAATCTGTTTAAAGTTCTCATTAATTTGTTTGATCGACCTGTCGTGTTTTTCATTCGACTGTTTGAAACTTTCATTAAGTTGTTTGAAACTGTTGTCGTGTTTTTCATTAAGTTGTTTGAAATTGTTGTCTTGTTTTTCATTCGACTGTTTGAGATTTTCATTAAGTTGTTTGTTTGATTCATGAAGTTGTAGCAATAATGCCATAACTTGATCCATGCCAATATTACCTACTCTATTCTCTGTGCTGTTTGATGGCGTATCTGCAATTGTCACGTTTTGTGTAACCATTTGGTCATTCTCTGATTCTTGAAAAGTTTGCCTATTGGATGTGCACTGTTGGTCACTACACCGGAATCGAATAAATCTGACATATTTTGAGTAAATTGTTCACCTTCGTTAGAAACATTTGTCTGTTCACTGTGTAAATTTTGCCAATCATGTGTGTCAAAATGGGCAGCGTTCATTGTAACGGAACGTGCCGCGTCATCAATTGTCGTTAAATTAACAGAGGACACAATTGAATTTGTTTGCTCATCATTAGAATTAAAATCATTACTAGTGATCGGAACGCACTGATTATCTGTAATTAGAGGATTATCACTATTACACTGAGTGTCGCTAGTATTATCGGTCAAATTATTTGAGTCAGCTTTTTCACTCATTGCACATCGCGATGTACTGTTAGCAGTTTTTCGCGGCATTTTCACGTATCAAAGTTAAGCACAAAATGAAACAAAGACAAAGCATAAATGTAACAACTGCAATTACAAGAAAGAGCAATAAATTGGCTATGATCTGTGAAAGAAAGAGTGACAAATTGGTAAATGCGTTGCGCCAGATGCAAACTACATTTAATATTAAGTAAATAAGAGCAGATATATAACTGACTACCTCTCAGAAATTCACAAATATACGATCCTGGTCGGTTGTCGACAAGTGTAACCTCCCAAAGATATTTATTTAATAACCTCCCAACAGTAAAAATTATAATTCTATAATTCACATTCAGTGTAACTGCCCAACAGATAAGTTCCGAAACCTATCAATAATACAATGTGACTAATCTCTCAATAAAATTATGGCTCACTTATAACCTTTCAATAATTGACTGTGAATTTAAACTGGTGAATTTTGGACGTCAGCAGCGCTGCGTCATGGCCTTGAAAGATCATTCTGAATAAATTGAAAAATCTTACCTCAATTAGGTCGTCGGATAACGCGTATATATCTGCTCCTATAAGAAATTTTTCTAGCGCAGCTCTGTGCAATGCTGCCCAATAGATTCGTCATGTATAAAAGGAAACAACTGATTTTTCTTTTCAATAATCGGGATGACCAAGGATTGGAGAAATTAGTAAATTCTTTAAATTGAAATGAATGATTGTCAAAAGTTACTTTTTATGAGAAAGATTATTATTAAGAGATTTTTTAAAAACATTTACATGGGACTTGATATAACAATACTACATACGCGCGAGGCTGCTTTTACCTTATATTATATCGCTCAGGCTCCGCCATCGCTCTCCCACGACCGGCCCAGCCAAATCGATACACACGACTACTCGCTAGCAACAACTTACTCCTACTACTACACAGTTCCTACTGCATACAACACTGCTCTTTGGTCTGCAATATCGCAGGCAGCGCGAGCAATCCATCGAAATTACATCTACTCGAGTGCACTAGCAACATGGACCTCTTACATCCCCCAGCGTCCTCGGTGAAGTAACAGCAACACTTCTTATTGCAAAGCTTTGGGGATCAACACTACTGTCATTCTGAACAAGAATCACTCCTTTCTGTACAACGAGGCTACGCCGACGTGCAAAGTATCGGCACAGTACAGAGTTCTTTACGCTATGCAAAGAACGAGGCCATGATATGCGAATGTACGTTACTTCAAAACGGTTCAAATGGCTCTGAGCACTAGGGGACTTAACATCTGAGGTCATCAGTCCCCTAGAACTTAAAACTACTTAAACCTAACTAACCTAAGGACATCACACACATCCATGCCCGAGGCAGGATTCGAACCTGCGACAGTAGCGGTCGCGCGGTTCCAGACTGAAGCGCCTAGAACCGCTCGGCCACTCAGGCCGGCGAATGTACGTTAGCAAAATGTTCAAATCTGAATCAGCTTCCGTGGCCTGTGCAATTTTTCTGCAGTTCAGCAGAAAAGATTGAAGCAATTCAGAATCCTGAGCATCGATGTGACAACAAGATGCAGCAGAAGCGTCAAAGTCTGTATCAGGGCCACTCGGAAGACGTGAGAGTGCGTCCGCATTTCCATGTTGAGCTGTCGGACAATACACAATCTCGTACCGGTATTGAGACAACAACAAAGCCCATCTTTACAGTTTTGGGGCAGTTCGTACAGGAACCGGTTTCGGCTATGAGACAATGACTGCAAAGGCTTCTGATCTGTTACTAAGTAGAATTTTCTGCCATACAAACAGTGGTGGAATTTGCTGACACCATACACAATAGCCAAAGCCTCCTTCTCAATTTGGGAATAGTTACACTGAGCTTTGGATAACACTTTTGATGCGAAAGCAATAGGCCTGTCTTTATCATCAATTTTGTGCGAAAGCATTGCAGCGATTCCGTAAGAGGAAGCTCCAACTTACAATACAACTGGTTTTTCAGGATCAAAGTGAACTAAGCATCGATCACTGAGCAATACATCTTTAAGACTTTGAAAAGCTACTTGGCACTCATCCGTCCAAACAAAGGGGACATTCTTGCAATCGAGTCGCTATTTGGGCAGCATTCGGTATGAACCAAATATAATAGTCCGTTTTCCCTAACACTGACTGCAATTCTGTGACATTGTGAGGAACTGGCAAATTTCGCCGCGGTGGTCGTGTGGTTCTAGGCGCTCAAGTCCGGAGCCGCGCTGTTGCTAGGGTCGCAGGTTCGAATCCTGCCTCGGGCATGGGTGTGTGTGATGTCCTTAGGTTAGTTAGGTTTAAGTAGTTCTAAGTTTAGGGGACTGATGACCTCAGCTGTTAAGTCCCATAGTGCTTAGAGCCATTTGAACCACTTTTTGGCAAATTTCGTATGTCTAACAAATGCGACTGAAGAGGATGTAACTTTGACTGTTTATGAATGACTAAGATACTGCAACTCAGGTTTAAAAAAAAGCACACTTGTCCAGTCTACACTTGAGTCCTGGATCAGATAACACACGAAACAAAGCACACAAATTTGCAATATGTTCTTCAGGTGTACGACCTCCTAGTACAATATGGTCCAAATAGTTTGAACACTTGGGCACTTGTGCAGTCAGCTGTGCCAAATACCGTTGGAAATGGCGGGTACGGAAGCACTGCCAGAAGACGAACACAAATATTTAAACAAGCCCAAATGCGTGTTCACAACACACACGGTTTGAGATTCTCCAAATGGTTCAAATGGCTCTGAGCACTATGGGACTTAACATCTGAGGCTATCAGTCCCCTAGAACTTAGAACTACTTAAACCTAACTAACCTAAGGACATCACACACATCCATGCCCGAGGCAGGATTCGAACCTGCGGCCTGTGACAAATTCGCCTCTCCGTCAAATAATGGAATGCTATTGATTATGAAATGTCGTTAAAGAAATATTAAATTTTATCTTTTGCTTTTAACTTAATTTACTGTCGTGCGAACTTTGTTGTAGAACCACTCTCTTAATTTATTGTGGTAAAACAAAATGCCTTAAGGATTACGTACATTTAAAGAAAAATATTACGTGCACTCATATTAACCGGATAGTAATATTTTGTTGAGAACTGAGTCCTTTAAATCATTCGGCCTTGGCATACACTTTCCAGATGCAGTGGGTTTTTTTTTGTTAAATATTTTTTACTGAAGTTTATCCCGGCACTAGCCATAGAACACAAGATTATCTCTATCAGCAGAAAATGTTTTAATTACAGCCAAGCCGACATTTATCACTGATCAAACCTATTTCATTACTCATTTGATTTATAGATGACGTGGGCAAGCCAATTTACATAATAATTCACACTTTTGATAAATACTGATATATTTCGCACAAACAACAAGTCAACTCACATTAATTCGTAACTCTTCATCTAATGGCGGCTAAGTCCAGACAGAGACAAGAGAAGTCTATAAATTCGTTAAAAGCTCCTCCACAGCGTCCTACCTCGATAACGTCTTAACTCTGCTGAACAACCACGATGGATACACAACTCGCCCAGATCGGCGCACATGTCACAAATAAACTGTGAAAATGCCAGAGAACGTTACAGTGTCCACAATACGGGTTAACGAATCAGGCGCGTCTAATGGGCGCGAGCATAGCTGCACATCGCGTCTGCTAGAGCGGCCAACTGACTCTTCCTCCCTCTTTCCTCACTCAAGCTACTCTGTTCTCCACGCGACAGAGAGTCTCCACACGCAAAGATAAACAGCGGCGCGACTATTAACATTTCTTTGTAAATTGATTTCTGGCAAATTTTTATATCGCTGATACCGCAAATACTGACACGTTTTACATTCACATAAATAATACAGAAAAATTCCTATCCTAAATACAGAGAAATATTACAATAAAAATATAATGAAAATAACAAACATATTTTATACCACATTCAGTAATATCTTTGGTTGAATAATTACGATGTATATACGACTTGCCCAGATCGGCGTATATGTTACAAATAAATTGTGAGAATGCCAGGGAACGTTACATTGCCCCCTGGCAGCATTTGGCAAAGAAGTTTTACACTTTGACACAATGGTGCCAGTAACGTTCTTTACACTTCTGTATGTTTTATGGAATGGCTCTTTCATTTAGTCCCAGGGTTATATAAGTTCATGGCTCCCCCATTTGGGCGTAGGCAATCAGGAAACCTGGGCAAAACTGTGCCGGAGCCCAGCCATCCCAGTTGATTTATAGTCAGTATTGTCCTTTTACCAGTTATTCATTTGAATTAAATTTGCAGTTTGTCACAAACGGGGTTACACAATTACACAATATCACAGTCACATACACATGTTCAATGTTTATCAAAATGAAGTCATTAACATGTTATTCAGTTTATGTGAACATTTCACAAAGTCAATAATGTATTTGGTGAGCGGTGCGGAGTGATTGTTGGGCGGCGCTCGGCGCGGCGCGCTGACTCCGTGTAGGCCACTGCCCCCATCGTTGACAGCTACGGCGCGGAGGGGCGTGGCTGTCTGGTCTGCTACGGGCTGCTGTGGCCGCTGCATAGCTGATGTAGCCGGATGCGCGTTGGATATCAGCTCGCCCGTGCGACGTCCTCTCGCGGTGCTCCAGGAAACATGCAACAAGTTCACAAACAGTATACTATCCTTATTTCCTGCTGTGGGAAAGAACGCACACAGTTAGTGGTAGTTATTACTCAGTAGGCCTTCATTAGTCTGGTTTGCACAATGTTTCGTTGTCACAGTAACACTTTTATGGGCACACAATATTCTTCACCATGTCATGACTTGTCATTAGTCACACACAAGTTTTCACCTTAGGACAAAATCAAAATGTATTTTTGTAGTCAATGCGCTTTCCTAGCGTCCCTTGACACACAAAGAGTTAAAATTTGACACTAAGTTCATCCACCGTCCGTTATCGGTTCACTGTTCGTGTTGTGCTAGTTCCTTATCCACTTGCACACACGGCAATGATACAGTTATTACTTATACACCACTACTCCGTGACGTATTGCTGCAGGTTTAACAGTCACTGTGTCTCTGCCGCACAATACTGCACTTTTGTTAAAGTTCCTTTATTTCTATTTACAATGTCCGCTGCTCAATTTTGTTTGTAACAGCACATTCGTAACTCTTTACCAGGGTGTGAGATTTGCGTACATGGTAACAAATATTCAAAATTCGTATTAGTTTGCCCAAAGTCATCTATATTCGTGTTCGATTAGATTATATTTGTGCATTCCAGCCGGATTCAGGCATATTGTTCAATAACTCCTTTGTTCACATGTCACACTTTACTATCAACGTCCTACGTAACTACAGTGTAGTCTCTGTAGGCAAAAATTTACTTGGACTGTATCTAGCTAGCTCTTTCTTACTGACTGAATCTGCACATGCTTCAATTGAAGCTTTTTTTTTTGTGAGTAACTTCACATTACATAACTTTACAACAAGGTTGCCTCCCGTGGTGCCCTCGGGTCACTACTGGGTGCAATATTTTTTATAATACTGGTGAGATAATAAAGTTCTCAGGGCCTTATATTACTGATATTGTTCTGGGTTCGGATCTGTCAATCTGACAGCTACACATACATACATACATACACATAATAGAAAGGAATGTGCCATGAAATATTTCAAATTTGACACACATATTGGAAATTATGTAGTACACTAACTAATCCTTATTTAAATGTTCTTCTTGACTGATTTTTGTCACAGCTTAACACTACAAATAATTGCACTAATCAGATTATCAGATTTAGATTTAGAGCATGATTTAGATAACACAAATTAAAAGAGTACATAACACAAATATCCATACACATGAGAAAGTCAATCATATCCTTATAACTAAACACCTCTACATTATCCCCTTAAAATAACAGAATTTGGATAAAATCCTTATTGTTTTGCCTATCCCAGCGTGACCCCATGCTAAATGCGTGTGCCACACTACAGCTGGGATAGCCTGTTGTGGTATACACACGACTCCATAGTCATTTGACACACCTGTTTTGTGATACAGAATATTATCTACTATTTTGAAATTCTGAACACTTTTAAGATTTGTTCCTTCTTTAATTTTACCTATGATATCTCCCCAGATCGGATCAGTTTCCTGCAATATAGACATATTCTTACACATGTGTAAAAAATCCCTCCTATGTACCTTATCTTGTACTAAGAGAATTCGATATTCCTCCGATTGTTCTAAAATATTTGTCATTGAGGATTGCCCTAGTGGAAGCCTCGACAAAGCGTCTGCCACAACATTATCTTGTCCTTTTAGGTACATGATTTTAATTTTATATTCCTGTAATGCTAACCTCCATCTTAGCAAGCGGGTATGGTATAATTTGCAAGTCATTAAATAGCTCAGAGCCTGGTGGTCACTGAATACTTTGACTTCTTTACCATAGATGTAATAGTTAAATTTCTTTACCGCCCAAACCACTGCAAGAGCCTCTAATTCGGTAGCAGAATATGCTCTCTCGCAGCTGTTTAGTGTGCGGCTGGCAAACCCGATTACATTGATTGTTGTGGGGTCGTTGCTCCTGTCCCACTGAAATAAACAAGCACCCAGACCGTATGAACACGAATCTGTCGCTATACAAAAACCTTTTGTCATGTCTGGGTGTCGCAATATGTTTGCATTCACCAAGGCGTTTTTGATCGCGTCAAATGCGCGTTGACATTCTTCTGTCCACACCCAGTGCGCATTTTTACGCAACAGGCTCAATAACGATTCGTTATTCATTAATTGGTTTGGGACAAACCGTCTAAAAAAAGATGCTAGACCTATAAATGCTTTGAGCTGTTTCTTAGTTCTCGGACTAGGAAACCCACGAATTGCATCAAGTTTTTTACTGTCAGGTTTGATGCCTTGTGGGGTTATTATGTGGCCTAGAAATTTAATCTGATTACGTCCAAATTTGGATTTATCAAGATTCGCTGTTACCCCCGCTTGCTTAAACCTTTCTAAGACTTTACTCAGTAGTTCTACGTGCTCCTCCCAGGTGGCAGTGGCAATCACCAGATCGTCTACATACACTGTTACCCTTTGCAGCAAATCCGGACCCAAAACCGCGTCGAGGGCTGTTATGAAAACTCCTGCACTTACATTTAGGCCGAAAGGTAGTACCCTAAATTGGTAGCTTCTTCCCCCAAATATAAATGCAGTATACTTCCTCGACTCGGGTGTAAGCAGGATTTGCCAGAAAGAACTTCTCATATCAATAGATGTCAAATATTGCACTCCATGAAATTTTTGAATTTGCTCATCAAGGTTTTCCGGATGAGTCCTGACAGGTACAATAATTTCATTTATGTCTCTTGCATCTAGTACTAACCGTACCTGTCCGTCAGCTTTTGTTACCGCCACCAATGGACTACTATAAGGGGACAAAGACGGTTCTATTATTCCCCACTCGATTAGCTTTCTTATTTCTTTAACTACTATTTCCTTCTTGGACCAAGGAATGGAGTATGAGGCTCGACAGTAAGTTTTGTGAGGCTTTACCTCGATCTTGTATTGATATCCCTTAACAACTCCTGGTCGTTCAGAAAATACATCTGCATAATTAGATAATAACTGTACTAATTCCTGCTGTTGCATTGAATTTAAATTTTCGGACTGTGACACTTTGTTCACTAATACGTCCATATTCGCTTTTAATTGATCACCTTGTACGTCAGGATAATAGAGATTCTGCCCTGGACAATGATTGTCTAATTGTAGTATCGACTGATTCCTACATTTGATATTAATAGCGTTACAATTAGGTACAGGTACCTCTTCTGATCTGAGCATCGACAATTCTATTCTCCTACCAGCATTCATCAAACTTAATTTTCTCCGAGAAAGGTCGATTATTGCGTCCCTTTCTCTCAAAAAATCTACCCCCAAAATGCAGGCTACCTTTAAACCCTTTACTACCAGGAATGAGCTCGCTATGGCTTCTTCCCCTATATACATCTCTACCCGCACTTGGAGTTTAATTATTTGTCGCTGTGCACTTATGGCTCCAGTGACTCTACAATTATTCACGGGAAAAGTCAGCATACGCCTTTCCTTCCCCAGTACCTTGAATAAGTCCATACTCATGACACTAACAGTAGCACCTGTATCTACGACCGCTTGCACATCAATATTGTTAATTTTAATTTCTATTATCACCTGTACTTTGTCTTTGTGTTCCTTTATGCACGTGGATGGTTCAGTTATTAATTCATCTCCCATCTGTACCCCGTCATTATACCTAAGGATATAGATTTTGTTCGGTGTTTTGTTTTGTGTCGGGCTGCTCTCACTCCAAACCTCAGCCGACGATGGAGAGCGTATCTCGGCCGCATCTAGTTTGTTGAATTATTGCTAGTGGATGGGCGTGGCTGCTCTGTGTCACTGACCTCCACTATGTGCACGTTGTGTTGCGTCGGCCGCCACGGCTGCGCAATTGGCGCATTTTGTGGTGGCGGTCGGTTATCACTGTTTTGCCGGTCCGGACTGGGCCTCTGGTTCTGTGGCCAAGTTCGGTTTGCATCATTATAAGTATTAGTGTTGTACGGCCCCCTGGCATTTTTCCATCTATGATTGCTTGGTGGGCCTGTTTCATACCGGTCATCGAACCTCCTCTTCCGGTCATTATTCACCGGCTGACTATTGCCATTCCGGTCTCTACCTCTATTTCCGTTTTGTGCATACTCTTGTCTCCTATTATTACCTCCGCCGTTTCCATTACTGGTTGGAGGCGTGTTATTTCTACCATTTCTATAACCGTTTCCGTTACTTCTAGCCTGTTCAGAGGCTGCCTTAACGTCCTCCTGAATCAGGTCAATTGAGTCCAGAACAGACAAGAAATGTTCCATATCATTTTCGGGCACGTGTATAAGCTTTTCCTTTACATGTATCGGCAAGTGTGATTTCAAAAGTCTGATCAAATCCCGAGATGAAATCTGTTCGTCCCAGTAACGGGTCTTATTAATGTACTTCTCAAAATATTTTCGCAAATTGCCTAGTCGTGGAGAATACGGCTCTGGATTATATACTTCCTTCCGTAATCTCTCCTGAATACATGTTGACCAATATTTGGCCAAGAATGCCTTTTCGAATTGCTCATATGTATCACAACTGTCAGCTGCTTCGGTTGCCCATAATGCAGCATCTCCTTGTATGTAAGACATAACAAACTGTATTTTCTGGGTATGACTCCAAACGCTAGGCAAAATGTTTCTAAATCCCTTGATAAACACTACAGGGTGAACAGATTTCTTCTCCGTTGTAAAGATCTGAAACTGTCGATTCCTAATCAGACTTTCTTCAATTACTACTTTAGAATGACATTTATTTGTTCCGCTTACATTGGTTGCCTGTTCTGTCTCGCAGTCGCAATTTTTTTACTGCAGTATTTATATGCCTATCATTGTTGGACTTGGCTGGCGTGACATACGCCTGCGCATCGTCTTGCCGCAGGCTTAGCTCCATTCCGGCAAGACGGCGGTCCACACTCCGCTGCCACAGCGGAATGTCCTTTTGCACTATCTTTTTAAGATTTTGCACATCCGTAGTTGAGTCCACCTCTCTGGCCTCAATTACGGCGTGCACTTTCTCATCTAATTCCTTTGTGAAGTTACGTTCTACTTTGTGCACATGTTCGATCACTTTGTTCTCAATTACGTGAGTTGTGTTAAGTTCTAGTTGTTCGACCCTATTAGTCAGGACACTGACTTCCTCTGCGATATTGGCATTAGCCACCTGAATACTATCTAGTCTTTCGCTTAATTCTTGCATCGTTTGGGGCATGGTTTCATATTTTTGTTTCAAGCTAACAATGTCACCTTGCATAACTTCTAAAGTTTGCATCAACTGCAAGTCCCTCTCTCGCAGGCGTCGGTCACGCTCTGCTTGTTTAGCATCACGTTCTTTATCGCGTTCTGCTTGCATACAGGCGAATTCAGCTACCAATCTCTGGTCCCGTTCTGCTTGCATTTGTACAAATTCAGCTTGGAAATTGAGCATGCGCTCGAACATAACTCTTAATGATTGCACTTCTGACATCACACCACTCTCTGGTCCGTGTCCAGTGCTTGCCGTGGGCACAGTATTTTCACTATCAACTGAATTACTGGGTGGCAGTGGCAACATTTCTTGCCCTTCTGCCCCCAGATTCTCACATTGTACCTCCTGAACTACGTCACTAATATTACTTTGTGTCCCACTTTCCAACTCGGTATCACTACTGACTGACTGTTGCTCTTTATCCATGTTGATATCTTTCTGACTACGCAATTTAACCATAGTAAGCAAAGGAAATAAAATCTGAACTAAATATCCTAACACTCAGGTTTCACTGACATAATCACACAAGAAATGGACATTAACTAATACACACTTACTATATACTACAATGACTAACTACTTAAGTGTCCTGTTATTTTAAAACAAAATACTAACAACAAGCACACCACTAATGATCCGAGAACACTGCACTGAGGCTACTTTACTACCCACAGGACAACTACACTGTAGCTTTACCTTTTGGTGATCTATCTTGGGTGCAGCTGCCCCCTGATATTGTGGAAGGTTATTAATTTTTCAAAATAATGAGCTCTCTTCAGCTTGCTCCGGATACATAGTGTTCTCATGCAAAAAATCATACCCAGGTATTACTACACGCAATACATACAATACATGAAAAAATTATTAAATGTTCTCCAACAAAGTTCGACTATATTAATTCCCTAGTTATCTCACGGGTATTTAGTGGCCACTGCATATTCGAGCCCCACGCTGGGCGCCATATGTGACAAATTCGCCTCTCCGTCAAATAATGGAATGCTATTGATTATGAAATGTCGTTAAAGAAATATTAAATTTTATCTTTTGCTTTTAACTTAATTTACTGTCGTGCGAACTTTGTTGTAGAACCACTCTCTTAATTTATTGTGGTAAAACAAAATGCCTTAAGGATTACGTACATTTAAAGAAAAATATTACGTGCACTCATATTAACCGGATAGTAATATTTTGTTGAGAACTGAGTCCTTTAAATCATTCGGCCTTGGCATACACTTTCCAGATGCAGTGGGTTTTTTTTTGTTAAATATTTTTTACTGAAGTTTATCCCGGCACTAGCCATAGAACACAAGATTATCTCTATCAGCAGAAAATGTTTTAATTACAGCCAAGCCGACATTTATCACTGATCAAACCTATTTCATTACTCATTTGATTTATAGATGACGTGGGCAAGCCAATTTACATAATAATTCACACTTTTGATAAATACTGATATATTTCGCACAAACAACAAGTCAACTCACATTAATTCGTAACTCTTCATCTAATGGCGGCTAAGTCCAGACAGAGACAAGAGAAGTCTATAAATTCGTTAAAAGCTCCTCCACAGCGTCCTACCTCGATAACGTCTTAACTCTGCTGAACAACCACGATGGATACACAACTCGCCCAGATCGGCGCACATGTCACAAATAAACTGTGAAAATGCCAGAGAACGTTACAGTGTCCACAATACGGGTTAACGAATCAGGCGCGTCTAATGGGCGCGAGCATAGCTGCACATCGCGTCTGCTAGAGCGGCCAACTGACTCTTCCTCCCTCTTTCCTCACTCAAGCTACTCTGTTCTCCACGCGACAGAGAGTCTCCACACGCAAAGATAAACAGCGGCGCGACTATTAACATTTCTTTGTAAATTGATTTCTGGCAAATTTTTATATCGCTGATACCGCAAATACTGACACGTTTTACATTCACATAAATAATACAGAAAAATTCCTATCCTAAATACAGAGAAATATTACAATAAAAATATAATGAAAATAACAAACATATTTTATACCACATTCAGTAATATCTTTGGTTGAATAATTACGATGTATATACGACTTGCCCAGATCGGCGTATATGTTACAAATAAATTGTGAGAATGCCAGGGAACGTTACAGGCCGCAGCAGTCGCCTGGTTCCGGACTGAAGCTCCTAGAACCGCTCGGCCACCGCGGCCGGCTGAGATTCTTTATCTAGTGGTATTTGAAGATACACGTCGTGCAAATCTATTTTTGAAAAGTAGCGTCCAGAGCTTAATCTGTTGTGACGGTACGTCACATAAATGGACATTTGGAGAAAGGGAAAGGAAGTTTTTGTTATGAGACGTGTGGATTGTAAATTATTTCAAGACTGCGTACGTGGGCGCGATGTATAACAAATAGTAAAGAACGTAAGTTACTTTTATCAAAACACAAATATCGATGTGATTAACAAAACACCGTTTTCTTTTTGTATAATCTCTGTGTAGCATAGGTCATGAAGATCAGAGACAATGCTTTGGTTGAACCAGCTCTCCTGTTTTGTTTCGTCTAGCGGTAGGCCGCTATAGTAGTACTGTCTGATAATTAACGTAAGTTTTATCTGAATTTTGAAAAATATAATATAAATTGTCATTAGAAAGTGTGTATTATTGACTTAGTTGTCACCTCTCATGATTGTAACCATTAATTATAATTAACAAAGTTTTTACAGAACTTTGCAGTACAGGGAGCTCATCTCCCCTAGCAGGATTTAGTCGGCCATTACGCTGCCTGTATTATTTAATTAAAATATCATGTCATAATGTTAAATTTAAATGCGAGAGACTTCTCAGTTTTGATCTTCCATTAATTTCAAAGCTAAAAATAGCGAAAATAGATTTGGTTTATTAATATTTAGAATACTGAGCGAGTTCAGTATGTTTCATTTTGGCCGCCTAACGGCAGACGAGATTCTCTCCAGTTTTGCCTTGCAAATAATGAAAAGGAAATATTGAAAAGCATTACATTCCGCAATATCTCAGTTAATCTTTGTGTAATATGGTACATAAATAACCAGTAGCCCCTGAGACTCTTACTAACAATTACAGTTCGCGTAAGAATACGCATATTTTCTTTTCTAAATAGCAGCGCCCACGCAAACTATTTATTAGAAGGCGGTGAGTCGCGCTCTGTGTTTAAAAAAAATTATATCGTACGTACTTCGGGGCAGCCGATGTCCGTACGAGTGTTATCGCTGTATAAGTTAATTAAAAGTCTCATGCTAGCCCACAACATTTAAAGCCACCCCAACCAAAATCATAAAATACGTAATTATAAAAACAAAAAATATACACTTATACCGTGATACTGTCCATGAGATCCTCTGGGCGTGGCAACGGATAAGTGTCAAATACAGTTTGTGAGTTGACTGTAGACTTAAAGTCAACACACAGGAGAATGCGACCTGACGGTTTGGGGAGCAAAACCAGTGGAGTAGCACACTGACTTTGGATATTCATGGGCCTTGTAACTAGATTTGTGTGAGTGGGCCGAATTCTTGTTCCGTTGCAAACACACAGATTGTAAATATTCTTTCTTGCAGAAGCGTAACACTGTGCTTGTTGGGAGGGCAGTCTTGGCGTTTGTGCCGTGAATAACATCGAGGGCAAGACTTAATTCTGTTTGCGTGTGTAGCCGCCTGTTTAGCGAGCTGCTTACGTGGCATGGAGCATTGTTTACTTGGTGTGGGTAGCGCAAACTGCCACTGAATGGACCGATCGCAAACAAGGGACTCAACCCGACACATTGCTGGCTGCTCAGATTTATCGGATGACAGAGCACCTGAAGCGTACTGATCTGGAATTTGCACTACCTACTGAAATGATGGATCGGACTGTTTCAAAATCTGTTCTCTGAGTTTGACATCGGGTACACTGGGCACTATCGCTTCACGCAATATGACTTCTGAATATAAAGCATCACAAGCACATGGCCGGCTGGTGTGGCCGAGTGGTTCTAGGCGCTACAGTCTGGAACCGCGCGACCGCTACGGTCGCAGGTTCGAATCCTGCCTCGGGCATGGATGTGTGTGATGTCCTTAGGTTAGTTATGTTTAAGTAGCTCTAAGTTCTAGAGGACTGATGACCTCAGAAGTTAAGTCCCATAGTGCTCAGAGCCATTTGAACCATCACAAGCACATTTGAATTTGCATTTCCTTGTCATAACCTGCAAATCTGTTACTCACTCGCGATAAGTTTGTTCTGACCGTTTTTTACAATTAAAGAATTAATACCTAGCTGCTACCACATTCACTTGTTGATCATAATAGTTATTTAGCGAATCTACAACCTGTTCATAAGGAAGTTTACTCTAAGTGGTGTTAGGAAATAACTTCTGAGTTAAATGGAACAATGCACTTCCTACTGTGTATAAGAAATAGGGTAGTTTCACAGTACCTGGTGCGTTGTGAGCAAGTATGTGTGCTTCGAACTGTTGCAACCGCTCGAGCCATTCCTGTTCTTGTTCACGAAACTGGTGAAATGGCGGTATAGCAGCTGTAGAAGGTGGTGCTTGATCTGTTGGGCACGCAGCGTTAGCCAGCAGCTGCTGCAACGTGTTGAGTAGGGTAGACACTTGCTGCATCTGGAACTGAAACACCTGCATTAACTGTGTTGCATCTAATGGTTGCAGCTGTGGCGTCTGAGAAGGGAGCGGGATAGGTGGTGTGGGAATTTTGGAAGAGACAAATGCAAGAAACAGACAAGACAAACAAGAAAAATAAGTACAAAAGCAAATAAAACTTCTGCAACGCCCACCTGAAAACACTGGTTAGCAAAAGAGACTGTTAAAGCAAGTAAATGCCACTGCAAAGAAAGGACAAAGAGAAAGGCGCCAGAAAACAAGAGAAAATTCCGTGGCCGCGAGGTCTGGGGTTTGTTTGTGAATCCTCGTCGTCAATGTTGGATCTTACCCGCTCCTTTAATATAGGGTGCCTAGGATGCTGCTTTCTCGGATACCTAAACAAAAATTCAAGCAAATCACATTAACAGTTTTTATTACAATAAGGTAGATTGACAATACTTAACATGGCGTCTTTACAAAGATTGGTCGCAAGCAATTGGCGACATCCAAATAATCAATGTCCTTCAATGTATACAATCTCCATGCAAGTGAAAGACACTGTTCACAAGTCACTGCTCTTCCAGCGTGGCCAAGGCTAGGCGGCACTCGCCTTTATTTTTATGTAGAGGCCACTCCTGTCGTGGTGACGTCCTAGTCAGCGTGCTATTGGCTGACGTCGTCTCACAGCCTTCTCTGGTGTATCGTTCTTGATCTTCTTGTCGTTACGCCCAAATATTACCATTGTTGTTATTTTTACCACTAACACTACTTCTCTCTTTGCTACGTTTTAACCCTTCATATAGGATCCACAATTTTCGTGACAAGACAAATTACATTTTAATTTTTGGGCCGGATGTCCTTCCTGTTGCCGCAGCATCAATTAACCTAAGGAGGGAAGTCTTGTGCAGTATCTGTCTGTGAATCGTCTAAAGTGTTTCTTATCATCTATTAGCAGTTCGTGCATCGTATGTTCTGAGGTGCATATTCTGGACCAGCCCGTTATTTACCTAAACGTGTGTGAGAAAAACACTGAATAGCCATATTGAGGCTAGTCAGTATACCATACCAATCTGCTGCGAGGATTCGATGCAGGTCTAGCTCACCTCCCTGCCTCGTGTTAAGCTATGCAAACAGTGCACTACTAACACACTTTCTTGTACCACACTTAATTATGCTGATGGAAATGAAAAGTGTTACACCATGAAATAGCAGACCAATATTTACCAAACTTCATGGAGATATTCACCACGTAGTGGACATTGAACGATTAACCTTAGACCATTGCAATGAGGTGACAAAAGTCATGGGATGCCCAATAATATTGTGTCGGACCTCTTTTGGCCCAGCATAGTACATGTACTTGACGTGGATGGACTCAAGAAGTCTTTCGAAATCCCATAGCAGTAGTAAGCCATACTGCCGCTATGGCCGTCCATAATTGCGAAAATTTGCCGGTGCAGTATTCTGTGCAAGAACTGATCTCTCAGTTACATCCCCTAAACTTTCGATGGAATTCATGTCGGGCGATCTGGATGACCAAATCATTCACTCGAATCGTCCAGAATCTTCTTCAGACCAAACGCAAAATCTGTCGCCCGGTGACATGGCACATTGTCATCCATAAAAATTCCATCACTATTTGGGAATATGTAGTCCAAGAATGGCTGCAAATTGTCTCCTGGTAGCACCATATAATCATTTCTGGTCAGTGATCGGTTCAACCACACCATTATGGAGCCCCCATCAACTTGCATAGTGTCTTGTTGCTGCGCTATACTTTAACCCTACCAGCAGCTATAACCCTACCAGCAGCTATTACCAACTGAAGTCGGGACTCATCTGACCAGCCCACTGTTTTCTAGTCATCTAGGGTCCAACTGAGATGCTTACGAGTCCAGGAGAAGCGCTTCAAGCAACGGTGTGCTGTTAGAAAACTGACTCGCGTCGGTCGTCTGCTGCCATAACCCATTAACGCCAAATTTCGCCACACTGTCGTAATGGATAAGTTCGTCGTACGTCCCACATTGATTTCTGCGATTATTTCACGCAGTGTTGCTTGTCCGCTGCTGCCGTCGGTTGCTGCATGAAGGCCGTCAGCCATTGTGTTGTCCGTGGTGAGAGGTAATGCCTGAAATTTGGTATTCTCGGCACATTCTTGACACTGTGGATCTAGGAATATTGAATTCTGCTGTGGACTGACAAGACAGCCAGTCCACAGATTAGATTACATTAGATTTACTTTCATTCCAATTGATCCGTAGTGAGGAGGTCCTCCAGGATGTGGAACATGTCAGAAAAACAACAATACATGACAAATATTTACAACTAAAACAAATAAGTTGTGACGGGTAACCGAAAGGCACGCGTTTACACACGCCGGCTGGCGTTAGGTCTGAAACAGGATACGTAATGAATGCTATAAAGAAAAGTACGTAGCTGCTGGAATACTTAACTTTAATCCATCATTTGTATACAGCATTCTTGATGATACAAGTGAGACTCTCTATAGAAATGGTTAATGGCGCCTTGCTAGGTCGTAGCCATGGGCTTAGCTGAAGGCTATTCTAACTGTCTCTCGGCAAATGAGAGAAAGGCTTCGTCAGTGTAGTCGCTAGCAAAGTCGTCGTACAACTGGGGCGAGTGCTAGTACGTCTCTCAAGACCTGCCGTGTGGTGGCGCTCGGTCTGTGATTACTGACAGTGGCGACACGCGGGTCCGGCATGTACTAATGGACCGCGGCCGATTTAAAGCTACCACCTAGCAAGTGTGGTGTCTGGCGGTGACACCACAAATTCTATAACGATATCTAAAATGAAATGTCCCATGCCTCTACTTCCAACTACCATCCCTCATTAAAAGTCTCTTAATACGCGTCGTGCGGCCATAATCACGTCGGAAACCTTTTCACATGGATCACCTGAGTACAAATGACGGCTCCACCAACCTACTGCCCTTTTATACCTTGTGTACGTGGTACTACCACCGTCTGTATACGTGCATATCGCTGTTCCATTACTTCTCTCATCTCAGTGTAGTATGATGTTTGACCAGCGCTGGTTCGAAAACATTCTTGTACCCAATTTGGCACGGAAGCACACAGCATCCAAAAGACATCTTGAGGATTTCTTGGTCGGCCAGTATGAAAGAATATGTTGATGAGATGAGCGTTGTAACCTGCGAGTCTGCGTGCCCCCTGGCATACTTTACTTGTGCGAAGCCACACACGCACTGTTGGTGGCTGGACACAGCTTCTAGGAGAAAATGACAAGGTCTGTCATGTCCCTGTTGTGAACTGTGCACGGGGAAGACACCCATCGGAAATAGTGGCTGCCATCAGGAGCAGGTGATCAGCAGCTGCGTCGGCCTGCCCCCCACGATGACGGAACAACAGCTACACGGCCCCCGATGGGAACTGAAGGTCTTTGAAGCGGAAGGTAGCAGCAGTTCTAACTAAACCCTCCACAGACCACAGGTTGAAGGCGCCTAACTTCTTCCTATTGGTCTCCGCATAGATGGTGGTGCTGTGACTGGCAGTGTCAAAGTCTTCTGTTCCACAGGAACTCATAGACAGCTGGATAAGCAGACAGCAAGCAGGCATAGCTTCCTCTTCCAGGATGGTCGGCTGCAGACTGAGAATGCTTCCAGTGTAAATGAGTAAAATTTATGTGGCGCTGACCCACGTACCTGCGTGGTCTGAGGTGCCTTGTCATGGTGCGTGCGGCTCCCCCCGTCGGAGGTTCGAGTCCTCCCTCTGGCATGGGTGTGTGTGTTGTCCGTAGTGTAAGTTATTTTAAGTTAGATTAAGTAGTGTGTAAGCTTAGGGACCGATGACCCCAGCAGTTTGGTTCCATAAGACCTTACCACAAATTCCCAATTTTTCCTGACCCAAGTTCATCATGCTACTGTGAGACAGCGATGACATATCTTGTCGTGCTTTTATTGTCTGGTCAGCTGTCTTGGTCACTCCAGCATTTCACAACTTTAATTTTCCGACACTCTTTCTGCCATGTCAGTATACTAAGTAGTTATTCTTGTGTCCAGCTTACGCTTCCTTATGTCACTTTGCTTGGTCACCACTACAGGCATCTGTCTGTCACCATGATCTCATTCTGTTGGCTGGGGACCCACAGTCATTGCGGTGTGTATCATTTGCATCCATATTCACTGCAACATCAGTGGTCCTTCCCCACTGGTTATATGGGTAGCTATTGACCTATTCGGTTCTCTGGAACTGGTGGTACCTACTCCTTAAATCTATGGTAGAGAAGTACAGCACTGTTCCAAGTTGTCAAAGGTCACCACTAAGTTGAGTATTGCGTATCCACACGATACCATTTTACTATTAAAGTGTCAATTGTCATAGTAGACCTACATTTTTTTGAACCGTCTGCTGACTTTTGGGAATGAACATGATGGTGACCCCCCATAGACTACTGCTGTCCTTTATTATTCCATCTACTACTTGTTGGTTAATGGAATCCTCCACAACTGTCTGTAAATGCTGAGATACATGGCACAGTTTCTGATACTGGCACTTCGTTCTCTGTTGAAATTTTATGTTGTGCTAGGGACTTCACCAGTAGCGGACCTTGAGGATAAAACAGATCCTCGAATTCTAATAGTAATTTTTCCAACGCTGAACCTTCTTATATAATGTTGTTTTAGTGGCAACCTGCGTCTGACCGTAGTTCACATTTGACAGGTCCCAGTCAACCTCATTTAGGATGTCTAAATGCACTACCAACAGCCCCTTGGTTAGCTTTACCTCATCAGCGCCAAAATTATCTAAATTCATGGGTACCACTTTCCCTCCATTTTTCTCTTGTATGTGTAGAATCTTTCATCTCACAAAACAACGTGATTTCTCGAATACATCCTCTGGTGGCTCTCTTATACGCAACAGGCAGCCCCAATTCTACGTTCACTCAGAGCAACTTCCTGGTGCCTTTCAACAGAATATCATGCGAATCAAACCTTAGTATTTTTGTTTGCAGCTTAACTCAAATGGTTCAAATGGCTCTGAGCACTATGGGGCTTAACATCTGAGTTCATCAGTCCCCTAGAACTTAGAACTACATAAACCTAACTAACCTAAGGACATCACACACATCCATACCCGAGGTAGGATTCGAACCTGCGACCGTAGCCGTCGCGCTGTTCCAGACTGAAGCGCCTAGAACCGCTCGGCCACATTGGCCGGCTGCAGCTTAACTGTTTTCCTCCTAAAGGTACGTTGTCCAAGACGCGACGCACACTAGCGACTGCGACGGGTCGCTACGTGACGTCAGAAGTTGCCTGCTGGCGCATGTGCAGTTCGAGTTTGGGATGCGAGGCGCGACTGTTGCGGCAGCTGCCGCAGCACTGCACCAGTGAGCAGTGTTGCGACGGAAGTCGGACGACACAAGGACGTACAGCTGCCAGAAAGGTGTCGAGCCAGTCAAGGAAAACTGAAATGAGCCACTCACAGGATGTGATGCTCTGTGAGCTGGTCTCGCAACATCCTTGCCTTTACGATTTGAAGAACCCTAAATATAGAGACACTATGTTCAGAGACAGAATTTGGGAAGAAATTGATGCACAGTTGAAACTGGCAGGAGAGTGAAATATATAATATTTTCCCATTAATGCAAATTTTTCAGGCCTGTTATGAAAATCAGTATAATCCATGCAGATGTAGAATTAGAACGATGAAAATGAACTTGAAGGTAAATTTTCGCATTACTCTTTTTTGTGACGATAAAAATTGAAAACGGCAAGTACATTATAAAATGAACAATCTAAAGTACAACGAGAAAGTTACATTTTACAATACCTTCACTTTGAAAGTAAACGGTAGATTGGTGTCTTGATGATACCTTCTAGTTGTGAAAAACCACCAGCAGATTGTTGTACAGCTTTCTGTAATCAATAGATGTTCGTTTTTGAGGAAGGCGTTTCTCAAAAGATTGCGCAAACAGTATGCTGCAATAAGTAATTTGTCACATTCATTACAATTCATTGGTAGAAGATGGTGCTCAAAAAACTTGTGCCAAAAGTGCACTACTGTTTTACAAGGCCCTTCTGGTCTGACACAGTTCACAATTGAAATTCGTCTTTTGTAAATCCTGGAGTCATCTTTTGAGTGCAGCTTGGCAAGATTAAATGTTCATGTCATCCATAACGATGCATGCTGTCAGAATATAAGAATATGGAAGTTCATTTGGATGGGAATAAAGAGTCAGTCGGCTATGAAAGTTGCCTTAGCTTGTTCCAAAAGTTTCTGCATGGGAGAAACTGGCAAGTATAATTTGGGGAAATTTTGTGAACAAGCACAGACATTATTTCTTCCACATTTCTGCCAGTGTATACTGTAGACGTTCAGAATGAAAATTCTAGAGATGTTTAAGGTGTAACCCTATCTTGTTGTCAAGAACTTGAAACAATGCAATGACGCTAGCGTGCGCTTATTGTTAATAAACTTATCTTTCATTGGAATTTTAGGTGAAATGTGCAAAAACAGATGGAGGAATATTCGGGACTCGTATCAGAGAAATAAACGAGAAAGAAAGCTTGGAACAGGTTCAGATGCCTCAGCAAAACCAAGAAAATGGGTTCTGCTTGATCACTTGGCTTTAAGAAACCTACATTTCGTGGCATTTTAAATGAAATTGTCAAGAGCATATGGAGAAATATTAGTAACTCATACCGGAGAAATAAATATATGACATAAAATGGTTTCATTAGGTCCAAATGTGTCAGCGAAACAAAACAAATGCATTCTCTATCGTGTGATGACCACACAATTCTCGTTGCGCGTCGACAGAACTGGCGGCTAGTCGCGACGCTCCCGGAGATATATGAGCCCAAATCTCGGAAACGGAGATCGATATCATTCTGATCTCAACTTTACAAATAATTTCGATATGTTAGCTTCTTTTCATCGGCAACGCTGTATGAGCTAACGTGAACCATACGTAAAGTAGCCAGCGACCACATTTTTCACCCTTCACAATTAAAATTTTATGCAGTAGGTTACTTGTAAATTAATTATCGGAATAACTGTGGCGAATATCGGAAAAATAGACACCTCATTATCAAGCTGTGATGTGAAACTGTAAGATACGCAAACATCAATTTTTTGTGCCTTTTACTTTCCTCACAATTGATAGAGAAGTAATATACAGCGAAAAAAACACGCAAAACCGGAAGAGATACTTTTCAATTTTTTAAAGCGAAAGGAGAATCTGTATCGAGAAACTAACTCTGGGAGCCGATGTAACTTTGTTGCATTAACATACAGTATTTTTTACAGCAAGAAAATCGGAATTCTAATTTTTCTTATGTATTTGAATCCGCCGCCGCCGACCGGAGCTTGGGAAACAGCGACGACTCCAGTCGTGTTGCGGCCGTGTCGCCGTCTGCCAGGGTGGGAAAAGAGGAGGGGGCAGCGTCGCAGTCGCAGCCAACTGTTGCGTCTTGCACAACGTAACTTAAGACAGACGAAACTTGCGACAGTTCTTCACTGACGACAGTTTCCCCTAACTGGAATGCTGTCCCTCTAAGTTCCACTATATTTTGCTGAAGACCAAAAGACCAATTTTGACACGACGTTCTGAAAGAATGCCTAAGAGGTAAGAATTTTTGCTTTTTTTATTCAGAATACAGGGCCGAAGGTCAGCGCTGCTCTCCTCATAAAATTTATCAGGTTACAGAACTTTCTTTATTATTTTGGTGTTTAGGAATTTTTCTATTTCGAACTTGACATTAAATGAGAAAAGAATTTTGTGGGAATATTAAGTGTGAATGCATTCTTTGCACAGAGACTATAAATCGGAGCCAATTTTGTTCAGAGGTTACATTAAAATTAATTTTGTTCAGAGCTCACAATATAAGAAAAATTCCTTTAATTATTAATTTTTGTGGGGAGGTTACACTTGGCTCACATTTTCATTATTATTAATAATCTCTGTGGGGAGGTTACACTTGGCGACATCCGGCCAGGATCGTATTTCTTTGTGAATCTTCTGAGAAGTAGTCATATATCTGCTCTTATTTACTTAAATGTAGTTTGCATCTGGCGCAACGCATTTACTAATTTGTCACTCTTTCTTTCACAGATCATCGGCAATTTATTGCTCTTTGTTGTATTTGTGTTTGTTGCATTTTGCGTTGTCCTTGTTTCGTTTGTGCTTAATTTTGATTTGTGAAAAATTCCGCGAAAAACTGTTAATAGTACATCGCGATGTGCAATGAGTGAAATAACCGACTCTAATAATTTGACCGATAATATTTGCGACACGCAGTGTAATGATGACAATCCTCCATTTACAGACAATCAGTGCGTACCGACCACTTGTAATGATTTTTATCCTAATGATGAACAAATTCAGTTGTGTCTTCTGTTAATTTAACGACAATTGATGACGCGGCACGTTCTGTTACAATGAACGCTGCCCAGCTTGACACATCCGGTTTGCAAAATCTACGTAATGAACAGACAAATTTTTCTAACGAAAATGAACAGTGTAATCAGAATACGATATATTTATTTAATTCCGGTGTAGTGATCAACAGTGCACATCCGATTGGCAAACCTTTTCAAGAATCACAGCATAACCAAATGGTTACACAAAACGTGACAATTGCAGATACACCATCAAACTGTATAGAGAATAGAGTAGGTAATATTGGCTTGGATCAAATTATGGCACTATTGCTACAACAGAGTGAAAATAACAAACAATTTAGTGAAAATTTCAAACAACTTAGTGAAGAGTACAAACAACTCAATGAAAAATATGACAGGTCGATCAAACTAATTAATGAAAGTTTCAAACTGACGAATGAAAAACACGACAACCTTAACGAACAGAACAAACAACTTAGTGAACAGATTACAGCCGTTACTGTGCAACGTGATGGTACTAAAGAACAATTACGTGAGGATACTAAGACTTGTGCTACGAACAATAGTGAAGAAACTAGATCTGTTGCACAAGAATTAGGTAATAGATATGCAGGCACAACAGAATCATTTAGAGATGAAATTAGTGCGGTCGCTGACCAATGTTCTGAAAATGCGACACAGTTACACGACGAGTTTAATTTAAAGTCACCAGAACTTTCACACACTCTGGATACGGAAGTGGATAAGAAATTTGAACAACAGATCAGCCAAATTGACGAACGTATTAAAGTGACAGAAAGGAAAATTGTTTCAGTCACTAACACGTCACAACATACGGCACATTCCGAACATTTGTCACACTCACACAGCCAGTGTAACTTAGGTAATTTACAGAGAGTACGTGACTTAAAATCCGAAAAGTCACAGACAAATAGATTCTTATGCAATCGTGAACCTGTTCACACATTCAGAGACGATAACGTTGATCACGAGCAATTCTTATCCGTAAGAAAATCTAAGGTATTTGAAAATGACAGAGCACAGGTACACGCTTTGAACTGTATACGACATTTTATTTTTGTACTTTCACCAGCTTGGCCTGTAATGCAGAAACCAGAATTAGCAAGGATACAGCAATTTGCTTCTGAATTTTCACCGGCATTGCCTGTAACGCAAAAGCTAAAATTTATTTGCAGCGAGTAATAGACCTCAGGGGATTCATTACGCTTTAATTAATATGTGCCGTAGCGTGCACAGGGCCCCGAGCCGTAGTAGTGCTGTTTCATCTTTAGTTTTCTGCACTGCTGCCTTCTCTTCTACTATCCTTTATATCTATCAAAACAGCTCTTTAACTATCGCTCTATCTAGGATTAAGAATGAGTAAAGAAAACCTGATATGACAAATTTTACCCGAAAGTGACAGTTCTCTTAAGACACACCCGAAATGACAACTACCGACGTAATTTTAATAACAGATAAATTTGTAATCATCAGTATGTGTAAAATTATCAGTAACAGCAAACGCATTTCGGTAACAATAGACGTCTTTCTTCGCAACAGCAACAAAACCAACCGATTAGCATACCAAACCAACAATGTAATGTACAAGGTCAACCGAGCTTTAATATTTCGCCGCGTACACGTATAGCGTCAGCTCCAACAAATAGTAACGCACAGCAACAAGGAAATCAGTACGTACAGAAAACACACTATTTCAATTCCTATCGCAATGCACCGTATAGAAATGATTATCACGACAAACGTAAAAACAATTAGCATAATTTTCAGCGTACATTTAATAACAGTCTATCTTATTAGCAGCAAGAACATCAGCAATAACATATTATCATGAATGAACCAGACAGTAGGTATCATTTAGAACGTAATAGGTCAGGAAGAAATAATAGAACAGTACAAATAGTGGAAATGCCACAACATCCTCCCGAAAATAATAGCACGTCAGATAGAATTTGACTAGATACAGTACAGGTTGCATCTTCCAGTAACACAAGCAATAATTTTGACACGCAGAATCTTGTTCACGAGAATGTTATTTGAAACATGCTTTGTTGAATGCACCACTTTTACCGCACCCAGATCTTACTAGAAATTTTTCCATTGCCACCGACAGTTCTAACACCGCTTTAGGCGTACATATTTTTCAGGAAATTGAAGAAGATGGTTGTACAGTAATTAAAAACATCGCTTTTGCAAGTCGCATTCTGTCACCTGCTGAACGAAATTATTCTGTTACAGAACTGGAAACATTATGTGTTGTATGGGCTTTTACCAGATTTAGGCATTTTCTTTATGGAAGACACACTACCGTTTACACAGAACACAGAGCGATACAGTTTTTACTTTCGGCTAAATTTACACACGACAGATTAAGTAGATGGAAACTTTATTTGCAGGAATTTAATTTCACAATTGTTCACATTCCCGGCACACAAAATATTGTAGCAGACGCACTATCCCGTTCTCTCAGCAACAATCAGCAAGCCATCGCAACCAACTTCTGCAAAGAAAATTTCAGCGTCATGTACATTCAACAAGTTGCATTCGAAAATTTCATTTCGTCGTCATTACGAGACATAGCACAGGAGCAGAGTAAATACAATGTATGGAAAGAGATTAAACACCTTTGGCAAGATAAGAATAACGTTACCATTAGAAACCATTACACTGTACACAATGACATTCTGTTTCGTCGCTCTCACCCTGACAGCAACAATTGGTTATTATGCATTCCTGACGAACTTGTTAACAAATTAATCTGGTATACTCATTTAAGTTACGCACATTACGGAGCCAGAAAATGTTTTCTTATACTGAGACAGAACTGTTATATTGCCAACATGGAGAAACGTATTCGACGAGTTTTAGCGTCACGCAAAATCTGCCAAAAAGCTACATCAGACACGACTTCACATGTTCCTCCATTGCATCCCATTGTACCAGTTAAATTGAGACATATGGCCGCTGTAGACATTTTTGGTCCGATTCCCAGATCTAATAGAGGTTTTTGCTACATCTTTGTCGCTGTTGAACTCACTTCAAAATTTGTTACCTTCACTCCGTTACGCAAAGCTACTGCTAAAATTGTTTCGAATGCATTTGTAAAACATTTTCTATTTCATGTAGGGCATGTGTTGAAAGTAATTTCCGACAATGGATCACAGTTTCGATCTGCTATATGGACATGTATGTTACGAGCTAGAAACATTTCTCCGATCTATATATCCAGGTACCATGCTTCTTCGAACCCTTGTGAACGATTAATGAAAGAAATTGGTAAACTGTGTAAAATATACTGCCATAAAAAACATATTGATTGGGACACATACATACTCTCATTCCAGGATGTAATTAATTCCATACCAAATGAATCTACTATGCTATCTCCCTCTGTTATACTGAAAAATGTCGAACCACCTAACAAAATTAAAGAATTAGTAACCTTTCCTACATCTCGTCGACTACGTCACCATGAAATAATTGACATTGCGCTGAACAACATCAAACGTGCCGCAGAGCGCCGGAGAAGACAGCAAAAACAGGTTTGTACACGCCGTGACTTTCACATTGGACAGAAGATATTAGTACGTACACACTATTTAACCAACAGAGGAAAGAGTAGATGCAGTAAATTTGAGCTTCTATACGCAGGTCCATATCGGATTCGCAGCATTCCTCACCCCAATGTAGTACACGTCGAAACTTTGAGAACCAGAAAAACCAAAGGGAACCACCACGTGTCCAACATCAAACCTTCTATTGAATGAACATACTTTATTATTTATCATACTGTAATGCCATTTTCTAATTTTTTTATGATCACTTATGCAATTATATTCACATGAACACTTACTGATGATTGTCGTATTTTTTCTTGGCAAGTGCCTGGGAAGGTAAGGTTAGCAGGTCGCTCTTCTTGTCGTTACACATCAGACCGTGCATATTTTTCCAAATGAACTTACACATTTTATGACCACTTATGCAATTATATTTATGTGACTACTTACTGATGATTGTCGTATTTTTTCTTGGCAAGTGCCCGGCAAGGTAAGGTTAGCAGATCGCTTTTCTTGTCGTTACACATCAGACCGTGCACATTTTTCCAGATAAACTTACGTATCTTACGAATAATTATGCAATTTTATCTAGTGACATATTAATTTTATTAAATTCTCTCTCCATTAAAGTCTTCAATTCTCGCCTCTATTAATTACACAACATACAAGTTGAACACATAGAAGGTCACATTTCTTGTCGTCATTTTTTATGTATGTATAATTGTTTTCCGGTTTTGGTTGTATGCACTATGAAATATTTAAGATATAACAAACACCAGTTGACTTTAACATTTTTGCCCTATGATATCTCAACATCGTGACTACTTTACTTTTTTGCTGCTACATTGTGATACACTGTGTACATTTTTGCCTCTGAACACTGTCTATGTTTTTGACATATTACGTTTTCTGTCATGCTATGCTGTATGCTCAATTATGTTACTATAAACCAGTTTTTATTTAGTGGGTATATGATTTAAATGCAAGACATTAATCTTTGTTCATCATGTTCAGAAAGCAATAACGTGTAAAAAAATATATATAAATTAAACAGACATGGGAATTTCACCTTCGGAATGAACGAAAGAAGATGCAATACCTCGTGAGGAAGAGTAAATGGATCAGAATTAACAAGCATTAACAAGAATATACTATACACATCGTATGATAGCAGCCTTAACTAATTTTTTCTTTCAGAGTACGAGGCGATTGATGCAGACTGTCAGACAGAACTGCACATCTTAGTTTTAGTGAGGAAATATGCTAGAAATAAGGAATAATTGTATAATGAATAATGAAGTGACTTTTTTGCAGACGATAATGAATGGTGATGAATAATGATGAAGAATATGCTACTATGGATAATGAAGTTTTTCTTTACAGGTGATGATAATAATGGAGTTATGATAATATGGATAATGAAGTTTTTTTCTTTACAGATGAGGATAATGTTGAAGTTTATGTATTTATGCTATGTAGTTATTTAAGTATTTGTTGCAGTTCATTTTGACAGTATGTCTTATATCGCATAGTATGATGACTGAAGGTTTTGGAAAGGACAGGTAGAGATCACATATACATTTTTATACACATTTCACTACCTGTTAATTCGAAGTCCACTACTTTTCAGCATAATATGCGTTTCTTCTTTCAGTTTAATAATCCATTTTTGTATATTTTGCAGGAGAAATTATTCATGAAATTAATGTGCTATAAGCAGTTGTTCATTAAACCTATGTCATTTATGAATGTGATCACGTATACTCTACTTGTTTCATAACCTTGCTACAGCTGACTCATGACGAATGACGTTACACATCTTCATTTGCAGCAATAACTCAAAAGCAAATATTGTTATTAATTATCGATCCCAACGCAATGCATTGCTAGCAAAAAAAAAAAAAAATGCTTTGTAACTGGCCAATGAATGCCACTGATTATTGTAATAAGATGACCTATGATGCCAATGATTGCTATAATTAGATTAATTATGTACAAATGCTATGCCAATAATTAACTCATTTTGAATGATGACTTCTAATGGTTTGTAGCTGGGCAATGAGTGCCAATGTTCTCTGTAAACAAACGATTTATGAACATTATTCTGTAATACTATGCCATTTATTAGCTCCTGTTTTGAATGATGACTTCTGATGGTTTGTAGCTGGGCAATGAGTGCCAATGTTCTGTGTAAACAAACGATTTATGAACATTATTCTGTAATACTATGCCATTTATTAGCTCCTGTTTTGAATGATGACTTCTAATGGTTTATAGCTGGGCAATGAGTGCCAATGTTCTCTTTAAACAAACGATTTATGAACATTATTCTGTAATACTAGGCCATTAATTAGCTCCTGTTTTGAATGATGACTTCTGATGGTTTGTAGCTGGGCAATGATTGCCAATGTTCTGTGTAAACAAACGATTTATGAACATTATTCTGTAATACTATATACATGGTACAGAAATGTTCAGTAACTGGGCGATGAGTGCCACCAATTAATCAAATCAGTTGTTAGACTAGTGTAATTCTCAATGAAGACTACTATGTGACTTAATGTCCTTCACCTTCTGACCTAATTACCAGAAATTACTGCAATATCCGTTTGTCCTGTCTATCCTCATGATCATGGAGCACTATATTTGTTTTTTGCACTAATTCTACATTGGTGTACTTTACAAGAACGTGGTGTTGACACAACATGCTGTCCACCACCTTGAGCGATGGAGATGTTATAATAGTCCCACTGTTTGGTATACCTAATGTACTACCAAAATGATAACATGAATATTACTACGACAGTTCAGTGTCTTGGCTACACTGATTAATACTTCAAGGAAAAGAACTTCAGATTGTCTCATTTGGTGTTGTGCTTCTGTAGAAAGATATGGACTTTCAGTGCAGCTGCGTGCAACCTAAAGTGCTACAACCATGACGCAATCCTTCCCATTCCTTTCCTAGTTCTTGTAAAATGGTAAACACTTATACAATGCGTTTAAATTCTAGTAAAAATGCTAAAGACTTATACAGTGCGTGTGCACTTTATTTCATTCCATGATATATTATGTAAGAATGCTAAAGACATATACAGTGTGTGTGCACTTCATTTTATTTGTTAATAAGATTAGTTGTCCTAAATATGCTAAGGACTTCTACAGTGCATGTGCACTTTATTTCACTCATTGAAATGTTTATTTGTTGTAAAAATGCTAAAGAGTTTTACAGTGTGTGTGCACTTTTGTCATTTTGTTAACATGATTTATACTTATTGCCTATACATTTTGTGATTTCCTGATATGTTCTGTACTACAGTGTGTGTGCACTTTCGTCATTTTGTTAACATGATTTGTATTCATTACGTATAATTTTGTGATTTGCTGATATGTTCTGCACTACAATGCTTGTGCACTTTTGTCATTTGTCAATATGATTTGTACCCATTATGTTTATTTGTTGTAAAAATGCTAAAGAGTTTTTCAGTGTGCGTGTATTTTTGCCATTTGTTAATATGTTTTGTATTCATTGTGTATACATTTTGTCATTGCCTGATATGTTCTGTACTCAGTGCATGTGCACTATATTTTACTTCATGTTCTGCACCTATATATCTGTATATATTCTGTGATTGTAAAGTTAGATAATTAAGAAAAATTTGTTGCTCATGGCAAGTCCAATTGACTCACCATCGCTGCCAAATTTTTGCCCCCCCCCCCCCAGTGGAGGGTTATGAAAGACATATACATCGCCGGCGATGGGCGAGGCATGACAGAATCTCTGACCAGAGAGTAATTTATCGTTAGCTGTTGCTAGTCTGCGCTTGACCGCGCGAGTCGACAGTAGTAGTAGTCAGTCGACAGTAGTCGTCAGTCCGTGCTAGTCGGCGGGAGTTGGCATGCGTCGGCTGTGTGCTCTGCTCGCGACTCTGGTCAGGACTCTGGAGGATGAGTATTGTTGTAGAAGGTAAAGAAGCAGCCTTGCGCATATTTAATAATGTATGTTAATTGTAATTTAATTTGTTCAAAGAAATGCCCCAATAATAATTTTTATAATATAAAGCAACTCTTTCAAAGAAAAGCATTCATTTCAATTTAAAGAATATTTCAAATGCATGATCATTCCTTCCAATAATCAAAAAAAAAAAAAAAATGCCAGCATTGCACGAAGCTATGTCGAAAAATTCCAACTTAAGAGCAGATATAATCGCAGTTTTATTGAGGTAAGAATTTTTGCTTTTTTTATTCAGAATACAGGGCCGAAGGTCAGCACTGCTCTCCTCATAAAATTTATCAGGTTACAGAACTTTCTTTATTATTTTGGTGTTTAGGAATTTTTCTATTTCGAACTTGACATTAAATGAGAAAAGAATTTTGTGGGAATATTAAGTGTGAATGCATTCTTTGCACAGAGACTATAAATCGGAGCCAATTTTGTTCAGAGGTTACATTAAAATTAATTTTGTTCAGAGCTCACAATATAAGAAAAATTCCTTTAATTATTAATTTTTGTGGGGAGGTTACACTTGGCTCACATTTTCATTATTATTAATAATCTCTGCGGGGAGGTTACAAGCTATTGCGTGGTGAGTTCAATGACTTTCAATCTACTCGTATGTTGTCCAGATTTTCCACTGACACGTGGGCCACTGCGTCCAACAAAAATTTATGTTTTCTGCCTGCCACAATTCCCACTTTATCACATTCGGCCTCTGAATAAGTATTTGTAGCATCAACATTTAATGGGAGCGCTACTCGGCGGACTTGGTGTTCCCTTTTACGCTTAACACCTGCTGATTTCCACCTTGTCCTTTTTGACCACTACTTTTATAATCTCGTTGTTACTGCCCGACCGCACCACACTTACTCGGTTGAGGCTGTCGACACTGCCTCTGGACATGCCCCAACCGTCCACCTGTACGATATTACATTAGCAGAAAACTACCCTCGCTTGTCGCGTACCCTCGTTGCTGTGTCAGTCTCTTCAAACTCCGTATGCAATCTGACCGCAGCGTACAGGTCTTTCAGGGTACCTGTCCTAATCTTTCAAGACCTATCGTGTGATGGGCTCCTCAAGGATGCATCAACTACCCTATATTCAGCTTCTTGGAATACAATTCTTTTCCCTCGTGACTCTCCCACATCTCTTACGATTGCGCATTAATTTTCCGCATCCTATCCGCAAAATTTTATACTGTTCCACTCCATTTCCTTAATACAACACTTAACTGTTCGCTGGAAAAACTAGTGCTGCTTTCTTATACCTTTGCTGGAGGCCTATGTCTGCGCGTTTCTCACTCTCACAATACATCTGACAGAAGATTGCACCCCCCATTCAAGAATAATTTTGCTACTTGCAAAAACTGATCATCTGACCGACCTCCACTCTTCGCCAACGATTCCAGGTCATCCAAGAACGACATCGCATCCTCAGTTGAATTACCAGAAAAGGGAGTAATTAAATTGGTGTTAACTGGATCTATCTGAGGACTAAGCTGTTCAGTTAATGCTCACTGTTTCTCATTATGCGCAAGTTGCCCAAGTAATTCCGTAATATCCGCTCTCAGATGCGCTACCTTATCAAGTAAAAACTGCAACGCCTCTTCTTGGGAAACTCCATGTCTCCCAGAATCTGTCAATGTAGAACGTTTATTCCCAGTACAGAACGAAGTACAAGATAGCATCAGTCAACAATAGCTAACACATCTGCAGTTACAATATTGATCACGGTGGCAGGAATATTTTAGGGAATTGGTTTTAAAAATTGTATTACAAAGGCACCAGTCAAAACTGTACAAATTTCTACCTGGAACAAAATCGGCTGTGTCTGCATGACACGAGTTGCCTGCCTTTCAGAACTGAGGCAGTACTGTCCCGTTAAAGCTGCTGACAAGCGATGCCTTCAGCCATCTGCTGAAATGGCTAGCTAATTCACGCCATCTGTTTTAGCCAATAGTGTGCGTAGGAGGCAGGTCATGTGTACGTACACTACAGGGTTCAGCAGAGAAGAGCACAGACAGTTGTTTCTCTCTCTCGTGATCCAGACGTCGACTAGAGCAGACATCTTTCCTGGGAGGTAGAGCCCCTGGCTCTGGCCGACCACCAACACAACTTAACCCTCGCAATACCAAGCCATTTTCAGTAACGTGTATTACCAAGGGGGGGATACTTTGTGCCCACGGTAAAAAAAAAAATTAAAAAATAAATAAAATTCGTTAAATTGTTCTTGAATTACATTTATAACATATTTTTGAAAGATCTATTGATGCATAATCAGGATCCAGAACCTCAATATTTCTTTTAAAACTGTTTTCAAAAATGCATTTGATATCTTTCACTTACTTCATCACTTACGTTTACTAAGTCTAATTATCTTGAAAAAATAGTAATAATAGTCGTTATAATGCTATTGAAGTACACTTTACTATAATTTAAAAAATATTGCAAAAGCTTGAGGTAATATACAAATAGTTTAGGTACATAACATAGAGATAATATACAATAGCTTAGGTACATAACATAGTTTTGTGAGAAGAATTATTCACCACTTTCCTCGGAATCTACTTCACACTTGGAACACACAATAGTTTTTTGCTGTGTTTACCACATGTGTATCTCTTACAATTGTTGCAAAAAAAAAAATGGCTCTGAGCACTATGGGACTTAACATCTGAGGTCATCAGTCCCCTAGAACTTAAAACTACTTAAACCTAACTAACCTAAGGACATCACACACATCCATGCCCGAGGCAGGATTCGAACCTGCGACCATAGCGGTCTAGCGGTTGCAGACTGTAGCGCCTAGAACCGCACGGCCACTCCGGCCGGCACAATTGTTGCAGATTATTGTTGTTTTGTTCACTTTGTTGTACTTTTCTGCTTTAGAACGGCTTTCACTAACACACAAATGACATCTACCTTTACTTCCGTGAGGTTCCTTTGCTCAGGTACTTGATACTTGAAACTACAGGCTTTGGCAGTCCTTCAGTATTTGTAGCCATTTCTTCAATGTATAGCTTTGTGAGCTGTAGTCCCAGTTCTTGAAGAAAAATTCGTCGCTTACTAGGTTTTTTCTTCTTCCAATCCGGGAAGTTCAACAAAAATAGTGTATAACTATTTAAGGCTGCTATGTCCACAAGAGTACAGAAAACAGACAGCGGCCACCTTCCTGCAGTCCTCTTAGTTGACTATTTCCTCACCATTTGATCTATCATGTCAACGCCACCTTTAGTCTCATTATAACATAAATTTGTAACTGTTTTCTTCTTAGAGTCAGTAGCTGAACCAATTGCAGTGTCGCAATGTTGAGATGATAGAAACAGCATTTTTTTGTTCGTGTTTTTTTTTCTTTCATCGGGGATATAAGAAACAATTGTGATTGGAATATTTCCAATACTAGTGTCACTGAAAGCAAGTTTACTAGAATACAATTCTCGGCTTGAAATATCTTTCATTTCTTGAGGTGTATGTTTCCTATTAGCTTGTGATGTTCCCTCGGGAGTTAGCTTGTGATTCCTTCATAGATCTTCGGCCAAATCAATTGAAGTTTAACATTTGTCTGTAGTAGCATTTCGCCCCGAATTATGGATAGGAATCATCAGGCGTTTTACCACGGCTGCAGCGGAATTTGATTGCTGTGTACCATCGTTTCTTTTCCCAGCATAAGGCTCCATGCCGATAACATATCTGGCTTTAGAGTCTATGAGCATGCGTATAAGTATACCGTATTTACCAGGTTTTTTCCTTCATGAAGATATTGAAGGGACCACTGACACGGAACAATGACAACATTTCATCAGTAACAGTGTGCATCCCAACAGAATAATATTGTGACAATAATTCATTAATTTTATCAAAAATTTCTCGTATTGCAGCATATCTATCACGTTTCCTGCGATCGCTTCGCGACTCTCTGTCATCGAATCTTACTATTTTAGTAAGCTACTGGAATCTGGTTCGGTTCATGGTAGCGGTATAAACAAACCTATATATGCCATGAATTCAAGTCTGTCTGTCTTGAGTATATTCTGCCTCAGTGCCTCTTCATTGGTGTGCTTTATTATAATATTGACAATTTCAGAAGACAAAAACTTTTCAAATGATTCTCTTATTGATCCTACATTACCTTCGTCTCTCATGCCTTATCTTTCTGTCAGTATGTTTTGTGATACTCGTCTTCTAATGTGAGGAGGTTTGGGGCTATAAATTTTTCTAGTGCTTGTAATATACTTGCCACTAACCTCGGAAGCTGCATCGTCATCAGTTTCAGGTACCCAGGGTTCATCTTCAGGGTCTGTAGGAACTCTATCCTCGCGCACAACACATTCCTCTTCAGGTTCACTCACTACATCGTCAGTTTCATCTAATTCAATTTGAGAATCTGTAGATTCTTCCAAAATCTGTGATATCTCTCTGTCAGCAAGTGACTGTCGATACATTTTCAATCACAGTTGTATCTAACACTGGTCTAAATGCCACTGAACAGGAAACAATAAAGAACCAAAGGGAAATGAATTATTTTTGAGACCATTGTTTCTGTCAACCCAGAGAAATATAATGTCCATGTTTTCTAAGCTCACGTAATGCTATTATTTTCGGAGTTAGACGACCGTTGTGGGAAAAAATGGCTCTAAGCACTATGGAACTTAACATCTGAGGTCATCAGTGCCCTAGACGTAGAACTACTTAAACCTAACTAACCTAAGGACATCACACACATCCATGCCCGCGGGAGGATTCGAACCTGCGACCGTAGCAGCAGCGCAGTTCCGGACTGAACCACCTAGAACCGCTCGGCCACAGCGGCCGGCCCGTTGTGGGAAATCGCATCTACTATCAAGGAGGAGGCGAGGAGGGGGGAGACTTTATGACCACCTCATTTAAACTTAAATTTTCCGATTAAGCTTGAACGAAAAATGTAAAACAATCATAGAATCTGGAAGAAGACTTCATTAAAGACAATAAATATTTTTTTACAAAACTTTAAAAAATGCAGTACCTGAGTAGATATCTGTATATTCAAAAGATGGGCATAAAGTACACCTCCCGCCCCCTTGGTACTGCGAGGGTTAACATGAACCACCTCCCGTTCCGTTGCCCACTTCTTTAGTTGTTTGTCCTCCTAGTCTGTCTTACGCCTGATAACTGACAGCCTTAGTGCGCCCCTTGTATCCCTTACATTGAAATATGTTCGCTTTATTTAATGTAATTTCCGTTTTATCATTCAGTGTCAGACCTGCACGCCCACTAACGTGTCATTACCGCTCGACCTCCTGAACGTCGTTGTAAGACGCAGGATGCAATAACTCCTCTCTCTCCCCGCACATGTACAATTCAGTGCATTGCCTAGCTATGTGACCATACTGGTGACAAGTAAAACACAATATGGCCACAGACTCTGTACATGGTGCAGTGTGCCCCAGCAAATTACAGTGGGAAAACCGTATGGGTTGCAAATACTGTTCTCTGGTATTGGCATGAAATTGTAATAGATCAGCCGCTATCAATGTCTCCACTACTGTGACCTTTAAGTATGACAGTCTCGCCTTGTCCTCATCTCCTCTGAACATGAAAGTAGAAACAGTTGTCCACTGACCCCGACACCGAGCGAGGTGGCGCAGTGGTTAGACACTGGACTCGCATTCGGGAGGACGACGGTTCAATCCCCCGTCCGGCCATCCTGATTTAGGTTTTCGGTGATTTCCCTAAATCGCTCCAGGCAAATGCTGGGATGGTTCCTTTCAAAGGGCACGGCCGACTTCCTTCCCCATCCTTCTCTAATCCGATGAGACCGATGACGTCGCTGTCTGGTCTCCTTCCCCAAACAACCCAACCCACTGCCCCGCTGTGTGATGACACCGCGAGCTGTGGCCGCGATGTCGTGCTGCGTGGAGGTCGAGTCTCCTGACATCAATTATAGAGGCCCAGGGTGAATAGCAACTACTGTGCAGGTGGGCCGTGGTGAGGATGCAGACTGTTGGTAGCAATGAAAAAGTATGAGAAATCCAAACACTGTATTGAGATTCACGCTACTGCACTTGTAGCAATGCAACACGGCGGCCATGCCCCCTTTATTGAATGGTGTGGATGACCCACGTCGCAATGTTGCGGCCAGCTGTCTGCTGGGAGGCTGGCCGTGAATTCAGCGCCCATGAATGGTGACACCGAGGAACCCACTCAGTGGTACACGGGCCAGTTAGGAACAGTGTGACCACTTGCTAGAATAAGTGCCAGGAGCACAGCAGCCTGCTGAATTTCTTGCGCGCGGGGGGGGGGGGGGGGAGGGGGGGGATCACTGCTGGCGAGTGGCACCAGGATGTCTGCACTAGTATAGCTGGGCAAGCGGTTGGACTGCCCCAGCCACTATCTGTCCCCTCCCCCCCCCCCTCCCACAGTCACCAGGGTAGGAATCTGGCTGCTGCTGGAGTGAGTCTCGAGCAGGCTCACTAACAGAAAAACGCCTAATTCAGGGGGAGGACTTGGTGCCAGAAAATGGACTGTAAATGGCACAGGCACAGACTCGTGGTGGCTACTCGTTGATCCAGTTCGGTCGAGCGCCTGGCATTTGCTGATGGACTGTGAACATCTCTGTTAGGATTGACAGGTATTCATATTGGCTAGAAGCTCATTAGTTGTGTCAGTGTACTGCTTCCAATCGCATACAGGATAATAAAACTGTGGCTTGATATGTAGAAAAAACTGCTCGGCATGTACTACAAAAACCCTGCCTTCCTGCTGCGTCGTCAGGATTGTGGTGCTTAGCCTTGCTCGTCTCGCGCTTTGTAAGTAAACCTGTTGCTGCAACAGGCATGTCGACGCCTTGGCGCCTGCGAGCTGCTTGTTGCTTCTTCAACTGCTGTGGCTGAGCTGCCACTTTCCACAGTGACATCCAAAAATAGTGACGCCGCTACAATATTTAAAACAATATACAGTAAGTATATATAAAACAGTATATATAAAATGGTGTAAGATCATCGAAATTCTGAGAAAAGTTGGGGTAAGCTAGGGGTAGGACAAGGATGTAGTCTTTCGCCCTACTATTCAATCTGTACATCGAAGAAGCAATGATGGAGATAAAAGAATGGTTCCGGGATGGAATTAAAATTCAAGGTGAAAGGATATCGATGATACCATTCGTTGATGACACTACTATCCTGAGTGGAAGTGAAGAAAAGGTACGTGATCTGCTGAATGGAATGAACGGTCTAATGAGTACAGAAAATCGAAGAAAGACGAAATTAATGAGAAGTAGCAGAAACGGAAAAGCGAGAAACTTAACATCAGGATTAAAGGTCACGAAGCAGATGAAGTTAAGAAATTGTAGTTCCTAGGTAGCAAAATAACCAATGACAGATGGAGCAAGGAAAACATCAAAAGCAGTTAGCAGTGTCAAAAAGAGCATTCCATGTCGAGAGAAGTCTGCTAGTATCAAACATAGGCCTTAATTTGAGGAAGAAATTTCTGAGGATATACATTTGGAGCACAGCATTATAAGGTAGTGAAATATGGACTTTAAGAAAACCGAAACGGAAGAGTATCGAAGCGTTTGACGTGTGGTGCTAGAGGCGATGTTGAGAACTAGTTGGACTGATAAGTTAAGGAATTGGGAGGTCCTGTGCAGAATCGGTGGGGAAAGGAATAAGTGTAAAACACTGACAAGGAGAAGGGACAGGATGATAGGACATCTTTTAAGACATCAGGGAATGACTTCCATGGTGCAAGAGGGAGCTGTAGAGCGCAAAGACTGTAGAGGAAGGCAGAGAATGGAATACATCCTGCAAATAATTGATGACGTAGGTTGCAAATGCTACTCTGAGATGAAGAGGTTCCTGCAGGAGAAGAATTAGTGGTGGGCTGCATCAAACCAGTCTGAACACTGATAAAAGAAAAAAAAAAGGAGTATACATTGGCGCTGACACCAGGAATGGTTAAATTTTTGTGATAAGTTCCTATGGGACCAAACTGCTGAGGTCATCGGTCCCTAGACTTACAAACTACTTAATCTAACTTAAACTAACTTACGCTAAGGACAACACACATACATGCCCGAGGGAGGACTCGAACCTCCGACGGGGAAGCCGCACCCAGGAATGGTTAAACTTAAGAGATTACTATACCAGTAAAAATCTGCCGAACGAAAATTATGCGCTTATGATTACCGAAATATTAGCATTGCATACACAGACAGACAAACAAACTTCTAATGACTTGTCACAACCATGTCGCCCTCATACTCGGTGACATACCATAGCGTATGCAGTTGTAAAAGGATCAGGAAATGGGACTTCTTGATCTTTCTGCTCTCACACGTTTAAGGGGTGTGTAGAGTACTAATATTTCACCTGCTCCATAAGAGGTTTGGTTGCTTATCAATTTATTTAACATTTCAAAAATTGTATTTTTATTGTAGACTATATGCGTCAGACATTAACTTTCAGCTATTAGATGGTAATGACCAGGTAAAATAACTTATGAGACATAGCTACTCCTGCAGACTTACGCCGTTTTCACGTAACTTATGTTAGCTTTTGTACTGATAAGATAGGTAAAAGATTTACTCCAGCAAACAATTCAATCCTGTTCTAATTTTTTCCGATGGAAAGTGAAACAATTTATAAATTATCAAACTAATAAGTTTCATTATTAAACTATAAAAGTAACATAAATTTAATGTTTTCATAGTTTCTATTCAGTTTAGTACGTAGCACTTTTCTATTGAAGCTAGGACAATACATTAGGTATAGTTCTTTCTGCTTTCACTGAAAGCTTTTAAAGGTCAGAGGAATTACCTTAAATGGTGACTAATTGTTTCTACTTTTAATAGTATTTCCACTGAGATTACCTGCCAACATTATGCTTTTGACTTCTATTACTCTCTCATAACTCTGGAGTAGAGGCATCGTGGTCCCCAGGTTAGCATCTAATCCAAATGTCCGGGGTCTCACGTTCGATCTGCTCTACTACTTAGAATAAAAATCATCAGCTATGGGTGCCTGTCGAGTTCCGGTGTACGAAGTCATTCTCACTCCGCCAACGGTCTTGTCGAAAGAGGGCAGAAGAGCAGATACAGTTTTGGAGTATCATCTTATGCTCGGGATGGGAAACTGCCATGAATAGTGGCAACATCAGTAGTGATCAACGATAAGAGGATGCAGAAGACAGTAAAAATCACAGCATTACAGACGTACACAGCATATCCATAGCTGACGCTGTCTTCTAAAATAACCTTGTGACCACTTCATTTGCAAGAACAATAAAAATTGGGCAAGCGCGAGTTGGACACGTGTACTGAGAGTACCATACAGACTTAATTATGTATATGGATATCTCGTCCATGCCGAGAATCGAGAATCTCGACGATTTTTGCCTGTTATCGATATCGATACTGGCGAGATATCAGTCCTAGTAATTGCAAGACTTTACAAAAATCTTTACAGCAGTTTCTTAGTGTAGCCCGGACATATTAAAAGAAGTGAACAGGGGAGACCGAGCAAGGTGATGCAGTAGCTAGCACACTGGACTCGCATTCGGGAAGACGACGGTTCAAAGCCGCGTCCGGCCATCCTGATTTAGGTTTCCCGTGATGTCCCTAAATCGCCTCACGCAATGCCAGGATGGTTCCTTTGGAAGGACACGGCAAATACAACGTTTTCGTTTGATCATGCGTGCATGGCAACCTAGAACGAGTATGAACTCTAGGACTGCCAATCTGATGAGGGCCCAATACCTACGAGTCATTAGACTTTGCAGGGACTCCCAAATGGAACATGGTTTTCAACTAACAAACAAGGTTCGCTGGACGCATATGCTCGTAAGGCTACGTCCATTATAATCTACATCTACATCTACATTTATACTCCGCAAGCCACCCAACGGCATCAAGAGGTCACGACCAAATCACAAGCGCAGGAAACACCCATAACTCCAAATGATAATTCGCAGGTAAACCGACCACTAACTGCTACGTGGCCGGTCATACCTTTTACACATTTGCAAAGTACAGGAACTCACGATGAAGTACCCACGAAAAAAACGCAGTCCATGCAAGTACGGACGACAAGTCACTCGAAGTAGTAGCGTCGAATACGCCTCTGGGCGCACATAATTTTGAAGAAATTGGGTCCCTTGTGGAATTCCGTGTACGCTCGCCAGACGAAATATGAATCACTCCCTCAAATGAACACAGTGATTGCTTTGAAGCACTGTGGAAGATGTACAAGTGCTAGACGGCTCGATGTGTAGACGCGACAGAAATCGTCCAAAATCGTTCTGAATGCGTTCTCAGAAAATTATTTTGTAGAACTAGTTCAGGAGACCACTCGAAGTGAAAATAGTTGCGAAAACATACTTGATCTCTTAGCACTAAATAATCCTGAGCAAGTAAGGAGCATCATGACGGATACAGGGATTAGTGACCAGAAGGTTGTTTTAGCGAGTCTGAACACTGTAATATCCAAATCCACCAAAAATAAACGCAAAATACATATATTTAAAAAAGCAGAAAAAATTCGCTTGATTACTTGCTAACAGACAGTCTCCACTCCATCCAATCGGAATATGTGAGCATAGATCAGATGTGGTTTAAATTCAAACAAATAGTATCGACGGGGTTGTGTTGGCTTCTGTAAAAGTCTACTCGCAGAACGCAGGCTATCGTCTTCCTATTACTCACAAGGGAAACTCCTCATAGCAACCCCCCCCCCTCTCGGATTTAGTGGTAAGAGGGCCTAGTGGACAGCTCGTCGAAAACTGAACGCAGACAAGCACGACAGTAGAAAGAAAGTGCGCCGGACTGTGAAAGAAAAGCAAAATAGAAACAGTGAACGGTTGAACAACAAGAAGTGAAAGACACTTAGAAGTAGCGTCGTGGATACGTCCTTACACTTTTACGCCGGCGAACCGTGTTCAAACCTCTCTCGTACCATTTTTTTCCGCTGTTCGCTTTATTCAAATTAGTCTCTGTGTCTTGCAACAGCGAGGTGTGAGGAAGGGACCTACACTCCTGGAAATGGAAAAAAGAACACATTGACACTGGTGTGTCAGACCCACCATACTTGCTCCGGACACTGCGAGAGGGCTGTACAAGCAATGATCACACGCACGGCACAGCGGACACACCAGGAACCGCGGTGTTGGCCGTCGAATAGCGCTAGCTGCGCAGCATTTGTGCACCGCCGCCGTCAGTGTCAGCCAGTTTGCCGTGGCATACGGAGCTCCATCGCAGTCTTTAACACTGGTAGCATGCCGCGACAGCGTGGACGTGAACCGTATGTGCAGTTGACGGACTTTGAGCGAGGGCGTATAGTGGGCATGCGGGACGCCGGCTGGACGTACCGCCGAATTGCTCAACACGTGGGGCGTGAGGTCTCCACAGTACATCGATGTTGTCGCCAGTGGTCGGCGGAAGGTGCACGTGCCCGTCGACCTGGGACCGGACCGCAGCGACGCACGGATGCACGCCAAGACCGTAGGATCCTACGCAGTGCCGTAGGGGACCGCACCGCCACTTCCCAGCAAATTAGGGACACTGTTGCTCCTGGGGTATCGGCGAGGACCATTCGCAACCGTCTCCATGAAGCTGGGCTACGGTCCCGCACACCGTTAGGCCGTCTTCCGCTCACGCCCCAACATCGTGCAGCCCGCCTCCAGTGGTGTCGCGACAGGCGTGAATGGAGGGACGAATGGAGACGTGTCGTCTTCAGCGATGAGAGTCGCTTCTGCCTTGGTGCCAATGATGGTCGTATGCGTGTTTGGCGCCGTGCAGGTGAGCGCCACAATCAGGACTGCATATGACCGAGGCACACAGGGCCAACACCCGGCATCATGGTGTGGGGAGCGATCTCCTACACTGGCCGTACACCACTGGTGATCGTCGAGGGGACACTGAATAGTGCACGGTACATCCAAACCGTCATCGAACCCATCGTTCTACCATTCCTAGACCGGCAAGGGAACTTGCTGTTCCAACAGGACAATGCATGTATCCCGTGCCACCCAACGTGCTCTAGAAGGTGTAAGTCAACTACCCTGGCCAGCAAGATCTCCGGATCTGTCCCCCATTGAGCATGTTTGGGACTGGATGAAGCGTCGTCTCACGCGGTCTGCACGTCCAGCACGAACGCTGGTCCAACTGAGGCGCCAGGTGGTAATGGCATGGCAAGCTGTTCCACAGGACTACATCCAGCATCTCTACGATCGTCTCCATGGGAGAATAGCAGCCTGCATTGCTGCGAAAGGTGGATATACACTGTACTAGTGCCGACATTGTGCATGCTCTGTTGCCTGTGTCTATGTGCCTGTGGTTCTGTCAGTGTGATCATGTGATGTATCTGACCCCAGGAATGTGTCAATAAAGTTTCCCCTTCCTGGGACAATGAATTCACGGTGTTCTTATTTCAATTTCCAGGAGTGTATAACGACAGTTGATTCTGCACAACTACTCTATTAGGAGCCGAAAGGAAATGGCTTTCGAATGGGAACCGCAATCGTTTGATCACAAAGCGACAGTTCAACCGAATCCTCCATCGAAAAACACGTCCGGTGTGTTACACACGACATTAGAGACAGTACGTGTGTCACATGATAGGAACGTCTTACCGAAGCTCCTAATTTGTACGACTAGTGAGTGAGTGAGATATGCCTCCTTGCGCGATGTAGGTGTCCGTATAAATGTGAATGTGATCACTCCCAAGGCCGGCATTTATTTGTCGTTTTCATTTCTGTGAGACGAATATATCTCGCCTGCTCTCACTACTCATCACGTTTACTTGCTACGGTAACGTAATCTTACCACAAGACACATGTTCCATAATCAATGTATGGTACGACAACTGCCAAGACTACAGAAAAAGAACAAACATTTCAATGACCGAATGGACAGTTGTGAAACGAAAAAGAGACACGAGGGAGTTTCGAAACCGGCTCGTACGCCTTATTGTCCGACAAACGTGACCACTTAACCACGACGCCACGGCCGTTCATCGGCCCTCAATACTAGACTTGCTAAGTTTGGACTATTCACTGTTTCTATTTTGCTTTTTTTTTCACAGTTCAGTACACCTTCTCCCTGTTTTCATCTGTATTCAGTTTTTGACGGGCTATCCACTGGTCCACCTTACCACTTAATCTGAGAGGGGTGCGATGGGGAGTTTCCCTTGTCAGTGTTGATGTTCTTGAAGTCTGCGACCGAAATGGGGCCGACCGCCGGCCGGGGTGACCGTGCGGTTCTAGGCGCTGCAGTCTGGAACCGCGCGACCGCTACGGTCGCAGGTTCGAATCCTGCCTCGAGCATGGATGTGTGTGATGTCCTTAGGTTAGTTAGGTTTATGTAGTTCTAAGTTCTAGGGGACTGATGACCTCAGAAGTTAAGTCCCATAGTGCTCAGAGCCATTTGAACCATTTTGGGGCCGACCAGCGATGGGTGGCTGGTTAAGTCAGCGTTCACAGGGGCACTGATTAGTAACAGTATTACCTTGAACTCATTATTGGTTTTAAGTCACAACCGTTGAATCTTCATATTTACAATGCTACAAACCTTCACTACATCACCTTCGCATATTTTGTGCTTCTGCTATCATTTCACATCAAATCCCTGGGGACATACACAATAAGTTGTCATCATTGCTTACCAAAACAGCTTAAAATCCTTCAGCTATTCCTATCTCTTTCATTATTATGTTTTTGAGACCGAATTACTGTATTAATTTTTTCTCAGGTTGTAGTTACTTGTACAGCCATGAACACTATGGAGTACTCCAGATGGTGACAAAATCCTAGCCTCTAGACGATCCAGATGAACATGCTACGCAGTCTGACTCATATCATACTCCCCATAAATCTAGCAAATAACTATTACTTTTGGTGAAATAGATATTATTACACTTGGCCATCATCGGAAACACGCGGCAACGTTACATGAAGCAAGTACAGTGGTGGCTAAGGAAAACTCATCACACTGTCAATGCTTCCACGTCAATTGTGCATATACTGTCAATACTGACTGAGCTCTGACTCACGACAATCCGACCGAAAGGCAATTTTTTTTTAGGTGGTTGTGCGCTGACGTGCTACCACCTTGGTGGCTGGACTTCCTCGGTGCGTAAGAAAGGTTGTGCGCTCGGAGAGGTCCTTGAGTCCCTCTGAGGTGGAGATTGAGGCAATGTGAGCCGTGGGTTGATTTCATTTTACATTATTTAATGTTTTGGTGCCAGTGTGGAGGGTGACTGCCCCAGTGTAGTCCAACTGTCTTGTTGAAGGCCTCAATGCGTCCACTTTGCTCAAAAGTTGGCGTGTGTGGTAGATGATAAATACCGGGACAGTCCGCATGTGGACCTGGCCGACCTGGGTGCCCCAAGGATGAGCCAAAGGCATCGACTTCGTAAAACCTGCAGTAGTTTTATATTGGATGCTCAGGCTCCCTCCCCCCCCCCCTCTCCCCCCCAGTCGGAGCAACCATACAACATGGCTAGAGGAACTGTGGCTTTGAAGAGGCGGAGTTTTGTAGAGACGTTCATATGGATGCTGGCCAAGAGTGGAAAAAGTTGGTGGATCAATCCAAGGATTTCGTTCTCTTCTCACTCAGATGGAGTTTGCAGAGGAGCTTGTTGTCAAAATGAACACCGAGATACTTGACGTAGTGTGTACAGCCGATTTCCGATCTGCTCAACACTAGCCAGTCCCGAAGGTCGGGTCTGCCTGGCGTAAACATGAGGCCTTCGTTTTTTTCGGCGTTTGTTTGAATGAGGTGGCCAGCTGCCCAGTAGACCAAGAGGTCGAGTTGGCACTGCATTCTGTTGATGGCGGCGGTAGCTTGACTACTGGTGAGCAGGGCTTCATCGTCAGCGAACTGTGCAAGCCAAAGCATCCTTATTCACAGGTGTAATGATATTGTGGTCAACAAATAACTGGTGTGAACTACGATGTTTGTAAACTTGCAGTTTGTTCACAACATGTCGTGATTTACGAGGTTGTGGTTGGGGTGGAACCTGAGAGCACAGCTCGGATGTTAGAGAAACTAGTAGCGATTCTATTTACTTTCCTGTTCTCACAAATATTTGGCTGTTCCTTTCCGTATTTCGCACAGTTTCCGAGGGTAAGATTAGGTAGGAATCTTAAGAGCACAGTTTAAATTGCTGAGAGTGAGACGGTTAGCAATTTTTGATTATAATGTTATGTCTTATAATTGTTGGGCTGTTTTGAAATGTGGCACGTTTGTTGAGCGATAGGCTACGCAGGAACCTAAGTGTGTTGTTCAAATGGCTGCGTGTGAAACTAGTGGTGATCTTATTTATAATCTTGGTTCTTACAAATATTTGCCTGGTATTTTCGAATATGACGTTGTGGAAGCGCGGAGTATTTGAAATGGACTCTTTTTAGGACGCGTGTTGTCGTTTGCGGTGCCTCATTCTTCTGGTGGATCTCTGCGTTCGTGATGTGGTTTGTGATAATGGTTCAATTGAACTGGATCCAGTCCTTGGTAGTTATTGGTTATTTATTTTGTGTAGTCAGTCGGGTGTATTCCTCAGTAACGTTAGTTTTAATATTCAGTGGCTTAGTTTTCACAGTTGACCTTTGCCTGTGTCGCAACAGCGCTTCAGGCGAAATATTTATTACGCGACATTCACAGTAACCCTCATTTCAAAATTACGACACCGGCTGACTTAAGTTTTTAACAGTTTAACAGAGCGGTTACAGTTCGCTTCCTTCTTGCCATGTAGGTAGAGGGTAAGGTGTGACTACTTCCTGGCCTCGACTCGTGCTGTAAATGTTCTGTGTTTTGTAAGGTCGTACATGCTCGTCGCGTTTGAAGTTTGCATTTTAAATGTACTGCTGTGGTGGAATATTTTTTTTACTTTTCTTTTGGGAGAGATTTATTTCAGTTGATAGTTTTCAGTATTGTTGCTTTTATTTGGAGGGGTATGTTCCGGTCTGTTTATTCTGGGTGAATTGGCGAGTTCCATTTATCGATCTTTTGGCAGCTGTGGATTGATCGCCACTATCCCGCAAATAATTTTGAATGTTTTTTACGTTTGTTAATGAAGAAACGATCTACGTTGTCGTCGCCATCTTAAAGAAAGTAGTCGGTCTGTTATTTATGTTACGTGCTTGTCTTGGCAACTAAGATAAAGAATCGCCTTTACGCATAATACGACGTCATTGGTCAAAGCAGACGGGCGGAATCAGATGTAACTGTACTTCCCGAGCAAAGGTGGTAATTAATGTGTTAAGACTGACCGAGTGCCGTGAACACTATATACTGAGGGCGCCAAATGTCGATTACAGTTCAGCTCCTGTGTAGTTTACGAGCCGGAAGTTGTGGCCGAGCGGTTATAGGCGCTTCAGGTTCGATTCCTGCCTCGGGCATGGATGTGTGTTATGTTCTTAGGTTAGTTAGGTTTAAGTAGTTCTAAGTTCTAGGGGACTGAAGACCTCAGATGTCACGTCCCATAGTGCTCAGAGCCATTTGAATCTTTTTTTTTTTTTTGTGCCCCATCGGGACCATTCTACCGCCGTGTCATTCTCAGATGAGGATGCGGATAGGAGGGGCGTGTGGTCAGCACACCGTTCTTCCGGTCGTTATGATGGTTTTCTGTGACCGGGGCCGCTACTATTCGATCGAGTAGCTCCTCAATTGGCAACGCGAGGCTGAGTGCACCCCGAAAAATGGCAACAGCACATGGTCGCCCGGACGGTCACCTATTCAAATGCCTGCCACGCCCAACAGCGCTTAACTTCGGTGATCTGCTTAAATGCAGATAATTTTGTAACCACTCTACTCTTGTAAGTTGTTATCGATAATGTCAATGATTTTGCAGTTAAACTTACTTCGCAAATTTTGGAAAAATGGTCATGTGGGTTCGAAGTGCTTGTGTTCACATACCATTAGGACAATAGTTTCTTTTTTTAATTTTTCTCAAATCAAATTCTTACTCAAATAAAGAAAAGAAGTAGGAAATATTTGGGACTGACGTCCATCGATGGAGAGTAATGACACAAGGAGCTCGCACTGGGGAGGAAAAACACAAGAGTTTTATTGCGAAGGAACCATCCATGTGTCTATAGATCTGTCTATAGAAATAACCGAAGACCTACATCTTGATGGTCGAAAAGCGACTCTAACTACCGTCAACTATAATGCGAGTCCCCTGTGTTACCACAACGCATCGTTGTCCCAAAATGATACCCTTAGTCCGAATCCTTATTGAATCGGTGACTGCGGTTTCAGGTGGTACTGGCCACGGTATCGCAGTCACAGAGTTTGGAAGCCAGACGGTCCTCTCCAGAGGACACGTTCACAGCGGTGCCCCCACACATGCAGCGTCTGTCGTGGCGGCTCTGAAGAGCTGCACGGACTGAGTTGTGGAGCCTCCGTGGTGTACGGGGAGGCGACTGGGGTGACCTGCGGCAAATTTAAATCTCAAATTTAGAAACGTCAGTTGTTGTGGTCGGCTAATATGGCACATGTAAAGTAAACCTCGAAATTATCGTAAGACCCCAGGATAATATAGGGTCGCTTGCTATATCGATTTTGTTCAGTCTGTATAACAGACGCAAAGCACAGTTATTAGTTTATAGCTATTGTAAGAATTATAACATGCTTCGTAGTAATGGTCCCGTGAATGTACGGCGCAATGTGGGGGAGATTCAACAGTGACAGCAGAGGTGAAAGTTTCCCAGTCTGCCTTCTTTAAAGCCCATCTTGGTAGACGTCCGGGAGAATGGCTCTGGGGGTGTGACAGGAAGATGGGAAAGTGGCCGCTACCACACAAGTCATCTGTCCACTGTCTCCAGTGAACAGATGGGAGAAGTCCTGGGCTGCAGAGGGATAAATCAAGGGCCGAGTAAGTGTCATGAGCCACATTGAAATGTGTGGGGGCCCCAGTATTTAAGAGGCAAAGGTCGAGTTGAGAGAAAAAAGTTTCGACATCTCTATCTCATCCAGTAAGCACGGTGCTACCCCACAAGGGGTTATGGGCTTTAAAATCTCCCAAAAGTATGAAAGGTTTAGGGAGTTGATGAATCCATGCAGCCCATGCGTTCAGTGGTACTGCACCACATGTAGGAAGATATACGTTGCAGACAGTTATTTCCTGAGTCGTCCTTATCCTGACAGCGACAGCATCAAGAGGAGTTTGAAGGGGCACAGGTTCACTGCATACTGAGTTAAGTACATAGATACAAACTCCACCTGACACTATTATAGTCGCTATAGTTCTTGTAATATCCCTTATAGCTGTGGAGGGCAGGGGCCCGTATTGCCAGGAACCAGGTTTCCTGGAGGGCAATGCAGAAAGCAGGTGTAGAGCTTAACAATTGCCGTAGCTCAGCCCGGTGGTTGAAAAAACCGCAGCAATTCCACTGGAGGATGATGTTATCGTGAGGCTGGGAAGGCATGAAGAATGCAAGGAGGCCAGTTACGCCTCAGGGTCACCTGCTGCCACCGATAAGTATTTGTATCCATCCCTATTGTGGATGAGGCATCAGTGAGATCCAGGTCCTCAGGGGACACTAAGATCTCCACCTCATCTTCAGGTGCAGAATTGGTAGGGAGCGGTGGTGTTGGGGGCACCAGAGGGTTCTTTATTTTAGCAGACTTCTTGGTTTGCTTGCCCTCTCGCTTCTCTTTATGGGCTTGCTGGGAGGACTTCTCCAAGGTAGCTTCAGGCACGGAGGTAGACCGTGAAGCTCTTCGTCCAGCAGCTTTTGGCTCCTTTAGCCACTGGCGAGTGTCTGCTGTGGCATTAGTGGAGACCTTGGGAGAGATAGTCCCAAGGGACCCCTTCCCCATGAGAGGAGCCGGAGGAATCTGTTGCTTCTCCAGCCGGCCGGAGTGGCCGTGCGGTTCTAGGCGCTACAGTCTGGAGCCAGGCGACCGCTACGGTCGCAGGTTCGAATTCTGCCTCGGGCATGGATGTGTGTGATGTCCTTAGGTTTAATTAGTTCTAAGTTCTAGGCGACTGATGGCCTCAGAAGTTAAGTCGCATAGTGCTCAGAGCCATTTGAACCATTTTGCTTCTCCAGCTGGTAGGAGGGGACCGATGTCCCCTGCATTTGGGGGGGACCTTGCGCCCGAAGTAGGTACTTTGGGAGCAACAGAACGATATTTTCCCCCTACCACCAAGGGGGCAGATGTATTCTGGAGGCCTGGAAAGCCCACTGTTCGTGGCACGGAGTGTGGTATGACTGGTACTTGTGACGGCGATGGTAATGTAGCTGCAACATATGTGGACGTCAATGGAACGGGGTGTAATTGTTCAAATTTACATTTAGCCTCTTGGTAAGTGAAAGGTGGCTACACTGAGACACAGCGCCAGAGATTGCGCCAAAGAGTATTATTCAGCTCCCTCCACTGGCAGTAGTTGTTCAGAAGCGGTGGTAGGCATTGGTTGTCGTGAAGTCGTCGTAAGAGTTCTTGTCGAGAAGCGGTGGTAGAGAGTGCTTGTGGAGATGTTGCAGTAGCGTGTCGTTGTTGAGAAGTTCCCATGGAGAGTGCTTGTTCAGATGTTGTCATATTGTTTTGATGGACTAGACACCAGATATTGTCGGATAGTGGATGCTGTAATGATCAGAGTGTACCTTTCGTCAATATATATGAAGGTAAAAAAACTCCTTTTTTTTATTATTTCAATGTCTTAAACAATAATGCCTCTTGGTCACAGGTTCAGTCAACAAAGCATCTGGCTCATGTTCTTGTATTAGACTGTAATTCAGGTTTCTATGTGCAATTATAGTATTTCAGTTTTATTTAATTAATTCAGTCTAAATGGTATTTAAAATATCTTGTCTTATTGAGGAAGTACTGTGCCAGATGTGTACGTTGAATCACACTTCCACACACAGAACAGTTACACTTGTGCTTTGTTGTTTCGTAGGTTTTATAGTTGCTGGGGACTTAATTAATTAATTGTGTTAACGGAAGTTTTCTTTCATTCTTTGTTGTTGTTCTATGCAGTCAGATAGCGTACTAATACTAGTCAGGGCCAACCGGTTACGAGACTGCGTAACCCGACAGACAGTAAAAATATTTGCATAAAAAAAATTTAATTAAGCCCCCATGCACGTGGCGACCCTGCCAGGATCGTCCCTTGGAATCTTCTGATAGTAAAAATAGCAGACAGTAGTATTGTTGTAGTAATTTGTAGTAATAGAATATTGCATGTGTAGATTTGGTAATTGAACATTTGTAGTTGTCTTGTCTTTCTTCTAATGGTATTTTTGCAGAATTTAATTTTTGATGTCTTGTATACAGGTCTGTCAATTTTGTGCAATTGTGAAGGTTCTAATTGTTCGTTAGGCGTGTTTGTCAGGAAACATTTCGTGCGAATGGTGTTGTTGGTGATAAAGTGTCATTGTGTGTAATTTTCGTATAGTGACGAGTTTTGTATATTTTGTAAATGATTACGTGATCAATGAAAAAAGCAAAAATGATGAATAGTGAGAATGACGAGATTGTTAACATGGCGAACTCGCCAACACAGGAGAACAGGATGATGAATAATGAAGTGGAAAACAATATAATAAGTCGGGAAAATAGTCCGGAAACAGTTCAAAATTTTTCACAATCGAAAAATTTTCAGAATACGTGGTTAACGACAGAAGATATGGAGCAGTTGATGAGTGCAATATTAAATTTGGGATCTGAATTAAGAGCAGTGATAAGAGGGTTAGGCTCACAAATAGGAACAAGTAAAACCGAGATGGAAACAATGGAAACACAGTTAGGCTCACGAAAAGGGACATGTTTCAAAAACATGAAAGATGAATCAAAGAAAGAAATTAGAGAAGAAGTACAACCGATTTTGAAGGCTCACAATAATAGTTTAATTTCAATAGAAATTAGACAAGAGGAACAGGACAGAGAACACGAAGAAAGAGATCGCGTGATAGTACAAAAAAATTCAGAGTTAAATTTACAACGTGCACACGATAAGGAAGAAATACTTGAAAGAATCGAGGAATCCGTACCAAATGACAGAATAAATAACCTAACACAACAGTATGAACAATTAACTACTAAATGTGTCAATACTGAATCCCGAGTCGCGACACTTACGGAAGACGTAAATAAACAGAAAGAACAAATAGGTGACTTATCGGAAAGAGATGAGGAGATTGCAGATAAATTGACAAATCTTAGTTTAAATGGGGACAGAGATTCGGATGATACAGCTCCATTACCATTTGCAGAAACCGAAGAGTACCAGAACATAAATAAGCATGTTGAAAATCAGGGAAAATTTAATGAACGTGTTAAAAGGGAATTTGAGGCATTACGAAAGCAAGTCAAACATATTGAAGGCGAAATCGTAGGAAAAGACAGCAGAAGAAATTTAGAATCACAGATAGCAGAGGGGTTTGAAGAAAGTAATTTACACTCCTGGAAATTGAAATAAGAACACCGTGAATTCATTGTCCCAGGAAGGGGAAACTTTATTGACACATTCCTGGAGTCAGATACATCACATGATCACACTGACAGAACCACAGGCACATAGACACAGGCAACAGAGCATGCACAATGTCGGCACTAGTACAGTGTATATCCACCTTTCGCAGCAATGCAGGCTGCTATTCTCCCATGGAGACGATCGTAGAGATGCTGGATGTAGTCCTGTGGAACGGCTTACCATGCCATTTCCACCTGGCGCCTCAGTTGGACCAGCGTTCGTGCTGGACGTGCAGACCACGTGAGACGACGCTTCATCCAGTCCCAAACATGCTCAATGGGGGACAGATCCGGAGATCTTGCTGGCCAGGGTAGTTGACTTACACCTTCTAGAGCACGTTGGGTGGCACGGGATACATGCGGACGTGCATTGTCCTGTTGGAACAGCAAGTTCCCTTGCCGGTCTAGGAATGGTAGAACGATGGGTTCGATGACGGTTTGGATGTACCGTGCACTATTCAGTGTCCCCTCGACGATCACCAGTGGTGTACGGCCAGTGTAGGAGATCGCTCCCCACACCATGATGCCGGGTGTTGGCCCTGTGTGCCTCGGTCGTATGCAGTCCTGATTGTGGCGCTCACCTGCACGGTACCAAACATGCATACGACCATCATTGGCACTAACGCAGAAGCGACTCTCAACGCTGAAGACGACACGTCTCCATTCGTCCCTCCATTCACGCCTGTCGCGACACCACTGGAGGCGGGCTGCACGATGTTGGGGCGTGAGCGGAAGACGGCCTAACGGTGTGCGGGACCGTAGCCCAGCTTCATGGAGACGGTTGCGAATGGTCCTCGCCGATACCCCAGGAGCAACAGTGTCCCTAATTTGCTGGGAAGTGGCGGTGCGGTCCCCTATGGCACTGCGTAGGATCCTACGGTCTTGGCGTACATCCGTGCGTCGCTGCGGTCCGGTCCCAGGTCGACGGGCACGTGCACCTTCCGCCGACCACTGGCGACAACATCGATGTACTGTGGAGACCTCACGCCCCACGTGTTGAGCAATTCGGCGGTACGTCCACCCGGCCTCCCGCATGCCCACTATACGCCCTCGCTCAAAGTCTGTCAACTGCACATACGGTTCACGTCCACGCTGTCGCGGCATGCTACCAGTGTTAAAGACTGCGATGGAGCTCCGTATGCCACGGCAAACTGGCTGACACTGACGGCGGCGGTGCACAAATGCTGCGCAGCTAGCGCCATTCGACGGCCAACACCGCGGTTCCTGGTGTGTCCGCTGTGCCGTGCGTGTGATCATTGCTTGTACAGCCCTCTCGCAGTGTCCGGAGCAAGTATGGTGGGTCTGACACACCGGTGTCAATGTGTTCTTTTTTCCATTTCCAGGAGTGTATTTCATTTACGAGATGCAAGAAGAGAGCGCCAGGCGCGCGAACTTGACAATAATCGACATTCGGACTGGGACAGACGCGGTAGGTCTTTGTCTCCACGAGGAGAAAACTTTGACTATAAACACTTCTTAACAGTTCGGAAATTTAAGATCTTTCGCAATTCTAAGAACGACATACATCCATGTTCATGGTTAGATCAATTTATGTACCCACTTCCACCAAATTGGCCACTAAGTCACAAACCGGAATTTATGTGCGGCTATTAATGTCCTCAGGGGATTCACTACGCTAAGTGAATATGTGCCGTAGCGTGCACAGGGCCCCGAGCTGTAGTAGTGCTATTTCTCTTTTAGTTTTCTGCACTGCTGCCTACTCTTTTACTATTCTTTGCATCTATCAAAACAACTCTTTAACTATCAATCTATCTAGAGAGTCGGTAAAAAAAATAACCGGATATGACTATTTTACCCAAAAGTGGTTTCGGAAATTACCGTTTGGACTTACTGTATCTTCAGCAGCATTCATTCGTAGTTTAAACGAAATTTTACCTGTTTATCTTCGTGACAATATTACTTGATATGTGGACGATATTCTTATTGCTAAACTTTCTTGGAGTGAGCATAACAAAATTTTGGATTCATTATTACATATTTTTGCAAGAGTTGCCATTACAGTGAACTTAAAAAAATCTGAATTTGGTCGTTCTCAGGTGAAATTTCTTGGTCATATTATTTCTACAGACAGTATTTTTCCCGATCCAGAGAAACTAGACGCTATTCGTAATTATGCTGTTCCTACCACAAAACGTGATGTTCGTAGTTTCCTTCGTGTCTGTAATTTTCTTAGACGCTTTGTTAGATTGGACAATTTGGCCACACCTCGTTTATGTGAACTGTCGGGAAAGAATTCTAATTGGTGTTGGGGTGAGGAAGCTCTATCAGAATTTGAACAACTTCGTGATGCTTTAGTTGCTGCTCCACTTCTTTAACATCCGGATTTATCTAAAGATTTTTGTTTGGCGACGGATTCATCATACAAAGGCCTAGGTGCACACTTATTTCAAGAGATAGAAGATAACGGCGTTGTAGTGCAGAAAACTATTGCCGATCTTCTTGCCAAATGCAAATTATGTCAAAAGGCTAAGCCGCCAACTATTTCTCACAGAGCACCGTTGTTTCCTATCATTCCAGCGAAATTAAAGGACATGGCTGCAGTCGAATTGTTCGGTCCAGTGGGTCGTTCTACTAATGGTTTTGCGTACATTTTGGTAGCAGTGGAATTGACATCAAAATATGTGTGTTTTACACCTTTACGCAAAGCAACAGCTCGTTCAGTATCTAACGCTTTCATCAAACATTTTCTTAAAGAAGTGGGACATGTTGATAAGGTTATATCAGATAATGGATCACAGTTTCGCTCTAAAATTTGACTTCGTACTCTACGGCGTCGTAAGATTAAACCAATCTTCATTTCACTTTTTCACCCTCAATCTAACGCTTCAGAGAGATGGATGAAGGAAATCAATAAATTGTGTCGACTTTATTGTCATCAGAATCACAGAACGTGGGATCAGTATCTTCATATTTTTCAAAACATTCTGAATGAACTCCCTAATGATTCAACTTCCTTACCGCCTATACTGATATTAAAAAATAAAGCACTGACAAATCGTATTTCTGAAATAGTTCCTTTTCCGCCTACACGGAAACTGCGGTATTCTGAAGTTGTCAACCTGGCTCTACGAAATATTGCATCTGCGGCTGCTGGAAGAGAGAAATCAGCTAAACGTCCTGGTCATTTAAAAATCTTGCCAGTTGGTCAAAAGGTGTTAATTAAGTCTCATCGTTTGTCTCACAAAGGGAAAGGCTTGTGTCGCAAATTTTTTCTGCCTTATAACGGTCCATATAGAGTTCGCAAAATTATTCATGATAACACTGTCGAAGTAGAAACTCTTAAATCTCGACGCTCTAAGGGAATACATCACATATCGAACGTTAAAATTTTTTTGGAATGACATACTTTCGAGAAACTGTCATATATAAACAAGCAGAGAATACAAGGATACCGCGCTGTGTTTTGGCGGCGGCACATACTCAAAGCAACGGTCAAGTCTGCGCGCCGCACAAGGCAGTCGTTAACCGCAAACAATTACTTCCTACGTCACGCGTACCTACAGCTGATCGAGCGCTCAGTGCGAATGCACTGGCAGCCGTAAACAAATACACAGTCTAATTTCTCCGATTAAATTCAGTATAAAGCTATAGTGACTTAATAAATTATGTTATTAACGTTCAGTATTTTTCAGGATACGGTTGTATAAAATATTTGAAACCTTCAGGTAATTCTGTGTGTGTCCGACGTTAAGAGGACTTGCTATCGAGAAATTTTCAGGAAGAATGTCATTTCGAAGAAGAACTAATAAACTAAAAAGGTAACTATTAATTGAGTTTATTTTTCAGGTAACATATTTCCACTTAGGTACGTACTTTAGACGTAATTTGCTGCTCGCGATTACGTGAATTATACTTTGTGCTAAATTTCATGTTCTATGAATTTACTTGTGAAGCGACGTGCTTGCGTACATTAACTGATATTGACAATGATTGATTAATGAACAGGGTTGTTAATTATGTATATTATGCATCGCTTGGCTGCTCTGCTTTTTCACTGATGTCATATTTTTTTTTTATTATGTGTCTGCTGTGCTTATTTATTTAAATTATAATTGTCACCTGATTAGTCGTGCTCATATGGTTATGTATGTAAGTTATACTTTGTGATTTATCTGCTTGCGCCTTATTGTTTACTTATTAAGATTACATATGAACATTTATTTGCTTACGCTGATACGATGCTAATGACCTGTTTATTATGTAAGATACATATTTGCTGTTTTGCATATTTATACATTTCTGCTTGTTGTCATAACTATTCTTTAATTTGGTATATAGAAATGCTGATATACTGTGTACGAACATAGAGTGTAGGTCACACTATGGTATTAATTATAGATTGTTCGCTTGGCAGAGCCTCGTTGTAGGGATTGTGCTGCATCCATTTGTTGACATTGTATTCTCCACTGATATATTTACTCGCTATTGCATGTTTGCTTACGCTCAGTGCTTTATATTTTAAGATAAGAAAATGAACTGCCATGAGCTGGAGATTGTATGGAAGCTGTATAAATTTACGTTACTAGGAAGAAAGCTAACGTCATGACATGCCAACACTAGGTTTAGACCATTGACAGTTATTACACTGCATTCTTCGTGAGCAATTGAAATAGTAAGTGACACTTGACACAAGAAATACTCCACATGTTTGCTTCTGTTTTGCCATGATTCTTGAAGTGGTGTACACACTGTGAAATATTACGATTTATTCATTCAAAGTCTTATGTGATTTTTCATACTACGTACTCGCACCTACTTACAGAAAGTTATTCGAACTAAAGGCTGTTAGAGGTCATGTATGCATTTCTTTTATTTTATGATGGACAAGGTAACCAAAATGTATTTTATAATTCATAATGAATAGAAATTTGGCTCAGGTGGATTACACAGAGGTTGTGCGTGGACATTGTGTCTTCGGATTGTATGGGATGATGAATTGAAGTTTGCACTAGGATTTTATCTGTACTTGTTCGAGGAGACTGACTAGAGGAAAGAGTTTTTATGGAAGTGAAATGATATTGGTAATAAGGTTTATATGTATCAACGTATTGAAGAGGTATTATTGAGGTATTGAGATTGTGTGAAGTTGATGATTATTGGAGTTTTGGTGGACAAGAGGTAAGGTAAATAATATTGGCGATAAGGTTTATATGTATTGACGTATTGAAGAGGTATTATTGAGGTATTGAGATTGTGTGAAATTGATGATTATTGGAGGTTTGGTGGACAAGAGGTAAGGTAAATGATATTGATAATAAGGTTTATATGTATCGACATAAGAGGTATTATTGAAGTATTAAGATTATGTGATGATAATGATTATTGGAGTTTTGGTGGATAAGAGGTGAAGTAAGTGAGGATCATTTTTTTTTTTTGTTTATTGGTCTATATGGAACAAGGAGGATGAAGATAGCAGACGAGAACACTCAAGTGGAAAGAAGATTGTCTACACACATACTTCGTTAAATCACTAAGCAGTATATACTTTTTTTTTGGAGAGAGGAAGTAATTGCATATCTTGGCACACTGGCAGTGGTTCAGCAACCGTACATTTTGATTTGGCTTGGCAAACATTGGTCTTGACATAATGACTACGACGTTGACTAACTATTATTAACTGTTATACACTGCTGCCACTACTACTTGATACACATGTCGAAAGTCAAACCTTTGACAGAATTGCATTTACACAGTTAACACTATTCAATTACACAGTAGTACTTAAATGTGGATGAAAGATGAGTGAATGTGTTTTGTGTGTTTTCCTTTCCTAATCCCACATAATTGGTACCGACCTATTTCCTGAATATTATTTTACTTGTTTGTTGTGGCCTGCACTGACACCCATAAATATTATAGGTTTACTGATATTTGTGTCTTTGTAATAGTTAATATGACAATTCTCTGATATCATTTGTGTGTTTGTTATAATTTGTATGTTTAGTGTAAGAGCATTGATAATGATTTTGTAAAAGGAATTGTGTGTGCATTCAAACTGTTGTTCGTGCTTGCACCTGCTCTACATTGCTGGGTGCCACTTGGAAATGTTTAATTTCTGCTGATGAGCTCTGATGAACTGTCTAATTAGTGATAGTGAATATTATGGACTGTTACGTACACTTGTTCAACATGAAGGGTGCCACTAGGAGATGTTTAATTTGTGCTAATGAACCTTGATGAACTGTCTAATTAGTGATAGTGAATATTATGGACTGTTACTTGCACCTGCTCAACATTGCTGGGTGCCACTGATGGACTGCTTCTACTGAAATGATGTCATTTGTTAGTGTCTGCACCTGTTCAACATCACTGGGTGCCACTGATGGACTGCTTCTGCTGAAATAATGTCACTTGTTGGTGTCTGCACCTGCTCAACATTACTGGGTGCCACTGATGGACTGCTTCTACTGAAATAATGTCACTTGTTGCTGTCTGCACCTTCTCAACATTGCTGGGTGCCACTGATGGACTGCTTTTACTGAAATGATGTCACTTGTTGGTGTCTGCACCTGCTCAACATTGCTGGGTGCCACTGATGGAACTGATTCTAATGAAATGATGTCACTTATTGGTGTCTGCACCTGTTTAACATTGCTGGGTGCCACTGATGGAACTGCTTCTACTGGAATAATATTACTTGTTGCTGTCTGCACCTGCTCAACATTGCTGGGTGCCACTGATGGAACTGCTTCTACTGAAATAATGTCACTTGTTGCTGTCTGCACCTGCTCAACATTGTTGGGTACCACTGATGGAACAGCTTCTACTGAAATGATGTCACTTGTTGGTGTCTGCATCTGCTTGCCATTTTTGGGTGCCACTGTTGAAGCTGTTTAAATACTTCTGATGAAATGTTATGAGACTGCTATTTGCACCTGTTGATCATTGCTGGGTGCTACTGTTGGAACTGTCAACTACTCTGAGGAGTCCTGCTTGTTTATTGAACTATTGACAAGACTTTATGTGAATATTTGTATAAACTGATTTTTTTGTGTGTTTACTGTTTATGAAATGTTATGAGATTCTTACCTGCACCTGTTCGTCATTTCTGGTGCCATTGATTGAATAATACTTATGTAAACTATTATGTAAAATCATATGTATGCAAGCATTTGTATTCCTTACTGTATTTCATATATTAGGTTATTGATGGATCAGTGCAAAGGCAAAATTTATTTAGTTATGTGATATTTACTTATTAATATTACTTTTTAATTTTTGTCTGTATTTTTTGGACGAATTTGGTGGTATTTTCACCACCAATGGTGGCAAAAATACCATCAAATTCTAGCCCGTGGAGGAGGGGCATATGAAAGGTGGCTACACTGAGACACAGCGCCAGAGATTGCGCCAAAGAGTGTTATTCAGCCGCCTCCACTGGCAGAAGTTGTTCAGAAGCGGTGGTAGGCATTGGTTGTCGTGAAGTCGTCGTAAGAGTTCTTGTCGAGAAGCGGTGGTAGAGAGTGCTTGTGGAGATGTTGCAGTAGCGTGTCGTTGTTGAGAAGTTCCCATGGAGAGTGCTTGTTCAGATGTTGTCATATTGTTTTGATGGACTAGACACCAGATATTGTCGGATAGTGGATGCTGTAATGATCAGAGTGTACCTTTCGTCAATATATATGAAGGTAAAAAAATCCTTTTTTTATTATTTCAATGTCTTAAACAATAATGCCTCTTGGTCACAGGTTCAGTCAACAAAGCATCTGGCTCGTGTTCTTGTATTAGACTGTAATTCGGGTTTCTATGTGCAATTATAGTATTTCAGTTTTATTTAATTAATTCAGTCTAAATGGTATTTAAAATATCTTGTCTTATTGAGGAAGTACTGTGCCAGATGTGTACGTTGAATCACACTTCCACACACAGAACAGTTACACTTGTGCTTTGTTGTTTCGTAGGTTTTATAGTTGCTGGGGACTTAATTAATTAATTGTGTTAACGGAAGTTTTCTTTCATTCTTTGTTGTTGTTCTATGCAGTCAGATAGCGTACTAATACTAGTCAGGGCCAACCGGTTACGAGACTGCGTAACCGGACAGACAGTAAAAATAATTGCATAAAAAAATTTAATTAAGCCCCCATGCATAAGTCAACTGGTTCTAGGCGACTGATGGCCTCAGAAGTTAAGTCGCATAGTGCTCAGAGCCATTTGAACCATTTTGCTTCTCCAGCTGGTAGGAGGGGACCGATGTCCCCTGCATTTGGGGGGGGGGGCCTTGCGCCCGAAGTAGGTACTTTGGGAGCAACAGAACGATATTTTCCCCCTACCACCAAGGGGGCAGATGTATTCTGGAGGCCTGGAGAGCCCACTGTTCGTGGCACGGAGTGTCTTGTACTCCATGATTTTCCGCTCCTTTTTCAATACTGTGCAGTCTGGCGAGCAGGAGTGCTGCTCTCCACAGTTGATACAAGTGGGAGGAGGTGCACAGGGAGTATCTGGATGCAGTGGACGTCCGCAGTCTCGACATGTGGCGATGGAAGTGCAGCGGGATGATATGTGCCTGAATTTCCAGCACTTAAAGCGCCACATATGGGGAGGGACGTATGGTTTAACGTCACATTGGTAAACCATCACCTAGACCTTTTAAGCCTTTTCAGGCAATGAATCACCCTCAAAGACCAAGATGAGGGCACCGGTAGCAACCCTGTTGTCTTTGGGTCCTCTGTAAACGCGCCAGATGATATGAACACCCCGCCGTTCTAGATTGGCGCGGAGCTCGTCGTCAGACTGCAAGAGGAGGTCGCGATGGAAAACAATCCCCTGGACCATGCTGAGGCTTTTATGGGGAGTGACTGAAACAGGAATATCACTCACCAAGTCACAGGCGAGTAACGCCCGGGATTGGGCTGGGGATGCTGTTTGAATCAAGACTGCACCGCTTCTCACCTTGGATAGAGCACTGTTACTTCCCCAAACTTATCCTCAAGATGTTCAACAAAAAACTGAAGCTTCATAGGCAGAAAGGAGTTCCCATTCATTCTGCTACAGACTAAATACTGAGGCGAATATGGCTCTCTTCATTCTGTAGCCCTATGTTCCTCCCATGGTGTAGCGAGGGAGGGAAACGATTTAGGGTCATATCTGTCAGCATTGTACTCGATCTTGCCCTTCTTAGAGACTGCTGGCTCCGTACAGTCACCAGCAAGAGATGACTTCGTCCGCTTCATTGCGGGTCATCCGCCTTGATGCCATCCACTCCAATCTGGGGCTCTCCCCACGGGCACCACCAAGCCACAGCAAAGGCCACCTGGCATGGTGGCCGTTGCCGGGAGTCCTGATGCCCCAGGAAGACAGGCATCTACTCCTTGGAATACATGGGGAGTTTACAGCTCAGACATCAGCAGTGCGATCCCTGTGATGTCAGGGGGCTACCACAAAATAGGTACATGATGGCCGCACATCAGACTGGCTACCGTGCGGGATACTGGACGCTGAGAAATCCAATATTGTCATGGGGCGAAAGAGGACAGGAGACAACGGAAGAAGATAACATACCTCGGAAAGTGTCCTCGCCCAAATAGTTGAATTGCAGGTGGAGATGCAAAATCATGACAAGACGTTCGGGAGACTAGTAGATACGTCACACAAACTGATGTACTGTCCTGAAGTTGATTCTATGCATAAGGAAACTGAGAGAGTTGTGGGTATTGGTATTCGTTCCCATACTACAATCGTAGAATTTCTTAAAGCACATTTTGCTAATGTTCAGTTGAAATTCGGAGGGCTTTTTGGATAATTATATGACAGCAAAATAGACATTGATACGGCATCAAAGAACGGAACCAAATGACAAAAAATAAAAGTGTTGGACGCTGAACGTGAAACTGTACGAAAAACTCGATAACTGTTTTATCAGCAGGAGGAGATAAGGGTAAACGTTTTCTGAAACGCACTCGGTACTGCGAAAGTGTACACAACATATTGTACTGCTGATACTCGAGTTGAAGTAGACTCTACCAATAACAGAGCAAGAAACTGTACTCTTGCAATAGGACTAAGTAGATCTGCTCACACATTCACAACTGTTATAGAAGAAGAGCAGAATAGGGATTTGGACAGAGTTCCGTCTCTCACTATGTTCCACACACTGTCCCCAATTAGGTGTTGTGTTCAGCAGAAACTCAAAACCATATTGCATGTTTTTCAAGCCTTAAATTATCGTATAAAACTTGTGCACAGCGTTTCGTATTCTGATTACTAGCCGAGATTCAGTATTAAAAAATATAGAAAGTTCGACCATAGAAATTCGTAGGCTTGGCGATACACCCGACTGATAGCATTTAAGTGATACTGAAAACGCACAGTTGTAGTTTCGGACAAGTAACTCGTTCTGTTCTATAGGGAGTCATGACGTGGTAATGAAACGAGAAATTCACTTTGATGCATAAAATTATTTTTTTCTGTACTCAACGAATTTATACTCACCATAGCAATATACGAGGGTAAGTCAATTATTATCCGCAATTTAGTTATATTTTTGTTTATTTTGGTAGTACTGTCGTTTTACATTGGACGCATGCTTTGTTTATTTGTTGTTATATCTTTGCAATTTTCAAGCTGCTAGGTTAGTTTCGTTATCGCTGCCGTGCTGTTAATCATAGCTGCTTCGCTGTCTATTTACACCAAAGAAGAGCAACGTTCAGTGATCCGTTTTTTGTGGTCGGAAGGCGTATCAGGGGCCGAAATTCATCGAAAACTTTCGGTACAGTGTGGTAACAGTGGTCTGCCAAAACAGAGTGTCCACGAATGGACGGAAAAATTCCGAAATGGTAGCACAAGTGTTACGCACGATGAAGGAGCCGGACGACTGTTTACCGCCACAAATGAAGAAACCATCGAGCCTTCACGTGAAATGATTCTCTTAGACAGACGATTAACTATTGACGAATTGGCACATCGTCTTCAAATTAGTCACGGTTCTGCCTAGGAAAGCATCCACAACAGACGTGGATTTCATAAAGTTTGTGCAATATGGGTCCCAAAACAACTCACACAGTTGCATAAACAACGCGCTTAGGCATCTGCAGAAACATTTGGATCGCTATGGTAACGAAGGGGACAACTTCTTAGAGAGGATTATTGCTGGTTACGAAACATGGATTCATCATTACGAGCCGGAGAGTAAACGGCAGAGTATGGAATGAAAACATCCAAATTCGCCGTGCAAGAAAAAGTTCAAGACCCAAGCGTTCCCAGGAAAACTGATGCTTACGGTTTTTTGGGACCTACAAGGTCCAGTACTGGAACATTATGGGGAAAGTGGCACAACAATAAGCAGTGTGCGTTACAGTGTGAGATGCTTACTGCCAGGCAATTCGAAACAAACGCCGAGGATTGCTGTCAATAGGCGTTGTGTTGCACGACAATGCCCGTCCGCATACTGCTGCCCACACTGCTGAAGCGCTCCAGAAACTCAAATCATCCTCCATATAGTCCCGATCCTGACTAACACTTGTTTGGTCCACTCAAACAGGCATCAATGGGCCGTCGATTTGCCTCGGACGAAGCAGTGAAAGAAGCGGTGCATTACTGGCTCGCAGCTCAACCGAGAATCTTCTTTTATGTGGGCATCAAGAAGTTTGTACAACGGTGGACCAAGTGCGTTGAAACGCAAGGAGAGTATGTCGAAAGATAATGTTCTTGTAAGTTACCTGTTTGATTACAATAACATTTTATAGCTACTTTGCGGATAATAATTGACTTACCCTCGTAGTATTTCTCCTCTCCTTACAGCGTCGAGAGTGATGATGATGATGATGTTTGGTTTGTGGGGCGCTCAACTGCGTGGTTATCAGCGCCCGTACAATTATCCAATCTTTGCTCAGTCCAATTTCGCCACTTTCCTGGATGATGATGAAATGATGAGGACAACACAAACACCCAGTCATCTCGAGGTAGGTGAAAATCCCTGACCCCGCCGGGAATCGAACCCGGGACCCCGTGCTCGGGAAGCGAGAACTCTACCGCGAGACCACGAGCGGTGGACCCCGTCGAGAGTGAACTGAAGTTCCTGTTAAAAAAGAAGTTATTAGTTTTATGATATCTAACATGTGGAATAATTCGAAATCTGAGCTATCTTGATAAGTACATCTGTACGAAGTGCTACATTTATCACGAATTTTGCATGATACAATTATCGATATTAAGTGTACAGTGAATTATTTTAATATTCAAGTAACATTACTGGTCAGTCCAAGTCTCGTCAACCAGTAATAGTAACAAATAACTAACATACCATGAAGTCTAAAGCTGTCTCGGTGAGATTACTTAATGATGTGCTTCCGGGGGTTTCATCGAATTATTGCTATTTTATGCAAACTATTTTAACGCTCAACTGAGCTGTCTTTTTCAGGTGGTGTGACGTTTGCTGACTGGTTGGAGTCCAAGAAACGAGTACACATAACAGCAAACTAGCATCACTTGAAGGAGAAAGCTGGGATGGTCGACGAAGTTTTGTGCATAGAATGGAGACAAACAATCCTGAAAAACATTCGGAAGCATTAAGCAGTATCTCTTTCTGAAGTGAGTGATAACATGGCCACAAAACGAGAAATACCATTTTGAAACCAAATTCTATTTTTCTTTATAGTGATCGAATTTACACTCATACTAGCAGCACATCTGTTCACATCTCCCTCTCACTGCAGCCCATTGTGTACTAACCCCATAGGGATCGCGTCGGTCGAGGATGAACAGACTCTCCTGTTGGAAAAGCACTTATTAGTTTTATGACACCCAACAGGTAGAGTACTTCAAAAGTTGTGCTAGTCCTACAATTTGCAAGTGTTATGAAGTGTTATATTTATCATAAATTTTGCAGAGTACAGAATCGGTACTAAGTATATTGCCCTTGTTTCTAATCTCCCGGTAAAACACAAGGCAGTCCATGTCTCAGCAACTAGTAATACTAACAAATAACTAATATCCCATGAACTCTCACATTTTCGTTTCACAGCTGGTTAATGGTTTGTTTCCGAGAATTATACCGAGCTTTTGTTATTATTTTATGCATAATGCTTCAATGACAGACAAAGTCAACTTCTTCAGGTTCTGCGACGTTTGCTGACTAGTTGTGGAATCCATGCAAAAACAGAACTGGCAGTACTTGAAGAAGATGGTTGAGACGGTCGTCGAAGTATTATGCACAAAATGGAAACAACAACCCTGCAAAACACGCGGAAGCAGAGCAATAAGTAGTATCATCTTCTGAAGTGAGTCATAATGTGATCACAAAACGAGAAACACTCTTTCAAACCAAAATCTATTGTTCTCTTCAGTGACCGAATTTTCACTCACTATAAGAAAACAGCTTTATTGCTCTTCCTGCAGACGTCTGCGCAGTAACTCGACAAAAAACGCGTCAAGGGGGAACTGACGCTCCTGTTGAAAAATAAGTTATTACTTCAATTATATCCAACATGTGGAGTAATTCAGAAGGTGTATCTAGTTCCTAAAATGTAGCAGCGTTATGAAGTATTACACATATCACGATTTCTGAATGCTGGATATAATGATAATTAGTAGACACTGACTGACTGTAATACCCAATTAGCATCACTATTCTGACCACGTTTGACAACATGTCAATGATTTTAGGTACACCAACGTCTAATCATATGCGAGAGGACAAGTTACTCCCTCATCTATTTTTCGCATGCCGAAAATTGTTAAAGATTTCATTACAACCTGACGCACCTTGAGCGAGGCTCTAGAAAGTTAACAGCCTGAGCAGTTGTTGATGGAGCCTGGTAGGGCGCTAAAAGCATGAGGTATTTTTATGGTTCTTAGCTCGTAGAAACGGCATGTTTGGAGTTGAAAGCAACTGGCGGCGAGCCCATCCTATAGTAAATCTTGGCCGGCCGAAGTGGCCGTGCGGTTCTAGGCGCTGCAGTCTGGAACCGCGAGACCACTACGGTCGCAGGTTCGAATCCTGCCTCGGGCATGATTGTGTGTGATGTCCTTAGGTTAGTTAGGTGTAACTAGTTCTAAGTTCTAGGGGACTAATGACCTCGGAAGTTGAGTCCCATAGTGCTCGGAGCCATTTGAACCATTTTTATAGTAAATATTGCCGGATAGGTCCACAGCTATACAGGTCAGATGCAGCAGCCCCTCATCGAGACAGGTCTCCATCAGAACAATGCTGCACTACCTGCGGTGGCGCGAATGGGGCGATGGTCTAAAGGAACGTGTCTACACAGTGTAGTCGTAAACCGGGCATTGTGTGCAGAGCCACGCGTAATAAAAATTCACATGTTTTTGTGTTCACCGATAGTGCAAATAGGCCAGTGAACCACTTCCATCAGTCGCCTCGGTAGTATAAGAAACTCCAGTGTCTGAAAAACGTTTAGAGATAGAATCTTTATTACACCTCATAGCTAGGACTAACAAGCTCCAAGGCACAGGCGACTTAGATAAAAATCAGTGAGATTGTAACTGTTCGCTTGTTGCTGTCGAAAGAGACACGACTTTGAAAAAAGTCAGCCCTTCGCCCTCTGCAAAAACCTGAAAAAGCCAGTAATTGGCGGTTTCTTTTTTTCAGAGACGCAGGTTTCTTAACTCTTGCTCTGGTTCAACATGAGTTTGTGCTGTCGTGTGGGAGGAGAGATTTAGCGCCTCTAGAGCCCTTTGATTGGCTCAAGATGGGGTGAAGGGGGCGTCGTTCGTGCATTTTGTGGGGAAACGAATTTTTTTCTGGAGAGGTGTGAAGCTCTCGGCTGCGGGACTTTGGTCTGATAAGCACTTCTGGTCGAAGCTCTGGCATGTGTGGTTGGTACTTGGGACCTGTCAAGAGACTTACTTCACTTGTTAGTAGTTTAGACTGGGGAACCTGTGGTGAAGTTCTTACTGTACCGACAGTGTGACTTCAAACGTCTCGAACTACTCGTTTGCCAAGGACACACACATTCGTTTTTGGGTTGCTATCCTTGGCACTCTGACATATAAATGAGCCAAATTGGTCCTTGGTATGACCAGCAAACGGGTGTGTCACACACTGAAACCTACTGTGATTTCAGGGCTCTGGTAGGGAGTAAATTGCGATCCGTCTGCCTGATCGCTAGACCGTGAGATTTTTGCATTTCTTTCGTGGCCGCGATCGATTCACAGGTGCTATCTCCACGTCTCACCTCCACTGCACACATCTCGCCAGCTGCAAGTTACATCGCCACACGTAGCAAACAGGGTAACGTATTGCCACTCCGGCATTGTCGGGGCGTACAGATCTCAATCGCCGCTTGCTCTCAGTTGCACCTATGTAGAGAAACTTCAGTTGATCTGATCAATCAAAGTCTGCTCAGCGTCACATCAATTCAGATAGCGTTACCCACATTTTTATGGCCGGAGTACTTGACTCACTCCACTAGTTAAACTGTCTCTGCCACCCAGGATCCTTGTCCAGTGCAGTCTTAAATCACCTGTTAGTTGTTTACGGTATTCAATCAATAACTTGTCTAGCATAATGTATGTCTATTTTGGGAAAATAAATGTTGTCAATACACTAAATTTTGCCTACATTCTCAATCATTTAAACAGTCCTTACCAGAATACATTGCACATATCTCAATTCACAATCTACATTTTACAGTTTTAAGTTCTGAGAGGTTACTACCACCATCAGCCAAACGAAGCGTTCACCTGGGAGGAGTGAGCACTACAGTGGAATTACTTCAGGCACAGCACCGCTACCATATTTTTGTGCCATGTCTCTGCGTGTATTTTCTATGGAAAGGAAAGTGAGTGGGACTATAACATATTTTACTAACAGCTCCAATTTACTTGTTATCTGTCTCTGAAACAAAACAATAGGGCTTGGGACTCTTAAATTCAAGTATACAGTTCCTTTGGACATCACATTTTCACCCCGAGCACTTGGTAACTGGTAGATAGTCTAGAATGTTGTCTTCAACCAGTCGCTCGTGTTGCTAACATATTAAGTGAAGCTCTGCTGTTACAAAACGTTTCAGGATAAGTCTCTACAACTTAACTGGGACATTTCCATTCTCAAGCCTCCTCCGTATCATTCTTATAGTTCTGGCACTCGCTTAACTAATGCCACACACAACTTCCCGGCATGATAAAACTCTATGCCTTACGTCGATGTTAAATTTAAAGCCCCTCAGTGGAGCTGAAACAACCATTTAACCGGCATTCGGGCTAGACTGTCAACATTATCTGGTGCGAGAAGTATGGATATAATTTGTTAATAGTATGGTGGAGCGGAACTAGGGCCTGTGGGATCTGTGAGCAAGCAGATCATGCAGCCAAGGAGACCTGTATGGGACACAACGTGACACAATGTGCCATTATCCTGCATGTCAAACGGACATACGACTGCGGGAGAAGTTGTGACTGGCCAACTATCTAACCAAGTCCTACCTCATATTGGTCACTCTGACACGATGAGGTCACCCTGGACCGGCCGCTGTGGCCGAACTGTTGTAGGCGCTTCAGTCCGGAACCCCGCGACTGTTGTCCTGTCTCGGGCATGGATGTGTGTGATGTCCTTAGGTTAGTTAGGTTTAAGTAGTTCTAAGTTCTAGGGGACTGATGACCTCAGATGTTTAGTCCCATAGTGCTCAGAGAAATTTGAACCATTTGAAGTCACCTTTGGTCCCATATGAATAGGACACAGTTTTAACTAGTGGTTTCACTAGATCTGTTATGCCTGTGGAATACAAATACTGATATTCCATGTCTTACGTGCGCGTTATGTTTTGATCAGAAGGCATAAGCAATTTTAAGAGACCTGTCCCCTATTTCAGATGAAATGTGTACGATAAATTTTTGGAATTTTGTTTAGTATCTGGAAATTATCCCAAGTTTTAGGTAGGAGGCTTCTGTGTGCCACTGAGTGGCTAGCACATCCCATTCTTCTCCAATGATCAAAGAATCCATCCATCCACCAGTGACATTCATCTATTGCTGTGGTTTAGATCATTTCTTGAACGAGTGAGTCGCTGTCAATTTCATCATCAGTTTCGGAAAAGTCTTAAATACGATTTTGATAAGTTTGTTGTTGGTGGTGGTGTTGGTGGTGTGTGTGTGTGTGTGTGTGTGTGTGTGTGTGTGTGTGTGCGGGCACGCGCGCGCGCGCCTGTGCGTGTGTTGTAAGGGCTTTAGAGACTTTTTTAAAAAAAATTCTTTGTCGAATTTGTACTGTTTTACCACTTCTAATCATACTCGTTTCATAAAAGTAGCCGGCCGGTGTGGACGAGCGGTTCTAGGCGCTTCAGTCTGGAACCGCGCGACCGCTACGGTCGCAGGATCGAATCCTGCCTCAGGCATGGATGTGTGTGGTGTCCTTAGGTTAGTTAAGTCCCAGATGTTAAGTCCCATAGTGCTCAGAGCCATAAAAGTAATGCCTTTCTTGCAACGAAACCAACATATAGCGGTCATAATCATCATTTGAGGAGAGGTTTGACTTGTCACATAGGATGTTCATAACGAACCAGAGATGCATTTACAGTAAAACTTGGCCGTGTCTAATATGCTATGTACAATCAGGTAGCTCTCAAACCTGTTTCGCATATTATGTAATCAGTAATGCAACATGGCGTGGCTCACCTGCAAAATACCTCGATCAGTGACGAAGCTCTTCTCCAGTGGCTGATCTTCATCCTTCTTCCCTCTCACATACTGGCAGAATAGCTTCCTCATGCGTCGCAACATTACTACAACGACAACGAGTAGCGTGTTAGATGTGTTAGACCATCTCCATGAGTAAATCCTTCAGCAAAGTCTCCCAAGTTAATCGCAAGAAGAACCTCTAACTGCGACGTCTGTAAACTTATCTTTTGTAATAAAAATAGCTGTCAGTGTTATGAAAGACCTGTAAAATCCGGCTCGATGAAATATCGTTCTTTACTAGAATAAGGTTATCCATTTGTGATTAGTGAAGAATTCGTTATTTCAATTCTTTGTGTATAATTCCTATTAGATGAGTCATAATAATAGCAGTTCTTCGAGGTCAGGCGAAGGCATTTCATGATGTGGTACATTTATTCTGCAAAAAAATAATTTTGTTTTGACAGAAATTGTTTGAAGCCTTCACCGTTAGCCTGAAAATTAATAAGCGTAACATTACAACACTACAATAGTTTCACACATACACCAAGTTCAGTTGATACAGCTTCATATTTGGTACATTAAAGCATGATTTTCTGACACTGCGGTTCGCTCGATATGGCGTTGTGAGGCAGGAGCGATAATTTGATTTGTGTGCACTTACGTGCTGGTGGGGGCATAAACATAAGTAATATACGCCATAATGCGGTGCCTTCAATGCTAAATTTCTAGTCTGTGTCTGACGAGATTACGAATTTTACTGCTACCCACTGTCTGAGTCCGTGTATTCTCACCGGGCTGCACTGTCCCTTCTTTGTGTGAGTCATCACCAACGTCATGTGCACCACTAAACCTAGAAGTACCCATTACCGCCATGTGAGCTAAACAATAGCAAGCACAATGTAATAAACATACCATATTTTTCTACTGAAAAATACCCAACGATATCTAAATGAAGAAAACATCCGAATAGCTTATAAACATCCAATGAATTTACACGCTCCAAGATACTAATTCAATTTCCTTAAACAACAGGAAAAGAAAACACTTTTACTACGGCGCTATGTCGACTCAATTCGACTCTACACAGTTAGTACCAATTTCCAACGTATCTTGCTCTTCACAGGCAGCAAAAAATTACAGCAGCACGACCCAACGATAACACAGACCGTATGTATGTGTAATCTAAGGCGAGAGAAATGGGAGACGCCGTTGTCTTCGTGAAACTAAGGAGAAGAGATGATTCTAGCACATGAACACTGTTTAAACCTCAGAAAAGAGGTCTGTCTCTACAAGTCAAACTTTGAAACTGCGTTTCAGATTGAAACAGTGGGTTGCAATGAGAATCGAACTCTGTATTTTCCTTTTCATATGTAATCCTACTACTAATTACGTGTTGCGAAGTCACATCACACTCCGTTGTAACGCTTACATTTCCCAGTCTATCTCCATTACACACAGTCATTGAAAAGCTTTTACGATATTTTAACTCCAAACGACTATAAATGATCAATAAATAGATGACAATTAAATCAATGGCTAATACGTCTTACGGGTACAGTACACCTTGTCTCTTAATCTGGGCGTTCGCTTCGTTCAAAGCTTTTAAAACTCCCCAAGGACTTTAAATTTTTCGTTATCTATCTCGCAACACAAAATCCAACACTACAATACTTGAATCAAAGCTAAAGATTCCTTTACTGAATAAGACAGAGAACGTATTCGTATCGATACTTCAAGTACTCGAAAGAATACGGAAGTAATTGCTAGGAAACAGAAAACTACGCTTCGGGCAAAATGGTATTGTTGTTGACATTGCCCAAGATCTACAATACACAGCAAAGCCAGTAGGTACTAATCAACCACGACGTTATCGCATCTGGTCGTTAGCGAAAACACATGGTGATGTTACAGAAAACAAGTAAGTGTTGGCTGAGGAAAATTTATCACATTGTCAATGCTTTTAAGTCAGCTGGGCAAATTTAATCAACCCCGATTTCGCGCTGAATCATAAGCCGACCGAAGCATCCTCATCCCCAGGTGCAATAATGTTGTGGTCGACTAATACAGAGCTTTTCACTGTTTAGAAACGTCGATAGAAATGGTTAAACGAACACTACAATGAAACCGTAAATAATTTAAGTGTATGTAAGACGAAATAGCTACGTTTTGCAACTGGACGATATCCAACAGTATCTAAATGATGGAAACACCCGAATAAATAATAAAGTCCTAACGGATTTAACAGCCAACGATACTCCAAAATATTAATTCAGTTTCCTTAAACACACGAGAAGAAAACTACATGATTATGGGTCTAGTTTAGCAGGGGATACAACCACCACCACCTAAAGAGAAGGCCGCGGCGCGCTCTTGTGACGTCACGTAAAGCGGGCCGGGGTTGGATTGGCGCTGCGCTTAAAGAATCGAGACGCACGGCCTGCAAATCTTTGTCAAACGGTTTTACAGAACCTATTCCGTAAAAAATAATTAATTTCTGAAATACTTTTAGCCTTATATGGCAGCTTCATGATGAAGTGCCAATCATTTCGATAATGGTCATAACTATTGTGGTATTTCACAGATGAGTATCAAATTTGAGAACGGTGTCATCAAAAATAGAGGTCGCTATGAATTTGTGTTTGATGCATATTACACATTCTATTGCTGAGTATGAAATACAGATGAGGTTTTGAAATTTTCGTAAAACTTCGGATCAATATCTGCTTCCAATCTCGAAAAAATTGAGCATCTGCAGCAACTTCACTTCCGATCGCAACGCGCGGGAATGAAATATTCATAACGCCTGTCATATCTCGTAAACCGCTGGAGATAACGAAACGAGATCTTGGCAAATGATACCACGCAAAGAGGAGAGTACTTAGCCGAATCGTTAAAATAAGTAACTTGATCAATCGCGATATAGCAGAAACTATAGTTTATAATTCTTTTTTAGCGGTAATGTAATTGCATAGGACTTATCAATAGCCAGTGAAAACGTACGAGTGCGGGATGTAAATAATATTGCGATATACATGGTAAAACAAGGTACATTTGTGAAAAATGCACTGTGATAAAGTACATTCTTTCTGGACCAGACGACTATTATTTACACTGACTTGAAAAATTCTGCACTAATACAGTGTATAATATTAAATTCCTCTGCCTTCAGTATCCTAAATAAATATTGTGTAGCTGTTTATAGAGCTCCCTCAGGAAAGCTGAGTACATTCCCCAAGCAAACAATCACTTTTAACTCACCTCACAAAAACAATTATGCGTTATTATTGTAATGTAAATTTTCTTTCCTGTAAAAATATGGCAGATTTTGAGCATAAGTCAACAGTGAAAATCTACAAACCTTCAGCAGACATTTGCAGCAGTTGGAATGAGACAATGTGTCAAGCTAAAAACGTCAATAATAAATTTAACCTATTTCTAGATTAATTTGTTCCATTGTTTGACACATCGAAAAATAACACAGATATGCATCATACAGAGAGATCGCTTTTTAAACATGAAAACAGCAGTTTCAACATTCGTTAGCACTCATGCTAACTAATGCGAGAGTGAAAAACAACACCCACTCACAAATAGAGAATAAAACGTATCGGTAATGCGTAACAAAATACGAACTGTAGAGAAATTTAAACACGAATAAAAAGTAACACGAGCCACAAATTTATATTTCGTTTTCAAAATCAAAATAAAGCCACTTGATAACGAATACTAGGCCTACTTACTGCGAACTTTTGCTCACAATTTTAGTCAAATGTATCCAAAATGCAAGATATTCCACCAGAAAAAATAACAATTGTACTAGGTATATAGTTTTTACATACCTTCGTCTGCTCAGTGGGTTGGAAATTGTCCCGATGAATCACTGAAAGACACTTCCAACGCAGATTCGCATCTTTCGGAAAGGAAAACAACATTACTTTCGGTCGAGTTCCGTAATTCACACGACACCTTGGCACACAGCACTTTTAAACCATGTTCACAGTAGCTTCACTACACGCAAACACTGTAATCGCTAGTTTTAAGCACGAATATAGCACTCAATCCAACAAACGTGTAAATAAACAAACGCTTCGAAACACAACATGGTGGCCCGCTTGGAGTGACGTCACGACCTGCTATGAATTTCGCGCCGCGGCCTTGTCTCTAGGTGGTGGTGATACAACCCGTTGGCTTTGACAATGACGTCATAATTGGCCAGAGAGCATGTATTACAAAGATGAAAGAGCTGAGAAGAATATTCAGAAACAAAGAAATGCAAGAGAGAAAAACTATACCAGTAGTATTTTCACGTTAACGATATCGCGTGTTTGTATCTTAGTATTTCTCCGCAAAATACAATGGAAAGAAATGAATGAAATATATTACTAGCAAAGAATACATCACGTTACATGTATGTCAGTTGAATCTCGAAACTCTTTCGAACTGTACTGTTTAAGTGCAGTACGGGATACAAGTTCAGCGTACGTCGATTTCTTAGTTTCAGCTAGCATTGCTGTCCTGTTGTTCACTTGAACTATGTATCCCCTGCTTCACTAAACCGTAAATGAAACGCCAGATACAAATTAAAAGCTCATTCGAAGTGTGTTGCTTAAGTACAGTACGGAATAGGAGTTTGTCGTAAGTCGATTTCTTCGTTTTCACTAGCATTACTGTCCTGTTCTTCACTTGAACTATATATCCTCAGCTTCAGTAAACCCTAAGTGGAACACGGGATACAAATTGTAGATGTGTTGTTTATTTCGTCTCCGCTATTACTAACAGTCTTTTCTTACGTACATAGCAGTACTACTGATTACAGAAGGACCTATGTATGTAATATATGTATACCATACTTCTGTTGACCTCTATATATGTATACTGGTAACGAAAAGGTGGAAATAGACGTAAGTTACATTTGCAACCTGTACCTCAATTGAACTACACGGAGACAAGAAGACGACACATGTACAATTTGTATCCCGTACTTCACTATGGGGTACAGTTTTCTTGTTGCCTTGGACGCTGCTAGTATCCCATTCGTTACTTGAGCTATATAGCTATATGCAACATTTGTATCTTGCTCGCCAATTGACATATATAGTGTCAGTGTAAAGGTGAAGTGAAGGACGGGATACAAATTTTAGTTGTGTCGTCAATGTAAGGGCGAAGTGAAGGACGGGATACAAGTTGTAGTTGTGTCAGGGGTTTCACCCGTAATATACCAAGTACTCATTTGACAATGTCGTACTGCTGGGAAACGAAAGAAGATCGACAGCCGTGAGATTTCTATTACGTACTTCACAACACGAAAATACACATACTGGTGGAAAAAAACAGTGAAATATGTCAAAATAGTGAAATACAGTGAAAGAAGCTAATGGGAAAGTGAACTTATCACACGGAAATATCGATTAATAACCGAAGCTCGCCTAGACAGACAGTAACGAAAATTACACACCCACAAACAGACAAATCCATTCCCATAAACGAAAATAAGACACTAAAAATTGTTCTACAATAACAAACTAATATTCCAAATTACCTCAATATCATTACGAATAATTATTTTAATGTACGATGATAGCGCTTATCTGGAACACAGAACTGCTTTATTATCTATGCCTCGAAGTGAAGACATTACTATCTATGACTAATGTATGACATCATTGGTCAAAGCTGACGGGTTGTATCACCACCACCTAGAGACAAGGCCGCGGCGCGAAATTCATAGCAGGTCGTGACGTCACTCCAAGCGGGCCACCATGTTGTGTTTCGAAGCGTTTGTTTATTTACACGTTTGTTGGATTGAGTGCTATATTCGTGCTTAAAACTAGCGATTACAGTGTTTGCGTGTAGTGAAGCTACTGTGAACATGGTTTAAAAGTGCTGTGTGCCAAGGTGTCGTGTGAATTACGGAACTCGACCGAAAGTAATGTTGTTTTCCTTTCCGAAAGATGCGAATCTGCGTTGGAAGTGTCTTTCAGTGATTCATCGGGACAATTTCCAACCCACTGAGCAGACGAAGGTATGTAAAAACTATATACCGGGTCAACAGAAGCGTCCGATCTTACCCGTCGGCTTTGACCCGTGACGTAAGCGTGTTGTGGTGTGTGACGTCATTACGGCGCGGAGTTTGATTTGCGATTGTGGCGTGTTTGTAGATGTCTTGTTTTTGTTTGTCGTGCTCTCTGGTGGTGTGTTCATGGTTTTCGTTTGTTTCGTGTGGTGGGGTCAGTTTTCTGTTGCTCAGGTGTTGGATTTGAAGCGGAATTTCTATTAGTGAGTTAATGGTTAATTTAATGCTCATTGCTGTACGTCGGGTGAGTTTGTTATTGAGTGTATTTGGTTGTGGTTCGGTTGATCTGTAGCGTAGCCCTGAATACGAGGTTAGGTTGGGAGTTTTTTTTTGGAATGCGGCCGCGGCAGCGGCCGCCTATGATTCGAAAATATTGATTTGAAACTAATGAACATGTATACGTAATATGAAGCAATTTGATGAACATATTGATCTGTAGCGTAGCCCACTTGAGGTTAGGTTGGGAGTTTTTTTTTTGGAATGCGGCCGCGGCAGCGGCCGCCTATGATTCGAAAATATTGATTTGACACTAATGAACATGTATACGTAATATGAAGCAATTTGATGAACATATTGATCTGTAGCGTAGCCCACTTGAGGTTAGGTTGGGAGTTTTTTTTTGGAATGCGGCCGCGGCAGCGGCCGCCTATGATTCGAAAATATTGATTTGACACTAATGAAGCCTGTGGGGGGATGGGGGGGCACTGCAGACTCCCCCCACCGCATAACGACACATGATGATCAAATTTTGAAAAAAAATGAAAAATTTTTTCCGTACCTGCTAAACTGCATAAGTGCCGATGTATGTAGGTGTAAGGGAAGCTTTCGTTTCTTAGTTTTCTATTGGGGGATGTGATCGGTAGGTTCTGTTGAGCTATATAGGTTAAGGGAAGTGTCCGATTATGGATAGGAATGTGTTTTTTGGTATTTGGTCAGTTTTGTGATGTTGATTTATTTCGTTGTTTTGCGTGGTTTTGAATGGCGGTCGGTGGCTACATTTCTGTATATTTAGTTTCTCCGCACCCAAAAACCCCTAATTTCCCACGCTTGTCCCGTTACAGTCATTAGGCTTTTTGTGAAACTTGTGTATTTCAGTGTTTACAATACGTATGCGTTGTTTTTATATCCGCCATATTGGAATTGTTTATAGTCGTTTCCGCGGTATTTGTGACGTCATGGGTCAAAGCCGACGGGTAAGATCGGACGCTTCTGTATTTCCTATATACCTAGTACAATTGTTATTTTTTCTGGTGGAATATCTTGCATTTTGGATACATTTGACTAAAATTGTGAGCAAAAGTTCGCAGTAAGTAGGCCTAGTATTCGTTATCAAGTGGCTTTATTTTGATTTTGAAAACGAAATATAAATTTGTGGCTCGTGTTACTTTTTATTCGTGTTTAAATTTCTCTACAGTTCGTATTTTGTTACGCATTACCGATACGTTTTATTCTCTATTTGTGAGTAGGTGTTGTTTTTCACTCTCGCATTAGTTAGCATGAGTGCTAACGAATGTTGAAACTGCTGTTTTCATGTTTAAAAAGCGATCTCTCTGTATGATGCATATCTGTGTTATTTTTCGATGTGTCAAACAATGGAACAAATTAATCTAGAAATAGGTTAAATTTATTATTGACGTTTTTAGCTTGACACATTGTCTCATTCCAACTGCTGCAAATGTCTGCTGAAGGTTTGTAGATTTTCACTGTTGACTTATGCTCAAAATCTGCCATATTTTTACAGGAAAGAAAATTTACATTACAATAATAACGCATAATTGTTTTTGTGAGGTGAGTTAAAAGTGATTGTTTGCTTGGGGAATGTACTCAGCTTTCCTGAGGGAGCTCTATAAACAGCTACACAATATTTATTTAGGATACTGAAGGCAGAGGAATTTAATATTATACACTGTATTAGTGCAGAATTTTTCAAGTCAGTGTAAATAATAGTCGTCTGGTCCAGAAAGAATGTACTTTATCACAGTGCATTTTTCACAAATGTACCTTGTTTTACCATGTATATCGCAATATTATTTACATCCCGCACTCGTACGTTTTCACTGGCTATTGATAAGTCCTATGCAATTACATTACCGCTAAAAAAAATTATAAACTATAGTTTCTGCTATATCGCGATTGATCAAGTTACTTATTTTAACGATTCGGCTAAGTACTCTCCTCTTTGCGTGGTATCATTTGCCAAGATCTCGTTTCGTTATCTCCAGCGGTTTACGAGATATGACAGGCGTTATGAATATTTCATTCCCGCGCGTTGCGATCGGAAGTGAAGTTGCTGCAGATGCTCAATTTTTTCGAGATTGGAAGCAGATATTGATCCGAAGTTTTACGAAAATTTCAAAACCTCATCTGTATTTCATACTCAGCAATAGAATGTGTAATATGCATCAAACACAAATTCATAGCGACCTCTATTTTTGATGACACCGTTCTCAAATTTGATACTCATCTGTGAAATACCACAATAGTTATGACCATTATCGAAATGATTGGCACTTCATCATGAAGCTGCCATATAAGGCTAAAAGTATTTCAGAAATTAATTATTTTTTACGGAATAGGTTCTGTAAAACCGTTTGACAAAGATTTGCAGGCCGTGCGTCTCGATTCTTTAAGCGCAGCGCCAATCCAACCCCGGCCCGCTTTACGTGACGTCACAAGAGCGCGCCGCGGCCTTCTCTTTAGGTGGTGGTGGTTGTATCCCCTGCTTCACTAGACCCGTGATTATAATGCCGGCTTGTCTCAATATGACGCTACACAATTGGCGAAACCCTTGTCATTGTGAAACCCCGCTTTTAATTTAAAATCTCATACACGTTATTATAACTGCAAATGATTGTATATGAAAAATAAATAGATAACAGTTGGGTCAATGGCTCATACCTCCTGCTGGTGAATTCACCTCCACCTCGTATCTGAATCTGGTCGTTCGGTTTGTTCAAAGCTTTTAAAGCTCTCCAGAAACTTTAAAATGTTTCGTTAGTTGTATTCGAAACACAAAAATCAACACTACAATACTTGAATCGAGACTGACGCTTCTTTTACTCAATAAAACCGAAAACGTATTCGTATCGATACTTGATGCTCTCGAGAGAATACGGAAGTAATTGCTAGGCAACGGAGCACGACGCTTCAGGCAACATAGCATTGTTGTTAGCATGGCCTCAGGTCGACTTTAAGCAACAGAGCTGGTAACTAAAGAGCTCTTCACTGTCTATAATAGCAACGTTGATAGCAATGCTTAAACGAACACTCCAGTAAAATTGTAAATGATTTAAATGTATGTACGACGATGACTCCGCCGCAAACCACCTCATATCCGCGATTTCCCTTTAATTTTCTGTGCTCATTGAAAACCTTTGCGTTGTTTTTACGTTTGTTTATGAACATGATGGTATACGTTGTCATTGGCATCTTGAAGAATGTTATCGGCCTGTCATCTATTTATTGTCTTGACGTGTAATATGACACCATCGGTCAAAGCAGACAGCTGGAATCGCACCTTACTCTGTTCCCGATTTCGGAACGGGCTCAGACGAAGTCTGCGATACCACACGACAAAAAATAAATAAAAAAGAGAAATTACAGACACGAATAAGTCTACAATAAGCCAAAAATAAAAATAGAGAAATAGTATAACTGGAATAGAAATTTTTCCCTTGACCGACATGGCACAAACGAAAGCAGAGATACCAGACACAACTTCACAAAGCAATTACATAACAAATGAATTTTTCCAAAATGAAACGATCGAATGCGTAAAGAAAACACACAAGATTAATCGCAACGTATGCTGAACCCATGTAAGTCAAACTAAGAAAACAATACCGCATACCTCACCGCCAATCCTAAAACAATAAAAGCAGAGGAAAAGGAAAGTTACACAAACAAGTACCTTTAAAATAAACCGAGAAATAATCTCACAAGTGGAATAATTCGCTTGACCCTGTAAGTCAAACGGAGACAATAATACCAGAAGTCCCCACCGCAGATGAATGTCGCGTAACTGAAAAAAAAATACTAAACAGATAACAATGCAGTACATACGCAATTAGAATCGAATATTTCGCTTGACCTATGTAGCTCAAACGAATACAGAGATACCAGACACACATCCACAAAGCAACGAAAAAATCGAATAATACGAGGGTGATTTGAAAAGTTCTCGGAACGGAATAGAAAAAAAGTACTTACATAACCGAAACCTTTTTATTTTTCCAATGCAGTCTCCTTGTAGATTAATGCACTTGGTGCAGCGATGTTCTAATGCCTTTATCCCATCTCGAAAATTAGTTTCCTCCATGCCTGCAAAATAGTTGTCAACTCCGGCTATCAATACTTCGTTGGAAATGAATCTTCGTCCACCAAGAAATTTTCAGTTTTGGGAAGAGATGGAAGACTGACGGAGCCATATCAGTTGAATAAGGTGGGTGTGGCAACAGTTCATACCTTAGTTCGCGTAGTTTTGCCATGGCGGCAGCACATGTGTGCGGGCGCGTGTTAAGAGTCGCGGCACCCATCTTGCAGATAATTTTTTCATTTCTAATTTTTCAGTTAAAATGAGACAGACCTTTCCAGTTGACATCTGGCAAGCGTGAGCCATTTCACGCACTTTCAATCGGCGATCCCCCATGACCATTATGTGCACTATTGCAATGATTTCTGGAGTAGTGACACATCTTAGCCGACCACTGCGCAGATCATCATCTAAGCTCTCCCAACCAAATTTAAATTCATTTGTCCATTTTACAATAGTTGAAAATGAAGGAGCAGAGCCGGCCGGTGTGCCCGTGCGGTTCTAGGCGCTTCAGTCTAGAACCGCGTGGCCACTACGGTCGCATGTTCGAATCCTGCCTCGGGCATGGATGTGTGTGATGTCCTTAGGTTAGTTAGTTTTAATTAGTTATAAGTTCTAGGCGACTGATGACCTCAGAAGTTAAGTCGCATAGTGCTCAGAGCCATTTTTTGAAGGAGCAGTCCCCCCCCCCCCCCCCCAGTGTATTCTGGAAGTCGACTTGAATGTCCTTTGCTTTCATACCTTTCTTTACGAAGTACTCAATCACTAGTCGACTCTCGATTTTTTCCATCTTCGCAAATCACTACGCGTGAACAACAGAGCCACGTCACCACCACAGCTCTTTTCCAAGAGCACTGACGTGGCACGTGTTTACAGGCAACAGTTCAATGAATATCATGTGAACAACTCGTTGCGCTAGCGCTGACCTCTCGTGGTGATTCCGAGAACTTTTTAAACTACCCTCCTAATATTCTCAAATTCATCCAAACAAAAGAAAATGAAGATATAAAAAATAACACAGAAAGATAATCGTAACGTACGCTAGACCTATACATTTCATTCGAAGACAGAGATGAGAGGTACCTCCCTCCCACTACCACAACGAAAATGCCACGTATAACAAAAACTGCGCGAAGGAGTACATCTAAAATAAATAGAAGAAAAAGTGCACAATTGCAGTCGCATTCTTCATTTGCATACATAGCTCGGACGAAAATACGGATACTATACACTCCCTAAAGTAACAAATTAATCGGAAAAACACAGATTCCTTCATAGAAACAGAAAGAAATACGTATAAAAATTAACAACTGAATATTCATAAAGAAAAAAGTAAGCGGTACATACCAAAGACTCCGTCCCACTTAACAAAATCATTATTACGAACCTTATCGCGAGAGAAACACATCCACTACAAAAAGCGACCAACCACTAACAACAAGGCATGTAATATTTCATATAAGCATCGACTCAACGAAACCATATCTGAAAAAAAGAAAATTAATGAAAACAAATATGAATAGCATTACAGTTCATTTCATTCACGTCCATACGAGCAATGCACTTACGTTTCTATATAAGGTCACCCTTAAAAACCTGCCACACTACAAAAACATCCAAATAATTGTAAAAAAACTTCATATTTTTAATTACTAATCGTTTCACTCGCAGCAAAACGTCTTAAATCACACGAGAAAATAAGATAAGCACAGATAACATATACTAACAGTCCTCGTGCGGCTCTCCTGAAAATGGCTGGCAGTTGTCCAGCCAAAATATCGTGCAATGAAGTTTACTACGACCGGCTGCAAGTCCGAAATCTTTTTGAACAGGTGATTCGCAGGGAAAATTTCAAATTTTACATATACTAACAGTCGCTTACATACTTCGCCACGTAAGTAATGACGTCGTGCAGCACGTCGTGGGTCAAAGCGGATCGGTGGAATCGGACGTTGCTCTTAAATCCCGAAATCACATCACACTCCACTGTACGCATCAGTTTGTCAATACTTCTCCGCTACATAAAATTATTTAACATGTTGACTGTCAAATAACCGCCGGCGGCAACGGCAGAGCCAGATTCGTCTCATCACTATGGGGGCGGCAGTCAACATGTAAAAAGCTTATATGATATTTTAGCTCCAAATGATTGTATATGACAAATAAATAGGTGACAGTTAAGTCAATGACTCATACCTCTTCCGGGTACTGTGCACCTCGGCTCTGAAGCTGGACTTTCACTTCAATCAAAGTTGTTAAAGCTCCCCAGTAACTTAAAACGTTTCGTTACTTGTACTCGAAACACAAAAATCAACATTACTGTACTTGAATTAAACTGAAGCTTCTTTTACTGAGTTACAACAGAGAACGTAGTCATATCGATACCTGATGTACTCGAGAGAGTTCGGAAGTAATTGCTAGGTAACGGAACGCGACGCTTCAGGCACGATAGTATTGTTGTTAGCATCGCCTTAGATCAACGTTAAACATCAAAGTCAGTTAACGACGAACTTTTCACTGTTTAGCAACGTCGATAGCTGTGGTTAAAACGAGAAATGCAATAAAATTTTAAATAAGCTAAATAAATGTAGCAGCTTTTCGGAATATGACATCGAAGCGCAGCGATGTTAACAGTTCTGCTTATCGCACGCTCCTGCCTTCGGCATATACTCTTTTATGGAACATAATTATGTCACTTTGGCATGCTGTAATCACACTACTTCCTCTCTGTTTTCCGTGTATTACGACACTGATATCTTTGTCTCTGCAAACTGGCACTGTCATGCAGTCACACAGAAATTTTGAGGAACCATATCTCATAATAATGACATCCATTTTTTAAGCTTTGCTTTTTGAAAGTCCTAACATGAACAATAGGGCTGACAACTTCATATTAAGGGTATATTTTAGCTGAGGCCGGATTATGAGTGAGTAGAATCTGGTGGTGACCAGCTAAATTTTAAGACACAACTTCCACATCTACGTCTACATATCTTTACGTTATAGTACAGTAGCACCACTTTAATATTTGTTTTGGCATTTTTTTAGCATTTATAGTAATGGAGGTTGGCGTTAGGGGTATTTTTTGATGGCTCATTGTGCTTGCAAAGCATAAGAAATCGAATTTCGTAGCGACTGCGATAAACATGTACTTTTATGAGCTATACGGACTATTTATGTGCGGCAATACTGAATTTGTGCTTGCAAAGTGTGAGGCATTTCAGAATATGGTAATTCCTTTTATTTATTTTCCGGGATATCGACTCTGTCATGTGTTTAGAAATGTAACATTTCTCACTGGTTGTCGTCTTTTCCATGTCCATCTGCAGTTTGAGTGATATGTGGTAATAAAAGCACCTTACTCCTTCCGTCCCTTAGAATAAAGTTGTCTTGTGCATGTGTCTGTGGTGGTCTAGTTGTTTATAGATTTCATTTTTGCAAGCCATAATATCCGGAAAGCAACTGCACAGATTGAATACACGCTTTATGTATTTAGATACAACTGCAACATGAACATCGCACTTTTCGAGCTGCTGACGTATTTTTAGAATACTGTGTGCAATACTATAGAAAAAATTAAGTTTATAAAGCTTTTAGGGAGCCTTTTGACACCAAACTGCTGTTACTTATATAGCCTTCGGTAGACCAGAGTCATTTCCAATATTTCTACACGCATCATAAAAAGTTTTGCATCACGTCGGTTCCGAGAGTTCCGGAACCTGTACAGAAGACTGGAATAGAGATCATCATAAACATCATTTCCGCCCTTTTTATTGCTCATGAAAACCACACATTGCATGTTGTACCACCATACAGTGAGACCTTCAGAGGTATTCACAAGATGTGCACGATGGGAGCGCGAATTGTCGTCCAAAGACGAATGCTTCGCCAATATGCTGCCTATATTGTTGCACTATCGGTCGGAGGATGGCTTTCACGTATCGTACAGCCGTTACGGGGCCTTCCATGACCACCAGCGGCGTACGTCTCGGCCCCACGTTATGCCACCCGAAAACAGCAGGGAACCTCCTCCTTGCTGCACTCGCTGGACGGTGTGTCTAAGGCGTTCAGCCTGACCGGGTTGCCTCCAAACACTTCTCCGACGATTGTCTGGTTGAAGGCATATGCGACACGTCGGTGAAGATAACGTGATGCCAATCGTGAGCGGTCCATTCGGGATGTTGTTGGGCCCATCTGTACTGTGCTGCATGGTGTCGTGGTGGCAAAGATGGACGTCGAGAGAATCATGCAGCCTATTGCGCACAGTTTGAGTTGTAACACGGCGTCCTGTGGCTGCACGGAAAGCATTATTCAACAAGGCGGCGTTGCTGTCAGGGTTCCTCCGAGCCATAATCCGTAGATAGCGGTCATCCACTGCAGTAGTAACCCTTGGGCGGCCAAAGTGAGGCATGTCATTGACAGTTCCTGTCTCTCTGTATCTCCTTCATCTCTGAACAACATCGCTTTGGTTCACTCCGAAATGTCTGGACACTTCCCTTGTTGAGAGCCCTTCCTGGCACAAAGTGACAATGCGGACGCGATCGATCCGCGGTATTGACCGTCTAGGCATGGTTGAAGTACAGACAACACGACTCGTGTACCTCCTTCCTGGTGGAATGACTGTAACTGATCGGCTGTCGGACCCCTCCGTCTAATAGGCGCTGTTCATTTATGGTTGTTTACATCTTTGGACAGGTTTAGGGACATCTCTGAACAATCAAAGGGACTGTGTCTGAGATACAATATTCACAGTCAACGTCTATCTACAGGAGGTCTGGGAACTGGAGTGACGCAAAACTTTTTTTTTTTTTTTTTGCTGTGTGTGTAACTGACAGTCAGTAGGGCCGTTTATTTTTTTCTACTGAATATGATGCACTAACTTTGTCCTTTCTAAATGGTGGGTGGCAACAATTATAGATACGGAAATATTCGACACAGTGTTGAAACTTACTTAAAAAATAGGCCCAATTAGTTACATTCAGTCTGTTTATTTGCCTGCCTAGTGCAATAGTTTTAGCTAACAAATGTTTTCCTGCAATTATAAGCCTGGTCAGGTTAGTTCTACGAGATCGAATTGTTAGTCCTACAGTCTCAAATGGCAGTTGTTATTAGGTATTGAAATCTAGCGTTTGGGGACATGCTTTAGAAATCTGGGCACTAATTTGATGAATATTTGTACATGTGGAAATTAACTCGCACTTTCTTTTAAACTGCAGACGTAATTTTTGTAATATTGTGACATCACATTAATTTATTTGAGCCCTGCAGCGTTTTTTCATGTATTAACCTCAACGAGCAATGTAAACAGCGCACTTTTCGCGTTGCTGACGTATCTTGCAGACATTTTAGAATTTTTTCAACATCTTAGATGTAGAAAATAATTAATTTACGACTTTGTTGCCTTTTTTTTAACTGAGCGGCATTCTTCTGGTGGCAAAAGAAGTTGCAGTACAAAGGTTTGGCACTGCTCAATTTTATAGTGCTGCCATCATCTGGTGGCAGTAAGACAGGAGCAAGCAGGATGTGAAACAGGAATTTCTTTTACACTACTGGCCATTAAAATTGCTACACCTAGAAGAAATGCAGATGATAAACGGGTATTCACTGGACAAATATATTATACTAGAATTGACATGTCATTACATTTTCACGCAATTTGGGTGCATATATCCTGAGAAATCAGTACCCACAACAACCATCTCTGGCCGTAATAATGACCTTGATACGCCTGGGCATTGAATCAAACAGAGCTTGGATGGCGTGTACAGGTACAGCTGCCCATGCAGCTTCAACACGGTACCACAGTTCATCAAGAGCAGTGACTGGCGCATTGTGACGAGCCAGTTGCTCGTCCACCATTGACCAGACGTTTTCAGTTGGTGAGAGATCTGGAGAATGTGCTGGCCAGGGCAGCAGTCGAACATTTTTTGTATCCAGAAAGGCCCGTACAGGACCTGCAACATGCGGTCGTGCATTATCCTGCTCAAATGTAGGGTTTCGCAGGGATCGGATGAAGGGTAGAGCCACTGGTCGTAACACATCTGAAATGGAACGTCCACTGTTCAAAGTGCCGTCAATGCGAACAAGAGGTGACCGAGACGTGTAACCAATGGCACCCCATACCATCACGCCGGGTGAGGTGGTACGCCAGTATGGCGATGACGAATACACGCCTCCTGTGTGCGTTCACCGCTATATCGCCAAACACTTATGCGACCATCATGATGCTGTAAACAAAACCTGGATTCATCCGAATAAATGACGTTTTGCCATTCGTGCACCCAGATTCGTCGTTGAGTACACCATCGCAGGTGCTCCTGTCTGTGCTGCAGCGTCAGAGGTAACCGCAGCCATGGTCTCCGAGCTGATAGTCCATGCTGCTCCAAACGTCGTCGAACTGTTCGTGCAGATGGTTGTTGTCTTGCAAACGTCCCCATCTGTTGACTCAGGGATCGAGACGTGGCTGCACGATCCGTTACAGCCATGCTGATAAGATGCCTGTCATCTCGACTGCTAGTGATACGAGGCCGTTGGGATACAGCACGGCGTTCCGTATTACCCTCCTGAACCTACTGCTTCCATATTCTGCTAACAGTCATTGGATCTCGACCACGCGAGCAGCAATGTCGCGATACGATAAACCGCAATCGCGATAGGCTACAATCCGACCTTTATCAAAGTCGGAAACGTGGTGGTACGCATTTCTCTTCCTTACACGAGGCATCACAACAACGTTTCACCAGGGAAACGCCTGTCAACTGCTGTTTGTGTATGAGAAATCGGTTGGAAACTTTCCTCACGTCAGCACGTTGTAGGTGTCGCCACCGGCGCCAACCTTGTGTGACTGCTCTTGAAAGCTATTCATTTGCATATCACAACATCTTCTTCCTGTCGGTTAAATTTCGCATCTGTAGCATGTCATCTTCGTGGTGTAGCAATTTTAATTACGTTTCAGAGTCTGTGGTATAGTATTTAAGGTAATGCTCATTTTCAACAAATATGAATTCCTAATTCGTTATTTATATTTTATAAGGAAATGTTCGTTTTAAATTATTTATAGAGTAATATGCTATCTACCCATTCCAGTATTCCATGGGAATACTGGAGGCTGCATCTGAACAAGCAGGTTTATGACTGGCGTACAAAATCCGTGGACACTGGTTGGCATTGGTCAGCCATGCAAATCTGAAGAAAATGTCATGCTTATTCAAGGTGCGCTCGCAAGAATCCAGTGATTAAAAAAGTATGAACAGATTTCAGTTTTTTATTACAAACTATAAAAAATAGAAATGCACTGGACATGTCACTGCGTAGAGGAAGATTCAAAAGTTTTGACACAGATGCACAGTCGTTTGTTTGTAGCAACATGGTGACTACACCACAAGAAAAATCATTTTGTATGTTGAAATTTGCGCAGAGTCAATCCATTGTTCAAGTACAACGTGCATTCCGTCATCGATTCAGCAAGAGGCTGCATCTGAACAAGCAGGTTTATGACTGGCGTACAAAATCCGTGGACAATGGTTGGCATTGGTCAGCCTTGCAAGTCTGAAGAAAATGTCATGCATATTCAAGGTGCGCTCGCAAGAAGCCATCAGAAGTCCACAAGATTACAAGCCTGAACGACTCATATTTCCTGGCGAATGGATGTTGCATCTATCGGGAAAGATAAACCGCTATAATGTGAGAATTTGGGGACCACAAAATCCTGGCATCGTTGTCAAACATGAGACGTGCCGAAACTGAATGTGTTTTGTGCTGTTCCTGTTCGCAAAGTTTATGGGTCTTTTTTTTTAGGAGGAAATTGTGACAGGAATGGCATACCTGAACATGTTGGAAAATTGGTTGTTTCCTGAATTTCACAAATATTCCAGTGATTTCATTAATATGCATGAAGGCGCCATGTCTCACTTTCACATTGAGGTGAGGTGTTAACTTAACAACACAATCCCACAATTTTTGATTGGAAGAGGTGGACAGCAACGTCTTCGTCACAAATGTTTGCCTCCCAGGCCACCAGATCTCACACATTGCGATTTTTTTATGTAAGGGTATGTAAAACAGTCTTTGTCCTACCTATGGGAGCTACTCTTCAAGAGCTGACAAATCGGATTGTTGAAGCTGTCGAATCAATGAACAGGAACCTGTTGATTCGTGTGTGAAATGAAATGGACTACCATTTCGATGTTTATCGAGCAAGTCATGGTGCCCATGTTGAGTTTATTGTATGGTGTCTGTGCGAACATAGAACTTTGAACCTTCCTCTAACCAGTGACATGCACAATGAATTTCTGTATTTTATAGTTCGTCTGTAATAAACAATTAAAACCTTTTAGTTCTGTTTGAATCACCCTGAATAGCTTCAAATGAAATTTACCAACGTGATTGGTGAGCCAGCCATCAAACAAATTTTTGGGAGGCAGTAATGCAAACGTACCAGAAATAAATTTCGAAAATTCAGATATTTAATCGTTTTTGGCTGCCAAGCAGGAACGCGGGAGTACGTGTGTTGGGGCGGCGGGGGGTTCCATGCTGTGCAGCACACGACAGTGCACATGCAAACTTGCACGCTATTGGCTGCAGAACAGGGGCAGTCTTGGAGGTGTTTCATGCAAATTGTAGTAGTGTGGGGGGGGGGGACCTCCTATACCCCCTCCTCCGTCATTCTTCGTTTCGCAAATAGTCGCACTTGTCCACCTGCAACTTTAAATTGTGGTCTCTGTCTCTGTCAGCAGGACATTGTGTTCCTCTAAGGAGAAGCCAAATATTACCACGTCATCCAAGTACATTAACAATTTGTCGCCTTGTAACTCTGTGAAAACGGAGTTCATCAATCTCTGAAACGTACTTGGAGCTGTTTTAAGACCCATGGGTAAGCCTGAGCTTTCTCTGAAAGAGTCTTCTCTTTCCTGTGCCCGTACAACTGTGGTCCCCAACTTCTAATACCTAACTGCACTGTGCGGAGCTCACATTAGGTCTCCATCTTCATTCCGATACATTCACCGTGGATCCATAGCCTTCCGGTGGCGTAACAGTTTACAACTCCATTTTCCCTGGAAAAGTCTCGGCCCAGACAAACGGATGAGCCACATCTTCCTCAATTTCGTGGAAGCAATGCCTCACCAGCGTTCCGCTTCCTGTGCATAATACATAAAACTACCTTCAGCGGTTAAACAGGGAACCGACTCGTGGCGATAACATATTAGACCTTCTGGTGAAAAACAGACCCGAACTATTTGAAACAGTTAACGCAGGACAGGGAATCAGCGATCATAAAGCGGTTACTGCATCGATGATTTCAGCCGTAAATAGAAATATTGAAAAAGGTAGGAAGATTTTTCTGTTTACACAAAAGTTTTGTCTCAAGTACAGATAGTGTTGAGGATCAGTGGACAAAGTTCAAAACCATCGTACAATATGTGTTAGATGAGTATGTGCCAAACAAGATCGAAAGAGATGGAAAAGAGCAACCGTGGTACAATAACCGAGTTAGAAAACTGCTGCGGAAGCAAAGGGAACTTCACAGCAAACATAAACATAGCCAAAGCCTTGCAGACAAACAAAAATAACGCGAAGCGAAATGTAGTGTGAGGAGGGCTATGCGAGAGGCGTTCAGTGAATTCGAAAGTAAAGTTCTATGTACTGACTTGGCAGAAAATCCTAAGAAATTTTGGTCTTATGTCAAAGCGGTAGGTGGATCAAAACAAAATGTCCAGACACTCTGTGACCAAAATGGTACTGAAACAGAGGATGACAGACTAAAGGCCGAAATACTAAATGTCTTTTTCCAAAGCTGTTTCACAGAGGAAGACTGCACTGTAGTTCCTTCTCTAGATTGTCGCACAGATGACAAAATGGTAGATATCGAAATAGGCGACAGAGGGATAGAGAAACAATTAAAATAGCTCAAAAGAGGAAAGGCCGCTGGACCTGATGGGATACCAGTTCGATTTGACACAGAGTACGCGAAGGAACTTGCCCCCCTTCTTGCAGCGGTGTACCGTAGGTCTCTGGAGGGGCGTAGCGTTCCAGAGGATTGGAAAGGAGCACAGGTCATCCCCGTTTTCAAGAAGGGACGTCGAACAGATGTGCAGAACTATAGACCTATATCTCTAACGTCTATCAGTTGTAGAATTTTGGAACACGTATTATGTTCGAGTATAATGACTTTTCTGGAGACTAGAAATCTACTCTGTAGAAATCAGCATGGATTTCGAAAAAGAGGATCGTGTGAAACCCAGTTCGCGCTATTCGTCCACGAGACTCAGAGGGCCATAGACACGGGTTCACAGGTAGATGCCGTGTTTCTTGACTTCCGCAAGGCGTTCGATACAGTTCCCCACAGTCGTTTAATGAACAAAGTAAGAGCATATGGACTATCAGTCCTATTGTGTGATTGGATTGAAGAGTTCCTAGATAACAGAACGCAGCATGTCATTCTCAATGGAGAGAAGTCTTCCGAAGTAAGAATGATCTCAGATGTGCCGCAGGGGAGTGTCGTAGGACCGTTGCTATTCATAATATACATAAATGACCTTGTGGATGACATCGGAAGTTCACTGAAGCTTTTTGCGGATGATGCTGTGGTATATCGAGAGGTTGTAACAATTGGAAATTGTACTGAAATGCAGGAGAATCTGCAGTGAATTGACGCATGGTGCAGCGAATGGCAATTGAATCTCAATGTAGACAAGTGTAATGTGCTGCGAATACATAGAAATAAAGATCCTTTATCATTTCGCTACAATATAGCAGGTCAGCAACTGGAAGAAGTTTATTCCATAAATTATCTGGGAGTACGCATTAGGAGTGATTTAAAATGGAATGATCATATAAAGTTGATCGTCGGTAAAGCAGATGCCAGACTGAGATTCATTGGAAGAATCCTAAGGAAATGCAATCCGAAAACAAAGGAAGTAGGTTACAGTACGCTTGTTCGCCCACTGCTTGAATTCTGCTCACCAGTGTGGGATCCGTACCAGATAGGGTTGATAGAAGAGATAGAGAAGATCCAACGGAGAGCAGTGCGCTTCGTTACAGGATCATTTAGTAATCGCGAAAGCGTTACGGAGATGATAGATAAACTCCAGTGGAAGACTCTGCAGGAGAGACGCTCAGTAGCTCGGTACGGGCTTTTGTCAAAGTTTCGAGAACATACCTTCACCGAAGAGTCAAGCAGTACATTGCTCCCTCCTACGTATATCTCGCGAAGAGACCATGAGGATAAAATCAGAGAGATTAGAACCCACACAGAGGCATACCGACAATCCTTCTTTCCACGAACAATACGAGACTGGAATAGAAGGCAGAACCGATAGAGGTACTCAAGGTACCCTCCGGCACACACCGTCAGGTGGCTTGCGGAGTATGGATGTAGATGTAGATGTATAATATGAGGGTTACAGTTCTCCAAATTTTAATGCATTTGGCTGGAGTATACTTTCCGCCGTTTCTCAAACTATTTCTCTGAATTAGGTTTTATCTGTGTTCTACTATCCATAGGAAACATCAGGCGACTGTTAGTGTCTTCCTGACACTACAATTCTACATGCACATTTTTGTTTTCCCTGTTGACGTAATATCTTTTCAGGCAAGGCATAAGGCGACTGCTTTCTTACGTCCTTACTTAGTTTTCCTGGCTTTTACTTTTACTATGCGCTCATTCTATGCATGGCGAGTGCTCTCTGGGCAGTCTCTTTCTTCTTCTTCTTGCGTTACGGCCTCTGTAGGACCACGGGTAGCCCTTCATCATTCTGTCCATACTCATCCTAACTACATGTTCAGCAAACCTTGCCCTTTTCAGTCTGATTTCCCCGGATATTGCTCTCATGTTCCGGTACAATTCTTCCCTAGGTCTTCGCATCCACCTCTCTCCACCTCTTTTGGGACCTGGTATTTTTCTCAGTATTTTTCTCTCTTCTTTCTCTAGTTGTTCTGCCCCATTTCTTCCTAGTGTCATCGTCTCAGCAGCATATAATACTGCACTCCTCACCGTTGCATTGTAGTGGCTTAACTTTGTCTCTGTGAATATTTTCTTTTTATTGTATATCTCTCGTCACGCAGAAGGCTGACCTCATCTTCTTTATCCTCTCTGTTATTCCCTCCTTGCTCCTGTTCCTTCCTGCTGTTAATTCTCCCAGGTATTTAAATTTGTCCACCATTTGCACAGTGCCTTCCGGTGTTTCCCAGTCTGCAGTGGTATTTAATGTCTTTGTCTTGTTATAGGCGATCCTCAGTCTCACCTTTCTGGCTACCTTACTTAAGTTGTCGAGTTGTGTCTTTGCGTCTTCTTCCGTCTCACTTATTATTGCTATGTCATCTGCAAAGGGTAGGCAGTCCACTTGAGCCCTGTTGTCCTTTTTGTCCCCCACATAGGTCTTTGGTATTCCCATTTCCTCGTTTATTGCTCTCCACTGTCTGATCACTTCGTCCAGTGCTATATTGAACAACAATGGTGACACTCCATCTCTCTGTTTAACACCAGTCTTGATCTCAAATTCTTCTGACAGTGCTCCTCGGAATCTCATCCTTGCTTTCGTGTCTGTCAGAATTTCTTTTATGAGTTCTTGTGTAGTTCCATAAAGTCCTCTGTTCTTCAGGATCCTAACAAGAGTCTGTCTGTCGATGGAGTCATATGCCTTTGTGAAGTCCACGAAGGTTATTACTGTCTTTTTGTTTTTTAAGGCCCTATGTTCTATCAGTTGCTTCAGGATAAATATCTGTTCTATACAACCTCTTCCCTTCCTGAATCCCGGTTGGTAGTCGGCAACTGCACTTTCTACCTGTTCTCCTACTCTCTTGAGCAGTCTCTTTCATTATGATGAGTTCCTTTGCATTTACAACATGTTATGAACTTCAGCTGCACACATGGGCCTCTATTACTTAGAAAATTACATTGTGAGCACCTCACTGCTCATGATCAGTCTCATTCCCTGCTGTTCCCTCATACAACCGACCCTACCTTTCACATTCTTTTATCAGTGCGACAATCTCGCGTGACATTGCCTGTCTTCCCATGCGTTTCCCAACATTGCTACTGACTTGCAAACATCTGACAAGCATAGTAATCGAGTGTCCTTTTGGTGGAACAATTTTCTAATAATATCGCACTCATGTTCCAGCAAGTAGTGCTTAGGTCTCTAAACAACAACTTGCTATGTGCTGAGCCCACTATCTTAGTTTTAATACAATTTTAAAAGGATATTATGCTACCCTGGGTCAGTAAGTTCAAACACGATATCACAGTTGTCAAAAAACACATTTAGAGTGCTCTTAGTACCGTCAGACGATTGCAGTATTAATTTCAGAATATCTGACAAACTAATGAATTGCCTAGTGAATGGCTCATGCATGTCAATACCAGCACTTGAAACATTCTCTCTGACATGTGATATGACAGCCGTGTTTTTAAATTACCACAGGAACTCTTACTGCTGCTGCTGTTGCTGTGCGCTGTTTGCTACGAAGCATTGCCCTCGCGCTGTCGTCCATAGTTGCCGCTGCTGCTGCTACTATGTGTGCCTTCCAGTGGCTCACGCCATTGTCCGTGACTCTGTGCCTCATTCGTGCTGCCACCACTGCTACCTACTCTCGCACCACGTGCGACTCATGCCACTGTCTGTTGCCACTGGTGCCGCTGCACTGCCTCTGCGCCATCTGTGGCTGCACGCTGCTAGCCGTGGCGCCTGCACCATTGTCTTTGACTTCGCACCACTTTCAACAACTGTTGATCACTCTGCACAGGCTCTGCACCCCGTGACCTCGTGCTGCTGTTGCAGACCCTGGCCACCATCTGAAATTTCTGCCTCGACCCCGGGCACAGTCTCCCTCTGCTGTTGTGGCTTCACCACCCCTGGCCGCCTTCAGGGTTGATTGCACTACCCCCAGGTGCTGTCTGTCTCATGCGCTGGTCCCAGTCTCTTCATCTGTCTTCTCCAGGTGCCGTCTACTCCTTGGCACTAAATAGGGATTGTTTTCTTTTCCTCAAGAGACCTTTTGCTTTCCCTTCATCGCTCTGCTGCTCTCCTGCATATGGTTATTCAAGTAATGCAAAAGGGATATGAAATCTGCTCAATCATTTTACGTGATGTCAGGTTGAGCAGGTTCGATATTCCAAGATGGGTGGTGTTGTGTACATAGTTCCGCGTAGTCAGCGCGTACACAACTTTCCCACTAGAGCGCGCCCCGCTAAGCACAACAGCGCAGGCGCAGCGCTCGTCCGTCTCCGCACTTCGAGATGGTGCTGTCTTAGAGACGGACCAAATTCTGCTTCCGCCGATCCGCGTATTAGTATGTAACACAGCCAATCAGATTGCTGCTAACGTAGAATCTTTTCTCCTCGCGGATCACACTCGCGCAGTGATACCTGAACGCACGAGGTATTACAACGAGTGTACAGACCTCCGATTGGTCAGTCTGCATTAGTCTGTACCAGTCTACATTAGTCTGTACCAGTCTATAGTCAAGTTTCAGTCTGCGCCTAATAAGATTATCATATTCCTGTACATAGCCATGAAGAGAAATGTATAGACACTTTGTCAAGTATCAGAGATATGTGAGAATAAGAACCAAGACCAAAGGAACTTCAGATTGTCAATTGTAAATAGCATCCAGAACCAAGTTAAGTTATTTTTATGCTTGTTATTATTTTAATAAATGTGTGTGAAAATTAATCAAGTTCTGTTTAAAGTTGGTCACCGTCAATCTGCTGCTCTAAGCGTGCAAGTGGCATTTCTATCGTCTGACCTAACGGCAGAAGATAAACACGCCACGATAAGACCACGAGACATATTGTTGACACTCGCCTACTTCATTAGAGCGACAAGTCAGATAATCTGATGGTGTGTGTACCGAAGGTCTTACAGTACGCACACCACAGGTGGTTTATTCCTATGACTCATGGCCACACAACTGCATGCTATTCCATGACCAATAAACAACCCCAACCTGGCTCCACAAAATGTGTAATGCCACGTCCTGCAAGCGCTCTGGATGCCTAATGATATAGGAGGTTAAAGAGGGTCCATCCATTTAGCTAATGTTGACATGGATAAGTAATATTTTGAAGGAGTTATGGAACTCGCTAAGGAAATGTACAGGCAAAAGGTAAGCTTTAAATAACTATAATAATGGTTTACAGGTGGGCCAGAAATGTTACATATACTCAAAAGGTATCATGTGAGCTCACATGCGAAAGCCATGAGATGCAGCAATGAATTGACAGTGACCATATATGGTCACACACAAGACCCCACTCATTGGTGGCCAGAAGTGCCAATGTGGAAGGGGCAGCATAGCCTGCCACACAACGTAAAGGCAGAGGTGGTAGCACCTGAAAGAGAGTTCAGCTCAGACATCTGTGTAGGTCAGGCCTGGGATCTGGACTTGTAGTATTCGCTCTCACTTTGATCGGATTACTTATCTCTTAGCTGTGTACCTCCCTCCAAGAGAAATTGACAATGAGGAATAGAGTGCTTGTCATTCATTCACTTTTCGCTCACGTGAGCATTAAAGATTATGGTATAGGCATGTTGTTACTCGCCGTGACTCTGTAGTACCGGAGGAATACGCGCATATTGTGGGGACTACCTTCACCATAGCAAAAATGTATGCCAACTGCTAGTCAAAACTACCTAATGCATAGAACGAGTCAAATAAATGTTGCTTGTGTTCAGGTGAAAAATGTTGACCACATTCCTTCTGAAACGTGCATGCTCCGAGGGTGGGACATTTCTTTGGCACTACGTTTCCCTTCACGTTAATGTATTCTTCCCCTTTCGATCGCTTTTCTTTTCGAATGTTGCGTGCCCACAGGTGTGCTTTCCTGACCCCTTTTCTTCCTCGTTGAGGTGCAATTACGGTACCAGTACTACGATTCCCCTCCGATACGTCCATGGTTGACGTAGTGGGTGTGATATCCTTCGATGTACCGGGTAGATTGGGGTCTGCTAACATGACACGTAACTCATCCGCTATACCACTTGCACGCTGGCTCAATTAGCCAGGTGCACATTCCACGTCTGAGGCATCAGTAGCAGTGTCCAATGCAAATAGGTCTGAAATGGAAATGTTCCTTATTTGCACCAGTGTCCATATTAAATCCTATGAGTCCAAGAAGGGAACATAACACCATCCTTACCTCGCAATGCGGCTTCGACATCGTCACCAGGACTATTGCACATATCGTTCTGTAGTACACACACACTATTGACCACTCAGCGGTGTCGACCACAATACTGAGAGTCTATACTGCAGCTGTGTCCTCCGCCGGCCGTAATGTGCTGTATGACGTATGATACGCTGTCCCACCAGCCTACTCGCTATGCATACATGACGCAATAGAGGCCTATACGGCATAGGCCGCTATTGCGCCCTGTTTCGGATGGCACTGCACGGCACATAAACACATCTAACGCTGCCACATTGTCCATGGTGTCCGAATACATGTCCATTTTCTCCAAAATTGTAGGTTAGGCCAATACTGCGCTGATAGCTCATATCATTATTATAAAATTACGGTAAAATGTCCACAAATACGAAAATGAGTGCAAAAGATTGGTTTTCCCAGCGTACAAATGATTTGACTTCAAATAATGTACTGTGTAAAGAATGATTTTGCCTATTGACATGGTCATATTGTTGAGTAATCTAACAAAACAAGATTCGAGACAAAAATGCTGCATCATGATTGTTGCTTGTTCCTTGACATGACTAGTTATGAATTCACTGCCTGCAAGACCTGGGCAAATGTCTTGCATGACGAAGAACTCAATGCTTTGTAATATCTACATCTACATCTACATTTATACTCCGCAAGCCACCCAACGGTGTGTGGCGGAGGGCACTTTACGTGCCACTGTCATTACCTCCCTTTCCTGTTCCAGTCGCGTATGGTTCGCGGGAAGAACGACTGTCTGAAAGGCTCTGTGCGCGCTCTAATCTCTCTAATTTTACATTCGTGATCTCCTCGGGAGGTATAAGTAGGGGGAAGCAATATATTCGATACCTCATCCAGAAACGCACCCTCTCGAAACCTGGACAGCAAGCTACACCGCGATGCAGAGCGCCTCTCTTGCAGAGTCTGCCACTTGAGTTTGTTAAACATCTCCGTAACGCTATCACGGTTACCAAATAACCCTGTGACGAAACGCGCCGCTCTTCTTTGGATCTTCTCTATCTCCTCCGTCAACTCGATCTGGTACGGATCCCACACTGGTGAGCAATACTCAAGTATAGGTCGAACGAGTGTTTTGTAAGCCACCTCCTTTGTTGATGGACTACATTTTCTAAGGACTCTCCCAATGAATCTCAACCTGGTACCCGCCTTACCAACAATTAATTTTATATGATCATTCCACTTCAAATCGTTCCGCACGCATACTCCCAGATATTTTACAGAAGTAACTGCTACCAGTGTTTGTTCCGCTATCATATAATCATACAATAAAGGATCCTTCTTTCTATGTATTCTCAATACATTACATATGAAGACATGACTAATTTTGAAGCATGTTCTTGTTCCATCTGGTAGTGACACACTTCTACTTTTAATTAGTCACTCATTTTCGTAATTTTTTTTACTTGACCAGTGTTATACTAGATGCCTCACTTATGGAATATTTATAATTTCATTAATAACTTGTGCATTTTCTTCCAATGTAGTCCAAGTAATTTCAGTTCGTAAATTTACCCACTGAAATTTACTAAATTTAATAAAACTAGTTCACCACAACTCTAAGTATTGGATACTAGAGTGATAAAAACTATCTTCTGTTGAGAAGAATTTTTGCTCCTGAACATCAGTAGCGTTTAGCAGAACATTCCAGATCACTGTTATTTCCACATTTTATTTTTTTAAAAAAGTCTCACATTTGCTGAACCAGTAGCATTGGTAGCACTCCTGTGATTAGCTGTTTTCAAATACTCTGTAACATCACCATTTCCTTTACTTTAAACAGAAAATTCTCCAGTGCACTGTGTGCATTAAACACTTTAGTTGTTACTGTCATTAAGTAATTTCAAATATTTGTATCCTCTTGCAGATTAGCATTGAACAGACATTTTCTTTTGCCCATTGCTAAACAAAGAGACAAGTTAGCGAATAGAGATCAGTTACTTCACACACGAAAATAACAAACACATTGCGTCTGTTGTGTTGCCAAATGACCACCAGTAAGTGAAAAGTTGTGGCGGAACTGGTAGTCACGCCTTCCTCTCAAGTCAGCACTTGTTCTAAGGGCGGTTGAGAGGCGAGGCCATAAGAGAATGTTTAAGAATGCAACGTGGAACATATAGTTCTAAAATTGAAAGAAATCCTCGCCGACCGTCCAGGCTAACACCAAACGCACGGTAAGCCTACCTTTCTCACAACATTGTCTACATGGTCATTCGAATTAAGTTGTCCAGAATTGAAACTGTGATTTACTATGTAACCGAAATTTAATGGATTCCTTTTAGTATTCATGTGAATGACCTCATGCTTTTCTTTATTTAGTGTCAATTGCCACTTTTCGCACCATAAAGCTGTTGGTTTCGATCTTCTGATGACTTTACTAGATGGTAGATGATGATATCATCTGCAAACATCTAAGATGGCTGCTCAGATACTCTCCTAAGTCGTTTATAGAGATTAGGAACAGAAGAGGGCCTATAATACTTCTTTGGGGGAACGTTTGATGTCACTTCTGTTTTATTCAGTAACTTTCCATCAGTTACTACAAACTGTGATCTTTATAACTTTTCGATCGAGCCCCTATCTAATCAGACTCCGTTCCCACCCAGGGCCTACCTTAACAAGAAACAATACTACCTCAGCACGTTACACATTCCAATTTACTGCACGCTCGTACAGGAAGTTTTCCACATACCATCCTCACAGTTAGAGGCAATACTGCACCTGTGTCTGCAGTGAGTTAGAAATTCTTTCAAAAGATCCCTGCATCTTGGTGAGGCAGTAAGTTAGCTGCCTTAGTTCTTCAACTGTACCAACGAAAATGCTGCACACTTCACTTTGAAGACGATGTCAGGCAGAATGATCCAGAAAATCAAGGTTAGGTGGCCTCAGAGACCAAGATATAGGCAGTCCATCTTGGACCATTTTGGCAAGTTAGATGTCTTTTCATATCAGCAGTACAAAATGTCTGTGCCCGATCAAGCGTATACCACATCCCCAATTCGCCGGCGAGATTACGACACTGGCAGAACCAATTAAGTTTTGTAATGTAAAGACCATAGAGAATTAAGTGGTATCAAGAACAAAGAGGCAAGTACGTGCCTTTTGGGCCTAGTTAACTTCTCAGCAGTTTCATAAAAGAGACAATCACGACTATGAACTTGTGTTGAATGACAGGCAAGAACATGGCATTGAGTTGGACGAATATCGAGCAGGAAGAATTTGAACACGTTAAAGAAGTATTCTGAGGACACCAATTCTATTCCGACCAGATCTGAGCAAAGAATTCTGCATGTCCACAGACACATCTCGTAAAGGTCTCTCTTCAAAGAGGTGGAAGAAGACGGTGTAATGCATAAACAGACAATAGTGTTTGGTAGTCGCGTCTTCAATAAAGCCGAGAGAAACTACTAAGTGACGAACTTAGAGTCTCTAGCAGTTGTCTGGGGGTTCACCAAATTTAAATATCTTTTAGCGGGAAGAATGATGAAGCTATGTAGTGACCATAAAGCTTTTGAATTTCTTAAGAGTGCAAAATTGACATATGGACGACCCCATCATTGGGCTCTACACCGATAAGAATTTAGATTTAGATGCGTTGCTCAGAGTACGCCCTGGATTAACCCGAAAGAGGACAATAATCAGTTGAAGGAGGCAAGTTTGCATTTGATAGGTTTGTAAGGGCTACTATTGCTGATGTCAGGAAAGAACAAGATAAGGATCCCATCATGCACGATGTCAAATTGAAATTATGTGAAGGTGATGCAGCCAATATCAGAGAGTGTTACCTGCTTAGAAGTAACGTACTGTTCAGTTGGATCTGTCATGACGAAAACAATTGGTTGGTGTACGTGCGCAAGACGAGTTTGTTAACAAGCTCGTGTGGTACACCCACTTCACTAAGGCACATTTCGGACCATGCAAGTGTTTCCACAAACTGTAAGAGTCCATGTGTTTTAACAATATTATAAGATGCATTAGGAAGGTCTTGAACAGATGCGTGCCCTGTGAAATGGCAAAATCCACGACCGTAGCTCACGTATCCCATATTGCCAAAGGATTTGCGTGGCACCGCTGCCTTGGATCTTTTCTGCCGTGTCCCGTGTTCGTGTAGAGGTCACCAATATACGAGGGTTGCCCAGAAAGTTAAGTTCCGATCGGTCGCGAAATAGAAACCACTGGGAAAATCTGGTAAAGCTTTGCACAGATGTATCGGGCAGTGTCTCTAGTATGCCCGTCGATCGTCTTGCGTCCCTCTTTTCAGTTTTGAGTGAACATTGAGCACGTAAAGATGCATAGGGAATAGCGTCTCTTGCCAAGTATGAGGGCCTGGTTAGAGATTTCACCTGTGTCATGCAGCCCACATGACACAACTGTCGAGCAGTTCCTTCTTCATGCCAATTCTCAGTTGCACACTGCAGGGGCAATGAAGACGCTCCTGCAGCGTTTCCGATGAGAAGTGTTTGATCGCCCACAATACAGTCTGTAATTGGCTTCCCCTGAGTCTTATCTCTGCTCACAAGAACCGCTGGCTATGAAGACAAAATTTTTCCACAGACAACGAGCTGCAGACCATTTCAGATAACTGGCCAAAAGCACAGGCGGCTGCTTTCTACGACGAGGATATTGGAAAGTTGATACAACACTACGACAACACTCGAAGTTGGAGCGGCGACTATGTAGAGAAGTAGGTGGAAGGTGTACTTAACTGTTGGAAATAAAACGTTTTTGGTTTTGACTGTGGTTTCCATTTCGCGACCGATCGAAATTTACTTTCAGGACAAGCCTCGTATTTTGGTTACTGTCGAGCTAACTTCAAAGTTTGTGACTCTCAACCCACAGAGATATACCACTGGGAGAACAATGAACAGGGCTGTTGAGAGGCATTTTCTGCATGTAGTTGGATGAGTAAAAAGAATTCTGACTGACTATGGATCCCAGGTCTGCTCTCGAATCTGGAGCACTTTCATGATGTGCAAGAGGGTATGAACAACTTGCATCTAATGCTATCACTCAGCATTGAACCCCATTGAGAAGATTATGAGGGTAATTGTGAAATCATGTCGTTTCTATTACCACAACTGATTTCCAATATATTAATAATCTGCCTCATGAAGTGACAGGTTAGTACCGAAACTTGGACCGGCTGAATCAGCAGTCCACTGCCACCAACTAAATAATGGAGATAGTAGGTTACCCACCTGTCCGAAGTAAATGTCTTCATGAAATACTGAAGATGGCTCTGGATCGAATCACAGAAAAGGCTAGGAAATGCAAAGAAAATCAGAAAGGCAGCATAATAGAATCCAACTCTCAGTAGAGAATAAAGTTCTACTGAAGATGAGAAAGAGATCGCACAAGAGCAAATTTGTAAACCATTAATTCCTTTACATCTAGTGTAGATTGTACAGAGTGAACAAAGTAATACATTACAACACTGCACGGATAAAGACCCTCAGGAATCGTAAATCAAAAGGTCGGCGACATATCTTGCACCTCAAAACATTAATTGAATAGGCAGCATTAAAGACCTGATAACCAGTCTCACAACTATAGGCGACTGTAAAATACAGAATCAGGGAGATTGATATGGACGAATTTCCGTAGTGAATTTCGTATGGATGAGTTCTCGGTAAATATTGGAAGATGACAATGATGAAAGCATCGGACAAAACGTTGGATAAGTTCACCCTAAAAGAATTATTTGCATTCTGTTGTTTGATGTAAGATGCAGGTGCAGGAAGCACTGAGTAGTAATTGCCAGTAGCAATGTAACGCCGAGACTTTTACATTTTGCTGGACAAGATGGAGAGCCGAGCCTATGATGATTTTTGTTTATTGTGTTTAAACAAGACAGTAGCATGACGCACTGGGCAATGATGAAGGGAAAGAATTATTACTGATAAATAAGGGTTCTCGAGTCCGACCATCTGAAGGTGTTGGGAATGCTTGTGTATTTTGTTTATATTTTTTGATGGGAATGTGACTATCATCTAGACGGAGTTCATTATTATAAAACTGAATATCTTAGAGTAGGATAAATACCACACAAGGATGCAATGAATTGGTAAATGGAAATGTAACAGAAGAATAGAGGCGAAATGTGGTCACAAAGTCAGCTACAGAAACTAGGCTATGTGAATGTATTAATGTTGTAATGAGTGCTAGAATAGAGTGTTTCGTGTTTTCATGTGTTGCCAGCCATGTGTTATGCTTATGGGTCTTGTGTCTGTTTCTGAATAATCGCCCAAGAAATAGAATGACCAATTGTTTTCAGGATTCCAAACATGTGACGACAACAAAGTATTTGTGGGGGAGAGTAAAACCTATCATCAAAATAATGGAGTATGTTTACGCATGTTGCTAGGGCAATAGCTAGCTGTAGGGTGTGCCAGTAATTACAGAAATGTGCATGGTCAGCCAAAGTGAGAGTATTCTGTTAAGCATCTGCAGATACGTCAAGAATTATGACATTTGTGTGTGATGTATAGAGACCGGATTATATGTATCTACATGTTGCATATTTGTCTCCTTTTCACTGGTTATTGCATATTTTAACTAAAAACTAGTGACGATGCATATTTTTGCTCTAGTTTTGATGTCTCACAGGTTAACTGTGACTTAAAACTACGTGCAATCGCTAACCGAGAGGCCAATGCCTATCGAAATCATTGCAGAAAAGGAACAGAAACAGTCAGACAGAGTAAATGGCCCTTAATTACCATAAGCATTAATGGCTGGTATGGGCAGATTTCAAAGTCATTGTGATGCTGTTGGGTTTGCAAGGTGGTTACACTAAGTATTGCTGCTATCTGTGTAAGTGGAGCAGTTGTGGAAGAGGAACGCAGTACACACAGGCCACCACAAACAGCTCTGGTTCTTGTTTAAAAAATATTGCCGAAGGACCTCTAGTGAATCCGAACAAAATTGTTCTCCCACTATTACACATTAATTTGGAATCCACAACAGCATTTGTTAAGAGTGCATACAAGAATGAACCAGCATTTCAGTATTTGTGTAACAAGTTCCCACGACTCAGCACAGAGAAGATCACGAAGGGGATATTCATTGCTCCACAGATATGCAACTTGTTAGAGGACACACCACTCTAACCCCTATCAGCCGCATGTGTGGAACTGTTTTCGTAATGTGACAACATTATCCTCGGGAAACAGGAGGGTCGAAAATTACAGGGACCTTGTGGATAATCTCATTCATGCTCCTATGGTCATTCGCTGCAACAATACTAGAAGAGGCATTACCCTTACTTCCACCTTGACATGTTCCTAGAGAAATGTGGTGCATTCAGTGATGAGCACAGTGAGTGTTTCCATCAGAAAATTTCTCTCTTTGGACAGCGGTACACAAGATGGTGGACTAGGTTGGCAGATTTCTACTGGATGCTACAGAAAGATGGTCCAGACACAACCCAGATGTGGATGTCAAAGAGAAAGCATGAATAAGCTAGCTAAGGTGATACCAGTATATGTGAAAACCCATCTTACTTGCAATCCTGCATTAGGAGACAATTTTAATTGTGATATTTCTGTTCAGCGCATCGAAATCTATAAAGACCATTATGTAGTATATGTACTGACAGTTTTTCCTTTGGATAAAAAATATATTGAAATTATTCTAACCTTTAACTCAGTAAAATCACAGAAAATACAATCAGAATCAATTGACTTCAGGTTATTGCTTTGAATGTATAAAGCTGATAGACCATACAATCAATCTCTAGAAAGTGTTGACCTAAGGAATGTCCATGAATTTCAGTTTTGGAAAAACTCCTTTGACTACTAACTGCAGATACAGATACTAGATATAGAGAGGTGGCTGCATATATAAGCAAAGTCAGGATTAGTAAGCTTACAGAAGTCTTGGAAAAAATGACAATAAAATTGCTTTTTTAAATATAACGTAAAGAGCTTTGTGGTGAAATAACAGCAGGAAGAATGGGAGTTAAAATCTAAATTTCATTTCCACAGATGTCACATTCATCACCATTACTTAAAACAGTCACAAAATCCATGTACACAGTTTTAATTTCCCACCATCCTACATCTGCACATCACGAATACCGTTTAGGAAGAATAAGCTGTTGCTATGATTGTCTGTGATCTCAAATCTATCTTTTAACGAGCTGATAACTGTATCGACAATAATGTAAAAAAACTTCACCTTAAAGGAGCATCCTGCATCAACTTCATCGTTAAACTCGCAGGTAAATTGCTTCTTCACTCTCATGGGACAAATTTTTTATTCTTTTCCAAAATCTGAATGAGATGTACGTTTGAGAGGCTCAGGTGTAGAACATGGTAACTGACATTTTAGTGATTTGGAGATATTACAATATGAAGTTTCATAAAAGTATAATAATTCATTTTACTATGTTTTATCTTTTCTTCGAGTTTCAACTAAGTATTTGAACATTAAGGAATGCACTGGTAACGTTACAAAATGGAAATAAATTTTTTTTATTGGAAAAAAGAAGCAATGCATAACACTTTGACACAAATTATATAGTGGATACCACGTTATTCGTGAACGTAAAATGTAGATACCATGTTATTCATTGCATTAAAAATGTTCATTTCCCACAGGAAAATTTGACATTATGAAGTTAGTTGATAATAATTTAAGCCAACATATTAATAACACAATATAATGTATTTAATTTTAACAGTTTTAATAACTGAAAACACTAGTAGTGGTATTCAAATTTCACTGTTACTGCTCTCATCATTTGCCTTGGATTGCTCAGCTGTTTTTTATGTCTTGTAATAAGCCTGATGTACTTCTGATATGTATGGTAAACAAGATAGAACATCATTCAATTTGGTTGAATCAATAGGTTTTGGACCTCTGTGTAGGATTGGTAGAGAACATTAATTTTGAAGTCTTCGAGGAATTGTAGTGGGCGACCTATTCGCCTTAGTGATACAGTATCTATTTCACCATGGTACGAATTACATTCCTTCATTTTTTCAGGTTCCTGCCTTGACAACTCCATCTTCACAACATTTTGAATTCCAGACTTTTCACCAGAATCTGTTTTCAAACCTGGTTGAAGTTGTCCCGCAAGTTTGAAATCTTTACAAAATTAATTGTTGTCATATGGTACACAATCATTGGTTTTTCCTTCTGACACTTTTTCAAGACCTCTATCCATTCCTTACACGAGAATACATACCGACAATGATTCCGTAGGTATTTCTCAACAATGCCAAAATCATGATCAAAAGGCAATAGTGTATGCCCTATTTGAAGAAATGTGAGTGTGACAGTTTTGAATCCACCCTCTGCTCTAAGTTTCAACCATACTGCAACAATGGTCCAGTTTTTGTTTTGGCCTCAACAGTTGTCAGATATGGCTATCAACTTCTTTCCGCGAATGTCATGTCCCTCAAAGTGCTTCAGTATACAACTGACAATCTCATCTGCTCCTGTACCAGCAGTTACTTCATCCCACACATAGAAATATCCTTGTTTTTCTGAACAAGAATGGACACTGTGACAGGTCTTTCTCTGACTCTTTTGTAGCTAGCGTAATAACACCGTATCCTGCTTTCGCTTTGTGCTGATGTAACTCAAGTTCAGCAGATAAGGCTTTTCATAAGTTTTGGTCTTTCTACATTTTTGCATTTTCTGTTTTAATATGTAGGCAATGGCATGTGCTGCAAGTGTCTGATTTTTAAAGTATATGTTGTGCTCTCTTACAAAAATCCGTTGAAATTGATCACTGGATATGGAACATTTCTGTAGCAATGATAATAATGCCATGTGACTACGGCTTCCTGTCGGGTAGACCGTTCACCAGGTGCAAGTCTTTTGATTTGACGCCACTTCGGCGACTTGCGCGTCGATGGGGATGAAATGATGATCTCCATCTACATCTACATCTACATTTATATTCCTCAAGCCACCCACCTGTGTGTGGTGGAGGGCACTTTACGTGCCGCTGTCATTATCCCCCTTTCCTGTTCCAGTCACATATGATTCGCGGGAAGAACAACTGCCAGACAGCCTCCGTGCGCGCTCGAATCTCTCTAATTTTACATTCGTGATCTCCTCAGGAGGTATAAGTAGGGGGAAGCAATATATTCGATACCTCATCCAGAAACATACCCTCTCGAAACCTGGACAGCAAGCTACACCACGATGCAGAGCGCCTCTCTTGCAGAGTCTGCCACTTGAGTTTGCTAAACATCTCCGTAACACTATCACGCTTACCAAATAACCCTGTGACAAAACGCGCCGCTCTTCTTTGGATCTTCTCTATCTCCTCCGTCAACCCGACCTGGTATGGATCCCACACTGATGAGTAATACTCAAGTATAGGTCGAACGAGTGATTTGTAAGTGACCTCCTTTGTTGATGGACTACATTTTCTAAGGACTCTCCCAACGAATCTCAACCTGGTACCCGCCTTACCAACAATTAATTTTATATGATCATTCCACTTCAAATCATTCCGCACGCATACTCCCAGATATTTTACAGAAGTAACTGCCACCAGTGTTTGTTCCACTATCATATAATCATACAATAAAGGATCCTTCTTTCTATGTATTCGCAATACATTAAATTCGTCTACGTTAAGGGTCAGTTGCCACTCCCTGCACCAAGTGCCTATTCGCTGCAGATCTTCCTGCATTCTGCTGCAATTTTCTAATGCTGCAATTTCTCTGTATACTACAGCATCATCCGCAAAAAGCCGCATGGAACTTCCGACACTATCTACTAGGTCATTTATATGTATTGTGAAAAGCAATGGTGCCATAACACTCTCCTGTGGCACGTCAGAGGTTACTTTAACACCTGTAGATGTCTCTCCATTGAGAACAACATGCTGTGTTCTGTTTGCTAAAAACTCTTCAATCCAGCCACACCGCTGGTCTGATATTCCGTAGGCTCTTACTTTGTTTATCAGGCGACAGTGCGGAACTGTATCGAACGCCTTCCGGAAGTTAAGGAAAATGGCATCTACCTGGGAGCCTGTATCTAATATTTTCTGGGTCTCATGAACAAATAAAGCGAGTTGGGTTTCACACGATCGCTGTTTCCGGAATCCATGCTGATTCCTACAGAGTAGATTCTGGGTTTCCAGAATCGACATGATACGCGAGCAAAAAACATGTTCTAAAATTCTACAACAGATCGACATCAGAGACATAGGTCTATAGTTTTGCGCATCTGCTCGATGACCCTTCTTGAAGACTGGGACTACCTGTGCTCTTTTCCAATCATTTGGAACCTTCCGTTCCTCTAGACACTTGCGGTACACGGCTATTAGAAGGGGGCAATTCTTTCGCGTACTCCGTGTAGAATCGAATTGGTATCCCGTCAGGTCCAGTGGACTTTCCTCTGTTGAATGGTTTCAGTTGCTTTTCTATTCCTTGGACACTTATTTCGATGTCAGTCATTTTTTCGTTTGTGCGAGTATTTAAGGAACTGCAGTGCGGTCTTCCTCTGTGAAACAGCTTTGGAAAAATGTGTTTAGTATTTCAGTTTTACGCCTGTCATCCTCTGTTTCAATGCCATCATCATACCGGAGTGTCTGGATATGCTGTTTCGAGCCACTTACTGATTTAACGTAAGACCAGAACTTCCTAGGATTTTCTGTCAAGTCGGTACACAGAATTTTACTTTCGAATTCACTGAACACTTCACGCCTAGCCCTCCTTATGCTAACTTTGACATCGTTTAGCTTCTGTTTGTCTGAGAGGTTTTGGCTGCATTTAAACTTGCAGTGAAGCTCTCTTTGCTTTCGCAGTAGTTTCCTAACTTTGTTGTTGAACCACGGTGGGTTTTTCCCATCCCTCACAGTTTTACTTGGCTCGTACCTGTCTAAAACGCATTTTACGATTGCCTTGAACTTTTTTCAGAAACACTCAACATTGTCAGTGTCGGAACAGAAATTTTCGTTTTGATCTGTTAGGTAGTCTGAAATCTACCTTCTATTACTCTTGCTAAACAGATAAACCTTCCTCCCTTTTTTAATATTCCTATTTACTTCCATATTCAGGGATGCTGCAACGGCTTTATGATCACTGATTCCCTGTTCTGCGCTTACAGAGTCGAAAAGTTTGGGTCTGTTTGTTATCAGTGGGTCCAAGATTTTATCTCCACGAGTCGGTTCTCTGTTTAATTGCTTGAGGTAATTTTCGGATAGTGCATTCAGTATAATGTCACTCGATGATCTGTTACTACCACCCGTCCTAAACATCTGAGTGTCCCAGTCTATATCTGGTAAATTGAAATCGCCACCTATGACTATAACATGCTGAGGAAATTTATGTGAAATGTATTCCAGATTTTCTCTCAGTTGTTCTGCCACTAATGCTGCTGAGTCGGGAGGTCGGTTAAAGGAGCCAATTATTAACCTAGCTCGGTTGTTGAGTGTAACCTCCACCCATAATAATTCACAGGAACTATTCACTTCTACTTCACTACAGGATAAACTACTACTAACAGCGACAAACACGCCATCACCGGTTGCATGCAATCTATCCTTTCTAAACACCGTCTGTGCCTTTGTAAAAATTCCGGCAGAATTTATCTCTGGCTTCAGCCAGCTTTCTGTACCTATAACGGTTTCAGCTTCAGAGCTTTCTATCAACGCTTTAAGTTCTGGTACTTTACCAATGCAGCTTCGACAGTTTAAAATTACAATACCGATTGCTGCTTGGTCCCTGCATGTCCTGACTTTGCCCCGCACCCTTTGAGGCTGCTCCCCTTTCTGTACTTGCCCGAGGCCATCTAACCTAAAAAACTGCCCAGTCCACACCACACAACCCTTGCTACCCCTGTAGCTGCCTCCTGTGTGTAGTGGACTCCTGACCTATCCAGCGGAACCCGAAACCCCACCACCATATGGCGCAAGTCGAGGAATCTGCAGCCCACGCGGTCGCAGAACCGTCTCAGCCTCTGATTCAGACCCTACACTTGGCTCTGTACCAAAGGTCCGCAGTCAGTCCTGTCGACAATGCTTCAGATGGTGAGCTCTGCTTTCATCCCGCTAGCGAGACTGGCAGTCTTCATCAAATCAGATAGCCGCCAGGAGCCAGAGAGGATTTCCTCCGATCCATAGCGACACATATCATTGGTGCCCACATGAGCGACCACCTGCAGATGGGTGCACCTTGTACCCTTCATGGCATCCGGAAGGACCCTTTCCACATCTGGAATGACTCCCCCCGGTATGCACACGGAGTGCACATTGGTTTTCTTCCCCTCTCTTGCTGCCATATCCCTAAGGGGCCCCATTATGCGCCTGACGTTGGAGCTCCCAACTATCAGTAAGCCCACCCTCTGCGACCGCCCAGATCTTGCAGACTGAGGGGCAACCTCTGGAACAGGACAAGCAGCCATGTCTGGCCAAAGATCAGTATCAGCCGGAGACAGAGCCTGAAACCGGTTCGTCAGACAAACTGGAGAGGCCTTCCGTTCAGCCCTCCAGAATGTCAGGACAACACAACACCCAGTCCCTGAGCGTAGAAAATCTCCGACCCAGCCAGGAATTGAACCTGGGCCCTTAGGATGGACATTCTGTCGCGCTGACCACTCAGCTACTGGGGACGGACATTTCTGTAGTTATTCACATTCTTCTTGGTATTGGTCATAACAGCTTTCTGATGTGTACTCCATGCTCATGAATGTCCTATTTGGACTATCAAATTTTTTGTAATGACTGATATATGTTAGCAGTCTATTTATGAAAGTATTGACAAATTAAATGTCTGCACTCTAGTACTTTTTAGGCTGATACTGGTGTTTTCCCCTTCCATCTCTTGAGGGGGTTTTACAACCTTCCTTTACTTTGAATGTTAAGTATTCTAAACAACCCCTACTTCTTTGTAGTCCATGAATATTCAAGAGAGCAGTCTTACAAACTTCAATGTGCTTTCCACTAGATGACATCACAGAATACCTTATAGTTATACTCTGTCTTGATGGACTGTCAGTTTTCTTTGTTTTTCTATTTGTTTCGATTGCTTATATGCAACCATGAAGGAAGGCATTCTGCAAGTCATAATTTCCCATATTCCAAAACATCTTAGAGGTATTCATTCTCTCTCCCTCGTCGAATAATTGAAGACACCTTTTTCTGCAGTTACAGTTAGGACCAGGTTTGCAGCTGTGACTTTCAATCCCTTTTCCTAGTTTTTGAATAGAAGCTAAACCTCTATTGCGAGCTTCTTGGCATTTCTGTTGCTGGTTCATACACCTCTTCCTTTTTCTGCCACAACTCTGTTCGCCTTTCTTAGGATCTGCTTTATTCTAAAATAAAAAAGAAAGAGATCGGTAGGCCTAATGTAATTTAAATACGAAAAGATTTGCTTCGAAAAACACACTGAAATTTGTTTACAATTTTAATTCAACTACAGTTCTTATTAACAAACTTTAATCAAAAATACATTGAAAATTATTTTGTAGATACATTGCATTACCTAACCAAGCAAGCTACATGCTTTAAAACATAATAGTCACACAAATATTTGCACAGGAGAATGTTACAGTACATAACCATCAGTTGTAGTTCTCTGTATTAATCCATGGCATGTATAATGTGGTAGCTACAGCAAATATCATCTGCATTTCTCCATAGCTTGTATAGCATGTTAACTGCAGTAAATACCATTGTTTACATGAAAGGCAAACATGAGGTTACTGACACTACTTACCTTATTTTCTTCATTATTACTGCTGACATTACTTTCATAGCCTGTGTCGTGGTAATCTAGATCTTTGTCACTGTCGTTGTTGTTGTTGTTGTTGTCTTCAGTCCTGAGACTGGTTTGATGCAGCTCTCCATGCTACTCTATCCTGTGCAAGCTTCTTCCTCTCCCAGTACTTACTGCAACCTACATCATTCTGAATCTGCTTAGTGTATTCATCTCTTGGTCTCCCTCTACGATTTTTACCCTCCAATGCTAAATTTGTGATCCCTTGATGCCTCAGAACATGTCCTACCAACTGGTCACTTCTTCTTGTCAAGTTGTGCCACAAACTCCTCTTCTCCCCAATTCTATTCAGTACCTCCTCATTAGTTATGTGATCTACCCATCTAATCTTCAGCATTCTTCTGTAGCACCACATTTCGAAAGCTTCTATTCTCTTCTTGTCTACACTATTTATCGTCCATGTTTCACTTCCATACATGGCTACACTCCATACAACTACTTTCAGAAACGACTTCCTGACACTTAAATCTATACTCGATGTTAACAAATTTCTCTTCTTCAGAAACGCTTTCCTTGCCATTGCCAGTCTACATTTTATATCCTCTCTACTTCGAGCATCATCAGTTATTTTGCTCCCCAAATAGCAAAACTCCTTTACTACTTTAAGTGCCTCATTTCCTAATGTAATTCCCTCAGCATCACCCGACTTAATTTGACTACATTCCATTATTCTCGTTTTGCTTTTGTTGATGTTCATTTTATATCCTCCTTTCACGACACTGTCCATTCCGTTCAACTGCTCTTCTAAGTCCTTTGCTGTCTCTGACAGAATTACAATGTCATCGGCGAACCTCAAAGTTTTTATTTCTTCTCCATGGATTTTAATACCTACTCCGAATTTTTCTTTTGTTTCCTCTACTGCTTGCTCAATATACAGATTGAATAACGTTGGGGAGAGGCTGCAACCCTGTCTCACTCCCTTCCCAACCGCTGCTTCCCTTTCATGTCCCTCGACTTAATCTTTCTTCTAAGAGAAGTCGTAGTGTCAGTATTGCCTCACGTGTTCCAATATTTCTGCGGAATCCAAACTGATCTTCGCCGAGGTCGGCTGCTACCAGTTTTTCCATTCGTCTGTAAAGAATTCACGTTAGTATTTTGCAGCTGTGACTTATTAAACTGATAGTTCGGTAATTTTCACATCTGTCAACACCTGCTTTCTTTGGGATTGGAATTATTATATTCTTCTTCAAGTCTGAGGGTATTTCGCCTGTCTCATACATCTTGCTCACCAGATGGTAGAGTTTTGTCAGGACTGGCTCTCCCAAGGTCGTCAGTAGTTCTAATGGAATGTTGTCTACTCCCGATGCCTTGTTTCGACTCAGGTCTTTCAGTGCTCTGTCAAACTCTTCACGCAGTATTGTATCTCCCATTTCATCTTCATCTACACCCTCTTCCATTTCCATAATATTGTCCTCAAGTCACTGTCATCACACTCAAAATCACTGTTTAATAGCTCTTGTAACATCGCAAAATCGTCCACATTAATTGTGCCTCAAAACTCCAACTTCCTCACGGTAACCATTTTCACACAGATAACGTGTTACACGTGCAGATGTCGCTACTTACCAGGAAAAAACGACCTGTATTCTGCCATCTGTGGAGATGTTTTGAAACTAACTCATGTATTTATGTCAGCATGCAAGATTCTATATCGCGAGTGGCATAAGTCATTTTTGACCAAAATGTCACCTACCATGTTTTATGCCCGAGTCCCTCATTTGTCAGCAAGCATTTTTGTATCCATTGTCACATTTTAAAAACCTCGTCCACTTTCATCTTCTTTAAAAAACTGTCAGCACTTTCGACTAGATCAGTGGTGCCTTGTATGTTTACGCCAACTCTCTGGAGAGCTTTGCTGACCTGGTTGATAATAAATTTAATTTCATACCAGATCACTGTGTGACAAAAAGAATTCATTTCTTGTAGCTTTCTTGCAATATCAATAGCACTGTTCCTTACAAAAGAATCTACTTTAGAATCTTCACTAACTTCATAATATCATCATCACACACTTATTTAATGTAGTATCGAAGTGTCTTCAAGGAACCTGCTCAATTTTCCAACGGGTACTGTGGACAGATTTGTTTCTCCAAAATACCTCACTGATAGCTATATCTGGAAACAAAATTGAAAACCTCGTGAACTGTCCTGAAAATGTTGACAGCAACAAAACACGATCGTGCTGCATCATAAGGATTATCAATGAGCCCCACATAAAACAGAAAAGGCTCCTTGTTTTTTGGAGTCCTATATTTTTACCTTTCATAATCACATCCCTGGCTTTCAATATTTTTCAAAATAATTTGCCATCTTAGCAACTCGTTCAAGAGTAAATTGGTTAGACATTAACCAGCAGTGAAATAAACACAAGGAAATGTTCCTTGATAATTATTTCTTTGCTAGGCTGTGTCTAAAGAAAGCGAACAGCCACTGACATTTGTGCTGTGCAACCCACGTCAGGGGCACTGTCAAAATTACTGAGCAGTATGTTACCTTTTTTTAAGTTCACTGGGAGGGCAATTGATTGAAATCGATGGGGAAACTTGAAAATTGGTTCCGTACAAAAATTCGAACGTGGTTGCCGTGCTTAATACGGAGATGCTCTGACAAACAAGTCATCTAAACACAGTGGTCATTGCAACTGCACATACTACCCTACCATGTCTCCTGTCAGACCCAATTCCCAACTCATCCACACACTATGAATGTTGTGCCCCTCACCTATTATACTCGTTACTTGTGACATTTTGCCGATTTCAATAAGATTTTGAGCCTGATGTGCATCTGCACTGAAGGGATCACTGGCTGACTCGCCTTAATTATGAGGGTGGTTTGCACTTTTTTATTTTTCAATGTAGTCTCCTTGTAGATTAATGCACTTGGTCCAATGATGTTCTAGTGCCTTGATCCCATCTCAAAAATGAGTTTCCTCCAAGCCTGCAAAAGGTTGTCAACTCTGGCTATCAATTCTTCGTTTGAAGTGAGTCTTCGTCCACCAAGAAAAATTTTCAGTTTTGGAAAGAGATCGAAGTCTGATGGAGCCATATCAGGTGAATACGGCGGGTCTGTCAACAATTCATACCTTAGTTTGTGTAATTTTGCCACGGTGACGGCATGTTTTTGATCCAGCGTTAAGAGTCACAGCACCCAACTTGCAGGTACTTTTTTCATTTCTAATTCATCAGCTGAAATGTTGGTTTTGTTTTGTTTTGCTTTTGGGCACAAAAAACAACTGGGGTCATAGGTGCCCAAGTCAAAACTATAGAACCTGAAGACACAGAGAAGTTAAAAAATGACTATACGTCACTCTCAAATGACATAAGACGGCTAAAAAAAGGGACCTGGATAAAGGGCTACAAAGGACACCATGCAGAAATGGAGGTCCAAAAATAGAAATTAAATGGCCTTCACCATATTGCTTTGGCAGATAAAAAGTAAAACGTGGGCGTCAGCCCGCGCGTCATTTGCTAAAACAGCCAAAAACTCAGATGACAAACCCATGTGGGAACATTAACAGTTAAAAAAATGGGCATTCCGTCGGGAAGTGGCGGACAGTTAAAACCTGGGCACTATGAGTCCAAGGTGGTAGGGCAGTGCCACTTATCAAATGACGATGGCTAAAAAGTCAGTTCTCAATACACAGTCTAATTAAAATGACCTGCTCCTGGCAGGAGGGCCAAGAGGTGGTCTTCCAACCTGCTGGGAGAGGCTTAATAAGCCAGAGCTTATTCCCATGAAGGAAGGACCTTGGTGATGCCCAAGGGACACCTCTCCTGACAGACGGCAACACAGAGATCATTGGAGGGAATATAGGAACTAGCGGGCTGAGGTACGAGGACTGCAGCCTTGGCAGCAGCGTCAGCAGCCTCATTTCCTGGCAGACCGACATGACCAAGAACCCACAGACACATGACACTGACTCTACCAAGAGTGAGCAAGTGACAGTTTTCCTGGATCCAATGCACTAAGGGATGGGCAGTGTACAGCGCACGTGGACTCTGAATGGTGCTGAGTGAGTCTGAGCAGAGGACACAATTGAAAAGTCTGTGTGGCCAGAAGTAGTCCGTGGCCTGATACAGGGTGAAGAACTTGGCCGTAAATACTGAGCAGTGTGCCAGAAGCCGAAGTTTCATGTGAAGGTCGTCAAACTGAAGGTGATAGAGTAAGGCTGGAGCAGTGTCCTTAGTAAAAGGATGAAGGCCAAGGTTAACATGGGCTGCTTCACAAAGCCAAGGTGGTGAAGGGTAAACACCCACCAGGAATGTCGCAGGTATTATGAAGTCAAGCCGCCGTAGCAAGTGCCGAAAGTGGACTCAAGGAGGTAACAGAGAAGAGGGACACACCCCGTACTGGCAATCAAAGGAATCATTGAAGGAGGAGGCATAGGATGGGTGGCCACGCATGACAAACGGCATGCATATCTGCTGAGGAGAAAGTCACAGCAGTAGGACAATAGTAGTTCAGCAGCTTCAACACACAGATTCTCAACTGGGCTAGTGTAAAAGACACCAGTGACCAAACGGATGCCACGATGGTGGACAGTGTTGAGATGGCGTAAGAGGGATGGATGTGCAGACGCATAAACAAAGCACCCATACCAGAGTTTCGAACAGATAAGGGACTGGTACGAATATGTGGTTCGATCGGCACCCTAGGAAGTACCATTAAGGACATGTAGCACACTGACAAACAGCGGGCTGCCAGGTAAGACACGTGGAGGACCAAGGAAGTTTCCTATCGAGCATGGGCCCCAGGAATTTTGTAGTTTAACAAACGGAAGGGCAACAGGCCCAAGATGTAAAGATGCTGGAAGGAACCAATTGCATTGCAAGAAATTTATACAGACTGTTTTGTCAGTGCAAAAGCAAAAGCCATTGTCGATGCACCAGAAGTAAAGACGATCAAGACATTGCTGAAGATGCCACTCAGTGAGACAGGTCCGTGGAGAACTGCAATAGATGGCAAAATCATCAACAAAAAGGGAGCCAGAGATGCCCGGCAGGAGACAGGCTATTATACGGTTAATGGTGATAGCAAAGAGGACGATGCTCAGGATGCAACCCTGAGGCACATCGTTTTCCTGGATAAAGGTGTCCGACAAGGCAGAACCCACATGCACCTTGAAAACTCGGTCTTTTAAAAATGCCTGAAGGAAACTGGGCAGGCGGCCACGGAAGCCCCACATATAAAGAGTGTGGAGGATACCAGTTCTCCATCAGGTGTTGTAGGCCTTCTCCACATTGAAAAACAAGGCTGCAGTCAGGGATTTCCGCAGAAAACAATTCATGACATGGGCGGACAAAGTGATGAGCTGGTCAACTGCAGAACGCTGCACTCGAAATCCACACTGTGCATTCGTCAGTAAATTGAGACAATTGAGCCACCATACCAGCCGGGCATGAATCATATGTTCCATCACATTGCAAATGCAGCTGGTGAGAGAGATGGGGCAGTAGCTAGAAGGAAGGTTTTTGTCCTTACCAGAATGGCATCTGGCCCTGGGGTGGAGGATCGGGATGAACTGAGAGCATGCTCTAGCTCCCTCATAATACAGGCGGCATTGTAGCATTCACGATTCGGAGAAAGGTATGCCCGAGCCTCCACCACTCGTTTCCGATGGAGGAAGGCAGGGTGATAGTGGGAAGAATTCGAAATGTCCACAAAATGGCGGCCCAAGGGTTTGGAGAGAGCAATACGGAATAGGGTCCGCGATGACATTGTCTGCTGATGTCAGGCCGGAAATTGTGGAATGGATCTTTGTCCCAGATAGCTGTCAGAGGTTGGCTCACACAACAGAGGAAGGAGTGGAACTGTTAAAAGAATCAGTGAATGAAATCCAGCTGGATCTTTTGTTATCCAGAAGAACACGACGACACTTTTGCATGCATCTGTTTACAAAGAATGCAGTTTGCCATTGTAGGATGATGGTTAAAAACGCCGTGCGGGAATTGCATGATGTGGTAAAGAAGAAGTGCCAGGAATGGAATGTTCTGCAGCAATAAAGATAATGTTTGTGAGATATTACACCTGGTCATCACAGCTGGGGAAATCTTGGTCTTTGAAGGTCGCCAGGGAGGAGTAAAGCTGCCAGTCAGCCTCAGTAAACTGCCATTTCAGTGGGCACGCAGATGGGGTAGGGGTAAGCAAACAGATAGCACACAGGAAATGCTCATTTGAGTAGGTGTCAGAAAGAACGGACCACTCAAGACGACAGGCAAGCTGGGCAGTGCAGGAGGATAGGTCCAAATGGGGATAGGTGTGCAAGGAGCTGGAAAGGAGAGTGGGTGCTTCAGTGTTAAAGCAGAAGGCAGAAGAAGTTGGTTAAGGAGGTCAGCCAGAGGGCACCTCTCTGACAGGGCCTTGGAGAACGCCAATGGGGATGATGCACATTAAAGTCATTGAGTGGCAAAAATGAGGGAGGTAGATGCCCAGTAAGCTGTAGGTAGTCTGCCCCGGTGACATCGAATGATGGAGGGACATAAATGATACAGAGGGAAAAAGTCAGGTGGGGAAGGAAAAGGCGAACTGCAACAGTTAGAAGATGGGTAGTCAAGGAGATGGGTTGACTATGTATGTCATCCAGAATGAGCAGCATGACACTTCCATGAGGTGGAATGCAGACCTCAGGGGGAAGGTCAAAATGAACCAGTAAGAAACGTGAAAGCTCAAAGCAGACGTGAGGGCACAATTTTGTTTCCTAAAGGCAGAGTACAAAGGGACGCTGCAATGCTAAAAGCAGCTGTATATCCTCTTTGTCACAAACATTCCACTGGAGGAGAGTCATGGTGAGGAAGACATGTACATGTGATACTGCGGCGGCTGCCGAGTAACAACCTGTGAAGAGTCGCTGCCATGGGGCACAGAAGCAGGAGGATCCTGCTCCATGGGGTCCACTGAAGCATCAGCTTGCTTGTGTGATCGGTCTGTGGAGTCCAACACTGAAAAATGGTTGGTGGTGCACACCAGCGACACAGAGAAGAGCTGGGCTAAGGTACACTTGGCGACACTGTCAAAGAGATTCTTCGAGTTGGTGTAGGAGAAAACTCTTTGCCTTTGGTGGACTTCTTTGAGCTTTTCTGCTTAATGGAAAACTCGGGTGCTGTTTGACTGGAAGAATGTGGGAAGTCTTCAAGGAAATGCTCCTTCTGTCCTACCGGTTCTGTAGCTGGTAGCTTCGGCCCTTGAGGTGAGAGTTTGATGGCTCGTTGCACAGCTGGACAGGGGAATGGCGGTGCTACCTTGACACTGGGCGATTTCACAATCTCAGAGCTGAACTGGAGGTCGCATGTCCGCGTGGCCATGTCCTTCATGGAGCGAGAGGTAGCAAGAACAGGACTGAGGGTGCCAGATGGGAGAACGCAGAGTTTGCGACTAGCCAATAACTTGCATGCGATTGGGTAAGTTACTTATCCTTTACCCAGATGTCCTGGACATCCCGCTCATCATGGCCGCCATTGCAGTTGATACAGCAGGTAGAAGGAGGCGGACAATTGCCCTTGTGCACATCCCTACCAAAGGTTACAAATTTGGCTGGGTGTCGACAAGACATTCTAGTGTGGTTGAAATGATGACACTGGTAGCAGTGCATCAGCTTCTGAATGTACAACTGGACTGTGATAATTTCATAGCCTGCTTTGATCTTGGACCTCCACTCTATCGAAGTGGGCACTAAGTGTGGGTGGGCACTAAGGACGAATCTATCACTTTCATTACCCAGTGGATGGCAATGGTGCCGTGATCAGAGAGGTAAGACTGGATTTTGGGCTTGGTCAGACTGTCAAGGAGCCTAGTGTAAATAACACCATGGGAAGAATTCAAAGTTCTAGGGCCTCGACACGAACAGGGTAGCCATGGAGAAGCGAGGAAGCAAGCAGTTGTACTTGAGAATCAGAAGAAGTCTCTAAAAACAAAATGTAATTCTGTAAAAGGAAGCAGGATTTCAAGGGCCAGCAATTGCATCAACACCTTTCTGAATAATAAATGGATTCACCGTGGTGAAGGACTGACCATCTTCAGTACATGAGACCATGAGGAACCGTGATGCAGCGGGAAGGGTCTTTGAATCATTAGCCTCATTACGTTTACGTTTCGTAATATTGTTTGGGAAGATGATTGACTCATTGCAAGAAAAATCCCCCACGATTGCCACACATCTCCGATGGCATGCTCCTTCCAACTGGGGGGCCCCTTCACAAGGCAGCACACCCACCTTATGTGATTGTTTACACCTCAGGTCACACCTCCTGGCAGAGGGACCAACTGGCAATTGGGAAGGTTGCAGTTCAGGCAATCACCCCTCCCGGGGCCTGGCCTATACCATGGGGTACATGCAAACCCTACCTGTCGATGCGGGCCTGGGAATTACACGTTACCCAGTCACCTGTTACGCGTGAGACACGTGGGGTGGCCTTCAGGAGCGCACAGGGAGGAAGAAGAAAAAGAGGAACCTCAAACGCCGAAGCGGAGGAACAAGAGGAGAAGGGAAACAAAGAAAGGAAAAAGGGACAAAAAAAATAGTGAGACTGTTCGTATGTTAGTGACAGAAAATGCAGATCATTCCCAATAACGATCCAGACATGTTCCTCAAGGGAGAGGAAAAAGAATAGCAAGAGAATAGACATGCAGCACGGAAGGTAAAAATTTTGCAAAGGCTGGGACCTCATGCTAGCCAAGCATGAACCCGCCAAAGAGTGGCAGGCTCCCTGGGGTGGGGGAGTTGAAATGTGATATACCCTTTGAGATGACATCTGGCAATCATGAGCAATTTCACACACTTTCAATTGGTGATCCTCCATGACCATTTTGTGCACTTTTGCAATGATTTCTTGAGTGACACATCTTGGCCGACCACTGCGCGGATCGTCATCTAAACTCTCCTGACCAAATTTAAATTCATTTGCTCACATGGCAACAGTTGAATATGAAGGAGCAAAGTCCCCCAGTGTATTCTGGAAATCGGCATGAATGTTCTTTGCTTTCATACCTTTCATTCCGAAGTACTTAATCACTGCTCGAATCTCAATTTTTTTCATTTTCGCAAACCACTACGTGGGAACAACAACAGAGACATGTCACCGCCACAGCCCTCTTCCAAGAGCACTGACGTGGCACATGTTTACAGGCAACAGTCCAATGAATATCACGTGAACAACTCGTTGCGCTAGCACTGACCTCTCATGGTGATTCCGAGAACTTTTCAAACCACCCTCTTATACAGGGTGAACATTAATAAAAACAATAAACTGCAGGGATGGATTCCTGACTGGGAATGGAGGAAAAAAGATACAATATACATGCATCCAGAAACACATAGGTTGGCATAATAGGTGGCACTGACGAATGAAAGTTCCTCTGACCACATGCCAGGTATTCCTTGTGTTGCAGGCTGGGTGATTGACGCAGCATGCTGTAAGGAGGAGGATGGTCAGGTATTCATGTTGGGAATAAGCCGAGATAGTGTTTGTTTGTGTACGGCCAATCAGTTGAAAACAGTCGAGAGGCAGCATGGCTTTACCAAAACGAATACCATCATAGACACCAGCCACATCACACAACATTTCACCCTTTTTGTGCATTCGTGTGATCATGGATAATTTCAGACAGACGAATGTGCAGGTAGGCAGCAGACTGTGCGTACTACAGATCTGGAGGATTGGGTTCTTTAAGATACTGAGACGAACCCTAAAACAGGCTCCAGGCAAGTGGCCCACCATCATGGTGTAAGCCACAGTACGATTATGTTAATCCATCATGACAACCACTACTATCCCTATCGCCTGCAGCAAGTGTAAGGATTATCAGCACTGGATTTCAGTCTATGGGAAGGATTTCATCAATGGTTTTTCACCAGACCATCACAATTATGGGATTAGTGTCATCAGTCATCTTTACTGACAAAGCAACCTTTACCGGAATGGCCATTACCAATCTGCAGAGTCATCATTTGTAGGCCACAAAAAATCCTCAAGGAATGGTTAAGGTGTCTGATCAGCATTGGTTCAGCATCTGTGTGTGAGCAGGGATTCTTGGTGACCACATACTTGGACTGTTTATTACTTCACAACACCTTGATGGAGGAGTGTACCTGGACTTTCCACAGAGTCTGGGCTGCCTGAGAATATGCCTCTGGCAATATGATAGGTTTTGTGATTTCTGCACGACAGAGTACCACCCCACTTATACATTACAGTGCACTGACACTTCAACGAAGGCTTCCCTGGACATTAGATAGGACACAGAGACCCTGTATCATGGTCTGCAACATTACCAGACTTAAACTCCCAGAATTTTTATCTCAGGCATGATCTGAAGAGCGTTGTGTATGCTGAACAAGTTCCTGATGTGTAGATCCTTCAACAGCATGTTCAGGATGCCTGTAATACTATTCTGAGAGAGGCCAGAACATGCAAAAGTGTGCGGGAATCCATGATGTGATATGTGAATGCATGCACTGTATCCCATGAAGGCCACTTTGAACACCTGCTGTGGTGTGGATGCGATGCAGCTCTGTACTATCTTTCGAGACGATTTGTTGTCATTGCCCACCCATACTGTCAATTTCCAGACAAATGTTCATAGGACCTTTTTTCCTCCATTTCCAGTCAGGAATCTTTCCTTGCAGTTTTTAGTTTTTCACGTGTGTGTGTGTGTGTGTGTGTGTGTGTGTGTGTTCTCTCTCAGACTTGTACGAAAGAACAGAGTTTTTGATTCTGAAACTATTATGAATTAAAACACGAAGGACTTTCAGACATCAGATGCAAGTGGGCATTAAGTCAATGAGGAAAGTTGAAAATTGTGCCAGACTGGGATTCAAATCCAGGTCTCCAGCTTACTAGGCAGATGCTCTGACCACCTATAACTAGGGAAAGATGCCAATGAACTCTTCAGTGCAGATGCACACCGGACTCAATCTCTTATGGGAATTGGTGAAATACCGCGAGTAATGAGGATAATCAGCAATGGGCGCTACATTCGTAGTGTGTGGTTAACTTGATAATTTGGATCTGACGGGAGGTGTGCTACGGCAGTCTGTGCAGTTGCAATAATCACTACATCTGAGTGGCTCAGTGGTCAGAGCATTTGCCTAGTAAGCAGGAGACCCAGGTTTGAATCCTGGTCCAGCACAAATTTTCAACTTTTCCCATTGATTTCAATCAATGCCCGCTAGCGCCAATGTCCGTAATTCCTTTGTGTCTTCTCTAATTCTTTGGTATTTTGTTAGAACAATGTTAAGCACAGTTACTGTTAAGGTTAATTTAAGCTACTTATGTTCAGCACTTACCTGCCTTATTTTATCCATTATTGTTTCGTATTTTATTATAATAATGTCCAACACGCCCAGTGCTTGCCAAACTTGCTTTATTCATGGATGTTTGCGTTTAATTCTGTTCATATGAGCATGTGCAAGTTGTAGGTTATCCATTATTTAATACCTTATTTACTGAATCCAGGAGCAAACCCAGAAAGGGCATCATTGTATACCTCAGGTGGCCTGGTGACAGTCACCAAACTATTTTGGAAGTTTGTCATACCCCTATGGAAAAGGTATCTGTTCGGGTAAGACAGCTGGGCTGCTGTTTCTAGTATATCCACATTACTTTTTAGCCGTTTACCTGTGTAATAACTGTCTTATGATTTGTTTATTTGCTGTTTCTGTCCAGCAGGCTTAGCTCATTCTGCCTGCATATTTGGTCGGTGTGGTGTGCGTACTATAAGACCTTCGGTACACACACCATCAGATTATTTGACTTGTCGCTCTAACGAAGTAGGCGAGTGTCAGCAATATGTCTTGTGGTCTTATCGTGGCGTGTTTATCTTCTGCCGTTAGGTCAGATGATAGAAATGCCACTTGCACGCTTAGAGTAGCAGATTGATGTTGACCAACTTTAAACAGAACTTGATTAATTTTCACACACATTTATTAAAACAATAAAAATTATAGACACTACGTAACTTGATTCTGGATGCTGTTTACAATTGACAATCTGAAGTTCCTTTGGTCTTGGTACGTTAATCTTATTCTCACATATCTCTGATACTTGACAAAGTGTCTATTCATTTATCTTCATGGCTATGTACAGGAATATGGTAATCTTATTAGGCGCAGACTGAAACTTGACTATAGACTGGTACAGACAAATGCAGACTGTCTAATCGGAGGTCTGTACACTTGTTATAATACCTCGTGTGTTCAGGTATCACTGCGCGAGTGTGATCCGCGAGGAGAAAAGGTTATACATTAGCAGCAATCTCATTGGCTGCGTGACATATTAATATGCGGATCGGTGGAAGCAGAATTTGGTCCGTCTCTAAGACAGCGCCATCTGGTAGTGCGGAGACGGACGAGCGCTGCGCCTGCGCTGTTGTGCTTAGCGGGGCGCGCTTTAGTGGGAAAGTTGTGTACGCGCTGACTACGCGGAACTATGTACACAACAGTCGGATACTGCTATTGTTTGTTTATCTGTTGCCCTGTAGATTAAGCATCTTCCTTGCTCTGTATTTCCACTGTACATGATTTCTTTTAAACTCCACTTAAGTAAATAGAAACAGAGGCACCCTTATTGTACATTGAGCCTCATGTTTTGACTGGCCATTGTGCTGTATAGCTCACACTGTTTATAAGCCTAATGAACTGTCTACATGTGGAGGCTTGTTCAGATGTAAGCTTTACTTTAGAAGTACCACACTTTGCTGTACGTGGATCATTTTTGAACCATTGTAGGAAACCATCGTTCTATTGATATTTGGATGGTGTTTTGGGTGTCGACATGTTAACAATATGTTCAGGTAGACTCTAAAGTGTAATCACAGGATAATTTGGCCTCTAAAATGACTAGTACACAGTCAAAAATAAATTTTCAGATTTTTTTTTTATTATTTTCAATTTTACTGAGGAAATTCCTTCGTCTTTCATCAAACATCATTAAAACAAGTTTGTAAAACAGTGTTACAAGAACTTTTTAAAAAAGAAGATTGAAACACAGTCAAAACATACTGTTTGTATTTTTACTAACAATATTTTTACTTTTACAGACAAATAATGTAAGTACCGAGTATTTGTAAAAAATTGTAATATACAGCATGTGACTAAAATGCTCTGTATGTGTTTACTTGCTTATTGCATCAAATAACAAAAATGTAAGAACAAACAATTTCACTCCAGAATTATAAACATTTGGAAATATTTAGGTACAAAGAAGTGGGCAGAATTGTCAAAGCAGGGATGAGCACACAGTTCAGAAATTTGAGAAGAGTTTTGGCTTGGCAGCTTTTGCACACATACTTGTTCCACTTGAAATAGATGCATGATGTTTTATTCCCTATTTGTTCTTTGCAGGGAATCTGAGTTCGATGACAGTATCTATTTCCAGGTTGGCCAGTGCCAGTACCAAGTGTGTGCAAGGGGAGTTTGGCTACTCAGTGCAGTTTGTAGGGGCCAGCAAGTTCATCGGCTTCTCTGAGGATAAAGTCTCACCATGAGATCTTCTTAGAGGTAACTAACTTACAAACTGTGTGGGAATTAATCATGGCAAGGTCAGTAATGTTGTGAAACCCATGCACAGGCCATCAGTGGGTGCCAGCTCTGGCACTGTGGAGTCTAGTCATTCGGTCAACTATACCCACTCCACCCTTAAAAACATCAGTTTCTTGAAGTTTCTTCTCAATATTCTCACTGACCTGACATCCAATGTTCACATTACCTAGGTATATCCTTGGTACACTGTGAGAAGATTGTCACCCAACCTGTACAAGTGTGTTGCGTACAATGCATTGTCTTCACTTTGTGCCATAGGAGGGACCTCTCCTCGTGATTTCTTGAGTGCCAACTAAACATGTTCCTTTTTGTTTCAGCTCATCTGCCAGTTTCACGGAGGTGAAGAAGTTGTCACTTATGATGTTACGACCTTGGCTGAGGAATGGTTGTGCCAACTACATACGGTAAGCATATGGCGACCATCGAGGCACGCCTGGAAACTATATAGTCTGAAAACTAGTGTTATTGATATCAAATTGCGTTAAATTGCATACGGGTCAAAAAGGACTCGCATGACACTTCTAGTGTTAAGATCCCTCAAAATAATTTCTAACAGATTTCTTGTATCGAGAAGGTGTATACCTTTACCAGTTGCAAAGCTTGGTTGCCTGACTGCCACCTGGTAATTCATTTATCTTGTATCTGTCTTAAATGCTATTGAAGTTTCGTGTAGTGAAATTCTGTGCACTTAAGACTGGTCAGTCTTGACAAAAACTGATCATGGCCAAGGCATCATTTTCCTTAATGGAATTTGTATGTAAAATTATATTACTTTAAATAGCTGTGCCATGGTAGAAATTTATCACTGGGTCTTAAGACCTTTGTGCAATTGTTAAGTATAGTAATTTCCTTGATATGTTGATGTTCTTGACCTGTAACTGTTTGTTAATGAGCAACAACACAAGGCAATTAATCATTTGGTTGCACCTACTATTTCGAATTATTTTGGTGATCTATTTTGGCCTGCCAATGTGGGACAATCTTAGTTTTTTTTAATTATCATCTTGCTCCACTTAAAGGGTTATATTTATTCATGTATTTCCTTGTTGTAAAGAGTTTGTAACTGATAATAACATGCTGTTCACATACACTTTATTTGCCCACCTGGTTAGCTGTGCAGTCTAGCGCACTGCTTTCTGAGTGGGAAGGCATGCCAGTCCCCGGCACAAATCTACCCGGCGGATGAGTGTTGAGGTCTGGTGTGGCGGCCAGTCTGTGGATGGTTTTTAAGGCGATTTTCCATCTGCCTCGGAGACTGCAGACTGGTTACTCTTATTGCGTCTCAGTTACACTATGTCAGCAATTGCTACGCAAACACTGTCTCCACATACACCATAATTACTCTAACACACAAACATTTGGGGTTACACTCATCTGGTGTGAGATGTTCCTGGGGTTGGGGGGGGGGGGGGGGCGGAGATCCACTGGGGATAGAACCACACAATAACTCTGTGTTTGGTGTGAGGCGGCGGTGGGGTGAGTGGACTGCTGTAGCCTGTTGTGGGGTTGTGAACCACTGAGGGCTACGGCGGGGACAAAGCCTCTCCGTCGTTTCTAGGTCCCCAGTTCAATACAATACTATACTTTATTCTGTGGTCCCAGTATCTGACGACTCCCCAACCAGCTCCTTAACCATCAGTGGTAGTAGAGGAAGGTTATGCTTGATTGGTGTGATTCTGAAACTGTGTAGTGGTAGAATAGAATAATTTTGCTATGTTTTTTGATTTAGGTGTTTCATAATACAATCAAGAAGTCATGGATCGAAGAGGGATGCTGGGCATTTCCTATGTTACTAAGGTCCAACTCCAATATGAGTTGGTTATCCATGGCAAGGAAACATAGGGCAGGAGAGATGAGACAGTGTTTGCAGGGTGCACTTAGCTGCTGTCTTATTATTACACCGAGCTCTGTGGGTGTGGTAAGTGAAGCCTGTTCAGTTTGTGGCAGCCTCCTTGCTGGCCTGCAAGCCAACACTGAGTAGTTGCACGGTACTGTCCCCAACCATGCTCGGGTTTTCAGAATCAATGCTCAGTTCAGTGCAAAATCTCACCATAATAAATACTGATCCTAATCAGAGGGCCGCAATTGAAGAATTTTGCAAGAAAGTTGCCCATTTGGAGCTCTAGAGTAGTTTGTTCAATTGGCATGACAATGTGGGCCAAGATGAGGGTTCTGTTCATGGGCAGAATGATCAGCAACAGCAGAAGGGTGGAAATTATTGCACAAATTACCCAACCCACAGGTCTGTGGTGAAGCGAATCACCAGTTTATCTATTTCTATTGACACTAATGAACAAGTGGTAGACTTATTGTGGTCAACTGTGCACTTGCAAGACTTAGTGGCCATCTAGCACATGGCCAAGTCAATAATTTTGCAAGTTATCTACCTCCTGACTCATGGGACGCTAAGTAGAACTGTTTGCAAAGGGGTCTTGGTGTTGGTGCAGGGTGTATATGGGGACAAGGAAAAAATTCCCGGATTTCTCCTGGATATCTCGTTTAAAAAATATGCTTTTTCCCGGGCGAAAATACAGTTTTTGTGCCAGGTGGCAGTAGGTTATCCGTAGATTTTCCCTCGGAACTGTAAAACTTATCAATCCTTTGAATGGTGAACATTTTATACAATCGCGTAGAACTTCCCGGGGGGGAAAAAAAAAAAGAAAAGACGGGGGAGAGAAGTTTTGGAGAGACTTTTCATTTGCAGCAACATATACGCTGCATATTTTCGTATTACTAAAGTATAAATTTGAATTGCACCAAACACAGCGCGTTAGTTTCCGGAGCATTGAAACCGAGGTTGCGATGTCCTTTTGTAAGCCAGTCATATCTCAAGCCACGAGATCTGGTCAGCCGATCACAGCAGCTATTCAGAGCATAGGACACGTGTTATAGTCAGCCAATAGCAAGATCACTGGTTACGTAGCGCGAACACACGAAGAGGAAAAGTTAACGGTTTACATTAATGTACACAGTACCGTATATCTACAAGAAAAGCTAAGCTTTCACATGTACGGTAATATTGATCTTTTTTGCGTGTGTTATATTTTAAGATACATCACACAAATGTGCCAGTAAATTTAAAATTATGACATAAATGTCTGGACTCTAAATTCTTGCAAGTGGCTTGTCCTCAAACTGTTCAGTTTCTAACGGTCTGTGATTTAGAAATCCATCCCACTTTCTCACACGTAACATAATTCACCTTGCGTAAATAGAAATTTAATTTGAAAGTAATGCTTTTCTAACGACGGTTCGCAATACTATCCGGAGACTTTTAGGTTCGATTTACCAGTTGCCAGAGAGCGCCAGAAAACAGGCATTATTGTGCAACTGCAGTGGTGTAGGAAGCCCGCATGTTCGTGTGTATAAAGCACTAAGAGAGCTTACATTACACCATAAAAGAAACAGAGCATGAGAGGATACTCCAAAGTGCATCGGAGCTTCGTAAATCACACTAAAATGCATAGTTCGGCTTGAAGTGCAAATTGGCACTTTTTCCAGATTCACAATGAAGTAAGTACCATCTGATATTAAGCTTTTCATTGTGGTTTTTGGGATGTAAATTTTCTTGGAGTACCACTCCTCTAAAATCTCATTTTTGGTTATTATCGCATAATGCCATACAAGGCAGAAGATGATAATGTGCACTTGAAATTCAGCGAACAGTTGGAACTAACCAATACTGTAGAAAGAAACACTTCGTTTCAAATAAAATGACTGCCTCAGCCAAAAGAATAATGAAGCCAAATTTATTTAGCAAACTTGCAAAAATAACTTCATTGTTCTGCAAGGCGATTAATGCTTGAATGCTACCAACTTGGAAATAAAATAAAATCAGAAAACTGAAACTAATAATATATTTTTGCCCTCCGTAATTATGTGAATGTATTTTAATTCACTTGATAGCTCCCGGCCACAGAAATCCGTTTTGTTTTCATTTGACATGGGAGCTGTACACGAAGAGAAACAGTGAAATCACTTAACGTAAACACGGGTCACGTGGAGACTATCCCACTCCCCACAACAACTCTGACAACTCTGTGCGCGCGAATCTGGCAGCTAGGGAGCGCGAGAAAAAATTTTCTCGTTTGCATCTGGCTGCTTGCTGCTACTGTCGATAAGGCTAACAGCCAAACTTCAAGTAGCGGGAAATGGTACTGCTTATACGCGAGTCAACTGCGCATGCGCAACAGCCCGCTGGCAACTGGTCAAACGAACCTAATGTGAACAGTTGTGACGTCATGCTCATAGCAAGCAGTTTATTGTTACGAAGAATTACATAGTCTTCGACCTACGGCCTTTGACATATTTTAGCTATTTGCAAACGCTTGTGCGTGCACGGTGTTTTGTTGTTGTAAATTGTTCATTTCCTTTGCCATTAAAGCTTTATTTTTTTTCCTCTCGTTTATATTTTATTGCTGCAGTATCATTCTCCAGTAGCAGGATACAGTAACATTCTTTGCTAGAGAATCAATTCTTAAAAGTAAAAATTACTAAAATTTAACTGAAAACTAAACAACGAAAAATTCCCGGGTTTTTCCCGGATGAAAAAGTTCCCGGGTTTTTCCCGGTTGTCCCGGGTCGTATACATCCTGTGGTGAAACATTAAGTGCATTCTGACAAAGGTTGTTAAAGGAAAATTCGTGTACTCTTAATCGTAATGACCTATTGAGTTGATACTATTATTGGACGTGAGGACATAATGAAATTTTGGTGTGGTATATCCAAGATATTCACATCATGATGACGGCTTTGTGCAGCTGAATTAGCTGCTGTTAATAACATTTTGGAAGGGATGAATCCAGAGGACAGGTCACAGACTTTATTTTCTAATAAGCCCCAAACCTTCGAGTTTGATAGGTTGGTGTCTGTCTTCAAAAATCCCCACTTGACTGATGAAAGGCGTGCTCTGGTACCGACTATGCACCTCTAGAACGCAGGAGCAAAGATTAGCCATTCGGTATGAACAACTTAATGTTAAATCTAAATCTAATGAGGGGGCATATTTTTCGTGCAACTGAGTTGGACACTTGGTGCGGGGCGACCCAGTAGTATGAGAAAATTAGAGTTGATGCTATTCAGGCGCAGGCCATAGTTTATCTCTACATGCATTGATAAAATGTTGTGGTGAGGTCACGTCTCTCACACAGTCTGACTTGCCATTTGTGTGTACTATTGTGAACTATGAACTGGTTCCAATGTTGCTAGATTCTGGTCGTGAAGTGTCACTGGTGAACAGGCAATGATACATCAATGTAATGAATGGGAGGGCATTATCAGTGATGGGCAAAGTGAAACTGCATCTCCAAACTCGAGGGCGCTCTTGACTTGTTGAATTCAACATTATTGATGGATGGAACACTGATGTGATCCTGCTGTGCTATTTCCTTGAGAATACTGGGTGCAAATTAAATTATATTGAAAAGGTCATTATGTCAAGATTTTGTGCAGGCAGCAGCACAAGAGCAGGGTCTCTTCTGTACAGAGAGAGCAGTCACCGTTTGACACATTGCACTCGAGTAAAAAGCAGGTACGTGCCTTGTTGGAGGTCTTGGAACTGTACCCAGAAGTAATCACCTATAGGCCGAGAGTTACCATCTCGTTGATGGATCAGACGTCATTTCGACAGTCTCCACTGAAGATGAGAGGATTAAGAAAAACTGTTGATCAGCTTTTGGCCGATGGTGTAATCCGACTGTTCAAAAATGGTTCAAATGGCTCTGAGCACTATGGGACTTAATATCTTAGGTCATCAGTCCCCTAGAACTTAGAACTACTTAAACCTAACTAACCTAAGGACATCACACACATCCATGCCCGAGGCAGGATTCGAACCTGCGACCGTAGCAGTCACGCGGTTCCGGACTGCAGCGCCTAGAACCGCACGGCCACCACGGCCGGCTAATCCGACTGTTGGTATCGCCTTACACTTCACCAGTCTCTTTGGTTGCCAAACCCAATTGGGAATGGTACTAGCTGGTCATGGATCATTGGGACCTGAATCAAAAGGGGATTCAAGAATCTGTACCACTGTCCAACCTTCATTATTGTTTTACTTGGTTTCCAGGTGCTCAGTATTTTACCATTCTTGACCTGAGTCAGCCACACCACCAGGTGCCTCTCATGGAGGTTTCCAAGCCTCTTACTGCTTTTGCACAGATTGGAACCTCTTAAGATAACTGAGTTTCATTCATAATGGCTACCAGAGCAACCATCTTGCCATGCTTAGCATATTCGTTTTCTGTCTTTTTATTTAATTTAGACATTTTTCTCACTGTTTCAGTACTTAAATATCATCTACAATTTTTTGTATAGTCTATAGTTGTTCAGTGGCCTATATCTGACTGGAGGTTTCTGGAATTAATGCTTTTTTAAAAATATTATTACTGTATTTTAAATACTGTTTACTCTTCCGTCTGTATTTTTAAGCTAGCCTCCATCCCTTTATTAAGTTCTGTAATTTAGTTAGATATTCTGTTTTTAAAGAATCATTTGTTTTCTTTGAAAATTATATTTCCTTATCCTTGAACTTAAATGTTCACTATTGGATTTCATTGAAGTCTCTGATTCTCTCCGTTTCCCCTAATATGTCATTTTGATCTGGCTTTCTGTCCACTTCTACATCACTTAACTCATCAAAAATATCTTGGCTTGCACATGCCATCCCTCCCACTGCTCCATTTCTTGTTTCATTCATTTTAATACAATTTTAAAGTACTTCTCTCCAAAGAAAGCTCAGTTTAGTAAGGTTTAACCACTTACCTTGTCTTTTTTCCCCCACAGTCTTGTGCGAAGGTCAGCAGATTTATTTTTGTTTACTTTCATTTACTTGTGGTCTGTTTAGGCATGAAGTTCCTTTGTGGCTTCTAAGCCCATATCAATGTTCCTTAAGCATTCAGATTTCACATGTCTTTGCAGCCTATTGCATATATAACATTCATAAATGTAAGTCTGGTTTTTTGTGGCATTTCTCTGTAATAGAAAACCTATTTATACTACAGTCAAAGCAGTCTGTAATCGTGGCAGTGATCCTCACATACGATGCCCCTCCCGTGCTTTAGCAGTAAGAAATATGTGATTATAGTTCAAGTTAATACAGCATAAAAAATTCACTGTTTAGCAAACAATGTATATTCAAGTGCAAGAAGAGTGACATCAAACAACTGTAAAAAGTTAACTCACCTTTTTAAGATCACTGCCCAGGGGAGTTGAAATACTGCGTAATATCATGTTTGAAGTCCAGGGTGTTAAATGACATGCCATGGAGGTAATAGTCATACTTTCAGAAAATGTGGTCTATTTATTATTTCGCATCAAATTTCAAACACAGTTTCACATTTCCACATGAACATCTCAGCACATAAGACACAGAGTTCTTTTCATTGTATGCTGCACACATCACAAAGAGTTTTCCAGGTTTTGACTTAATTCATACCAAAAACAGTCTGTGTCTGAACTGAACGTCGTCCAAACTGGACTGATGCAGTTGGTGCCAAACATAATATAAAACAAGTTAATTATTCTAGAACCTTCCGGAACATTTCACAAGTCAAAGTAATACAAACATGACCTCAGTACATCAGAGTTAGTTTAATGAATGTCTCCTGAATATATACATTTATGTGAAAATTTTTAGTAATGATAGCTGACAACAAAGGTTACAAAATTTACAAATATAAAAACTGGAAACCATTCTGTCATGTTGCAATATTGATAGTATAACAAAATAAAAGTATAAATAGAAACATATGCTTTGCATTTAAAACTGAATGGTTAAAAAATGTATTTTTGGTTTTAGAACATTTGTTGTTCATTATCTGCCAACTAATTTTCAAGCATAAGATTTAAATATGAGAACATTCAGCACAATCTTGCTTGTCACTTCCATAGCAGAAATTCGTAAATTCTTTTACCATTATTACATAAACCCTTCCTTCCATTTTGCTTCTTCTTCACTTACTTACTACGTGTCCGTCCAAAGCCACACATGAAACATCTTAAGTGTTTACTTTCCCTTGGTCTCTTCACAGTACCCATTCCACAGTTAAATTTTACTCTCATTGATAACAACAAAATTTCTTCCTGTAATGCTAACTCAGCCACTGCAGTTAACCCAATTCCGTCTCCTCACCTTCTCACTATAGTCTGAGTTCTATAGTTGTTTAATCATTGAATAATACACTCTCTCCGAAAAGTATGCCAACTCTGTAGCACCCTTTCTCTCTCTCTAGTCATAGGCCTGTTTAGAGCTTCCCAAAAATCTCACTGCATTTCATCAGTTTTATTAGCCCACAATGAAATTGGTTGCCCTTGGTCTTCCTTGGCTGAAACACTTTACAGGCATAAAAACTATTGTACTGTTAGTCACGTAGTTCACTTTCCTTCTTCCCATGTACCACTTCTCTCATGAACTTGCAATCTAGATCTTACTTCACCCATTATTTTGAATTTAACAAAATTTCATGTCTCTCTGGCTTCACTAAATCAAACATGGCATTTACTTTCTCGAAGGTCATACTTATGGCCATCAAATATCTTAGTATTAATACAAAAAGCTTGCTTAACCAAAAGTCCAGCAGTAATGTTTGATGAAGACATCCCACCTAGAGACTTTTTAACACTTTACAGATACCCACTTTAAAGATACAATTAACAGTTACTACAACATTACTAGTGGAAATGTGTCACTTTCTTGTGGTGTGTCAAGATAAGGCAAGCTGTGCTGCATTGCTTTGTGCATACGCACTGCCTGTAATCTGCTACACGTCAGCTGCTGATGTGCATAGTTGTCCCTCCATTACTTGCTCTGGTTGTCGCTGTTATTGAGACAGGACCCCCAGACTTGAACCTGTGGGCAATCTGCTGGCTCTGCACCTGCTATGACTCTGCTCCAGATTCTTCTGTCATGGGGCAAAATTTCTACTTATGCTGGAAGTTGCAAGTCTCTGTAGCAAACCTACTGACTCACCAAAGGAATTTATATTCCTACATCCAAAGGGCCTTAGTGTAACCCCACACACAATACCAAAAGTTTTATTTATGTCACATTCCAAACATGAGTATTGGTGCAAGACTGGGTGACATGGTTTGTAGTAAAGTGATTGGCTGGTTGACTATTGTGAGGGGGTAATCTGATCTGGCTGTGATGTTGTTATCCCTCGTGTAAAAGGCAAGGAATGGGAGGTGACTTGGCAAATAACCCTGTTAGAAGTGATTAACTGCTTCTAAGTTTATTCAAAACAATTACAATGTCACACTAAGTGCCCCGGCTGAGGTGTACCAACAAAGAGGCCAGGTCTTAATACAGATACGATGACTTACTATCACTGTTTTGTCTTTTCTAAAGTGAACTTGTCAGTGACACTAGCCATGCAGCGACCTCTGACTAGCTCTTCCAGCTGCCTCCCTGCAGCTTCTCACTTCAGTCTATGACTCTTAACTTCATTCCAACTATTACTGCCATAACCGCATCTGAATGTTCTGCCCCCAAGTTTTGTTCATCTTTCTCCTTTGGCCCCACCTGCCCATGACACGATGTAATTTTAAGGTTTCTTGCCACTTAACTGGCTCTTTTTATGTATTGTTCTTCAGGGGTTGGGTGGAGGGACAGAGGTGCTTCCATCTATACAGTCACAAGCTGCATCCTAACATTAATTGACTTCTCATGATGTAGCATCATCTGCACCAAAAGGCTCTCTCTTTCTACCTCTAATCCCAAGCTCTCTGTCTGACCAGAAAAGCCTGCCTGGCATCTCGCAGGGAGCAGACGGAGGCCCCAAAGTCCAGAAAGTGTGGAGAGTGACATACCCCCATTCACTCACCACAGGAAACCCACTGAAAAGTCCAGAAAAGACTAGTGAAATGGACAGAGCCAGAGAAGCACAGGAAAACAGAGGAGGAACAGTAAGTCAAACAGAACATACAAGTAGGGAGAAGAAGAGCAAAAGATCCAGTAGGACGAGGGCTGAGTACACCAACAAGCCCAGACAGCTGCTGCCCATTCAGGGCAGAGGTGGCAACAGGACAGGGCTAAACCCTCTATGGGTCAACGAGGCTGAAGCACCATCCCTGAGAGAGAATTGTAGAAACCTTCTTCATGAATAAACTATAAAACTAGGTCAGCTGCTGGGGCATCATCCTCTAACAGCAGGGATAATTAGTCAGGAAGATTAAGAGCCCACTGCAGGGTGGCTAGGTTAGGAAAGTCCAGAAAAAAGTGGATCACAATTAAGTGAGCATCAAAACGATAGTGGAGCGGATTGTTCTGATAGAGGAGATGACCAAGAGTAAGCCAAGTGTGACCAATGCGGAGCCAGCTAAGGACGATGGAGTACTCATAAGAGACTCGCATAGAGGACTACCCAAATTCATGATCTCTTTATTGCTTGTAGTTTATTCAGCAAAATCATATTATGCAATTTGGTGTTCCAGATCCTTAGAACTGAAGGTCAGTCTGTCAGCGAGTTCATTCCCCAGGATCAAGTTGTGATCCTGGGTCCAGACAAAGACCACTGTGCATCCACATTGTTTGAGGGCAAAATGGGAATCCTGGCTAGTCAGGACCAAGGGATGGCAAGTATCTCCCTGATGAAGAGCTTGTAAACTGTTCAAAGAGTTGGTACAAATTAGGAAGGACTCATCAGTGCAGGAATGGATATGTTCAAGAGCACAAGAGGTGGCTACCAACTAAACAGTGAAACACAGCAACCATCTGGTAAGGAGCAGAGTTCATTACATCCTACACAAACATAATCAAAGCCAGCACGATTGGCAACCATCCAGCCAACAGTATAGACTACTTCTGAACCCTGAAACGTGCCAAGGATGGAGAAGAATTGGCAACAGAGGGCCTAAGGATAAGCAGAGTCTTTCAGACCTTTGATAGGTCAAGTCGGAGCTGTGGACAAGAGATACACAATGGAGATTTACATGAGTGGCACCAGGGAAGAGGTGGAAGCTGGAGATTGAGGGGGTGGGGGGGGGGGGGGGGCAGGAGCTTGTCTCTTCTTCTTTGGAGGGCAAGAGGAGATGTGGTCAGGAAGAGAGCAAATCACAGCAATATAAAGATCTGAAAGAGAACGAGCGGCCTTGAGAACATGTGTCACGCATCTGACTAAGTAACACGCTTCATGTACTGGAGACGCCAGGGAGAGGGATTCCAAACCCCAGTGGGTGTCAGAGAAGATGGTTTCTTCTCCAGCTGAGGACAACGAATGGTTCCATGGGGGGGAATGGGAACTGCCATGGAGGAGGAAAGGGAAGGCGGCAGGACAGAGGTAAGGAGGACAGAGTGCAATAGAAGCAAAGGTAGACATTAAAGATAGGAGGTGGAGACCATCGAGTTTCTCAATGTAGGATAGACATTCGCAGGTTTTTAATTCCTGAATCTTCCTTTCCTTATTATAGATCAGGTAATCTGGCGAGTGAGGAGGATATGGGCCACAACAGTTCACCCATTTGGGCAGTAGGGTACAAGGTCTCCCCACATGGAGAAGGTGCCCACAAAGCACTGCAAATAGAATTCACGTCACATCACAAAGATCTGTGACCAAAATGGAGACACGAGAAACAGCGCATGGGACGTGGGCTATAGGGCTTCACGTCACAATGGTAAACCATAACTTTGACTTCCTGGAACCAGTTACAAAAACAGAATTCATAAAAATAATTTATAAATTAAAATCCAAGAAGTTTGCAGAAGACAATGAAATATCAAATATCTAATAAAGCATGTGCATGAAGAAATAAATGAACCTCTTCTGGAGATAGCAAATTGTAGTATTCTCCTAAATATTAAAAGTAAGCAAACCAGTACCAAAATAAGAAAGGTGACAAACATGATCTGAATAAATACAGGTAAAAAAAAATTTCTCTCTGGGGTTTCAAGAATACTAGAGATGTTCATGCATAGCATGATGACCAAATTCCTAGATGAAGATAGTATTACGATTCTGGCACAACACGGTTTTCAAAATGGGGAACCTACAGAAAGTGCTACCTCAGGCCTAACAGAATCTTTCATAGATGCATTAGACAAAAGAAATTCAGTATCTGATAAGTTTCTGGATTTGTCTGAAGCTTTTGGCACAATCACCCACATAGAACTGATAAATTTGCCCAAGAAATTCACAGTGCCGTAGACACTGGCGAGCAGATTGATGCCGTATTCCTGGACTTCAGGAAGGCATTTGATACGGTTCCGCACTTACGTTTAATGAAAAAAATACGAGCTTACGGAATATCGGACCAGGTTTGTGATTGGATTCAGGATTTCCTAGAAGAAAGAACACAACATGTCATTCTTAACGGTTCAAAATCTGCATATGTAGAGGTAATTTCGGGAGTACCGCAAGGAAGCGTGATAGGACCTTTATTGTTTACAATATACATAAATGACTTAGTTGACAACATCGGTAGCTCCGTGAGGCTATTTGCAGATGACACGGTTGTCTACAAGAAAGTAGCAACATCAGAAGACTCGTACGTACTCCAGGAAGACCTGCAGAGGATTAATGCATGGTGCGACAGCTGGCAGCTTTCCCTAAACGTAGATAAATGTAATATAATGCGCATACATAGGGGCAGAAATCCATTCCAGTACGATTATGCCATAGGTGGTAAATCATTGGAAGCGGTAACGACCGTAAAATACTTAGGAGTTACTATCCGGAGCGATCTGAAGTGGAATGATCACATAAAACAAATAGTGGGAAAAGCAGGCGCCAGGTTGAGATTCATAGGAAGAATTCTAAGAAAATGTGACTCATCGACGAAAGAAGTAGCTTACAAAACGCTTGTTCGTCCGATTCTTGAGTATTGCTCATCAGTATGGGACCCTTACCAGGTTGGATTAATAGAAGAGATAGACATGATCCAGCGAAAAGCAGCGCGATTCGTCATGGGGACATTTAGTCAGCGCGAGAGCGTTACGGAGATGCTGAACAAGCTCCAGTGGCGGACACTTCAAGAAAGGCGTTACGCAATACGGAGAGGTTTATTATCGAAATTACGAGAGAGCACATTCCGGGAAGAGATGGGCAACATATTACTACCGCCCACATATATCTCGCGTAATGATCACAACGAAAAGATCCGAGAAATTAGAGCAAATACGGAGACTTACAAGCAGTCGTTCTTCCCACGCACAATTCGTGAATGGAACAGGGAAGGGGGGATCAGATAGTGGTACAATAAGTACCCTCCGCCACACACCGTAAGGTGGCTCGCGGAGTATAAATGTAGAAATGTAGATGTAGATAAACAGAAGACTGTCTCTTCTGTTTCAGGGCCACAATGGTAGACCCACGTTTCATCACCTGTGATGATATTGTAGGTGTCTTGGGACTTCCCTCCATTGAATTTTTCGAGCATGAAACAACACCAGTCCACTCTCACCTCCTTTTGGCTTCCTGTCAGGGAATGTGGCACCCAACGGGCACATCTCTTAATAAGGCCTAAGTGACTATGAATGATGGTCTGTGCTGCTGCTGTTCCAATATTTAGGGTCCCTTCAATGTCGCAAAATGTAAGGTGTGGATCTTCTTTGATCATTTTCCTCACAGCATCAATGTTTTCAGGAGTCACAGCTGTTGCTGGCCGACCGGGACGACGTTTGTCTTCAATTGACTGCCGACCCCTCGAAAACTCGCGAAACTAATTTCCAACTGTGGTCCTAGAAGGGGAAGCTTCACCAAAAACACGCAGCAAAGAAGAATGGCATTCTTCGGCACTTAAACCCTTTTTATAATCGTAAAAAATCATGGCGCGAAAGTTGCGGTGCGACAGCTCCATCCTGCACCCTCTCTGACTCAGCACTGTCTGTGCTTTCTTACTGCACTGTGGGGGGATCACCACTAGCCAGAGGCTGTGTGCGCACGTCCCAAGGTCGAAAAACATCGCTCTTTCGAATGAAAACAACCCCATTGTCCTTAGCCTTAAGGTTTACGGGCTGCTAAAAACTTTCGGCATAGGCCTCATAGAACACTTTAAAACTGTTGCAGGCACAAGGAGCCATCATCACTTCTCTCCAGTGGGCTCTGACAATGTGCAGATGAGCAGACTGTTTGGTTATAACTATAGGTTTATGCACAACATGTGTCTTCACAGTGTGTCTGACTCAGGATTCAGAAGCAAAAACAGCAACATACAACCAGGTTGCTATGTTATTACTGTTTATGATGACAAATGGTACTTAGCATGTGTTGCAGAGTGCTGTGAAGCAGAAGGTGATGTATTTGTGTACTTCATGGCACCAGCAGGACCAGCAAGATCATTTCATTGGCCACATTTGACAGACAGGTGTTGGATTCCTTTTGAACATATTCTTATGACAGTTCCAGTTCCTACCACAGTGTCAGGAAGACAGTACAATTTGCCACTCCATGTACAGAGTACAGTAGCTAACGTGTGGGAGAACTTCTGATCGAAGCACAATCAACTGGTTTTTAGCAGTTAAGGTGCAGTAAACATTAATGATAGGTTGTGTTAATCTGTCTATATGTTGTTGCTTGGTGATTAAACAGTTGTGGGAGAGGATAAGAAGAGGCAGAACAGTTTATGATGTTTTTACAAAATTGTGTTGTGGAACAATGGCCACATCACCAAATGCATCTATCAACTTCCATTGTACTCAAATGTCTTGCAATAACATGCTGAAATTTTGAGATATATATCATTATGGTCTACTTATGCAGTGTGTGAAATTTGGCTTTGATACCACTTGTCCCTTTTGTGCTACCACACTTTGAAAATCTATGTTTTTCAGTAATTTTTCAAATTTTTGTATTTTCGTGTGCATGTAACTCAGTTTTTGTGACTGATATGGGTATGATGAGTTCTGTGTGTGTTTAGGCCACATTAAGCTTACCACAAAAAAATTTATACCCTTTTTGAGTGAATTATATTTGGCATAGAGGGCGCCTACAATATGTACATTTAAACGAATTACATTTTTTTAAATCACATTTTGGAATTTTTTATTTTCTCTCAGAAATACGTTGTTGGTGTTTTGATTCATGGAGTGCGTTCTCTAAATGGATGTTACTGGGTTGTAAAAATTTCACTGGACTGTGTGAAATAGTTCCAAAGTTATTAAGACCTGAAGTTGGGTCTGAAGATAAATTGCCAGATGCGGGTTGCAATTTCCGGGTCGCGCCACCTTCTTTCACAAGTCATAATTCTGGAACTAATTGGCAGAGGAAACTAATACTTTGTACACGAGTGTTTCACACATGGTAGAATTAAGTGTACTGAATTTTAGTCAAATCTGAGACTATAAGCTGGAGCCCCTGGTTGAACTGTCATGGAATGATGCCAGTGGCATACAAAATTAACGGGCATGACTAGGAAGTGTAAATTTAAGTGTAATTGTGGCAATTTTTACAGTGACCTCGATTCGAGATCCTATAACATTCAATATCCCCAATAGTAGACTAAGGGAACAGACTCTACAGCACTGTGATCCTTCACTTCCTCTAGTGTTGCAAATCTTAAGCAATATGATTTGGATGCCTTAGCAGCTGATAAGTTTGACCAGGCCCCAATTTGTCGGGTCGAGTCTCCCCTTGCTTGCGACCTCTCCAAGCAGCCACAACAGCGAGCGTGCACACAGCTGTGTGAACAGCCTCGTAAACATGTAAAAAGACCTGTGAACTTTGTGCAGTCTTGCCCTAGATGATTTGCTCACTATAACAGACAAGATTGCCCATCACTTAACACAACGAGTTACACGTGTGGAAAAATGACCAAGTCCAAGCAGTGTTTGCAAGGCACACACATGCCAATTTTGCCTGCTCCCAGAAAAAACAGGTTCGTGCACATACAGTGGACGCTGTGTTTTACAAACCTACAACAGGTTCTGACAAACCTAAGATTAAGATTGTGCCTCATTCTCACCCTAGTGCTGTCCAATGACATTCTAACAAACTATTTGTCTCCTTGTGTGTTGCTGGTCATTGTGTGAACTTTCAGTTAGACACAGGTGCCTCAGTAATCTTGCTTAATCGTGTCACATAAGAACAGTTAGGTCACCACACTTTTCTAAATCTGGCAAGCACCTCACTGCTTACAACGGCCAGGAAATTCCAGTGTTTGGACAGTGTAGTTTGCCTGCCATGAACAAATCTCACACCAGAACAGTAAATTTTATGGTGCTGAAATCAAGAGACAGTGAGAATATTTTCAGTTTAGGTGCCTTTGATTTGTTTGGCCTTGGCATCCAAGACAATGTACTTTCCAAGCAGCTTTCGATCCAAAAGAATTCCCTGAACTATTTTCAGAAGGCATGGGAAAAGCTTATAACTTTGTAGTGCATGTTACACTGAAAGACAATGCACAACCTAAGTTTTTATTGGACTGAAAGAATTGCAAGATAATTGTGTAATTGCTCCAATTCAAGCTAGTCAATGGGCAAGTCCACTAGTTTTGATGCCTAAGCCTTCTGGTCGCATCCGCATTTGTGCTGACGTCAAGTCTACAGTCAACCAACAGACAGTAGTTGACACTTACCTGTGACCTCGCCCTGAGGAACTCATGCACAGGCTCGGTGCAGGAAGTTACTTTTCTGCTACGAGAGATTTGCATGATGCCTTGATGATATTATTGTCTGAGGTCGTACACCAGAGGATTAGTTGGTTGGTTGGTTTAAAAGAGGGGAAAGGGACCAAACAACGAGGTCATCGGTCCCTTGTTCCTAATAATACAATGCCACAAGTGTGAGAATAAAACGGACGAGATATATAACAAAACAGAAAGAAAGGAAAAACGACAAAAACGAAGGAAAGGCAACAAACCCTAAAAGGAACACAAGATGACAAGAAAACAACAGAGAGACACTAGAAACAGAAGAGAGTAAAACAAGAAAGCAGATTATAGTGCCTGGCCAACCACGAGAATAAAAAAGAAAAGCCATCCACTCTGCAACACATTCAAACTTCTACCCTAAAAGCACTAGGGTGGGGGACACAGAGGGATAAAGGACATGCGTTAAAGCTACATAGAAGTATAAAACACACTCTCACAGATAAAACGTAAAACTAAAGCTGCTGCTGAGGCATTGTCACCCAACACCGAAGGTAGGGAGCTGGGAAAGTTAAAAAGTCTGCCGAAGAGTGGCTAAAAGCGGGCAGTCCAGCAAGAGGTGGACGACTGTCATTTGGGAGCCACAGCGACACAGAGTAGGGTCCTCGCAGTGGAGTAGGTAACCATGCGTTAGCCATGTATGGCCAATGCCGAGCCGGCAGAGGACAACTGATTCCCTGCGAGAGGACTGCATGGAAGACTTCCACACATTCATAGTCTCCTTAATAATATGCGGCTTGTTGTGCATACTGTTATGCCATTCCGCCTCCCACATCCTGAAAACACTGCGGCGTAAGGCAGAATACAGGTCATCTTCAGAGATGCCCATCTCCAGAAGTGATTTCCGTGACGTTTGTTTGGCCAGCCTGTCGGCAAGTTTGTTGCCTGGGTTTCCAACGTATCCTGGGATCCACACAAAACACCACTGAATGACAGGACCGTTCCAGGGTATAGATGGACTCCTAGATGGAGGCTACCAGAGGATGGTGCGGGTAGTACTGGTCAATAGTTTGTAGGATGCTCAATGAGTCAATACACAGGAGAAATGACATGCCAGGGCATGAGGAGGATGTGCTCAAGAGCACGAGATATGGCCACCAGCTCTCCAGTGAAAACACTGCAGCCATCTGGCAAGGAGTGCTGCTCAGTACGACCTCCACAAACATATGCAAAGCCTACATGACCATCAGCCATTGAGCCATTGGTGTAAACCACATCAGAGCCCCAGTACACATTAAAAATCGAGAGGAAGTGACAGCGGAGAGCGGAGTGCATTAGCCTTAGGGCCATACAAAAGGTCCAGACGAAGCTGCAGCAGAGGTGTACACTATGGAGGCATATGTGAATGGGCCACAAGTAGCGGTGATAAAGAGTAGGACTCCAGTTCGGAGAGAAGGGACCGCACGCGAGCCACAATTGTTAGCCCCGACCTGGGCCTTCAATGCGGGAGATGGACTGCCGTGAGCGGGTAAAGGAGATGGTAATTCGGACGCTCAGGAAAACTATGAACGTGTAACTGGCGAGCTGTTGTGCACGTCTGATCTGCAATGGAGGGACATCAGCCTCCAGCAGTATGCTGGTCACCGGACTCGTCCTAAAAGCTCCTGTTGCTATTCGAACGCCACAGCGGTGCACAGGGTCGAGTAAAAGCAATGCTGAGGACTGCCGAACCATAAACCACACTCCCTTAGTCAATTCGGGATTGGACAAGGGCTCTTTAGAGCGATCTGCACCCCAATTGGTGTTGCTCAGGCAACGGAGGGCATTGAGGTGCTGCCAGCACTTCCGCTGATGAAGATGAGGAAGCCACGTCAATCGAGCATCGAAAACCAGTCCTAAGAATCAATATGTCTTCACTACAGTGCGTGGATCGTCATTAAGGTAAAGTTCTGGGTCCAGATGAACAGTACGACGCCAACATAAGTGCATGACACACAACTTTGCAGCTGAAAACTGGAAGCTGTTGGCTAGAGCCCATGACTGACTTGCTCCCTGTAGGTGCCACTCAGCAACATCAGTACTGGAGCAGCAGTATGAAATGCAGAAGTCGTCTGTGTGGTGTCACCGCCAGACACCACACTTGCTAGGTGGTAGCTTTAAATCGGCCGCGGTCCATTAGTACATGTCGGACCCGCATGTCGCCACTGTCAGTAATTGCAGACCGAGCGCCACCACACGGCAGGTCTTGAGAGACGTACTAGCACTCGCCCCAGTTGTACGACGACTTTGCTAGCGACTACACTGACGAAGCCTTTCTCTCATTTGCCGAGAGATAGTTAGAATAGCCTTCAGCTAAGTCCATGGCTACGACCTAGCAAGGCGCCATTAACCATTTCTAGAGAGAGTCTCACTTGTATCATCCAGAATGCTGTATACAAATGATGGATTAAAGTTAAGTATTCCAGCAGCTACGTACTTTTCTTTATAGCATTCATTACGTATCCTGTTTCAGACCTAACGCCAGCCGGCGTGAGTAAACGCGTGCATTTCGGTTACCCGTCACTGTGGACTGGCTGTCTTGTCAGTCCACTACAGTCTGCATACAGAGAAGGTGAGATGGAGGGCCCAACAGCTGCTGCTAGACTGTTAATGCCCACTAAAAATAAACAGACAATCAATACAGAGCCCTGCGGGACTCCATTCTCCTGGATGTGGATGGAACTATGGGAGGCAACAACTTGAACATGGAAAGTATGGAGCGACAGGAAGTTGTGGATAAAAATCAGGAGCGGACCCGGTAACCCCACTCATACAATGTGGCAAGGATATGATGTCACCAGGTCAATGACGTATGCTTTACGTAAGTCAAAAAAGATGGAGACCAGGTGTTGGTGTCTGGAAAAGGCTGTTCAGATGGCAGACTCGAGGGACACAAGATTATCAGTGGTAGAGCGACCCTGGCGGAAGCCGCCCTGACATGGAGCCAGTAGGCCACGTAACTCCAGGACCCAGCCCAACTGCCGACACACCATACATTCCAGCAGCTTACAAACAACGTTGGTGAGGCTGATGGGCCGATAGCTATCCACATCAAGTGGGTTTTTACTGGGTTTGAGTGCGGGAATGATGGTGCTCTCCCACCACTGCGATGGAATGATGCCATCGCACGAGATCCGATCCAAGATGACGAGTATATGTTGCTTGCAGTCAGATGAGCGATGTTTAATCATCTGGCTGTGGATCCAATCAAGCCCTGGAGCTCTGTCGGGGCAATGTGCAAGGGCACTGAGGAGCTCCCACTCTATAAATGGGGCATTATAGGATTCAATGTGGCGTGTAGTGAATGAAAGGACTTTCCTTTCCAGCTGCCGCCTAAGAGTGCGAAAGGCGGGGGGTAATTCTGCAACGCAGAGCTGCGAGCATAGTGCTCAGCAAAGTGCTCGGCAATCGTGTTTCCACCAGTAGGTAACACGCCATTTATGTTAACAACGAGAACACCTGTTGGGGTCTGGTACGCAAAAACTCTTTTGCTCTTTGCCCAGACTTGGGAAGGTGACGTATGGCACCCAATGGTTGAGAAGTATCTCTCCCTACGCTCCTGCTTCCATTGTTTGATAAGCTGGCGAACGTGGACATGGAGGTGTTTTAAAGGCTATGAGGTGCTCCAGGGAAGGGTGCCGCTTATGCCTGTCGAGCTCACTGACGAGCCTTAATTGCTTCAGTGACTTCCAGCAACCACCAAGGGGCTACCTTACATCAGGGGCACTCTAAAGAGGTATCAAGCTTTCTGCCACAGAAACAATTGCTGAATTCAGCTGCTCAACCATCACATCGATCTTACTGTGTGCGGGAAATTCAATGGTGACAGCAGAGGTGAAAGATTCCCAGTCCGCCTTGTTTAAAGCCCATCTGCACAGGCATCCGTGGGTCTGACACAGGGGCAGTGACAGGAAGATGGGGAAATGGTCAATACACAGGTCGTCATGTGCTCTCCAGTGGATAGATGGGAGAAGTCCTGGGCTGCAAATTGATAAATCAGTGGTCGAGTAACTACCAGGAACCACACTGAAATGTGTGGCAGCCCCAGTATTTAAGAGGCAGAGGTCGAATTGAGACAGTAAATTTTCGACATCTCTGCCTCAGCCAGTCAGCACGGTGCTGCCCCACAAGGGGTTATGGGTGTTAAAATCTCCCAAAAGTAAGTAAAGTTTAGGGAGTTGATCAATCAGTGCAGCTAATACATTCAGGGATACTGCACCATATAGAGGAAGGTATACATTGTAGATAGTTATTTCCTGTGTCATTCTCATTCTGACAGCCACAACTTCAAGAGGGGTTTGAAGGGACACAGTTTCACTACAGACTGAATTTAGGAAATAAACGCCAACTCCACTTGACACTTGATTATAGTCGCTATGGTTCCTGTAATGTCCCTTATAGCCGTGGAGAGCAGGAGTCCGCATTGCCGGGAACCAGGTTTCCTGGATGGCAATGCAGATAGCAGGTGTAAAGCTTAACAATTGCCGTAGCTTAGCCAGGCGGTGGAAAAAACTGCCGCAATTCCACTGGAGGATGCTATCATGAGAATGGGAAGGCATGGAACATTCAATGAGGCCGTTTACACCTCACGGTCACCTGCTGCCACCAACTTACAGCCTGAGCAGTCTATATCCGTTGTGTCTGAGGGTCTGGTGAGATCTAGGTCCTCAACAGACGCCAGAATCTCCATCCCTCAGACGCAGAGCTTGTAGGTAGCAGTGGTGTGGGTACCACCACAATTTTCTTGGTCTTAGGGGCCTTCTTTTTGGATTTCTCTAGCTGCTTCTTGGGTTTTGCTGGCTGGGAGGACTGGCTCAGTCTCTGGGACTGAGGATGAGCGTGAAGCCCTATGACCAGCTGCTTTTGGGCTCTTCAGCCACTGGTGGGTGTCATCTTTCCCACTAGCAGAAACCTGGGAAGGGAGTGACCCAAGGGACCCCATCCAAGCAAGAAAAGCCGAAGAAGACTTCTGTGGCTTAGAAGTGGGGACGGACGTTCTCGATGGTTTGGGGGGGAGGGGGGGTTGTTTGGCGGAGCTGATGGTGCCCAAACTGTTGTAGCGGCAGCATAAGACAATGTCATACGCACAGGATGCGGGCGTTCAAATTTTTTTCTTAGCCTCAGTGTAGGTCAGTCGGTCCAGGGTCTTTTACTCCATGAGTTTCCTTGTTTCTGGAGAATCCTGCAGTCTGGCGAGCAAGGCGAATGGTGCTCTCTGCAGCTGACACAGATGGGAGGCAGGGCACATGGGAGTATTGGGATATTATGGGCGTCCGTAATCTCGACATGTGGCCCAATTGGCTCGCTCTTCGGGAAAATTTTGAAGAATGGTGGTCAAACCCTACAGGGACCCATCACATAAAGGCCAAAATGTGTGAGACTCCTTTTAGTCGCCTATTACGACAGGCAGGAATACCTCTGGCCTATTCTCATCCCCGGATCTGCAGGGGGCTACACCAGCAGAACACATTGTTTCAATTTGCATACTCTTTTTCGAGTGTTGTCAGAAGCGGGACTCAAGTGTCATCTCTAAAAGTGTGCCTGTTTTTTCAAACTGAACTACTGTTGGAAGTAGAAATCTGCTATGTTCACTATAAGATTACTATATGCTGCCTGTCTCTGTGCTAGAGGCTAAGTCTGCAGCTCCATCTCGGTGACATACTGGAACTCCATGGCATGTGATAAACAGTCAGGCTGCGCACCTGCTTCAGTATCATTTGCTTGCAATCCGTGACCTGCCTGTTCCTGGCAATGTGTCTGAACATTTGGTTCATACCGAATGCCGATCAGATTGCGGCTCCATTGCATCGCTTGCTTTGCAAAAAAAGTACCTTTTGCGTGGACTAAGACTGTCAAGACACATTTCTGAAACTCTAAAATGCTTTACTTAGTGACAGATGTGTAGGGTATTTTGACCCTGCCAAGCTAATAGTTCTGCAAGTCGACACTTCTTGCTACGGAATTGGCTCTGTGCTTTCGCCCAGAATTGGTGCACAGACAGACCTATTGTTTTAGCCTCAAAGTTGCTCACTCAAACTCAGTGTAATTATTCTCATATAGAAAAAGAAGCTCTTGCTATTGTGTATGATGTGACAAAATTCCATCCCGATTTTTATGGTCAAAAGTTCTGTTTGTTGACAGATCACAAGCCTTTGCAGCCCTTGTTTCGTCCATCAAAGCTGGTTCCTACATGCAATGCTCAAAAATTGCAACACTGGGCTTTCTTGCTATCGCACTATCAGTATGAAATTGTGTACAGCCCTACAGCAAAGCATGGCAACGCACACACCCTATCTCACCTTCCGATTGTCCCAGATTCTGATTCTGATGCATCTGCTGCATCTTATTGGCAGATCAATGTGCAGGACACTGAATTGCTGGAATCCTTCCTCTTGTACAACAGAAAAATTGCACAGGCCCTGGAAGCAGACCCAGATCTCAAGGTTTTGTCGCATTACATTCGCACGTCTTGGTCTCATTCATTGAAGAGTGTACAGAACTCAGTTGTGTACCGATATTTTGCACGTCAGCATAGCCTTTCAGTTCAACAAGGTGTGATTCAAGTTCAAAATGACAGTGGACAATCTTGTGTGCTTATTCCCAAAGTGTTGCAAAAGGACATGTTGCGAATGCACCACCAAGGACATTGGGGTGTTGTTCGCACTGGAAACACGCCACCAACGCCCTCTCAGCTGCCAGTACTTAGGACTGTTGCCAGTGAGTTAATTAACCAGTTAGTTCGAGTTTAGCTACATAGTTTAGCCAGTTAGTTCCAGCCTGTTATGCCAGTTAGTTCGAGACTGTATGCCATGGAGTTCCAGTGTGTCACAGAGATGGAGCTGCAGACTTAGCCTCTAGCACAGAGACAGGCAGCATATAGTAATCTTATAGTGAACATAGCAGATTTCTACTTCCAACAGTATTGAGGCTACGTGGACTATACAGAATAGAGCTTGTACCACAGCATATGGAAACTTAAGTAGCTCTTTCTTTATGAGTAAAAGACCAGTTATTAATTGTGTGCAGCTTGTGTTATGGAATGAGGATACCAGCCACCAACCAACATCCTCTACTTGCTTCCCATGGTACAGCTCTACAGAGGCAACGAGATGACATAAAAGCAGCTAAAGAGAATACAACACTTAAATACTGCTGCTCCTGCTGATTTCATGCTATCAGTGGTGTTAGTGCCACGTTGATTAGTCTGGAATGTGGCAATGACACAGCTGTAGTCATCAGACTGCAACACTCAATGCTGGCTGGCAAGGTGTCAGCACATGCTGCCTATCACCACAAAGGTGTAATCAAGCTGCTGGCCGTGCTTTTCTCTGGTGATCAGAGACCAATTTTGGATGTCGCCTGACTTTCGTCCTAGCATACTACTTCCTCTAACCCTCATTTACATCTTTATCCTTGACATACTGAAAGTTATAGGATAGTACAAAGCAAAACTCATAAGCCACTTAATGAGACAGTATACTGGTTTGTGCTCAGTACAATAAATACACTGTCTGAGGTGTGGCTATGATTTCCCTTGACCTGCAGGAGTTCTGCAATTGCAGTCTTGGCCTGGTGTGCATTGTGCTGTCTTTACAGCCCTGATGAGTGGTCGGCATGCTGGCATGTTAGGTCCCGTATGCTGCCTTCCTCTGCTGGGGTTAAACTGCTAGTTTCTGAGACAATGCCCAAGAAACAATTGTGGCATTACAATACACTTTTAAATGTCCAATACCAAGTGGTCCACTTTCTCACAATTTTGGTTTGGATTGCATTAATGTACTTCCTTTGTGTGAATTAATTTTAATAAAAATATAGCCTCATTTAAATAATCCTCTCTTTCATTGCAACTAAAATGAAAGAGCAAACTCCATATACACCCCCAATAACTTTGGACTTATTTCCATTGGACAAAGCAGAGAATTTATTCACTTAATTTTAGACCCAGAAGAAGGCTGCTGCAACCGTGGGCGAAACGGTGGTTTCTCTCTAGCAGCAGTAGTTTTTTCTTTTACATTATGATGCGGTGCCATACCCAGAAAACTTTTCTGTCGACTGACTCTGGCCGCGGAAACCTACGCAGTTATATTAATTTTAGTACTCTCTCTGTGTCATCCAAGAAATCTTATCTTACCCTAACAATGTAACACACATTTGGACACACATGAATAGCTCTAGATATATAGTGACATTATATATTCACTCTTTTTCAGTGCTGTTTGTAACCAAATCCAATGCATCTGGAAAAAAAATCATTTATGATGTATATAAATAGCTTCACCACCACCACCACTACTTCTCCATTCCTGTTGAATGAGTGCAAAGAATGAACACCCTTACCTACCTTATCTAGTGAAGGTTTCTATTTTTACTCAGACATCATTGGACTTATAATTTCACACAATATAACACAGTGACCACTTCATACAGCCACCATGCCTTCAGTGTTCTTGCCAATGGGAACTTTCATCAAATGAAAAATGCATCTAATAATTTACTTATTCTATGTTTGAGCAAAGTTGCAACATATGTAGGACAAAATAAGAGGAATGGGGTTTAGTACAGGTGGCACCTGAATTTATCCCGTACTCAATACATACTGGACAGGATCAGTGAACTCCACATCAACTGACTGTGGTACTATCATCTCTATAAATGGGTACATCTCTGGACCATGCAATAAATGACAGTTAAATGTGTGAATGTTATGTATTAGCCCAGGGACAAAAATGGATGTTATCATTTCCAGGTTGAGGAAAATGTCAACGTCAAGAGTGTAAGCTTAGAGGTCTCTCATAGTAAAGTTATTAGGATGTATTATGGGAAAACCATTAAAATTTCTCTGTTTGGTTTCAAATGTCAACTGCCCATATGTTTTCTTGAGCTTGATGCAACAAAATAGGCACTACAGTGTGCAATAAATTCAAAATACCTTGGAAGACTGTTAAACCATATTTCTACATGCCAGCATCTCACTGCATATTTCTAAACAGGTGATATATTTTAGCTTTTCTACAATACAGTTCCACTGCTTTGCAACTTGAGAGAATGGCTGTCCTACAATGAATTAGGATGTGTGTAACTTTCTTCTTTAATGATAAAAAAGTATCTTGAAGGGTGCTAACCATTTTGTCTTCCAGTGAGGTATGTGTCTTACTAGTTATGTAATTTATCTTTGTAATGCTTTATTCAGCTTACTTGCTGTTTGTTTGGTCTCACACCTGTTTTCTCAGTTATTTGAAAGTGTAACTCAACCCAGTACAACAGAATATATCATTGTATGGCAACTTCAAATATCTGTACCAACATATTATTGTTTTATATTAATGACAGAAAGAGTTCCAGTTCACAACAAATTAGGTGCATTCCTTCCTTCCTGCTGCTACGTTTTTCTTACCCTCAAAATAATAATAATAATAATAATAATAATAATAATAATCATCATCATTATTATCATTACTTCATGACATCTTCAACACAGAATTTATATGACATGTGCACAATGCCTAAAAATTGCAAATACAGGATGTCCAGAAAGCAAGTATCTATTTTATAGAAATAGTGATTATACTTGCAATGTTTGCTATGGTATCAGTTTATTAGTAATTACTTTCAGTATGGCCACCATCAATATCGTGACTCATTTCTCTTTTTTCAGCAGTGGCGTGAAACACATTCTGATGCATTACTGGTATTATGGCAGCAGCATCAGCTTGTGTGAGACAGTTCCTACAATGTGTTAATGCATTGTTTGAACATACATCCTTTGATAAATCCCCACACAAAAAAGTCAAAAAAGTCCTTCGGCATGAAGTCTGGGGAACATGCTGCCCACATGCAAGACAGATTTGGCCAATGGGAAGTGCAGAACTGCATGACATTGTCAGTGCAAGCTCCATCTTAGACAGCAGGAGTTCAGCCAACTGCAGATAATGCATCACAACAGTCGATGGGATGTAAACAACAAGGAGATCTGAGCCGATTTGAAAATTATGACTTATGGAGTAGATGACATATTTCAACCACAGCAGCTGCAGTTGATGCAGGAAATCATAAACATAAATTGACATTGTAATTATTCATGAAAATATGTCAGTGAGATCAAGGACAGTGTGTTAGGCAGTGATGGACAGGGAGTAAACATTGTGTATGGACATGAGGAAAGTAATGTTATTAGAGACAGAATTGAGAAATTTCACTTGATAGATGAACATAAAGTAGGAATTAAAGCTGAACCTGAAGATGACAGCGGATTTAGATCAAGATTGATTTATTTTTCTATGACAAACTTGATGACAGCTGAATTGTGAAGGAAATATCTGGAGATATACCAACTGCTCACTGTAGTGGTCATGAAGAATCTAACAAGTTTCGAACTGGATGACCACTCAGAAAAATATGTGGAGCAAGGAATTAGTGATAGTAATTAGGCTTGCTTTGAATTTATGAAAGAAATTAAATATGATATTAGTAGTTTAAATTCAAAATTAGACACAAGTAGTGATTGCATTAAAAATAATTTAAAAAGTAAACTGGTAGCACAAAGCTTGATATAAAAGAAGAAAAACATTGGTGAAATTAATACTTATATTTGTTGTTGTTGTTGTGGTCTTCAGTCCTGAGACTGGTCTGATGCAGCTCTCCATGCTACGCTATCCTGTGCAAGCTTCTTCATCTCCCAGTATGTACTGCAGCCTACATTCTTCTGAATCTCCTTACTGTATTCATCTCTAGGTCTCCCTCTACGATTTTTACCCTCCACACTGCCCTCCAATACTAAATTGGTGATCCCTTGATGCCTCAGAACATGTCCTACCAACCGATCCGTGCTTCTAGTCAAGTTGTGCCACAAGCTCCTCTTCTCACCAATTCTATTCAATACCTCCTCATTAGTTACCCACCTAACTTCAGAATTCATCTGTGGCACCACATTTCGAAAGCTTCGATTCTCTTCTTGTCCAAATTATTTACCGTCCATATTTCACTTCCATACATGGCTACACTCCATACAAATACTTTCAGAAACGACTTCCTGACGTTTAAATCTATACTCGAGGTTAACAAATTTCTCTTCTTCAAAAACGCTTTCCTTGCCATTGCCAGTCTACATTTTATATCCTCTCTACTTCGACCATCATCAGTTATTTTGCTCCCCAAATAGCAAAACTCCTTTACTACTTTACGTGTCGCATTTCCTAAACTAATTCCCTCAGCATCACCTGACTTAATTAGACTACATTCCATTACCCTCGTTTTGCTTTTGTTGATGTTCATCTTATATCCTCCCTTCAAGACACCATCCATTCCGTTCAACTGCTCTTCCAAGTCGTTTGCTGTCTCCTGCAGAATTACAATGTCATCGGCGAACCTCAAAGTTTTTATTTCTTCTCCATGGACTTTAATACCTACTCCCAATTTTTCTTTTGTTTCCTTTACTGCTTTCTCAATATACAGATTGAATAACATCGGCGATAGGCTACAACGCTGGCTCACTCCGTTCCCAACCAATGCTTCCTTTTCGTGCCCCTCAACTCTATATAACTACCATCGTAAATAGCCTTTCGTTCCCTGTATTTTCCCCCTGCCACCATCAGAATTTGAAAAAGAGTATTCCAGTCAACATTGTCAAAAGCTTTCTCTAAGTCTACAAATGCTATGAACGTAGGTTTGCCTTTAGTTGTAGCATCAGTATAGTCTCACGTGTTGCAATATTTCTACGGAATCCAAACCGATCTTCCCCGAGGTCGGCTTCTACCAGTTTTTCCATTTGTCTGTAAAGAATTCGTGTTAGTATTTTGCAGCTGTGACTTATTAAACTGATACTTCGGTAATTTTCACATCTGTCAACACCTGCTTTCTTTGGGATAGGACTTATTATATTCTTCTTGAAGTCTGAGGGTATTTCGTCTGTCTCGTACATCTTCCTCACCAGATGGTAGAGTTATGTCAGGACTGGCTCTCCCAAGGCTGTCAGTAGTTCTAATGGAATGTTGTCTACTCCCGGGGCCTTGTTTCGCCTTAGGTCTTTCAGTGCTCTGTCAAACTCTTCACACAGTATCATATCTCCCGTTTCATCTTCATCTACATCCTCTTCCCTTTCCATAATATTGCCCTGAAGTACATCGCCCTTGTACAGATACACTATATACTCCTTCCACCTTTCTGCTCTCCCTGCTTTGGTTAGAACTGGGTTTCCATCTGAGCTCTTGATATTCATGCAAGTGGTTCTCTTTTCTCCAAAGGTCTCTTTACATTCCCTGTAGGCAGTATCTATCTTACCCCTAGAGAGATAAGTCTCTATATCCTTACATTTGCCCTCTAGCCACACCTGCTTAGCCATTTTGCACTTCCTGTCGATCTCATTTTTGAGACATTTGTTTTCCTTTTTGCCTCCTTCATTTACTGCATTCTTATATTTTCTTCTTTCATCAATTACATTCAATATTTCTTCTGTCACCCAAAGATTTCTACTAGCCCTCGTCATTTTACCTCCTTGATCCTCTGCTGCCTTCGCTACTTCATCCCTCAAAGCTACCCATTCTTCTTTTCCCCCCCTTCTTGTCAATTGTTCCCTTATGCTCTCCCTGAAACTCTGTACACCCTCTCATTTACTCAGTTTATCCAGGTCCCATCTCCTTAAATTCCCACCTTTTTTAGTTTCTTCAGGTTTAATCTACAGTTCATAACCGATAGATTGTGGTCAGAGTCCACACCTGCCCCTGGAAATGTCTTACAATTTAAAACCTGGTTCCTGAATCTCTCTCTTAGCATTAGATAATCTATATGATACTTTTTAGTATCTCCAGGCTTCTTCCATGTATACAACCTTCTTTTATGATTCTTGAAGCAAGTGTTAGCTATGATTAAGTTATGCTCTGTGCGAAATTCTACCAGGCAGCTTTCATTTCTCCCCCCAATCCATATTCACCTACTACATTTCCTTCTCGTCCTTTTCCTACTATCGAATTCCAGTCACGCATGACTTAATTTTCCGTCTCCCTTCACTATCTGAATAATTGCTTTTATCTCATCATACATTTCTTCAATTTCTTGGTCATCTGCAGAGCTAGTTGGCATACAAACTTGTACTACTGTAGTAGGCATGGGCTTAGTGTCTATCTTGGCCACAATAACTCGTTCACTATGCTGTCTGTAGTAGCTTACCCGCAATCCTATTTTTTATTCACTATTAAACCTACTCCTGCATTACCCCTATTTGATTTTGTATTTATAACCCTGTATTCACCTGACCAAAGTCTTGTTCCTCCTGCCACCGAACTTCACTAATTCCCACTCTATCTAACTTTAACCTATCCATTTCCCTTTTTAAATTTTCTAACCTACCTGCCTGATTAAGCGATCTGACATTACACGCTCCGATCTGTAGAACGCCAGTTTTCTTTCTCCTGATAACAACGTCCTCTCGAGTAGTCGCCGCCCGGAGATCCGAACGGGACTATTTTACCTCCAGAATATTTTACCCAAGAGGACGCCATCATCATTTAACCATACAGTAAAGCTGCATGCCCTCGGGGAAAATTACGGCTGTAGTTTCCCCTTCACAGTACCAGCACAGCAAGGCCGTTTTGGTTAGTGTTACAAGATCAGATCAGTCAATCATCCAGACTATTGCCTCTGCAACTACTAAAAATGCTGCTGCCCCTCTTCAGGAACGACACGTTTGTCGGGCCTCTCAACAGATACCCCTCCGTTGCGGTTGCACCTACGGTACGGCTATCTGTATCGCTGAGGCACGCAAGCCTCCCCACCAACGGCAAGGTCTATGGTTCATGGGGGCGGGGCGGGGGATTAATACTTATCTTACCAAATTAAATAAGAAACTATAGGATGTGGAAATCGATTTTGAAAATAAATGAAAGGTAGCAGTACAAGATACACAAGCGAAATTGAATAATGCTAACATTGCCATATGGTCAACAAAAATAATTTGGAAACTGTGTGAGAAAAGAATTAAATCTGTTGCAAATTTATGTAAATGTAATTTGCAAGTAGCAAAGAATTTTTGTTTTGATGTTTGGTTTGTGGGGCACTCAACTGCGCAGTTATCAGCACCCATACAAATTCCCAATCTCTGCTCAGTCCAGTCTCGCCACTTTCATGAATAATGATGAAATAATGAGGACAACACAAACACCCAGTCCCCGGGCAAAGAAAATCCCCAACCCAGCCAGGAATCGAGGCCGGGACCCCGTGATCTATAGGCAACAGTGCTAGCCACTAGATCACGAGCTGTGGACAGATAGATTAGAAACTGAAGTAGAAAATAAATGTACATTGGTTATTGGTAAGAAAATGGAGAAGGTACGCGAAAATGTAGGTTGTAAGCTTGTTGAGATTGAAAGGAAAATCAACAATGTTCGAAGTGTTAAGCATTTAGTGTGTTATGTCTCCAGCAGAACTTCTTTGTTAGTTACAAGACATTTAACATTTGTGTACCATGTGGTGATGTATATCCTCTTGATTTTATTAAAGAATTTAATGATTTGCCTGAAAATTGGAGCAATAATGGTAAAATGTCTTTTGTAAGAGCATTTTTCTTCTGTAAGAGTACTTTTGAAGTTTGATGCTTACAGCTGGGCAGCTGAAGTTGCATAATCTTGCAGTTCATGGGAAGAGTTTAAGAAATTGTTTTTAAATGAATATTGGTCTAAAGATGAACAAAATAGAATTTTGGGAAAGTGACAGGTATGATCCTAGTAGAGGCACTATTAAAGGTTTTTGTCAGTTCTGGATTAACAAATTAAAAGTATTTAGATAAAGCACTGGGAGTGAGTTAATAGCTATGAGATTGGAAAACAAACTTCCATAGTGAATTAGAGAGTTGCTTTTACCTGCTCCTAGAAATATTATGATTATCATCCTTTTCTCAGACGTTATTTCTGGTTAAAAATGGAAAGTGACGCGGACCTTGATCAAGCGTGACTTCCTTTTAACTGTACGGTATATGTTATATTGCATTTAGGAACTTTCGGGTAATTGAACATGTATCAATAATTACGGATTTTTGTAGTTGTATATATAAGTTTGGATGTAGCTGTATTGCATTGATGTACTGGAGGATATTGTGTGGTATGACACCTGTAGTTGATAGTATAATTGGTATAATGTCAACTTTGTCCTGATGCCACATGTCCTTGACTTCCTCAGCCAGTTGTATGTATTTTTCAATTTTTTCTCCTGTTTTCTTTTGTATATTTGTTGTATTGGGTATGGATATTTCGATTAGTTGTGTTAATTTCTTCTTTTTATTGGTGAGTATGATGTCAGGTTTGTTATGTGGTGTTGTTTTATCTGTTATAATGGTTCTGTTCCAGTATAATTTGGTTTTATCATTCTCCAGTACATTTTGTGGTGCATACTTGTATGTGGGAACGTGTTGTTTTATAAGTTTATGTTGTAAGGTAAGCTGTTGATGTATTATTTTTGCTACATTGTCATGTCTTCTGTATTTGCTAGTATTGTACACCCGCTTGTGACGTGATCTACTGTTTCTATTTGTTGTTTGCAAAGTCTGCATTTATCTGTTGTGGTATTAGGATCTTTAATAATATGCTTGCTGTAATATCTGGTGTTTATTGTTTGATCCTGTATTGCAATCATGAATCCTTCCGTCTCACTGTATATATTGCCTTTTCATAGCCATGTGTTGGATGCGTCTTGATCGATGTGTGGCTGTGTTAGATGATACGGGTGCTTTCCATGTAGTGTTTTCTTTTTCCAATTTACTTTCTTCGTATCTGTTGTAGAAGTGGTTATGAAATTGCAATGGTGTAGCTGATGTATTTATATGAGTGACTGCTTTGTGTATTTTGCTAGTTTCTGCTCGTTCTATAAAGTATTTTCTTAAATTGTCTACCTGTCCATAATGTAGGTTTTTTATGTCGATAAATCCCCTTCCTCCTTCCTTTCTGCTTAATGTGAATCTTTCACTTGCTGAATGTATGTGATGTATTCTATATTTGTGGCATTGTGATTGTGTAAGTGTATTGAGTGCTTCTAGGTCTGTGTTACTCCATTTCACTACTCCAAATGAATAGGTCAATATTGGTATAGCATAAGTATTTATAGCTTTTGTCTTGTTTCTTGCCGTCAATTCTGTTTTCAGTATTTTTGTTAGTCTTTGTCTATATTTTTCTTTTAGTTCTTCTTTAATAATTGTATTATCTATTCCTATTTTTTGACTGTGTCCTGTGTATTATTATTATTATTATTATTATTATTATTATTATTATTATTATTATTATTATTATTCTTGAACTATGTAGGGAAAGTGGAAAGAGTCAGGCCCACAGTGGATGATTTTTGGAGGAATTTTGAAGATAGGAAGCATTCAACGAGGGATTATCATTTATACAATGAATAGACCAGATTCAGGAAGGAATAATGGGGGCTGTTGGAATAATTGAGTGGACAATGGTCCAAGTGGAAGTAGAAATGATAGAAGGAATTCTAGAGAGAGAAATGTGGGAAATAATGGTAACTTTGGATCAGATCATTTAAACTATGATTTGCTCCAGTTGGGGATAGCACTTGCGCAAGACACAGGAAAGAGCCATTTGTAAATAATTTTAGTGTAATTTCTGAGAATGTAAATCAAATAGCAGTAATAAGGTAAGTGGAGAACGACAGATCCAATTATTGATGTAGGAAGTGTTTCAACTCTACAGTGTACAGAAGGTTGCAGGAAGGGACATCAGGGTGCCAAGAAAAAATATGAACTGAAGAAAACAAAGCAAATTGAGTATCTTTCTTTGTGGTCAAAATTTATATTAGAAGTAAAGCAAATCAATACTGTTGATACTGAAAAGGTTCAGGTTGTTACAAAGAACTTAGATGTAAATATTAATACAGGTAAGGATACTGAAATAAAATGTGTGCAGGTAATGGATAAAACTGTTGTAAAAATAAATGATACAATGCAGTAACCTAATGTCACAGAAGATGAGTCATTTATAATTAGCAGTAATGAAAATGTGAATAAATACGACACTAGTGTGAGTAGTTTTGTTGGACAGTAAGTTGTTGATGTGAATGTGGACACCTTTAGTGATGTTGAAGTAGCGTGTGTGCAAATAGTGAATTATGGTCTTGGGAGACAACAATATGGATAAGTGTCAATTTGAAGGGGAAAATAGAACTTTCGTAGTGGACAGCAATGTAGATGATTTGCAAATAATTGGACCTAAAGTAATTAAGACTTAATCAGAATGTGTCTTTATGGCAAATAAAGATGTGATACTAGTACTTGTAGTGAAAATTATGGTCTTGATAAGGGAAAGGTCGAGTGTGGTGAAAACAGTAGTATGGATGATGATGATGATGATGATGATGATAAAAAGAATGGCTTGTTAGAGGAAGAGGAGAGTGCTTTTCATTCTGTTAATGGACGTAAATAAGAATGCAGATGAAGTATCCAAATCTAGCTTGATTACTAAATTAAATAATGTTCATAATTTGGTTACTGAGGGTATTCAAGGCTAAGCTGTTTATGAATTATGTAATAATAGTTTTCTATGCACAGGATGGATAGGTGTTGGAGATGAACTATTTACTGATTCACTGTTGGAATAAAATAGCAGTTTTATGCAAAAGCGTTTATTGTAACTGGTGGAAGAAAAATTGCAGTGAAATGTATGATTTATGTAAGAGACAAGGTACAATGAATACAAATTTGACTGTATTTTTCAGTAAATTATGCATCGATGATACTAAAACTGTAAAAAAAAAAAAAAAAAAAAAAAAAAAAAAAAAAAAAAAAAAAAAAAAAAAGCAACAGTCACTATAAACGTACAGACAGTAATTTTTAGTATGTTGGTTATGCTCATTACTTTTGTGTTTACTGGATTCATTTGTGTCAGCTGGTGGTAGAAAGTACAGGAATTCTCTTGTGTTTTGCATTGATCTGGAAAATGCTGTGAAAGATGACATTTCACTTTCAACCAATAATACAAAATTAGATGCTCTGTACTGAATTCATAATGTGGCAATAATGTTTCCTGAGGTGGGTGATCTTATCCTTCCATTTCCACAAGTCAGTCAATCTCTTCTATTATCCTGTCAGTAGTTTGTAAGTTGAACTGTAATTGCCCCCAACTTCTGTATGACATTCATTATGGTAATATGTTCCAATGAAGTTTCTTCTGTGCTATTAGTTTATATTGGAGTGATGATTATACGAAATGAAACTATAAGGGTGTGGAAGCAAGAACAATACACAATACATATATAGTATTTGGTAACATTGATGAGGTGTTGTCTTTATTTTGGTTTTGGAGGTCATAATGAGAGTAATTTTAATTCAGCACTAATAAATTTGTTTCAGCACAAAAGGAAGGAGGATGGAATATGAAAAATGTGTCAGGAAAGGTGAAGGTGTCTGAAAATCATATTTACGATCTAAAATGTGTGGAGTTAGTAGGAAATCATGCAGCAGCGGAAGTAGAGAAAGACAGAACATCTTGGAGACATCATTTAGTTCTCTTTTGCGGTGACATATAAAAGTTTTGTGCTGAGTGCAATTATTTATGGAGAGGTTTGTCCATCTGTGTAAAATGTGTCATTCTATAGCCATTGGCATCAATAAAATAGAATAAAGGTAAGCCACAGTTGCCTACAATAATAAATATAGTAACAAAGGAAGTTTTGTATCTATATTGTTATTCAGGCCACAGTTTAAAGTAATATTATGGAATACACTGAAGTTATGAAATCAGTACATAAGTATCCTGTCTATTATGGACAAGAGGAAGTTCGCATATTATACTAGGATTTGTAACTGTGGAATGTAGTTCTGCAGATTTATTTTTTGTATAGGAGCAAAGCAGGTGCTTATTTCTTAGATAATGGAGTAATGAAAAAATAATGGAGCAACAATACAAAGTATGATGAAGTGTCAATGAAATAATGAAGTAATAAAGAGAAGTAACGAGAAATGTATTAGTAAGGAATTAATAGTTAGGGATCCTTACTTTGCAGAGGAGTATTTGTTGTGAATGCACTTTTCTAGTTATGATGGAAGTAAAAGGTGTAAGTAAGTACAACATGTTAACTGTGTACAGATGCATATAAATTGTGTGTAATGAAACATCTTAGTGACTTAGGCGAAAAGAAATTATTTTTTATGTAATGTATGATGCTGGATATGGAAAATTAAATAACAGGGTAATGTTTTGATGAAGCACCAATAAGGTTCTGCTACACATCAAATTTTCTTGTAATTAATAGTTGCCATTTGTGTTTCCACTAAGGAGGTTGATAAAAGAGAAACAAGATGATGTTAATTGAGTAGTTAACTACTATGAGTAGACAGTAATTTGAGTATACTGACCAGATTTGACATAGATGAAATAGAAATTATGGGAAACACTAAGTAGTATCTATGGCCAGATTTAACATAGATGAAATAGAAATTATGAGAAACACTAAGCAGCATTTTGCAAATTTAACTTGACTTTAGCATTCAATGACATGAGATAATGATTTGAGTTAAAGTACAAGATGACATGAAACATATTCCATTCTCTTTACGTTTTTGAAGTAAATTATTGCGACAATTTGAGAAATATACATGTATATATATTTCTGTGTAATGAATATGTCTAAAATTGAAACATTTTCTTACAGGTAGTTATGGTAATTACTTGTATACTAAAGTGGAATGCTTCGTTTTCCTGCTCATGTATACTGACTGATGGTAACCTGCTCCAAGAACACTGGTGAAATTAGAGGACAGGGGACAATCATTTGCACATGAAAAATGTGTGGACCCTCTCTTCAGCTAAGTGCTAGAGTGAAAAGTGTATCTGTGGTAAATAAGTAGTGATGTGACTGGTAGATGGGAAAAAAACTTTCTTTTGTGAAAAGTAAAGAGAGTGTAGTCTTTTTAATTTGTTTTCTTTTGCTATCTAATTTCTGATTTTCAGGGACAAACACTTGAAAATGGAATATGTTTCTCTTCTGTGATTTTGTATTTGAGTTTGTTCTGAACAGTTCGCATATCTTTGTATTGTAGGTTTATGACCAGCTTTGATAGCCAAAATAATGTTTAATCTGAATATTTATTTGTTTGATGTAAAAACTTTGTAGTTAGTTGTCTAGACACTGGATTATATAGTAAACTATTTGGCAATATCTGCCGATATAACCCAGTGTGGAAGTAATGTAACAAAGCAGGCAGATTCCTTCCAGCTGTTAATATTATCTCCCCCCAAAACTACTATTACAATTTTAATTTCATGATATCCTAAATACTATTATTTATCACGCATGTTCACAATACCAAAAAATCACTAATATTGACCTCAATAATTTCAGAATTCGTTGTCATTGTTCATATGTAAACATATACCTAGTTACTAACTTCATGATAAAGTAGATGAAAAAGCTATATAAACAATTAATGTATCCACACAATCAATGATGAAAATATTTTAGCAGTTCTTCCATTCACTTAGTTTCAGAGAAATTAAGATTTTTAGTTAAAATATTGTTACTGAAATAGAAGCACATATTTAGGTAAACTAACCAGTGTAATTCAATAGGAATAATAATAATAATAATATAAAAAAAAATAAACAGCTTGTTGGAAGCCATTTAAACCAGTCTGCAGTGAGTTTCAAAATAACAAGGCCTATGTTCACCAATAAAGGGAAATGTACTGCAAGTGATGTAGTATAAATTACAAGTCAGAAAATGTACTGGAACTTATATGGATATTGCATCCAGTTTATTCAGTAGTTTTACCAATTAATCGGACTTTTGAGAATGAAAACTTGGACCAAGTAGACTGTAATCTGTTTATTATCTTATCAATTAACCAATTTCATCCAATGTATATAACTCAGGTTATGAAGTTATGTATATGACAAATTGCAGACAATGTATACAGCAATGTCACAATTTTATGAATGTATTACAGGTGCTTAAAAATGACCCACAGAGGAAATAGGCTAACTGCACAGACAATAAACAGATTACATGCTACTTGGACCATGTTTTCATTTTCAGAATTAAAATAAAATTTTAAAGTTTGCCAAGATGCAGTGATCCCAAGGTATGTTGCAGTGATTCTAAGGTATGTTAACATCAAGATAAATTGTAAATCAGATGCTGCCATTGCATGAAGGCCCACAGTGAACGTCTTTGGATTAGATACGAACTGCAAGAGAGACACAAGCAGACAGCTGAACTTGACTGGAAGTTAAATTTAGACATCCAGAAGCGAGTGAATCAGCGACACCATCCCAGTTTGATAAACTCTTATGGTGCTGTTCAGGATTATATTAGTGACCATTCTGGATTCAAACAAGATAATAAGTTGGAGAGGTTAGTTAAGATTAAGAAAAAATAAAATAGCAATAGAGGGAAAACCCCTAATCAGACTTTTAATTTTTTGAATGAGTGGCTAACTTAGCGAACATAACGTTAGCCGAAGAAGACGAAGAAGAAGAAGAAGAAGAAGAAGAAGAAGAAAACAATTTTAGACAAGGGATTTAAATTCAATGTCAAACCAAGGTTGCAGGGAAAGGCAATTAAAAACATAATCGTTAACACTATGGTGGCACTAGATGAGGTGCAATTGTCTATGCAAGAATACAATAGCATCACATCCAAAGCAGTAAATGCTAATCGAAAAACACATTACACATGACAAATATGAGAATCTATTGGTTATGAACTGTAGATTAAAACTGAAGAAACTGCAAAAAAGTGGGAATTTAAGGAGATGGGACCTGGATAAACTGAAAGAACCAGAGGTTGTTCAGAGTTTCAGGGAGAGCATAAGGGAACAATTGACAGGATTGGGGGTAAGAAATACAGTAGAAGAAGAATGGGTAGCTTTGAGGGATGAAATAGTGAACACAGTAGAGGATCAAATAGGTAAAAAGACGAGGGCTAGTAGAAACCCTTTGGTAACAGAAGAAATATTGAATTTAATTGATGAAAGGAGAAAATATAAAAATGCAGTAAATGAAGCAGGCAACAGGTATACAAACATCTCAAAAATGATATCGACAGGAAGTGCAAAATGGCTAAGCAGGGATGGCTAGAGGAAAAATGTAAGGATGTAGAGGCTTACCTCACTAGGGGTAAGATAGATACTGCCTACAGGAAAATTAAAGAGACCTTTGGAGAAAGGAGAACCACTTGTATGAATATCAAGAGCTTTGATGGAAACCCAGTTCTAAGCAAAGAAGGGAAAGCAGAAAGGTGGAAGGAGTATATAGAGGGTCTATACAAGGGGGGCGATGTACTTGAGGACAATATTATGGAAATGGAAGAGGATGTAGATGAAGATGAAATGGGAGATATGATACTGCGTGAAGAGTTTGACAGAGCACTGAAAGACCTGAGTCGAAACAAGGCCCCCGGAGTAGACAAAATTCCATTAGAATTACTGACAGCCTTGGGAGAGCCAGCCCTGACGAAACTCTACCATCTGTTGAGGAAGATGTGTGAGACAGGCGAAATACCCTCAGACTTCAAGAAGAATATAATAATTCCAATACCAAAGAAAGCAGGTGTTGACAGATGTGAAAATTACCGAACTATCAGTTTAATAAGTCACAGCTGCAAAATACTAACACGAATTCTTTACAGACGAATGGAAAAACTGATAGAAGCCGACCTCGGGGAAGATCAGTTTGGATTCCGTAGAAATGTTGGAACATGTGAGGCAATACTGACCCTACAACTTCTCTTAGAAGAAAGATTAAGGAAAGGCAAACCTACGTTTCTAACATTTGTAGACTTAGAGAAAGCTTTTGACAATGTTGATTGGAATACTCTCTTTCAAACTGCAATGGTCATTAGCGCCCTGACTACTCTAAGAATGCACCGCGAGGCACAAGTTAACAACAACAACTAAAAGGGAAAACACGATAAAAGACAGACTGACAGGCATAGGATTAAAAAACAGCATCATCAAATGTCCTTAGCGAGGTTTGTCAAATTGATAAAACGAAGAACACGAGCAGCTGCTCGTGGGTCATCCGCTAAAATGGCATCGAAAGTATTTGGCAGGTTAAGATCTAGGCGCAGTGTGTTAAGATCTGGACAGGACATTAAAATGTGTCTAACCGTCAGCAAGTGCCCACATGGGCAGAACGGCGTCGGCGCAGCCGTCAGCAGATGGCGATGGCTGAACCAGCAGTGTCCAATTCTTAACCGGGCTAAAACGACCTCCTCCCGCCGAGAAGGGCGTGAGGAGGACGTCCAAGCCACGGGAAGAGGTTTTAAGGCCCGAAGCTTGTTGTCGTAAGTGCAGCCCAATCGGCATGCCACAGCAATAAAATGCGCCGACAAATGACCCTGCTAAAATCGGACGAAGGGACACAACAAGAAGCTGTCCGAGGCTGGAGGACCGCAGCCTTGGCCGCGGCATCTGCAGCTTCGTTCCCAGGGATACCGACATGGCCAGGAACCCACATAAAGCTAACCGGAGAACCGACGTCCACCAGCTGCTGAAGAGAGCGTTGGATCCGGTGTACGAAAGGGTGAACCAGGTACGGATCACTGAGGCTCTGGATGGCGCTCAGGAAATCTGAGCAGATGACATAAGCAGAATGTCGGTGGCGGCAGATGTAAAGAACAGCCTGGTAGAGGGCAAAGAGCTCAGCTGTGAAGACCGAACAATGGCCATGGAGCCGGTATTTGAAACTTTGTGCCCCGACAATAAAGGAACACCCGACCCCGTCATTGGTCTTAGAGCCATATGTATAAATGAAAGTCATGTTGATGAACTTCGAACGAAGTTCCAAAAAACGGGAGTGGTAGACCGAACCGGGGGTGACCTCTTTTGGGAGCGAGCTGAGGTCAAGGTGAACGCGGACCTGAGCCTGGAGCCAAGGTGGCGTGTGGCTCTCGCCCACTCGAAAGGTTGCGGGGAGTGAAAAATTAAGGTGTTGAAGGAGGCGACGAAAGCGAACTCCAGGGGGTAGCAGTGCAGAGACATACAACCCGTACTGACGGTCAAGAGAGTCGTCAAAAAAGGAACGATAAGACGGGTGGTCGGGCATTGACAGTAGCCGACAGGCATACCGACAAAGCAGTATATCGCGCCGGTAGGTGAGTGGCAATTCGCCAGCGTCAGCATGAAGACTCTCTACGGGACTAGTATAAAATGCTCCAATCGCAAGTCGTAAACCCCGATGTTGTATGGAGTTGAGGCGGCGTAAGATGGATGGCCGTGCAGAGGAGTATACGAAGCTCCCATAATCCAGCTTGGAGCGGACGATCGACTGATATAGACGAAGTAGGACGGTTCGATCCGCTCCCCACGACATACCACTGAGAACACGGAGGACAGTTAAAGAACGGGTACAACGGGCGGCCAAATATGACACATGTGGAGACCAGCTAAGTTTCCTGTCAAATGTAAGGCCTAAAAATTTGGTTGTCTCCACGATTGGGAGAGCAACGGGACCGAGTCGTAAGGACGGTGGGAGAAACTCTTTGTAGTGTCAGAAGTTAATACAGACCGTCTTCTCGGCAGAAAAACGGAAGCCATTGGCGACACTCCAGGAGTAAAGACGGTCAAGAGAACGCTGAAGACAGCGCTCCAGGACACGTGTACACTGCGCGCTGCAATAGATGGTAAAATCGTCCACGAAAAGGGAGCCTGATACATCAGCTGGGAGGCAATCCATTATTGGATTGATCGCAATGGCGAAGAGAGCGACGCTCAAAACTGAGCCCTGTGGCACCCCCATTCTCCTGGCGAAAGGTGTCGGACAGGACAGAACCCACACGTACCCTGAACTGTCGATCCATTAAAAAGGAACGAATAAAAAGAGGGAGGCGACCGCGAAGGCCCCATGTATGCATGGTGCGGAGAATGCCCGCCCTCCAACAGGTGTCGTAAGCCTTCTCCAAATCAAAGAACACAGCCGCAGTCGGGCGCTTCCGCAAGAAGTTATTCATAATGAAGGTCGACAAGGTAACCAGATGGTCAACAGCAGAGCGGCGCCTACGAAATCCACATTGTACGTTGGTAAGTAGGCGTCGAGATTCGAGCAGCCAAACCAATCTAGAGTTAACCATTCGCTCCATCACTTTACAGACACAGCTGGTAAGCGAGATAGGTCGATAACTGGAAGGCAAGTGCTTGTCCTTCCCCGGCTTAGGAATCGGGACAACAAGAGACTCGCGCCAGCATGCGGGAACATGTCCCTCAATCCAGATGCGATTGTATGTACGAAGAAGAAAACCTTTACCCGCAGGAGAAAGGTTCTTCAGCATCTGAATATGAATAGAATCTGGCCCTGGAGCGGAGGACCGTGATCGGCCAAGTGCGTTTTCGAGTTCCCGCATGGTGAATGGGGCATTATAACTTTCACAATTCGAGGAGCGGAAGTCAGGTGGCCTAGCCTCCTCTGCCTGTTTGCGGGGTAGGAAGGCAGGGTGGTAATGAGCGGAGCTCGAAATCTCTGCGAAAAAGCGGCCGAAGGCATTGGAGACAGCCTCAGGGGCCACAAGGACGTCATTCGCGACCTTCAAGCCAGAAACTGGTGAGTGGACCTTAGTGCCAGATAGCCGGCGCAGGCTACCCCAGACAACAGAAGGAGGAGTAAAACTGTTGAAGGTGCTTGTGAAAGCAGCCCAGCTGGCTTTCTTGCTTTCTTTAATAATACGACGACACTGAGCACGTAATCGTTTATAATTGATACAATTCGCCACTGTAGGGTGGCGTTTAAATGTGCGTAAAGCATGTCGACGAGCACGTAAAGCGTCTCTACATGCTGCGGTCCACCAGGGGACCGGTACGCGACGTGGAGAAGAAGTAGGGTGAGGGATGGAATATTCAGCAGCAGCGAGAATGACTTCCGTGAGGTGTGCAACCTGACGATCGCAACTTGTGAAGGTTTGATCCTGAAAGGTCGCCCTGGAAGAGAAGAGCCCCCAGTCTGCCTTGGAGATGGTCCAATTAGAGGAGCACGGAGAGGGGGTATGCTGCAGGAGATGGATAACACACGGGAAGTGGTCGCTCGAATATGTATCAGAAAGTGCATACCACTCAAACCGGCGTGCAAGTTGGGGAGTACATATAGAGAGGTCTAAATGGGAATAGGTGTGAGATGTGTCCGAAAGAAAAGTAGGGGCGCCAGTATTGAGGCAGACAAGATTGAGCTGGTTGAAAACGTCTGCTAACAAGGAGCCCCTCGGGCAGGATGCTGGAGAGCCCCAAAGGGGATGGTGGGCATTGAAGTCTCCAGTTAACAAAAATGGTGCAGGTAGCTGAGCAATAAGTTGCATCATGTCTGCCCTGGTAACGGCAGATGACGATGGAGTGTAAACGGTACAAAAGGAAAACGTAAAAGTGGGGAGAGTAATGCGGATGGCAACTGCCTGCAGGCCGGTGTGCAACGTGATGGGATCGTAGTAAATATCATCCCGGACCAGCAACATAACCCCTCCATGAGCTGGGATACCTACCACAGGGGGTAGGTCAAAACGCACAGAGGTGTAGTGTGACAAGGCAATTTGATCGCATGGGCGTAGCTTCGTTTCCTGGAGGGCTACGACGAGCGGGCGGTGCAAGTGGAGCAGCAACTTCAAGTCCTCTCGGTTGGAGCGAATGCTGCGAATATTCCAGTGAATAAGTGCCATCGTAAGAAAAGGAAGATGATAGAAGGGGTCACCTCGAAGGCCGCTTAGGGCCTGGCTTCGAGCGAGCACTGCCGCCGCTATCAGTAGGCGGACAGTCATCGTCCATTGGGTCTATAGGTTCATCGGCCATCTTGGGAGGATGGCCGGGAGGGGGAGCTTCCTCTGCCGGTGAACGGCCAGATGTACGGCTACCAGCGGTGCGGCCAGGCGAAACGGATGACAGCCTGGGGCGGCAACTGCTGGGTGGCGCAGGAGAAGAAATGCGCCGTGGCGGAGAAGGAGAACTGTGCTTCCTATGAGCCTTTTTGGAAGGACGTTTGGTGGAAGTACCGGTCGAAGGCTGGGAGGTCAAGGTATGTAGGAAGTCTGCACGGGATGGTTCCTTCTTGAAGGCCCGTGGATCTGACTTCGGGGTCTTCGTCTTAGCAGAAGCTGATGAAGGGGGCTGGTGTCTGTGGGGTGATGGGAGGAAGAGGAGACGTCGACCGCGCGATCTTAGCACTGGCCGAATGGACGACCGTGGTGCTGAAGGTCAGATCGCATGTCTGGGTTGCTACCTCCCTGGTAGTCCGAGGAGAGGCGAGGACAGTACTGTATTTCCCCGCTGGGACCAGTGTGGGCTTCCTACTAGCCAATAGCTTGCGAGCAGCCGAGGTGGACACTTTCTCTTTGACCCGAATTTCTTGGATACAGCGTTCTTCCTTATAGACAGGACAGTCGCGGGAGGATGCGGCATGGTCACCCTGACAGTTCACACAACGAGGAGACGGAGGTGGACAGTCACCCTCATGGGCATCCCTGCCACAAGTGACACATTTAGCCGCATTGGAACAAGACTGTCGAGTGTGATTGAAACGCTGACACTGGTAGCAGCGCGTAGGTGTCGGGACATAGGGGCGAACAGAAATAACCTCGTAGCTCGCCTTAATGCGCGATGGCAGCTTAACACTATCGAAGGTCAAGAAAAGTGTCCGGGTCGGTACAAGGTCATTGTTGACCTTTTTCATGACCCTATGGACAGCTGTCACGCCCTGCTCAGCGAGGAAAGATTGAAGCTCCTCGTCAGTCAATCCGTCGAGGGAGCTAGTATAGAGTACACCACGAGACGAATTCAAAGTTCGGTGGGCCTCCACCCGGACAGGGAACGTGTACAGGAGTGTGGCCCGAAGCAGTTTTTGTGCCTGAAAGGCACTCTCAGTTTCTAGTAATAAGGTACCGTTACGCAACCTGGTACAAGATTTGACAGATCCGGCTATGGTATCTACGCCCTTCTGAATAACGAAAGGGTTGACAGAGGAAAAATCCTTTCCTTCCTCAGATCGAGAAACGACGAGGAACTGTGGGGCAGGCGGTAGTACTTTTGTCACTGTTGGCTGGTCACGTTTCCGTTTTTGGGCAGAAGTCGAGAGAGATGGAGTAGAATCCATTGCGGAGGAATCCCCCATGATTGCCAGCGTCTCCGATGGCACGCTCCTTCCTTGTGGGGACCCTCTTAGAGGGCACTCCCGCCTTAGGTGAATGTTTACACCTCAGGTCACACCTCCCGAGAAACAGACGGAGGGACCAATCGGCATGGTCAGAAGGTATCAGCTCAGGCAATCACCCCTCCCCGGGCCTGGCCTTTACCAGGGGGTACGCGCGTGCCTTACACGTCTACCCAGGGCGGGGACTTACGCGTTACCCCGTCACCAGCTACGCGTGCGAACGCATGGGTCGGCCTTCAGGCACGCACAGGGAGGAAGGAAGAAGAGGAAAAAGAAGAGAGAGGGAGAAAGAGGACAGACTGTCTCAAACGCCGAGGCGGAGACCAGAGAAGGCAAGGAGAAGAAGGCAATGAGAAGGCAAGGAGAAGGCAAGGAGAAGTCAAGGGAAAGAGTAAGGAAGACAGTGAGGTGGAGAAGAGCAAAGAAAGGAACCAACAAAAGGAAAGAAGAAACGAAAAGTGAAAAACCAAAAAGACCACAATAATAGGTCGAGGAACCGTCCGTCTCCGGATGCAGGCGCTAACTACCCCCGTGAGGGGGATGGACTCCTTTTAGTTGCCTCTTACGACAAGCAGGAATACCTCGGGCCTATTCTAATCCCCGGACCCGCAGGGGGGAAGCAGTGGTTGGGAAAGGAGTGAGAAAGGGTTGTAGCCTATCCCCGATGTTATTCAATCTGTATATTGAGCAAGCAATAAAGGAAACAAAAGAAAAGTTTGGAGTCGGTATTAAAACCCATGGAGAAGAAATAAAAACTTTGAGGTTCGCCGATGACATTTTAATTCTGTCAGAGACAGCAAAGGACTTGGAAGAGCAGTTGAATGGAATGGACAGTGTCTTGAAAGGAGGGTATATGATGAACATCAACAAAAGCAAAACGAGGATAATGGAATGTAGTCAAATTAAGTAGGATGATACTGAGGGAATTAGATTAGGAGATGAGACACTTAAAGTAGTAAAGGAGTTTTGTTATTTGGGGAGCAAAATAACTGATGATGGTCGAAGTAGAGAGGATATAAAATGTAGACTGGCAATGGCAAGGAAAGTGTTTCTTAAGAAGAAAAATTTGTTAACATCGAGTATAGATTTAAATGTCAGGAAGTCATTTCTGAAAGTATTTGTGTGGAGTGTAGCCATGTATGGAAGTGAAATGTGGACGATAACTAGTTTAGAAAAGAAGAGAATAGAAGTTTTCGAAATGTGGTGCTACAGAAGAATGCTGAAGATTAGATGGGTAGATCACATAACTAATGAGGAGGTATTGAATAGAATTGGGGAGAAGAGGAGTTTGTGGCACAACTTGACTAGAAGAAGGGATCGGTTGGTAGGACATGTTCCGAGACATCGAGGGATCACCAATTTAGTATTGGTGGGCAGCGTGGAGGGTAAAAATCGTAGAGGGAGACCAAGAGATGAATACACTAAGCAGATTCAGAAGGATGTAGGCTGCAGTAGGTACTGGGAGATGAAGCAGCTTGCAGAAGATAGAGTAGCATGGAGAGCTGCATCAAACCAGTCTCAAGACTTAAGACCACGACCACAACAACAACAACAACAACAACAACAACAACATGAATATTATAATTGTATGTGTAACTTGCCACAATATGAAAGAGTTGCCAATCTACTAGTGCCGTAAGACAAAAAATATGAGCTTTGAATGAGGCTATTTTTTTAAAAACTGTAGCTGCTACTTCTACATTGCGTAAAGTTCTACAGTAATTTAGAAGACCCATGCAGGCTATCCTAAATAGGTCCTTCTCCCTCACGTAACACCTGTAGGCTCTAAAATCTTTACAGTAAAGTTCAGGGCCCCCTTCATCGGTAATGCTGGAATTCAATATGGTGTTGGCCCACCCTTAGCCTTGATGACAGCTACCACTCTCACAGGAATATGTTCAATCAAGTGCTAGAAGGTTTCTTCGGGAATGGCAGCCCATTCTTCACAGAGTGCTGCACTGAGGAGAGGTATCGATGTCGGTTGGTGAAGCCTGGCACAAAGTCAGCTTTCCAAAAAATCCCAGCGGTGTTCTATAGGATTCAGGTCACACCTCTGTGCAGGCCAGTCCATTAGAGGGATGTTATTGTCGTGTAACCACTATGCCACAGGCAATGAACATGATCAGGGCTCAATCGTGTAGAAAGATGCAATTGCCATCCCCAAATTGCTCTTCAACGGTGGGAAGCAAGAAGGTACTTAAAACATCAATGTCGGCCTGAGCTGTGATAGTGCCATGCAAAGCAAGAGGTGCAAGCACCCTACATTAAAAACACGACCACACCATAACACCACCGCTTCCGAATTTTAGTGTTTGCACTACACACACTGGCAGACAATATTCACTGGGCATTTGCCATACCCACACCCTGCCATATCAGATCGCCACATTGTGTACCGTGATTTGTCACTCCACACAATGTTTTTTCCACTTTTCAACTGTCCAATGTGTACACTCCTCACACAAAGCGAGGCGTTATTTGCCATTTACCGGCGTGGTATGTGGCTTATGAGCAGCCGCTCGACCATGGAATCCACGTTTCCCCACCACTCGCCTAACCGTCATAGTACTTGCAGTGCATCCTGATGCAGTTTGGAATTCCTGTGGGATGGTCTGGATAGATGTCTGCCTATTACACATTACGACCCTCTTCAACTGTCGGCGGTCTCTGTCAGCCAACAGAGGAGGTCGTCCTGTACGTTTTTCTGCTGTATGTGTCCCTTCACATTTCCACTTCACTATTACATCGGAAACAGTGGACCTAGCAATGTTTAGGAGTGTGGAAATCTCTCATACAGACATCTGACACAAGTGACACCTAATCACCTGACCACATTCGAAGTCTGTGAATTCTGCGGAGCGCCCCATTCTGCTCTCTCACGATGTCTAATGACTACTGAGGTCGCTGGCAGTATGTGGCAGCAGAATGCACCTAATGTGAAAAATGTATGTTTTTGGGGGATGTCCGGATACTTTTGATCTCACAGTGTGTATATAATGTATTAATGGCTCTAATGCACCACACGATGTACGCACCTTCAAATTTGTTAATAGCTGGAAGCATTTGTAACTATATCACTGATGATCCATTTTATAGACTGACTGTCATGCCTCATTAAGAGCCTAGACATAACCTTCTTGTAGTTCATACTCTGCACTGCAAATTCTAATAGTATGTGAGGCATCATACACGAGGTGTGATCAAAAAGTAACAGGAATTATTTAATTTAGTCGGCTTTATACGGGCAATTTTCTGATTTTTTTTATCATCTTGTTGATACAACATATCCCTTGATGTATATTTGCATTTTCAGCTGTTTTGAATATTTAGTTAATTGTTGATGGTCGGAAAGGTTACATATGTTTTTGAGCGCTTCGCAAGTTTTTGCTTATGAAAAATGATGGATCAAAAATTTTGCATTAAATCTGGCTTGACAAATGGAATATAGTACAGCACTGCATTTGAAATGTTGATTGTGGATTTTCGTGAATCCAATACGAGTAAGACAAGAGTTTATGAGTGGTGTAAACATTTCAAAGAGGGTCCAGATGACAACCGCACTGGACGCCCTAGCACATCAACTACTGATGAAAAAGTGGAAGAAATAAAGAAAGCAGTTTGGGAAAATCACTGAATCACTATCAGAGTAGTTTACTGATGATGTTGGCATATTATTTGGCTGATGCCAAGCAATCTTTTCAGATGTTTTGGGCAGGAAATGTATAGCAGCATAGTTTTTTTGAAATTGTTGAATTTTGACAAAAAACAATGTCACTTAGACATTACTCAGGAATTGCTGAATCAAGCTGATAACAGTCCAGAACTTCTAACAAAGGTTTGACATTTAAATCGAGGCTAATTGTCCCAACGGAAACTGCCTGCAGAACCAAGGCTGAAAAATATTGGTAAGTTTATCAATGTGAATATTCTTATCACTGTTTTTTTCCCAATTATAATGGGATAGTGCATCAAGCATTCCTACTCTATGGTTGTATGGTCAAATAAGGAATACCACCTGGAAGTTATGTGCCATTTGCCAGAAGCAATCCAAAGGAAATGATCAAAATTGTGGCAAAACTATGAAAACTGCATCACAATAATGCTCCCACTCATGCCTCAATGCTTGTTCATAATGTTTTTGGCAAAAGATAAATCTGTCATGTTGCATCAGCCGCTGTATTCACCAAACATGGCCCTCTCATACTTCTTTCTATTTCCAAGGCTGAAGAGAACCAATAAATAACCACTGAAGAGATAAAAACACAATGGCTTAAGGAGCTTAACACAGTAACTAACAGTGAGTTCCAGAAGTGCTTCCAAGATTGGAAAAAGTGTTGGCACATGTGTATTATATCTGAGGGGGATTGCTTAGAATGGGACAAAGTTGATGTTGAAACAATACAGACACTTTACGAAAAACATCTCATAAAATGTATGAGTTTTGATCCTCCACTTTCAACAAGGAAGCACATGCATGAATAAGGAACATAATATGCCAATGAATACTGTATGAGCAGCTTATTTAAGATTATCAATCATCCTAGAGAGCATTCTAAACATCTTTGGTCATACAATAATATCTGTGCCTCTACTACAATATGGCAGCTTTCTGTATGTGTCAGCTACTGGACGTAATGATATACACTATTGCATTGTTTTGTGCCGCATATGCACAGAAATACAATGTAAACCTGTCCACATGTACCAACAATGTAGTAAAATGTGAAATGAAGCAATCAGCTAACAATATGTAAATAATTTTGTTTATGAAGTTACTTATGTGAGAAAGATTGTAGAAAATTAATTTATAAACCAATGTCATCATTTTATGAATGTATTACAGATGGCTGAAAGTGACACATGCTTCAAACTGGCTTATTGCACAGATAATGAACAGATTACTGTCTACTTAGACCATGTTTTCATTCTTAAAGCACAATGAGGTTGTGGACCCCCATAAAAACAAAATTTTAAAATGATTAATTGGATAGTGAATGTTTAATTATCTTTAACAACAATAATAGTTCTTGCAAACTGTGACAATAGAATTTGACTATGAAATGTATCATTTCCATGTGCTAATTACAGTGTACATTGTGTTTGTACTGATTTGATTATTAGCTCTGAAAGGAAGTATTGTAAGAGTATAATTCTGTGACACACTTCGTTACTTGTTTGCCAAATGGGAACTTCTGTGAGTAGTTATGTCTATGTTAGGTTACTACAATGTAATAATAATAATGCAGGACTGCACTGGCAGTATGTGGCTAGCCATTTCTCTGTGCATAATACAAGTAGATGAAACTCGAACTGACCATAAACAGTAAGTGGTTCATTCAGCAGTGCAATTACAGTTTGTGAACTGCAAATCTGGTGTCAACTACATTACCGACAATACCGTATTTACTCGAATCTAAGACGCACTCGAATCTAAGCCGCACCCGAAAAATGAGACTCGAAATAGAGGAAAAAAAATTTCCCGAATCTAAGCCGCACCTGAAATTTGAGACTCGAAATTCAAGGGGAGAGAAAAGTTTTAGACCGCACCTCCAAATCAAAACAAAGTTGGTCCATTGTAATACGAGACACAATTTAGGTCGAATGAATGACGACACAGCTACAGGAGTTTGGTTCGAGTCGTAAGCTTAACAGTTAAGTTTTACCAGGTAGCCATTGCTATACGTCAGGCGCTCCGTCCGTATTTATACGGGTACCCTTCCTTTTCACGTGCTTCGTCTGGTTTGAATCGATTGCTTATTTTGCTTTGATCTGATAAGTGCCGTTTTCTTTGTTATAGGTGTTAACGTCACTCTGAGCTGAAAATGCATTACTGTACTGTGTCATGCGTTGTTTGTCTCATTCTGATAGTGCGTGTTTACGGCCTGTCGCCGCGCGCGGCATGGCTTGCTTTTGTGCGCGCTACCGCCGCTTACAATTAAAAAAAAAAAAGAAAAGAGAGGAATCGTCTCACTAGCGAAACAATGGCAAGAGACTATTTGTTGTTACTTACACTGCTTTCTTTGATAATGATCAACAAGAACCAAATAATAGACTGCATATGATAGAATATGTTCTGAACGAGAGTTAGGCGAAAATTTTTCTCCGTTTGAAAATCTTTGCGGCCGCTTCTCTAGTACGTCAAATTCTGCACAGGAATTAGTCATCTTAGATTTGAAAATCTAATCAGTTGCCGTGCTTAATTTCTGACTGTATCACTATTAGGCATAAGAAAAATACGAATGTAAACATGACACGATACGTATATTCTTCCGCGTTTGCTGTTGTCTCACTCTAGTTTCGTAGTTTATTAGGCAGATAGGATTTAAATGAAATAGCAGCAAACACGAAAGAATACGTGGCATAATGTTTACATTCATATTATTCTTATGGTGAAGAGAATACTGCATGTGATTCACATTTTGTCCGGTTCCTATTAGCAACCACCTCTTCTCACAGGTAGTAAAAAATTCAACACGTAGAGTTGGCCATATTGACAAACATCCCAAACAGTCTTGCCAGTCGGATTTTCGTAGTACATTGAAATTCTGCTACATTCGAAGATGAACAATACGGAATTTGTATTTACTTCGTTGGATAATGTACGAAAATGTAGTGGTCGAAACTCGGGGCGGAGAAAAAAGCTCGTCTTCCACCTTTTTTTTTTTTTAATTTATTTACTGACGCAGAGATTTTGGCGCCAGTATTTATCTCTGTGCCTACAAAGCATCCCCTTGTAGCGCTACATACACTCCTGGAAATTGAAATAAGAACACCGTGAATTCATTGTCCCAGGAAGGGGAAACTTTATTGACACATTCCTGGGGTCAGATACATCACATGATCACACTGACAGAACCACAGGCACATAGACACAGGCAACAGAGCATGCACAATGTCGGCACTAGTACAGTGTATATCCACCTTTCGCAGCAATGCAGGCTGCTATTCTCCCATGGAGACGATCGTAGAGATGCTGGATGTAGTCCTGTGGAACGGCTTGCCATGCCATTTCCACCTGGCGCCTCAGTTGGACCAGCGTTCGTGCTGGACGTGCAGACCGCGTGAGACGACGCTTCATCCAGTCCCAAACATGCTCAATGGGGGACAGATCCGGAGATCTTGCTGGCCAGGGTAGTTGACTTACACCTTCTAGAGCACGTTGGGTGGCACGGGATACATGCGGACGTGCATTGTCCTGTTGGAACAGCAAGTTCCCTTGCCGGTCTAGGAATGGTAGAACGATGGGTTTGATGACGGTTTGGATGTACCGTGCACTATTCAGTGTCCCCTCGACGATCACCAGTGGTGTACGGCCAGTGTAGGAGATCGCTCCCCACACCATGATGCCGGGTGTTGGCCCTGTGTGCCTCGGTCGTATGCAGTCCTGATTGTGGCGCTCACCTGCACGGCGCCAAACACGCATACGACCATCATTGGCACCAAGGCAGAAGCGACTCTCATCGCTGAAGACGACACGTCTCCATTCGTCCCTCCATTCACGCCTGTCGCGACACCACTGGAGGCGGGCTGCACGATGTTGGGGCGTGAGCGGAAGACGGCCTAACGGTGTGCGGGACCGTAGCCCAGCTTCATGGAGACGGTTGCGAATGGTCCTCGCCGATACCCCAGGAGCAACAGTGTCCCTAATTTGCTGGGAAGTGGCGGTGCGGTCCCCTACGCCACTGCGTAGGATCCTACGGTCTTGGCGTGCATCCGTGCGTCACTGCGGTGCGGTCCCAGGTCGACGGGCACGTGCACCTTCCGCCGACCACTGGCGACAACATCAATGTACTGTGGAGACCTCACGCCCCACGTGTTGAGCAATTCGGCGGTACGTCCACCCGGCCTCCCGCATGCCCACTATACGCCCTCGCTCAAAGTCCGTCAACTGCACATACGGTTCACGTCCACGCTGTCGCGGCATGCTACCAGTGTTAAAGACTGCGATGGAGCTCCGTATGCCACGGCAAACTGGCTGACACTGACGGCGGCGGTGCACAAATGCTGCGCAGCTAGCGCCATTCGACGGCCAACACCGCGGTTCCTGGTGTGTCCGCTGTGCCGTGCGTGTGATCATTGCTTGTACAGCCCTCTCGCAGTGTCCGGAGCAAGTATGGTGGGTCTGACACACCGGTGTCAATGTGTTCTTTTTTCCATTTCCAGGAGTGTATATTCGACGGAAGAAGTTAGTTGTGGCGGCACCTACCAACATTTTTCAGAACTTCCGCTTGCTTTGCACTCGATTCTAAGCCGCAGGCGGTTTTTTGGATTACAAAAACCGGAAAAAAAGTGCGGCTTAGATTCGAGTAAATACGGTAGTCTACTTTCAACACCTATTTCTCAGTCAGTTTCAACAAAGGTGCATCTACCTAGAGCACATTTGTATGAGTAATGGCTGGGTGGCAAGAAGTTCCATATGTGTTTCCTGTTATCCTTGTCAAATTAGACTTCCACTGTGACAGCAACCTCATGTTACCATCCTTACATGAATAAAAATTCATGAAAAATCACATGTTAACTATGTTAGAGAATTTCTATCACTAATCACAACAAATTATACTACTGAAAAACACAGTAAGTGGTATGAGCTTATACAAGGTGAATAACAACACCTCTGTATGTTATACTGGAACCACTACCATGCAGCAAACACACAAACACTTTTTCTGCTACAATATTTATAATTTTTGTGTTTATTTTTAGAAAAATATAATTGCACATGTTTTTATTTGACTACATAATTACTTTAAGAGAGTGATTATAAAAAGACATAGGAAAAAGATCTCCTTCGATTGTCAAAGTGTATTTTCCATAGAAAAAAATCAATATAAAGATGTTTTCTTTAGGCCTAAGAGGTTAAAAAAAGGCTTAAAAACAATTTTTTTAATTGACTATGGCATGTTAGCCGTTCACCCTAGAACTGACAAACTGGGTCTCTCAGTCAATGAAGATAATGACATTCCTGTCATAAATATGAGTACATTCATTAACGTTAATTGAGATTCTCTGTAAACTAGTATGATTAGTTGCAATCCTTCTTCCAGTGAATCACTATCTTACAGTTTGTGGAGAAAGGTACAAATTAAATGCCTGAAAAATGTTCCCAAGCAAAATGTTCACTTCAAATCTTACAATATAGTTACACATTTGCTTGGTATCAGTGACTGAGCCAGAAAAGCTAACATCACTGTCAAGGCCTGAAAACTGTTCATTTGATTAGAGAGGACAAATACGTAAGTAGCTCACGTAGTATCTCTTTACAAAAGTGACCCACATATTCCAAGAAACTTCAAAAAAGAGGAGTTTAAAGCATTTTTTAGTCTTTTGTATATTTATTTACGGTGGTAAAACAAATATGGACAAATTTTGAGACTCTTGTGGCATAGGAACAAATCATTCCTCCAAGTATGTCACTGAAAAGATTTTGTTTTTCTTCTGAGAAGGGTCAGATTGAACAATATAAGCTAAGAACATAAAGAAAGTGAGAAGTTAGTCCCTATAAGTGATGTTATGAAGGGGGTCACAAAATTTGCAGAATACATTATGCAACAAGTGAATATCTTACAGTGTGTGAAATGTTACTATCTTTTTGGAATGTTGTTCTTTCAGAACGTTTATTGCTTCATAGCATGGAAACTAGGGATCAAAATATTTATCTTGGCAGATGAAAAAAATTTGGAAGTACATGTGGAATAGTAACTTGCAGTTTTTTAAAGTGAGTAATGCAGCTGACAATGTTGTGGTCAGGCTTGTAGAGCCAATGAAGGGAACAGGGAGGAATATTAGCCTTGACAATTCATTCAAAAGCAACAATCTTGCTAGAAAACTTCACAGATTTCAACCTTATTTGATGTCATATGTACAAAAGAAAAATAGATGCGTAACCCTGCTGATGCATACAAACAATAAAATCAATGAAGAAACAGACTATTTAAAGAAGGCAAGAGAGAGTCATGTTCTATAATTCAACAAAGAGTGGAGTGGACGAAGTTGATGCCAGGTGCTCAGAATATAATGTTGGAAGCCAAACAAGACTCAGGCCATTGTGTATGTTTTATGCTATTTTGAACATTACTGGTATAAATTTGTTTGTTGTACACAAAGAAAACACGGAACTTGGTATTTCAAGAAACCTATTTCTCAAGCAACTGGATTTGATATGGATAAGACAGACATGGCACAAACAGCTAACCAGAAGGATCTCCCAAGAAACATTCATAAGTTGGCAGCACAACTATATGTGATTACCACTGAGAAGAAAGTTTTTCCAAAAGGGAATGAGGTCATTGTCGTAGATGCAAAGACAATCAAACAAAAAAAATTTTTAAAGTTGTGGAAAATGTCTGGGTCTGTTCTAATCTGTAATGTTGTGCAAAGATAGTGTAGACAGTACAGATCAGTAACACATATGTCTTAAAAAGTGATTCATTTTTTATCAGCTCATACTATGCACTATAATGTGTAAATGTTTAAGAAGGTTTCTAAATAATGAATAATTTAATTTTCAGATTTTTGGTGGAACACAACCTTATTTTTAAGGCAACATATGGTACATTTAAAAACAAACAAACAAACAGTAAAAGAAGTATTTTTGGCACTGCTGCTTAATATTTATGTCGTTTTTGGAATATAAATAAAATGTGGGACTGTCAGACCCAGCTTGTCTGTGCCCCCCCTCCCCTCCCCTCTCCAATCCATCTGTTCTAAGATTAAGATAGTCACCCTGTACATTTCTGTAATGTCATAACTTTATGAGGAAAGGTACACATACACTTCACAGTTTCACCAGTCTAGACTAAGAAAATCACTATATGTTTGTATTTACTATTGATGGCTTCTATATAAAAATAATCTGTTGACTTTTAAATTATTATAAAACTTAACATCATTAGATTACTTTCATAAATGACAGCTGAAAATGTTATATGTAGAGAAACCACTTTCCAAAGTCAATGATGGCACTTAACTATTACAATAGTATCCATGAACCAGGATGCTGTCATACATTAACAGAAAATTACAACAGAAAAAATGTATCCAATGAACAGACATATATTATTAATTCGTCCCAAAGACACGAGTTCCTGTCAGCCTGAGAACTAGTTGAATATCACGACAGAACAATGTTACTCGCTTTGCATGTACTGCACAGAGCATGCCATCTTCAAATAACTGTACAATAACCATTTCCGCTGCTTCCTGCAAAGCTTCCACAGCAGATCTTTCAATTCTGGAGGAGGGAAAAGAACAAAAAAAAAATAAGTTCAAATTGTAGTTGCATATACAATGCTGAAATGTGCCTGTTACCAATGTTATACTCTTATGGTATTATCATTAATACTATTAAAGTTTGTTTCCAAATTTAGATAAATGCACTACCTCATGATTTTTAATATTAATCACGATACTGAGGAAAGAAACTTCATCATTACAGTTATTACATTTCCTTGTTGTTACACATATATTGCTATCTCTTGGCATTATAATAATGAAGAGTATGTTGAAAAGGTCTTAAAAAGGCAAAGATAAAAGAAGTCCCACTAACCGTCATTATTTGTGAGATTAATAAAAATTAAACCATGAGTTCAAGGGAAAGGGTAGGAATTGGGAGCAGGCAGAATTCAAAGTATTATGTTTTGGTTGTTATCTTCCCATATCTAAAACAAGAATTTACTATTTGCTGCTGGTTTTTTACATCACACTTACAAATATATTTAAATAACTGTGTATCATACTGGTATTTATTTTTCAAACAGATTGGAATTTTTGTACTTATTTTTGATACATATGATACCATTGTGAAATTGTTGTCAACATCAGTTTTAATGAACTGTGGCATCACCACAGTTTTCTTGGTGCTGCTGAGCAAAATAGTGATGCTGCACAGCTGTTGCAAAAGGCCACAAGAGCAGGTGAGCGCAGAGCCAACAAAATACAGTTGTCAGATGCAGCAACTCCACCAGCCGATTACCATACTATATGACAGGCAAGAAGGGGCCAGCAGTGCAGTAACGACACAGCAAAACGGTAGGGCAACCAGGCATCAGCAGACTAGTTACTACACATCACAGGTGTGGACCTGTTATAGGCTACATGGTTGGAAGTGACGCTCTGGCAAAACAGGTATGCAGCTTACCATTATAAAATCTGTCCTTTCTAGCCAAAGCAATCTCTGCCTGGCAGCCACCATCTACAATGGAGGGTTACACTGGTTAATCAGGCAATATTATTCTATAATGAGCCAGCATGACACCGACCTCAACCAGCTGCAGTCCTACTTCTGACATATGCCCAATTCACACAGAAATGGCGTGGTATAGGTGCCTGGGTGGTGAGGCAGGAATGTGGTGCTTGAGAGACATGAGCAATGCACACTGAAGGGGCACTGTCAGAGAGATGCAGGACGAGTGGACAGAATATGTTGAAGATAGAGATCATCATCAAACGACAATAGTGATGCACTGATCCTTTGCAATTTGTAAATGTTCAGCAGAGAAGAACATATTGGGTACATCCATTATGGTTGAAATAAGAAAATAAATATGGCACATTTGATGTAGTGAAGTAGCTGAACATGTATCTGGACCATTTCCGGAATGTCTCGAAAGTGTTTCTATGTTGTGTTAGACAAAGTGAAGGACAGCATTCAGAGAAAAGAAACTGGAAAGTTTTGATGATAACTCCTATTTTTCATATGTTTTTATTTCCACCTAAGCCTAAATACTGCAGATTTTGTGAGAGGTGTTCAAAATACTAGGGCATTTTATGAAAATCTGATCATCCACAACCATTTAACTTCTGCAGACCAGAAATTCCTTGTTACAGGACATAATTTCCCATTATGTGATACAGATTTTGCCAATATGGGAAGGGATGAAATATCCTTTCACCTAGATGTTTCAATTCCAGCCATTCACAGTGCGAAGGACAAAGGATGTCTTGTCTGCAAGATGAAATCAGAGGATTTCAGAAATCTGTGCTAACTACACCGAGGATTGCACAGAGACTCATTCAAAATTACTAAGTGTTTGGTTGCAAATTTCATCTGAGAACCCTACCACAGTAAGGGGAAGAAAAACTCTTAACAGCCAGCAACTATGGATTTGTCACAGCACGGTGAAGAAGCCACGAGGTACTAGGAAAAGAAATCTGCTGTTGGATAACATTCCAGTTTTCCCTATTTTGTGTGACACTCTTCTGCCAATAGAAAGTGTCAAGAAGAAAGCCTTACTTAACATGTGTCAGCATATCCCACCTGAAAAATGGAATTTCTATAACCAGGTACCAAGTGAGTAGGGGATTTGCATTTCTATCTGGCAAAACCCATTGTTCATGGACAAAAAATGTAATGCACACCACTGTAGGTGCGCAGATTGAACTTTTTCGTCCAAGGGGAAGAAAGTGCTATTATTCACAGATAACATAAGTAAGTGTGCAGTAACTGTTATAAACATATGCAAAATTGCATTTTACCAGCCTGCATCAAGAAAGCCCAAATAGGTAAGTATAAAATAGACGAGCATGAAACTCGCTGAACGCAGAACACTTTAGTTATATTAATAGGAAAATCCCATCTCATATTTGTTGCTCTGTGGAATACATGTCATTTTCTCAACAATATGTCAGCTAAGCAATTACTGAATGTTTCATGAATGAAACTGCTAGTGTAAATAATAACAATTTATGTATACACTAATAGCCAACTCTGCCGCTGGATCTACAATTTCTGTCTCCTATTTTAATCTTGTGGCAGGCGTGCCTAAAGTCATCACATGTGCAAGCTTGCTTTGTAAGATTTAAAACATAGACATTTTTAAGTAAAAGCAAGCTTGCGCCCAATACCTCAACATTAAGGCACCAATAAGGCATAAAAACCACTGCTGTCGTATTTTTTACTGGCGCCTGTGCACACCCCCACCCACCCATAGCCAAAGCTTAATGCACTGATAAGGCATAAAAATCATCGCTGTACTTTTTACAATAGTGCACCCGCTTGAGGGTTAAAATGAAAATAGCTCTTAATGCAATGTTAACTGAAAATGTTATTGTAACAGGCTTCGTAAATCACATACGAAAGAGAAACATGAGACACAAATTCCCATAGTGTGTGGCCATAACACTGAGTGTTTCCCTTCGTAGCTCATTGCAGCCAAATGTCAAAATATATTATTTATTCACGAAAGGAAAGAGGTATTGCTTTCCTTCTACTGTTAAAATAAATTTCATTATATTAGCTGTATTTTGTAAGCAGTATATCTATGTCCTAAAACCCATCGCACGTAAACTGGGCAGCGACTACATTCTTCAAAGCGTCTACATTTTTCGAAGTATGCCCAGTGGTTTACTTATTTGTGTAGCATCACAATAACTATGGGCACTAACGAAAATAAAACCAGTTCACTATCAATCTGTGATGTCAACTATAAGATGTGGCATTATTATTATTATTATTTTATATACAAGGTATGACAATAAAGTAATGAGACTTATTTTCTTGGCAAGATGTCACAACCCTGCAGGCTTGCATAGGCACAATATCTTTGACCTTGGTCTATAAGCTGCTTCTAGTCCAAGCGGCACATCGATGCAACTGCTCAGTCGTGAGTTGTGCTGTAATAAGTTAACATGTGTTTGTGTCACTTGTCACGGAAATGGAACCGCGTAATACTGCGCAAAGGTATGCCATTTCTTTTTGCATTGAACTGGGTGAAAACATGACGACAACTTACGGTAAGCTTCAGAAGGCTTTTGGAGAGGAGGTTATGTCAAGAGCTCAAATTTTTCATTGGCATAAAATGTGTAGTGAAGGCAGAACGAATGTTGAAGATGAAGACCGCAGTGGACAATCATCAACCTCACGGACGGATGTCAACTTGGCCAGGGAGTGTGAACTCAGTTTGATCAAAGATTATCCGTGAAAATGATTGCAGAAGAACTGAACATCAATCGAGAAATGGTTCGTCTAATAGTAACTGAAGATCTTTCTATGAGAAAGATTTGTGCAAAAATGGTCCCCAAAAATCTCACACCACAACAGTGAGAACACGGACAAATGTGGCAGCTGATCTGTTAGAGCAAACTGAAATCAATCCAGAATTGTTGAGCGGTGTCATCACTGGTGATGAAAGTTGTCCCCCACCCCCCCCCAAGTATGATCCTGAGACAAAATGCCAAAGTCCGCAATGGTGTTAAAAAAAAAAAAAAAAAAAAAAAAAGAGAGAGATAGAGAGAGAGAGAGAGAGAGAGAGAGAAGCTCGCATTTCAAAGTCAAAAGTGAAATGCATGCATGTGTGCTGCTTTGATTCCAAGGGAATTGTTCATAAAGAGTGGGTGCCTCCTGGACAAACAGTTAACCTATATTACTACAAAGAAATTTTAGAAAGACTTCGTAAAAGAGTTCTTTATGTCCGCATTGTTGATAATTGGATTCTGCATCTCGATAATGCACCATCCCATACTGCTCTGTCAATACAGCAATTTTAACCTCAAAACAAATTTCAGTACTACCACAGCCACCTTATTCACCAGATATCGCTCCATGTGACTTTCTTCTATTTCCAAGAGTCAAAACGGCAATCATGGGACACCATTTTCAACCAACACAAGATGTCCAAAAAAAGCTGTGACGAGGGTCTTGGAGGATATTACAGAAGATGAGTTCCAGAAATGTTACCATCAATGGCATAAGCACTGGAAAAAGTGTGTGCAGTCAGAAGGGAACTAATTTGAAGGGGAGACCCCTAAACCTGACTAAAACGGTAAGCAACTCCCCCCCCCCCCTTTCCAATCAGTCTCATTGCTTTATTGTCGCACCTTGTACACACACACACACACACACACACACACACACACACACACACACACACACACACAGAGAGAGAGAGAGAGAGAGAGAGAGAGAGAGAGAGAGAGAGAGATGCAGCTCTAAATCCTCTCACGTTCTGACTCTTCAAAATTAATGAAAATAGCAGTACGCCACAGGTGGCTACAAATGGATGTGGCGCAGACCACAAAGTGACAAAGTTTCCACCGTGCCACCCTTGTGTAAATAGCTTTATTTGTTAACATGGGCATAGCTTGAAACAGCACCACATCCTTGCCATGACATACGGCTTTACGCACATGAAACCTCACTTAACAGTGTGTAGCACCAATCGTAGGTGAATGGGGCAGTGCACCTTGTTCACAACCCCAGCAACAGCTGCTGTCAGCCTTCCATTGATGCAGCACAAAGAGAATCATGATAGGATTAAACGAGAGCCACACAGTTTCAAGTATGTGCTAGTTTTGTGACAGTTTTGCTGTGAAACCAAATAGAGAGAGAGAAATGATACTGATAAACATCACTGTTAAACTATTTTCTGTTTATGTTTATGTTCTAAAAGTAGTGTTTTTGTTCGAATGTGGATATATAAAACTTGCAATAACACTAAGCAGCATATGCTGATCTCTGGAGACAGCCCTTTCATCTGAATGAACAAATCTTCAGTCAAGCAAACATTAGTTTAAATTAATTTCTGTTACCTCAGCCTGACCACTGTAATCAAGGCTTTATTGTACTGCAGCCACAAAATTGCACACACTTTAATAGCAGTATAAATTGAATAGTCTTTCACATTTGGGGATAAACTGATTCAGTGTTCACTAAGACTGTTACCAACCATTCATCTTGCCATGGTACTTTGCCAGCACTGTCTATAAAGTAACCAGTGAAAATATTTCTTCAACCACTGAGTTACATTCCCCTTTGGGATGATGGGATTCCATTGACCAGGTCACATAGCATGGTTCTCAAATTCCCTGGCATCTTTCAGCCACCTTTCTTCTGTGAATTACAGTACGCTCTCATTGTGCAGGACTTTCCATGCATTTTTACAAACTTTCCTTACTATTTTACAAAGCATTGTGTGACCATTTCTATATTGATAACGCAGCTCATTTAAACTGCAGCAATTACACAGATACCCGGAAAAGATGAACAGCTGACATTACAGCTGTTGTTTCAGTCTTCATTAATCACACGACTGTACATTAATCAAAAAATTAAGAATTTAATTTCATCTTCTCTTCGATCTGTAGTGTCTCGAACACTCCTTTCAGCAACCTTGAACTAACTATTTGGTGAGTCCAACACTTTTTGTTGCCTTTCTCAATGTACACACAAATGAAATAATTGAATACTGCCTGCTTTCTTCTGCCTACGTCCATACTGGTTGGCTCCCAATCTACTACTGCTGCACCATTACTGCTGCGATACTGCACACTGAAATTATTTTCGACACTGCGATGTGCAGCTGTTATTCACACGTGTGCCTCGAGTCTTTAAGTGAGAATCGGACCATAGTCACTGCTGTGGACTTCCAGCCAGTGCACCACTTCTACGCATACTTCAGCTTTTTGCCCTGTAGGGCAGCTGTTTTGAGACTACGACAGCGCAGCTGCTCAACCATCAACGCCTTATTGGGTATACTAATTCTGCACACCTCTGCTGCACCACGACTGCTGCTGCTGACAGGTGTCTTCTTTTTCAAAAATCACAGCTGGTTTCCATGCCTTCTGGTACACCTTGCCTTAAGCTGTACAGTTGTGCCACAACAGGACACATGTGCTGCCACATACTCCATGTCAACTTGCCAGACAGCAGGCTGCTGGTAGCAACAATCTATCGCCACAGTTCAATCCAGCCACCGTTGAGATCGTCCATCCCACACCTCTACATTTTGATGTCCAGACACGGAACTCACATCTGCAACCGGACCGAGCATAATACCGCACCTGCATCTGTTAACACTGAAGACATGCAGTAGAGCGTATGCAGAGATTTTTTTACCTGTCCCCACCCCCTCCCTTTGCAAATACCGTGTCATCTTCCACCAGGCTGTCAATTCTGTTTTCATGTGTTAAATGTGGTATGTAAATTCAGATGGTGTTCTGACGATGTGTAAATACGAATGTTAGTTGTTTCCTGGTTACTAACTGCACAAGGTCTGGCTTATTGCATAGAAGTGTACAAGGCGTTAAACATGTGTAGCGATTCAGGGGCTGAAGTTGAGTTTCATCAAGAAGCATTATGACAGTGCTACAATTAAGTGTTCTTCTTGTCACTTGGTTTTGTTATTCCAGTTACTAATGTTTTCTTGAACTTAGTGGACAGAATTTCCACAACATAAGAGTCTGAGAATTGTATGGAACATCTGCTAGTTTGTGACATTTGGAACAGGTAACATCTTATTATACAGTGTGATTGAAAAGAATCATCCGATTTGGCATGCTTATATTCTTGAAACTAATAAATATATACAATGAATTTTGTTTTTTGATGAATGGGAAACCTCAAAAAGTTTTTTTCCCCATACCTTTGCATAGGTGTTCAATATGTCCCCCATGAGATGCATGGCATAAGTCAATGCGGTATTTGAATTGTTCCCACACTGCACTGAGCATGTCTCGAGTTATAGCTTCCACAGCTGCTGTTATGCAATGTCTCAGTTCATTCATTGTTGTTGGTAATGAAGGCGTATAAACAGAGTTTTTTATAAACCTCCCACAAGAAATAATCACACACAGTCAGGTCCAGTGACCTTGGCAGCTAGTAATTTGGTCCAGTGAGACCAATCCATTGTTCAGTAATCGATTGACTTAAAAATTCCCACACTTCCAGATGCCAGTGTGGCGATGCCCCATCCTGTTGGTGAATGAAGTCGTTCAAATTGAGTCTCCAACTGTGGGAAAAGAAAGTTCTCAAGCATATCGAGATAGGTGCTTCTTGCAACAGTGTTCTTGACAAAGAAAAATTGACCATACACCTTTTCCCACAAAACTGCACAAAAACACACTTAAATTTGGAGAGTCCTCCTCTTGTTGTACAAGCTTCATATTCTCACATTACGACAGTTCACCTTTCCATTTAAAGGGAATGTTGCCTCGTCACTAAACATGGAAGAAAACTGTCCCTCTTTCCAAGAACGAAATTACAGCATTCCACATGCTGTTGTTTGTCACCTTCACGAAGAGCTTGCAGTAGCTGAATTTTGTATGGTTTCACGTGAAAACGTCAACGCAACACATGCCAGATGGACATCAGGGGGATTTAGAGCTGTCTAACTGCACGGCAAATGAATTTCAGCAGACTTCTTGTGAAACTATGGCAGATGCATTCAACATCTGTCTCAGACACCCGGGGACAGCCCGGCGATTTGCACAAACAACCTGTTTCTCGGAATTATTCATGCCACCGTCTAATGCTCTATGCTGTAGGAGGATCCACACCACACCAGTATGAAATTCATTTTGAATAGTTATTACTGACCCAGACTGCGCAAACATAGAACACAAAACGCTTTCTGTTGTCCCTAGACCACTTTTACTAGAATGTAATAGGCGCACACTGCTGCTAGCTAACAGGAGCCGTGTAAAACTCAAGAGTTTGCTCTTTCACGCACATATCTCAAATAATATAATAGTTATTATTTATTATTATTATTTTTTTTCTTTTTAAATCGGGTGATTCTTCTTCATACACCCTGTATTTACTTATTTTTTAAAAGTAAATCACTTATGTTTAAGTATTTACAATAGTAGTCATGTGTGTGAAATTCATAAAGGGTAAATGCCATAACCAATAACCAATACCAAAGGGGGGTATCCTGGCGGAAATGCTGAAGGTTTTAGCAGCTCAATTAGCTCAGCTATGATCAATTCAACACAAATATAGCCAAGAAAATAAAAGAGTATGAGAGCAGAACAGGCACAGTGATTAGCGGTTGTGAACAGAAGAGAGCTTTGCGCAAGAAAGTTACTACAGAGTATGCTGATAAAGAGGTAGAAAGAATAAGATGTGTTGTGGGTTAAAAACGCACACAATTATATTTCTCAGGCAATAAGGAAAATTAGAATTGTGGAGAGGCTTGAAAGATGACAAAAGGGTAGGACTTGCATGGATGCAGGAAATAGTAACATGGTAGAACTTAGTGAATATATGTTATACTGAAATAAATGAGTGTGTCAGTAACAAAACCGGTGATACTGACTTAGGTACAGCAGTATCTACCCCACTGGGTGTTAATGGGTGTTGTTTTGAGGCCGTGGGGTGTGAGTGAGATGTACAGAGAATTACATGTGACAATGATACTTGTGTAATGTACAGTGGAACTAAAGATTATTATTTTGTTGTAGATACTGCAGAGAATATTCAGGAGGCTACTGAGGACATTAGTTATGCTGTAAATATTATATATAATGAAGTGATCCAGACATATTTATTTCAGAAGGATGCAGATTCAAATCCACCTACGATGGCACCTCCTCCTCCTCCTCCTCCTCCTCCTCAGGAGGGGGGAGAGAGGGTAGAAGAAAGAGGAAACATGTTTGTGTGGTTAATCATACTGCTGACAAGACTGAATCCTCTGAGGAACGTGCCTGAGTATCAGGAGGTTCCCACAAGCGATGACACTTTTAATGTACAGGTGACAGACAAAATTATGGAAACACCACCACATGCACAACACACTAACATGGCAAACATGGTGTAGGAAAACTGTTGGCATTCAAAGCAGCTTCCAGTCATCTCCGTATAGATAAATACAGATCCTGTGTGGTTTTTAAGGGGATCTTACACCATTCTTCCTGCGGAATAGTGGCAAGTTCATGTAACAGTGATGGAGGTGGATAGTGATCAAGTACTCTTCTCTCCAAAGTAGATAAGAAAGGCTCAGTAATATTGAGATCTGGTGTCTGGTGGCCAGGGGAGATGCAACAATTCATCCTCATCCTCATAATGCCAGTCCTGGACAATAAGAACTGCGTGAAAAGAGGCCCTGTTGTCTTGGAACATATCACCACCACTGGAAAACAAACACTGTACCATGAGATGGACCCAATCAGCCAAATGTTCACACAATCCTAGGCAGTAATGCGACCGTGCAGCGTAACCACTGAGCCCATGGAATACCATGATATGGTTACCCAAACCCCCCACCATCTTTCACTGTTCAGGCATAAATTCAGCGAGAAGTCAGGAATAGTGCAAAACAAGACTCATTCAACCAAATAAATGTCTTACATTGCTCCATAGTCACGATTTATGGCCTTGGCGCCACATTTTCCTTTTCCTGGCATTTGCAGCACTGATGAATGGTTTTGGAATTCCAGGTTGCCATGTAATTCCGAGCAGCCTTCATACTGTTTTGATGCTGACAGGGTTCGTGTGTGTGACATTCAGTTCTGCAGTAACTTTTACAGTTGTCATCCTCTTTATTTCTCATCACAATCCTCTTCAATGAATGTCCACCACAATCACTCAACGCGAACTTTCATGTGCATTGTGACTTGGCAGATGATGCTTTTTCCACTTTCCCTGTATGCATTATAAATCTTTGATATGGTGCCTCTTTAAATACCAAACAATTTGGCTACCTTGGGTATAGAACCACCCACATTCAAGCACCAATGATTTCCTCACATTTGCATTCATTAAGCTGTGACATAATGCACTCCCAACTACAAAGAATAATGTTCTGACTGCAACAGACACAACATACTGAGGGCACTGTACAGGTGTCATTCATGGTCAAATACAACGCAGGAAGGCTGGTGCAAAATAGATAAATTCCGATGCGATGGAGGATAAAACACGTAACAATGATATTTGATTTATAGGTACATGCTGCCAATTTGCTACCAATTGTCCCAATCACTGAATATTTCTCATGGTATGGAGTAGCTGTTTGTATACTCCTTTCTTAGAAGTTAAATGCCCATATGTTTTCAAGGGAATCTTATTCAATTCTTTTTGCAAAATAGAAAGTCAGACAATAATGATGGAAATGGATAGCGATCATACACCCTTCTCACCAAAGTCGAGCACTGAGAGTCAATAATACTGCGATCTGGTGACTATGGTGGCCAGCAGAGATGCAACAATTCCCTCTCACACTCACAATACCAGTCCTCAACAACATGAGATGTGTGAACAGGGGCCCCGACTACTTTAAACACAGCATCACCACATTTTCCTGTTACGGTCATTTCCATAACTGATTAACTGTTTGTTATTTCAGCTCACCCAGCAATTCACTGCTTCTGAAGTGCCCTTCATGTTATTTTGCTGCTGACAAAGTTCACATTCATTCTGCATGACTTGCAACTGTTGTCCTCTTATTTTTAACCACAATCCTATTCAATGACCCTCTGTCATAATCACTCAAAACACACTTTCATCTGTGTTGTGACTTAGTGGATGGTTTTCTTCTTCTTTCCATACATGCAGTATAAATCTTTGATAAGGTTCCCCTGGAAACACCAAACACTTCCACTCCCTTAGTTACTGCAGTTTGATACATTACAAGTATTGCCATGTTTTATCTTTCAGAAGAGTTATATCATAACTTGTCAAAAATTTCAAATGTGTGCTTTACCAATAAAAGGTTAAAAGTAATTTTTAGATTTCATAAATGCTTAGAATAGTTGCAGTGGATAGTTGAGTGGACAAGTTGAGTGACTTGGGTCACTACCTGCGAGAAATTAAAAAACACAGGAAACAATAGAAGGTGTTGCCATAGCTTGGTCACATCATGGACTGCTTACACAAGCATGTTTACAAACGTCCAGATGCACAAACAAACTTGCGGAGTAACCTGAAAGAAGTTGTCAATAAAAGGGTGGCTGATGTCCAAGAAACTGGTGTTTCTTGGTATGCATTGTTCAGTGAATGTCTTTTCTTTATAATTTTCTCAGGGGAGGGGGGTGTAATTTCTCCAAAAAGCATCCTTTCTTCATAAAGGAAATGTTACAAGGTTCATTTTGATATTCTGCACCATATGACTATTTTGTATGATGTGAGATCTGACGGTGCATTTACATCCTATTTTTCTTTTTAATTCTGTGTGTTCCTAGTGCCGTATTTTTAAATTCCTTCCTGTTTTGTCTGATGTTGCTAGTCCCACAGTCAGGGCAGTGCACTAACACACTTTGTGTACGCCACAGTTTTGGTGTAATTCTTGTGTTGTGGTAATATCATGTATTAAAAGATGAAACATTGAAAGTTGACATTTACATGCGATGATGATATTTATGTTTTAAGTTTTCCAAGTCTATATGAAACTGGCCACAGAAAAGAAGCAACACAAATTGTTTGTCACGCAGTACCTCTCTCTGTGCCAATTCATTCCTTTTAGACTAATGAAATCTATAATTTCATGAATGACCTTGGGGTGATAGCCTTTTTTTATCCAGGGTGTATTTCACAAACATCCAAGCTTTGTTCCACTTCATTAGCAGGTAGAGGCAGAAGAAAAGTAGACTCAGCAACATTTTTAAAAAACATAATGTACACAATGTGGTATAAAGCTTAACCTTCATTGTAACATATTTTAAAATGCAACATTATAATACAAGACCTACACAAAAACGGTAGCAAATACAAAATTTTAAAATGTGATACAAAGAGCACGCGCGCGCGCGCACGCACGCACGCACGCACGCACACACACACACACACACACACACACACACACACACACACACACACACACACAAGGGTTGGTTGGTTGGTTGGTTGGTTGGTTGAGGTTTAAGGGACCAAACAGCAAAGTCATCAGTCCCTTGTTTCAAATATGCTCCATTCCGCTAATGGGACATCTCAGTAAAGTCAGAACAATAAAACGGAAAAAGGTAAAAACGTAAAAGGGCAGTCATGTTGTCATTGGTAAAATACAAAATGAGGGAAGTCGGCGAGAGAACGAACCCAACACTATGCTGAAGCACCATGGGCAAGACCACTTGTGACGTAAAAGGTACAACTGCTAGAATGTAGAAAGTACGTATGGGAATAGAAAGACTAACCAAGCCTTAAAAAAAAAGGGGGGGGGGGGGGAAACAGAGTAAAAGGGGAAGAAAAGAGGATTTCGGTCAGGGAGGTGAATCGGGAATCTCCGAACACTGCTTACAGTGGGAGACACCCAAACACTCACTGCCCTGCCCCAACACCAGAGAGAGATTAAAAACCTTAAAACTGAGAATAAAAACCACTTTCCCGGAGGAAACCGAGAACCAGAGAGAACACCCGGGAATCGTCATCCAACATCAAAGGTAAAGTGTGGGGGAGTCTGTACTTAGCACGCAGAGCCAAAAGAAGGGGGCATTCAACCAAAATGTGGGCTACTGACTGGAAGGCTCCACAACCACATAGTGGGGGTGGCTCATCACGCAAAAGAAAACCATGGGTCAGCCTGGTATGGCCAATGCGGAGACAACACAGTGTGGTCGAGTCCTTTCGGGAGAGACGAAAGGAAGAACGCCACGGGCCTGGTGTCACCTTAATTGCACGAAGTTTATTAGACAGGGGAGTAGCCTCCCAAGAAGTGGCCCATGATTGTGCGAAGTGGGATTTGATGTGAAGCCGTAAATCCGCTGCAGGAGGGGTTACAGAAAACGGGGGGTAAGTAACTGCTCCCCCAGCCAAACATCAGCGAGCTCATTACCTGGGATACCCACATGGCCAGGGACCCAAAGGAAGTCAATGGAACAAGCAGCATAGTGAATATCAGCGAGATGGTCATGGATGGCGCAAAAAACACCGGTCAATAGCAAGAAGGCCACTCATTGAGTCCGTACATAACAAAACGCGGTTGTGTTGGGACTGTTTAATAAAGGTAAGGGCCTGGGAAATTGCCATCAATTCCGCAGTAAACACCCCACATGTAGGTGGCAGCAGATGACTTTCCGTTCCAACAGAGGACATGAAGGCATACCCAACATGATCAGCAGATTTAGAGCCATCAGTGTAAAAAACAACAGCATCCCGAAACTCCCATAAAATTGGTGGAAAAAGGAACGGAACACCACCGGGGGGATGGAATCTTTCGGACCTCGGCGGAGATCCATCCGAATTCGAGGCCGAGGATCTAACCAAGGAGGGGTGGAGGGGAGTGAGCGAGGAAGACAGGACAAAGAAGGAAGCTGAAAATCACAGCAAAGAGACGCAAGGCGCAGCCCAACTGGTAATCCCGCCTGAGGGCGGGAGTCGGGTGGGCGACGTCCATGGTCTGGGAACAGGATAGAATAGGAAGGATGAGTGGGAGAGGAACGGATACTGAGTGCATAAGACACCAGAAGCTGAGACCGCCGAACAGAAAGGGGGGGGGGGGGGGGGGGGCATCCCAGCTTCAACCAGGAGACTATCAACAGGGCTAGTAGGGAAGGCACCGGTGGCCAAACGGATACCATGATGGTGGACTGGATCCAGCACGTGCAGTGTGGAAGGAGCAGCTGAACCATAAACTTGACAACCATAGTCCTAGCGAGACAGAACTAGAGCACGATAAAGACGGAGGAGGAGGGAACGGTCCGCACCCCAAGAGGAGTGGGCAAGGAAGCGAAGGACATTGAGTTTACGGAAACATCCTACCTTCAGGAGTCTGATATGGGGCAGCCAAGTAAGCTTGTTGTCGAAAAGAAGACCCAGGAAACGAAACTGTGGGACCACAGGCAATCTTTGTGCAGCGAGATAGAGCTCTGGATCAGGGTGGATCGTAGTACGGTGACAGAAGTGGACCACTCGCGATTTTAAAGGAGAGAATTGAAATCCGTGTGAGAGGGTCCATGCAGAGGCACGCCGTATAGCTACCTGGAGCTGCCATTCTGCAGATGCCATCGAGGAGGAACTAACCCAAATGCAGAAATCATCCACATACAGGGCAGGGGCGACCAAGGGACCGACAGAGGCCACAAGTCCATTGATAGCAATGAGGAAAAGAAGGACACTCAAGACAGAACCCTGTGGGATGCCTGTCTCCTGGGTCCATGGAGAACTAAAAGCAGTACCAACTCGAACTCTGAATGACCGATGGATCAGGAACTGGCGGATAAAAAATTGGGAGTGGGCCCCGAAGACCCCACTGATGAAGGGTAAGTAAGGTGTGATGGCGCCAGGCCGTGCCACAGGCCTTGCGAAGGTCAAAAAACACTGCAACCAAATGGCGGCGCTGGGAAAAAGACTGCCGAACTGCGGATTCCAAGCGAAGTAAATGATCGATTGGAGACCGTCTCTCTCGAAAGCCACACTGGTAAGGGGACAATAGATCCTGAGATTCGAGGACCCAATTGAGCCGACGGGTGACCATCCGTTCAAGTAACTTACAAACAACATTTGTCAAACTAATTGGCCGATAGCTGTCAACAGATAGGGGGTTCTTACCAGGCTTAAGGGCAGGAACCACAATGCTATCCCTCCACTGAGAAGGGAAGTCACCCTGGAGCCAGATACGGTTAAATACCCGAAGAAGATGTTGCCGTTGTGGAGCACTGAGATGTTGAAGCAGTTGGTTATGAATGGAATCTGGGCCAGGGGCCGTATCATGAGAAGAAGAGAGAGCAGAAAGAAATTCCCATTCAGTAAAAGGTTCGTTGTAAGATTCTGACTCGCAAGGGGTGAAACATAAGGTGGAAGCTTCAGCCCGCTGTTTTTGATGAAGGAAAGCAGCTGGATAGGAGGCTGACGCTGATGCCACTGCAAAATGGGTCGCAAGATGTTCTGCAAGAACTAATGGGTCCGTACAGATGCCACTGGAAGGTGAAGGCCTGGGAGGGTGGACTGCCGATGGCAACCTTGGAGAGAGCGAAGTGTAGCCCATACCCGTGACAGAGGGACAGTAGAACCAAGGAAAGAAACGAATCGTTCCCAACATATCCGCTTGCTCTGTTTGATTAAATAACGGGCTTTAGCGCGAAGGCGTTTAAAGGTAGTAAGGCTGGCTACGGATGGGTGCCTCTTAAAGTGTTGCAAAGCTCTACGGCAATCACGGATGGCAATGGCAATGGCCGTACTCCACCACGGGACTTGCTGGCAACGAAATGGTCCAGATGAGCGCGGGACAGCAAGGCTAGCAGCGCGAACAATCACGTCAGACACGTCACGTAGGACGTCATCAATACAACCCGACAAAGAGGGAGGAAACACGACTTGTGCAATGTATAGAGGCCAATCGACGCGTTGGAAAGACCAACGAGGTAACCTAGCCATCAGGGAGCGGGAAGGGAGCGTGATAATCAATGGGAAATGGTCACTATCACAAAGATCGTCGTGTGGCGACCAGTGTAATGAAGGGAAGAGAGAGGGAGAAGAAAGAGAAAGATCAATGGCAGAAAAGGTACCATGATCGGCACTGAAATGAGTAGGGGAGCCATCATTAAGGCACAGGTCGTGGTCTGCAATAAATTGGTCTATAAGAAGACCTCGTCTAGATGGAAAGGCACTGCCCCACAAGGGATGATGAGCATTCAAATCCCCAAGGAGGAGGAAGTTGCTGAAGAAGGGCAGTTAAGGCAGCAGGTGTAAAGAGTCCTGTCAGGAGGGAGATAAAGATTGCAAACTGTGATCGCAGAGTCTAAGTGGACCCTAACAGCAACCGCTTCCAATGTAGTTTGAAAAGGAATTCACGTGCTAGCAATGTCTGTACGGACCAACGTACAAACGCCACCAGAAGCCCGCAGGGGTCCGACCCGATTTCGACAGAAAACACGGAGGGTCGGTGAGTGAGCATCAGTAAAATGAGATTCCTGGAGAACCACACAAGCTGCAGAGTAGGACGAAAGAAGGGATTTCAATTCCGGAAGGTGACGATAGTATCCATTACAATTCCATTGAAGAACCACAGAACGATGGTTTAAATTGGGGCTGAACATGCTAAATCCAGTCATACCGCCGGGTCCCCACCCATCACCGACAAGGAGGGGGCGACATCCATGAACGACAGGTCAGAATCCGGTTGTGAAGTCGGGGAAGGGACCTCCGGTGACACCAGAGGCTCATTGTCCCGGGACTTATGTTTTTTCTTCTTTTCAGGCTGAGATCAAGGAGGGCTGCGTGGCATAAAGGAGCCAGCTGCAGCAAGATCAGGAACAGAAAGAGACCGGGCAACCTGGGGGCCGACAGACCGCGGCCCTCGCGGTCGTCGCGTGGCAGCAGACCTTTGGCCTGGAAGGGGCATCCCGGGAGAGGCGCCCTTGACTGGCAGACGCCGAAGGAGTGGGACACTTCTCCGGCTGGGGAGGGGGAGCAGCGCCCATAGGAGAAGGTGTGGGAGCCGCAGGGGAGGGGGGGAGGAGAGGGGTCCGGGATGGGGGTAAGGAAGGGGGAGGAAGGGGTGAAGATGTTGTTGTTGTTGTTGTGGTCTTCAGTCCTGAGACTGGTTTGATGCAGCTCTCCATGCTACTCTATCCTGTGCAAGCTTCTTCATCTCCCAGTATCTACTGCAACCCACATCCTTCTGAATCTGCTTAGTGTATTCATCTCTTGGTCTCCCTCTACGATTTTTACCCTCTACACTGCCCTCCAATGCTAAATTTATGATCCCTTGATGCCTCAGAACATGTCCTACCAACCGATCCGTTCTTCTAGTCAAGTTGTGCCACAAACTTCTCTTCTCCCCAATCCTATTCAATACCTCCTCATTAGTTACGTGATCTACCCACCTTATCTTCAGCATTCTTCTGTAGCACCACATTTCGAAAGCTTCTATTCTCTTCTTGTCCAAACTAGTTATCGTCCATGTTTCACTTCCATACATGGCTACACTCCATACAAATACTTTCAGAAACGACTTCCTGACACTTAAATCTATACTCGATGTTAACAAATTCCTCTTCTTGAGAAACACTTTCCTTGCCATTGCCAGTCTACATTTTATATCCTCTATACTTCGACCATCATCGGTTATTTTACTCCCTAAATAGCAAAACTCCTTTACTACTTTAAGTGTCTCATTTCCTAATCTAATTCCCTCAGCATCACCCGACTTAATTTGACTACATTCCATTATCCTCGTTTTGCTTTTGTTGATGTTCATCTTATACCCTCCTTTCAAGACACTGTCCATTCCGTTCAACTGCTCTTCCAAGTCCTTTGCTGTCTCTGACAGAATTACAATGTCATCAGCGAACCTCAAAGTTTTTACTTCTTCTCCTTGAATTTTAATACCTACTCCGAATTTTTCTTTTGTTTCCTTTACTGCTTGCTCAATATACAGATTGAATAACATCGGGGAGAGGCTACAACCCTGTCTTACTCCTTTCCCAACCACTGCTTCCCTTTCATGCCCCTCGACTCTTATAACTGCCATCTGGTTTCTGTACAAACTGTAAATAGCCTTTCGCTCCCTGTATTTTACCCCTGCCACCTTCAGAATTTGAAAGAGAGTATTCCAGTTAACATTGTCAAAAGCTTTCTCTAAGTCTACAAATGCTAGAAACGTAGGTTTGCCTTTTCTTAATCTTTCTTCTAAGATAAGTCGTAAGGTCAGTATTGCCTCACGTGTTCCAACATTTCTACGGAATCCAAACTGATCTTCCCCGAGGTCGGCTTCTATCAGTTTTTCCATTCGTCTGTAAAGAATTCACATTAGTATTTTGCAGCTGTGACTTATTAAACTGATAGTTCGGTAATTTTCACATCTGTCAACACCTGCTTTCTTTGGGATTGGAATTATTATATTCTTCTTGAAGTCTGAGGGTATTTCGCCTGTCTCATACATCGTGCTCACCAGATGGTAGAGTTTTGTCATGACTGGCTCTCCCGAGGCCATCAGTAGTTCAAATGGAATGTTGTCTACTCCCGGGGCCTTGTTTCGACTCAGGTCTTTCAGTGCTCTGTCAAACTCTTCACGCAGTATCTTATCTCCCATTTCGTCTTCATCTACATCCTCTTCCATTTCCATAATATTGTCCTCAAGTACATCGCCCTTGTATAAACCCTCTATATACTCCTTCCACCTTTCTGCCTTCCCTTCTTTGCTTAGAACTGGGTTGTCATCTGAGCTCTTGATATTCACACAAATGGTTCTCTTCTCTCCAAAGGTCTCTTTAATTTTCCTGTAGGCAGTATCTATCTTACCCCTGGTGAGACAAGCCTCTACATCCTTACATTTGTCCTCTAGCCATCCCTGCTTAGCCATTTTGCACTTCCTGTCGATATCATTTTTGAGACGTTTGTATTCCTTTTTGCCTGCTTCATTTACTGCATTTTTATATTTTCTCCTTTCATCAATTAAATTGAATATTTCTTCTGTTACCCAAGGATTTCTATTAGCCCTCGTCTTTTTACCTACTTGATCCTCTGCTGCCTTCACTACTTCATCCCTCAGAGCTACCCATTCTTCTTCTACTGTATTTCTTTCCCCCATTCCTGTCAATTGTTCCCTTATGCTCTCTCTGAAACTCTCTACAACCTCTAGTTCTTTCAGTTTATCCAGGTCCCATCTCCTTAAATTCCCACCTTTTTGCAGTTTCTTCAGTTTCAATCTGCAGTTCATAACCAATAGATTGTGGTCAGAATCCACATCTGCCCCAGGAAATGTCTTACAATTTAAAACCTGGTTCCTAAATCTCTGTCTTACCATTATATAATCTATCTGATACCTTTTAGTATCTCCAGGATTCTTCCAGGTATACAACCTTCTTTTATGATTATTGAACCAAGTGTTGGCTATGATTAAGTTATGCTCTGTGCAAAATTCTACAAGGCGGCTTCCTCTTTCATTCCTTCCCCCCAATCCATATTCACCTACTATGTTTCCTTCTCTCCCTTTTCCTACTGACGAATTCCAGTCACCCATGACTATTAAATTTTCGTCTCCCTTCACCACCTGAATAATTTCTTTTATCTCGTCATACATTTCATCTATTTCTTCATCATCTGCAGAGCTAGTTGGCATACAAACTTGTACTACTGTAGTAGGCATGGGCTTTGTGTCTATCTTGGCCACAATAATGCGTTCACTATGCTGTTTATAGTAGCTAACCCGCACTCCTATTTTTTTTTATTCATTATTAAACCTACTCCTGCATTACCCCTATTTGATTTTGTATTTATAACCCTGTAATCACCTGACCAAAAGTCTTGTTCCTCCTGCCAACGAACTTCACTAATTCCCACTATATCTAACTTTAACCTATCCATTTCCCTTTTTAAATTTTCTAACCTACCTGCCCGATTAAGGGATCTGACATTCCACGCTCCGATCCGTAGAACGCCAATTTTCTTTCTCCTGATAACGACGTCCTCCTGAGTAGTCCCCGCCCGGAGATCCGAATGGGGGACTATTTTACCTCCGGAATATTTTACCCAAGAGGACGCCATCATCATTTAATCATACAGTAGAGCTGCATGTCCTCGGGAAAAATTACGGCTGTAGTTTCCCCTTGCTTTCAGCCGTTCGCAGTACCAGCACAGCAAGGCCGTTTTGGTTAATGTTACAAGGCCAGATCAGTCAATCATCCAGACTGTTGCCCCTGCAACTACTGAAAAGGCTGCTGCCCCTCTTCAGGAACCACATGTTTGTCTGGCCTCTCAACAGATACCCCTCCATTGTGGTTGCACCTACGGTACGGCCATCTGAATCGCTGAGGCACGCAAGCCTCCCCACCAACGGCAAGGTCCATGGTTCATGGGGGGGGGGGGGGGGGGGGGGGGGGGGGGGGGTGAAGATGTAACCAAGGCGTAACTAGATGTCATGGACACAGGGTGAAGTCGTGCACATATTTCTTACGGGCCACTGTATAGGTTAAACGATCGAGGGACTTCTACTCCTGTATCTTTTTTTCCTTCTTATATACTGGGCGATCTGGTGAACGTGGAGAATGACTACCATGACAATTTACACATACATGAGGGGGAACACAGGGACTCCCCTCATGGAGTGGACATCCGCAGTCACCACAGAGAGGGGCCTGGGAACAGCGGAAGACATGTGGCCAAAACACAAGCACTTAAAACACCTCATAGGAGGTGGGATGTACGGATTCACATCACAGCGATAGACCATAATCTTAACTTTCTCAGGGAGGGTATCCCCTTCAAAGGCGAGGATAAAGGCACCAGTATCAATACGATTGTCTTTAGGACCCTTCTGGACACGCCGAACAAAGCGAACACCCCACCGTCCGAGATTGTCCCGAAGTTCCTCATCAGTTTGAAGGATGAGGTCCCTGTGAAAAATCACACCTTGTACCATATTTAGAGACTGGTGGGGGGTAATGGATACAGAAATTGTGCCAAGATGGGTACAGGCACGAAGGGCCGCAGATTGGGCAGCTGAAGCAGTTTTTATCAGCAACAAACCCGACCACATCTTGCTCAGGGAGTCCACTTCGCCAAACTTGTCTTCAATGTGTTCCACAAAGAATAAAGGTTTGGTATTGGTGAAAGTATCTCCATCAGTCCTGGTGCAAACTTGATAACGGGGGAAAGGTTTTGCCCCTAGCCGACGGGCCTGACCCTCTTCCCAGGGGGTAGCCATGGAAGGGAAGGCCGAAGGGGCAAGAGAAGCAGCACTTGAGGAATCAGTTCCACGCAGAGAGATGGCCGCAGAAGAACCGCCAGAGTTCTGGACCCGTATGCGTTTCATTTGCATAGTGTCCGCCCTGATACCACCCACTCCGATCAGGGGCTCTCCTCACGGGCGCCACCCAGCCACAGCAAGGGCCGTCTGGCACGGCGGCCATTGCCGAGAGTTCCGATGCTCCAGGATGACGAGCAACCACTCCAAGGCATGCATGAGGAGGTCACAGCTCAGGTATCAGAAGTGTGATCCCTGTGTGTTCAGGGGGCTCAACCAAAAGGGTACATAGCGACCCCACCACACGGGCTGGCTACCGTGCTGGCTATGCACCCTAGTATCAGACGACGACGTGAAAGAAAAGGTGGAATGTACTAGGAGGGCGCACGTCGGAGACACTAGGTAAGGTGCTCTTCCCCAAATGGCTCACACTATGGAGGAGAAATTTTGTAATGGAGGTCAAACCCCAGAGGGGGACCAAGGAATGCCAAAAGGAGGAGATGATTATGCAACAAAGCCGAATTGGAAAACCAACAGAACCAGGAGGATAGTGGGGGCCAACATAAGCAAGGACACCAAGAGAGGGAGAGGAGAGGGCGAGGGGAAAGGAGCAAGGAGGGGAAGGGAAAGGAAATGCAGCCCTGGAGAGAGAGAAGGCTGCAATGGCTCCGGGCCCCGTGCTCTCCACGCACGTCTCCACAAAAGAGTTGTGGACCCCCTGGGGGACACACAAGGGGGGAGGGGGAACCAACATATGAAGTAGTAAACCCACCGTCGCAGCTCACCTTATACAAAACATCGTTCCATGGTGCACAGTGTCAAAAACAATCTCGTAATCCACCATATTATGAAGAAGGGATATTTTATGGACATATATGAAGAAACAGAAATTTACCTAAAAAAACCCAAACAAAAGACGCTCGATGAGCTATGTCCACCAAGAAACACCAGTAAATATGCTTTTATTAGCAGTTCACAATGTGTCCAAGCTATGCTACTACCCTCTATTGTTTCCTGTGCTTTAACTTTTGAATGCTGTACGATGTAACTTTACACTCGACTGCAGCTGTTCTACACTTTCTTGGTAAAGCACAAATTTGGAATTTCTAACATGTTTGAATATAACTCCTCTAAAAACTAAAGTATGTAGATTCTCTTGAAAACAATGGCTTGATCTAGGGCAGGAACCAGTCGTGAACTTAAAATAAAGTTCTTACTAGCAACTAGAGTGGCTTTTCTTTAATGGAACATACAGTTATAAACTCAGCACCTGTTGTGTTTGATACTTGTAATAATAGACACCCTGACAATGTTTATTACCCATGACCTACACAATTTCAATATAACAACTTACTTCATGCTGCAGAAAACAAGAGACGATGTTGGACTTCATCATCACAAGGTAAGTCCATGCCAACATAATACGATGGCATGATTTGCTTGCTTCCAAACAATGTCCAAGGCACATCTGAAACTTTCACCCTGAACACCTGATTTGTAAACAAAAGTTTCATTCATATTTTGCTTACAAATACACTCTCTGTCATACATACAAGCAATTCACAAAGTGCACTCATAAACAATTTTGCTGTAGCTATCTTCAGCAAGACATATTGCTGGAAGACTTAGAACAGCAGTTAGTAGACCTTTTTTAAAAAAGAGACAGACAAGCTATGGAGAGGACCAAAAAAAGGCCCGTTTAACAATTCTGAACACTATAGGGAAAGTCTTCAAGACACTTTACAGAAGCTCATTTCATAGCATGATGCCATGTACAATTTTGTCCCTGATGTTGAATGCAATCAAGATATGTCAAGCTGAGAGCAATATACAGACAAAATTAAATGCGATATACAGACAATCTGAACCAAACAGTGACAAAGACCACCACGTTTTCCTATGAGGTCATCTGTCAGGCAAAATGAAGTAGTAAGTTGTTGTTAGATGGAATACCTAGAACAGCTAACATGAATGTGGAAACAAAGAAAATTTACTCAATTAGTGTGGAAACAGCAACCACAAATACAGAGGCACATCTCATCTCAATTATTTTGATGCATGAAGACCTGTACTGTCAGCGACTCCTGCAAGACTGAACTTGACATTCCTGAAGGCAATGAGTGCCCTAGAAGAAGTCATCGTACCATACAGTATAGTTGTCACTATGAAAACTCTGTGGGCTGAAATGTGTCAGAAATGGGTTATTCATTCTAGAAGAACCAAAATATTATATGGAGATGTAGTGAAATTACTGAACTTTTTAGTACAAGCAGTTCACGGTGCTCTTACTGCACAAAAGATTCACTGATAACACCTGTTATCCTCTAACTTCACACCCACTGCAGACACAACTCGAAAACTCATAGAGAGCTAAAAACTCACAAAAACCTAGACAAGAAGAACAACCATACTGTATATTTCACACAACTTGCATTCACTGGGCCCACAACTGCAACAAAGGAACTTATAGTCAACAAGTATTGATAAGTTAAAGCACTTTAAGAAAGTCAGGCCTAATGTTCTAGGTACAAGAAACATCCTCACGAAGCTATCTGTACTTATACTGATACTGGTACTGCTACCTCCATTTCATCTTCTCAACAAGTTACCAATATTCTGTTGGAAAAATCGATATTAAGTTCAATAAATTTTACTTATCTTCAGACAGCTCCAGTTGAGGTCAGTGAACCAGACAATTAACCAGACTTTCTGTGTTCTGGATGGCAGTAGTCAGTTGAGCTTCATTTCCAAGTCCCCCATTGATAAGCTAGGTTTACAAACAACAGATCATCATGACCTCTCTCTCATTGCTGCTGAAATGCCATCCATAACATTAAAGCCCCATAGTACTCACTTTGAAGGGGATCTGGACAAATTACAAAAAAGTCTGTGACTGCATTTGAAAGCATATACTCATTTGCCACACACCTAACAGTACATTCCAATATAAGGAAACTACTGCACACCTAGAGACTTCAGTTAGCAGACCCCCCCCCCAAGGATGATAAAGAATGTCTTCCCATCAAGATCCTTATAGGACCAGATTACTAATGGAAAATCATTACGGATTCCCTTTTGATTCAACTATCATCATCCATTGCACTGATATCTTCTATTCTAGGTTGGATTCTTACTGGGAGTAAGTCAAGCACCATGGCAAACCTTGTGATAGCAAACTACAACAGTTTATAGACACAGCAACACCCACAGATGATGTCCTAGAATGTTTCTTGAATTTAGAAACTGGGGATCACAGTTAACCAAAAATAACTCGGATCCAAAGGAATTGGTCTTACTGCAATATTTATTAAAATCGTACTGCACTGAAGATAATAGAAGGGTGGTTTCTTTCTGCTGAAAACCCAATGTTATGGTTCCTAATAATCTTCAGAAAGCAGGGAAAAAGATTTATTTCAGTGGAGAAACAATTCATTAAGTCAGAAATCTGAAACACATTTACGAAGACATGAATGACAGTCCCCATAAAAAGAGATGTGGAGGTCACCATCCTTGAACAGACATCAAGTAACACATTTTACTTACCACATTTTGCAGTAAAGAAACAAAAGTTGGGGCTCATCAAAATGAGGACTGCATTTGATGGTTTGTCACATGAGGAGGTACTTGTACATTCACTGAAAGACTCTTTAAAATGGGTCCTCAATTTAATTCCCAGTATTGTTTTGGTATTATTGAGATTTTGTCTATATCTGGTAACCTTAATTGCCCATATCAAACAAGCATTTCTACAGAAAAGTCTCACAGGGAATTTGTTTGGTTTAAAGTAATCATATATCAATAAGGAAATTATACTACAATTGACCAGCCCATTTCTCCTTGCAGTAACACTGAAGGAACTTGTTACAACACACAAAACGAATTTTTCTCAAGGCTCTTTACTTGTTGAATATAACACGTTTATGTATGATTTTGTAGCTGGTGCTGAAGATGCCAATGCCGGAATTTCTATTGTGGGCTTACAGCAAACATGAGACACATCAGTCTACCATGGCGAAGTGGGCCACAAACTCGAGCCAAATTACTGAAATACGGTAATCAGAATTTGTTGTAAACATTACAGATATGGAGGTGCTAGGATTCCACTGGAACACGCAGACTGCCTCCTTCAGTACTGTTCACAACACTGTAATCATAATATCACAAACATCCTGCCACTAAGTGAGAAGTACTCCACAGCACTATCTGATTCTATGATCCACTTGGTCTGTCGTCATACGGATCCCTCACTGCAAAAATAATTTTCCAGGAAATTTGGCCAAGAAGAATTGAACTATATAAGCTCTTACCTCTCGATCTCGACAAACGCTGGCAAAGGTGGGTATCAACTTTGCCATCATGTTCGCACACAGACGTGCCCAAATGGGTTGGTGTTTCTGAAGAAACTGAATCGGAAATCTATGATTTTCTGACACATCACAAAAGGCCTGCAGAGCGGACCTTTACGCATGTCACATAGATGCATAGTCTGCAGCAAAAACATACTAGCTCCCATCAAGAGAATAACTCTTCTGTGATTGGAACTTCTATCAATATTTCTTGAATCAAGATTACTTCATTATTTCTGTGAGACCACGAGCTAAAATGCAAGCCGTACAACACTGTGAACTGACTCAGCTGTAGCCTTAGCATGGATACAACATGACCCAAACTGATGAGAGACTGTGTGCCAAACCGTATTACGGAAATGCAAGAACTAATGAAGCTATCACAGTGGGGATACTTACCTGGCGAGGAAAGCCCAGCAGACAAACGTCAGCATGCTATTATATGGGTCCATTGGCCTGCTTGATTAACAAAGAACCAAACAAAATGGCCATAATTTATACAGACAAAAGACCGTTCCTTGGAAGTAAAGAAGAAATTAACATATCAAGTCTTCGTGGTAAAAACAATACTATCTATTTTAACAGCTGTACAATATCGTAATTACTACAAGCTGTTATGCGTCACAGCAAGAATACTTCACTTTAAACAGCAGTTAATGAAAGGAAATTGTACATCCAGATACCTGACAGCATCAGACTTACACGAAGCATGTACTTACTGGATTCAGGTTGCTAAACATTTCTCAGCACAACTGCAAACTCTGCACAAGAACTTGCCTCTGCCACAAAATTCTAAGATATCTCATTTCAATCCATTCTTGAATAATGGTCTGCTTCATTTCAGTGGACATCCGCAGTTTGCAGAATCACCACCCAATTATTCTCGATGGACACCATTAATTCACCAGCTTACTGATCCAGCAGGCTCATATTCGCCTACATCATCTTAAACATAGTGTTATCTGAACTGAGAACAGAATGCTGGATTCCTCGAGCTCAACAGGCAATTAAAAATGTTCTAAACTGCTACCTACTTTGCAGATTGTGAAGGATCACTTTGTTCAACAAACAGAAACTCCATTGTCAGCTGAAAGAGTACCACCACTGAAACCATTTGAAGTCACACGCACCAACTTTGAAGGGCCTGCTATAGGTCGGACAACTGCTATAGTTGTGCGCACAACAACATGCGCACTGCACTGGGAACTATGCTCAGATATGTCAACTGCAAGCCCTACAGAGCTTGTGGGAAGACATGGAGTGCCCAGCATGATTTACACTGACAGCACTACTACCTTACATTCCACACACAAAGAGTAGAAGGAACTCTGCCAGTCTTTCATGGTAAGCGAGACATACAAGTACCTCAACCAGCAAGCTGTCATATGGACATTCATTGGCAAACATGCCTTGATGGGGATGATTATGGGAACAGATGGTAGGATATGTGAAATTCTGCCTCACAAATGTTTTACGGCAGTAGCAGTTGGATGAAAAATGTCAGTTGGAAAGGATTTCTCCAACGAGTTTCAATGACAACAGAACACTTCTAGAACAGGTGGAACAGAAGAGTACCTAATCCTAAGCTAACACTTTCCCATTCATCTTTGACTCCCCCGTCCTCTGCGGGTAGGCTCTCGCAATGTGGTATATATTTAGATGGATACACAGGGCTCTATATTTATTTGCATGAAACTGTGACTACACAAGCCTACGAGTATGACATGCTCAATGCTTACGTGTTCGCTCAGGCTGATGCAAAACATCTCGATTTCATCCAAAGAGGATGCATTTCATGGACAAATACATTCAACAGCAAATGGTACAGGGTATGGAGAGGCAATCGCCAGACCTCAATTAGAATTCCATATATCACATTTGGGAGGCCAATACAAATTTACAAGGAAAATTAAACAACCTTCCTATGCAGCACTGGCCTCTAAGAGCAAAATTCAAAAGTGTGACACCTGAAGAAAGTAAGTCTAAACATTTTCATAATGTCCTAGCAAGGAATGTTTTAAGAATTTTGTAACATTTGTGTGTGAAGGGGTAAAAAGTTACAAGACCAAGACTGATACAGAGACAAAAACTTCAAACATTATGAGGTCAGCAGTATACAAAAGCTGCTTTTCTTGTGACTAATGGTGACAATCATTAACAAAGATTTTCATAAAACAAGAGCTTGAAATAATGATTTTTAGGAAAGTAAGGTGCTATACAGTCTTAATGGCAAAGGTTTCTTCAACTGGGGCATTAAACCTATAAAGTACAACTGATATATGCAGAAAATCGTTCTTTAAAACTGTTAATCAAAAACAGAAATTGTATCATCATCATTAAATGCACTATATAATTATGGTGTTATGTTATGCCTGTAACTCATGAGTTATCTCACTATAAGAACGATTTACAAGTTAACGATTCTATTTGTTGTTACTTAGTTCAGGTTTGAAACTATACCTGCTAACACGGGTTTCTCTTGAAACAGTCATCAGAATCTCTTTAATCAAACGGACAAATGGTGTCTTTGGTATTACTAGTTGAGTTGATCTCTGATACTTCCTTATCTCTTTAAGTGCTTTGAAGCCAGGTTTTGTTGCTCTCTTCCTTCTCACCTGCAAACAGAAGATAAGGTACTTACTATTCTGAAAGCAGCCCATAATATTACAAACTTAGGTGGTAATAAATAAAAGTGAAGTAAAAACTTTTAAATGGAAATGTAAGTATCTGCAATAATTTTCACATCAAAAAATTTTAATGCGCTCTCCTTTGCTTGCCTTTTATTCTAAAAGTGTGCATATGCCATTTCTTAGTGTCACAGCACCCATCCAACTTGAGTGTGGACATGTTTAAACTTATTTAGAGCACTGCACACTAGCACTTAGCACGCCATGAGTTGTTATTCACTTTCAGTTACGTTACATTCATTTTTCACGCCATTTCCGGAACATTATGTTGGAGGAAAAGTGCAAATAGAAGCTGTTGAACACCAAATGACCTCAATTTAATAAATTGTAGCTGTCTTGTGCTATAACATATAGAACATGACACTATCAGTAATTATGTGAATCTCAGAATTTGTGAGTGCATTTTTTAAATTTTTTTTAGTTTTTATTTTACTGCTTTTTTTTTTTTTTTTTTTGGGGGGGGGGGGGGGGGGGAGCAACAACTCCTCCAAGACCCCTTCCTTATTGTTCAAAGAAACTCACCTGGAATGGAGGCAATTATAGAGGAACACGAAAAACCTATCCATCTTTTAGATGCCATGAAAGTGTTTACAAACAATTTGAGTTGTTGTTTATTTCATATCACACATGACAATGCTCTGCAAACTATTTCAGAGGAAGAGGACACAGTCATCTTACTGTGACAAAGAGAATTGGGAAGATTTCGCTATAATCTATAAGTAGACATAAGGCTCATAATGAAGGAAGGAAAAACAAGGAACACATAGGACACAATAAATTATTGCAAGTACCCACTTTTCAGCTGCATTCCATGATCCACTTTCTGACTATTCTGGTAACGAACTTTTGAATTCTGATGAAAGAATCAAGGGAAAGATGCTATTTCAATTTATTATTACTGCAAATAATGGCACTAGGAGACAAGGTACCATACATTATATGAAAGAAGCAAAGTACCACAGCTTTTATAATGATGACAAAAAAACTAGTGCTTGCTTTAGATATATGTCAGCTGGGTATCTGATACTGTTTCTATTCTGCAGGCTGCAGCAGAAGACCTGACAATCTCCTACTAATAAATTTAAACTTTATCTAATCCCCAAGAATAAAAGGAAGAAACTATGACATCATTGGGATGGAAAATTATTGCCCACCTTGAATGTTAGGGACTTACAGGCAGAAAGGTTTCCAGTGGTACCTTTGCTTTGAGACAAAGAGGAACTTGTTGGTTTTCAAAAACTAACTTTTTTTTAAATAAATAAGAGGAAATGCAAGCTGTTTAGATTGTATTGGCAAAGTGGGGCTAGAAGACAATGTAAAAATTCTCTGTAGCAAAACTACTGCTTTAATGAAGCATACTGTAACAGTCCAACTATTTTGGCTGTACATACACATTTTTATTTTCCTCTTTACAGTAGTTAATGCTAGGTCCATGTTTTAAGATGCTTGTGGAGTGACAAAATTAAGGCCACAAGCAGAAGATGATAATTTTATTAACTGTTTCAGAAACCTGTTTCTTGCCAGTAAGAAACCACCAAACAGTATTTCACCCATGAAGAGATGTAGCACATGGTCAGAGGAGGTGCAAGCAGTGACTGCAACATGATAATGGCTCAAGTAGCACAGAAATTACAGTATTTGCCACCGAACAAAACAAAGATTTTTTAAAATAATTTGTTTATGCTACTCTTAGCATTGTATTCACGCATGACTGACACAATGCTTTTGGTTGCATCAGGCCAGAATAATTGATACTTAACTTAACAATATCTGATTTCTCTTAAGGGGAGCTGTGTTTGTAATTGCAATATCAAAATATAGGCCAGATATATTTGTTTATCAGATGACTGTTTTCCATTTTGTGGTATGAGGCTCAACTGACAGTGTTATGAACAACTATAGAAATTAAATAATGGAAACTCCAGGTAGGTATATCAACAATTTAGGAAAACACACACACACACACACACACACACACACACACACACACACACACACACACACACAAGACTGCCAAATCCAGCATCTCAGGCCAGAATGCAACTACCACATGGGATGCAAGCAGCAATCTGGAGGTAGCAGGGAAGGGGAAGGGATAGTAATGTTTGGATGGAGAGAGAGAGACGAGTGTTTTGTGGTGGTGTGTGCAGGGACTAGACTGCCAACCAGTGCAGCATCAGGAGGTTGTGGCGCAGGGAAGTGCGGAAAAATGGTACAAAAAAGGAGACGAGCAGGGAACGACGGGCGGATGCATTGTCAGAGGGCTGAAAATAAATAGGGTGGGAGATGAGAATGGTGAGAAGACAATAAGACAAAGGGGCCGGAAAATGGGTGGCAGGTGTGGGGACAGTACGTTACCACAGGTCGAGCCCAGAATAATTACGGCAGTGGAGTATGTGTAGTAAGGATAACTCACATCAGTGTAGTTCAGAAGAGCTGATGGTGGAGGGAAGGATCCAGATGGCACAGTAGCCATTAAAATCAAGTGTCTGATGTTCAGCTGCATGTTGTTGCTAAGGGTGGTCTACTTTGCTCCTGGCCAGTTTGGTGGTGGCAGTTCATCCTGGTTGACAGTTGGTTGGTAATCATAACATAAAATGCTGTGTAATTATTGCAGCGGAGCTGGCAAATGACATGGCTGCTTTCACAGGTAGCCTGGCCCCTGGTGAGGTAAGATAAACCTGTGACAGGACTGGAATAGGAAGTGCTGGGTTAGTGGATTGGGCAGGTTTTGCACCTGTCTCCCCCACAGGGATATGGTTCTTGTGGCACAGGGTTGGGATTGGGAGTGACGTAGGGAAGGACTAGAAGGTTGGGTGGGCGACAGAACACCATTTTAGGAGGGTTGGGAAGTATCTTGGGTAGGATGTCCCTCATATCAGGGCATGACGCAAGGTAATCCAAGCTTTGGCGAAGGATGTGGTTCAGCTGTTCCAGTCTGGGGTGGTACCGGGTGATGAATGGGACACTCCGACGCTCTTTTGTGGCTGGTTCTTGGAGGTGGTGGGTGGACTGGGGGTGTGATGGGAAATGGTACAAGAGATCTGTTTGCGGACTACATCTGGGGGATAGTGGTTGTCTGTGAAGTCCTTGGTGAGACCCACAGCACACTGACTAAAGGAGATTTTGTCACTACAGATATGCTACCTTCGGGTGGCCAGGCTGTATGAGAGGGATTTTTTTGTTGTGAAAGAGATGGCAGCTGTCAAAATGCAAGTGTTGTTGATGATAAGTAGGTTTAACATGAACAGAGGTGCAGACAAAGCCATCAGAGAGAAGAGGGTCAGCATCTAAGCCGGGTTGAGGAGGACCACGTGAAGCGGATGGGAGAGAAGTTGTTGAGGTTGTGAAGGAACAAAGATAGGGTGTCTTGGCCGTGAGTCCAGATCATGAAGATATCATCAATGAACCTAAAGCAGATTATGGTTTGATGTTCCGGGAGGCTAGGAAGGACTCCTCTGATGGTTGGCATAGGAGGGTGCCATGCAGGTGCCCATGGCTGTGCCACCAATTTGTTTATATACAATCCCTTCAAATGAGAAGTCCTTTTGGGTTAGGATAAAGTTAGTAAGGCGCATAAGAAATGAGGTTGTGGGTTTGGAGTCTAAAGGACATTGGGAAAGGTAGTGTTCAATAGCAGTAAGACCGTGGGAATGAGGGATGTTGGTGTATAGGAAGGTGGTGTCAACAGTGACAAGTAAAGACCTGGGAGGTAAAGAAGTGGGGATGGCGGATTCAGTGAAGGAAGTGATTGGTGCCGATGACGTGGGAGGCCAAATTACGAGCAACTGATTGTGGCTGTTGGTAAACGAGGGCAAAAATTCTTTCATTTGCAGCACAATAACCAGCCGCAATGGGGTGTACAGGATTATTGTGTTTGTGGATTTTGGGAAACAAAGTGGGCATGCAGGGGTGTCATAGGGGCGAGGAGGGAAATGGACTTTGGGGAAATGTTCTGGGAAGGACCTAAAGGTTTAAGAAGGGACTGGAGTTTCGTATTGGACGTCTGGGATGGGTTCATCCCGGCAGACTTTATAGGTGGAATAATCAGATAATTGGTGGAGGTCTTCTGCCAGCTAGTCAATGTGATTCATGATAACAGTGATGGAAACTTTGTCTGCAGGTACAATGATTAGGTCAGCATCTGTTTTGATGTTGTTTATGGCTTTTCTTTCTTCTATTACAAGATTGGTGTCCTGAGGAAGGGATGTGGGGAAGGATGTTGAGGCGAAGTTGGAGGTAAGAAATTCCTGGAAGGTGACGAGTAGGTGGTTAGGTGGGTAGGCTGGGGAGGACCAGGGTTGGATGATGGTATGAACTGGAAGAGGCAGGGTTCAAGCTTGGAATTAGGATGGTTTTGGTTGAAGATTTGGCAGCAAAGAAGTGCAGGAGTAGGGAGAAGAAGAGTAGGTCTTTGACAGGTCTAGCATTGTACATTAAACAATTAATTAAGCATAGAAAAAAATTTAGTCTCTCAGGGGGGTGACAAAGGCTGCCCAAGGAACTGTTTTATTTCAAGGTGTCGATGGAGATGTACAAAGTCGATTTACTATTTTTATAAGCACAATATTTGGAATGCCTACACATGGTAGGAATACTTTTCGTTCTTTCAACTGTCATTAACTAAAATGCAATATGTATTATCATTTTCTGGAAACTTTGAAGTTACTTCAGAATTCTTGGTGAAATTATGTCTGCATCCACACAAAATTGCAAAGCATTATTTTTGTTATTTTTCGATGTGCGTGAATTAGTTTTGTTACACATTTTTGTCATTTCTTGTAAATTCTCAGTGTCAATGATTGTTGTAAATCATTGAAATACCAGTGATTAGCACAGAGGAGGAGAGCAGTTTGTTACCAACCATCAACAGCACAGCATAGAGAACTTACTTTACATATTTTCACCACCGAACATCTCGTGTGCGAATAAAGCAATTTTGTGGAAAATTTATACTTGGAATTTATTTCGCACATTACATAGTGAGATTTGTACAAAAACATAGAAGAAGAGCTCGGGAGTATTTGAAGTGAAGCTAACCTCTCAAGAATGAAGATTTTTACAAGGTAAATTTCCTTTACTTTATGTCTGTGGTCACAATTTTTTTTTTTTTTTTTTTTTCATCAGATTACAAGTTTCGGTCTTTAATGACCATTTTCAGATCTGCAGCAAAATATGGGAAAACATAAATACACTAGCAGCTTAAAGAAATACAATAGCCCATAATGAAAAGTACTACTGACATACAGGTACATTTGTGCACTTTAAGTATGAAGAGGCATATCTGTTCTATGGAAACATGTCTTAACTTACTGCAGCCATAGTGGCATTGTCAAATGTTAAACACAAAATTAGTACCAGCATCATCAAATATGTATAAATAACAGCATATGCAAGAATTATCTTGTCAGCAGCACTACTGTTCAAAACAAACTGCTGTAGAATAGCCACAAGATGTTTGTGTTGCAAGTTCACCAGATGTCACTACTGTAAGCATACACTTATTCTTCGATGATTAATTGAACATCTTAAAATAAAGGGTGTTATAACTGGTAAAGCCTGTAACGGGCTTATAAGGTATAAGAGGCATTACAGTAATAAAAAGCAATGATATAGAACATGACTAAAGGCTTACAACATATCACTCCACATGTTAGGCAAATATTAAGCGCGTAATAGTTTAAACTAAAATGGCATGCTAACTGGCTGGGATGACGAAATTAGAAATTGCAGAGACAGCTTTTAAGGTCAATAATGCTTTGTCTGTTCAAAATGGTTCAATTTTTTGAGTCACGAGAGTGGTATTTTCAAGGGTCTCAATACTATGTTAGAGAAGGAGAAAAGCAATGATCATTTGACCTAACAAGGGGAACGCGACAGTTCTTATATATGAAGATGACTACATTAGGAAAATGTATTTTTCTTTTTGCATTAAACAATATTACAAAGATTCACTAAGACCCAACAGAGAAGTTTCAGACCAATTTCCAGAGAAAGATTGACAGCTCCCACTTTTTTCTTAATGAATACGAAAAGAGATCACTTGAAATTATGAATGTCAAACTTCTCCAGTTTAGATCTAAAGTTACGATTCACAAAGATGGAAATCGAGTTTGTCCAATTGTGAACAATATATCATCACCATGCTATAAATTAAATAAGTTTCTTAATAATAAACTTAAACCGGTTTACATGTTCGATAATTATTTGAGGTCAAAAATAGTTTGGAGTTAGCAAATGCAATCAATATACACCAAATAATGAAACATTAGCCTCCTTGGATGTAAAAATACTCTACAGTGATGTCCTAGTAAAAGAGACTACTGACATCATTAGATGTACTCTCCTATCCTATAACAAGATGCAGAGTTGTGAATTTCTAAAACTTGTCTTAGATTACAATTTTTTTTACCTTCAGTGACATAATATATAATCAAAGAGATGCGCTTGGGATGGGTAATAGTCTAGCTGGTACTTTAGCAAATATTTTTGTGAACAATTCAGAATGTAAATTTTTTTGCCAAGTTTCCACAGCTAAAAGATAAAACAATTTATTATAAATGGTATGATGATGACTTTTGTTACTGATAGGTGACACCAGTGAGGTCAACGCATGTGCCCAAAAATAATTTTACTATTGAAGTTAAAAAGAGGACTCCATTAACTACCTTGACCTTACTATTAGGAGAGTTGACAACACATGTAAGTTTTCGATTTTTAGAAAACCTACTTGTACAGATAGTATCATCAATGACAGCTCATGCCACCCTCCCCGATACCAAAAGGCCTTCTTCACCTCCATGATTCACCGGCTCCTTCGCCTACCTTTGGACAAAAGTGAAATACAAGAGTGAGTCAAATGAAAACCTTAAATATTTTTTTAAATATTATTTATTGTGTAGAAGTGGTACAAAGCTGTATCACTTTTCAACATAATCCCCCCCATGCTCAATGCAAGTCCTCCAGCGCATACAAGGTGCATAAATTCCCTTAGAAAAAAAATTCTTTTGGTAGTCCATGCAACCACTCATGCACCTCGTGGCATATCTCATCAGAGCGCAACTTTTTTCCTCCCATTGCGTCTTTGACTGGACCAAACATACGGAAATCACTTGGGGCAAGGTCTGGTGAGTATGGTAGATGAGAAAGACACTCAAAATGCAGGTCTGTGATTGCTGCAACTGTTGTACGGGCAGTGTGGGGCCTTGCACTGTCATGTTGCAAAAGGACACCTGCTGACAGCAATCCATGTCATTTTGATTTGATCGCAGGCTGCAGATGATTTTTTAGATCTGTGTGTGAAGCACTGGTCACAGTGGTCCCTCTAGGAATGTTGTTGTTGTTGTCGTCGTCAGTCCTGAGACTTGTTTGATGCAGCTCTCCATGCTACTCTATCCTGTGCAAGCTTCCTCATCTCCCAGTACCTACTGCACCCTACATCCTTCTGAATCTGCTTAATGTATTCATCTCTTGGTCTCCCTCTACGATTTGTACACTCCACACTGCCCTCCAATGCTAAATTTGTGATCCCTTGATGCCTCAGAACATGTCCTACCAACCGGTCCCTTCTTCTTGTCAAGTTGTTCCACAAACTCCTCTTCTCCCCAATTCTGTTCAATACCTCCTCATTAGTTATGTGATGTACCCATCTAATCTTCAGCATTCTTCTGTAGCACCACATTTCAAAAGCTTCTATTCTCTTCTTGTCCAAACTATTTATCGTCCATGTTTCACTTCCATACATGGCTACACTCCATACAAATACTTTCAGAAACAACTTCCTGACAACTTAAATCTATATTCGATGTTAACAAGTTTCTCTTCTTCAGAGCTAGGCATGTAATGCTCCAAAATGATGCCTTTTTCATACCAAAAGAGAGTCAGCATAACCTTCCCTGCTGATGGTTCTGTTCGAAACTTCTTTGGTTTTGGTGATGAGGAATGGCGCCATTTCTTGCTCACTCTCTTCGTTTCCAGTTGGTGGAAATGAACCCAGTTTTCATCCCCAGTAATGATACTTGCAAGGAAGCCATCACCTTCTCATTCAAAGCGCCGAAGAAGTTCTTCACAAGCATCAACAAGTCGTTCTCTCATTTCAGGAGTCAGCTGCCGTGGCACCCATCTTGCAGATACTTTGTGAAACTGGAGCACATCATGCACAATGTGGTGTGTTGACCCATGACTAATCTGTAAACATGTTGCAATGTCATTCAGTGTCACTCGGCAGTTTTCCTTCACTATGGCTTCAACTGCTGCAATGTTCTGTGAAGTCACAGAACCTGGACGAGGAGCATCTTCCACTGAAGTCACACCATTTGCGAACTTCCTACTCCATTCGTAGACTTAATGCTGTGACAAATATGCATCACCGTACTGAACCTTCATTCGTCGATGAATTTCAATAGATTTCACACCTTCACTACGCAAAATCCGAATAACAGAACGCTGTTCTTCCCTGGTGCAAGTCGCAAGTGGGGTGGCCATCATTATACGACACTGCGACGGTATGTGTGCATCTGCACTATGCTGCCACCTACAGGCCATTCTGCACGCTGTTTGTAGCACGCTTACCAACTTACAGGATAACGGAGCAAAATTTCAATTTGTTATTACAAATTTAAGGTTTTCATTTGACTCACTCTCGTCCATAAAGAACTCAGCATTTTAAAACAGACTGCAGTAGCGAACGGCTTTTTTTGTAAATGATGTCACGCGCACTTACAGCGTGCTAAAAAACATTCACAGCCATGGAACGAAACTGCGTTGTGTCTGCTTTTGTCTGAAACTGGTCATCTATAGGGAACACTAAGAATAGTATGGGTATTCTCCAAAGGGTGGAAAAGGCCTTGATCTTAATTTGTTAGAGGTGCTTGAAATTTATAAAGCAAAAAAAGAAAGAACCAACAAAACTGCTTAACTGGCAGTGATTTCGTGCCCAATGCCTACTTTGTTTTGTTTGACAATGTTTTACTTTAATCACTGAAAGCCTCTTGTTACTAGTTCGTTGATAGTTTCACCTAGTATAGAATGCCTTACATATTTACTTCATTGTCTTATGTTGTGCTGATGCTAGTGATTTCTAGTTCCTTCGCTGTTTATATAATATACTTTATTAACTAGATAATCTTATTCGTGCACTGATATGGAGTTTTATCATTCTTTTCTTGCAGCGGCATGCTGCAGAGTATGAGGTGCCCTCTGGCGGTCAAGTTCCAACTAACCACTGCTTGCCTACGCGGAATTCTGGTGTTAGCGCTAACAGTGGGCGCTGATTATGTGCGGCAGTCTGCTTTCTTTCATTGTGGCTTATTTAGATATTTGTTTATAGTTTTCTATATTATTCTGTGCACTTTGAAAGCTGTTTATTATTTAAGTCATTATCTATAATATCGGCACTTGATCATTTCCTCTTTTTGACAAATTTAACTTCAGTCGCGTTTTATTTCATTGCTTCTTATTACTGTAATGCCTCTTATACCTTAGAAGCAGGAGTAGGTTTAATAATGAATTAAAAAATAGGAGTACGGGTAAGCTACTACAAACAGCATAGTGAACGCATTATGGTGGCCAAGATAGACACGAAGCCCACGCCTACTACAGTAGTACAAGTTTATATGCCAACTAGCTTTGCAGATGATGAAGAAATTGATGAAGTGTATGATGAGATAAAAGAAATTATTCAGGTAGTGAAGGGAGACGAAAATTTAATAGTCATGGGTGACTGGAATTCGAGAGTAGGAAAAGGGAGAGATGGAAACATAGTAGGTGAATATGGATTGAGGATAAGAAATAAAAGAGGAAGCCGGCTGGTAGACTTTTGTGCAGAGAATAATTGAATCATAGCTAACATTTGGTTCAAGAATCATGAAAGAAGGTTGTATAGATGGAAGAACCCTGGAGATACTAAAAAGTATCATATAGATTATATAATGGTAAGAGAGAGATTCAGGAACCAGGTTTTAAATTGTAAGACATTCCCAGGGGCAGATGTGAAATCTGACCACAATCTATTGGTTATGAACTGTAGATTAAAACTGAAGAAACTGCAAAAAGGTGGGAATTTAAGGAGATGGGACCTGGATAAACTAAAAGAACCAGAGGTTGTACAGAGTTTCAGGGAGAGCATAAGAAAACAATTGACAGGATTGGGGGGAAGAAATACAGTAGAAGAAGAATGGGTAGCTTTGAGGGATGAAATAGTGAACACAGCAGAGGATCAAATAGGTAAAAAGACGAGGGCTGGTAGAGACCCTTGGGTAACAGAAGAAATATTGAATTTAATTGATGAAAGGAGAAAATATAAAAGTGCAGTAAATGAAGCAGGCAAGAAGGAATACAAACGTCTCAAAAATGATATCGACAGGAAGTGCAAAATGGCTAAGCAGGGATGGCTAGAGGACAAATGTAAGGATGTAGAGGCTTGCCTCACTAGGGGTAAGATAGATACTGCCTACAGGAAAATTAAAGAGACCTTTGGAGAAAGGAGAACCACTTGTATGAATATCAAGAGCTTTGATGGAAACCCAGTTCTAAGCAAAGAAGGGAAAGCAGAAAGGTGGAAGGAGTATATAGAGGGTCTATACAAGGGTGATGTACTTGAGGACAATATTATGGAAATGGAAGAGGATGTAGATGAAGATGAAATGGGAGATATTATACTGCGTGAAGAGAGTGACAGAGCACTGAAAGACCTGAGTCGAAACAAGTCCCCGGGAGTAGACAAAATTCCATTAGAATTACTGACAGCCTTGGGAGAGCCAGTCCTGACAAAACTCTACCATCTGGTGAGGAAGATGTATGAGACAGGCGAAATACCCTCAGACTTCAAGAAGAATATAATAATTCCAATCCCAAAGAAAGCAGGTGTTGACAGATGTGAAAATTACCGAACTATCAGTTTAATAAGTCACAGCTGCAAAATACTAACACAAATTCTTTACAGAGAATGGAAAAACTGGTAGAAGCCGACCTCAGGGAAGATCAATTTGGATTCCGTAGAAATGTTGGAACACATGAGACAATACTGACCTTATGACTTATCTTAGGCAAACCCACGTTTCTAGCATTTGTAGACTTAGAGAAAGCTTTTGACAATGTTGATTGGAATACTCTCTTTCAAATTCTGAAGGTGGCAGGGGTAAAATACAGGGAGCGAAAGGGTATTTACAATTTGTACAGAAAGCAGATGGCAGTTATAAGAGTCGAGGGGTATGAAAGGGAATCAGTGGTTGGGAAGGGAGTGAGACAGGTTTGTAGCCTATCCCCAATGTTATTCAATCTGTATATTGAGCAAGCAATAAAGGAAACAAAAGAAAAGTTCGGCGTAGGTATTAAAATCCATGGAGAAGAAATAAAAACTTTGAGGTTCGCTGATGACATTGTAATTCTGTCAGAGACAGCAAGGGACTTGGAAGAGCAGTTGAACGGAATGGACAGTGTCTTGAAAGGAGGATATAAGATGAACATCAACAAAAGCAAAACAAGGATAATGGAATGTAGTCGAATTAAGTCAGGTGATGCTGAGGGAATTAGATTAGGAAATGAGACACTTAAAGTAGTAAAGGAGTTTTGCTATTTGGGGAGCAAAATAACTGATGATGGTCGAAGTAGAGAGGATATAAAATGTAGACTGGCAATGGCAAGGAAAGTGTTTCTGAAGAAGAAAAATTTGTTAACATCGAGTATAGATTTAAACGTCAGGAAGTCGTTTCGTAAAGTATTTGTATGGAGTGAAGCCATGTATGGAAGTGAAACGTGGACAATAAATAGTTTAGACAAGAAGAGAATAGAAGCTTTCGAAATGTGGTACTACAGAAGAATGTTGAAGATTATATGGGTAGATCACATAACTAATGAGGAGGTATTGAATAGAATTGGGGAGGAGAGGAGCTCGTGGCACAACTTGATCGGGTTGGTAGGACATGTTCTGAGACATCGAGGGATCACCAATTTAGTATTGGAGGGCAGCGTGGAAGATAAAAATCGTAGAAGGAGACCAAGGGATAAATACACTAAGCAGATTCAGAAGGATGTAGGCTGCAGTAGGGAGATGAGGAAGCTCGCACAGGATAGAGTAGCATGGAGAGCTACATCAAACCAGTCTCAGGACTGAAGACCACAAGAACAACCACCTTAGAAGCCCATTGTGACTTTACCGACTGTATACCCCTTTATTTTAAGTTGTTCAATTAATCATTGAAAAATGTGTGTATGCCTACAGTGGTGACATCTGGTGAACTTGCAACACAAACATCTTTTGGCTACTGTACAGCCATTTGTTTTGAACAGTAGTGCTGCTACAGGATGACTCTTGCATATGCTATTGTTTATACATATTTGATGCTGCTGCTATGGCTGCAGTACATTAGGACACATTTTCATAAAACAGGTATGCCTCTTCATACTTAAAGCGCACAAATGTACATGTATGTCAGTTGTACTTTTCATTATGGACTATTGTATTGTTTTAGGCTGTAGGCAATCTGCTACTGCAGATCGGAAGATGGTCATTATAGACCGAAACCGGTAGTCTAATGACAAAAATTGTGACTATGGACATAAAGTAAAGGGAATTTATTGTATATTCGGGTGACTTTTTTATTCACAACCATGTCACAGCTTGAGAAAATCTACAAGTTATGTAAATTTCACAAACATTTTTGGAAACAACATTTCATCTCTAAATTACTGAACATGTCTAAATCTCCCAGTTCAGTCGTTCTTTCTTTCTTTCTTTCTTTCTTTTTTTTGCGGTAGTTGCATCTAAGCTGGTGGAGGCCTATTTTTTAATTTCTTACAGTTCACATTGTTATTGTGGCTGCAAAACTCTTGCCATAAAATTTCAGTTTCTGTAAGTCTGCAAATATTTTACTTACCAGCAATCCACATTATACACAACTCACACCACTCTGATTTCTTCACCATCAACAGTTTCATTTTAATCTTCTCCCTTCCTTTGTTCCTCCTCCCATACTCACTGTCACTGTCCATCTCCTCCTCCCCCCTCACTTTCACTGTCTATCTCCTCCTCCCACTGTCACTGTCCATCTCCTCTCCCACCCTCTTCCTTATTCCTTCCCACCTGTACAAAATTCCTGTCCATTTTCCAACTAAGTCCCACACTTCCTGCCCTCTGTGTCCACCCCCCCCCCCCCCCCACCGCCACCACCACTCTCCTCCTCTGCCTCCACTTCTCTCTGTACATTTCTCCCTCCATTCTATATTTCTACCTCTCTTTGTCTATCTTGTGCTCCCGAAATCTGTGTGCATTCCCTCCAACCCCTTCTTGCTGCACATCTCATCCTACTCCCCCCTATTGTGGTATCCTTTACTGGTGTCTCACAGTTGGCGATGGAAACATGCTGATAGTGGTCACTTGGGGACCAAACAGATCCAATGATGTGCACCCACAGAGTCATGCCTTCAACAGCTCCAACTATGAGTGCCCTCTGCTGCTGCAATATAGGGTGACCTGAAGCAGTTGCGTTTCCCAGTCTCAGTTACAGTCTTAGTCAGCCTCCGACAATTCGCTAGTGCATTAATTGCGGGAGCCTCACACTGCATGGCACTCTGTATTTTGCTTTTTGTAATAGCTGGATGTTTTGTTGTTTGTTCTTTTGTAGAGTTTCTTTGCAACACTTTGAGAATGCTACAAGTAAAACTGTTTACTGCATTTGTGTGTTCACTAATCATGTCTGCTCCTGTCGAACTTCCCTACAACGATAACACAGGCCATCAAAAAGAAATTTATGAAAAACTTTTTTTTTACTTTGATAGCTGATCTTTACAGATTTTTATAAGCTGAATCCAAATCTAACCTTAATTTTTTTGTATCACCCATAGTTTCTGAGCAATATGCTTTTTATCATATAGTTCAAAAATCCTATGTTATATGGTAAACGGGGAAATTAATGAAACGCTTTGTTACAATATAAGCATGGTTTGTATTTAGAGTAAGCCACTTAAAACAATGATATGTGTTAATAGAGGTTTCACTTGTCAGCTGGAATTGGTTTGTATTTTCTTTCTCTTTTTTCTTTGAAGCTTCTTGTGTAGCTTTTTCTACGAGGAGTCACTTGCTGAACTTCTCAGTGAAGTGACCAACAGTAGTACCCATCATGTTGGTGTTCCAGCCGCCTTGGTAGTGTTTTTCCATCACTTTCATGTCCTGGTGAAAATGCTCTCCTTGATCCTCACTAACATCTTCCATACTGTCCGGGAAGTAATCAAGGTGACTGCTCAAAAAGTGAGTTTTCAAGCTCATTAAATATCCTAAAGTTTTAAACTTCTTTAACATTGTAGCTATAATAGAAACATATTCTGAGTCTTTTTCATGCCCTAATAAGTTTGTAATGACTTGCTTGAATGATACCAATGCTTCTTTCTCATTTAAGGTCATTGTGGATTCAAAGTTAACATCAAACATCGATTTTCTAATGCCAGGTCCTACAAAGATGCCTTCTTTTAGTTTACCTTCTGAAAGGTGTAGAAACTTTTGTCAGAGATACTTAAAACAGGGTCCATCTTTAGGCAAAGCCTTTACGAACTGTTTCATTAGGCCTAACTTTATATGTAGAGGCGGTAGGAGAACGTTTTTTTGGATCTATGATGCTTTTGCGTAGAATGTTCTTCTCACCAGGTTTTAAAGACTCCCTCACAGGCCAGTTATTTCTGCACCAGTTTTGATCCCTAGCCCTACTGTCCCATTCACACAAGAAACATGGAAATTTGGTAAAGCCACCTTGCTGACCAAGGAGCATGCATGTTATTTTAGATCTCCACATATCATCCAACCATAAGCAGAATAACCTATTTTATTTAGCACTATTTCTAGGTTTTCGTAGATTTCTTTCACATGTACAGAATGTCCAACAAGGATAGATGCATACATGTTACCATTGTGTAATAAAACAGCCTTTAAACCAGTTTTGGATGAATCAATAAACAGCCTCCAGTCTTCCTTTTTGTATTCAACACCAAACTCAGTCATCAGACCGGAAATGTCTGAGCAGTACACTAAATCACCTTCTTGTTGGGAAAAAAAAAAAAAAAAAAAAAAAAAAAAAAACTTCGAAAATTGCTGCTCTCTCTTTCTATACATGTATGTGCTGGTTCCAACTACCAAGAAGTTCATTTGTTTTAATCTAGAGCCAAGCAATTCAGCTTTTTCTTTCTTTAAGCCTAGATCCCTAACCAAACCGTTAAGCTCGGTCTGAGGAAACGATTTGGGCTCTAGATTTTCTGTATTACAATGGAATTCATCATCATCTGGTTCATCTAAATCACATTGTACATCAGAAAGGAACAGAATTTCAATCATCTGGTGGTTCAGGAACCAACAAATCTACACCATGTCCTACTAGTCGGATGGCGGACGGAAGGTTAGGGAAGCTTATTACCTTCGTGTTTTTCGAATTATGACCAGTAATATCAACACTGTAAAAGCAGCAATCATCTGAATGATTACTTGGATCCCTCCATATCATAGGAAAAGCAAATCTAAAGACTTTTTTCTCCTTTTTGGACTGTTTTCTCAGATCTTCAACACACACATAACATACCTTATGTGGCAACCAAGATTTAACTTTATCACCAAGTTTAGATCCAAAGTATGATAGATAAATCTTTTTCACAAAGTCTGTAATGTTTCTTTGGTGTTTTTTAATCATAAATTCACCACAAATATAACAAAAACTGTCAGCAGAGTTTTTACAACCATGATTAGACATTGTAATGTGCACATGTACAGGAAAAGAGAAAGTGAGGTTAGGTTGACAGTAAAGAAAACACCATCTGTTAACACAAAAATAGAATCGTCCTTTTTTTTTTGCCAGCAAATGTTTTTCAGCAGTGCTGCCAATGTCATCTACATTCATTAACCTCCTTTTTAAATTATTTTAACTATATAAAAGCTGTTAAATTCTTTTTAAAAAAATCACTTTATTTAATAAATTTAACTGCAAAATGTGAACAAATGGTGGGTGATAAGAGTTTTTTAAGTATCATATTTGGATTCCCCACCCCATAAAACATTAGAATAAGGTATTTTCAGCAAAAAGTTTCTCCGTCATTGGCCTATGTAATGGCTGCACCACTCTACAGCCCACCTCTCCTTACCACTGTGTATGAAGTAGTACACAACACCTATATGCATCCCTCTTCCTCCTGCCTCTGCCTGTGCATCTCATCCTCACTACTACCTTTCCCCACTTCCTCTTCCCCTCACCCCCTTCTCAAACCATCTAATCCTCCACCCCCTCATTGCCCATCTCATCCTTCACCCGCCTCTGTCCATCTCCTTCAGCCCTCTCTCCAACCACCTCCTCTGGCCCATCTTTCTCTGACCCCCCCCCCCCCCCCTCCTTCAACCAACCCTCTCTTTGTCAATCCCTTCCTCTATCCTTCTCAAAGCTGTGCAAATCTGTACATCTAGCCTCAACATCAAAATGGATTGAGCATATCAAACGTCAAGGATGGGAAAATCATTTCTTGTTCCTAAATTGTAAGGTGCCCTTCTCTCTCTCTCTCTCTCTCTCTCTCTCTCTCTCTCTCTCTCTCTCTCTCTCTCCCCCCCCCCCACACACACACACACACACACACACACACACACACACACACACACACACCCTTGTCCCCACAACTTCTCTCAACATACCTGTTCAAAACATTACCCTGTCTGTATTCACCTCCTTCTCTCTCTCCACCCACCTCACATTCCCCTTATTTGTCGAACTCCGTGTCACTCTGCTACTTGCTCTCTCTCTTCCTCTTCCCCTCTCTGTCCATATCCTTCAGCCCCTCCCTGTGACCAATTTTCCTCCCCTTCCCCTTACCATATCATCCCCTCATCTACCTATCTTGTCCTCTCCTTCTTCCTTTTCCACCTACCCACTCCCTCTGTCCATTCTCATCCTAGCCCACTCTCTCTGTCTATTACCTCCTCCCTCTTTTTCTGTACAGCCCCTCCTTGCCCTCTCTTACTGCCCATGTGCTCTCACCCCCTCTGCTCGGCTGTGCCCATTTGCATGTGTAGCCCCTGCAAGACATACTAATAGTACTAGCACAACACACCTTCTCCCCCCTCTCTCTATCCAGCACATCACTAATCCATCTCAACCCTATCCTCAGCTGTGACCATCCGCTTATGGACTGGTAAATGTTTCTTGTCCCTGAGATGTCATCTGCCCATAAAGCAGGTCAATAAGGCAGTGAGACACTACTCCAACATAACACGATTGTTGTGCAGGGCAGCCTATATGCAGGGACTGCCAGTATCTCAGCTCCTATAGGAGCTTCGATGTTATAAACCTCACAGTGCTAATATCTGCTAAGTTTTCTATTTGCATGCCAAATCTGGTTGAAATTGATCTAAGGTTTTGGGAAGAGATTCCGGCCTTTCCTTCACAGCTTTGCCTGAGTACATGTTTGACATATATTGCATACATGTTTGACATACATTGCACACATCTTCTCCTTCCCCATCTCTGGGTCAATACCCTTCTCCTCCTCCATCCACCTCCTCCTTCCCTACCTCTCTGTCAATATCCTTCTCCTCCTCCTCCATACATCTCCTAATTGTCACCCCCCCCCCCAACTCATCTCCTCCTCAACCTTTCTGTCCATCTTCTCCTCTCTTCCCCCTCCCTTTCCCCTCTCCACTTCTCCTGTCCATGTCCTCCTCCACCCAATCCCACCTATCTCCATCTGCCCCTGCCCTCTGACCATCCCCTCGTACTCTCCTCTCTGTCCATGGTCTTCTCCCCCCCCCTTTTTTTTGCCCATCTACTATTCGTACCCCTTCTCTCTCAGTCAAACTACTCCTCCCTCTCCGTGACTATTTCCGCTTTCCCTCACTTTGTGCATCTCCTCACCCTCATTCTATTTGTCCATCTCTTCCACCTCCTGTCTCTGTTCTCCTTTCCTGCCCTATCTGTCAATCCAAACCCACCTCCACCAGCCATGCCCATCAGCACATATAGCTCTTGGACAATGGATCACACACACACACACACACACACACACACACACACACACACACACACAGCCACACACACACACACACACACACACACACACACACACACGCCTACTTCCTGCAGCTTCATCTGAGCACAAGTTTGACACATCTACAGCATACATCTATTCCTCCCTCTCTCTGACCTTCCCCTTTCCCTCATCTCCTTATCTATCCCCTCCACCCCTTTCATCCTGTCTCCTCCCTCTACGCATCTACTCTTTCCCCCTCTCCTTAAGCATCCCCTCCTGCCCGCACTCTATATCCATTCCCTACTGCCTCATCTCTGTTCAACCCCTCATCTACCCATTGCAACCTTCCCCCAGGTGTGCCCAGATCTACGTGTGGCCACTGTAACACAGGTCGATAGGATAACGCAGGCTGATACTACTCCAACACTTGTGAAGGGCAGCCTACATGTCAGGGGCTTGAAAACTATTCTCTGCCCCTGATGTATAGGCTGCCTTGTAAAACAAGTCTATAGGTCAGGCAAATACTACTACCACACAACATACCTGTTGTGCTTGGTAACCTACATGTCAGTGGTAAAAAAAAACTGTTTTTTTGCCCATATCTTCACTCCTACCAGAGCTAGGAGCTTCTAACCCCTACAGGACACACACACGCACACATGCGCGCTGCTTTATATACATACTTATAATTAAATTATATTCTATTGTGAAGATAAAATGCTGATAAGACTTAACTATGAATTTCTGCACACTTCTCCAGCTACTGCTTTTAATTTGTTAAAGAATATATTTACTTCATTCAATACTTTAGTTACAGTTACACCCTATTTTTTTAGTAAACATGCTGTTGAAGGAGATACCTAACTAGTTAGCAAGCCTCTACAAACAACAAAACATATATAAAAAATAATATTGCAGCATCAACAGAACACCAGTGTCTGAACACATCACATTGTTGACACAACTGTGGTGCCTACAAGTTCTCAAAAACCTTACTGACATATAATGAACTATATGGCCGAGAGAATTTTTCAAGGACATGCCTCTAGTTTAGGATTAAAATGAAATATTGCATGGAAAATTCGTCAACATTTCATGTCTGCTTGTGTCTGTGTATGTGCGGATGGATATGTGTGTGTATGCGAGTGTATACCTGTCCTTTTTTCCCCCCTAAGGTAAGTCTTTTCGCTCCCGGGATTGGAATGACTCCTTACCCTCTCCCTTAAAACCCACATCCTTTCGTCTTTCCCTCTCCTTCCCTCTTTCCTGATGAAGAAACTGTTTGTTGCGAAAGCTTGAATTTTGTGTGTGTGTGTGTGTGTGTGTGTGTGTGTGTGTGTGTGTGTGTGTCTATCGACCTGCCAGCGCTTTTGTTTGGTAAGTCTCATCATCTTTGTGTGTGTGTGTGTGTGTGTGTGTGTGTGTGTGTGTGTGTGTGTATAAACAAAGATGATGAGATTTACCAAACAAAAGCGCTGGCAGGTCGACAGACACACAAACGAACACAAACATACACACAAAATTCAAGCTTTCGCAACAAACGGTTGCTTCGTCAGGAAAGAGGGAAGGAGAGGGAAAGACGAAAGGATGTGGGTTTTGGGTTTTAAGGGAGAGGGTAAGGAGCCATTCCAATCCAGGGAGCGGAAAGACGTACCTTAGGGGGAAAAAAGGACAGGTATACACTCGCACACACACATATATCCATCTGCACATACACAGCAACAATATATATCTAAAAACGAAGATGATGAGACTTACCAAACAAAAGCGCTGGCAGGTCAATAGACACACAAACATACACACAAAATTCTAGCTTTCGCAACCAATGGCTGCTTCGTCAGGAAAGACGGTACAGTTAATATTTTCACGTATCCCTTTAATCAACAGGAAGTCTTGCAATAGTTTACTGTTTATTTCATACATCCTCGTGCCTAACAAGAGTGATAATAACGATAACCTTTCAGAATGAAAGCTTTAAAAACTGGAAATAGTTATATATATATATATATATAGTTATAATAGAAGGAAACATTCCATGAAGGAAAAATATACCTAAAAACAAAGATGATGTGACTTACCAAATGAAAGTGCTGGCAGGTCGACAGACACACAAACGAACACAAACATACACACAAAATTCAAGCTTTCGCAACAAACTGTTGCCTCATCAGGAAAGAGGGAAGGAGAGGGAAAGACGAAAGGATGTGGGTTTTAAGGGAGAGGGTAAGGAGTCATTCCAGTCCCGGGAGCGGAAAGACTTACCTTATGGGGAAGAAAGGACGGGTATACACTCGCACACACACACATATCCAGACACAAGCAGACATATTTAAAGACAAAGAGTTTGGGCAGAGATGTCAGTCGAGGCAGAAGTGCAGAGGTAAAGATGTTGTTGAATGACAGGTGAGGTATGAGTGGCAGCAACTTGAAATTAGCGGACATTGAGGCCTGGTGGTTAACGGGAAGAGAGGATATATTGAAGAGCAAGTTCCCATCTCCGGAGTTCGGATAGGTTGGTGTTAGTAGGAAGTATCCAGATAACCCGGACGGTGTAACACTGCGCCAAGATGTGCTGGTCGTGCACCAAGGCATGTTTAGCCACAGGGTGATCCTCATTACCAACAAACACTGTCTGCCTGTGTCCATTCATGCGAATGGACAGTTTGTTGCTGGTCATTCCCACATAGAATGCATCACAGTGTAGGCAGGTCAGTTGGTAGATCACGTGGGTGCTTTCACACGAGGCTCTGCCTTTGATTGTGTACACCTTCCGGGTTACAGGACTGGAGTAAGTGGTGGTGGGAGGGTGCATGGGACAGGTTTTACACCGGGGGCGGTTACAAGGGTAGGAGCCAGAGGGTAGGGAAGGTGGTTTGGGGATTTCATAGGGATGTACTAAGAGGTTACGAAGGTTAGTTGGACGGCGGAAAGACACTCTTGGTGGAGTGGGGAGGATTTCATGAAGGATGGATCTCATTTCAGGGCAGATTTTGAGGAAGTCGTATCCCTGCTGGAGAGCCACATTCAGAATCTGATCCAGTCCCGGAAAGTATCCTGTCACAAGTGGGGCACTTTTGTGGTTCTTCTGTGGGAGGTTCTGGGTTTGAGAGGATGAGGAAGTGGCTCTGTTTATTTGCTTCTGTACCAGGTTGGGAGGGTAGTTGCGGGATGCGAAAGCTGTTGTCAGGTTGTTGGTGTAATGCTTCAGGGATTCCGGACTGGAGCAGATTCGTTTGCCACGAAGACCTAGGCTGTAGGGAAGGGACCGTTTGATGTGGAATGGGTGGCAGCTGTCGTAATGGAGGTACTGTTACTTGTTGGTGGGTTTGATTTGGACAGACGTGTGAAGCTGGCCATTGGACAGGTGAAGGTCAACATCAAGGAAAGTGGCATGGGATTTGGAGTAGGACCAGGTGAATCTGATGGAACCAAAGGAGTTGAGGTTGGAGAGGAAATTCTGGAGTTGTTCTTCACTGTGAGTCCAGATCATGAAGATGTCATCAATAAATCTGTACCAAACTTTGGGTTGGCAGGCCTGGGTAACCAAGAAGGCTTCCTCTAAGCGACCCATGAATAGGTTGGCATACGAGGGGGCCATCCTGGTACCCATGGCTGTTCCCTTTAATTGTTGGTATGTCTGGTTTTCAAAAGTGAAGAAGTTGTGGGTCAGGATGAAGCTGGCTAAGGTAATGAGGAAATAGGTTTTAGGTAGGGTGGCAGGTGATCGGCGTGAAAGGAAGTGCTCCATCGCAGCGAGGCCCTGGACGTGCGGGATATTTGTGTATAAGGAAGTGGCATCAATGGTTACAAGGATGGTTTCTGGGGGTAACGGATTGGGTAAGGATTCCAGGCGTTCGAGAAAGTGGTTGGTGTCTTTGATGAAGGATGGGAGACTGCATGTAATGGGTTGAAGGTGTTGATTAATATCCCGCACGTCCAGGGCCTCGCTGCGATGGAGCACTTCCTTTCACGCCGATCACCTGCCACCCTACCTAAAACCTATTTCCTCATTACCTTAGCCAGCTTCATCCTGACCCACAACTTCTTCACTTTTGAAAACCAGACATACCAACAATTAAAGGGAACAGCCATGGGTACCAGGATGGCCCCCTCGTATGCCAACCTATTCATGGGTCGCTTAGAGGAAGCCTTCTTGGTTACCCAGGCCTGCCAACCCAAAGTTTGGTACAGATTTATTGATGACATCTTCATGATCTGGACTCACAGTGAAGAACAACTCCAGAATTTCCTCTCCAACCTCAACTCCTTTGGTTCCATCAGATTCACCTGGTCCTACTCCAAATGCCATGCCACTTTCCTTGATGTTGACCTTCACCTGTCCAATGGCCAGCTTCACACGTCTGTCCACATCAAACCCACCAACAAGTAACAGTACCTCCATTACGACAGCTGCCACCCATTCCACATCAAACGGTCCCTTCCCTACAGCCTAGGTCTTCGTGGCAAACGAATCTGCTCCAGTCCGGAATCCCTGAAGCATTACACCAACAACCTGACAACAGCTTTCGCATCCCACAACTACCCTCCCAACCTGGTACAGAAGCAAATAAACAGAGCCACTTCCTCATCCTCTCAAACCCAGAACCTCCCACAGAAGAACCACAAAAGTGCCCCACTTGTGACAGGATACTTTCCGGGACTGGATCAGATTCTGAATGTGGCTCTCCAGCAGGGATACGACTTCCTCAAATCCTGCCCTGAAATGAGATCCATCCTTCATGAAATCCTCCCCACTCCACCAAGAGTGTCTTTCCGCCGTCCAACTAACCTTCGTAACCTCTTAGTACATCCCTATGAAATCCCCAAACCACCTTCCCTACCCTCTGGCTCCTACCCTTGTAACCGCCCCCGGTGTAAAACCTGTCCCATGCACCCTCCCACCACCACCTACTCCAGTCCTGTAACCCGGAAGGTGTACACAATCAAAGGCAGAGCCTCGTGTGAAAGCACCCACGTGATCTACCAACTGACCTGCCTACACTGTGATGCATTCTATGTGGGAATGACCAGCAACAAACTGTCCATTCGCATGAATGGACACAGGCAGACAGTGTTTGTTGGTAATGATGATCACCCTGTGGCTAAACATGCCTTGGTGCACGACCAGCACATCTTGGCGCAGTGTTACACCGTCCGGGTTATCTGGATACTTCCTACTAACACCAACCTATCCGAACTCCGGAGATGGGAACTTGCTCTTCAATATATCCTCTCTTCCCGTTATCCACCAGGCCTCAATCTCCGCTAATTTCAAGTTGCCGCCACTCATACCTCACCTGTCATTCAACAACATCTTTACCTCTGCACTTCTGCCTCGACTGACATCTCTGCCCAAACTCTTTGTCTTTAAATATGTCTGCTTGTGTCTGTATATGTGTGGATGGATATGTGTGTGTGTGTGCGCGAGTGTATACCCGTCCTTTTTTCCCCATAAGGTAAGTCTTTCCGCTCCCGGGACTGGAATGACTCCTTACCCTCTCCCTTAAAACCCACATCCTTTCGTCTTTCCCTCTCCTTCCCTCTTTCCTGATGAGGCAACAGTTTGTTGCGAAAGCTTGAATTTTGTGTGTATGTTTGTGTTCGTTTTTGTGTCTGTCGACCTGCCAGCACTTTCATTTGGTAAGTCACATCATCTTTGTTTTTAGGTATATTTTTCCTTCATGGAATGTTTCCTTCTATTATAACCATATCATTAATTTGAACCCAACAATTACGTTTGTTATTGTCGCCTTTGCATTTCGAAATCTTTCCTGTCGTCTTATTTCTCTTTTTCCTCTTTATTTTCTCTTTCTGTTTTTACCAGTAGTTTCACTTTGTATTCACCTTTCCCTTTTACCGTAATCTACTATACAATTTTATCCCGCCTATATATGCTCAACAATACGTAACCCACTTCCCAACCATAACCAAAAAATTTTATTTTCCGCTTTCAACACTACCGCTGCTATAATATCCACTGTTTCTAGTTCAATAACAGCTGCTTTCACGTATTTAACAACCATTTCGGCTAGTTCTAATAACTTTAACTTTATTTCCACTTCCGTTTTTCGCACATCACTGATCATTTTAGCCGCTCCCCACAGCTTTTAACGTCATTATTTCTACAATTGTTAGCCCCATTTTCGTAATCTTACACAACAACACCACTCCTTTAATACGTTTTTTCGAAATTTTCCCGAATTTCTCCGTCTTTTAACGTGATTTAGCGGCAACACAACCACCTAACCTTTTTGCACATCGCTGTCTACCAACCCAAGTTCACCACAGGATCAACTTAACCAACACTTTTTCGCCTTTTTTCATACCAGATCTCCAATTGCTTTCTAGTTCACCTTCATCTCTCCCCATATATTTCTATCTTTCTTTTTCATTTCAACCTCATGTTAAACTTTCCACCTTCTAATACCATGTCACCCTCACAACACCCCCACAACGACCCCATTAAGTTTTATTTACATTCCCTCCGCAAACATGCCTTCACCCTAGCCAGATTACGCTCACATATTTTATTTTCTCAGGCTTGTCTGACATTTGGCATAACCCCCAAAGGCCTCACACTTAAAGTTCCCATCTCTGGCTGCAACCCTTCTTTCCATCAGTCCCTATACCAGTTCCAAACTGAACAATCCATTGCCCTCACCCACCTAATCCTTCACCTACACATCAACTCAGCCAATGAACACACCCGTCAACTCCTATCCTTAATAAAAGTCCTCAATCTTTCCTCTCCCACATCCACACCGGCTATTCAGAGCATCCTCCTACAGGCCAACCGCCAATTAGAACAGCATGCCACCCTTCACCTCAAAAAACTATCCAATCTCCTGGTTTCCCACCTCCGGAAAGGCAACTCACTCACCCTTCACAACCTTTCCAGCAAACCTCAACCACCTCTCATTGCACACAAACCCAGTCTCTCCCATCTACTCAATCTCCCACTTCCAGCTCCATTCCCTCCAAAACCTCAAAATTCCGATCAACACAATCTGGCACCACAACACCCTAATTCAGTAGTTAACCTTTCCTCCAAACCTCTCTCCCAATCCGAAACCTCTGTCCTATCCAAAGGCCTCACCTTCAGCCCCACTCCCAGATTCAACCAAACAGCCCTCGTCAAAGATTTACTATCCTACACTCTTACTCTCTGCTGGAAGTATCACTTTGCCACGAAGAAAAATGATCCTAATCCTACCCCTAATGATCCAACTCCCCAAGACACTATCCAAATTGAACCTTGCCTGGAACAGTTCCGTCCTCCGTCACAGCGGGACCCACCTCCTCTTCCTCAAAATCACCCTCTCCAAACCTTCCAGGAATTTCTGACTTCCAGCCTTGCCTCTCAATCCTTCTTAAAAAACCTTAATCCTACTCCCAACATCACCACTGCTGAAGCCCAGGCTATCTGTGATCTGAAGGCTGACCGGTCCATCGTCATTCTTCCGGCGGACAAGGGTTCCACGACCGTGGTACTTGATCGTCGGGAGTATGTGGCTGAGGGACTGCGTCAGCTTTCAGACAACACCACATACAAAGTTTGCCAAGGTAATCCCATTCCTGAGGTCCAGGCAGAGCTTCAAGGAATCCTCAGAACCTTAGGCCCCCTACAAAACCTTTCACCTGACTCCATCAACCTCCTGACCCCACCGACACCACGCACCCCTACCTTCTACCTTCTTCCTAAAATTCACAAACCCAATCATCCCGGCTGCCCCATTGTAGCTGGTTACCAAGCCCCCACAGAACGTATCTCTGCCTACGTAGATCAACACCTTCAACCCATTACATGCAGTCTCCCATCCTTCATCAAAGACACCAACCACTTCCTCGAACGCCTGGAATCCTTACCCAATCCGTTACCCCCAGAAACCATCCTTGTAACCATTGATGCCACTTCCTTATACACAAATATCCCGCACGTGCAGGGCCTCGCTGCGATGGAGCACTTCCTTTCACGCCGATCACCTGCCACCCTACCTAAAACCTCTTTCCTCATTACCTTAGCCAGCTTCATCCTGACCCACAACTTCTTCACTTTTGAAAACCAGACATACCAACAATTAAAGGGAACAGCCATGGGTACCAGGATGGCCCCCTCGTATGCCAACCTATTCATGGGTCGCTTAGAGGAAGCCTTCTTGGTTACCCAGGCCTGCCAACCCAAAGTTTGGTACAGATTTATTGATGACATCTTCATGATCTGGACTCACAGTGAAGAACAACTCCAGAATTTCCTCTCCAACCTCAACTCCTTTGGTTCCATCAGATTCACCTGGTCCTACTCCAAATCCCATGCCACTTTCCTTGATGTTGACCTTCACCTGTCCAATGGCCAGCTTCACACGTCTGTCCAAATCAAACCCACCAACAAGCAACAGTACTTCCCCATTACGACAGCTGCCACCCATTCCACATCAAACGGTCCCTTCCCTACAGCCTAGGTCTTCGTGGCAAACGAATCTGCTCCAGTCCGGAATCCCTGAAGCATTACACCAACAACCTGACAACAGCTTTCGCATCCCGCAACTACCCTCCCAACCTGGTACAGAAGCAAATAAACAGAGCCACTTCCTCATCCTCTCAAACCCAGAACCTCCCACAGAAGAACCACAAAAGTGCCCCACTTGTGACAGGATACTTTCTGGGACTGGATCAGATTCTGAATGTGGCTCTCCAGCAGGGATACGACTTCCTCAAATCCTGCCCTGAAATGAGATCCATCCTTCATGAAATCCTCCCCACTCCACCAAGAGTGTCTTTCCGCCGTCCAACTAACCTTCGTAACCTCTTAGTACATCCCTATGAAATCCCCAAACCACCTTCCCTACCCTCTGGCTCCTACCCTTGTAACCGCCCCCGGTGTAAAACCTGTCCCATGCACCCTCCCACCACCACCTACTCCAGTCCTGTAACCCGGAAGGTGTACACAATCAAAGGCAGAGCCACGTGTGAAAGCACCCACGTGATCTACCAACTGACCTGCCTACACTGTGATGCATTCTATGTGGGAATGACCAGCAACAAACTGTCCATTCGCATGAATGGACACAGGCAGACAGTGTTTGTTGGTAATGAGGATCACCCTGTGGCTAAACATGCCTTGGTGCACGACCAGCACATCTTGGCGCAGTGTTACACCATCCGGGTTATCTGGATACTTCCTACTAACACCAACCTATCCGAACTCCGGAGATGGGAACTTGCTCTTCAATATATCCTCTCTTCCCGTTATCCACCAGGCCTCAATCTCCGCTAATTTCAAGTTGCCGC